>NC_139318.1:35341250-36739375 GCF_056507025.1 Lutjanus erythropterus | reverse complement strand
CTGTCCATTTCCATCTTGACAGTGCCTGACCCTGCTAACTCCTGGCTAATCCAGAAATGGGCAAAGAGATGGTGCATGGATGGAGCTATGAGGGCTGAATGAAGCATCTCCCTAGTGATTAGCTACCTGTGACAGCACCCACCTGTTAATCAAAGCAGACATAACCTTAATCATGCATAACCATTTTCGTGCCATGCTATAAACATGTTTATTTCTGCTCTAAGTTTAGGCATGATAGTATGGGAGTCTATGGGGGATTGACTCATTTTTGGAGCCAGCCTCAAGTGGCCTATCGATGAAGTGCAGTTTTTGTGTTGCTTCCACGTTGGCTTCATTTTTCTGCCCTGGAGGTTGCCACTTGATGTTTTAGCCTCTTTCAGCTCATAGTTAATGTTTTTTGGACTGCAATTTTACTATGGTTATCTGCATCCGCAACAGGCAGATGTTTTCCATCAAAAAATTCTGATAAACCCACTGGACACTACCTGCCAGGCATCAGACAGTGGACTGACAAGGGCAGGTGTTCTTAAAGTGTGGCCTGTGGCCCGTGGGGCCCTCAGGAACATTTTTTGGCAGCCTCTGAATATAACATGAAATGTACATATTATCTTCCACATCATTCCATTTCAATACTTTCACTTTGATTAGCCTACCTGTAATCAGTGTTGGGGAAGTTACTGAAAATTAATAGTGAGTTACAGTCACTAGTTACTGCTCTCAACAAGTAACTGAATTACTCACTGAGTTACTGCATTATTAAAGTAACTAGTTACTAGAAAAACAAACTTTTGCATTACATTTTTTGCTTCAATACTGTTATTAATGCACACATTATTTTAGTGTTGTCACAGTGTCATGCGTAATGATGCATCACTGAGCCCCATATAATCCTCAGTCATGCAGCATGGTAGAATATTTAACATTCTCTATGAGAGAATGAAGGCTGGGAACAATAAATCTTACGGGACTGAGAAAGCACAGACAGTCCAGCAAAGAATAGAGAAGAACAAAACGCAGCACTCCATGCGTCGACAGAACGGAGGGAGAGCGGCTCGCACAATCAAATGACCTGCTGTCACAAAGCACTCAGCGCAGATTGACTCACAAAAACATTGAGATATCCCACAGATAAAGGCTAATGAATGAGCAGGTGAAGACCAAGAAGACACTGTCATTCCTCCGTGCATACCTGAGGAAAATAAAATTATTTTACAGTCATGGCAAAGCAGTGCTCTCTGCGCACAGGTGTGCCAAACAAACAAGTCAGCTTTACAAGATAGCAAGCTAATGGTCACAGAGCTGATTATACTGAGCCAAACAAGCTTGCTAACTGTCCACAGGTGCTAACATTAACTTTTGTATCAACTTGCAAAGTGACTCACCATCCAGGTGTGTTGCCAGGTGTCTGATAAAGTTTGATGAGGTTGATCCAACATCCCTTATCCCCATAGACGTTATACTTAGTGATTCTTTTGTTTGGACCTTGTGTGACGTTATTACAACCAAAGGTTGTGACAAATGACACAATAGTGAGCTCACCACAGTGTTGTTGCTCCAGCAGTCATCTGTGACCTCATGTGCCAGATCCATACGGTTACGCATAATAAAAGAAGTTGGATAATAATAAACCTTAATCCTCTGATGGGTTTTTTCCAGCCCTTTTAAATTTCAGTATTTTTAAGTGTTACTGAATTTAAAAAGTAACTAGATGTGTCACTTAGTAACATGTTACTCCTACTGCTACAGAGTTAAACTGCACCAAGTGTCTGTCAGGTTAGGAATGACAACTTGTAGAAAGTTACTGGCTACATTTATTTCAGTGGACTTTGCAGTTTAATCTGCAAGTGCGATGGAAAAGCCACCATGGGAAAAAATTTGTATGGTTGGAGAGAAAAGGAGGTTTTAGGAAAAATGGATCAATTCTTACTTTGTACAACCTCGGGGAACAGATAAAGTGATGTGCCTTGTCAGCAAACAGGTGAATTTGGTGCTCAAGGAACTTAATATTAAACACCATTGTGCAAATTCTTATAAATCCTCTGACAAGTTCAGGGGTTTTCTTGTTCCGTCCCCAATCAAATGCTGGCTCCCGAAATTGGCACTCAGTCATCAAGACTTTGGAAACCCCTGGACAAGTTTATTGACTAGCTGGTGAACATAGTGGAGCATTAAGTGACTAAAGAGGCAGATATTTCCCTCAGGAGTTAGTGGAGGGCAAAACAGAGCTGAACGGAGAGTGAATATTGAGCTTTAATTTAACTGGTGGACAGAAACATGACTCCAAATAAATGCAAATGTTACTCTGTGTCTGCTGGATGTGTAAATAGGCAACTATTTTCTCACACCTTCACAATATAAACCTCATAAGGTGATAATATATTGATGTTTGGTTTGTTGTGCCAGTGTGCCCTCAAGTAGCCCTCCAAAAACAATCAGTGCAGATTTAACACCGGATCATTCTATCTAAATCTATCCTTTCATGTAAAAATAAACCAGTCTTACTTAATAAAATCATGTTGAACAGTACACTTTATGCACATTGTTTCTTTTCTTCTCCTCCAGTTTTCCACCTTGTAACACCATATAGCAGAACAGAAGGCACCCAACGCTAATCATCACAATTAAGCTGGAGATGTTTTTTTCTCCAAGCCACTATATCACCCACATTAACCCCAGCACTGCTTTCAACTACAGGCACATTTTAATAATTAAGGAACTCTTGAGATCATCAATAATTGAGTCGTTTATTCATTAAACAACAAAAGGAAAGCAACAGGGGCAGAGTCAGTAAAGAAGACTCTGCACGGTTTATCCTGGGCTGACAGAGAAGCCTGATCTTTAGGCTGGAGATTGGACTAAACAAGTTTATGAATTACAATGTGGGAGTTATGTCTCTTGCGGTTTGCAGACAGGTTCTCCAGCAGGATGACAGATATGTGGTATGGATAATTGGGCTGGCGATAACTGTCATCTGGCCACTTAATGAAGATAATCAGCTTTTAGTTTGACAGCTCAGTTATGGCTATCTGGTTTTTTACTCCCTCTACATACATTTATAAAATGTACCAGATCTTGCTGTCAATTACAGCTTGAAATATATAATGTTTGATATTTTAGGTTTTGTGCTTGCTCACCTAGAAGTACCTATTGCCCAGAATTGAGGTTTTTCTAGGTATAATATCCTGTGTTTCTGTTCAGTTTTATTGTATTAAAAGATAAAAGCGACAGCACTCTTACCTCTCCTACCAGCTCCTGATCACAATCAAGACAAAAACTGGTCATGAGCC
Organism: Lutjanus erythropterus; assembly: GCF_056507025.1. NCBI lineage: Eukaryota > Metazoa > Chordata > Actinopteri > Lutjaniformes > Lutjanidae > Lutjanus > Lutjanus erythropterus. Next base: position 36,736,088 of record NC_139318.1, on the reverse strand, counting down.
TGATTTTATAGCTGAACTATAAAAGAAAAGAGACAGAAATCTGCAAGTATCCCTCCATTAGTTCAGGTTTTTCAAGTCTCTTTACTGCATTTTTCCTTCGCTTTGCAGACTCGGCGTGTGGATATTGTTAACAAATACAGAGCTGCTGCCATCAGCACCCTGCATACTAATGAAAATCATGGGAAGAATTTTTATTATTGCACTCCCAATTTATTCACTATTAACAGCTAGCAGCTACCCATCCCATGAAAAGGAAGAAAATAATAAAAAAAAGGAAAGAAGCCTTTTATACTTGAAGCTTTGCCTGCACCTGCCTGCACAAAGTGATACTTACATTTTAGGGGAATACTGGGCAATGTTGTTTTGCTGAATTAATTAATTTGTGATTCATTCAGTGATGAATTCATGATGGACAGTTTTTCAAACGACCGTACTTAAAAGTGGGGGTGGAGGTGTAGAAGTGGCAGCAATCTACCCTCTGTGTGTTTTTTGTGTAACTGAATGCAAAACAGGAAACACTTAAGCTGGTCTTGTTCTGAAATGAGAATTTTTTTGCCCTATAGCATGATGTAATGCAAACGTGACCGTAGGATGAAAGGATGGGTTGAGGGTGGTTTTTGAGGTTTATATCATTCTCTAGCTTCACAGTAGTGTTCCTTATTTGTTCCTTAAATCCAAACAAAATTTTCACAGTACTATTTTCTAATACCCTTATTAAAGACATTTCCCATGTGGCCTAACGTAGGTTTTTGCGTGATGATGTCACTACATATATACCTACTCAGTTGAAAGTATTTGACGACCTGGAAATGAGACTGATCAATCAACGAAACCATAGTGTTGGCATTTGATGACCTAACAGCTCCAAAAGATCGGTATTCGATGACCTAGGAATGAGACTTAACAATCAACTGAACCAAAGCCTTGGTAGCCTGGTATCAACCCTGAGTCAGTATTTGACCAAACCTAAAGAGTTGGTGTTTGACGACTGGGGAATGAAACTTAACAATTAACTGTCCCTCTCATGAATCACTAACAGCATCTTTGAGGGAGGGGAGGAGAGGTCATCAGCGCTGTATGCTACATCATCACTTTTTGCTAATGGCTGAGTGTGATTTTCCATTTGAAAAACCAGGAAAAGAACACAGATGGAGTTGCCCTTTAATGTCATTAGTGTCCCCCAAATTTGTCACAGGCCAGAAATTCTAGCAAGGCCATTGTAATTGTGATTTATCTCAGTGACTTGAGAGAGAAAAAGATCATTTTCCTAGATACAACCATACATGATTTCAGTCACAGAGCCTAAATCATGACAAACAGACTCACTGACTGTTCTTATGGGATTCATTTTGGGCTATTTATTTTCTTTGCACTTCTACAAGAGTCCAGCAGTGTGTGTGGTTTGCACACTGGGTTTGGTTGGATGTTGTATTGTTTTAGAAACTGATTTTTAACACCTTTGCCTTGGACACTAGATAGATCAAATATGGTATACAATAGGACTGTAACTAAGGACTATTTTCATGATCAATGTATACTGATGATTTTTTTTAAAGGAATGGATTAATCATTTGGTCTTTTAAATATTAGAAAATAGTGAAAAGTACCTGTTACAGTTTCCTAAAACCAAAGGTGATGTCTTCAAATGTCTCATTTTGTCCAAACAACAGTCCAAAACCCAAAGACATTCTGTTTATAGTCATATAAAACACAGAAAAGCAGCAAATCCTCACATTGGAGAAACTGAAGCAATGATATTTTGGTATTTGTGCTTGAAAATGGCTTTAGTTACACAATAGTTCTGGATTTATGTTTATGTTCTGTTGATTGACTAATTGATTCATCAACTGATTGTTTCACCTTATGAATATGCACATTTGAACAAGTATCAAACAACTCAAAGACTGTGATTTGTGGGTGCTTTTGTACACATTACACAAAACAGCTCAGTGCCTCTCCAATCATAAGATTTTTAAAAGTTTGGTGTGGAGAAATAGAAATGTTTTGTCCTCAACATGTCATTGTACTGTTCTTACACAATTGGAGAAACTAAGCTTTAAGTATGTGGTATTACGGATCAATCACTGTGAAATTATACAGTTGACTAAACTTGACAGTGAATCCACTTCCATCTGACATTCTGAGAAAAGAATGGATGGAAATGAATAACAATCAAATGAATTTCTCTTAACAAATGTCGTGTTTAAATTTGATTCTGCCCTGCTACTTTTATTTAATGCCTGACAGCTATCGGTCAATATTCCCACAATAAAGACACAACTTGAAAACCTGCAAAAGTCACACAATTCAGAAGGCAAGAGTAATGATTTATGAGCAATCGTGCATATCCAGTTATTGTAATAGAGGACCATAATAGGTTATTGACCAACAGTGCAGTGAGACTGATGTTGCTGTGAAGGAATTCATAATTGCAAACTCTCAATGTCAACGTCAACACCACTTTTTATTTCACCAGATTTAGTGTGAAAACATTAGAAAATCTTTAAAGGGTAGTTGCCGTATTTTTAAACCTGGGCTCTATTTTTTGTTATTTTGGGATCTAAATGACTAATTAGTCCAAAAAGTTTTGGAATTGGTCCACTTCAGCTGGCAGCCACTTCTACAGCCAATATGAGCTGCAATGGCTGTATTGTAATCCTTAGGGACAAATGTGCTGGTCAAAGTAACCTACATCCACTTAAAGTGCTTGGATTTGCAACTGATAGTCTCAGATTGTTGTTCAACTTCCGAAAACTGTATGGAAAGGATCCCCACAGAGATAAACTTTTTTTTATTAAAGAGTAAGATCGTGTTTTTAAATTGGAAACAGCCTGGCAGCAGTAGATCAGCAACTCCTGTGTTGTGTGAGATAAAATTGCTGTTTTTGTCAGTGGAGCCTGGTGGCTTTGAGGAGCACTGCAACGGCTGTGTCTAGTTGAACTAGAAGGAACTTTTTAACAAAAAATTTTATCTCTGTAGGGATCATTTCCATAATGTTGACACTTAGACACTTAGAGTTAGGGTTAGGGAATGTTGACCAAATTGGCTACTAATCAGTAGCACAAATAACAACAGAAAAATTAAAAGAAATACACAGCAACTTATGTAACAGAGCATCATGTAACCAAGCATCCTAACTGGGAAAGTTTAATAAGAAAATAGTAAACAGGATGTGGAGACATACAGTAGTACATTAACAAGCAGCGAAAGATGTTTTGCTTTGTGGTCGAGGGCTTAATGGTCAACTGTTAGCCATCGGCAATGGATAATGCCATCGTCTGTCAGCCCAACCCTGGTTATAATAACAGTCTAAGCCTGTCAGTCACAAAAACATGCACTAGACTGGACACACTTTGAGGGGTGCATTTGCCATCAAGGACTGGATTGCAACCATTGCTGCCCTTTTCTTGGACCAATTTCAAAACCTAGTTACTCATTTAGACACCAAAATATGTAAAAATAGGGCTGAAAATAAATATACTGGAATTACTCGTCTACTCTAAGTTTAATTGGTTCATGATGCATGCTGTCTGTATATGTGCTGTGTATAAATATGTCAGTGCGTGTACAAGTTTATATGCAGCACAGACACTTTGAGCACAATGTTATGACTTCTTGCCCTTTTTATGTTTGAAGCAGAGGAAGACTGTAGCATTTTTTTGTTTGTTCAGGAACACAGCGTGTCAACATTAAAGAACAGGGAATCACACAGAATTTTAAATAAGCCCTCAAATGCAGCCGTTCCATTTTTATTCCCATCTGTTGGATGGATAGCTGCAAGTTGAAATGAACACTGAAGATGTTCAGATATAAGCCCTCACAAAAGGCGAACATAACCTCAGAACATAACCTGCCAGCACTGATAAGGCTCCAGATTCACTCAAGATTGTGTGTTTAAAGTCAGGCGGATTAAAGGATGACATACAAGCAACGGGCCGTTTCAAGGGTCAGTGAATGTGACACTCTGTACAGCTTTGTGCGCTGCCCAGTTTGTGAAAAATAATTTTAGGGCCAAGGCAAACACCTTGCCTCTTCCTGTCATTCTAAGCCCGGTGGTGCAATAACCTTGATAGGTGGATATTGATGATATCTGGGGTCTTTATGAGGACATTCGGTACCTGTGTTATTAAGTGGCATTTTATTGGTTTGTGAGCTTTTATCTTGGGGTGTTTTTTAAGCACACTGCAGAGAAAGAGAGACCTGGTAGAGGGACGCTTACCCCCTGCTTTCTTTTATTTAATAACCATGATTAATAATTCCTGCCAATTGTTGTGACGTATCTGTCAGTGTTTTTTAAGTTTGGAGTGTCATCACACTACACGGTATAACATTTTGTTGGAAGCCAATGGGTCTTTTAGAAGCCAAGGAGGAGTGTATAAAATTCTGTCTTGAGGATTTATCTTCAAAGTTGTGCTCCCGCTGTTCATCTTTATGTTTTAGTTTCATCTTTCATCTGGCTCAGACCATCCCTAAAACTTCCTCCTCATTAGCTACCTGGTGGACGTGTTGGCAGAGGATGCATGTATGTGTGTGTATGTGTTTCTGTGTGTGTTTTCTCTCACCATATGGTTTCAATTGTCACGTGTTGCTGCATGTCTCAGTGGACTTGTGAACCCAGGCTACCACTGTGTTGGGCGGGGTGTTATCTTTTATGCTTGTGGCTATTTTTCATCATGTTAGAGCCATGTTGATGTCTTACCGGTTGCATCAGTTTTAGTGACAGATGATCAGCCATGTACAGCAGAGGAATCCCCCATGTGCTGTATGTTGTGGCACAGGACACAGAAACATGGCTGGTGTAGATTTTGTAACCTGACTGCTCAGATTTGTTTCAATTTAAAGTAGATATACTGGAAGCTTTTCAAGCTTGTCTGGATGCTGTTTCTGTTTTCTAATCTGGCAAATAAAATCAAGTATTGGCTACTGTGAGAGGAATCTTGTGACCAGTGAATGAGCTGGACACTGCATAAATGTTAACATCACCTTTTAATTGTGGCTATAATTTATCTCAGTAGTAAATGTGTGTATTGCCCATCTTTATAGACCATTTTCACCGCAGGGAGTTTGATTTGTCATGCAGGAAGAGTGCAGGTGTAATGATAAACATTAATGGTGGTTGCGTCCCATGTAGTTTACCTGATTCCGGGGCTCTGGTACACAGCACACTGACTCACTGTGATGGCCTCCTCTGACACTTAAATGGAGCAGAGCATCGTTAATGTTATTAGTTCCACCTGTGCTTTCATTGTTAAGAGAAGTCAATGGGTGCTTTTCATTACACTAACTTATGCTTCCTCATATCCTCTCTCCTCCTGTGACCTGGAAATTATTCCCTATCCACCATCAAGGAAGATAATCCAATCCAATCTTCCAATCGTGTGACGACTGGACAGTTTTGGTGATTAAAGAAGGAAAAATAGAGTTTGCACACAAGATAATGCCTCCCTGAACATTTATTAATACCACAATGTGATATTTAAGTGAAAGCACTTCTTCAAATGTAAGACAGATTCAAAGAAGCACCATACAACTATCTATCCAAGGTGTCAGCTGAGAGATCATGTGAAACCAAAAAGGTAAGGTGTGTCTGAATTTTTTCATGTGAGGTTTTTAGTTGCTAGTTGGTGGATCACATAGGACGTGCCTACATCATTCATCATCAGTGCATCATTCAGAGGTAGAGAACTCAAATGCCAGTGACTGACAAGTTTATACAGCACTCTAAAGTTTCTGATGTGTATAGTTTTGTTCTTTGGTGGTAAATGTGCACACAAAGAAATCAAAAATAATAAGCATTCTTAATATTATTTGACTGCAGATTGACTGCTGAGTGACCAACAATGGCTAACCGGTAGAGACTGGGTGAAAAGGAGGCGTTTTGTACTGTAATGATTTGGAGCTTGATACTGTGCAATCACTGTCACACAGTTTTTAATGGACTTAATGAACTTAGCCTACACTGAGTACAAGCACAGCAGTTTTAACAGCATTTGACCTGTTAATCTGGGAAAATATCCTCGCTGACGTTCTTTCTTTGTAGTGTCGTGTATAGGGATCTACAGATAATATAACAGTACACATTAACATTGTCAGATGCAACATAATTTGGCATCACCTTGTGTGTGATAAATCCAATACTTTAAAAGTGTGTAGCATCAGACAAGTTGACAGTGGACTCACAGCTCACAATATATAGGAGTGAAAAACCTGCTCGGCTGCTATCATCATTGATTTAACAGGAAAACTCTTCTATGGCCCCCTCCTGCTAGTGTCCGTCATCCATTTCCCACATGGAGACACGCAGTGAACTGCCAGTCCACCAGTCAACAAGCCAGTTGTCACATCAAAATACATAAGATATGCTATGGAGTATGATGTTACTAACACTGAACTGATATGTAGTGTGAAAATGCTATATGCACGTAACCATAAATTCTAACAATGATCTACCCTGGAGTGTACTAATGGTACTCATGTAAGGGTCTGGTGTGACATATCCTATTGCAGTAGAAACATTTCCTCTTCCACACTCCGTGTCAACTCATGGTGTTCAGTCCACCGGGGTCATGCCCTGATTCCATAGGTCCCTTAGCAGTTCAAACCAGCCTCCGTAAAAAGTTCAAAGAATTCTCCTGGGGAGCAACAGTTAAATGGGCATGTCCAACCGTACCTCTGCCTCTTGGATGAAGCAGGTCGCCATTTGCTCTGGTGATATCATATTTATCATCAGAGCCATTCGCAGTTGTGATATCACAATCATCTGCTTGTTCACCGTCCCCAGGAACCACCTCCTCAGCATGGGTACAATGCAACATGTCAACAAGAAAATCACAATTAGAACGATATTTGCACTGACCCCTACTTTTAGCCACTCAGTGAGATATAAATACCTCTGAAGACAAAGATAGAGTTTCAGCTTGTTGTATTGTGAGCCTGTGATTGTGAAGTCTGTCATAAAGCTCCCAAAGGCTGCAACCGAGTGTCTGTCTTTCTTAAATTTCTCTCCAACAGCAGCTTTGTGGTGTATTAGGTTTTTGTGCACATATAATTTAAGTAAATAGCCTAAGGCTAAGTAATAACAGTGATCTATACATAATTGAGAAGATTTAAAAGGAATACCAAAAAAATCAACAACAGTAAAAACAATAATTGGCTATGTTAAACAATTTACATATGTAAATGAATATTATAAAGTTTTGAAATTGTTCTTAAATAAGGGGTGTTGTGGACATTTGTAGCAGTTGGTTTGACAGGCGGTGCAGCTGTGCAGCACATTATAAGTTGCAATCAACTCAGACTGAAGCTGTGGAACCAAGGATTTTTCATTTGGCAGCTTCTGTCCTTCACTAAGGGTTGCCGTAGGCAACTGAAATTGTTTAGGTTCTTGAGGACATCTCATCCAAGAGGCTTCTTCAGTAAGAACTGTAAGAACTGTGAGAACTGACAAAGGCTCTTGCTTTTGCCTACGATAACCTTACTGTGACCTGCATGACTGAGAATCTTCACAGACTGTCTCACATCCTCATGGAGGACATGGTGAGGGAGGGAAGTGACGAGACACGTTAACATAATGAAAAGCAAAGCACCAAATATGTTTGCCATTAAAAATGTGTCCACCAGCTTTGTGCCTATGGACAATGCCATTGTCCATCCCAATGGCTGACGGTCATTGATCACTGATCCCTTTACCATCGCAACATTGTGTTTCAAAAGTCTTCTGTATTTGAGGTAGTGTGTCCCCTCAGAGTTGCCACAGATTTGTTGCCTTAGTTGTATTTTTGACATGTGAAAGAAAAAATAAAAAGAAGCTGTTGCTGCTGTTCATCACACTACATCTCCATGTTGTGTTTACTGTTTAAACACGACAAAGTTACAGACTTGGAGCGCGGAGACCTTTTCAGACCCAGCAATGATATCATCATCCATCATAATGTTTCACTGTGGATGTTGTCATGTGCAAACCACATTGAAAACCACAAATCTAAATGTATGTGGTTTGTATTTACCTCTTTGTAGATAATTGTAAATTTCAGAAATGCGATTTTAAGTTGTTTGTTTTCAAAAGTTCAATAATTAAAGCCTGTATTGTTTGTTTAGTTGTTGCTCATTGTCAGACCCAAAACTTCAACTTCACTCTCAACAGTCAGATAGCTGAAATGGATGGTGAATTTCATACACAAAAATTTATGATGAAAAATTCAAACTTGGAACATTCAAGCACTTAGGGATACTTCCTCCACTTGTATTTTAGGCAACTTGAATACAATTTTTAAATTTCACTCTTGAGTGGCTCCTGAGTTTTTGATCTGAGTTTGTGGAACTGAAAGCTCGTACTCGAAATTGCAACACTTGAAATGACCTAAAAGGATGGTTCAGTCCATTTACATTCAGATGGATAGTTTTGTAAGTGTGTAGTACTCAAAATTCAACGCAAGTATTCAGTTGTTAAATTTTACAGGATGGTGTGCAGTTTCTTGTAAAATTCAAATTATTTCACCATTTCTGTGCTTCCATTTATCTACTTTAACAATGGCAGATGTTATAATCCCATATGTGTCCTATTTTATTAAGAACACTAAAAAACACTATTGTGCTCAAAATAATACTATATCTTGAGAACTTTGAAGAAAATAAATTCAGTTGCAAGTTTATTATGTACACCTACAGTCTTGCAATAACATATAATGCTTTATAGAATAATACTAAAGGGGATCTTCATTCAGACTCGCAATCATGTCATTTTGAGGGTAAGGCCACTTTCACCATTAATAAATACTAATTTATGCCACCAAGGCCAAAGCCAATGGTGCAGTGACAAAAAGTGATAATTAGAACATTAGTCCAATTAGCTGACAATTAGCCTGATCAGTCACTGTTGGTAATAAGTACAAACATTATTAGACTGTAAACTATTCATCAAACCAAAAACTAACCGCAGTCCATTTCAAACACAGACAACTTCATCATACTTGAGCAATAACCTACTGTTTCTGCAGTGGTGACAACATGTGTGTGAACCAGTATGACCCCTCTCTTTAAGAAATATGAGATAATAACAATTTCTCACGTTTGTGAAAAAACACATAAGTCTAGAAACACAAGATAAAAGGAGTCATATGTTGACAGTCTTTTTGTCAAGTTGGTGCAGTGGTCCTTAAAGTTTTTCTAGCATGCCTGCCTTTCAGAAGCCCAGAAAACCCTAACCACCCCCCCCACCACACCCCGCAGTAGCTCTGTGAGCACCCAGGGGGGCCTGCCCCCCAGTTTGAGAACCACTGCTTTAGTGAGTGTAGTTTGTGGTGCTGCTGAATTGTACTCCACTACACTGAAAGATGTTTCTAATAATTAGCTTTCCCTTGATATAAAGTCAGTGGACAAACTATTAGAAATCAAACAAGGTTTAATTAAAACAAAACTATGACATTACCATCTAAAACATCTTTAATATATATAATTAAATCACTCCAGAAATATGTTTTTTTTTAAACTTCTCTTGGCACAAAAACAATTTAATTTCATTTGTGAGATCCTCGTTTACATTAGTTATGAGAAATAGCAACTAATTAACTTGACACGTTGTCCCAGCTGCTTTTGGGGTAGTGTACAATCTGAATTTAAGTGCTGGAAGTGATCATATTCACTAGTATCTAAATGCAGTCTGTACCACCAGTCTGGAGCTGTGGTGTATATTTAAATATTTAAAGCCTGAACTGTCAGTATCAGTAACCTCTTCATTTTGACTCGTATTTGAAAAGTGTCTGACCATGCGTGTGAATTAAGTAAACCAAATGGGTCAAACAGGTGCCTGTCTCAGTTGGGAGGGTCGGCAGAGATCTTCTTTGTCTTTTTCTTCACTCTGTTATCGTGCGGGTGTGTGTGTTCGCACGCATGTGTGTGTGATGCAGTGCAGCCGGGACCCCTCAGAGGTTTGAATGACACGCTTCCCTTGGAGCGGTGGGAGGCAGAGTCATATCAGACTGTGATGGATGGTGTGAGGATGCTTTCAATGATGGATCTGTTGGACTGGACCAAGACTGACTGTGACACAGTGAGCTGCCAGAAATGGTGCTGGAGTAACATCGTCTGTGGTCAGATCAGAGATATTCTCACCCTCTTGTCTCAAGGAATTTGAGTCGCTCCTCCATGTTCACATTACTGATTACAGATACAGATGGTGCTGTAGGTTTTTTGGGAAAATCAGTCTTTGTCTGTACTATAGTGAGTGGGCTAACTCGTTTTCGGCTCACTTAAAACAGCGGTCGGCCTGCTTATGTGTCATCGATAGACTCAGTTTTGTTTTCTACCAACTCCAGCAGCTTGAATAAAGGGTCAGCAGAGGTGCCGTCTTTGGTGCACACACAGAGACGAGAGCAGAGAGATGGAGACCCAGATAGCAGGGAGTCGATTCCTCACACACTCTGTCATAAGGTCTTTAACAGATGGGGGGTGCTATGTTTAGCACAGATGAGAAGTGCTTCAAAGCACCTTGGAGCGTCTTAGAGATCCGAAGGGACCAGAGAAAACCCTTGTGACTGAGTTTGAACTTTTAGTATGTACCGCCTCACTTTATGTTGTGGTTCTATATTGACATTGAGCGTTTTTTGGAAGTAGTAAGGTGTAAGAAATGTTGAGGTGGTTTTACTCTGAATAAATTCGGATATAAGCGAAAGGTGAGAACTTTTTTAATGCATGGAGGTTTTGGCAGGAATACCAATATGTTGTACTCAAATGGAGGTGCTGCTGCTACTACTATTGCTTTTGTTTGAAGACTATTTTTTTCTTTTTACTGGACTTTTTGATGGTGAAAAGGCAGACAGAAAATACGGCAAGGTGAATAATACATGCAGCAAAGGCCCCTGGTGATGTTGTTATGTTGTCTGCACTGTAACCATTTAGCTACCGAGACCCTCCAAGATGCTGCTATTTGACCTAATTATTGGATAATTATATATATATATATATATGTATATATATATAAAATAATTAATCACTGTAATCACTGTTTCTGTTTCTGTTTCCCTGGATTACATTTAGGACTGGGTATCGCAACTCAATACTTGGACTGAAATAACCCAGTACTAAGTAGTACTGAAACTTGTCTAGTCAAATCATACTTAGATCAATCAATTAGTCAGACTCTTGCTGACAGTGACATACAATAAAATCTGACAGTGACATACAATAAAATCAATTTACAAGCCATATTATATTAAGAAGATAAAATAGATTACAAAAGACAAAACAAGATAAAAAGAAATTAAACCGATAAAAAGCATAAAAATGAAACAATACTGATAATGCAATAAAGTAAAATTGAATAAAATTGCTAAATAAAAATAAACAAATTTAATGTTTATAAACCATTCCTAATCAAAAGCCAGCCAGAGGATGTGACGGGTCACACTGGTTCATATAGTGTCAGGATTTGAGACAAATATGTTGGTGAAAGAACATGAAGTGCTACTTGCATTTGATCCTTTTTAAACATAGATTTAGAAAAAAAATGAATGCAGCCATTCTTCAGTTTAATGCAACGCGTGCATGGCCAACTACCGCAGCTGGTACAACCTATACAGTCTGTGGTTTGGTAAAGTTAAGCACACTGTACTTGAGTTGGCAGTTCAATGAGCCAAGATGCTACCAAAATGTTCTAAAATACACCTGTACTACAACAAAGACATGTAATGAAGCATTTTTTAAAGTCACACTTCCTACAATATATGCATACTGGCAACTTCGGTGTGGCAAAGGTTAAATATATAGTTAAGATATGTTTGGTACAACTGAAATACTTCCCATACCAATCCAGATTTATTTATAAAACACATTTAAGGACAACAGCAGTTGAGCAAAGTGCGGTTTAATCAAAATATAGCAAAAACCATAAAAGCAGCACAGTAAAAACACAGAGACCAAACAAAGCAAAGCCATAAAACAACACAATAAAAGCAATGAATGCTTTAAAAGACAGGACGACAATAGTACAAAAATGCAATTCTCATAGTGAGTTAAAAGCCAAAGAATAAAGATGTGTTTTAAAGCTGGGCAGGCAGTTTAGGGGCCAGCAAGAGTTTGAGGAGCTGCAACTGCAATCTCCTCTGTGGCTCAGCCTTGGGAAACAGGTGGAAAGAAAGATTGCTGTTACAGTTGACATAAAAGTGTCAGTATATTAATTGCAATTGTTGGAATTGGGCTATAGATACAGATATAGACATAATGCCTATGGGATATTGGGAACATTTAGATCCTGTAATCCATAAGGGACATTTCTCCTTATGTTTTATTTTCTTAAACTAAGCAATAAGTTAATCAAAACAGTATAGACTAATTCATAGTGTGGAAAGTTGTTGCTGCTCTAATGTTGCTCATGTAGAAGAAAGGCTCCTCGTTTATGGTTGCTTGGATAATGGCTCCTCTAAAGACAACTGAATAGCACTTGGTCAGCATGAAAAGACCAAATACTGCATTCAGACTGTAACTAGTTCAAAGCTCTCAAAAGCAATGACCATATTTTCTTTATCGAACGCATTTTTTCCAGATCAACATAAAAGAAAAACTTGCTTAAGGCAAACTTCAAAGGAATCCCCTTCTGATGGTGCTTTAAATCCATAACTGTACACCAGTTTCCAAAAGTGTTTGATTACAATCAAAAATCTATTTAAGTCTGTATGTACTAAAAGTTGTACATGTAAAAGAGTCAAAAAAGCACATACATTTAGTTGCTTTCAACCCCCTGTGCAGGACTGTTTTTAAGCTGGAGTATATACGAATGCTGTAGCACTGATACATTATCACTGACTGCCATAAACAGAAACAACATTCACATACAGCCTGAAACAATAAACTACATTAAATGTACTGCACTGTGGCAACTTGATTTATCCGTCATTATTGTTAGGGTTAATTGACTTCCTCTTTCATAGGGTGGAAGAATTGAACAGCTCATTAAGGGGTCTATGGGGTTCTGCCACAGGTTTAAATGACATTTAAAAGTTGTCCAAGTTCAGTTTTTCTTGCAGCACAAAGCAGATTTTCCTTTAGGAACTTTTTCAATAAATTCCTGGAGTTTCTCCATGAGGCTCTTATCACATACAGAAGCAATGTGGGTAACTAAGAAAGGTTTCACCTCAGCCAGTCTTTTTAATTTGACTTCAGGTTAGTGTGAGTAACATTTGTGTTTCTGTCTTTTAGCATATTTTGTACAATCTCAGGTCGAACACAAAGCTCTGCTCGTAACAGTAAGGTCATTTCATCTCATCAATTCCAGACAAAATCAAAGGGATGACAACTTGTAGAGCTGATCTCAGCATGCAGAGCAGGAGTGTGACACAAAAATCAATAGCTGGAAAGTCCTTCAACAAAAAACTGACATGCATGCACAAACATGCACACAGAAACACCCACACACTCTCAGTGTGCAAGGTAGTATTTTGCCTTCTAAGTATCTGGGTTGCTCGTGGGTGATAGAACAAACAGTTGGACCAAACAGTTATTATCTGTTGCAACCAAACCTCTGTCACAAGAACTCATTATCAGGAGAAAATCACATTAAAGGGATAGTTTAATGTAGGGTTATATGAGATACTCATTCATAGTCAGTGTATTACCCACAGTAAATGCCAGTTGGTACACACCCAGTTGTACTGTTGTGGACAGGGTCAGCAACAAAATGTACTTTAGCCACTTAAAAAAGGCCCACCTAGAAAATATAAATATCACTTAAAGTGTGTACTATAGTTAGACTATTTTGACTGCTTTACTCTGCCATCAAAAAGGTAAAATTCCATACTCTGCTTGTAGTATGTCAATAAACTTAAGTTTATGGACCAAATATGGAATCATTCGTGTCCCTGAATGGTCACTCTGCTTGCCTACCTGTCGGTCTGGGACAATCACTGGCCTGAAGTCACATGACCATATGCCCAACCCATCTTGAAATGCGCCATATTGGCTGATATGTGGATGGATGTACAGTATTGATTGTGTGAGTGATCGGTTATGACTGATATGTTTTCTTTTTTTATTCCTTTGTCTCTTTCATACCTCACTCAGGTGTTAATTTTAATGTGTTTCATGATGACCCTAATCAAGGCCAGAGCCAAAATCCATTGGTTTGAAAATAAAGTTGTTTGACATTCTTCAAGTATTCCTGGTCCATAGCTGACTCAGTCTGCTAGTTTGTTTGTGTTAATGTGACTTCTGTGAATCCAAAGTATCCTTTTAAAATTCAGAAGTCAAGCAATAATGCAAACAATTGAACAGATTGAGGAAAATATGGACCTACAACTCCAGTGTTCTGCAAGTTAAATTTACAGATTTTTTTTGCTCATGGAGTTTGGTTAGTTTGGAGAGAAGCAGTATTTGGTTTAAATAATTGCTGTATCTTGTCAGCGCACACTTAAAACTTAAATGGCTTTTTAAAGTGGCTATAATAAGTTTTGGATGCTAATTCTGTTGATGGCAGTTCATTTCTTAGCCTCCATGCTGGTGTCTCTATTCTGACTTATAGCTTGGAGGTACAGTTCATTTGGAGAAAACATCCTAAATTAAGGCATATGTGCTGTATTTCTGACATCACTGAGTCAGATGGGGTTTTTCCAGGTTTGAGGACAAACATCTTGAGGCAACTGCTTCATCCTGCCTCGTCCTTAACGGTCACATCACCAGCAAGTTCAGCGCAGTTCACAAATCCTGTTTTTGAACTGGAGAGTTACCATCACTTCAGTAGAGCTGAAGTCGGCAGAGGAGAGACTTTGGTTCCCCGGAGTGATCTGCATGATTGAAGCAGGAATGATGTCAGTCTCTGTGGAAGACAAAGCAGGGATGAGCTCAATGTTATTGGCTTCTCCTTCTCCTCTCAATTCAGTCGAATGTCAAAATATTAAAGGTCAAATCTGAGAGATGGAAATATTATGAAAAGGTCTAAAGCATGCTCAGAGATTTTATCATCAGCCTCCTGGGAGCGAACATTTGACAGTGGACAATAATGGCACAGCTGTATCCGACTGCACTGAAATTAGACAGCACTACCTAGGCCCACAGTTTATCATTTAAGCTCAATTAACTGTTGACCTAAACCCATTATGAGCATGCAGTGCATCAAAATAAACACACAAACACAGAGGACAGAGGAGGTGCGACACCGCCTTTGTGCAAGTCCAAGAAAATAATTGAGATAGTGAATTTATTTCCACTACTATACTGGAACTTAATATTGCATCAGTCTGAATCATAGCCAAATGTCCCCATTGTGTTCAGTGCTATGTTGTTCATTCCCAGAGCAGTGAGAATCTGTTTTGTTATATCATTATGCAGGAATTGGTTTTCTATTCAGGAGGCTCAGCTATTTGCTGCTCCACTTACCCTGACAGTAACAAAGTGAAACTTTAATCTCCCCTCAGTGTCAACAGCAGCTGATAGCAATTAAGGAGAAAGCCTGGATACTGAAGTGGTGCGTTTGACTCAAAGAGTTCACTTGCATCTCTCACTGCAAAATTTAAATGACTCCTCTTTATGTCTGTAGCCGCGGTCCAAACCTAAATTTCTTTTCAGGCCCCAAATTGAATTAAGAAGCTATGTGAATGAAATAATTATGCATGTCTCTATTGTCTGTGCCTGTGCAGATGTTGAGCTTGCATGAAAACAAAATATTAGTGTTATTGTTGTTTTCATTGCTGATTGTATTCAAGTCGTAAGTGGCCGTTATACAGTTAAACAACGAAAATTAGATGTTGTAATTTCAGTAAATTTAATCTGCATGAAGCTGGAGCAGAAAACTGCAGGCATTATCTCTGCCTGTGAGTATAGTGACTACACTGCCGTTTTGCCCACTGACTCTTAGGTATAATGCAGCCCTTTCTGTACCGCAGCCAACACACAAAGCTCCTGCTGTGTGAGAGTGAGGAGCTTTTTGCACTGTGAGCTCTGCTGTTCTGTAGCTCTCTGACACAGAGCAAAACAAAGCCAAAACCCACTGTTCATAGAGTGCTAAAGCAAACCTTGAACCGTTGAGACTATGGAGCCTGGCAGATGTTTTAGTGTACGATTATCATGACTGTTTGTTTTTACATTTACACTTGTCTACAGACAGCAGGCAGCACTGCTAAATGTTGGTGATGTTGGCAAAATTGCCCGTGGGCATTGGACTGTGGGTTAAAACATGTCCCAGTGTTTCCCAAAATGTTTTCATGTTACTGTGTGGGAAAAATATATGCCGCTAATCTAATGAGGAAGCGGGGGTGGGGGCAATCAAAAGACTAATTTAATTCAATTCAATTCAGTTCAAGACTAATTTTCATTTTGTATAGGGATTAGGGCTGGGCAGTGTAATATATCAATATTGTGGTATGAGGCATAGATGTTGTCTTGGATTTTGAATCTTTATATTGTGATATGGCGTGAAGTGTTGTCTTTTCCTGCAGTAAAGTGATGTTGCCTTTATCCCCTTAATCATTATATCCATGTTACTGAAGATTATTGATCAAAAATCTGTTTAAGTGTCAGTAGTCATCCCTTAAATATTGTTGTAATATAAATAAGAACATATTGTTCATATCATCTAGACCTACTGTAAGATCATTATATGTTTGCTGTATTTGAGAATTTATGATCTGTCATTTTAGAGAAACTATTATATTCCCATGAAGAAAGAAATACACAGCACACAACATGACTCAGGTAGAGCTTTTAGCAGGTAAAGCTTTTAGCATTTTGGATTGGTAAACACCATTCTAACATTCAAAATGAAATTTAAAGAAATTGCATAAATGCATGAATTGAACTTGGCTGTTTTGATTTTTCTTCCTTTAACTTAAACTAAATCCACACAGCTGATAGTTTAGGCTTGTGGATTGTATTAGTTTATACAACTCCTGTGATTCTGACCAGTAGCAGACCAATACCAGTACTGAGTATTTCAACTATACGTCCCTAATTTTGTAACAACTTTGTTATAAAGACATGTCTATCATAGACCAAAATTATGTTGAGCAAGTTGATCCCCTGGAAAACCTTACAAAAACCTAATGTTACCACTTAGCCAATTCATAGTGAATGTTTAAAGGTAAAATATGCAGGACTGTTGGTTGAAAGAGCCAGAGAGTCAATGAAGTGAGGGAGCTCTGTTAGCAAGAACAAAGCTGTGAATCAGAGCAGCAGTTATGTTCTAAAGCAGAGGTTCTCAATTTTTTCTCCACCACAGATCTCTCACAATTTAGAAAATATACTGTGTCATTCAGAATATATCGATACACCATCACACTCAGCAACAACAAGCATGACTAGAAGTGAAAATATATTTGCTAGTTGCTCCACGGTGGAAGAATGAATTCCAAAGAGAGGAGCAACGTCAGAGGTGTGGAAGTGTTTTGTTTATAAAAGATTTCATTTATGGCAAAACCACAGAAATGGGGACAATAGAACAAACTAATTTTACTGCCTCAAGCAGAAGTTGAGTATGAAGAAATCTGTCCTGCAAGAACAATTCAGCAGCAATTTTTTTAGAGAAAACAACCAAAGTGAATCTTGATCCTGTCTGCTGTGTCCTCTCAGCCTGCTCCGCCTGTGTGTGTGTGTGTGTGTGTGTGTGTGTGTGTGTGTGTGTGTGTGTGTGTGTGTGTGTGTGTGTGTGTGTGTGTGTGTGTGTGTGTGTGTGTGTGTGTGTGTGTGCATGTGTGCGTGCAGCTCTCTCTGTAGCCCTCACAGACAGAGAGCAGAGGAGAGAGATATTGTAACTGTTGGTCACTACAATTTTTATGGAGTCCTGACCTAACAGCCTGCATGCTGTATTGGCTGGAGGCTACACAACACTGCCAAAAGGCTGAGGCCCAGAGACGTGCCAAAAACAGCAAAATATGAGAGAATAAGAAAACACACAGGCAAAGGGCTGGGTCTGTTCATATACAGGCACCAACAACACTTATAGTTGGTCAGAAGTGATTATTTAGAGGGATTAGTTCTATACGAGTCCATATGTTGTTTTTGAAAATCCTGCACAGTTTGCCTTCAACCTGAAAGACAAACAAAACATGGCAGGGTGTAATATAACCAGACAAGCAAAAGCACATAACATAAAAAGAACTAGGGATGATTACCTGATTCATGACAAACTGTAGTAGAATTCCCAGCGATTAGCATCACCGTTTCAGATTTTAATTATCATGTAAAACTTGTTTGATTACCACACTTTGAAAAACTTGAGGTAAATACAGTCTAGCATCAACAGAAGTAAGCAACAGTATACAGCATGGGTTTGTTTTGCATCATTGAAAACATTGACATTGGCAAGGCCAACAATGCCATTTCAAATTGTTGACATTTTCATTATAAAACTTCAACCTGTTTTAAAAATACCACAGTGAAACTGATAGCCATGATAATTTTGGTAAGATAGCCAGACTTAACAAAAGAACATACAGCATTAGACTATCACAGACATAACTAAATAGATTCAAAGTTAAAGTTTAAAATCGGCCAGTGGGGTGAAACGCTCAAGCTTTAAAATCCTCTGTAATTCATTCCATTTATAAGGTGCAAAATAGTGGAAGGCAGTCCTCTCAAGTTCAGTATTAACCCAGGGGGTAAGTAGAGTTGAACAGTCCTGAGATCTGGTTTGGTGAGCAGTGGTTTTAAATTTGACAAGAGAAGTGATGTAGTTAGGCAGCTTTTGCAGGAGACCTTTAAGAATAAAAGTCCTGTTCTGTTCTATTCATGTTGCTGGTGAGAACCAGCCGAATTTTTCACATAGTGATGATATTTGTCTCTTTTAATAAAATTCAAACCACAATGATAAAGCATCAAGTTGTTTGAAGGTAGAGGGAGCAGCATGAGAATAAAAGAAAGTCAAGCACAGATGTGATGGTTGACTGTAGAATCATTTTCATGTCCTCAAGGCAGAAACATGCTTTATTCAGGTGTAAGAAATTTCAACAGTGTTGTCATCACAGCTGCCACATTAAAATTAAGCCTGAAAATGTAGAAAGATGTGTCAGTTATCATTAGAGCTAATAATTATTCCCATTATTGACTAATGTGTTGATTATTTTTTCAATAATACAGTTAATTACTTAGACTAAACATAATATACTTGTAGTGAAAAAACACCCACAACCCCTGCTTGGTAACTTGTGAGCTGTGCTTGAAAAATTAATTTTGATTAAAGGTGCCCTGTGGACATTTTGTGTAAACAAAGAAAACTTGCATTCAGTGTTACTCACCAGGAGCGTTGTCACGATATTTGAATTTCTAACTTTGATATAATTCCTTGAAAAAAATATCTATTCCATCCTATTATATCTAAGGCTATAATATGACCAGTCTATCGATACTGTGGAAAATAAGTATTAAATAGGGCTGGGTATTGGTACTCAATACCTTTATGGTATTGATTGAACTAAGTACCAAAAAGTATAGAAACTTCTCCAGTCAAATGATTCAATTATTTTTGTACCTAGATCTAGAAGAAAATTACTATTAATATGATTTTGGTCCCAGTCAATAACCGCAAACGTTCTTCATAAAGAAGAACCTTTGAAAAAAGTATCAATTGAAGTACTCCATTGGTATCAGTATCACTTTAAGGGTACTGTTACTGGTATCCTACTTTCTTAAACAGTACCTAGCCTTAGTATTGAGAGCATTTCAAATATTTTTGCTTGTGCCACTCACTAAAACACTTTGTGTGTATACTATTTCCTTCCATGTGAGACGTGGGCAAAACTGAAATTTATGCCTCCATGTTGTGCAAATGTTTTTGAATGCTGTTAATTACAGTTGTTAGAAAGACAATGGAATCACATGTCTATAGTGATAACTTCTATTTTGCCAAAAAAAACTCCACTTAATACCTTTTATTAAATTCCCTTAGACTTTAGTACATGTATTATATGCGCGAGATACGGCCAGGTGGTAATTCACGTTCTGTAAAGTTTGAAAACTGCATTTTTTACATCCATGTTTTCTAGCTACCAGTGTTCTTCTTCCCAGCCTTTGGTGCCACATTGCTGTGTATCTTGATGTGTTACCACCACCTGTAAATGAGTGGAATAGTGTGAAATCGTTGGCAGGATTGTGTATCACATGCGTGTATGTGCATCCTCATGTGTGGGCACGAGACAAACAAAACTCAAAGAACCTACACCATAGTGCTTCTAGAACAAAAACTCCATGAGGTACTTTAAATCAGTGATCACAGTTTTTGCTGATTAATTTTCTGTTGATTGACTAATCAATTAATCCATTAATTGTTTCAGCTTTAATCACAGTTTAAATTTGTTAGAATACAGTGATTGCTTTTGTAGTTTAGTGCGTCCCTGTTTTATGAATACACAGTTTGGCTGAGCTCACGTATGTTGAACATCACCATTCTTCTGTGGTTGAGACTGTCGAGTAGGTAGGATCGAGTATGTTTACCCATCCATGTTTTTCATGTGCAACTTGATTGAAGCAGATGCTCTGCGTTTGGGCCGCTCTGCAGGTTGTAAGGATCTGTCAGGTGTCTGAATTACAGATGCAAATAGAGTCAGCTGTTTTGCATTCCAGCACAATTTGCACAGAAAAATACTGCACCTCCACCTCAGGTCCCAACATTATCATCATTAAGTTGCTCCTCATCTCAACAGGCTGCTCAACAAAGCAAACAACAGTTGAGATAAATGTGGCACCAGACAGTCACTAAAAGGCTGTAAATGATGCTGTAAAACATAAAAGGCATGCAACACAATTTTTCTATGCCAAATTATAAATTTCAGCGAAGCTTTTGGACCGGAGATGATCGGAGGACATTTGAAACGATACTATTAGATGTCTTTATTAATAGGGCAAAATTTGAATTAGAAATCAAACATTTCAGAATGAGCCATTGAGACACGTGGACAGTCCAGATGGGCTGATGCACAAAACTCTACACCTAAATATCTGTACATCACACAGATACGGGTTTGGTATATAGTTTTTATGTGCTTATAAAATTTCATAATTTTTATTTTGTATATGAGTTATTTGTGTTAAAGTAAATGAAGTAATGGCTTCAGTAGGGATGGGTTTTGATACTGATACTGCATACTGATACTAATACTTAACAATACCAAAGACCAAGCCAAACTGAGAAAACATGTAATCTCCAGAGAAATGGTACACAAAACATACAGTATCAGTTAAAAAAAACTTTTAATTAGTTAAATTCCTCAAAAAGTGATTAGTTGATTGATGCACATTGCATTGTGCACTTACTGTATATGATGAATATGAAATACACAATCACTACATTTTTTTTTTTAGTCACAATACAAGTTAGCGTATGAAACCAAAACCATATGTACTGGGACCATTAATTAATCCTAAAAATAGCTAAATAGCTTCATTACTTTTGTGAGTTGCTAGATTTGCTAGCTTGAAGGGCTTTCTTATTGTTGACCTCTGTAATACACAACAATATTCAGATTGTTTACAAACTCAAACTATATAAAGTAATATGTTATAAAAACCCCAAAGAGTCTCACATGTGAAACAGTGCCTGTTTAGTACGTAGCAGAAGTCAGAAGCAAAGACTAATGCTGCATTTTATAAGGACATTACACCATGTTCCACTGGGGTGTGATTCTCACTGAAATGCATGAATGTTAAGTTCCAATACATGTATAACTATGTTTCTAAAATTAGTGAAATAAGTGTTTCCCCACTGCATTCACAAACTCAGGTGCTGAATGACGAGTGAGATCATATAATATTCCGGTCAAGATGGAAACTTTGCACATCTCTCTCAGCAAACAGCAACTTGTTATCTTCACAGCAACTGACACAGTGTTACAGAAATCTGCTATTTTGGACCCAGAACTGTACCTGCTTATAGTCTCAACAATTAAACAGCTTTGCACCCAGCTGCGTGCTCAGCAGAGAACACGTTGGGTGTCATAACTGACAAAGTCACACGCCACACAGGGGAACATACTCATTCAAACTTACATATGATTTGTTTTTGTCTTGAAAGAACTCCTTCAAGTAATGAACTTTTGTTCATGTCAGATGCAAGCTACATAACAAGATGCACTGCACCTTAATCTCTGTGCAATCATGTTGTGCATACTATGTGTTATTCCGTATTCAGCAGTCCACTCAACCTTGTTTCTGTCGTTTTAATGTGGAGAAAGAAACCCTTGATCATTTGATGCACTGCAGGTCCTCGGGGCTGTTTTGCAGGGCTCATAGTCATAGTCTGTTCATCCATCTGTCCATTTACCAATCAGTATGTCTCTGTGTGATCCCCAGTACGGGAGGAAACAGGAAAGGGGCAGCTGGATGAGGGGAAGAGGAATACACCTGGCAAAAAAACAAATCCTAATTAGTAGAACCATTTTTAATTACAACATAACAAAACAATAACTTCAATTACAGGGACACAGACACCTTGTGTGGGGTTAATTCCACTGAACAAAACATCCGTAAGGATTTAGACCATCTACAAGGATGCCCACACTGCTGAATAGAGAAGTAGGTGTAAAAAATACTGAACATTTCTCAAAGAGCCTTTTTGTCATTTTTTTTTTGTTCCTGAATAACCTCAATCAGTGGTACGTTATGCTTTGTTAGACAAGCTCTTAAAAATTCCAGTCCATGAATACACTCAGTTCCATTATTATGTTTTCCGTATCATTATTTCATGTTTTTCCCTTACTGAAGCACGCTCAGGGAATCATCTGAAGGTCTCGGTACTGAAGTGAAGTACCTCAGCGACTCCAGCCTCTAACCTGTCTTAATGAATACATTTCAAACCAAGCTGGGGTCGCTCGGACAGGCGTGGATAGGACTGTGGTGGAAAAGACTGAAAATACCCCAAACAAACCCCATGTACCAAACAAAGAGGGAAAGCATGTCTTTTTTGTTTCATGTTATACGTCTGTGAAGTCAGCACAGATTCTTCATCATCTAAGGTTTACATATTTAAACTATTGGACTGATTTGGCTTTAAACAACCTGAACACTGCATACCTGTCCATATACTACGATAAAAAGACACAAGCTGTGTCCCAAATGCATCCACTTCCATGCAATACTACGTAATACTACTTTTATGTTTTCTAAGATCTTTGTTGAACTGTTTCATCGCAGCCCACAGTATATATAATTTTTTTCCATCTTTCAGCAGCTCTTCCATTTATTTTGTGCATTGCATTGTGAAAAAACTTTTTTGGCGTGCACACATTATATACTAAACCTGATTAGAATGAGTTTGCCATATAAAATTGGGACAGGGCAACAGCTTTAATGTAGCATGAAGTATGGAAATTTGGTAACAGAAAGTAGGAAATCAAAAAACTATAGCTAAGACTCTCACTCAAACAGCTGCTCTTGTCCACCTGTCCTTTTTCAACATGGCACCAGCAAACAAAATTATGTAAAACGGGCTGTAATTATTTATAAACTGACAAATTAGACCAAACCAAGCTGAGAGAAAAGAAATGATACACATACCATATACTTTATCAGTTAATAAACTTTTGGTTCGGTTAAATTCCTAACAGTGATTAGTTGATTAATGATTAATCATTAACTTCTCTATATATACACATTTAGAATATAATATATAGCATATATACAGAAAAACATTTTGTGCTGGATCCCGTAGTCCTATTTGCATGAGACTGGTATTACTAGTGCAACTCATATGATTTAGAAATTAGCCCCCACGTCTTTGTTTGGTGTTGGACATTCACAGTGGATAAGTGAAGTGTGTATTTGACTTGAATGTGCTGACATTATACCCCAGATATGATGTCAAGACTCTGTGCAGCATCAACATTTCAAAAGCAGAGCATCTGTTCTTCTTATTAATAATATATTTTGGAGTTGTTTTGACGACTTTGTGCATGCATTACAAGCATTAACTTTCTGTCATCATCACTCATTTTAAATGCCCATTATTTGTGGTGGAATTTTTTTTACTTAATTACGGACATGGCAGATTTGTATGGGATTAAGATCACAGACAACCTCCACCATTATTACAAATCACTAGGGGTTCCTAGGTAATACTAGTCCTGTGCGAATACAGATTATGAATAGCATTTCACATAAACATAGTGATATGTTTTATAGCATGACACAGGATAAAAACACTAATTTATTTTGATAGTGGTCATAGCCCACCCCATATTATGATAACAACAAGAAACTGTTGTGTCCCTGCTGATTAAATCATAGCAGATACAATATTACTCATTACACAAACATTTTTACTAAAATACTATATACATTCATCTGTTTCTGAAAAGGAAATAGATTCTGGTGAACCTCTGTTTGCAGTGTTGATCTATTTTATTAGGTTTAGTCTGGCCCTAATATTTTTAACACTAAATATACTATACTTATAGCACATAACAGCTAACATTTTTAGACCAATGACAGGTTCCATGCATACTCAATAGTATCACCTGGATCATTTATTAGATCTCTTCTAAGTCACCACCTTTCTACATGTTTATTTCTTATTTTCTAGTCTGTATTCTCTCTTTATCTGTATGGTATCACAGACAGTCTGTGGCCAATGGATGAAGTCAAGATAAAAGTGCAGTTTTTATTTAAATATTTTTACCCAAATAAGCAAGTTGGACCACAGCTGTGTTTATCATGGTGAGACAAGGTTGCCTTGAAGTCAGATGTTTAATATCAAGGGTTATCTCTGTGTGTGTGTGTGTGTGTGTGTGTGTGTGTGTGTGTGTGTGTGTGTTTGGGTGCGTGTATGCCAGCCTACAGGTCTGTTCTCTGTGATAATGAAATGCTGCATGTGGCAAAGAGGCATCTAGAGGGAAAAGAGGGCTGTTTTTCATTAGTATTGTGTTTCACTGAGTGCACCTTCTCGTCAGTTTGTTTGGAGACACAAAAACATGACGAGGGATCCTCATCAAAAAGGCACACCGTGTATCATTACCAGGAAACACCCCTGCCTTCTGTTTGGTGAATCACTGTGTGCCATAGGGATGAAAAATTCCATTTACACGAACACAGTTTACCCATTACAAAAACTGACACGGTGCAATCCCTGAAAACAGTCCCCTGTGCTGAGAAACAACAACAACAACAACCAGAAAATCTAAAATTATGGTCAGTCAAGAAAAGGCTTCATGCTTTAGCTGACCTATTTATTTTTCTATTTAAGTTTCTTATGTAATGTTTTTCTTTCTTCATCACATGCATCAGTAAAATCTTTGGAGCAGTGGGAGCAACAGAAGGCTGCCATGATGCAAGTTGTGGCATTTATAAAGCTTTACTATTCTAAAAGCTACTACTGTGAGCCCTGGAGCAGTGGGGAATGTAAGAAATATAATAAAATAAATACAATGATTTAATTTTTTCTATCATTTTTAACTAAGTAAGAAGCTGCAGTTTAGCAAGCACATTCTGCAGTGTCTAAAACATGCTATGTTAAGATGTCAAGAGACCAATTTATGTTTAGCAGGTGACCCATACTCATGAGTCTCACATGCTTATCATCTCAGCTTGTGACCTGGCCAGCCTGCTGCAGCATAAGGGAGCGCTCAGGCTGGGTGTTAAAAGGCTCAGTGGGGGTTTAGGATCAGTCGCTCTGTTTTAAGTCTCAAAGGATGACAGCTTGTTGGATACCATCAGACCTCTCCCTTAAAATCTGGTTTGATATCCACAACATTTTTAAGATAAAAACAGAAATAAATTTCTTGGGAGCCAAAGACGAGCCCAGCTTCAGTCACTGGCGTTAAAGACCGCAAACCAGGCCAGAAATATTGGTGCTGTCACAGACTCTGACCTAAATTTTAATAGCCACATTAAGACCATTACAGAAACAGCCGACTCAAGAATATGTCAGGAATTAAAGATATAATCTGTGACATTTCTGCATTAAAATGTCTAAAAAACACTAGACATATGTTACATATTTTATGAAGCTGTTTTCTTACATTATCCTAAATGTTTCCAACGATGTACAGCCCAGAGTAAATCCATAATTTATCCAAAGTGAAGGTTATTTTCTACTTGCCACTAGTTACAATAACTTCAGGAGCACACGGGATACACCAGAGAGTGACGGAGGTATTCAGCAAACATGACTGAACGTAACATGAATAAAACTTAAAAATACGTGTTTTGTTATCGTTCTAATGTGGGAGAGGCACCTAGCGACAGAAATTTAATATTGTGCATTTCAAGGATCAATCTATAATATTCTTATTGTAGTAAATCATAAAATTTTCCATGATGTGTCAACAGAGATTATTCTGGTCTGTAACTTGTTATCGTTTGTCTGCTTCACATTAAGTCGAGGTCAAAATATTGTAAAGCTTGTCTGTCAAACAACTCATTTCAACCATAGATTATATATTAAATAGTCTGTGGCTCCAACTCACTATTTGGACTGCTGTATTTGTTTTTGGATGCACAATTGTTACATATTGCTCCTTTAAGAGATCAAACTTGTCCACGTTTATTGCAATGGTGGATTCAGAGGTCTCTCTAAAAGAGTAATCAAAGGTTTTGTTCAGACTGCAGGCAACTCAGACTTGTTTCTTGATAAAAAAAAAAAAAGATTTTTAAGATAGTTTGTCTGTTATTTGGAAGTGATAAGTTCGGATTTGTGTGTCTAGACATCATCAGCCTATCTGTATCGGTTGCTGTGGTAACAACATAGTACGTAAATATGTACACCTCCAAGTATTCACACTGATAAGTTGGTGTTCCAAGCCTTTCCACAAGGAGCCAGCAGACAATTTATTTCAGTGGCTGTCCATGGACTCTTGTTCTCTGTTTTGTCTTCCAGACCTTGCTGCTATTAGCAGCATGTGTTCTGTTCAGCCACTTTGCAGCACTTCTCAATACTCTTTACTTGATGCTCTGTCATCCTGTTTGAGCATCCAGAGCGTCCAGACTGAGACACATCTGTAGAAATCCAATTGAATTCAGATTTCAAACCACCTCCAAATGTGGCTTGGATCAGTGGCTTGGATCAGATTTTTTCAATTCGGATGTGTGTTTTTTGTTTTTTGTTTTTTTGCTGTCTAGACTTTTTTTTAAACCAAGCTGGATTTCCTAAAAATGAATTTGGGCTGGCAGTCTGAACAAGGCCAAACAGCTGCAGGTGATTCAGAGTGTGTCCGGTCACTAAGTCCAGCAGAACGGATCACATCACACCAGTTCTCATATCTTTACAGTGGCCGCCTTGTTTGTGAAAGAATAGTTGCTCCATTATAAACCGTCCCGACCTTCACCATATATCTGCATTAAACTCCTAAAAAACTTGAGGTGCTCAAACTCTCAGTTCTTTTAAATCAGTGCATAAAACTTCTCTGTTTGCCACTGCTTTTTATTAAATTAAATTCAGAGCTATATATCTATATCCTGCACTGCACTACAATTTTTATTCTCCTGTTTAACTTCTTCTATTTTAGCTTATTTTGTATCTTCTATTTTATATATATGTCCTTTTTATATTGCCTTTTTATGTACATTTGTGTTTGTTGATGATTTCTTAATGTCTTTTATGTCTTAATGTAAAGCACTTTTGAATTGCCTTGTTGTTGAACGTTGCCTTCTCTCTATTCTTCTGTCTCTCCCAATAACTATTTTTACTAGAAGTTTCAGGCTTATAATATAAAATCAATATCTTTCCTGTGCAGATACCCCAGGTGAGCTACGCCTCCACAGCTCCAGAGCTCAGTGACAACACCCGGTATGACTTCTTCTCACGCGTGGTGCCTCCAGACACCTACCAGGCCCAGGCCATGGTGGACATTGTAAAGGCCATGCGCTGGAACTACGTCTCCACAGTGGCTTCAGAGGGGAACTATGGAGAAAGCGGCGTCGATGCTTTCATTCAGAAGTCTCGGGAGGACGGTGAGTACTCCTGGCCTCATATATTATCACTACCTGTCTAGCACTGGGCGTGGGAAGATATTATCTCTGTGAACATTCTGCTCTGTGGGAAATTGGTGAAGCCCTGAGACATGCAAGAAAAAATCAATTAGTGAGGTCAGATGTTAGATTTGATCCCCGAACATGCAAACAGAGGTTACAAACTTTAACATCTCAGCACATACAGATAACTGAAAACAGCACAAGATGTCTGTTCGTTACAACTAAACATTTCTTTAAATCTCAGTTAGATCCAAAGATCCACTGCAGCCCTACACAACCTCTGGTCACTTTTAAACATTATTCTTTAGCTACACATTGAAAGCAGCACATAAGCAGCACATCATTAGCAGTTACAGTCGCCTGTCAGTGTCTACACTGGATCTGTCTTTCCACAATACTGCTGTTTCTCCTGGCCAAGAAATAACAGTGACTTAGACACACAACACAAGACAGATGATGATAAAATATACCACAAAGTCAGGATTAAACTAGTCAGGATTTGATAATCTAATACAGCTGTGTAAATAGGGCCATAACGAATGCTTGGAAGCTTTGTTTGTTATGATGCTATTCGAATGGCAAAATTAGTATATACTGCATATATATGTAGTATATGTTTTCTCTGTAGCGGCTCAGTGTTGCTTGTGCGGCTGGTATTTTGTTGGTCTGCATCAAGCTTGCGCTGAAATTGCTGCTTCTGCTTCTTCTGGCGTGGGTTCCCCGGCTACGTGCTTCTCTCAGGCTGCGTTTCTGGCAGACACAGCGCTGCAGTTGGAGCTGGAGCTTCAGCTTACACTGGACACACTGTGCCAGCCTCCCCTGCTGTCTGTGTTGTCCCTTGGACTGCCATCTCTCTGACAGAGATAGACAGTAGCTTTAGCACGAGTTGAACGCAGACCAACAAAAAACCAGCAGCATGAGCGACACCAAGGCGGCCATTTGGTTGTAGAGGAGGCACATACACTGTGATCCAACCCCTACCCTCGGATTGTAGCAACTGTAGCTGCTTTCAAAAAAGGTCATAATTGTTGCTGAAACTTCAAAGCCCAAAAGGCTATTCAGGAAATCCCTACATGTAAAAGAGTTAATCCTGAAAACAACCTAAATGGCACCTTAAAGACAGAGCTGTCAAACACTACAAACATAACTTACAAACAGTGCTCACAGGCCTACTGCTCAGTGTAAATACGTACATGGAAGAACAGAGACTTGAAAAACAGACAAACACTCCATATATGGTTACCTTTATTTTAGGTGCACTATAGTCAAAAAGTTTCACATTCACTTGTGGAATAAACATTAATTAGCGACAGCTGAATTGATTTTAACTGGTGACAGCAGCGGTCGCAGCCAGCTAAAACTGAGAGGCTGCTGGCTGAACGCTCTGAAAACTGCTAATAAGAAAGAGAGAGGAGAGAAAACAGATTTGTTAACAGATTAATTAGCATGGTAGCTTGGTGAATTTTGCCAATCCAAGTGTCAGAACCCAGAGTTAGTTGCACCTGTGCGGCCAAATAACATTTCACATTGGCACGCTCTGATGTTCACTGGCATCATGCAGTGAAATGTTTGTGCTGTAGATACCTGAAATTGCAAGTGAAGCACGAGCTGTTAAGAGGTTGTTGTAATACTGGTACTGGTTAAAATGGGAGATGTCAGATGGAAGTTGGATTGTTTTGGTTCTCTGACCCAAACATAGATCATATTTTTTTAGCCATTTCCAAACAAGCTCAGACAAGCCAGGTGGACTCTACCGCCCCAGAACTAATGTTTGTTTAACACAGTTGAGCAGCAAGCAGATGTTTTCTGAGTAGTTGGTGAAGATGGACTCCAATGGGATGCTCACGTTGCACTGTTTCTGTTGAATGTGTAAGTAGGCAGTTGTTTGCTGCACATGATAACATGACAGGTTGGCAGTATGCTAGGATTCTGTCTGAGTACAAAGATTTTCTTTGTTGTCTTTCTTTTTGCACAATAGTGTCACTTTTCTCAAAACATAAATTAGGCTTCAGAGTTTGAACCATGTCTATGCTACTAGAAGTGATTTTATTTCAAAAATCATTGATTCCAGTAGCCCAAAGACTAACCCCAAGATCTGACAGACCTCAGTGTTTTTCAGAATTAAGCTAAATGTACAAGTTCAATCAGCATTTTGTGGCAGAGAGAGGAAAAGAGGCTGAATTTCAGAAACAGAACTTCTCCCATAGATATTACCCATATCAAGATATTTGATTTGGCCTGCGTATGAGTCACTGGATCATCTTTCCTTTGCATTTTCCTCTTTTCCAGCAAATTACTCTACTGAAGGAGTTCCCAAGGAGTTTGAGTGTTTTGGTTGGCTAAGTTGGAGTGTAATTAAAAGGATGAGACTTAAAGGTGCCCCAGTCATGTCTCTGGCTTGCACTGTGCTTGGACAGAATGAAAGGAGCTTGGCTGTGGTTGCTCATCAATTATGTCTGTCAGTCTCTGATCACTTAATCGGCTGGGCACGAGTCAGGCACAGCTGAGGGATGGAAAATCAGTGATGCTGGGGAAAACATGCTCGGGATTTTATCAGGGCTTAAAAAAATAAGGTGATGCATGTCTCTTCAAATTGTTTCCAAGAGTCCAGATAGACAGATCCCATCTGACCAGTTGAATACATTACCTAAGCTGAGGTACAATTATTTGATAGTGTCACACTAAGTAATCCCCTACACCCCCATCCTCTAAAAAGGACACAGAAATGCCCCTTTGGGTGCTCCTATGGTAGATAAAACATGTTAAAGTGCCTGCTAAGGTACCCTCCCAGTAGACAAAACATGACAAAATGCCCTCTGGGGTTCCCTTCCAGTGTACAAAATGAGGCATGGTGCTCTCTAAAGTGCCCTTTGAGAGGACCAAATGTGACAAAATGATCTCTGGGGTGCCCCTCTAGTGGACAAAATGTGATAATGTGCCCTCTAACGTGCCCTTCTAATGGACCAAACATAATAAAGTGGGGTACCTGGGTAGCTCATTTGGTAGAGCGTCCACTCCATGTGTGGAGGCTGTGAGTTTTCTGGAGTGGCCTAAGTTAGACTCCTCCCTGTGGCCATTTGCTGCTTGTCATTCCCCCAGTCTCTCTTCCCATTTCCTGTCATATCTTCAGCTGTTCTATCAATTAAAGGCATTAAAGCTAAAAAAAAACAAAAAACAAAAACACGATAAAGTGCCCTCAGGATGCCACTCTAGGGGACAAAAGGTGGTAAAGTGCTCTCTAAGGTGTCCTTCCCTACATACTAAAAATTATTGTGCCTCTATGTTCCTTTAAATAGTTAAATACCTCCCTGTGTGTTTTTATTACAGAGTTGTAGTCGTAGTTGTTAATCTAAATGATGAATTAGATTTTTTTTTCATTGGTTTGTGCTGGTCTGATACATCAATATTAATCAGATACTGGCCAAAATGTCTGGATCAGTTATCTGGGAGGGTGAAAAAAACTAGAATCTGATAAAGAAAGAGAGATGTGTCACAGAGTAGTTTGAGAGTGATGTTTTTTAGATGGCTGGTTAAGCAAAGTTCATCCATACAAATGTTTTTTTGACAGCTTAGTTGTTTAAGAGAGGCAAAAGGTATTGGTATTGGCAGATACTCAAGGCTGCATTTTTGTATGTTGTAGCTATCTCTACTTTTTCACCTTAAATGCATAATGATTTTCACCGTGGTGATGCCATCCATGGACACCCAGTGCCTTTTTAGATTTTTCGCCCCAGCTCCTCAGACGGCCTGAGTCCGCCACTGTGTAGCATTATGCATATGTGCTGTTTAATGATTTAGATTCAAGGACTCTTTGGAGGTCATGATCAGTGTGATCAAAGATAGTCTATGACAGCTCTAAATGATCTTCCTTATCTGATGATGCGTTTCCTTCCACATTTTTGGCGACAGTTGAGGTGCAAGACAGCACTGTAATGGATAAATCCATGAGGAATTTATGTTGCTTTAAATAACTTTTTGTCCAGTTTCCAAGTCATGGAACTCTTTTCTGTCAGAGAGGAAGAAACAGACTATATGCACATCATTTACTATATAGATGTAGGGTTTATGGAAGCCCTGAGGAAGAAGTAATGTCTGAACACATTCCAAGCTATAAATGTATTTAAATAAATTAAGCAATTTTAAACCTTTAACTCTCCAGTTTAGTCAGTAAATATCTCTATTTTGCAGAAGAGACTCTGGTTAAATCCTCAACCTATATCTGCAAAGATATGTTGGGCCCACTATAATCTGTTGACTTTTCACACTTATTTTATAATATAAAATAATAATATATACAGTATTTTATAATATCTGTAACATTCACACGATTCAGAAAACATGAATTTGAGTAATATCAACAATAACCTCCTGGTTTCTCAATTTTTGATCTGAGTGGTTGAGGTAATTGAGGAGTGGTTGGATAAGCCCTTGCCCAGCACACCACGGTTTTGCCTTCTTCGAGACAAATCTGTTCTACCAGCTGGAATTACAAAGGCACAGTTTGGGTTAGCTCTCGCAGACTTCCTTTATGCAGCTGGGATTGTATTAAGGAACTGGAAAAACACAAACACACCTTGTCATGGGGACTGGATCAAGCCTTTGATGGGCATAGACTCATACAAGATAATGCGAGCCAAACTAAAAGATTCTCTGTCGAAATTGACTGAGATGTGGGGTAGCTTCCTCAGATGTATTAATGGCGAGGATCATTAGAAAGCACTGTGCAGCAGAAAGACTTAATGTATGTCATTCAGTGTGTTGTGTGCTGGAGGGGGAGATGCTCTGGCCTATTGTGCTTTGCTGTGGTGTTTGCTTGTCTTGTTTTTGTTGCCTTTATTGTTTGTGTTTGCATGCTTTGTTACCTGCAGACCACCGTATAAAAAATGTGTTCAGTGTCTCTTTTTATTGTGTTATTTCCAAATGAACAAAGTTTCTTATTTATCTCCAGTAGACATGATTAGTTGATTAATCGATTAGTGGAATAATCAGCACATGTTGTTTTTCATGCAGAAGCACCAAACATTCCCCAGTTCTGGCTTTTAATTTTCTGCATTAGATGCTTTTCTTAGTAACACTTTATTTATTAGGCTGTATGACATCTTTATGACAAGTTGCCACTTTAGTTGACATCAGGGGAATTATTCATGAAACAATTATAATGGTCTCATGACAGCCAATGTTAAAATCAACTACATTTGACAGTTTAATGTAAAGCTAAATAGTTTCTTTCAGTTTGACAGTGTCAAGTTGTCATAACAAAGACATTGTTGTCTTGGTTAATGTCACATTGGCATTAAGACATGTTTCTCTTGGCTAATGTGAAGTTGTCATAACAAAGACATATTTGTCTTGGCTAATATCATGTTGCCATAAAGACATTTTTGTCTTGGTTAATGTCAAGCTGTCATTACAGATACAGCTCAAAATGTCTACTTGCATTAAAAATGACAGAACTGACTGAATGACACTTCATGACACCAGTCGTGAACATCACAACTTTTTGTTCATGAAAAGTGTCATGTCATAGTTATGACTGTGTTATGTCAGTCTTAAGCACACCCACTCAAATATAGTGTTACCCTTTTCTTTCTTTGGTATGTGTGATGGAAACCTGAATATCCTCAGATGTATGATGTTGCTTGAATGGTTTGATTATGTTGGACATGTATCACTATTTTCTTACACTTTTTAAACCAATTCATCAAGAAAATATCTCCCAGATAAGATGAAAATAATCGTTATCTGCAGCCCTAATCTGCGGTACCTGGCATGCTACTGGTGCCTGTATTTGTAGCCACTGATTTGTGTTATGTGTTATTTTTATGATACTGTTTATCAGTCCATGATCTTCATGTTTGCTTTCCCTCCTCCAACAGTACTTTGCACAGTTTGCCCTTTAAGACCTAAGCAGAGTAAGAGTGGATACACATCTCCAAATCAACAGGTATCAAATTAAATCAAAGTAATTGGCTCTGAAAAGCAAGAGATATTAGTTATTGGGTATTTTCCTGCCAAGCAATTAACATTTAGTTTGATCTCTTAATTGAAATGCTCTCCATGGTGCGCACTTATAGTATTAAACTAGCAAACCCCTTGACAGTGAAAGACTTTATATTAATATATTATATTGTACATATACTGTTAATTCACTGCTGCACTTACGCACTTACTTTGCCAGATAGCATTGTTTTGAGCTAAATGCACCAGGAAAATAAGCCGAAAAAGCAAATTATCTGAGTCAGCTCCCACAGCAGCATCCCTGGCAGCACAGCAGCCACCTGCTTGGAGTTGCACCAGCACAGCTTTCCCCCTTAAGAGAACTAGCAAATACTGTATAACTCAGTACAATGTGGGTATAGGGCAGATGATGAAAGGTAAATATGAATTCCAGGTGGGGTTTTTTGATCTCTGCTTTTGTATCTCTTTTTCCTGGCATACAGTGCCTAGAGCAGGGAACTGGTGGCCTTCAGTGTTTCCTTTCTTGGGTTATTTGAGAACAGCAGCTTCTCATCTCCCATGTAGTGACCCAGGATGTGATCCCTCCTAAAGGGAGAGATAGAAGAGCAGATGTAGGATACACAGAGATGGAGAGAGAAAACTCATTGCTTAGTAAAAGCCACTTGAGGAAACAACAGATGTTAGAAAATGTGCAAGTATCAGCTGTTGCTGCTCTCCTTCAAATGTTAACCAGGAAACTATCCTCTTGATAATGTAATACATTTGAAGGTATAATATGTAAAATTTCCTCATTAAAATTTCAAAAATGATTATCCCCATAGTCTATGATCAAGTTGTATGTTTTGTTTTGAGTTGAGTTCTGGCATTATATCCCAAATGTTTCCAACTAGGGTGAAAATGATTCCCTGAGAAACTCAAGTAACTCCTTTACTAAAACTCCTTTACTATTTGGATTAAATTAAGCTGGTTTGATACCACGGACTAAATTTAACCACCAGAGTGTGAAATACAGTTTTACTGCAGCTGTTAATTTTTAAAGTTGTAATTCCCCAAATCTCAATGCAGAGTTGCGGTGAAAAAAACAAGACAGTATTGCACTTCAGACTAATCTGTAACCTGTGTGGCGCAGAGTCTTAAAAAATAAATCCAAAAATGACTGATTTAAAGGCTGATGGTTTTGCCTCCATTGAGTTGTGAATTCAGACATATTCAGTGGTTTAACTGGGAACCTGGACATACTTATCATCAGAGAAATGGATCATAAGATTATGATGTTTGTAACTTTGACACACAACTCCACTCGCTCACCAGAGCTCTAATCTCTCTGCCTGTCTGTGACAAAGCCTTCAGTGTGGATTAGGTGTTACTCGTGACATCCAACCAATCAGAAAACGTTGTTGGCAGGATGTTGAAAAAGACAATTGAGTGATTTATTATTACACTATATACTGTATAATCATCCATTATATGTATTACAGTATACTATAATACACTAGAGTGTAGTATTTGTAATTTTCTGTGTATTATTGTAAAAAATGTTGATTTTTAAAATGACCGTTGTTCATTAAACGTCATAAAGTGACCAAAATCAAAAATACATAGTGTTATTTACCCATCTAGATTTTTTCAATGTGAGTTGCAGAGTTTTGGAGATATCAGTCTTACAAACGTCTACCTTCTTTCCGGTATAATGGGACTAAATGGCACTTGGCTTGCAGTGCCATGGCTGGTGGTTTCCAAAAATCTTGACCTGGTTATTCAAGATAATCTACAGACCTTGATGTGAGCAGTCGCATACAGAATCTACTGGAACTACTTTCTGTCCTACTAGAAACAAACACTGGTTTTGAATTTTTCATAGGCTTTTTTTTTTTTTTTTTTTTTTTTTTTGGGTGCCATTTAGTGCCATTATACTGGAGAGAAGGCAACTATCTTTACAGCCAATATCTCCAAAACTCACAACAAAACCATCTATATGGATAAATAGCACTACATATTTTTTGTTATTTTGTTGTTTTTTATTCCTTTTTCATTTTATTCAAGCTAACAGTGCATTGAGTTTGGCCTCTTGTTGCTATAACTTCCAGGGAAACACAGGACATGTCAGAGAGTGAGGAAGGAAGTCACATGAATAACATTTTAATACATTACCATTACTTTACCAAGGGAAACCCACTCTATTAGGTGAGTGACTGGGATGCCCTGATGATGTTAAGAGATTTTCATCGGCAGTGGTTGTTATTTAATAATGAGGACAACAGCTCCCATGATCCCAGTCTACTTCACAATGTCATCCAACTATGTCTTTGGTTTTGTTTTTTAGAGTGTAGTGTATAGCATTATATACTAAAGTTGCACAAATATTTTTTTCTTGTTATTACCAGACTAATAGAAGGCTTTCAGCTAGTAATATGTGTCTTGCAATATTTAAATAGTGAAGAAAAGAAAGCAAACAGCAGGATGATGAGGTAATGAGCCTCAGAATAAGCACTTACTGTATATCACCATATCACCAAATTATTTATTAGGTTTGTCTTAAGTGATCTATTCCTGTCTGATGTGGACACAGTGTACTTTTACTTCCTTAATTTCAAAGGGCCTATTTTCTGGAACACACATACAGTTCTGAAATGGAAACTGATAATGACCATCTGGGGTCTACTTCATGATCCTTATTGCTTACTGCTTTGGTATTTATGAATATTGGATTCTTTTTGAGTGCAGCCTTTAGGAACCAAACTGGACACCGTAAGGCCAGTCAAATGTAGGCATGAAGAAGCCCACAGAGTCTCAACGTCGACTGCAGACAGCACCTCTCTGCAGAGATGTTGATTACTGTGGAGCATGCCCCAATAGATGTCATTAATCAAGTTAATGAAACACAATGTCAATAAGAACCCTAACAAGATTCCCTTGCAAACCAATGGCCTGCCTGACATCAACATGAGAAACCACGCTAATGGACTAACTGCCGTCCCTGTTTGACGAGGAGGATTACAAGCATTAGCCACATAGCTGGGATGACTAAGCGCATGTGGGGAATATAAAATGAAGAAGAAGAAAAGGGGAACACAAACAACTCTGCATTGCTTCTGGGTGATTTATTTGTAGATTCAGAGAACAGACAATATTAGACTGGGGTGAGGTTATGCCTGGTAACAGAGAGTAAAATATGAACTGTGGGAGAAGAAGGTACAGCCTAATTATACTGTATTAACTGATTCTTACAAACAAAGTTCTTGTAGGTTCATCCAAAGTTCTTTCTTTGAATAATTTATTTTAAGAATAAAGCTGATAATATTCTACATTTTTTCTGTCATCAACAAATCCTATTAAGAAACCAAAACCAGCAGTGTGTTAGTCCATCTCTCAGTCCTTTCTGCTGTCCTTACCGTTTCGCTCACTAAAGCCTATTTGTTCCTCCTAAAGAAAAAAGCTCACAAATGTATACTCTCAGTCTTAAATTGTTTAAAGGAATAGTTTGGATACTTTAAAGTGGGGACGTATGAGATACTTATTCATAGTCAGTGTATTACCTGCAGTAGTTGGTGGTTTGCATACCTCCAGTTTAAACAAGCTAACATTGCCAAGCAATGTACTTTTGTGGACAGAGTCAGCAGCGAAAGATTTTAACCTCTTAAAAAAGAAGGTTACTACTGTAGATAATACACTGACTATGGATAAGTACCTAGTATAACCCCACATAAAAAAATCTGAATGTTCCCTTTAAGCTGCAAGGCCTACTACATTACACAACCAGGAAAAATTTGCATATGTGTTGACAACTGTTTAATGCTGTGTAGTTTCCATGTTCATCAGTGTAGTTCTGCAACACACAGCTAGCATCAAGCTTACACAGGCGGTACGTGTGAGTCAGATCAGTACATTGTTGGTTTTAGTCTTTTCATGAGGTTCGATGACATTGAGAAACATAGAGCATATCACCAGACATATTTTTTCAGAAATTGCCGTGCAAGTTGGTAAATTAAGGTTAATTGATGGAAATTCGTTGTAGGATGTGGTGATTCGATCAGAGAAAAGCACGTCCCCACCCAGAGGAACGGAGGAGACATTTGAACATCTGTATTGTAAATGACCACAGTCACCCAGGGAGGAGATCACAGCACACTCAGCGATGTTCCTGCTTCTATCCATATGGCCTTTTAATCTGTGGTTCACACCCGTTTGTGGTGTGTCAGCCAGTTATGTCTTTATTTATTATTTGACATCAGGCAAATGACCCCTGAGTGCCTCAGATATGTCCTGTTGCAATTTGTTTAAACAATTACTTGTCATTGCTTAATTGGGCAAAGCGAATGGCTGAATAATCATCACTCATCTTCCCTCGTTTTTCTCTCCCTCTTTCACTCAGGGGCTTTCTGTCAGTGACATAATGGTTATGTATCGCTCTTAATGCAGAGATATTTTAAAAGCCAATTTTCTTAAGCAAGTACTACTGCTTGATCTTTGATCTTTAGTATTAGATACACTTCCCTGTGGAAATGGTAGGTAACCTCAGTACTTAAGGCATACAGCATGCTGTACTTAAACCTGCAGGCAAACGCACATAATGATATTTTCCCATATGGGAGCATGTACTTTTGTAATGTAAATATAAATCAGTAAATATTCAAATGAAGAAGAAAATTAAAGAAACTGTGTGTTGCTGATCCAATCAAGAGAGCAGAAAACCAACGCAATGGATTAGGGTGTGGGGGAGGTTACGGGGGATGCTGCAGTTTAATTTATCCTGAAGTACCCGGTGCATGCAGCACAAATTGGCCACAAAACGCAATGTGAATTGGAACAGATAAGGTTAGTGGCTGCTAAGCTAGTGCAGTATATGAATAATTACATGGAAAATTAATAAAGATTAAAAGAGGATACTGGCTAAAAGAGATCAATATAACATTTGCTTCCAGTTGTCAGGCTGCTGTGTCGTCACAAGCCTAAAAATGGAGCTTAAATGACATTCATTCAACAATTTATGGTACAAGAATGGAAAAAAAAGCTACAAATTAAGCATGTGTGAGGAATACGACCTGATTTAACAAACATAAATTCAGGTGTTTAATATCTCTGTGCTCTGGGAAATTTAGGGAAAAAGATCATTTTAAAGTATTAACAAGGTTGCAAGGATAAAGGATTGGATTCTGAAAGATACGTAAATCTGCCTTTGTCTCTCCCAACTGTTAAGAAGGAAAATGAATTCAATTACACAACAAAAGACAATAATGTAAATTGGACAGCTCATGCAACTAATCTGGATTACAATTCTGTAACTAATCCATACAGCTTCTCTTCATTAGAATATATCAATATCACTTTTGTCAGAGGGATAAGATTGTCTCAGCTTCCAGTAAGCACTTTTTAAACAGCCTCATATTATCTTCATTAGACCGGGCTTACATATCACATTATTCAATATTATACAGATTTGATAACAACCTGTTTTACACCCGGGTATCTTCAACAAGAGTACAATAATGTGGTTGTTGAAATGACTTACAAGAAAGACTAAATTACAACTGATAATTTAAGCAACATAATTGAATAACAACTTCAAAATAAATCCAGAAGTTAACCATGCAAACATGTCAGTGCAGAGTGTTAAAAAGGATATGGAAACTGACTGATTTTACGTGCATCAGCAAAGAAGGTTCATATTGGTAATTAGTAGCCTTGCCAAATTATATTCTGCCTATACATATGAAGTTTTTACACAGTACAACAAATATTGTGAAGTAAATATGATTTTTTTTTTATTTATTCATACATTTGGGAAAATACAATCTACAATAATAACCAATATAACAAGCCAGGCCAATTAATAAAAAAAAAATAGTGCAAAATGACAGTGGGGGGGGGACTAAAACAGGAGCAGCAAATTGAACAAAAAAGTAAAAAGGGAGAGGGAAGTAAAAGAAAAGAAAAGAAAAGAAACCCTGACTCCCTCCTGCCACCCCAGAGCACCCCAAGACCAAATGCTGTAAACCAGCTTAGATGGCCAAATCTGTTCCTTTAATTTTTCAGCTGCCAACACCCACAGACCAATCTTGGACTCTTTGACTCCAATCACACAAGCAGTGGACAGCTCCGAGTAAATTACATCAAGAAATGTGAGAATCCAGTTGCTCACTTAGAGCTTCACAGGGTGTTCAGATTGGTACCCGGACCAATGACTGTCAAGCCACTTTGAGGAAAAAAAAAAGTTACATGAACACCAACAGACTAAATTTAAGGATGACAGACAGATCTCGTGCCTGATAGTGATAGTTGTCATCCTGGTCATTAACACAGGAGCTGAATATCTTAGTTCCTGGCCACAGAATTTTAATTTTTGATGATTATAAAGTTCAGTTTTTGACTGTCACTGTTTTTTTTTCTTTTCCAATACCTGAACTGTGCGTATTGGCTGATACTGAGTACCAGTCCAAAATAAAAGGCAAAAAAAGAAGAAATGCCTTAGAACAGGACTTTGCAATCATGGTGGAAAAAATAATTGTGATGCTGCTGGGAAGTAGCAGGGTCCTGTTTTGGCATTGGTAAATTACATGATCTCAGATTGGTGCATAGACTCACATACTTGACGATGCTTGATACCTCATCTTAGGCAGCACCAGAGATATTTTTTGATACTGGTATTGGTACCACAACAAATCTAAATTCAACTATGTATTTATTATTGAAGTCATAGTAGGTTATGGTGTTGTACTTTACTGCATTATACTTAAATGTCTTTCCCTGCTTGTGTTTTGTAAGTGGGTTGGCCAAATTATTAGAAACACAGATAATGCAGTCCGGGTGAATCTTATCTTTATCTTTATAAAGGCAGAATTGTGGCTCAGCTATTGTATTGTGTTGCATTAGGGCTGCCCTTGAAAGTCAAAGATTCTACTCTTCAGTCTTGGACTCCTCAGTCAACCGAGATTCTTTAAGTTGACCAGTTGTTTCCTTGGCCTTTTTTGCCAGTTGGTCTGCAGGGTACTTCAGGGAACATTTCAGTCCCCAGAAGTAGCTGCAGAGTGAGCGCTCCTTGCTTTTTCTCCGACTGAACCCTGACAGAAAATCTGACATTTCACTAAAACATTGCTTGATAGTCTAGCTATATGGAAAAGAAGGCACTAAATAGTCGAATATACCTATTGAACAGACAAATCCGATTCAGCTGCCAAAATTGTGAGTTGGGTCCAGCCCTAAATTGTATTAAATTTTAAAGGTGTACCTAATTAAGTGGCCATCAAGTCTACATTATACTGAATGAGACACCAGTAAATGCTATATATCCATATTCTTGTCATTACTACATTATAGAGTCATTGTTCTTGGCCTTTACTGTTTGTTCTGTTAAAAGGAGAAAAACAGCTTATTCATGTGTTTGTGCCAAGGCCAGTTTGTTTTCCATCATCTGCTAGCTGCCTCTTAACTCTGATCATGGGACACTAATTCCCCAAAGGTGCCGTGTGGCATTGGGCACTACTTCACATAAAACAGGCACAAACTCTATTTATCTTCATAGGAAAGAGCTGTGTAGTTTTTTTTTTTAAACATCTCTGATCAGCACATCCAAAGAACTTGTCCAACACCTATGCAGAGTTTCTCTGCTGAATTACATAAGTCTAATGCAGTAACCTCTGACCACATTCACATAACACCATTAAACTTTATGTGTCATCTCAAGAACCAGCGAATAACAGGACAAATCATCAAGTGCATGATGAAGGTGAACATTTGTGGCTCCATTTTATGACTCACTTTGCTCTGTGGTCAGAACACAACACTGCCAGTTCCTCTCACAGGGGATAGTCCAACGTTTTATTCATTGCCCATTTACCCATACAGTTTTGTTAGGAGTATTAAATATTCATCCTATATAAATGTTTTTGTCTTTTTACTTTGGCAACATTTCAGCTGTGGTATTTTAGCACTACAACCCCCGGAGACCACTTGGCAATTAATCAGTGTGGGCAGAACTGTGACATCTGTTTCCTCAGCTTTTTTGTTGCTTTATATTAACAGGAAATCTTTTCCTGGTCGGCTGGGGCGCCTGCCGCCACTGAGACTAGGATGCTGAATTGTTAATTGATTAATCCACATAAATCAATATTACTGCATCTGAAAATAATCTTGTAACGTTTGGAAGTAAAGGACACCACTTTGTATGTGCCAGGCGACCAGACTAACGATGTAACAGACAAAAACAGTCACAAAACAAACCTGTTTTCTGGGAACGGTCCCCAAACTTGATTGCTGGAGATGTTTCCAGGAATTCTGTTTTGAGTTCCTGGATTTCTCTCAAGCTGGGCAGCATTATTATTGGGAGAGGCCTGACACACCTAATTATTACATATGGACCTCCTCCCAGGGATAATATGTTTTTTGATTTATTTATCTGCCTACACTGTCCGAAACTCTAACTGGAATTACCTCATTTATTTTATTTTAGCCGTGGCATCTTGCAGGAGTCTTTTCTAAAGCAACACTGTGGAGTTTTTCCTGATTTGCACACTTGGTATGTGGGTTGTAGGCCCATGTAGCCAGTGGCAGAGTATCCCAGCATTAGTCTTTAGATTAGGTTATTGAGTTAGAAATATTGATTCTTTTTTGGATAATTAGGTCGTTCCAGCAGCAAAGTGATAAGATTTAGCAACAGCAAAGACCAGGAGAATATGATCACACAGGTGTGAAATAAGCCAAAAAGGAGTCAGAGTGCATATGAGGACAGTTTGCTGGACAGGAAACCTGTAGGGCTGGATATCATTTAA
This sequence comes from Lutjanus erythropterus, assembly GCF_056507025.1. Lineage (NCBI taxonomy): Eukaryota > Metazoa > Chordata > Actinopteri > Lutjaniformes > Lutjanidae > Lutjanus > Lutjanus erythropterus. The sequence continues at coordinate 36,693,489 of NC_139318.1, read as the reverse complement.
ATATTTTTCATACGGATACCTTTACCTCATTACCACTTCCTGAATGATCCTTTTTCCAATTGCAGGTTTATAACATCAATTTTAACAAAAAGATACTTCCATTATGCATTAGGGTACAATTACTCACTTCAAGTGAGGAGGCTGTTGAAAGACCTGGGAGCAGCTGGGAAAACTGTTTTTATTCTTTACTTGAAGAAACTGATGCAATATCTGTACAATATAAGACTACAGCAAATAAAACATAAATAACTGTCAAGGAACATTAAGAACATACACTAGTCTAGAGCTGCAACACAATTAATCAATTGTTTAAGATTTTTTTTGGGCCTTTTTGCCCTTATTTGAAAGGTGACAGCTGAAGATAGGACAGGAAAAGGGGGAAGAGAGAGAGGGGATGACATGCAGCCAATAGGCTGCAGGCAGGAGTCAAACTGGCAGCCCATGTGGAGGACTGATGACCTCAGTACATGGGACGCACGCTCTACCAACTGAGCGACAGGGGCACCCTGAATAATTGATTATTACCAATTATTAGATTAATTGCCAACTGTTTTGATAATCGATTAATAGCCTTGAGTAATTTAAGAAGAAAAATCAAAATTCTCTGATTTCAGCTTCTAATATTTGAATATTTTCTGGTTTCTTTACTCTTCTCTGACAGTAAACTGAATATCTTTGGGTTGCAGACAAAACAAGACATTTGTGGACCTCACCTTGAGTTTTGGGAAAATATTATTGACTTGTTGGTGAGTCCGTTCACCACCTTTTCCTGTCAGAAAAGCTCCACTTCTTGGCTTCAGTTATTTCTCCCTTAGGTGGTGAGGAGAGGATTGGCCGGAGACGATGTGGTGAACAGACTCACCAACAAGCAACAGGTTAGCTGCACTGGCTAGTAGTAAGGTAGTTTTATGTGCAGATAACTAGCTGGCGGTAAAAAAACAAAACAAAAAAACAACGACATTGTAACAATAAAGTGTTTTTCCATCATACCTCTTTGATGGATAATATTAGGCACCCAGTGGCCAGTGTTATTAGATTTTGGTATGTGCACACTGTGTGCCTGATGTCTCCCTGACAATATGAGATTTATTCTGAAGGTATTGAAATTTGGTACAGAATGGCCCGACATTTCTTAATACAGGGTACTGGTAAAGGGTAAAAGTAGCAACATTTGGTACCCAGCCCAAGAAATATGTAGAGAATCCAGTGGGAATTACTTAATGTACTTTTTTTTCCCCAATTGTGTTTCTTGACATCTCACTCAGCAGCAGTACAATGAAAAAGGCTTTTGTGACCATGGTATAGACTAAATCCTTACTTTTTTAAATTCAGTGGAGTTTCTGTCATGTACACTATCTGCATCAGAGCAGGCTTTGCTTCACAACTCTGTTGTAAACTGTCTACAGTGTAGAGCGCTACACAGTGTGGAGCCTTGTACGACAAAGTCCTAAAGGAAGCCAACACATCTGTCGGTACATTTTCCTTCAGAACTATTGTTTCTTTCAAGATGGTTCCTGCTAATGAGCAGGTGGAGGATGATATTGTTTAGCCATCTTCTCATCTAACCTGAATATTCATCCTGATAAACATCCTCTTACAAAGACAGCAGCTTTAGCTAAAACTCACAAACTTATACAGTAACCCTAATTTATGCATCTCCGAATGAGACGGGGGGGCTTCATCTCTAATGTAAACTAATGGGGCATTGGGGAGAAATGTGGTTGATTGAATTGTAGAGATATGTGCAAGGGGGTTTGATTGCTGAAAGATTTGTGTATATTTTTGTTCTCTGGTGTTTTTAATTAAGCCTGTATGTGCAGTGTGAAGTCACAAGCAAAGATGTATTGTTTTTATAGGCAGTTTTCAGGAAGTTCAACTGGTGAGGGTCTTTTGATTAGACCCTCTCGGGACCATGTGGGCAGGACACTCTTATGCTGATGTAGATAGATATATACACATAGATTTTTTTTACTGGGTAGGAGCGGTTTATGGCATCCAAAAACAGTAGAAGATTAGTTTAACTACATTGAAAGCTTTCCCTGAGGGTACACTCTGGGTCAGGTTGGTGAACTGGCAGTAAACAAGCTTGTTAAATTGCCCGTAGAACTGCTTGCTAGCTAGTTAGATAAATAGTGGACCAAAGGGCCATGACCTCACCCATAGGTTTCTGAAGAGCTACTGTGGTGGCTCTGGCAGTCGTCATTTTTGCAGTGCCTGATTTGGCTAATTCCCAGGTAATCCAAAAAATGGGAAAAGAGGTGGAATGTGAATGGAACTGAAATGGGCTGAATGAAGTGACTGCCTAGCAGCTCGCCATCTGGGACAGCACCCACCTGTCACTCAAAGTGGACACGCCCTTGAGAGAGAATCTCAACCTTAATTAAGGGCCTTAAGCCTTAAACTGAGCTACTTAAAATGCTTATTTCTCCTGTAAAGTTGAGTTTTTAATATGGGAGTCTATGGGGATTGACTGGCTTTTGAAGCAAGCCTCAAGGGGCCACTTGAGAACCAGTAGTTCTGCATGTATTTTTCAGTACCAGAAGCTGCCGCTTGGTTAATAGCTAACTTGTATAGGCGCTGACATTTTTTCTGAGTTGACAAGAGTATCTGAACATCGGATGGCTGTGAGACGGCTCTGGGGAGTCAAAGCAAACAAGTGCCTTTATTTACCTTTTCCATCACAATCTATCTCTGTAGTATGCTGCAGATTTACCAAAAAGGACCCTGACTTTCCATACACACATCCTGTTCCATTCACATTGCACCTTTTCCACAAAATAGATGAACACACCTTTATTCTTTTGAGTTGGAAATGACCTTTAAAAGAGCAGCAGCCAGCCATTAATTGAAACTGGCTTAGAAAAGAACCAATGACAACCACAAGTCATCCACACCAATTAAATACCTGGACATTTTTCATATACCTTTTAGAAATGTAGCTATAAGTCATTTTGTACTGTGTGGCTGAAAAGGAACCAAACTCAACAGCTTAGTGATTTACCATTCAAGTATGAATAATCTGTCCCTGTATCTGTATTTAAAGTTTAAAGACAGTGACAAGAGTAATATTGCCCTAAGCAGATTATTCACACATCTGCTAGGAGACCCTGAAGTGAGTCCTTGATCTCCTGTAACAATGAAAACCAACCCCCTGTGTTGTTTCCATAATAACTTTATTACTGTACGGTGTTCACCACTGTCACAAAGTCCCAACAATTTCCTAAAACCGTATGCTTTCTCTAATGGGGGATAAATGCAATTTCATCCCGGCACAAGGACCTTGAAGGATCAATTTAGAAGTGATGGGAAAGGCACCTTTGTGTTAGTGAGGCAGGGGGACCACTGTCACGAGAGGAGATGAATGGGGGCTTTGGTGCCTTATGAGACAGGAAAACATCGGGATGAACCAACCACTGACTATCGAGGACAAGTAATCGCTGTACACGGTTTCCTGAAATAACCTTGATGGTGGAAACTGAATTTGATTTAGCAAAAAAATAAATAAATAACAGTGAAGCTGCATTTTGAACAAGATTTCCATATGGTAATAGGCTGCACAGCGGGACACAAATAGGATTCCAATTGTCCCATTAGACCTGATGAAATCAGGAAAATGTTTAGGCTTGGCTAAACATCCAGAATTGATTGAAGGGAATAGCAGAGGAATTATAGTTATTCCTGACCAAAAGCATTAGTTTTTATGACTAGAGCTGCAGAAACGAAGACTTCTGCCGTGCATTAATGTATTGTGGGCAGGGATTTTCCTCAAAGCATTCAGTTAAAAAATATCTTTGAGGATAAGCACACACCAGTGGGATTTCTTTTCCACAATATGCTGATTAATATGTTTTTTTTGTTTTTTTTTTTAAACCAGGTCTGTGCGGTTTGCATTTTTGACCAACTGGGCATTTTCCTCTTGGCTTTCCTTAGCTCATTCCTTTTTTACCTGTAAGACCTAAAGTAACCTGGAGTAAAGGGACAATTCATCCCAAATTCTAATTCTCTGGCCTGTATGCTACTTATCAGTCTAGGTCAGGAGTCATCAATGCATTTCAATCCATGGACCCCTTAGCTAATCTAGAGATGGAGCAGGGACCCCCTGCTACATATTTAGTAGGCTTGGGTAGTATAAAGGTATTGCGGTATACCACGATATGAAGAAATCTCAACGGTATGATTTTTAGTACCATCATTAATATAGACGCTCCCCTTTATATTAAATTGATACTGAGATGCTGTATGGTAGTGTGCAGCTTACACCACCAGGGGTCAGTCACTGCATGGCAGCACAGCTGAACAGACAAACATAGCTTCATTAGAAGAAGAAGAAACATGATGTTTTGGGAATAAAGTTACAGGACAAACTAATTGAAAAGAAGAAAAATGCCCCCATTCTGCATTATGTTGGAATCAGTTTAGCTGATAAAGGAAAGCTAACAACACTGCAGACTACTGACTGGTTAGAGCAGCGTTTCTTTGTGAATGTGTAACTTTAGTGAGCATTACAGAGGACAAGGGGCAGACTAATTACTGGTGACAGAGTTACCGCTGAGTGGAGGGATAGGTGATCAGTGAAGCTGTCATTCTGACAGAATATGAACAGAGGTCACACTGTAAACTTACAGTTTAGGTTTGACTTTGTCAGTGAATAAAGGCTGCATTTCCCAAGACCGAAGTGAATTCCTGTGTGTGCATGCGTTGTTTCCCCTCTGTTGATCGTCATGCTGCTATGACGATCAACTCTGCATTGTAGAAGTATTAAGTACAGTGGAGTACAGTGTAGTTTTACACAAATACAGCCTAGTACCGTATACTCTTGTAAAATGTCAGGAGAGTATGAAGGTATGAAAAATATTTAGCATTCATTATTTTCGGTCTTCTCTCATTTGCACTTACCCGTAGCTGCAAAGTCAGCAACAGTTGTTAGGTGTGTTATAGCCAGTTCACACTAAATGCTGGAGCAGAGCATGTGCATGCCATTACCTGCTGATTTTTATTTCAGCACACATATAAACAGTAGGTGTGGGAGAAAAAATCAAAAAGTATCATGATTTCTTTCTTCTTCTTTTTTTTACCATTCCTGAATTGATTTTTTTAGTCTGTTAACACAATGCTAACACATGCGATCATGGTAATATTATCTTGACAAATGGATCCATTTTTCTTTTCTTGCTTTACACAAACTGATGTGTGTTCATACGTTCAGAACAAAACTCACATTTGTGCTGTGTTCATTTTGTAGATTCTGTATTCATTTGGGCCTAAAATCGTATCTGTCATCTTTTTTATCAATCTTACAGGACCAGCTTGCTGTGCGGGAAGAACTGAATGTAGCAGGTTATTTTAAAAAAAGTATTTTATTTACTAGTTTTGTATGCATTATAATGATGCTACTGAAATAAAAGTCAAAGACTAACATGTTCTGTGCATTATTGTGCATAAATGTGACTAATGATATACAGTATTTAGAAGTGTATGATACAGCTTTTTTATGTGGTTTAGTGACAAAAAAGCAAACAAAGCAATACTTACTTAAATTGGCACCAAAGTATTTTGATAGTGTCAACTCAGGAGATACGTGTATCATCCCAGCCCTAGTAAACAGATCAGAGCAGCCACACAGCCCGTGTGAGCAGCGCTGCTCATGCATGTGTCATGCGCAGCTGCAGCCACGCTTCATTGAGAGATTCAGAGTCTCGCCTATTTTTTCCACATGACGCATGTGGTTCTCTGCAAAAATACACAGTGTAAATGATTTGTTGACAGTCATATCCACAGCATCATGACACCTCTCACTACAGTTTCAGCATCTATCTCTGTAGAATATGTTACAGACATAAAACAAATCGGTTACAGGGCAGTTTTTTTCCCCCCGTTTTTGGAAAGGTGCTGCACAGTGATTTAGTAAGCTGACTAGCTCACAGGATTGCACGATTCCTGGGTAGCCTTATGTCAATATTGTGTTGTGTGCTTTTTTTTTTTTTAATGAATAGACAGATTTGTCTTTGCTAATGATAAATCTGATAATGTGCATTTTGATTTTTGATTTGGTTGCACACCATGTGTTGAAGAACAACGATCTAGATTGTTTTGGTGTGAGGTGCCCAGTTTTGGATAAATCGGTTGTAGAGATAATCCACAGACCTTCTTGAGAGCAGAACTATTTGCTGTCTACAAAACTACACCTGCCAACCTTTACTCATGAACTGAGCCGTAATTACTGTTATTATGTCTACCTGTGTTCTTCCTGCTCTGACAAGTCAAAATGTCTGCTGTGCAACCAGTCCATTAAGCAGTACAAGGAACTTTAATATTGTGTTGATTTTGGAGTCTCCGGTCGACAAAAGTAGAAGTGTTTCCTCTGCAATAATTCCAAAATAGGACACAAAAAATAAAATATTCTAAATAAAAACAGCTCCTGCTGCTTTTTAACTGGCTAATGTACTTATTGTAACTCTGCCCAAAAACATGTAAACACACACTTGTTTAATTTGATTTCATGGAGAATCTGACACAATGGCAGACATTACTGTACACTGTGACATTACTGTATTATAATTATTATATAGAAATAGCCCATCTTCTCGTTATGTACATAGTTTATATAGTGGTATCAGTAATAAATTGAGACTGTTTCATAACCAGTTAAGAACTCCTTTTAGGGGATTTAATTAAATTAAATAATTTAATTGAAAAGTGATGTAACTATTAACTAAAGTTTAATTAACCATCAATGTACCATTTTTTTTAAATGATGATTATTATAAAGCGTTACAGAGGACAGAGGACTTTTTTGATTTTGGGTTGAACTGTCCCGTTCAAAAGGAAAAAAAAACAAACATTTCACAGCTTTAATGTGACGCAGCCCATCAGTCTCCAAGACAAACAGCAGGAGGCTGAGGCAATGCCATAAAAGTCTATCCTTTGTTCAAGTATAAGAGGAGACAGCAGCCGTTTGAGTGGAGAGGAGAAACACAAACAGCCTTTCATTTGTTTTGTTGCCATTTAAAAGTTGAACATAATCCCCCATTTTCTCTGGCAGATTTTAAACTCACTAAAGTGGTACAGAAGTTTGCAACTTGAGCAAAAGACACTGGCTAGCATTCAGGATTTCAAGTGTTTTTGAAGACCTTACACTGGAATCTTTCTCAAGTTGTGGGGCTCTGCGAGAGGGTTTCTAATTTGATTCTGGATGAGGAATAGAGCAAGAGTGATATAGCCTGGCAGGAATCACAGGATAAAATTTTGACATAATGTCACTTTGACTCAGGGCGTGTCATTTCCATTACAAATGACAAGGCTCTTTACAGTCAGCTGAAACAGAGAGAGGGAGAGGGAGAAGGAGGGGGAGGCGTGTGGGTGAGACAAAGCAGGATCAGATTTGAAGGCTGGGAAAAAAGGAAATGTTTGCAGAATGCAGAGAAACAGTTGTTTGATCAGCCAGTCGCGAGTGAGCCGCTGTAACTCTGAAATTTCATTACTCATTTGTACTTTTGTCAGTCTGCTGGAGAAGCGATCAAAATTAAACAGTTCATTCTTTACTGTTTATGTTAGAAAACAAACACGCACTATACTGTGATCACACTGCGGAGTGCACCATTTCCCTGCAGGATTTTTTGTTTTGAAATATAACACACATTTCCTGGATGCTTGTAGTATTCAGGTCAATCAGCTGCAAAGGAGCGGGGTGGGATATTGCCACATTTTTCAGGGATAAATCTATAATTTTTAATCTCATACTTCCATTTTTCCTCTCGTATTGATCCGTTTTGTACCATCAGCGGGCTTTGTGAATGGATTAAGCTACCACGAAAACAAAGAGAGTGTGGTGTCCCAACATCAACGGTGTGATCAATGGCAGAGACAGCCCAGGTCAACAATTCCGATGCCTGTGTTTACTGAGGCAAAGTATTGGAGTGAGAGGGGCCGGTGGAATAAAGGGTGCAAACTAGAATCAATACAACAGCTATCATCATTTGCAGGGTTTATTAATGGCTTCGCCTCAAGCCGTCAATGAGAGTAACACTCACTTGCATTTAGGGAACCAACGCTCTAACGTTTATGCAGCTCGCCTCCTATCAATCATCACTGTCTAAGTTGCTCTCAGCAATGGTCTGGCTACCTCCACTCACCTCGCAAAAACACCCACCTCAATCATGTAATGAATGGCATCAATTATGTGGCCAGGCTGCCAAGATATACAAATGATTCAGAGCGGGTCAAAGTCTAAAGGCTAGCAAGAGTGTCTCAGTTTAATTCACTCTCTTTCACTCTGCTCCTTGCTGCAGCTCAATTGAGTTTTCATGAAATTTAAAAGGTATATTCACCTGTTGGCGACTGACAGCAGCATCAGTCACAAAGGATACAGCCATAAGGCAACGAGTGTTTCCACCACCAGGTGCTGCCTATCATTGTGGAAGTTTCCGGTTGGTAAAAAGCTTTCTTACTTGCAGAACATGTCATCTACCACATCAGACAGCCGTGAAAAAGACCACACTAGGTTTTTTATGGCAGTTGAATTGTTTCTACAGTATATGGCAGCTATTCTATTGAAGAATGGGCTCTGTTCAAGTCAAATATCATGGCAGTGTAAAGCAAATGAACAAATCCATTTTTCCGACTGTCAAATAAAACGGTTGAACTCCCGGTGATAGATGAACAAAAGAAAAAAAAGACATGAAGGGCTTCTTTTTCAGAGTGCACAGAAAAATTATTGAGGATGTATGATTAATACGGAGGAAGAGATGAGTTTGATTTGATCCACAAGCTATCAACCAAAAGCAGTGGCACAAACATTTAAAAGAATATTTCAAAACAGATTGATGGGAGGATTATCGCGTCTCATGATAATGCCAAATTCAACACCAGTGTCTCTTTTCCACAAATCATGACCTACTTACTCAAGATAAGTTTCTCCCCTCAACAAATCATTGTAAACATACCTATATTATTTTACATAATATAATTATATGCTCTGGAAGCACTTGTTTTTTTCTAATGTTTTGTCCTGAGGCAAATTGTGATTTGTGATATCAGGCTATACAAATAAAATTTAACTTGACTTGATGTGTCAGATATTTTCTTTACTTCTGCCGCTCAGTAGAATAAAACATATTCACACTGCATTTTGTTTGCTCCATAACCTCATGGTTGAGTCTTGTGCATCCAGCACAGCCACCATCTTGGTAAGGGGCAGCCGCCTCCCCTAATGAATGTATGCCTATGGAGGCAAGAGGTCAATCCTTAATTAAAATCATCACAACTTGCTGAATTTTCAATCACTTTCCAAGCAATTTGCTATTTCATAAATGTCAGATGTATATTTATGGTTCAGGATACTTGTTTTAAATGGAAAAACCAAAACGCTGTTTTGTAGATGGCAACAGTAACATTTCTATAACATAGAGTTTAAGATTAACTTACCTGCAATATTTGGGTATTACTATAGTCCTACTTTTCTTACTGAGTGTAAGAAAAATATGTTTTAAAGGCAGATTTATACTGAACCTATCTTGTTGATGGAGAGATCAACACTGTAATTATAGAACAACACTCATACATAGTTTACAAATGCCACCCACTGGCCATTCTTCTTATTGCTGGTTAAACATACATACACCGATAGTGAACACTGCTATTTTGTTATTACTATTAATGTAATTATTTAAAACATTTGACCATGCTGGTACCACCATTATCAATCATCCACTATATAGTAGTAATAAGGGTTTCCTTTAGACATATCAACACATAATACTTAGAGTAGCATTTTTTGTGTCTCCTTCAGGAATGCTCTTGAGATTGTTTTCTGTTTACTGTACCCCCAACAGTGAAATGAAAGATTTACATTTGCCGCAGACTTTTTGTAAGTAGTTTCATGTAGGAACTATTTACTTTCTACAGAACTACACTCGCCAATCATATCACCACACAGAAGGAGGTGTGCACCTGCTCAGGACGAGAGGTTACAGCTCTGTCAAAGAGGTCACCATTGATGTCTACATCCCACACTCTCAAATACAAATAAACAAATTCATTTTTCATACTGTCAGATAAAACTGTTGAACTCCAGGTGATGGATGAACAAAAAGAGACATACAGGGGTACTATTTCAGAGCTCACAGAAAAATTATTGAGGATTTATGATTAATAAATATATGTGGACTGAGTGTAATTCGATCCACAAGCTAACAACCAAAAGCAATGACAGAAACCTTTAAAAGAATATTGTAGGAATTTGAAAACAATAGCACGAAGGGAGGATCATCACCCGTCACGATCCATGAAGGTGCCGGCTGATGAATTTTGCTGGCCGTGCAGGCTTAACCTGGGTTCTTCTTCTGTATGGTTCTCTGCTCTTCAGTCTCTACACAGATTAGACTGCGGCGCCGGCCTTGTGGTGCAGTACCATGTCCATGGGATTAGCCCACTTTAACACAGCTCCCACTGCGCTGACCCACAGACTTGAAATTGTAGTCCTGCTTGACAAGGTCTGCTCCACAGGCCACGAGACCAGAGCTAGGATTACCATATGTGGGCCCAGAGCTCTCAAGTACACTGACTTGAACGGAGCTGCAAGATATCTTGGAGTGATCCTATTCTCTCTTCTATCACTGTAATTCATCTGCCTCTGCCAGGCCTCTGGTCACTAAGCTTGATTTAATTTTTTTTATTTCATTTTTTCATCATCATCATACCATCATGTATATGTATATATATATATATATATATATATATATATATATATATATATATATATATATATATAAAATAGTAGAACAATATATACAATAGAAACAAGAGCATCTGAATTTCCACCAATTGCACAAAGGAAAGATTCATATTGCACAGTTGAAATGAAATTACACCTGAGTGAATGTTTATGTTACACAGTAAGAATACATTAATTGTGCAGTTCAGTGAAGATGGATTAAAACACTGCTATCTAGTGTTTGGTGGTTTAAACACAACACAACATGAACCACTGCCTCAAATCTTTGCATGTACCACAATATCACAATGTTTTTGAGAATCAATTCAGTATCACAAAACCTAATATCACGAGAGTCAAGTGCATCAATGTTTTCTAACACCCGTAACTGATATTATACATATGTATATTATGTAATTATAATGTGTAGCCTATGACGATATTACTACACATATTATTATTAGTATTTTTATATTATATGTCATACATAAAAATGTATAATTATCGTCATTAGGGCTGGTTGATTCGACGCCGATCACCGATTAGAAAAATATGTCGTTTTGCATAATGTGTGTCAACGCATCACGACGAACTTCTGCGCCGGTCAGAGCAAACATTCAGTAGGAGAGAGAACGAACTGCGGAGTGTCATATGTCATAACCAGTTTAAGTGTTAAGTCACAGTACAGATTGTCCAGTTCTGTGAAGGGGTTGACAGTGATTAATTATTAATTAATATGTATCTCAACTCCTTTGAGTTTGAGGTCCAGGCATCTGACATGGACTCTATTAAATAGTGTTGAAATTAGACAAATTTTAAAATGTGCCACTATTATCATTATTCTAATGTTTTTTAAGTGTCTGTTTTTCAGGATTATGATTGAATAAAATATTGAAATATTGATGAGACACGTTTTTGATATGTATTTTAGGTAAATTAATTGTTATATAATTGAGTAGATTAATCTATAAATTGATTGATAGATTAATTGAAAATTAATTGTTTCAAAAATAATAATTAAATGCAGCCCTAAATTGTATTGCCACTGTGTGTTTTTGGATATTTTTGTCTTTGTATTTTATTGTAATTCAATTTACCTGGCTGACAATTTGACAATTTATTTCCCTCTGGGGATCAGTTAAACACTGTCTATCTCCAATAAATCTGCACTACCTGCAGCAACATAGGCATGTAGGAGTCGATAAAGCAGTCACTATAAGGCTGTATTCAAATTTTCACACGCTACATGGTGTCACCTGCATTAAAACTGTCGCTGCGTTTATTTGACAAGTCATACAAGACAAACGCTTTAATTAAAAACATCAAATTACGTGATTAAAAACTGTGGTTCTTTCTTCATGTATTTTTCAAGGAGTAAGAATCTCCTTTCTTTCAAGTAATTTGCCACAGGACAGAGATGTCATGGAGTCATCTGTTATTCATTTTATGTTTGGCATGCATTCCTCCATCAAGTGTTCTTTTATTGTAGAACTGGGAAATGAACAATGTGTGCACTCTGCTGTGAATTCTCTACAGAATCCTTGACAGGGCTTGAAAGATAAAGCAGGCATCGAATAGTCAGATCTCCATGTGTTTGATTGTGGAAGTAGCATATCTGTCTCTGCATGCAAATGAGGCTCCCTTTTTTTCTCCACTTATTTGTCTGTTACTGTAAAGTTGGTGTTGCCCATAAATCTCCATCTGCAGGAATCATACAAACCAATTTGCAAATAAATGAAAAGAGATTTTGTGTGTGCAAGAAGAGTATTTGATTTTTTTTTTTGTTGTTCTTGTTTTTTTTTTTAGAAGTATGGCCTATAACATCAATATTAAGTCAAGAAAGCACATGTTTAAATCCCCATTTTAAACAAAGCTGCAGCAAATCTATTTTGCACATTAGCTAATCCAAATTATCTTTAAATACAATGCTCATCCACAGTTTGCCTTCAGTCATAATATTAGGATATTTACGGCATTATGCATACTAAACACGAATTAGCACATAAAAATAAACTGGTCTGGCTGAGTGGTTGATATGCCATGTCTTCAAGAGAACATCAAAATCTTCTAGTAGCGATCCCTGAGGCCTCCAGCAAATTAAAGTCTCATCATTATCTAACTTCACTCATATTGTTTATACCATATGAAATGAGTGGAATTGTGTCTGTAAGGAATGGTTGAGACGTTTCTAGCTGAGGGCACTAGTTAATGTGCCAGCGTGCATTAGTAAATAAATAAATTAATAAACTGGGGTACAGTGGTAGCCCGGAGGAACATGAAGAATCCAGCTCATAGCAGAAAGTTTCCCAATTTAAAGACTCACTTGAGCTAGGAGAGGCTGGCTGCAGGGGGGCTGAATTGACTTTGTAACTACTGTCAGCATGTGCCGGAGCAGGGCACTGAAGCCGGATTCTTTGGCCCTGCAGGCTGGGCAAGTGAAAATATATGCATGTATAACAGCGTATGCTCTCGTGGCACTGTAGGCCATTTCACTGCTCCTGTAGTTGACCCAGTGGAGATGAACTGTAGCAGTGTTGGACGGCTCCCATGTGCTAATGTGTAAATGACTGCACACCTCCCTCTGACCCTGCGTGTTATATCAGAAGCTATTTCTGCTGATAAGAATGTGTTCTTAGTCAGACTGGCTGGAAGAAATATGACAGTACTTTTCATAAAAAGACCACCAGAGAACTTGCAGATTAGAATTTACACTGACAAATATTCATACACAAGAGTGTAATATTTCACATTTGAAAGTCATATTTTTGTCCGCTTCACATTCTACAGTTTTGGTTTTGATGTACTCATTAATAACTCTCTAAACAGTGTGCACTTACTGTGTAGCCACTAAAATCCAGATAAGAAGAGCACTGATATGATGGGAAAAAAAACAAAAAAACATTTATACACTCTGATTTGGCTTTAATTATTGCTACGTGCTAGAGATGCCATGATGAGAAAATCTTGCCTCCAGATAATGAACTTGTGACAATACCGGTGTTAGAGATTACTCTGGATATTTTACTAGAGAAGATATGAGCTTAATATCTGTAATGTTAGAGTGCTTACTTTTATCTTTAATAGGGGTGTCACGACTTTACAAATCAATGATTTAATTTGACTTTGAAGATTCTGCTTTAAATATTGTTTTAGCACTGACAGCTATCCCATTGTTAGACTGTTGAGTCTTGATTTGTAGAGATTAACACATAATTGGTGTTACACCCTGACAACTGTCATTTACATTTTCATGTTCTTCTTTACAAAGTCTATATGATATCAGGCAGGGGGTGAGGAGAAAAAGAAAATACAGGGAGAATCTGAAGATGGACTGACAATAAATGGAAAAGTGTGCTGTGGTCTGCATTTTAGGTTGTTTTCGGGAATCATGTGTGTCCTCAGGGCTAATGAGGAAGACGATTATCCAGACTGGTACCAGCGCAAAGTTCAAAAGTCAGCATCTGCGAAGGTGTGTTAGTGCCCATGGCATCCTGGCTAAGTTGCACATCTGTGAAGGCCCCATTAATGCTGAAAGATACATACAGGCATTGGAGCAACATATGCTGCCATCCAGAGGACGTCTATTTAGGGACGTCCCTGCTTATTTCAGCGAGACAATGCCAAAACACATTCTGCATGTGTTATGTGGCTTCATAGAAAAAGAGTTCAGGTACAGTTCAGACCTGTCTCGGAGAATGGGAGAGAATTTCACTTTTGAAACTTAAACAGTTAGTATCCTCAGTTCCTAAACACTTACTGAGTTTTGTTAAAAGAAAAGTTGGTGTAACAAAGTAGTAAACATGCCCCTGTCCCAACTTTTTTGGAACATGTTGCAGGCATCAAATTGAGAATTAAGTGTGTATTTACAAAAGACAATAGAGTTTATCAGTTTGAAGATTACATATTGTCTTTGTACTGTATGCAGTTGACTGTAGGTCGAAAACAATTGGCAGATCATTGCATTCTGTTTTTCTTTGTTTTACACAACATCCCAACTTTTTTGGAGTCAGGATTGTATAAAGGAAAGTTATTTTAAGTTGGGTTAGTGCATCAAGAATGTGGTCATTACACAACATGTGTTGTTTGTTATACTGCCATTGTTACAGAATTCACAATAACTGGTTTCATCATATTTTTGTTTGCTACAATGATACTGATGTTTATACATTTTATAGATGTGAGGCCAAACCAAACCGCCTACAAATGTACAAGCCTACATACCACAAATACTACAACAATGCACGAATTGACAGCTCTCAGATCTCTTATTGTCACTCATTATTATGTATCTGGCATATTTTTCCTGTACAATGCTTGCGACACGAGGCGTATGATGAGTAATTTTATACCAGCTTTCATCAAGGAAATGCTCATCTTCAGAATAAAAATAAGAAATAAAATGACTAAGAGCACACGCAGACACACATATTTGGCCCTTATGTTTAGCATTGTTAATCATTGGGAGACAGTGTGTGCAAACACACTGAAACATGTTATCGTTTCTAAAGACAAATTTCTAAGCATACAAAATGCAATATGAAATATGCAAAACAGGTTTTGCAAGTAATTAAAATTAAAATGGAAATCAGCAAATGACTGGTACAAACACTTAACAATGGCTTACTTATCATGAAGCAAAGGTCAGGCTGGGAATGTGATAAAGAAGACCATGTTTATGAAAGGCTTATTTGTGTACAACACTGTGATATTTATTGACTTTTTGTAAGCAGAAAAACATGTTTTGAATTGTGCCAAATCAACAATGCTGCATTTGCAGTGAAAATATTGCTGCATGAGATTTCAGGGAAAATTATATCACTGTCGCTTTGAATTCTTTTCATCTTGCTTCTTTGATGCAAAATTGGTTTGGTGCAGGCGAGCACTTAACAACATCAGGGTGTTCACAGGGTGTGTGAAATATTTTTCTTTCTCCACACAATCCTGTTTTGAGGATTGTTTTCCTCAACGACAACACCCACTTCTTTGTTTAATGTTGTTATCTCTTAAGTGCAGTATTAAGATCAGTGTGGAGAATCGCTATTTTCCAAAGACAATTTAACATGAAAAGGACTTTTCATTAGAGACTGTGCTTAGACAACCAGTAATTGAGAAATCTTGTTTAAAAGAAAGAAAATGGTTTATTTGGGGTCACACTGACACTTTGTGAGGACATTTTGGGAATGTAAATAAGAGAAGTCGATCTTCATTTTCACTGACTGTCAAATTCACACAAGCACAAAGATTCAGATGAATAATAAGAGAACTGAACTGATCATACTGTATGTATGGATGACTTTGTCTGTGTTTCTTTCTGCTATTTCCCACTTATCTATCTTTTTTTAACTTATTTAGATTTTTTTTTTTTTTATCAAACATCCTGCACCTTTATGGTATCAAACATACTTTCACATGACAGCCTGCAGGTAAAACAGACAGACCGAGACAAAGAACAAAACCAAAAACAGACAGCAAACCCCACAGCACAGCATGATACATGAACAATAGGAGCACATGACATACATTAAGGCTTTTATCACAGACTATTTCACTTCCATATTTCACTAAATTTCAACGCAGAACATTTTAGTATGTCCAGCATTAACTCAGATGAGGCTGCAACAGTCATGAGCTCGATCTAATCCTTATAACAAGGTAGGTGCACATGTATTTTTAATCCTGGCGGCATTAAGGAATCCTGCAAAAGCTAACCCAGACTGTGCCTTTGTACGTCCAGCTGGTACAGCAGATTTGTCTCCAAGAAGACAAAAACATGGTATCCTTGGCAGGGGCTTTTCCAGCCACTTCTCAATTGTCCCAACCACTCAAGCCCACAATGGGGAAACCAGCAGACTGTCCCAGATGAGGTGTGGACCTCTAGTCTCTCTTCATCCTCCAGCCACTGTACATTTATGAACCAGATTCATAAAGCACTGTTGCCTGTGCAATCATGCCACCTGTAAAATTTGATCCAGGTTCTGTTTGAATGGCCAGTAATGTCGGGGGGAGGGTCCATCCAGTAAATACCAAGATATTTCATTGGATAAGTGAAAACTTTTACCTGCTGGTTACACAAGAAGATAATTCAGGATATCACCAAAGTAGCTGCAATTCATCTGCTGTAGAACATGAATGTCTGCACCAAATTTCAAGGCAATCCATCCAGTTTTTTAGATATATCAGTTTTGACCTAAGTGGTTGACATTACAGCCCCTAACATGCTTACAGCCAGCTCAGTTTAACCCAGAATAACCCTAAAGATTCATAGAAAGCCTGGCTGCTGCATGTTGAACTCTCTTTATGCGTCAGGTGTCTGTGTGTTGCTGGTGTTATCACTGCAAAGCTCTGTTCATGCTGGAGTGAGGGAGCTGCCAAAATGCTTTGTGGGTATTCAGTGCTGAAATGGGCGGCTACTGTCTGCCCTGCTGGTTTTCCTGCTGGCACATTTAACAGCTTTTCCAAGTCTGCAAGCCCTGTTTCTGCTCAAGTCCAAACATACTGTACGGACGAGGTGAAAGGAGGATCAAGTTTTCACAACAAGTCCTGGTCAGCATTTGAATGAATTAATTTTAATCAGTCTTCGAATTTTAGAGTTGTTTGTGTTTACATGAATTGACTTTGAGTTGTGCAAACAAGGCTTAGACTTTTTGGCGTATCAACAATGTGCTGAAAAAAAACACACAAACTACATTTTCAAAATTAATTTTAGAGGTTAATCAACCTTTTCTGCCAGTCTCCCCAAAAATTGTATGCTATAAACCTAACAAATTCATGATTAATTGAAAGTTGTGGCATTGTATTGTATTGTTTGTGAGGTGTTCCTGTTATTTTGTCAATCCCTGTATGTTTAGTTGCTAATGAATTAATTTAATATTTGGTGTCTATGTTCCTATACAGAGACACAGTTCTAAAAATGTCTGTCATTATCTATTGTATTATTTTATGGGTATTTATTTCCTATGTTCTGTAATCAGTGTTAGTTGATTAGATGGGAACACTGAAATTTCCTTGATTTTATGGATGAATAAATTGAAACCTGAATCTTAACATAAGATTATTTTTGAGATGTGAGCTTCAGCAAACATGATAAGATTTAAAAAATACTTTTACAGTGTAAAACTGAACAAAACAGTGTTCCTCAAATGGGGGTACTAGAACCCCAAGGGGTACTTTTGAGTGCTGCATGGAGTATGTGATTTTTTTTATATTAATTTTAAAATATTATTATTATATTAATATTATATTATTATATATTATATATTATATATTATATATTATTATTATTATTATTATTATTGTTATTATTATTATTATTATTATTATTATTATTATTATTATTATTATTATTATTATCATTATTATTAATGGGTCTCTAATCTAAATCTAAATGTAGACAGCATCAGTACAAACAGTCCTAGACAACCATCTTGGTCAGACTCTAATCCAATAAAAAATGTTGCTTGGGAGAATTTCTGTCTTCCCTTTTTGCCTCAGAGGGGAAACTGAAAAATAAAGCTGTTACAAACGTATGTCAGATTCTTCCACAAAATCCTAACCCAGAAGCTCTCTAATGACAAATATTCTTAGCAGAATGTATTTTGTGGACACCGGTTGTCCTTAAGGTTGGGGTGAAATTAGATCCCAGATGAAAGGGAAATACCTAAACAATAGCTTGTCCTTAGGGTTGGACACATCTCTCAATACATGAACCAGACGACGACAGCAACAACAAAATCTTTTAAACAACTCCCACACTGGGTAGTCAGTCTTTGTCGTCTCAGAGTTTGGATATTTATAAACATATTGAGAATGTACTCAGATTTGCATTATTTCTGTCCACATTTATGTCTATTCTGCAGGGACTCCAACAACAAATTAGCAAAACAAAACACTTGACTTTTTTTTTTTTTTGTGCTTTGTTTCCTCGGCAGGCAGCGTTTTTGTACCATATGAATTCACAAATGGTGTTTATATCACCTTCCCACATCAGTGCGCCCGCTAAAGCTGCATTCTATAAATCACAGGAAACACTGTCGGGATGCATCATAAAAACATCTTATATGGTGATAGAAAAACAGGCAAATCAATCAGTCAATTAGCAGATGAAAGCAGCTGCTTCCTCTGCAGTGTTTTGTCTGCGTTTAATTGGTGGGGAGGTGATGATGACAAATGGACAGAGGTCATTCATCTCCTGCAGCCGAGGTTTTCTTTAGGACGTGCACAATTGCACGCTTCGTCTGAAGGGCAGGGAAGGCGAGGAGGGAGTTAGGAATTGAGTTTTTCAAGAAAAGGGACTCGGCACATTATTCAACCATTTTGAAAACGTGCCACACATCAGTCTTGAGGTTGCACTTATTTTGCACCGCTTTGCAGAGTTTTTATGAAAATATTCCTCCAGGTCTGCATTCATTATGTATAACAGAATGCTTGATATGATTTCTACAACCCAGCATAATGAATGGGCAAAATGGGCTTGTTTGTTGTCCGCATATTTTGTCCATATCTCTGCAGTTGTGATAGTGCAGCTCTGTTATCTCTCAGGCCTGGCAGCTTAAGGGCTTGGATTTTCCTCCTTGGAAGCTCCTGTGCTCCCAGGCAACAGGTCCCTCTAATGATGGGAAATTATGCTTGTGGCACGTCAATTATGGTGCAAAAATACTCCCGAGCAGCTGTGTATCATTTCTTGAGGCTTAGCATTTTCTCATAAGAGGTTTTCTGTGCTATTGCAGGTTCCTTCCCTCCCACTCACAGTATCTCTCACAATTGCACCAATAAAATATTAAGCATAAAATATATAGCAGCAAATATTTTCTCTGAGTTCAAGCCTTCTCAATGAAACAACAAATTACTTTTCTCTTCAGTGAAGAGACTTTTAATTTCACAATTTTATAAAGGCAAACCGGTGTAGCCAAATTTGCGAGTGAGCCATCCCCATGTGTGATCCAACAGAGCAGATTTATAAAGCACCAGCGGCCTGTGAAGGCCTATTACCTAATCATTGTCAGCCTGTCACTCCAGATGACCTCGTCTCCACAGAAACACAGAGAAGAGCAGCAAAGTGAAATTCCAAAACAGTAGGAGCCTGCTGTTCGGTAGCCTCCTCCATATGGCGTCTGAATTTTTTTTCTTCTTTTTAATTAACACCTTTTTGAATGTAAGCAGCAGTCCCTTTTCACACAGGACAGGTCAGAGGTGTGAAAAACCCTCCCTGGGAGAGGTCCAGCCTGTCCAGACAAAACTATCCAGAATATCCCAGTCGCGTGAAGTTTCTCAAGCTCTCAGTTTCTCAAGCTCTCAGTTTCTCAAGCTCTCAGTTTAAGGAAAAAAACTAGTAAATCTCACACAATATTTTGAATATATTTTATATATTCATTAATATCACTCATAAGGAGTACAGATAAGAGTTGCAGTATCATAGTTACTGACTGTGTTGTGTTTGTTCTTCCCAGCAGAGTTGGACCATGAAAAGCTAATTTAGCTAGTCAGCAGCTGCAAAATAAAAAACAAGAGAACATAATCAGACATCTGATTGTGTTTGTTACTCTATCTCCAGAAATGCATTCAAAACACCACTTAATTAAAAGTATATAGTAAGTATTTTCAGCAAAATGCACTTAAGTATCAACAACAAAAGTACTGATTATGCAGAAAAATAGCTCCTGTCAGTGATTTACTATTATATATGTTGGTTTTAGATTAATACTGCTGCATCAATGTGCATTTTGCACTTTAGTGCTGTAGATGTTTAAGGCAATGCTAATACTTTATATAATGTTCAGCCATTTAATCTACAGCAGTGCATCACATTCAGCATTTAGATCAGCATTTATTTGCACTATTTGAGAATTCATGATATGTTATTTTTGAGAAAATGTGTATATACATATGTATTGCATATTGCAGAATAGCCTTAAAAATTATACATATTATTTAAAAGCCATATTGCCCAGCCCTATCCTCTTTTGGATTAGTTTTGTGCTCTATTAACTCCCAAGGGAAATATTTGGCTACATGCTATTCCATGTCTATTTGCTAAGTGTTGTGGGCCAGAAAACCAATACAATGACCTGAAAGATGCTAAAACGCTGCGTGGAGCTGAGGGCAGAACTACAGTCAGGTCATAATTCTCTTTTGTAACTCAAAGTGACCCTGTTGAATACATGTATTTATTTGATCCTTTCTTCATATAAAACTATTGATCAGTACAGTTTTAGAGTGGTTGGAGTGATCAATTATATATATATCTATATATATATCAAGTGCTACATCGCCACTGTTTAGTTGCTCCTTGTTACTCTTTGATATTAAAGGCAATAAACTTGGCATTGCACTGGGAGGCCTTTTTGCTATTTTTAAGGGTATCAGTGTTGCCAAAGCATGCTTAAAACTTCAGTCAATTTGGTGGCACTGAACTATGACACTATTACAGAGTCAATTAGGCAGGCCACAGTCTAAAGCACTCCTATTCTTTGGGTTTAGTGTGTGGATTCAGCTCAGCCTAAGGCGCTTCTGGACTGTAGTCGTATGAAAGAGGTCATGCAGAAGTCAATTGGTTTGATTGAAGCTGCTGCCCTTGGTTTAGAGGGGAGGTGAAAAATAAAATGAAATATTATGCAGCCATGTAGCTTTTTTCCTTGTCTTGTACTCTGAAGAAAGATTGCAGTGAAGGTCTTGTGTCAGTCCGTCTCTTAATGGGTTACCTGTGGTGATAATCTCAGAAGAGTAGACAGTTGACCTGATGGAAAGGCTCTGTACTTAAACTCTTTTTTTTTTTCTTAAATTTGATATGGCAGACACCACCTCCATTCGACGTTGCTGAAACTTTGAGGGATGATTCATTGCGGCATTGTGTCCTGATGTTTAAAAACATTACAGTGATTAGCTTGATGGAGGCGATATTAACTAAAGGTCAAATTTTAAATGATGACAGGTTTTGACTCTTCCAACATGACCCCATCCAAAGTGTAAAAGAAAGTAGGTCATGTTAGTTCAACATAATGTTGGCGTGCCAAATTTCCGTTACCTCAAACTTTCTTCTGTAATTGCTTATTTTGTCTGGTAATACAGCCAGCGACGCAATAAATATGTTATCTTTAAAGTATTTGTCTGCTTGTTGTTTGAATGTCAGAGGAGTCTTATGCAAAAGTGCTGTAAAGGACAACATTTGTCAAAATGTCCTATTCATCCAAACACCATGAATGGACATGGTGCTCCATTTTGTTGTTTGCTAAAGTACCATTAGAGTAAAAAAGAGGGAAAAAAAAGAGATTTTGACATTTCAATGTGGACCACAGACTTTAAGAAAACAATCTGACCACAGTGTGTGGAAGGAAACCTTTCCACACATACACTAAATGGCAGTCTGGCTCTTGTTTGTGTTTGTTTTCATTTTGTATAATTGTGGACAAGGATATCTAACTGAATAGGACCAATACCATTACCAGTACCCTTAAAATGATACTGATACCAACACAGTACCTCATTTGATAAATTTATCCTGCTTTATCTGATATGCATCTTGAAATAATCCTTCCTCTTTTTATGCACCTATTGTCCTGTCATGGGCGTGTAGATGAGACATTTTTTTTTGTTTTGGTGGCATGTTGGCACACTGAACTGCCAGCTTGGTCTAATACACCAAGCTCGACTTCACCACAGCACAGACTGTGTGGGCTGTAGCTGCTGAGGTTGTGGGCCAGTCATATGTTGCATTAAATCAAAAATAACCTGCAAGCAAAACCAAACAAACAGTCATTTTTTCTACATCTGGGTACCAAAAAGATCAAATGCAGGTATTGTTTGACTAGAGAAGTTTCAAAACTAATTGGTACTGGGTTATTTCACTCGATACTGTGAAGTTAGCAAGTACCAATACCCAGCCCCATGACTGCACAGTTTTAATGCAGTATTGATTGAAAATTTGCTTTTATGTTAAATATAAATGTAAATGAATTAAACCCACAGAGGACAAAATAGATAGTGTTCATTACTGGACAGTCTTTGGTGAGTACTGAGCAGTTATCTACTTTGGCTGCGTATTGGCAATAATCTGGTGGTACAACATGTATCATGATACAGGGGTTACAATTCAATATATTGAGATACTGTAGGAAAAAATATATTTTTTATATCGAACTTTAGGAAAATTGTCATTGTATAAAAAACAACCACTATATGCATAAAATCTGAGTTTAAAAAGTTTCCTTTTTATGCAGTCAGAGCAGTGGAGCTATAACACCACAAAATGAACTACTGCCATGAATGTTTGCATTCATCACAAAATCACAATACAGTGTTTTTTTGAGGATCAATACAGTATCACAGACCGTGATATCCCGATACCCTGTTATCTACAAATCCAAAGTATCAAAGACAATATGACCAAACAAACTACATCTGAATAATTATTTTATACTCCAGCCACATAGAAAAAAGTTTTAAAAACCATATATATTCAGATAAGCAAACACCAGATGTTCACGTTCTAATTGTTCCCTGTTCAGCTGTTCAACTAAGCCTTTCTTCTTTCTAAAAACACACAGCTCCTTTGTACATGTGTCTCTTTTTAAATTTAGAGTTTCCATGTAAAACTGAAAGTCTTTAGTTTGTTGTTATGCCACGGAAATGTTCTCACAATGACTTGTGAATTAATTTCAGACACTCTGCGCACGCCGGTTTGTAGGGAAGAGTTTGTGTATTTATTTTTATAAAAGATTGAGGAGAGGCCATTCAGTGAGAGACAAAACCTGGAACTGAAAAGCATCTACTATGCTGTCAGCCTTCAACAGTTTTCACGCTGACATGTGAAAAGGCCTGAAGCCAGTTGTCCTTTTTACTTTGTGCTTCAGCAAATTAACCATTCCAGGAAATATTTTGTTTTGTTTCATCACAGCTGCAGACCTCTGCCCAGGCCAATAGTCCAATCCTCTATCATTTTTAAATCTGAGACCTCTTCCAATATATATATCTGGATATATTTAAATAAAAAAGATAAGAAATTGCTTATTTTTTACATCCCTTATTTCTACAGCAGTGTTTTAGGGTGACTGTTATATTCTGTTGTATGTTCAGTCGCAGCACACCATTCACTTTAATTATGATGGGTATGCTTATGAACTGAACTCAAATATTATTATGGCACCAATCAAATTGCTTCAATACTATCAAGTGTCAAAAAATGTCTTTTTATTCGATACCAAATATCAGTAGGAGGAGTTTTACAGGTATTTATATTTTTTTATAGTCTGATACAGTACAAATATTTCATCAATTTCTTCATTTTATTGCAGTTATCCAGTTTGAGTGAAGTGCTCAGAATAAAAACAGTTTCTCCAGCTGTTCCAAGGTCTTTGAACAGCCTCTTCTTTTAATATTAAAATGGATTTGGCAACAAAACAGTATCGTTCAGGAGCAGGTAACTGGTTCTGAAAATGTTTGAACGATACCCAGCTGTAAATGTGTTGTATAATTCATTTACCTGCCACATGGTTGGGATGCTCTCCAAAATTTAAAGGGTTCTTCCCCGGCCTGTGCTACGTTGTTCCACCAAGTTTCATGGAAATCGAGTCAGTGGTTCACTGCTTTGACTGAAAACAAAGTTGTGAACCAAGACAGTAAATTTGTGGCCAATAAAACCAAAAGAAAGAGCTGAAAGATGCTAAAATGCAGTATAAGAATATTTATTCCTGCAGCTTAAAATATTTAAGGTTTGATATTTGTGGTAGGAAAATATCTTCGCAAAAACATTTTTTCATCAACATAAGTGCAATAGTTAATGAGAAACTAATAAGAGTGCTTTTTTAAAAAATGGCCATCTCACAATGTTAAATAGTTTGTTTAAAAAAGTCCTGGTTCTGGTCATGGATCTAGTTTTGCACCAAAATCGAATAACTTGTTCTTTGGCCCCTGGTCGAAGTCTTCACCGAGTTTCATTGAAATCTATAAGTTTTTTAAGTACCCTGCCAACAAGCAGACTAAGAACACAATCTCCCTGGCAGATGTAAAAATAATATTGATTTTTTGCTTTCACTCATTTTTCCTGGTTAGTGTTTTTCTAAGTAGCTGTTGCACTCTGACACAGTCCATGTCATACAAATATCTGTGGGAAAGCCAAATAAATTTTGTTGTTGTTTTAAAGTTTCTGGAAATTTGGCTTGAAATAGTGAAAGGGCATATATGATATCAAAGTTGAGTGCTCCATTAAGCATCTGCAAAAATAACAGTCATAGTTATTAGAAAACCTACTTGAAAAACAGCTAATAAAACATTTGTTAAGACTGTGTAGGGATGGTAGATCAGGTTTGATTGATAATTCCCACAGGAGTATCAACATGGAAGCTTAGCAGTGTACTGCTGTGGACAGGGGGGCAGCAAAACATATTTTAGCCACCTAAAAACCTTTGTGTGCTATATTTTGAATATTTTCATCATTTTACTTTGCTGTCAGGCAGCCCTCTCTGACAGGGAACTGAGGGCAACATCTATGCTCTCTTCAAAGCCATCAAGACTCCTTTGACAAAAAAAAACAAACAGTCATTTTACCTCTCAGAACACAGGAGTTGCTTGACTACCGCTGCCTCAAATGGTTAGTTTGTTTGTGTTATTGTGTGAGTTGAGTCGGACCCAAATTAACATTACCTGCTGCAGATCAAGGCAGCGGTAGACGAGCAACTCACGTGTTCTGTGAGGTAAAATTGCTGTTTTCCTCAAAGGAATCTGGAGCGAGTTGGCTCAGACTCAAAAAGGCAGATTCAGGGGGAGCAGAGAGGTTTTGTTGCACCTGTTTGACGGAACAACTAACAGATTTTTGTTATGATTGGTTTGTGGAATTAATTGCATTATTATTTTAATAAATATCCAAGAATAAGCACACCCAATTCAAACACAACATCTGGAAAGCATACAAAAATGTAAATGTCAGTCATTTGAATTTGGATTAAAACTATTTTTTTTCTAATTTTATCATACTATTTAGATGCACATGATGTGCACAAAAGACCCTCAATTACTTAGTCAGGAGGCTATTGTGGATTTTCAGTAGGTTCAAATATTACCAAATGTTCAAGCATACAGATTACAAACTTAATAAGTAGACCAACATTATTTTATAGAACATTGACTAGCAAAGTATACACCAATGAAGACATAGATTTATGATAGTTTATTACTTATTATGGATGGAAGAAAGCCCAGAGGTAAAGAGGTAAAGGGATTAAGGATGAAGGGAGAGGGATGAGGGACGAAGAGACGAGGAAGGATGGATGAAGGGAAAGGAAAGGAAAGAGGGGTTAGAGATGAAGGGATGGGGGAGAAATTATAGTCGTGAACGGAAGGATGGAGGGGTATGATGACGGACGATGTCAGCAGGTGGTGGGAAGACAAGTGGGAACCAGGGGAGTCTGGAGTCTGAGTGGGGGTTCCATCTCTCCATGAGCTCTAATTGGATAGAGCCCCCAGTGGTTCCTGTACTCAAAGAGAAACGGGGTGCATGTGTGTGAAAACTGAGTCAAAGACGATGGGAACAGAGGAGGTGTGCTTACAGTGATAGCACGGATTATTTGATGTGGGTTTGTATGAGGTACTTATGAATAGTCAGTGTATTACCTACAGTAGATGACGGTCGGCATTCCCAGTTTGGAGAAGCAGCATGGAAACTAAGCAATGTACAGGGTCAGCAACAAAAGGTATTTTAACCACCTAAAAAAAAAAAAGAAATCAATATCACGTTTAATGTAGAGTCAGTAGGACTTAAATGAGCTGTTCCTAACGTTTTGAGTTGGTGAAACGTCCTGTATTTCCATAAGGAAATACAGACAGAGGGCAGGATCTCTGCGGATAAATTCACCACCACACACTTTTAGTGTGTCATACGTGATGATTGAAATGGGTTATGTTTATATGTGTGTTTATATTGTTTTCTTTAGAGAAATGTTGCAGATTAGACCTTGAAAGTCCACACTATATTTAGAATATTTCCATCACCTTTACCTGCCTTTTCTTTATATGAGCCAAGTATTGCTAACCAAACCAATCAAACTCCATAGGCAAAATCAGTAATTTTACTGTTTGGGCACAACAACACCAGCACCAACATACTGAAACATTTAAGCAGTGAAATGAAATGGTATGTGTGCTCTCACTTGATTTAACACGGTTTCAAGCTGAAGTGTGAGATCAACCAGCTTTGCAGGCTTCAGAATCACAAAAATGAAACAGCCCTTTCAAGTCAGAAGCATCTAGAGCTAAGAAAAAACATAAAACAAAGATAATGTCAAGATGTTGCATTCCACATGTTAATTATTTACTTGAGTGCCTCCACAGCCTAAACACACGAAAAGACACGTGTGTTGAACAAATAACAGGAGGAAGATGTACAATTAGGAAACTCAATAGAGCAGAGAAGCAACAAATTGTATTTTCAAACCTAATACTATTGTATTTCTTTGGTTTAATTGAACATGAACTGAGCATGGACACAGCATAACAGATTAAAGTGTACAACAAGCCACGCTGACAGGGCTTGCCATGGAAATGATGTATTGGAAATTTATTTTGAGACGCAAATGGCATCACTGGACAGTAATTTCTTTTCTGGCACGTCAGAACCACATAGGCAGTTAAAGTTACACCGCATACACTTCTTGGCAAGAAAAGAGAATAATTTGCAAGAAGAGATTATTTCAAATCTCCTCACATATCCATGAAAACAACCTCCTGACGCAAAGCAAACCTAGAAGATTCGTCTTTGTGTTGTAAATGCAGCAGGAAGGTAAAACCATCACAGACACAGTTACTTTCTAGCATCAAACGGTGTTTCCCAGGATCCGGGTTTGCGTCTTTGAGTGTGTTTGTCAGTTAAACTCTTCCGTGAACTTTTCTGACTTTTCTGCAGTTCACATTTCATTTGTAAAACCACGGCACAGCTGTTGAGAACATTACCATGGTGAATTGTTCACATATGTCATTTTAAACGCTGTTAGTTACCACGGCTCATACGATCCCATTCAGTTCTGACCTCCATCAAACCACTACGACAGACATCCTCATTAATCCAGCAATAACTGATCGTTATTGGTGATTTTGTGCTATCAGCATTCAGTACGAGGACAGCTGTGTCTTCTTGTTTTTTGTTGTTTTTTTCCCACAGAATAACTTTACTCACTGACAAAGAGGTCTTTACATAATGTATTCAAATTAGAGCGCAGAGCAGGAACGCCATGAAATAAAACAGAAGTCTTTTTTTTAATAGGACTGCTGCAAGGTTAGCAAGCTCACTGCTGTTTTAACAAGTCCTGACTTAAGCAGGAAATTACAATATATTTTACTTTGAATTATTACATGAAAGCCATGAAATTGGAAATGGGCTGTTGCTAATGCAAAATACAGGCAGACTGAAGGAAGTGACACCTAAATTGTTTAAGTACAAAGCGTTTGTCAGCTCAGGTGGAGTTCTGCACGCTTAAAATTTAATCCTGTATTTCTCAGCGCTCAGGAGCTGATGCCACACAGTATACTGTACGTTACATACACCAGAGGTTCTCAGTGTGGGAGGCGGGCTCCCTAGGGGGGATCCAAACAGTTTCAGGGGAGGCTCAGAGGATAGAAGTGAAAAAATATTACATTAGCTATCAAAGGGAGATCACAGAGAATAGTCTTAATGTGTGTAATTTGGTTAAAGAGATAGTTCAGTGATGCAGCACTGGGGAATTTTACTGTTCTTACTAAAGTCAAAAAACAGTAAATGCCTTGGAACAGACCTTTTTTATTTATTTCAGTGTAGTTTAAAGTTATGTAAAATAACAATATTAGACTATCTCGCTGATCTGATTTTCTGGTTTAACTCCAACAACTGTACGAATCAGTTGTCTGCTGTGTAAAGCCAAAGCTCGTGATTTTTGTGCTTAGACCGTGTGAGACGTGGACAGTATAGCTTGTCAAATTTGCAGAGAATTGGAGGTTAGCTTGCCACACTGTCCCAGGCAGAAATTCATTTTATCACCTGACTGCCGTTTGGGAGCAGGTGATTTGCCCTCAGTCTTGCAACACCCGACAAAGCCGTACTTGTGTCATGTGCCTGGTTTGTGTCTGATTAGTCGGGTGGTTTATTTTAACAAAAAAATATGGGGTATTTTAGCTGAAAATGTTTACTCACTTCAACCACTCTCAGTGATTTTGATTGTATTGTTGTAGATTGAAGTTTTGTAGATGTTGCCTGCACGTCTACCACGGTTAGCCTTTTGCTTTTTACTACTATGTTTTTGGTGTCACCCACAAACTTGTATTGTTTTAACTTACTGTAGTTTAAGTGTTCTCTGTGGCAAGAAGCATTACTTAATTCATGTGAGTGCACTATATTTGTTGCATATTTCTAGATTTCAGTTTTTTATTTGCTAATTTTATGTAAGTTTGTTATGTGTAGTGAGTGCTGTTTTGATGTGTTTTCTTGATTAGGAGCTTTCTAAGGCCACCATAATGATACCTACAGTGGAAAATAGACAAATTTCGACTGCAAAAGGATTGTGTAGAGACACAGCTTGTCAAACTTGCTATTAAGCTTGGCTGAAGTCACTTTAGGTGCCTGCTGTTTGAATATTGACTTCCATATACATACACAGCACTATTATAAAATCATTAATTGTGATGTGTATTAGCAGTGGAAAATTACATCACACTGAAAACCGGTTTATTATACTGTGTCATTTTTATGTAGTTACTCTATTTTATACCATGATAAGGTACAATTTGAAGAAATATGCATAAAAAGAGATGCCTCTTTACCACAGGGCTCTAAATAAGAGGAAGAATAAATTCAGTATTATGGGCAAACACAGACAAGATGCTGTACACCCAGTCTCTGCAGTTGCAAAGCTCTAACAAACAGTGGATGAGTGAGGATCTCATGCTACAAGGAGAGAGAAGCTGCTTGACTGCCTGATTGACTGATTGACCTCAATTTGATGTGCCATTAAAAACATAAATCAGTTCACAGTTTGACAGTTTCTCCTCTTATTTTATATATAAGCACGTCTTTTCTCTGCAGTCTAAATCTAATCGTTAGCTTATTTGTTCATGTGGCAAACATGAAAGTGTTGTGTGTGTGTGTGTGTTCTTTGTGCAGCTGTGGCATAATCCGATTTTGTGGTGGTGGAATCAGTGTTCACATAATTCAAAGACAAAAAAAAGCACTGCTTGTTGATGTCTTCACTTGAAAATTTTATGAGATTGTGTTGATCTCACGGAGTATGTCTGTTTTTATCTTGAAGGCATCTGAATATAAATAAAACGCAGGAAAAGAAAGCTGCTCAGCTATTGTGGCAAAGATAGATTACCTGAGTGCAGCTGTCCTGACACTGCAGTGGCTACTTGTCACTATTAGTTTCCATTAATTTTAGTGAATACATTGTTAAGATCACACCAGGACAGTCCTCCTCCACTGTGTCATGTGAGAAACTGCAGTGATGGCACAGCCATGCATGCTTCTCGCTTATCAAAAACCATCAATTTCAGTAAACATCGAAAATGACCGATAATAGAGCTTGTTTGAGTCAGCTGGAGGAGTGGGTCATCACACACAAATGGCTGAAGTGATGAAATGCTCTCACAACTGCAGTCAAGACGCACACACACTCACACTCCCTGCAGCAGTCCACCATAAAACACAAAGAAGATGTGAAGCATCCAGACAGTTAAAGTGTGATTTTTAGGGATACCACACATCACTTCTGGGATCAAACACGCAATGGCACATCCCACTCAAAAGGAAACACGTGTCAAATAAACCCACAGGTTATAGATCTTTCAAAAAACTGAAGCAACAGCATCAACAGCCCATCAACAGTCAGAACATGAGACTTGATAGTGCTGCACTAGAAACCGTTAGTCCATAACCAAGTCCTGTATGTTCCACAATCTACAGATCATCTAAACTCGTTTCATCACTGAATCTTGTTGTGATCAATGATGGCTGTTTCCTGCAGTTAAAGGAACAACTGGCCAATCACAGCTTAACAGGCGGGATTAAGAGTAGGGGGGTTGTCTTCCTTCATAGTAGAGATTTCAAAATTTCATATCACAATTATTGTGACCAAAATGATCACAGGCCACCCAGGTAAATTAACAGCCCAAGTAGATTTGGCGACACATTTAGAATTTTTTTTTTTTTTTTAATGAATCAAGAGAACAACACCATCTGCACTGAGTAACTTGGTCTTGAAGGCTATCTCTCACACTCTGCCGCCCTCTCCCTCACCTGTTCACTTTACTTCTGCCTCTGTGTGACAGTCACACTCTGCTCTTCACAACAACACACACACACAGAGGATCAAGTTACACAGTTCACCTGGTTGGTGTCGACCATTTAGTGCCACGTTGGTTTTGATTGTTTTCATAGGCTCTATCATTAACAGTGAGACTCCTCCTCATAGCTCAGCTGCTGCTGCTGCTGCTAAAAAACAGAATTGTGGGTCCAAAAATCCAATGTGTGACTTGTGTTTTTGGGTGACATTATAAAATATCCTGCAAATGAAGAAAGTTTTTAGAGCAGACACAAACAGGGAGAAACAGGGGGGCGGGTGGGGTGAGCCCCTGCATGTGTGTGAAATAAGAGTAACCAGGGGTGTAGGAGTGTGTTAATACTAATATATACTAATAGTATATTTCTAATTATAAAATTGTATTATATTTACTGTATTATTTATAAAATCCCAACTCACCACAGAAAGCTAACATTTTTTTCAGTAACAATGAAAATTGTAATGAGTTTGTTTTATTGTAAATTCTGCAATTCTTCCCTGCAAATCTATATCAGTTATCGGTTTTCTTTATTACTAATAATCTGTAATTGGCTCTGAAAAAACACATTGGCCGACCCCCTAAATTAAATAATGATAAAACACATCAGACTGAATGAAGTGACACAAAATGAGACTTCAGTCTAACAAAGAGTCTGTAAATCCTAATGTGTTTTTTGACTTGTATGCCTTGTATGTATTTGACTTGGTGTATAGTGACAACACCTGTTGTTGCACCTGTTGTGTTTCAACAGTGATGGTCACCAGTGCCAAGAATGTATTTACTCAGAGAACTGAAAGCAAAGTTCTCGGCTTAACAAATACAGAGTAGAAATATAAAGCTATGAGACTCAAACAGCAGCAGTGAAAGCAGTGAGAGACCAGAGCTAATTCAACAGGTCTGCAAATTTATTGTTTAATTTTCAGGATGTGAGATAGTAAAAGTATCTTTATTGGAGCTGTGGAGCTCTTCAAAAGGAGAAAGCAAACTACAAAACTCTTGAAAACCTTCACATGGCTGCACAGGTGAAATTCAAGGCTTTTAAAACCTAGTTTCCTCTCTTTACGGAGCAGTGAGTTCCTATAAGGTCAAAATCTATATTTATCAATGTTTTTATGTCTTACACTATACATCACCATTGCCAGCATCTGGCCCAACAATAAATGGTAAAATGAAATTTAAGGTATTCTTGGGTGTATATTTATTTTGAGCCCAATGAAATGCTTTCTCGCTTTCTTTCTCATGATGCTGCTGGAGTATTTCTAGGTGCCAGGTGTCACTGTACAAAAACACAACTTTATTTTATTCACTGATTTGGATGAAACTGGTTCGTATACTAAGAGAAAATACTTCCTGGTTTTCCCTCTGATGTCCTCTGGCTGCTCAGCTTGAGCTCTCTGCAATTTACAGGTTTCCTGATGGACAGATAGCTTTACTTGTTGCTGAAGTAGCTAACTGTAAATACTTTGGCACAGGCAGTATGTGTTTATTTGTGTTGTCATTTATTCTTCCTGGCCACTGCAGCCCACTATTCTGAAAGCTTGTCTTTACACAGCCCTAAATGCATGATTGTTGTAGATTTTTTTGGCTGATGAAATTTGAAATCTTTGCATGTCTGAGGACTGGGTCAAAAGTTCTGTCTGACCTTCTCAGACTTAATGGGGTTCAGTGACAGCTGTGCAACAATGAGACTCTGTCTCAGCCCTCAAAACTTTTTTAGACAGCTAAATCAGGATGTAGCTGCCCCCTCATTGAGCTGGGCACCAGGGTGGAAGACCACAGAATGACAGCAGTCTCAGCCACCACAGATTAGCCAGTTTCACTCACACACACACACACACACACACACACACACACACACACACACACACACACACACACACACACACACACACACACACACACACACACACACACTAATCTACTCTGCTCAAGTCCTAAAATAACAATGGTAGAAGCCCGTTTGGCTGTTGTACTTGTTACCTGTGTGAGTGTGTAGATGGTACATAAATTCATGACTCAGCTGATGGAGAGGAATGTGTAACTTTAATTAATTTGTGGTTAATTGTTCAATCCTGTTCAGTAGCAGAACTCATGCTGGTTGTTTCTTCTGATTGCTTTTTGGAAAACAAGGTGTCAGGCTGAACAGTTAATCTTTCGTGTGACACTGTAAATAAACAATGACTCATTTTGGCAAAGAGTTATTTACACAGTCTAGCTTCCCTGACTCTAAACTGGTCTTTATCTGCAGCAGTGAAAGGGACAGTGTGTATCTGTATAGGATCTACAGTGTGCTGTATGTACAAAGACATTTGTTGGCTGTGTCCCCACTGTCCTGAGAGCTGCAGGATCTTAAGAAACAATCCTTCAGACAAACATGACACACTGAGGCACACTAAAACTCACCCAAGGAATCCTGTTGGAGAAGAACTGGAAACATTGCTTCGACTGCAGAAAACACATCATCACAGCATCCTTTTTCCAATCTCGACTCGACTCGAGGATTTGGCAGTTTTTGCATGTATAGTGTGTCTGAGCAGAGATTCGGACAGAAATTAGCGCTGTGTTAAAACGGCGCAGGGGGATGCGTCTGTAGAGGCCTGCTGTTTAATGAACTGGTCATCCGCCAGGATTGTGCGTTTGCATGCAGTTCATAGGCCAGCGCCGTGCTTTGGCAGATGACATCACATTGCAGCAAAAGTTGAACCCGGTTCAAATGTTTTGCCAGATGACCTTTGTTGGCACTGCCACCGCACAGACAGGCTTCAAGTGAAAGAGAGAGGATTGTGTTTTTTTCACACTGGGGTCAATGCAGCCTAACTCTGTGGTGTGTTGTGTTGTGAGAAAGGACCTCACTTCCCAGGACTGTTTTTCAGCACTTTATCGCAAGACACAGGGCAACAGTATAACCTCCCTGCAATTGCAGAAAAACAGTGTTCACAGCAGCTTGCATAAATGTTTCCTGTGTAATACCATGAACACAGTCATTAAATGCTCCACACTAGCCAATATTGTCATACCACAGGGATAGTTGCAAATATTTTTAAGCACTAGCCCTCCAAGCCTCTAAATTTGGTGTCCCAAATGTAAATTGTAATATGTAAAAACAATAGTGAAAAGGCAATTTAATGCAACTCAGCTAACTGTGACACTTGTTTGATCCATGTTGACCATGAATTGTGATGAAACAAACACTTGTCAGCTTGTTGAGAAAACTGGTGGCAGCATGAATTGCAGTACAATACGTCTGTCGATGTATCGTATTCTAGCCACTTCACAACAACATTCACTCCTAAATGTTTGTGAATTTCTTTTTCATAGTTCGCCTTCTTCATTTCTGATTCTTCTGTAAGGGTCGCGTTAGCAGTTTGAGTAGGCTTAGTAAACCTTGACCTCAGTAGCCTTGGCGTATCAGTAGCTAGCTGGCAAAGAGGACTGTTTGCCATTTTTTAGAGAATGTTGCGCTAAAAGGTGCAAAGTAGTCATGATGTTTGTGGAACTGTTAGACTGCTGGTGAAAGCTCGCAGTATGAGGATAAAACTTGATGGCGACAGAGTTACTTTTGGTGGCCATGGGTCATCAGTTTAATGTCGAACCCTGATAACAGTACGCGCAGCCCTGCCACACACATGCTTCAGCAAACTTTTCATCTAATTAACAGGTTTATTCATGAAAATAGATAAAAGTTAAGCTCCAAAACAAAAATATCAATGTATTGATATTACATACATATTTACCTTAGTATTGAATGTTAAGTGAAAACTGGGTGAAGACGATCTGTACCTTCGCAGGAAAATCCAGAACAAAAAGAGGAAGTAAACCGAAAGGAAGGGCAACACATACAAAACAAGTGTTTGGCTAAACTTCCTATTAAGCACACAACATTTCCGATTATAGGAAAGTGCACAAACCCATCGCTTTAGTAACCAATAGAAAAGATGTTCAGGGGTGCAACTAATGATTATTTTCATAGTCAATTCATCTGTTGAGTACTTTCTCAATTAATGGATTAGTTGTTTGTTCTATAAAATGTAAGAAAATGGGGAGAAATGTTGCTCATTGTTTCCCAAAACCGAAGGTGACGTCCTCAAATGTCCTCATATGTAATTGTAGCATCTCTTAAGATGTTAATGAGTCTCTACTATGTCCTCATAGGAATGTAGTGTACAGAAATGCATAATGGACTCTTCAAAGGAGTAGAGTAACAAACACACACTGCTACATGTGGTCTCATTATTCCCTGCCCCTCAAAACTGCTAAAAAAAATGTTCCAAGTGAGACAAATCTGATTTGAAACCCACATACTGCAGGAATGGAAAAGGTCTGACCTTAAGTAACTCTCAAAGACAGCTAGCCTGTTTCTTTCTTTTAGAAGTCAATTATCCTTCTGTTGGTCAATCGCTCCTCAGGGAAATACAGCATTTCACCTTTTGTTTCAGTTTCCTAAGCAGTCTGTGGTAAACCAATGAAGTGGCTACAAAAAGCCCTCGATTTCATTACCTCACACAGGGTTGTGTATTTGTACCTCATGGTATTTAAATTCAGATCACACCACTGATATTTAAAATGTCATTTTGAATGTTTAATTCACTGTTGAAGTTATTGTTCTTGTTTCTTATAACTTATCATATTGACTTCTCTTACCTTCTGTGTGTTTAGGGGGTGTGTGCATCTCCCAGTCTGTCAAGATTCCCCGGGAGCCCAAGCAAGGAGAGTTCGACAAGGTCATCCGGCGACTCAGAGAAAACCCAAACGCAAGAGTCGTCATACTTTTTGCAAACGAAGACGATATCAGGTAAGGCGTGGTAACAGCTCCATAACACTGCTTTGAAGATTAGAAAAACACGACGGCAGCAGACTGAGCGGAAACATGTGGAACACAGCCGTTTCAGTCCAGCTCTGCCGGACCACTGTGTAATGAATAGCAAAACAAAATCAAAGTGGAGCTGGTCGGGATGCTGACCTTATCCATGGTAACATCTGTTTCTCCACCTTTGCAGGCGGCTACTCCATGCAGCTAAAAAGGCCAACCAGACAGGTCATTTCATCTGGGTGGGCTCAGACAGCTGGGGCTCAAAGATCTCGCCGGTTGTGCACCAGGAGGAGATGGCAGAGGGAGCAGTCACCATCCTGCCCAAGCGGCAGTCCATCAAAGGTACAGGGAGGAGCATTGTGCATGCATCAGATATAACAGTGTGCATATTTCAGTGAAATATTCTTTTCATGTGGCACAGAGCTGAGTGTGTTTGCAGAAGAATAAAAGTTGCTTTGTAATACTTAACCATTCATCATTTGATCATCAAAGCTCTAAAAACTAAAACTCAATAAAACGAAGCAACAAAGTAAATTGAACATATGCAATATTCAATCAGTTACACTGCAGCAGACATCAGAGCTGCACAGGCTGCACTAATACTGTTGTTTACACTGACACTGACAGTGTCAATGACAATGAACCCATTGATCTGTCTAGGGTTTGATCGTTACTTCATCAGCCGAACGCTGGAAAACAACAGAAGGAATATCTGGTTTGCTGAGTTCTGGGAGAACAACTTCAACTGCAAACTCAGCCGTCATGCCGTGAAGAAAGGGTCCGGACTCAAAAAGTGCACAAGTAAGATATTCTCCTGTTAAGGGGAAAAGTATTTCATGTTGTTTCTGTTTAAACTTTTAACCAACTTGGATTCTTTTGAAGCCTCGGGCAAGGCGACACATTTGGCTCATGGTGGAAGTGTTTTGACAGCATTGCCCACCTATAAAAAGTGGAGCAGCCATACATTCAATATTCAGAATCACAGTTAATCTCACAGCTCATTTCAGTGCTGCACTATATTTCTGCTGAGTCTAGTGTGTTTACCCACATGGCTATAACAAGTGAAGGGCTTAGCTGGGCAGCATGGTTAAAGCTTCAGGCTCAGTGCCATACGTTATACAGCTGTGGAGAGCACAATCTGTCTTAAGGCGGAAAAACACTGCACATTTTATTAAGATTTAAACACCAATTATGTAGTACAACATATATTTAACAGATGAAGGTTAACCGAGTGTTATCTGGGGGGGTTCCCTGCAGAAGTCTCTTATCTTAATCGTTTTTCAGCTTAATTACTTAAGAAAAATCTACAGAAATCAGTTACTGTTTGCTGCACTAATAGAGGACAATAATAAAGACATGATGACAACAACAATGGCAATCACTTGAGTGTCATGAAGTGAGACACATGCTTATTACATGGATGGGATAATTATATACGTAGTAGTAGTGTAGTGTAGGATTATAGAGAGGGCATTTAAGATATTCCTGACAGTATTATTGAGCATGAGTCTCTGGCCCCATATATCTATTTTATTGTCATAGCAGGTTTAAATAATTGGTCGATCACATCATTAGCAACTACATGAAATTTAATTTGGAAAAAAAAAATCAGCAAAAAAAAAACAGCAAAAGTATGCTAGAATTTTTAACATATCCAACTGGAAAAATCAGCACCTAAAACATCAGCGTGACTCAGGACAGGCTGTCATATCAGTGTAAACTTGTCAGCTGACCCCCTGACAGTACACCTAATTTTCTCCAATTTAATAAAATGGAGCACATCCCTAATCCACTGTGCAAATGTTGGAGGGTTACAATCTTTCCACCCAATCAAAATTTGCTGTCTGGCCATCAGTGTGGCGAAAGACAAAAGGCTTAGTGTATTATTATATAAAATAAGATTTTGTGTCACCATGCTGAATAAACTAAAGGAGGCTGATAATTTTAAGGATTTACATAGCATATCAAATATTATTTTACACAAATTAGGGCATGTAAACTGAGATAGTTTAATCTTAGTCCATTGCAGTTGGTGAAAATTTTTAAACTGCATAAGAGTATGTTTCATACACATCGAAGATGAATATATTTACCTCATCATCTCTGATCTCCCCCTGGTCCCTCTCCCACTCACTTTTAAGGGAGTTGAGACTTGTCATATTTTCTCTTATTAATAAAGAATATATCTCATCTATCTTACCTCTTCTTGATGATGTGAGGTCAGTGATTGAATCTAGGAGTGTGTCTGGGGGCTGTGAAGGGAGTTGAGCAATATTAGAAGACACAAAGCTGCGGATTTGTAAATATGTGAAGAAGTGTAACCTGATGATACTGAATCTCTGGACAACCTGCTCAAATGAGGCAAACAAACCATTTATGAACATGTCCTTAAATGAACAGAGCCCATTATTGGGCCAAGCGCTGAATAAAGCATGTCTGAAAAACATGTATTTTGCAATGGGAGCAAGTAGTGACAGTTGACAGACCTCAAAGGATTGTCTGAATTGTTTCCATAATTTTAACGAATGAATAATAACTGGGTTAGAAGTATATTTAGTAACAGGCTCTGAATGTGGCAGACTGGAGGATAATAAGGCAGATAATGAGGTGTCATTACAAGAATCTCTCTCTAGAGTTAGCCAGTCAGGTACAGCAGTTACTTGATTTCTTTCCATCCAGTAGGAAATAATTTTAATGTTTGCTGCCCAATAGTAAAGCTGAAAGTTTGTCAAACCGAGCCCTCCCTGCTGATGAGGTCTCTATACTATAGCTGTATGTTTATGGGGGATTCTTTTTATTCCCAGTGCAAGAAGAGAGCTTCCTGTCAAGGGAAATTAAAAATGTTTCAGTTAGAAAGTTTGGCATACACTGAAACACATACAGAAACTTCATCAATATATTGATCTTCATGGTGTTAATTCTACTCACCAGGGATACGGGTAACAGATTCCAACAATCAATATCCTCCTTAAGTGAGGAGAGAAGAGGTGGGTAATTCGCTGAGCAAAGGTCTTTAAATTTGTGTGTGTCCTTGCACACTTTAAATGGTGCTGTACGGATAAACGAGATTTATGAACATCAATTCACTTTTCACTGTATTTATTTTATATTCAGAGATTTTGCCCAATTGACTTAAGAAATTAAGAAAAACAGGAAGAGATGAGGAGATGTCAGACAAATAGACCAACATATCGTCTGCATATAGCTTCGTTACTGTGTAGCACTATAGCTCACAGCTCGATTGTGATCGCAAAAAGAAGGGGGCACAGTGGGCACCTCTGCTTTGTTCCTCGTATTAATAAGAGGAAAGGTGATATATTATTATTAGTACGTGCTGCTGCCATTGGCAAGCTGTATAGAATTTTAATCCTGATGGAAAATGTGGCCCAAATCCAAATCTCTCAAGGGTATGAAATAAATAGTCCCACTCCACCTGATCAAAGGCCTTTTCAGCATCTGGTGATATAATCACTTCTGGCTTGTCGGGTGGAGAGGGACCATAAAGTATGTTATACAGACGCCTAATGTTGGAGGAGGATGGCTGATTTTTTTTTTATAAAGCCTGTCTGGTCTGGTGAGATTATGGTTGAATGGACTGTTTCAAGACGGCGAGCAATCATTTTTGCAAGAATCTTATTGTCCACATTGAGCAAAGAAATAGGGTGATAGGAGCCACGTTCCTGTTTGTTTTTGCCTTTTGTCAGAATAAGTTGTGTAGGGGCTTGTCATAATGTTTCAGAGAGAGAACCAACTGATTGAATGAATAGGAGCCAGTTTGTTCTGTAGGATAGCCATCTGTAAGTGTGTACCATCCACTATTTGAATTTGAGCTCCCATCAAAAGGTTAGAATACAACTGCACATCTCAAAACAGTATAAAATAACAAAGAATGTAAATAATGTATTAAATTGGCATTGGTGTGGCACCTTACACCCTGGTAAACAAGCCGGTTTTCAATGTAATGTCTAAATTAGAAGAAGAAAATTGGAAATTGTTTAGGCAGGTTGATGTAACATTATGACAAGTCAGACTGAATAGATGGAGCCAGAAATAACCCATCCTGTTTTGACGGCTTGTATCTCTAACTTAATGGCAGACATTTCACTTCTGCTCACAGCGAAGACAGCAGCTCATCCTTAAAGGCCATGATTTCAGTCGGTCTTACTGCTGTTGTGGGTGCTGCTGCAGGGTCACCTGAGTCACTCGGGGCTCCAGACGGAGACGCCAGAGACGACGTGATTGTCTTGTCAGGCTCGGTCGTGGCAGTGTTAGTATTACGACCTTTGTATCCCTAAGACTTCCCTTGAACACAGTTGTCCTTAAAGATCCCTTCCATTGAAAATCGCATTTTAACCTTGTTAACATGTCCATGTGGTGTTTTTCATGTGTTTTGCGACACATCAAGAGGGAAATATGCGGTAAATTCTGTGTCTGAGCATTTCTGGCCTTGAAACTGCAGTGAGCCTGGGCAGTCTAAAAAAAACAAACAGATTCAGACAGGCTGGGTGTATGATGTCAGAAATCTAAGGAACCAATCCCGTTGATATGGGGGGGGGGTGGGGGGGTGTTTACCATGCTGGTTACCATGATTAGCCAGCAAAACAAAGGAGGTGTAAGTGTAGCTGGTTAAGGGTGGGGTTGGGGGTTGGGGTGTATGAGGGGGCGGGGGCTATTAAATATTCATGAATCACTGAATACTAAATGAAGGTAAGGTGTAGAGCCATATGTACGCCATTTTTAACAAGAAATTTGAACTTATTTTGAAAAAAAAAAAAAAATGATAGATGCAACTTGTTACTTCTTGCAGAGCATTATTTATTGTTTAAAACATGACTGGAGGGGGACTAAAAAAAGTGGTTTTACGATAATGTAACAATGTAAGAGAGATGACTCAAACCAGAAGCACAAATCAATACGCTAGCTTATTCATAATCCACAACTTTTAACTTTTAATGTCACCCAGCCATAGATGGCTTGAACAACAGAATTTTAAATGCAGCAATGGGGCTGTTCCAGCATTATCAGTTGAACCGGTGTCTCTTACCTTTGACTTATTTTAAGGCTGCAGACATTTTTTATCTGCAGTTGCTCATGTTTGCTCTGCCAGAGTGATGAGGCCAGCTGAGGACACAGCTTATGCCACAGAAGGCTGGATGAAGTCATTTTAATGCAAAAATTGGTATTATCAAGTTCAAATTTACATTTACTGTACAAACACGAACTCCATCTCAGAATTTATTTAGTTTTCAAATATGGCAGGTTCATGCCATGGAGTACACTGCAATTTAAATGTCATCAAATCGCACATTATGCACACACAAATATGAAATGAATGCAACATTTATTTGATATTTAAAGATTGCTTATATGTGAAACAAATAAAGATCATGAAAAATGGCACTGCATTTTGTTACATGACATAATCAGAGATGAGTTGCACACAGAAGGGAAAAGCAGGGAGACGCCTGAGATTGATCAGCACATCATTACAAGACACTAAGTCTGTAAAATCACTCACTCTCACAACCATACTTAAAGGCATTTTTGAGTGTCTTGAAAAAATGAATAATAGGACTTAAGGCAGAAACCACACACACACACGCACAGAATCAAAGTAACAGCCCTCTAGTTGTGAGGTGACAGTGCTAACCGCTGAGCCACCACACTGCCCTGGAGCCAGATGTGTGTATGCACAATCTGCATACGCCACAGACACTGGTATTTATAAACACAAACATGTCGTGACAGTATGCCAACAGTACATCCACACATACGTTACACAGTGGTTTTCCACACTTCACTGACTGAGCTGAGTTTCACATATGGCAGCATTGTAGCTAAATATCAAAGAGGAAATCTGGCCAAAACAGTTTTGTTTGTTTTTTTCATTTTGAGTTTAAATATACAGTAGTATTTATGACTGTGTGCAGTGACATTCTTCTTTTTACATTTACAGTCATCTCATCTCATATTTTTAACCAAAATAAAAGGCAATAATATATTACAGTATCATAGTAAAATCCATAAACTTTAGAAACATGTCTCACTTATGGCCTTCCATAGACTAGAGTTGCACCCACAAACATTCATTTAATCTAAGATTAGTTCTAATCAGAGTTAAACAAAACAAGGTTTAAAATGATTTAAATGATTTAAAATTAAGCACAAGTCTGTTGCACAATTAAAAACTAATCTCTGTTCAGTAAATCCAAATGTATTTATGTAAATTGAAATTAAATAGTTTAATCAGTATGGAGATGCTTGCTCACCCAAATTAAATAAAAAATAAATTTGAATGTTGTCGAGACCTGTTAAGTATAAAAGAGCAACTTTCAGCTGCTCTGTAGACTTAGATTTTTTGCTAGCTAGCTAAAGTTAGTTAGCCTACTCATGATGACTCGGTAGAGAATCTTGTATTTCTCCTCCTTTGACAAAAACTTGTTGGATGATTTAATGGAGCAATATGGGCGAATAACAGAAGATTAAAAAAAATGCACATTAAGGAAAAAGAATCTGACTTGTAGCAGCTGGCAGAATGTTTTAACAGATCAACTGAATGAAAGAAAGAAGAGACGCATCATAAAACTCAGATGGGTTCCGTTTGTTCCGTCGAGGAACTTGATTATTTTTCCTCAATCCATCTAAAAACAGTGACCATTTAAAAATTAAATCTCTTCAAGTGTAAGTTTAAAAGTTAATTCCAGATGGCATTTTTAATTGGAGTTTTTGGTGCAACAGAATTTAATATATGTTTAGAATAAAAGATAAAAGTTTAAAGAGATGTTTGAATTGAATCTTTCTCAATTTTAACCTAATTTAAGAGTTTGGTCCAACCACTTTAAGTTAAGTCATGTTTTAATGGGGGTGAAAAATTAATCCTTGTTGGTGAGACCCAGCCTTACTGTATTATACAACAGTCATTCTAGCTGGGTTTACCTTGTAAGTTAGCAGCTGAGTGTAAAACATTGTCTCACATAGCTGAATGGAACAGTAATGGCTGTACATTATAGCTGGGTGGGAGGATATAGATACCACCCTGTTAAAAGGACGTTTTTCCTCGCCACAGTCCCTGTAGTGTTTGCTCTTGGTGGGAACAATTGGTTTATCTATATGAAAAGTGCCCTGAGATAACTTTGTTATGATTTGGGACTAGACAAATACAGTTGAACTGAATTGAAATTAAATTATGAGCTGAGATTTTGCTGTATTGTTTGTACCACGGGTAGCCAGGCTGTGTCTGGTTGTAGAAGACCAAATGTGCAGGACTACTTCATGGCAATATTTATTTTACAGCATATTAATATCAATTTGATAATGAACCTTGATTTGTAGGGTAGTTAATTAACTGGATAAGCCATGAGCAGACATTTCCAATAGATTATTTTATCTCTAAAATGTTTTCGATCAATTTTATGGGCAACTCAGTATATTACTATATATTTACATGACGATATATAGCCTTGTACAATTACATATACCCACCCATTATCCACCCCTACTGTTCCAGTTATAAATGAGTATGTTGACATCCATTTATTTAAGT
The DNA here is from genome assembly GCF_056507025.1 of Lutjanus erythropterus. Lineage (NCBI taxonomy): Eukaryota > Metazoa > Chordata > Actinopteri > Lutjaniformes > Lutjanidae > Lutjanus > Lutjanus erythropterus. Next base: position 36,650,136 of record NC_139318.1, on the reverse strand, counting down.
TTTGAAGTGATCATCACACTCATATTTGATGTAATGAAGTCTGTAATGATATCCAGTCATAAGAGAGAAAGATCCCAGTGTACAGACTGTAAACTTATGAGTAATAATAATATTGATGCCTCTTTATTTATAGAAACTGGAGTTACCAAAGGAAGGTCTTGGCAAAACAATAAATAACTAAAGCAGCACTTCTGAAACAGCACAGACTCACTAAATGCACCAGAGACAAACTACAACTTTTACTCAAGAGATGGGCTGTAAAACCAACAGCTGGCATCGTCTTCACAGGCAGTAAGTCCCAACACTAAGTACAAGAGAGAACACAGAGGGTTATATGTAGGGTAACACTCAGGTGGCGAACATAATACTGATAGATGAGCCGGTCTTGAGATCGGTAGGAGTGACCCCTGGTTACCTGCCAGCGGGAGTGCTGGCGAGAACCCCGGCGGGCTCTTTGGGGAGCGCCGTGCGTGCTGTCTGATCACCACCCTGAGTAACACCTGCATCGTGCGTTTCTGTTTTTACAATAACTGAAGTGTAAAATATGGAACAGTGTTGCAGGAGTTTAAATTTAAGCACAAAGACACTGTAAGTATATTTCTGCTGTTGTGCATACATAAGATTTTGGTCTTGAGTCTAAACAGAGTTTCATGAACCTGTCCCTGGAGTCATAATATGGAAAGTTACTGGAATATGTAACAGTGAAGTTAAAAAATATCAAGTTAAGATTTATAGGTAATAGATGTTAACTGCAGATTGATTGTATTTTATGATTAATGGTGCTGAAATTTGCCAGTAAATCCCAGTTTTTAAAGTAATTTTTCAGGTTATTTGAAGTGTCTGGTGGCAAGCTAAATTGCTGAAAATATTCTAAATGTAGTGTATACTTAAACTGATGTTTATTTTATTTTTTTTTAGATGGCTAAAATACATTTTGCTGCTGACCCCATCCACAGCAGTGCATTGCTTAGCTTCTTACTCCAGTACTCCTGCTGTCTCTCCAAACCTGGAGTGTGTGGACGTCGGTCAGCGGTCATCTTCTGTAGATACACTGACTGTGGATAAGACCTCATACAACCAAACTTCAGAAAAACAAACCACCATTTTAGGAGCTAAGGCTGTCAATATTCTCTATTTTTCTTATTGTCAATGAATCCCATGAAAAGACCAAAAGAAACGAACAACAGTTCAGTTTGAGGTTCGGTGTGTTATGCTCGTAGCAGCTAATATAGACTGAAGCTATTAGCCTCAAGCAGCAACGGAGTGGGCTACACGGGTCTGGTGAGCTCCTGCTGAAGCTACACAAAACTTTATACAGCGTTTTTCACATAAGCAAATTATAGAAACAGAATTTGGTGTGTAAAGTTGGTGGAGTGCCCCTTTAATAACATAAGGCAAATGGATTTGGGATTAACTCAGAATAAACCCCAGTGAAGGAACATGTCACCCAATCAAACAGTGTGGCTCATTGGTGTGTTTATAATAGTTTTTGGAGTGAGATGGAGAGGAGTACAATATAAAATATCAGGCTTTGGTTACACAGACAACACTTGTGAGTTTGATCAGTTCATTGTTTCAGGGGTTTTAAATAAGAATAATATAGACAGACACAGCTTCTTAATATACTGTGTGAGAAATGAGAGGAGGATTTCTTTTTATTTTGCAATTTTGAGAATAAAGTTGAAAAACCATTTCAACTTCATTCCCCACATTTTGACTTTATTTTCAACATTTCACCTTTATTTTCATAATGTAAAATAAAACATAAAAAAAAATCTTCCTGGCACTAATACTGAATGTTTGACTTTATTCTTGACATTTCAACTCTATTTTAAAGTGCAAAATTAAAAGAAAAAAAAAATCTCCCCCCTCTCTCTTCAATGTAGTCTCAGTACTCTTTTGTAAAAATGTGCGGCTCTTCACTCGATTATATTTTATTTGCAGGCCTGTAAACAAGTAAGACAAGAAGCAGTCGACCACATAATTGACTTAAGTGATCACTTTACTGTAAGACATCAAATCCCAGTCAAAGTTAATATAAAAGGAAATGATCCTTTAATGATTACATACTTTAAATAACTCTTTGTACTCTAACTGCTTACGTACTGAACAGAATTTACTCTTCTGCATCCCTTTGGTGCAGAAATACCCACATCATGTAAAGACTCATGTTGGTGGGAGCGAATGCGGTAGGCACCTGTAAAATACAGTCAGCAGCTCGCCTTTCTCATTACACGCATTTTAGTGTTAAACTTCACTATCAGCTCTGCTTCCCAGGGAGGGAGAGTCTTGCAGCATTTGTTTGAGGTTAAAGTGTGACACTTGTGGCTCCTCTCTACTGCTGGAGAGCTCTGCCGTGTCTCTGAGGCATCTGTGAGAGAAGCTCCTGGAGCAGAATTATCAGTGTCCTAAGAGGGTTAGACTCCTCAGCGTGATCAAAGGATAAGGAGGGCATGAGTGACTGGGAAAAAAAAGTGAGACTTGTCTTTTATCTGTGAATGAAGGAGATGTAAAACTGATATTGATTAATGTGTAAAGGAGAGGCGAGTTAGAGCAGGGACCCGTCTCATTGGCTCCTTATTTCTCCTGGGTATTAATGATGAGGGAAACACAGCAATGCAGATAAAACAAGCGTGTGCTTTGCTTTTTCATCCAAGCATCTATTTTTTAAACCGCTTATCCTGTTCAGGGTTGCACGGGGCTGGAGCCTCTCCCTGCACTGGGTTAGAGGTTTGTTGCCAGTTTGTCACGCAGGGATTTTCATTTGTGTGATAAAAATAAATACAACAAAGAATAGGACCGAGCGCTTTGAGGAAAATATCTAATGGAGATTTTTATGGCCATCTTGATTTAAAATGATTTAAAGTGATTATATTCTATAAATTGAATTCCAAAAGGAAAACAAAACAAAAATAACGGGCAAATTATGTTGTTTGTTGTTAAAACCAGTCACTAATAACTGACTAGTGGTGACTTATGTGGTAGTCTAATTAGTTACTGAATTAGTTACACAGTCTTTACTATCTTTACGTCTTTGCCAGCAGTTGTTCAGTGCTGGGTAGGTCTTCTAATGACTATTTTCATAATCAATTAATTGTTTAATCAATAAAAAGTAAAAAAAAAAAATCTGTGGAAAATGCTCATCAGTTTTTTAGAGCTCAAAGTGTCTTCAAATTGTTCTTTTGTCCAACCAACAGAACAAAGACTCTTCATTTAATGTCATAAATGACCAAAAGAAAAAAATTCACATTTTAGAGACTGGAATCAGCGTTCGTCAATTTTGCTTTAAAAATTACTGAAACAATTAATCTATTATCAAAATAGTTGGCAACTAATTTTCTTTTGATTGACTAATTGACTGATTGTTGCAGCTCTGGGGCTGGGAGGTTCTAGTATGATGTTGTCCCAGTATATCCAGGTCTGGACATCTAAATGTATCCAGTATTCCCAGTATTTTGAGTTTTGCAGTATTTGGTGCTGGTCATCTGCAGGGCACACCAACATTACATCCAGATATTGAGTGAAAGTAAAGCAATATGCTTCATTATCATTCATAAATATTAAGCTGCAGGCTACATAAAGATGATTACTTATGATAAGGAAGTGTTATTACTGAATCTGCCATCTAGCATGTGTATTGTATAATGACAGTAGCAGAAAGAAGAAATGACCTGGAGGCAATAAAAGTATTTAATAAAAATGGAAAACAACTATTATCACATTAGTCTGCAGCATCGAGTTTTGACAAAATCTGCAAAAATGAAAAAAACAAAAAAACAAATCTGCATCCTGTCTTTTTCCCCCTCAATGTGCCCCCAGTACTCCATCATAAAAATGTGAATCTGTTCACTGGATTTGTATGTCAGTTGCAGGCTTGTAAGCAAGTACGACAAGAATCAGTCAACCAAATCATTGACTGATGTTATCACTTTACAGTAAGATATCAAAAGTCCAATCAAAATTAAATAAAATAAATTACTCTGTAATGATTACATAGTTTTACTAACTCTCTGTTGTCTAACTACTTATGTAATCTATTGAGTTTACTCTTTAACAATCCCTTTGTGTAGAAATACCCACTTGAACATGTTAAAGACTTTCACCATGCAGATATTGAATGAAAGTAAAGCAAGATGCTTCATTATCCTTCATAAATATTAAGCTTCAGGCAGCACCAAGAAGACTAGTTATGGGCAAGAAGAGTTATTACTGAGCTTACTGTGATAATTTTGTTAATGCCACATGCATGTTGATTTTATGGTAAATAAACAAAAATCGACCACCTAGCATGTATATTGTATCATGACAGTGGCAGAAACAAGCCTGGACTTGGAGACAACAAAAGTATTTAATCAAAATGGAAAAGTGTTATCCACAACAGTCTGCAAAGTCTGCAGGCAGCAGGACTGGCAATCACAGGCTAACAGGCAAGGTTTATAATGAATGCGAGTTTTGTAACATAAAAGTTGAGTAGGCGGTGAAGGTTAAGAGCGATTGTCAACTTTGGACTTTAGGATAAGAGAATATGGCTGATTTCCTGGAGGCAGGAAGTACCCATGCAGACCTGGTAGGTGTTGAACTCACAAATGTATCAGTAGAAACGAAACGTTAGTTGGCCATCAGTGCTGTTGGGAAATCACTCAACAATATAACTGTTAATGATGATGTGACCACGTACATCCTTTAAATTTTTTCTACTCTTTCTTTCCAGACATCAAAACAACACACGGCGGTGTGTCATAGTTGGGAAAATAGTACACAAACCACCGGGCAGAGAACATTAGCTAGAAATCAGAGAAAAGTTTTTATTTTGTAGTTTTGCCAGCTCAAATAATTAACATTGATTAGTTACAGCTGACTAAATTGGCTGGCTACAGTTTTCTTAATAGCTGATAAAATCAAGTGTTGGCAACTTAAATTTGGGTAAACTTCTCAGAGCTTGTTAAGACATAAATGCTCTGATTCATAAGTAAATTGTGGCTCTTGGATTATGAAAATTGCAATCTCTTAAATCGCAGCTTTGATATAAAATTATTAGTCTTTTTACCCTAAAGTACAAATCTAATCGTTTGACAGCAGCTTTGATAATAGAGTGTTCATTTGTATCAAGGAACAAAAAAGCATTTCTTGATTCCAGCTACTCAGATGTGAAGATTTTGTTTCTTTTAAATTATTGCTAATTTAGTATCTTTGGGTTTTAGTTTGAAAAAGCTAGTCATCTTGAGCTCTATGAAATTGTGATGGACATTTCACTATTTTATGATCTTATAGTATAAAAGAATACCAATTTAATCAAACATAATTCACAAATTAATCAGTAATGAAAATATTGTTAATTCCATCTCTGAAGAGACACAAATAGCACCGTTAGTTATAAAAGCACATATAATGTCAAATTCTAAGATGGAACAAAATTATAAAATGGAAGAGTAGCACATATAGCGGCAGTGTCACATTAATTTAAGGGGGCAGCCCAACTGCCTTGGCAGGAAAAGACTGGATGGCTTGTGGCCAGTGGCAAGCTGAAAAAAATGGTCAAAGGTCTAAGCCCACACACACTGTCACAAAATGTCTTGTGTGACACCTCAGAGTGGAAAACACCCACACTTTGCTTCTGCTTTGCTTAATCTGAATGGATTTCTTCTGAAAGCAAAACGCCAGCTTGGAAAATGTGTGTGAAAGAGCCAAAATGCCAATGAGGAGGGAGCCGGAGAGAGACTGGGGGGAAAAAGGGAAATGGTCTTATGGAGAAGAGACAATACAAAGTTAGTGTGGGTGGCCTGCCAAGCCTGCAAGAGAAATATCACTCACACCCATTCTGGCTCGCAGGATTCCCCATGGCACAAACATGTCGGCCAAACTGTGACAATCTCTGTCCAATCAAGGCCCTGTGGCCCTTAATTACTGAGCCGTAACCTCCAACAATAATTCATGCATTTCAAAAGCTCATGAGATAATCGGGGACATTAAAACGCCTCTGGTCTGCAACGAGGAGCTGGAGATGTAGTAAATGAAAGATGGCTAACAGAGAGAGACCTTTGCTGATTCGGGGGCTAGCACTCTTTCAGATTGAAGTGGCTGTTGAAAATTGCTTGAACCTTAAGAGGACAGATGTTGCATGATAAATGACTGTTCTGTCTCAAAATGTCTGGTTACGGATCACTAGTTTCCACATCGAACACATTAACAGAAGCTAAAAAAAATAGTTAAATTGACCACATTTTGTACCTATAATTAATAATTTTTTTTACGAAGAAGGGTTTAGTATTGCTCAGGTTACAACATTGTGCAAGACAGTATCATTATTCTGACAGTCATTCAACATTTGGGGGACATTTTTCTTTATTTTGCTTTTTTTGTTGTCTCCCAGTACCAGAGAACAGAAGACCTCAAGCTGTGTGTGTTTGAACTTTTACAGCACATTGAATTATTTGTTTAAGGTTCTGGGCCAGAAAAATATGACTGTTACCACAGAAACACTCAATATATTATAATAATTAATTAAAACGCTTAATATTGCACCACAGGTATGATTATGATTAAGGGTAATTATCGTAATTACATAGCAGCAGGTACAGGGTTGAACATGTAGACGTTCTCAGGTGTCTCCTTGTTCCATTCATTCAGGGCTCTTTATCAGAGTTACTGAATTAAATGAATCAGTGCACAATGTCTAATTCATCAACAACATACATTTTATTTCAGGTTATTTCTGACTCTGTACTCTGTCAGTTTATCCAGGTCTAAAAATGTGTATTATATATGTTGGTAATATGCCAATGTATAAAATCATGTGAAACATTTAGGTAAAAATTAGCCTAATTTGCTAAGCTAGGCAGTTTTTATCATTACAGATACTTGGCTTGAAGGCCTGTTGAGGCCACAATAAATGTGCAAAAGTTTTAAAACATATCTATTGTGTTTTATTGGTCCACCTCTTACTTTTCATCACAGTAATAATGGCTTCAGTGAAAAGATGAAACACTGTCAGAGCAACACTAAAATATGTCTGGATTAATAACCATATTGGAGCTAAAAAAAAAAAAAGTAGTACTTTTCCTAATACTTACTTTCATAATGCAGTAACTCAGTAAGTAATTCAGTCACTCTTTGAGAGCAGTAACTAGTAACTGTGACTTTGCCCAGCCCTGGTTTTGGGGGAGTGGTTTTGGAGGGAGGCCTGAAGGGAGGGGGTGGGATTTTTATTGTTGCATAATTTCAAATTCTAGCACACACTTGCTGGTTTCTCCAGTGTAACCAACCCTAGCTTTTAACAGCTGTACACAGCATCAGGTAAATGTGCACCCAACAGTACAGTCATTATTTTAGAAATCTGAGCAGCAGACCCCCACTGGGTGCCTATTAGCTTGCTAAGCTTAATTGAATTCCATTTGGCAGGTATATAAATATATGCAGCTCTATCATTAGCTCATCCCTGGTAATTAGTCTATTGTTAATCTAAATTGAACACACCTGCTTTTTTATAATCTCTTTTCCACCTACAGCATACAGATACATTGAGGCAGCTTTTCGGTTTGAGGCTCGTGAGGCGAAAGGAGAAGTTGGGATTTGCATGTTGTATCTCCTTCTCATACCCCACCTCCTCATTGCAATTAACAATCACAAAAACCTATGGAACAACCTGGGCCAGGATTAATAAACTCCTATCACAAGTTATTACATTGAGCCTATGAGCGGATTATCCCTGTCCTGTGAATGGATGTCTCCATTTCTTGCTTCTCTGGTTCCTCTAAATACACCCAGGCAATAAAGACTTAATTCACCGTTGGACACTCAGTCAAGCAGGTCAGGATTCAGGGATTCGATCACACTGAAACCTCTATCAGTTTTTTAAAATTGCTGGTGGAAAATGGCAATATAGGTAATAGTGAATGGCGCAGACATGTTGGTCCAAGATTCAGTGTGTATAAAATCACTCAGATTCCTGCTGGAGAGACAAGAAAGAGTTTTTGTTTTTAACTGATGAGATTTCCCAGAGGAGAAAACCTTGCACTCCAGATATTGGAATTGATTTGCTCCTCCACGGCGATCCAGATATTTACCTTCTAGCTAATTGCAAGAGGCAAGACCTATTCAGCGTGGAAAGAATAGGACTCACCGAGGAGCAATGCATTTTCGTCTATGTCTTTTGGACTGACGCCACACCCCCCATTTAAACAGTTCTGCTCGTTCCAAGTGGTTTGCACAGAATTGTCCTGTCCAACCTGAGCTGCTCTCCAAAAGGGGAGGGTGACACGAGGATAGACGTGTTGTTAGTGACTGTTGGCAAACACAAGTAGTATCTTCAAGTTATTCTATAATTGAGTTTCAAGATGGATCTTTTCAAAATCTTCTTTTTGTCATCATCAACCCACTTCAAACAAGGGTCACGGACAAACTCACAAGTGGCTAATTCTTTAAGCTGAACCCATTCGTCGACACCACTCGAATCTGAATACATTTTTCTTGATTGCACGATCTGTCTGATAGAATTACGGATCCTTTTTTCCTGATTGAGTGTTTTATATCCACTTGAGAAGTCCTTTTCAGTCTCCCTCATGATTGTTTAACTACATGGACACAAATGTCTGACTGAACTTCACACTTGACACGTTTAACAATGAGCCAAACAGGTGTCTACAGAGGATGCATTTTTCTGCATGTAACATATTCAGAAAACCACACACTTGTGTGTTATTGTCTGATTTACATCTGTTTGTATTTTACAGATCAGGAGCGGATAGGGAAGGACTCCAACTATGAGCAGGAAGGAAAGGTGCAGTTTGTTATCGATGCCGTGTATGCGATGGCTCACGCTCTGCACAATATGCACCAGGAGCTCTGCCCGGGGAAGGTGGGCCTCTGCGCTAAAATGGATCCCATCAACGGCACTCATCTGCTGAAGCACATCCGCCGTCTAAACTTTGCAGGTCAGTCACATTTATTAATACTGGAATGTATTGTTGTGTGAGCTTCTCAATACATTGAAATCCAGAAAACGTGCACCAGCATACCTGGGCTGGTCCGCTGTCAACTGCAATGGGCAAAAAGACTACAAACTTGTGTTTTAGTTGTTATTTTTAATATAGGCTGACAATACAGGACACACTGACAAATCATGTAAGTAAGCAAACAGGTCACAGTCTGTGCCATAAACCAAAGAAAACATGAGGATAACCAGCAGCAGTATGAGATTTTCACTGTATAATAATATTATGGTTTCGCATCATCATGCAATTAATTTTTTGTCCACTTGCCAAATGCCAAGTGAATGTTCAGATTTTTACCAGCCATTTAATAGATGACCATTGTGTTTATTTCGCTGATAAGTGAAACAAATCTACCAGCTGCTAGCGGCGGACCAACTGACAGGCTGACTTGCTACTAGCATGGCAAAAAAAAACCTTAAAAGATGGCATGACAAAATGATCATATATCATAAATGAGAATGTTTTCAGGTCGACCATCTGTCCTATTTTTTGTTAATGTTATATCTCAGGAACTCATTGAGGGAATTTCTTGGAGTCTAGAATGATCTGATTTGGTGGTCAAAGGTCATTGTGACCTCATAAAATACATTTTGGTCATAACTCAAGAATTCACACATTAAATTTTATATCCAAAAGGTCAAAGATCAACTTCACTGTGACATCATAATGGTCTTCAAAAACACTTTCCTGGCCATTATTCAACACCATAACTCAGGAGCAGAAGGGAAGATGGTGACCTCTTTTCACATTTGTTCAGATACTGAATTGGTGACATTAATCTTGAGTGCTTACCTCGCAACTGGGGTGACTGCAAAAATCTTCTGTGCTGTCAGGTTGAAAACTTATTCTGAGAGTCTGTAGCTTTAGCAACAACCATATCTAAAGTATTGTAGTCCACACCAAGCTCATTGCCTTCGCTGAATTGAGCTTCAGGTGACTGTCAACTGGTTGCGTCATGTTATGAAGCTCTCTATCAGTCCTCTGCGCTCCTCTGTAAAAAATAGTCTCTAAGTGAAGACAGCATGTCTGTCACTGGAAATTATTCACTGGAATTAATAACTTCAAAGTCTTCACTATATACAGTAAATGAGTCTGAACAGAGATAGATGTAAAATGCAGTTTGACTGCTTGGTGGAGGCAAACAACCATGAGGTGGTAATTCTAGTGCAGAATTACATTATTTATTATAATTACAAAGAGCTAATTTAAAAAAAAAATATAGTAGTTATTGTACACCTGGTAACACTGGAAAGATTTCATGTGAATTACATTACCCTGTGGGTACTTGGAAAACATTTCTGCCAGAACCAGTCAACCACTTTCTCCATGTAGATGTTATTAACATCTAATGGGTCACAACCCAGCACCTTCGTCACTTCTTTCTGTTGAATGACCTACTTTCCATTTCCTCAATGTGGCCTTACATTATTCTCAGCTATCATTCAACTTCCCATTCACAACTGGCATATTAATAATTAACCGCTTTCACACACAGAGCAGTGATCCAGAGTTTCATTATATAGATAATTTCTTTTTAAAGCAAAGCTATTTAAGACAATTAAAATTCTTTCTCAGAGACTTGAGTATGCAGTGTTTGTACAGATAAATTATTCATTTGAACTCTTGCTCTTCAAGCTAATTTGTCATTCTAATATCTACTTGTTGCATTGGCAGAATGTCAATTCAATGTTTAATTCATATTGAGAAGCACAGGAAAATATTTTCCTTCACTTTGCAGGATTTTATGCCACAGAGATCAGGGACGTTTTTATTATTAAATAGATGATGTCACTTTTAATAAATGCTTTCGTGCACTAGGAATGTTCAGGTTGTGACATGCATTATTGTTCTTTCTGGTGAGTATTAAGTAATTAAGTTAGTAACTAAGTTAAGTAGCTGTTAGATCTTCCTGAAAGACGTGAAGTTACCTCCTCCTGTCACCTTCTACTACAGCCTCTGTGTCAACTGACATCTATGTCACTCACTAATGATTTAATACTGTGAAACAAAACAAATGAACAATCAGTCTTAAATGGAAAGTGGCTCATATAACAAAAATATCAGACTAGATGATGGAAGTAAAACAAATTGTCAGTTCAGTCTGATGAAAGGCTGGTGATATTAATACTAAAGGACATCATTTCACAATCATGTACAAATATGCAGTAGGTGTAGGACCAGCTTTATGTGTACACTCTTTATTTCTGCTAGAACTGTTCTCACTGTAACATTAAACCATTGGGTATTAGTTAGCTACTTTTAGTGTTTCTTACTTTTCTTACCGTCGGAGCCAGGCTGCCCTCTTGACTGCCACAGTAACACTGTGTCCTGACTTAATGTGATGTGAGTGAGCATCACTGAAAAAAGTGTATTGTTTTCTGTCTATGTGAATGTCCTGACTGGCCACGAGTGATGAAGCGCAATGTGCTGGTTTGAGCTGAACTTTGGGCAGACGCCCTATTTTTATGTATTCCTATCAGTTGTGCTGCAAAACAGTTGATTCACAGTTAAAATGAGTTATATACGACACCTGCTGATTTAACTACAAAAACCTACATGAGGTGGCAGCTGGCTGGCTGGAGATCCCCAGGGAGCTCCCTTATTAAAGTAACTGACTATCACTAATAACAGTCTGCTTGCCGTTGGCTATATTGTATGTCCAGTAATGAAACATACCAGTATCACAACATAAAAGATATGTTTTCTGTATACAAATAACAAACGTGTACTCATCCACCTTTTATTTGAGTGGCTATGTCATATTTAATGGATTCTGTGTGGACAGAGAGCATCTGATGTTACACAATGAAAGGTGGTAGTCAGAATACATAGGATATACTAAGGAACGAATGTAGCAATAGGAGTTTTAACTGCCCTCACTAACTTCAGTTTATCAACATGCCATGACTTGATGGGAAATCAGGTGTAAAAAGTAAACAGTCCCCTTCAACAACAAACCATTTAGATGCCCTTAACCCCCGACTGCAGCAGCTGAGCTGCTCAGACTCTGAGAGCATGTGGGAGAAAAACAACTGATGGACTGCTGTTCACTACAGGCAGTGTTGGGTTCAGTGGTTTTCATGGTCTGTTGTAAAACAGCATCTGTGTTTCAAAACTTTTTAAATCTGATAGTCTAAATTAGGTTTATATAATTGTTTACAAAGCAATATACTGTACCAGTTTCCCAGTGGGATATACAGATGTTTTATTCCTGATGTTTGTAGTTCTGGACCAACTGAAACAAAAAATGTGTATGCTGGATGAAGTATTCCAAAAAGTACAAAAATAAACCTGACATTACAATAGCACCACATACTCATGTAAAATATCACACACAAGAGCAGAAATCAACATCTTATTTGAGTATGTAGACTGGAACTGGATCCACATCAGAGATTAACATTTTTTAAATGTGATTGTTTGCACAGTGAGAACTGAGTGGTGCTTTTTATAAAGTGCTTTCAACAAGGTTTTCATCCTGTGAGCAGGGGCTTTAAGCTCCATCACAGTAGGTCCTTTAGATTTTTGTTCTAACAGGCAAACTGTATTAATGTTACAACACCATCTGACCAGAGGGGTTGCCTTGAGGTTACACACTACTCCATCTAATTGCATCAGCACACAGCAGTATATTGAACTTGTCTGGATACATAAAACACCTTAACTGCTGAGACTGGACTTGCTGGCCTGTGTATTATATTTTGAAAGACAATATTTATCTCCGTGTTGTGATATTAGTGTGATACGCACCAGTAAGCACACAAAGAGTAGTCATCACTTTTGTCTTACAAACAAATGGGAATAGCCAGAAATGTATGTAAAAGTAGGTCATTTTTTGTTGTTGTGATGAATCATTCTTGAGGCTGAGCCAGCAAGAATCTATTGTTACAGATTTCTGTTTATTGTCAGCAGTTTTAGCGGACATCTGCTAAAAATAATTCACATTTCTCCCTCTGCAGAGCTGCACGGCTCTCGAGAGTCCAGTCAGAGCAGATCCATGGCAAATACGTTGTGTCTCAGGTTGCATTTGTAATGAAACTCAGCTGATAAAGGTCAGATGTCAAAGAGCTTCTTAAAAACAGCTCATAGTGGCCATACTCCTGGCACGCTCACAAAACCATTTATCTATAATATCTCAGTGGGCTGTCAGGGTCTCAACAGGGGACACAGTAAGCTAGCTGATGACAGATAACCTTTTAGAAAAGACGAATCTCACAAAAGTATTTACTTGGCTGAAATATTTCCACTAGTCTCATAGCATCTGTGTGCTTTCTCAAGAGTCTTTACATTTCTCTCCAATCATACTTTACACACAGATGGATCTGAAGTTGTAGCTGTTTATTTACTCTAAATCACCTCTTAAGTGCTCCTTTTTTGGCTCATTCAGCTGCGGCCGACAAAGCTGAAGAATCAGACACCTCCAGCCCATCTTTATGCACTGTCTGACACTCTTCAGAGCTTCCCTCTATTTCGTTCCCACCTCTGCATCCGATGCATCTAAGAGTTGTTTAGACTTCAATAGGCTACAATTGAATGAGGCTTCCCACCAGTGTTTCATGTCTCTTGCTATCACATCAGGGAGAAAGTGTATTTTGCTCTGCCGCAGACAAAAAAGCAGTGGCCTTTACGCCGTCATTCTCAACAGGGACAGCAGTTATGACTGTGGAAAAAAGGTGAGCTCTGAGGATTTTTCCATCGCTGCGCGCCTATCTCTTCTCAAGGATGAGCAAAAGTCTCATTGTTGTGCAATTCAAAAGAGGCTCCTAGTACGTGTTTTTTTGCATTATGCAAAATGTCTGCTTTTCTTTGATGGGCAAGGCACACAGCCCTGTTCCTCACAGAAATCTGACTCTTGGCAATATAACATGATAAGAGTGTACCGCTGTAAGTATAAAGTCTCTTTAGTGTGATATCTTCTTCTGTCATCATAAAGGACCATTGCAAAACCTGTTCTATACATAATGTAAGATGTGTAACTACAAAAAACATGGATAGGTTCTGTTAAATGGTCAAGAGACTGCATTTAAAATTCTTCAGTTTTTCGGTGTATTTTATCATATTTAAGGTCTCTGTCTGTTTTGTGACCTTGCCCCTGTTTTAATATGCTATTAAAGAAAGACTATGAAATTTTTGAAAAGAAATAACAATCTTAGAAAAGAAAAGTTAAACTCAAAAGTCATAAAATGCACATTTATTCAGTTCAATATGGTGTCACAGGACTTGCCCTGGTGTGACCTGATATGAATGGAGGCTAATGTAAGCTAACTTTAGATTTTGTTGTGTAACTGATATTACTAAATCAGTTTGCTGACTTCATGACTCATCTCTACTTGAGCTACTGTTGCAGTACAGTCAATCTTAAAACCCATCGGCTGTCATCTAACCACAATCAAAGCCTCTGGACAATGATTCATAGGGTGGGATGATACACATATCTCCTGATTCGATACTATCATAATACTTGGGTGCCAATTCCAAAAGTATTGAGATTCAATATTACAATTATTGCAATTTTTGTTTGTTTTTTTTAACACTAGACTGGGGAAAGTAGTAAAGTAAAGTAAGCGTAGTGAAGTAAGCCACTGACAAAAAAGTATATACTTTTTGAAGTCAAGTGCTACATTTAGCTGTTCCTAATCATCATGTAGTGAACGATAAGTGAGTCAAAACGATGAGATAGGGTTAGGGTTACAGTTTTCTTGATGCAGAATGATGTACATTTCCACACCAATACTTTCCATGTCATGGTCAATGCTCTGAGTTTATCCTCTGTAACAAAAATACTGTCATACAGGCACCATTAAGTTACCATGAACAATGTTCCACACTTTCTCTATCCTGTTCCTGGTTGACTTTGAATTAGAAACATCTACAGTAATTTGTAAGTCGTACTGATTGTAGATGAATCACACTTGCAACAACAGCAGACACAGTAGGAATTATTTAATGGAAGAAAACAGTATTTCTGTTTAAAAAGAGGAACTAAGTACAGCAAATTGGTGAATATGCCATGACTGCTGTTGTACTAATGGAATTAACACTGTTGAAATGCACATCATGCTGAATTTACCATGATAGCTCTTAGAGTGCTGCTAAATCCTCCTCAGTGATTTTTGCTTGCTTTTCATTTGTTCGTGCTGGCTATTATAGGAGACTTTGCCATTATTTGAATACTGATGTTTATGTGAGAATTAACCGTATTCACATTCTTTCTTTTGTGGCCCCAAAACATAAAGCCATTGTCACTGTTATTTGAATAAACCTTTTGACAGATTGATCTAATTTTTAGTTCCAAATCATGCCACTTGTATGCTTCAAACACTTCAAACCCAGACAGAGAGCACTTGTATATAGCAGTAACTAATATACTATGATTGAGTAATCATGCTAATGTCATAATGGTGACAAAGGGGCGGGAAAGACGCACACACACTTCAAGAGTGAAGTGGATCGGTGGTAAATTCTGCATGACTTGCCTGCGTACAGGTCATTAAGAGTTAATGACCGGTGTAGAGGGCAGCAAGCTGTGCTGCCATTCACCAAGGTGTCCTGATTGTGCATCCATGCAGAACAAGCACATGTTGGATTAATGATCATACTCCGGTAATTCTTAAGGTGTGTATGTGTGGTGGAAGGAGGGGAGGGGGGCATTACCACAGTCATTAAATATTACATATAATTACAAGCACTCCATTAACCCCAACGTTTCTTTGAGAACTCACAAAGCAACGACGCAAACGAGTAGCCCGTGGTACACACATGTGCAGCCCGAGGCCACCCCGTCACGTTAGTGTTCAGCACACTGCTGCGGTGGCGGGGGCCTCTGTGGAACTCATTATGCCCCTGACTAGTGCGAGGACTGTTTAGACAAGCAGTTTGTGCCACATGACAGGTCTAATTCCTCATCTGCAACTCAAACATTGACCACACGGCCCCATAATGCACCACTCTCTTCACTCTTAATGAAGAGAACACACCACTGCCTCCGGAAGAATGACAGAGCCCCTGGCAATATTTCCCCATATTGCCTTAATGTGTCATTTTATTGCCAGACTGAGAAGACAAACTTGCCTTTTTCATTTGTTTTACCATAATGCATTCCACTGGAGAGGTTTGAAGTTATGTGCCAGCACACACAACCATCTGGTTACTTCTTTTGTGCCAAAATGTAAAGATGGTGTATTAAAGGGAACAAGTGTATTTACTTTATTTGGCTGCCCTCACAGCAAATAAGATGAATAAATTAGAATTAAGATATTTTGCTGTCACACAATCAAAAATCAATTGTTATAAAAAGATTATGATACTTTCTCCCACTTTTACTATTACTATTTTAATTAGTACATTAATAAGTCTGTGGAAACATATTCAATGTTAAGCACATTTTATTTTATTTTATTTTATATTTTGCACTTCCCAGAGGTCATTCAGCTGATGGTGGTTATTCCTAGGGATGCACAATATGTTTTGTTTGTTTGTTTGTTTGTTTGTTTGTTTTTCAGCCAGTACTGTAACTGATAATTACCTGCTTCGCTGGCAAAGATAGATGATTTAATATTCATCAGCTCTGACTAAACCAAATCTAACTGACAGCACTTTTACAACAAAAACAAAGAACAGCTCTGACACATTTATTTTTTCTTGCAATGTACATCAAAAAACTTTTCAAATATACTTTGGCTTTTATACAATGAAATGCTTTGACATAATCTGTCAGGTCAAATATTGTTACACTTACATACATACATCTGATATTTATTGGCTGTAATTTGATTTTCAGCATAATAAATAATAATATAAATTTCCTGTTATTGGCCCCAATATTTATCATTCATCCCTGCCTCTCTGGCTCATTCAGAAATGTATGTAGCTGTGATGAAGATGTCCCAGATATCTGATGTAGCACAACAGAAGCTCTCATGATCTTGGCGGTGTTTGAACAAAATCTTTGTCAACCTGTAACAGATGAAAAATTAAGAAAAAATTGGTAAAAACAATGAGGAACATTAAAGGCACAATTTATGATCAAAATAAGAGTGTGGCCTCACCATCCAAAATTTAAAAACACAGGATTGAATTTACTGTCACTCTCATATTGATTAACAGGTCTTTTAATTAAAGGACAAATGTAATAACCCTGTTACTAACCTGGATAGTTATGACAGTTTGTGTTTTAACAATGTTTAGGGCTGGACAAAAGTAAAATAAGCTCATATGTTGAATTATGTATACAGGGAAAGTGCCCAAGAAGGTATTTATTATCAGGAATATAATCCATTAATAATAATAATAATAATGGACACCGAAAGAAAGAAAAAAGAAAAAGACAAGCACATCCATAAACCCAATTGGATTTGTGCTGGATCACAAATAATACCTTAATAGAAAAGGAGAGGTCCACACACCAAAAAGCTCCAATTTTAAGTATTTATTTGTGTGATGTTTCAAGTTCAAGGCTCTTCCTTAGACTGCTTGTGTGTGTGAATGACAGTGGTCACTCACCAAAGGCAAAAAAAATTTTTGCAATCAAAATCAAGCCATCACTCCCTGATAACACCTGGAGTGTTTGAGTTTCTTATGCAGTGGACATGTTGTTGACTACTCCAGTAAAAAGGAAGAACTTTAGATGCAACCTGGCAACAGGAGATATTTCTAGTTCACTCAGCTCATAGAAAGACCTTTGATCAGTTATGAGCCAGGAAGTTGATGTTATGCAAGCAAGATTCAGGGTCAGTAACATTGCATATGGTTGACAAACAGTAATTTGACAGTATATTCAACAATATTACTAACCACCCATCCAGTCATGTTGAAAATAAAGTTTTGACCTTTACAGTGGGAATATGAGAAGATTTTTTATAACTTGGTATTGCTGATATGCGGCTTTTTCAGAAGTGTTTATGATATGATGTGCATATAGAAGCATATCTACAGCAGCTTAAAGCCACGGTAAGACAACTGTCAACCTATGAAAAGCAAGCATGACCAAAAGGCCCATAAGGCTGTTAAGTGTAATCATCCTGTGTCAGTAGTGTAATGCTGTTAGTGTTGCTGCATTATTCTCTCAAAAGCATCAGTGTGGCATTCAGGGTCCATTTTCCTCTTTCAGTGACAGTGGTGTCCATGTGAGCACTTACAGGCTGGAGCACATGACCCCAACCGTGAAAGTGGAAGGCAGACGGCTTCAAAGCGCTTTTAAAAGCTTTGGAAATTAGAGAAAAAGGAGGGAAAAACGAGCTTGGTGCGATAAAAATCTTTGATAAAAAATATGAGAGCAGTCATAGTGTTGATGTGCTTAATATGTTTATATAAACATAATGCCTCCCTGCTTCATAAAGTCACTGTAATCCTCCCATGATCACTCACTGCTTTGTGATGTGGGCGGCATTGTCACAGAGGCAAGGCTGAGTAAAACAGTAATGCCGTAATCCAGCAGGGCTGACTCATCGAGATGTGGATTAGGGCGCTGCGTCCTCCAGCATCGAAACAAAGAGCAAGGAAAAAAAATAATACTCATCAGCAGAAATCCATCAGCAGCAATTGGCCACGTTTAGCTTTTGTTCTTAACTAGGATGCTCATGTTTTGGGGGACTTAATAATAAACCAGGCGTAGCAAGAAAAACACAAGGGCTTAGAGCTTTCATCAGTCTTTGAAGGTATGGATGTTTGTAAAGGTTGATGGGAAAAGCAATTAGACATGACGTTCCCTCGTTCTCCCTCTAAGGGGAACCTTTCCACGTTCTACCATGATTAAACAGGCCGTTGGACGAGAAGTGTGGCTCATCCGGTTTCCACCGGGGAGCCAACAGAGAATTCTTTGGTGTGCTTTCTTTAAGACACATCATTATAGCTCGTCGTTAAATGGCACACAGGAATACATTGTCTTCATCATTGTTATCCTGATGATAATGCAGAGGACGCTGTGGATAGACGCCATGTTTGGTGAGAACAGTGCATTTGAAGTCAGGAGGGAGTCTGTTCTCAACCTCGGGACCTCCTATGGATTTCCAGCTGTTCAAAGTCAGTTTGTCACCTTCACAAGAACAAGGTCCAACTGTGTAATGAATGCTGCAACACAAAGCAGGTTGCAAAAGGCAGCTTGGGTCTGCATATGTGCACTGTGTGTGTATACAACCGTACTGCTCAAGAAATTCTTGACATTAGAAGATTCTGTAAAAACCAAAAAAGCAAAAGTGATTTCTGTCTACAGTATTTGCCCGTGTACCACAGTATTGTTAAAGTTAGAAAACTAAAACACTTTTATTAAGGTCAAAGTAAGATTCAGTTTGAGACCAGATTAAATAGCTTTTTTTTTTCGCTTAATTAATTCTGATTCTCATTTATGATGTTCTGCTGTTCTATTGTGCGTTTTTTGCTCCATCCAGTCACTAACAATTGATCGATCCGACCATCCTGCTGACATTGTTTTCATTCAACAAAGAAGCTGTGCTGAAGGTTTCTAGCGGCAGTTCACATTTTTAAGACAATAAAAATACAAGCTAATTTTAAGAATCACTGTATCTGTTAGTCATAGGGATGTTAATGAGTAATCATTAATCGATTTATTGCTGTTCAGAATTTTAACTGATTAAAAATTTATTAACCAGTAGTGTCTGTTTTGTGTACAGTTGTTCCCGAGCTCACAGGTTTTCTCACTATTTGTTATTTTTATGCCATATTGTAGCACCATGTTTGACATTGTTGAATAAGGAATGCCAGACAAGAGCAGCTGTTTCCAACCAGATCCTTATTGTTTTATTATTCTGTTTGTGCTTCGTGAATTAATGTTTCACATAAGTAATGTGCCGCTAGAATTGTTTAGGTAAAACAAAAAAAAGGAAAAAGACATGATTTTTTATCTTTTTATTATTGATGGGTTATTGATGTTAGCATGTTCAACTATTGGTTAAGGAAAATACAAAAACCTGTGAAACTGCATCATTCTCCATATTTGGCGCCATTTTTGTGGCAATTTTCTGTAACTATTTTTTTCTTGGATGTAGCTAAGATGCTAGCTGCCATCCCCATTCTTAATGTTACCCACAAAGCTCTGAGTGGATTCCAATCGGAGGAAACATCTGTCAATGAGAAAAACACCAGACTTATTGGAATCACTGAACAAATTAGGGATTTGGGTGGTGATTTCAAAGTCTGGAACTAAACTAAGTAAGATCGTAGTCATGGTTTAAAAAGCCAACTTCTTGGGCGCCCTGATGGTTCACTTGGCAAAGCTTGCACCCCATCGACTGAGGCTAAGACCTCAGCAGCAGCCGGGTTCAACTCCAACCTGCAGCCCTTTGCTATATGTCGTCCCGTCACTCTCTTTGCCCCCTTTCCTGTCTATCTGCAGCTTCCCTTATCTAAAATAAAGGTACAAAAAGCACAAAAAAATCATTTTAAAAAATACATTCATTTAAAATCCAGTTTTAATTGTTGCTCTTTCCACCTTTTGACATTACGGGCAGACAATTTCCTGCAAAGACTCTGAGCTGGCAGTGAACATAAATCATTTGTATATGAATCATCCAGTATAAAAGTAATTCCTAATTTATACATGTTCTCATAATGAAACATCTCCTGCAGCCACAGCAGTTGAGAATATGTTCTTGCCAAATTAGAAAGAAAATATTTCAGATTCACAACCATCATTTTGGTTTCTAATGTAGTGGAATGACAACATTAGTTTGCTTTCACAGATTTATGCTCAGTACATCGAAAATGAGTCAATGATGTGCAATAAATGATGATAATGATGATTGTTCTCTCACTTAGGCATAGCTGGCAACCCAGTGCTTTTCAATGAAAATGGAGATGCTCCTGGACGCTACGAGATCTACCAGTACCAGATCAGAAACAAAACAGCAGAGTACAAAATAATTGGCCACTGGACGGATCAACTCCATCTCAACGTGAGTATTGCCTTTTCATTTCCATGCCCACACATTATCAACACTAAATGACTGATCACATTTAGCCTACAAGTGTTGTTTGTATTCATGTTTGCAATGAAAATCCTTCTCTGAAAAGTTGTTTTCTGCAGCTCTGCAGACGCGTGTTTGCTCACTAACTCCTCCCAAACCATTTGATAGCGCTTAGTGCCGTCTTCAAAGGTGTAAATATCCAGAGGGCGCTTTAAATGATTAACAGGGCGGACTGTGATGAAAAGAAAGCCATGAGAGCTTAAGGACAGACATATTTAATATCATCTCTGCAGACGGCATCACTGACTTCCAAAAACAATACTGTGTGCATGGGGTGTGATGAAGTATCAGCATTATAACAGTAAATTACATAAAGGAAGCAAACAAATTATGTTTTGACAAAATGAAGAGGAGGCCCAGGGCAGGCAGAAGAGAGTACAATTGAACACATGAAGCAGCTTGAGAGGAGCTTTGCCTTCTTTACCTCTTTCAACAACATGTGCTGTCGAAGAAAAAAGAAAAAGAAACAAGGTTTGTGGTGGGCACCTACTGTGGAACGTGCCAGTTGTGACTCTAAAGCCGACTTATTTAATTAGTCTTCTTTGAGCTCTTAATTAAATGCACGTTTAGAGACAAATTTACCGGCTTTGAATGAACTGCCACAATTGAATAAAATTGATAACATAACATTAAAGGGAGCAGACCCGTTTGAAATGATGAATTTAATTTATCTTTACAAGTGTGCTCGTAAAAGGGGAAAATCCACAAAGGGGAGTAGCATCCTGAAACAGAATTTATCTTTTATTCCTTTGATTCTAGACAGCTGTGTATTGATTTTTCTTAACACAAACAACTATTTACCAAAGCAAGAAAAAAAGAAAAACACAGTCAGTTCCCTGTAGAGTAAACAATAGGTTTCCCCTTTCCTCTTATGTTTTGCCCTTCAGATTATTTGACCTCCCACCAGTAAATTTTGCTGAATCCATGAGGAATGTTTTATTTGACCCCCCTGTTTGCCCTCTCTCACCCCCGACTGAAATAAATAAATAAAACCAAGCAGCTTGGGAGGATACAGAACAGTATTTTAGGCCAGGTTCAAACACCCTAACAGCAAGTAACCACCGTGTAGATTGTCCTTGACCTGCAGGGGTCCTGGGACTCTTTTTGGATCAATAAAGTATCTCACCACCTCTACATGCCACCACTTTACACGACACAGACAGCTTAGTATTCGCCAAATCTCTCCTCCTCCATCTTTGTCTCTCTGTCTGTGTCCATTCATGTCTATCTGCCTCCCTCGCAGGTTCGTTCAATGCAGTGGCCCGGCGGTGTTCGTCAGATCCCTTCCTCCATCTGCAGTCATCCCTGTCAGCCCGGCGAGCGCAAGAAGATCGTGAAGGGCATTCCGTGCTGTTGGCACTGTGAGCGTTGTGATGGCTATCAGTACCAGGCGGACACCTACACATGTAAGATGTGCCGCTTTGATTTGCGGCCCAACGAGAATCACACAGGCTGCGTTCCAATCCCCATTGTTAAACTGGAGTGGAGCTCTCCATGGGCAGTCATCCCTGTGCTGATTGCAGTCGTTGGCATCATGGCCACCGTGTTTGTGGTGGTCACGTTCATCCGCTACAATGACACTCCCATTGTGAAAGCATCAGGCCGAGAGCTGAGCTACGTGCTGCTAACTGGCATCTTCCTCTGTTATGCCACAACATTCCTGATGATTTCTACACCGGATGTAGGAATTTGTTCCCTCCGAAGGATCTTCTTGGGTCTGGGCATGAGCATCAGTTATGCCGCCCTGCTCACTAAAACCAACCGTATTTACCGCATCTTTGAGCAGGGCACCATGTCCGTCAGTGCACCCAGGTTCATTTCTCCAGCCTCCCAGCTTGTCATCACATTCACCCTGGCCTCGGTGCAGCTGCTGGGTGTGTGCATCTGGTTTGGCGTGGATCCCTCCAAGGCCATTATTGACTATGAGGACCAGAGGACATCTAACCCCACCATGGCTCGTGGCGTGCTCAAGTGTGACATCTCTGACCTCTCTCTGATCTGTCTGCTGGGCTACAGCATGCTGCTCATGGTCACCTGTACAGTCTACGCCATTAAAACCAGAGGGGTGCCTGAGACCTTCAACGAGGCCAAACCCATTGGATTTACCATGTACACCACCTGCATTATTTGGCTAGCATTCATCCCAATCTTCTTTGGCACCTCACAGTCCACAGAGAAGGTAAGCTAACAGCTGTTGCTGTTTATTTCTTTTGTCATCCAGGTTTTTTTTTTTTTCCAACTCATGGAAACTTGTGCGCATGCTCAACACTTCCTTAATTTCAAATCAAATTAGCTTCCTGTCTTAATCCTTGTTTTCTTTATTGATTCAAGAATGTTACAATGTTGTAATTACTGCAGGAGAGTGCAGCAAAGTTATTATAGTTAACAACTAAAAGCTAAACTAGGTGTGAAAAAACATTTTTTGTAAACTGAAATAAAAGTAAAAACTAGGCTTTAAAAAACAATTGAAAAACTAACAACAAAACTAACTCAAAAACTAACTAAAATACAATAAGAATATTCAGGAAATGTTTTTAGTTTTAGTCTTTGGCTGCGAGTCAGTTGCCTTCACAAAGTGTTGAGTTTGTACTATAATACCTATTCTATATAAACAATAAAAACTAAACTGAAACAAGCAAACCCTCTCTGGAAACTAACTGAAAAATTAAAAATGAAATAAAAATAAAAAGTAATGGAAAAATACAAAACTGTAATAACTCTATAGTGCAGGCGCAAAACTACACATTTACAGCAGTGGAACGTAATTAAGTACATCTAATCAAGTACGGTAATGAAGTACAATTGTTAGGTTTTTCAATTTTTTGCTACTTAATTCTTGTTCTTCACTACATTTTAAAGAGAAATGTACTTTTGATTCCACGACATTCGTCCGACATGTATAGCTACTACTTACTTTACAGAACAAGTTTTACATAGTAAACAGACAATCATCAACTAAAATATACCTCATTGTTGCATATAAACTAGTACCTGAATTGTTTTGGCATGTGTCTCTTTAAAAAATGTCATCTTCTCCTTAAAGCCTGTGACCACTTCAACCTAATAGTTTTCCTTGTCTTCTATTTATTATCTATTATTGTCACAGGTAAAACTCTCAAACAATTAAAAAAAATAAAGATTGCAGGAGAGTCTAAAAATAAGCAGACTTTGGTATAGCAGAAACATGCTGCTCTTCTATTCTTTTAACAAGCTCTTGACCCCTGAGATTTCTCTTGTGACCACTTGTGGGGTCCTGACCCACAGGTTGGGACCCCTGGATTAAATTACCCAACAGTGTGTTAGGCAGTTGTAATTTGCTCCACTGAGGTCAGCTGGTTTACAGTTCTGTTTATATTTGAATGCATAAATTAGGGCTACAACTAACACATTTTTATTATCAATGAATCTGTTCATTATTTTTCTTTTTGATTAATTAATTAGTTGTTTGGTCCATAAAATTTCAGAAAATGGTGAAAAATGTTGATCAGTGTTTCCCAAAGCCCAAGATGATGCCCTCAAATGTCTTGTTTTGTCCACAAACCAAAGAAATTCATTGTACCGTCTTCAGAAGCTGGAATCAGAGAATTTAGACTTAATCTCTTATAAAAAATAATCGTTTAACTAAATTAATTATCAAAATAGTTGGAGATTAGTGCAGTAATATAATATACTGTGCATAATTAAGACATTTCGCTCTGTTTGTAATGGAGTATTTTTAAATTGAGATTTTACTGTTTTTAAATTTTTAAGTACGTCTTCCACTAGTGCACACTCATCAGCGTCTTTTAAAAACTGCTGTGAAGAAATCATTAAATTTGTACGTCAGTCCCACACAGAACTCCACGGTTCATTTTCTTATTAAAATATTCCACTCTGCATTTATTTTATGACGAGAGCAATTTTAGAAATGAAGTTAATAGAACTCAGCAGCTACAACAACAGCTAAAAAGAGGATGTCGTGTGGAAGCCTCACATTTCAAATATACTAACAACCTCTGAAGTGTGGACACAGTTTTACGAGTGCATTCTCTAATAACTCTGCAGGCAGCACGCAAGCCAGTGACTCACATATATGTGACGGCTGTATGCCACAGTGCATTAGAGACCCATGAGCTGTTTACCCAAACACAAGCTCACACTCGTATTCCCATGTCAAATCAATGTGCCTGACCTCATGAACTGCGGACCTGGATCACATCCAGTGGGATGGCACTGGGAGGCTACAGGTCAAGAGGGATCCAAAAGGGACATGGAAATGGAGGCTGTGCTTGGAACTCACAGTCAGTGGAGACAATCTGGGTACAAAGCCAGGGGGGTACAACAATGGCACAGTAGAAATGTGTAGATCCAGTTGAAAGAGGTCTTTTGGCAGTGCAACAAAAGCTCAGTGGCTACAAGAGAGGACAGTAGTGAGGGGAAAAGCCTCATACTGGCATGGACACTATCAGTGGTGCCAGCATGGGTCTGACAGATGCAACAAATTAATCCTTACCTCCTCCCCTTTGGGATTAAACAAAACAATGCATCAAAATGCTGGCCTAGAAAACTGGCTGTGATAGTTACCTTTGTGGAAAAAACGTTCTTGAGAGACTGAGTGTGTTCATTGTGTCACGGTCAGCATCCTCAAATAATTTCTATAGTCTACAGCATTGCAGAAAATCTGCATATGACTGCAGCCAATTGAATTACATTAATATTGCAGTATGTGACCAGCAGTACAATAGATTATTTTCATATGCTGCATGTTGTGTTAACACCACAAAGTTCCAACTACTGTGAATCTGCATATTGGCCTCTTCTTATCCCATAAATCTACTGGTGTCAACACTGAAACTGAGCAATAGCATCAATGTGCTGAAAACAATGAGAGGCCTGTTGAGCTAAATGGATACTCCTCATTATATGTTACGTTTACTGAAATATATTCAGGAAAATGCACTGAAATGTCAACTAGCATCACTATACATTCTTGATCAGCACACACAATAAAGAAAAACCAGTAAGTCCACATTATTTTTTAATGCGAGTGTTGCACATCTTAAGTCGCATGTCAACAGCAGCCATGGATATCAGCGGGTTCTTTGTTTAATCATTCCATTCATCTCCTCTCTCTGAAGATGAAAGGGAATTATACAATCACAGAGAGATTGAACAGCTTTTTTGGAGGATGAGGTAATCCATTAGCTAGCATGGCTTTGAATAGTAAAATAGAAGAGAGAAAAAAAAATCTTTCAAGGGTAAGTTAAGTCCTACTTTTTGTTTTCTTCGCCTTCCATACCTCAGATGAATTTAATTTACAAACCCTGAAAAACTTCTCTCGCCCACAGGACACTCCAAATATATATTAGTCACTCATTAATTATTATTTCCTGTAGAAAAGTGTACACACAATGGCTGGGAGATAGTTCCACTTTTATCATTTGGAAAAGTTCTACCACTGCCCTGAGCGTTGTTAAGGTAAGACATGAAATGGAACACAAAATGAAAAGCTTGCTTCAGGGAAATGTCCTACATTTTTTTTCTTTCCTAATTTGAGAGAGAATAATCATATTTAATATATAACCAAAACGGCCTTTTGAGTGTCGAGTTGGAAAAATCTAATTTAACTCACACTCTAATATGGTTTCGTGTAGTCAGACCATGCAGCTCTAAGTCACTTTGTTATTGTAGGGTGCTTTTAAGAGACTGTCCTCAAGCAAAAAAGACAGCACTGATCATTTCAGCAAGTCCCCCAAAACAAGATTTTTACCTTTAAGTAATCTCTATAAACAGATATCTGTGTGTATATGCAGGGACAGACTGTAGGGAAGGGACAAGATTTTGCGTCAGAAGTGTTCTGGTTATAGTTTCCGTGTGTAGTCAGATTAGTATTAACTGATCACGTTTGAGTGGGCTTTGTGTGTGTGTGCAGGTAAACAGTCTGTGTGGAGAGTAAAGGAGGTGGAACACATTGGCACAAATGCTATTGTCTGACATCAGTTTAGCTTTTTGTTAAGTTTTAAAAATATTAATAATATCAATATATCTCAATTCATATGGGATATGATATATACAAAGAAAGCTCAGTGCAAATTCAGCTCATGCTGCAGTATAAACTTCCACAAAAAGCAACATAAAAAAAGCATCTGTCCTCCTGCTCTCATTATTTAGTTGGCTTCTAATGAGGCTGAACGTCCACACAGTTTCTCTTCCCTGTCCCTAAATATTACATTAGTCCAACATTGCCCCAGTCTGCCACATTAGCAACATGCTAATGTCAAATTCAACAGGATAACCTACAAAATAAATGCTTAAACAACATAAAACATGGCTAAACTTGCAGCTTCCAAGTCTGATATGAGGTCACAGCTGGTATCGATCTATCATTGCCTCAGCTGTTGTTAAAACAGTCCAGCAAAGTAAAATCCACACATGTAAACTGTTTATTAACTTTTTAACCCGAATTGTGACCTTTCCCTGACCCAAACTGAGCCGTGTAAGCCAAAGCTTAACAATAATGTTTTCGGATCATAAAACAGATTTATTTTTTAACAATGACTTGGAAGAAGCTGATGTGTTGATGTCATCCTTGCCATAGAGACATCAGATCAGAAAACGTCCTGATAGTCTTTTACTGCCTAACAATAAAGTAGCCAGTTTTGCTGTGCTAGGCTTCATGTAAAAAACAAAACAAAACAAACAAAAAAAACCCCTGTGACTGATTCTCTGAGCTGTTACATAAACAATGTTCTTATTTAAGGAATTAACATGTCAAAGCAAACACACCTCATAATCATCGTACTGTAAATGACAGGCCCCACAAAGCCTCACAGCCCACGTTGACATGTCTTTCAGAGCAATTAAATGCTCCACTTCCTCCGGGTCTTGATTTACCTTATCTATCCGCCTATGCGCTCATCACCAGTTTACAGCAGGCCTCTGCCTCAGCAGTACAAGCACAGTCATTTATTTGTCATCTGGTGCCAGGATAAATGTAACAAATGCCATGGGAGGCTTTCTCTATCATTCAAACAGGGACATCTGCTCTATCTATGGAGTGTGATCAGCAAGCTTTATGCTAGCTGCAGGAATAGAAGTGACACCTGCTTACCTGGAGAAACGGTCTAAATCAGCGGCTGCCTCAAAGACAAGAGGCAGGAGGAGAGGCGTCGGACAATAGCATGCATGGGAATGAGGCTGCAGCACAATAGGCTCGGTTCAAATTCAATCAGCCCACACACAAAGAGGTCCTGCTTTTACAGCGCATGAATGGACTGATGAATCGAGTGCCGTTGTTTATTTCTCTATGAAGTCTCCATCACACTATTGGCCCTGGCAACTCCACGACAAAAAACTGCTTGTTAGTGCACTAGTCAGACAAAGAGTGGGAGTTGCGGCGAGTTCAACAAGACCAGATGTCAGGCAGGAGAGCGCTCATGACTGTGTCGGCTCGGTGTTCTTCCCCGCTACCTGTTACCACCCCCCCGATCCGTTCCATTTCTCTCTTTTTAGGGATGCACCAATACCACATTTTTCGACCGAGCACAAGTACATGTACTTACGTTTGGGTATTTGCCGATAATGAGTGCTGTTACGAGTACTTAATAATGCCAATACAGGTCAAGTTACAATGACTTTTTTTTTTTTTAATGATGTTTTATTTTCATAAGATGTTCCTCACTTTCTAAATGTAACAAAGTATTGGCTGTTTCCTTCTGATAGTCTAACTGTGGTCACTGTACACATTACATTTTTGGGTTATTTGTATTGATCTCCTTTGTTAAGTTTATGTTAAAGCTGTGCGGTTTACTGTGTACACAATATATTTCAGCGATAATAATTCCACAACATTATTTTGGACTTGCAGAATTGAGTTTACTCTTACATATAATGTTAGATACGATACATATCTCATTATCATTTCCACCACTTTAACTATTGTTTTAATTATATGTCTACATATGTAGTCTTGAAATTGTAGCCCGCTTATAACTCACAGCCAGACAGACTAGAGAACACTAACAACCAAGAAAAGAGGGTTGTAGACTGTTTTTTTCTTTGTCCTTGGATTAAGTAGCCACAGCATCCAATTAGTTTACGGCTAGCAAGACGTATTGGACACTATACTACTGATGTCGTCTGAGGTTATTTCAGTTTTACATGGACCATTAAACAATTTTACGGACAGTTGCCAAAGAGATACACAGGCTGATGCTTTTTTCCCGGCAGTTTAAGTTGGATAGTACTTTACAGTATGTGGCTGCAGTCAGTAGTGGGTGACGAGTGTCGAGCGCAACCAAGAAAAGTGGTTAGCATTACCAAACTCCTTGAACTCTGCATCACGTTGGTTCTTTAGATTTTTCTTAAGTTGTTTGTGTTGAAGCGGCTACTTTTTGTGATGTGATATCAGGTGTTGGAGGCATTAGTGGTGATGATGGTGGTGGTGTTGTGGAGTAGTTTTATGAGTACACGAGCTCTGCATCTGATGTATATCCGGTGCCGTAGTCGGTATTGGTGCTTCCCTCCTCTCTTTGTCTGTTTTCAGCAAAAAAAGATAAACAGCATTATTCACAATAATGTCCCACAGGCCCAATAATACATAATGAAGATTGATGCTACAGAACAGAGGGAGCTGAGAATCATGTTGGACTTCAGAGAGCAGTCGTTGCGTTCATTTGGCCTACAGCACAGCACTCATCTGGGTCTCGGCTGTTGACCTCTGGGTGCTCCAATAATGGGCGAGCAGGCCGTGGAGCTAATCAAGGCCAAAGAATTGTGATCTTTACAAATGACATTCTCCCATGGAGCTATATTATTGTGTCCCCTAAGGCTTCTATTTGTTTATTAGCTTAATTAGAGCTCAATTATAGTGAATTCTCATGCAGCAAGCCCCTCTGCTGGATGATTCCATAGCATGCTGAGAAATAACGCAGCAGCTTGATGTAGAGTGGGAATTATGCAGTTTAAATGAATTTGATAGTTTGCATCCTGAAGCAGAAGCACTCTAGAGTCCCTCATTGAAAATAGAATCTGTTTACATTTATTAACCCACAAATTAATCATACGTTATCCATTATCACAGACACTCATACTCAGTTGTGTTGCACTCTCTGCAGGCAGCAGTGCGGGATTTATTTTGATTCCTTTCATCATATATGTACTGATAGATTGTGCTCCTCGCATCGAGTTCAGTCATTAATGCTGCCATACACTGCTGCTTCCTCTATGTTATGTTTCGCCTCCAGCTAGATCTGCTAATGGCAATGTGATGATAGGTGTGTGAGATATGCAGCAGTTCGCTTTTATGAGCCTCCGGTCTGTGCATGCTCAGGTGCACTGCAATCAGGAAGAAACAAATTAATGGTTTGAACACCAGAGTTGGTCTGATTCTGAAAACAGGACTCCATTTTCACTGTAGCTCCACGAAGAAGTAGAGTTGAGGTTGAAGGTTTTTGCTTTCTTCAAATCTACTCTGTCTGACACCCCAGACAGAAATATACCGATCTTCAAATACAGACTGGACAGTATCTAAATATGATCAGATAATGACTCTTGGTGGAATCGTACTGTGACAATAAAGTCTAATTGTGTTTCAAGTTCGACTGGTAAATTAGCAGAGCCGACATATCAGCCAAGATTAGCCTTTTAGGTCATCGTAGTTATGTGTTATGGTATTAGCATATAAGTCGGCTGATAGATAACGAATTTCAATACAGAAATGGTAAACATGTTTGACATAATTTAGAAACAGTTGCAAAGTTTGTTCACTGGAAAGCACCTTTTTTTTTACCCAGTTGTACAATGTCACACTCAGTCAACAGCCCCTTTAACACAGCCTGTTCAAGGCGGGAATATTGCACCCCTCACCGTTGTGTGAAGGAGGTACGAACACCTCTGAGCTGCCAGAGGAGGTAGTAACATAGTCAACATCTGTCTAAAAGGGTGGGATTGCAAGACACGACACTAGTGTGTTACATATACACTGCTGTTTGTGACTGTGTATTTTAAATGACATTCTTTATATTTGTCAGTTGTATCTAAACAGAGATACACATCAGATACATAAACACATACAGGCAGGAGAGAAATCTCTTACTGCAGATCATCACACATGCAGTCCTTCTAACTATGTTGTTGCAGAATAAGTGACAGCCTGTTTTTTCAAGAACAAATAAAATCCTTTCCGGTACAAAATCATGATCTTATCAGCTCTACATGTGATTAGAAAAGAGCAGAGGAGATTCGCTTATTGACTGACAATGATGCTGTTGTGTTATGTCGTGCCTCTTCTTATGGCATTCTAGCTAAAATCAGACAACGGTGCAACGTTATAACGGTGACGTTTGGTTCAGCGTAAAAAAAAAAAAAAAAAAGGCAAAGGTAGCGTGATGGCAAGCTTTGGTGTAGCAGTGCTCCGTGATTTCTGTGTTAAAGGGTCTAAAATGTTTGTGTAACAGAATAGAAGGATCCAGTTAAAATGTTTATATGTATAAAAATGAATCAATTAACATCAAGCAGTATCAAGCAGTTTGTGAATATCAAATATTAATACTGGCATCAACCTCAAAACCAGTATTAGTTGGACTCTAATTTTACTGTTATTAAAAGTAATTCTGTCATTCCAACTAATATTTTTAACTTAAGTAAAAAACTAACAACAGTTTTTAATTTACATGTGTGATGAGTTTAATCTGATCTAAAGGCTACAACACACTACAAGTGATAACTGACCATCGATTGAAGGTCATGTCCTGCACTGCAGATTTAAAATTCCAACACCACAGAGCCAGCAGTATTTTAGGAAAAGGTCGCTATTTATGTCTGTCTATTTCTTTAGTATTGATATTATTAATAATAGTTGATTTCTTTAATAAATGTTGTCCTCTGAGGGGAAAAAATCTTCTGCTTGTTTCAGCTCAGTCTATATCATGACTACACGTTGCGTGATATTAATGTTTTTGTAGTAAGGCGGCAGGATAATTTACATCAATTAAACTTTGACAGTTTACATCAGTGAGGACATTTTACACCACAGCAGACAGCAAACTGAACACACTGAGAGACAGCGTCTGGACAGCTCATCAGGGTTTACAATAATAGAGCACAGATATTTCATGGAGGAGACGAGCATCTGTCCCTCACGATAATAGTGACTCTAGTCTGCAGCGTATAAACCACAGAACTGTGCAGTTACATCAGGATTCATGATCAAAAACGTTTTTATATCAGCCGACACTTCACACACACACACACACACACACACTCCCCCTCCGCTGCCTTTCACTTCTCCCTTGCAATTATGATTAACAGGCAAGGGCTAATTAAGTATTTTAAAGTACACAACTTGGACGTGGAGTTAAAAAAATCACACACCACAGAAGTGTACAGTAAGATTATGATTCTTGATCATTAAAAGTTTTTAGATCACATCTGTCACATGCTCGCTCTCTCTCTCTCCCTCTCTTTGTGCTCTGATAGGCATTTTTTTCTTTTACCTGGTTTCAGGTAAAAGATCAGCACTCACTTCTCATGTCCATGCCTTATAGTATTATATTTAAAACTCAAAAACATGTACTGTGAATGCAAAAAAGAAAATCTCTGGTCCTCATTTGACACTCCACATTGAACGTAGTTTGGAGTGGGAGCGTCAAGGCACTCATAAAGACACTTTCAGCGCGTGTTCTACTTTAAAACAATGCATGTACTTTAAAAAACAAGTGTCAGATGCTTTTAGTGCATTTTGGCCTTAATTGTCCTCAACTTCAATTTTATTATTTTATGTATTTCACTCCTTTTTTGAGTGAGAATGCCAGAATTAATTTATATGCTTGTAAGTTTGAGTTTTGGACAGTTGGACAGACAAAATGACACTTGGATATCTGGAAGTAGTTTTCACTGTTTTCAGATTTTCATACATTTTATCACATCATGAACTATATACTGGCAGTATTTTGATTTAGATTTTAATAATATCCTGTTATTATTTCAGCTCTATCCTGGAGCCCTATTTTAAATTATGATTAATTAACTGACCTCAAGGATGGCTTTGAAGATGGCTATTCTTGGTTGAAAGGCAGCGTGTTTTTTTTCTCTGTTCATGTGAGTAACAGCTTGGGTTCAACAGTCCGTCCCTGAGGCAGCAGTGAACCGAGCCCAGAGCAGTTCACTGGTTAACACTCCCTACAGCTGGGAGGGGACCACTGCAGCTGTCCCTCTCTCATACAGCCTCCCTTCTCTCCATTGTTCTCTCCAGCCAGCAGTCCCACATGGTAGCAGGACTGGCTGAGATGAGATGCAGCCAGTCTGGGGGGAAAGCACCGTGGAGAGTCACAAATAATAAAAACAAACAAGATATTCAAGCAGGGGTCACATCTGGGGAGCTAAATGTTACTCTGCTTTGATGAAAGCCCAGCAGGGATCTACTGAGGGTCACTCAGTAACCGATGAAAACTCGCCCAGTCAAAAGGAAGAGACACTACTCTAAAGGTAGACTCATATCAAATATTTATAGTTGAAGGTACAAAGCCCATGAAGGAGAGCCGGTGTTAGCAGAGTCTCATATCGTGGCCTTAGAATATGTTTGATCCTGATCTTCCTGCACAAGGCAAGAACGTATATTTGAATACTTCTGTCAACGGTGGTTTAATCACAGCTGTAAATCAGTTCTCATGGCGGCCAAAGAACAATAATACACTTTTTTAAATTCTGCACCTACTCATTTCCGATGAGATTCAGATCGCTCTTACCCACAGCTGTGTTATATATTGAAAATGTGTCATCCTACAGAGAAAATAATACATATCTAGCCCTTATGATTTATTTTGTATTTCAATCTAAAGACGTATATTCCTTTAGAAGTCAGGAACTGAAAGTATGTCTTATTAATGACCTCTCAAAGTGAAAAACAAACAAACAGCAGAAAAAAGTGCAGTGATACTTTATGTTAAATCACATAGCAGCGATGCAGACCAGCTGCTGGATCGTCAGCCTTCAGAGCAGGATTGAATTTGTTGCTTACTGATCAAATTTGGATTAGGGGCAGCATTTTTTGTTAAATGTTTTTGACATATGAGGAAGTCAGCAGGCAAGAGAGACAGACTACATTGAAACTTCATCTATTTCCATACTTGGATGGTTATTGTGCTGTTTACTGGAAGACAATGCATTTATCTGCATGGTGAATCCCAGTAATAACAGCCTTTCATATTCGCATATAAGATTTTTTTTTCCCCCTCAGATGATACTGCCGACTGCCAGTTTCTGCCCACGTAGAGAGTAAATAGACTATATCCTGCAACACTGTGTCACAGCCCTGATAACTGGGAAGACATGACAGGAAGTGGAGGCCTCAGCCTCAAACATTGATGTCATGTTGGATACAGTGATAGATATCTGTTTGTACATTATCACTTTTTTATTAGATGGTGAGCACACAGGGACCCACATGTAAAGTAGAGTGTTTTGGTTCTGTAGAGCAATATTTCTCAAACCCCAGGCAGTGGGTTAGTTCCAGGCCAAAGAACATTCGCTATCAGATGATATTTAGCCAAAAAAAAAAGAAGCAGAATAATTTATGTGAGCCCATTTCAACCAATATAAAAAAGAAGAACCTGTAGTAGTAGTACCAAGATTACATAAGGCTGATACTGACTTGTTTATTGGCCTCTTTCAAACATTGTTGGGCGCTGTAGGATTCTGGCTTGTGACATTCATATGCAGCTGATGTTACAGTGTCATATGTTTATGGTTTATAGAGGTATCTGTTGGTCCCATCTCTCATACTATCTTAAAATAATGACAAATTTATATCGAAATAATGATGGAGTTGTGTGAAATCCCATTTCTGTCAATGTAAAAAAAAGGATTCTGTAAGTCATCACAATGAGAAACTTTGTTGAAATGATCTGAAAGTATCTGAAAATAAGTTTGCATGTCAAAATAATGAATAAGTATCTCAAAATAATGAATTAGTATCTCAAAATAATGACTTATCTCAAAATAATGCGTTAGAATGTAAAAATAATTACTCAGCATATAAAAATAATGAGAATGAATAAGGCTAATTTGTGAGTTTCTTGTTATTTTGAGATGCAAAGTCATTATTTTGAGAAAATATCTCATTATTGTGAGATTCAGTGTCACTAAGACACTAAGTCAATATTTTGAGATAAGTCATTTTTTAAGTTTTTGATTTTGATGCCATACCAAGTCATTATTTTGAAATATTAAGTCTTCCATCTTATTATTATAGACTATTGATATGCAATTTGTGGAGGTATTACGTTACGTGCACGTGGCTAGGTCTGTCTTTTCTGTTTCTTTCGTCATCACTCTGTCAAGCCTACAACAATAGCAGAGTGCTGACTTTGAACTAAAGTTGGTCATAAGTAGGTGATCAGTCATCACTCACTTGAGCTGCTCGTTCTGCATGTGCTGTGTTTCTGTTGCTGCATTCACACAAGCTTGACCGATAAATTAGATCACATTTGATTATAACTGTATTAGATCAATTAGATTTTTTTTTTCATTTTTGTAGCTGTTAACTCGCATGCAAACTAAAGGTTCATTTCAAATTAGTTCATATTTGATTATGAACTCAAATAACTAAGTTGATTTGTATAGCACCTTTCAGAAATATTAAAATAGCAGAGATTTAAAAAAAAAAAAAACAGCACAGAACTGACAAATAACAGCATGTAGGCCAACTAAAAAAAATAGCTCAGAATTACAAGTCAGATGATAAAATGAACAGTTTTTCCCACTCGCCTGCACATAATTACAGTGTGAACGATGGGATGTGACCGTGACATATTACTGTTGTAACAGTAAAAAGCAAAGATGATTGTACAGATAAAATGCCTAATGTGTGCCTACAAATGGTAAAGACCTACTGTAGAGAAAGATGTTTGGATATATTCAAGTCGGCAGTTTGTTTAAATTGTAACTTCTGTGACACAACTTAATTCCTCTCAGCCGGCCAGTCAAGCAGTCACAACATCGTAAGATGTACAGAAATTACACTTGCTTCCTTTCTTTAATGCTTCCCTGAAGATGACTCATTAATTTGCCGCAGCTTTGAAAACAATTAAAATGCAATGAGTGAGAATGATACTCGGAGTCGCCCTCCCCCATGATTCAGAGGGTTTGACCATGTGTAAAATTTTCACGAGCTTGTTTCTGTTTTACGGCCGCGCTTGTTATGAGTGAGAATAGGATCCAATCGAGTGGCTTTATCAAATGCGAGCCGTGATGGCCATATTAAAACTAGTATGGCAGAAAATTAAACAAACAAGGTGGCCTTGGCTGGTTTGGAAGACGCGCCATAAAAGCAGATGAGATGCTGATTTAAAACAAGTTTTATAACATTGCTTGCATTGCTACTTCAACAACAGCTTGGCCAACAAACGGGTCATTGGATGCTCTAATTAGAATGATACAGAGCAGATGTCACTTGACTGTACAGGCCACTACCCATATAGAAAAAAAAACAGCACAATCCACAGCCAAACAAAGGACTAAACTGCTTGTGTTGTACATGTTTTGTGTTTGCAGATGTACATCCAAACAACCACCCTGACCATCTCTGTGAGCCTGAGCGCCTCGGTGTCCCTCGGGTTGCTCTATATGCCGAAGGTCTACGTGGTTCTCTTCCACCCCGAGCAGAATGTGCCAAAGCGCACACGCAGCCTCAAGGCCGTGGTTACCGCAGCCACCATGTCCAACAAGTTCAACCCCAAGGCCGGACTCAGACCCAACGGAGAAGCCAAGACCGAGCTGTGTGAAAGCCTCGAAACACAAAGTGAGTACAGAAAATGCTAATGAGGAGGTGTCGACTAACAACCCACTGAGTCTTTTTTTCCCTCTGGTACGTTTTTGTCCTTCAGTGTTTGTAAATCAAACACATTGATGCAGAGATCGGAAGCAGAATAGAAAATAATTACTTATTAACAGATGTGTAGCATGTTATTTAACACTTCATTGAATCCAGTAAATGTGCCACCGTTCAGTTGGATGGGGAGGCAGAGTGGGGGGTAGTCTATTGTTTGTGAATCAGAAGCAACCATTACCAGATTCTCAATTACAGTGTGTGTGAGGAAGGGTGAAGTCAAGAAGAAACAGATTACAGTTTTCAACAGAGAGCAGACTCTGCAGTTCAGCTAGGGCTGGGAAATAAATTGATATTGTGATCTGAGACTAGATATCATTGATTTGGTTTGATACAGTTTAAGTTTTCCTGGTTTTAAAGGCAGCATTACAGTAAAGTCATGAAATTGTATGAACTCACCAGACTGTTCTAGCTGTTCTATTATTTGCCTTTACCCACTTAGTCATCATGTCCATATTACTGATTGTTTTTCATCAAAAATCAATTAATTGTGTTCATATTGAGTGAGTCTGTTTGGGGTGTTACGATTCACCAAATCTACAGTTCCATTTGAATCGACATAGATTAAACCATTGAAAGAACAATCAAGACTAGTACAGTTCCATTCAGGTTTCACTTTAAATATATATATATATATATGTTTGACACTGATGTTAAACTACTAGTCTTAATCATTGATTTTATACCCTGACCACTGTCATCTACATTTTCAAATCTTCTTTAAAAAGATGTCTAAATGGTATGAACTGTGATAATAATGGCCAATAAGCTACGATGTGTCGTCTTTGAAATGTGTTTTTTCTCTTCAGACATGCGCCAAATGCTGCAGGATTTGAGAGAAACAAAAGAGAGCGAATTACAGTTCTGCCTTTGATTTCAATTTTGATTAAATTTAGCTAATTCTGACCAATTTTTGATTTAATATTGAAATCGTGGCACCCCTAATATGTTACCGACATCAGTTCAACAATGCAACTACATAAACGCTTAAAACATGGTAATTGATAATTATTCAGTCATCATTATTTCATTGAATTTATTGGGTACACTTGAAATACCACATACAAAAATGTATCTTCTTCTGTTTACACCACAGAATTGTTTCAATTAGCACAGTAACAATTTTGGTTATTGAATATTTGTTTAAGTCCCAGGGCTCCAGCAATAAGGTGGTTTATGGTGACAAGATGCGCAGACAGTCAGCCTCCTGCAGTGGGTCCCAAACTCTTAAGCCATGCACCTTTTTCTCCATCCCGACCAGGTTGATACAGCCTCAGTCACCAACACCTTCAAAAGAAGAAACATAGCCTATTTATAGCTGTCGCCATGGTGAAGGCAGCAGATGCTATTAAAGATATTGCAACAATTTGAAATAAATTGCAATAAAGTTACACATGATCTGCCACATAAAGAATAAAGAGAACGGTACATCCATTAGATCAGATACAGTAAGTTCTCCTGCTGATTGAAGACAGAGGGAGAGTGAATAGACCCAGTAACCTAATAATAATAATAACGCCAAAATTACATCTTTCCTGGTGTGCACCCCTTACGGGTAGCTGGCATGCCTCACTTGGGGAAACTGTGGTCTAATGATTACTTTTCTTGATAAGTCAATCATTTTATAAAATCGCAGAGGACTGAAAAATGCCCATTGAAATTTTCCAGAGAAGTCAATCATTTTATAAAATCGCAGAGGACTGAAAAATGCCCATTGAAATTTTCCAGAGCTTAAGGTGAGCTATTTAAATAGCTTGTGTCCATTTGACCGACAGTCCAGACCCCTGAAATGTTCAGTTGCTCTCATATACTGTGACAAAGAAAAGCAACAGCTCCTCACATTTAAACAGGTCACACCAGCTGCCAGTGTTTGCCATTTTTGAAAAATGGCTAAACCAATAAAATCAATTATAACAACTGCCTTTTAATTTTAAGTTGATTAACCAATTAATTAATCAGCTAATTGTTTAAGCAGTAGTTGACAAATAAGGAGTTGATTGCTTTGCTCAAAAATTAGTAGTTGGTACCAAATGACATTCATACCCATCAGGTGAACTTACAATCTTTGACAAAACAACAGTGTAATGAGGACTACATTACTCAGGAGACTGTCTGCAGAATGTGATTGTCAGTAGACCGTCCTCACAACAGCAGAACCAACAGCTGATGGAGCAGAATGAGGGGAGATTGCTCACTAGTTAATCCATCGTGGATGGAGTTTTTCTCTCAGATGGATAAAAAGTCAATAAGGAAAAATGTCAGTTAATATACCTGAGTGATGTGCCTTATAAATATTTTTAGGCTATTCTGTGATATACAGTACAATATATATCTCAATATACACATTTTGAAAAATTAAATATTCGTTTATGTCACAAGTCTCTAACAACAAGGTAGTTTTCACCTTTTTGACCTTTCTTTTAAGTTTAGAAAGACACAGATGCACTTCAGTAAATAAAGAGTGCTGTTGATCATGGAAGAGGGTTTATCATGACAAGATGAGCAGTCAATTAATTTACTGCAGCAGCTCCCAAACTTTTAAATGCACCTTTGTCTACATCCTGACCAGACTGATTCATCTCCAATCCCCCACACCTTCAATAAAAGAAACGCAGCCTGTTTATAGTCGCTACCACGGTGACGGCAGCACATTTAGATGCTGTTAAAGATGTCGAAGTGATTTGAAATAAATAGCAATACAGATCATGATCTGCCACGTGAAGAATAAAGAGAATGACACCTGCACAGGATCTGACACAGATAGATACAGTAGGTTCTCCTGCTGATTGAAGACAGAGACAGAGAGAGACGCATGAGTAGGACTAAATAAGAATATCCAAAATTACACCATTACATTTGCAACAGGTGCCCTTTAATTTTGTGTCGTTCAACTAATCAATTATTCGATTAATTGCCTCATCTGTAGATAATAAATGAAAAGAATGACTATTTTAGAAAATTCAGTTAAAACCTTAAGATTTAAAGGCTGTAGAAATATACAAATGTGAGAAAGACTTACATTTTAATGTCATAAATGAATTAACTTTAACACCAATGAATGTACTCATAAATGACTTAAACTACTTAAAACAGTTTAAGTCATTTATGAAGTCAAATATCTGCTTCGTCCAGCATCTCAAATGTACCAATTTAGACCTTTTTACAGTTTTATATTGATGGACAAAACACTGAACTTTGACATCTCATTTTGGGCTCCGGGAAAATGTGATGGGCATTTTTCACAGTTAACTGACAGATTAAACCACTGAAAGAACAATCAAGACTAGTGTTTCCTACAGAATGATGTAGATAACTGTGGCAGTTAATTCTACTTAATTCCCTCCCTCTACAGTATGTGTCTGCTCTATTGACTTACGGTTTGTCAGCAGTATGTTTTATAAAGTTGCTCAAAAAGAAAAAAAACAGAACTTTTTGTATTTTTCCACCCACAGTTCTGCTGAGTCTCAACTACAGCAGGTGAGCCACGTGGGAAGAGGCTTGTTTATGACATAGCCTACCGAAACCATTGTTGTACCGCATGACAAAGACACCAAACAGGTGCACTTACAAACATCTAATAAACAACAGCACAAACAGGCACATATACACAGGAGACTTTCTGTGTTTCTCTGCAGAATGAACAGCAGAATGTGATTGTCAGTAGACCATTCTCGTAACAGCAGAACGAATATGCAATTGGGCAGAGTGAGGAGAGATTGTCAGTTACTTAATCGATCGTGGATGGAATTTTTCTCTCAGATAAATAAAAATTAATAAATAAAGTCATTCTAAAATACCAGATAAATTTCAGGCATAGCCACGATATATGGTATAAATATCTCAATATACACATTTTCTCTGAAATAACATACCATAAATTTTCAAAATGTGATGATTTCATAGAATATGATGCATCGTTGTAGATTAAGCAACAATATAAAGTAGGGTTTGGCTGTTTTTATCATCTATTAATATTGCGACAGTATTTTAGATGCCTTCACAAAATATTAAAACAATGAGATTTTCGATAAATAATCATCAGTAATGTGGATCTAATGATTAAGTGGGTAAAGGCAAATGAGCAGCGGTCTAGTTAGTTCAGAAAATTGCATCACTTTACTGTGATGCAGCCCTTAAAACCAGGAAAAGACAACACTTATACTATATCACGATATCGATATTATATCGATATATCGCCATGTCCTTCTCTGTGGCAAACCCAGGTCAAGTCTATGTGTGGGAAACACTGAAGACATCAATGATGAAAAACAGTGTTTGCAGCCAGGGTTTGAACACACTGTAAATAATCAAAGAGGCATCTGACTCCTTTCTGACGCAGCTGAATCTCCTGTGTGTGCCTCCTCC
Organism: Lutjanus erythropterus; assembly: GCF_056507025.1. Taxonomy (NCBI): domain Eukaryota; kingdom Metazoa; phylum Chordata; class Actinopteri; order Lutjaniformes; family Lutjanidae; genus Lutjanus; species Lutjanus erythropterus. The sequence continues at coordinate 36,608,935 of NC_139318.1, read as the reverse complement.
TAATCTCAATACCAATAAAAGTGCTTGGCTCTACTGTATCAGTAACACACCCTGGATTTATACAAGTGAAGTAAATAACGACTTCAGCAATTGAGTCACCAGAAATTACTCATGTGACGTCCAGGACGCTCTTCCCCGGCTCGCCTCAGGCACAAAAAAGGTTTTAGCCGGTCACGTCCGTCACCAGAGACACATTCCCTCCGTCTGTCCTGAACTAACAAGAAATTGAGCCCATTGTCACACATTTTAAAGCTGTGTTTACTCCTTACTCTTCATACTAACAGCAGTGAGAAATGTTTCCCTTCATGGCAGAATAAAGGAGCTGACATTGTATTTACTGTTAACAAAGAATGCTGAAATCGATACAAACTGTGTGACAATACACCGGAGTAACAATGGCACACTGCGGTGAGGCCCATCAAAATAGCTACATGTAAACACAGAGTGCAACAATAATTCCTATCTTACTTTAAGTCTGTGTGGAGGGTTAATAGAGCCTTTTGTTACAATAAGTGGCGAGAAGGCAAAGTCCCAGAATTGATAGCCAGCAGCAATTTATCCTGATGGGGTTAGCGTTTACAGGGGCCGCACAGTGCATGGCTATTTGAATAAGCACCATTTGTCATTGTCATCGCCACTGTGGATATATGGCTTGATGAAATTGAAAAATTCCTGTCTGGGCCAGCTCCCACAACTGCCGAGATCTGGTGGTGATATGTCAGGATTTATCTGCTCCACCTCAGCGAATCAGCTAACACAGTCTGGGGAGACAACTGGAAAGTTGAGGCCTGATAGCTGAAGGAAAAGGGGGGGCGGTGGCGGCGGTGGGGGGGCAGTGGGCTTTACTGAAACCTCCATCTGTTGTTGGTAATACGGGCATGTGTTGAAGACAGAAATATAGCCAGAGAGTCGAGGAATTTGAGGGAGTTATTGGCATTTATGCAGCACAAGGACTAAACAACAAGTGAACACTCATTTTCAGCCGTTATTTGAAGGTATCTGCTTATTTTTTCACGATTTTGAAACCTTATTTTATACACTTGGTGATTTGTTTTGTGTCAATTTAATTTACCTGGGAGGTAAATAACACGCTTTTCTGTGGTGTGACAAACTCAGAGCTTATATTTAATATTGCTTTACACTGACTTTAAAACAAAAATGTAGCAAAATTTGATGAAGTTACTGACTGCAGCATCTGTACGTGCCGCCATTTCATCTGACACCAGGAAAATATGGCCAAACAGACGCCCTCGCCTTCTCATCTCACGTTACATTAGTTCACCTTGACTCCCTTTGACTCGCCCTCTCATTCTTCTCTTTCAGCTTTCTCAACAAAGCAAACCTACATCAGCTACAGCAACCATGCAATCTAAGGGACAAAGGTTCTTATCATAATTCAGGATTTCCACCCTGATGGAGAAAAAAACACAAAGTGGAATTTCACGCGACCGGAAAGAAAAAAAAAAAAATCATTGTTCGGGTGGAGATCACAGAAGCGTTGCCCAAAGACGTGACACGGTGAGGAAGAGACCACAGGGACGGACAAAACGGGGGACCAGAACAGATAACAATACAATTGTAAGGTTCCATCTTCTGTCTGCCTCACAAGAATACACACACACACACACACACACAAAAAAAAAAGAAAAATGAAAAATACTTGCATGGCAGAGGCCTGGAGTTTGAAGGATGGCGCTTTCCTTTTGAGTGTTTACATTTCAGCTATGCCCTCTTTCAAAGACCTCTCTGTCATCTAGAGCAGCGCTGACTGAAACTGAACTGAAACGAAGAATATGTTCAGGTGTTCTCAATGTTGTCTGCCAGTTTTTGCAAACTGTAATTAATCTTAAAACCTTCAAGGCATCACAAGGGATTAATCAACACCAAAAAGGCATGAAAACATGGTCCATGGATTTCTAAGAGGGGCTTGTTTGTTTTTTTATTTCCAAATGTATTCCAGTCTCACGAGACAAAGGACTGGAAACGGTGATCATCTCAACAATGCAACAAATCTCCAACGAGACTCCATGTATTTTTATTTTCTCTTCCAGGTTTCTGCTGAGTTAATACGAATGACTACACGTATAAGATGGTATCTGCCGATTTTGAGCATGCCAGTTTCAACATCCTGTGTTGTGTTGTTAAAAAAAAATATAAGAAAAAGAAAAAACAATATCTTTGGAATGCGTTTAAACTCTGTTGCAGCGTTGTTAAACAATTGTTTGGGCCCGAGCCTATTGTGCGTTAAAAACTGTTCTCAAATGGTGAAGGTCTAGTGAGTGATTATTTATCTGTGCTTAAGTGAGGCCATGATTTGTATTACCAGCTAGCCTAAGGCTGCCACTGCCCTCCGCATACCTGTATGTGCTTTGAAACAGCAGCTCGTGGTTAAAATAGACAGTATTTTAGCCAGGAGCTCTTACTGTAAGCTGTCATCCAGGATGACCCCGCCCCCCCCCCCCATCACTGCCACCAGCTCTTCTCTTGGTCACATGTCGTGTAAGGGTAAAGCTTAGCTGTACAGATCCATTAGGAGGGGAATTAAGATGAAGTATGCCCTTGAGAGGATTGTGCAATATGCCCTGAAGGTGATATCCATAATGGACCAGCTACTGAGAAAATTCATTACTATACATGTCCTCCTCGGGCACTCTCATGATAAGGAGGAGGTGTCAGGAAGTTGTAAGGCTTTTCAACAAATGAAAATCTAATTGCAAAAGTATACAATATCTCTATCAATCACCCCGAGCTGGCTGAACAGATTAATAGTTGGCTTCGTGCAGTATAAAAGCCCTCTAATGTCTTGGGGGAAAACACTGTGGGGTCATTTGTGTTGTGAATTCAATGCTGCTTTTCATGCCTCCTTCTGTATTACTTTCAACACCATTTGTGTTGCAGAATAAAATGTGAGTGCTGACCAAATTAAATGGCAAGTTAATGTATGTTATTAAATAGATTGATGATGTCTGCTTTATGTCCTGACATATCCTAAAATTGGGGAAAATGTACAAAAAGATAACAGTGCCTGGCTATCTGACTATGTATTTGTAAAACCTCATGAAAACTAATGAAGTGTGTGACGCATGTTTAGTTTTTTTTATACAAAATTTTATTTCTATTAAAAATGTTTTCAAACTTCAACATCCATTTTCAGGTTTGTGTGAGAAATCTACAGGTTTGTTTGTTCATTAATTTGACCATTAGTCAAATGATTCACTTCAAAATCAAATATACATATTTCCTATCCTCTGGCCTGTAGTGCTGTTTTTCCATTTAGTTAGTTTGGTTTGAGTCTCTGAGTTTTGAAGCAATCATCCATAGAGATGTCTGTTCTCGCTCTAATATAATGGAAGTAGATGTTCAATAACTCAATGTGAACTCAGCAGCAGTTATTCTCTTCACAAATCATGACTCAGTTACTTCTACAGCAGGAAGAAAGAAGGTCCAGTAGATTCTACTGCAAAAAGAAAGTAGTTTTGGTAAATTCTACCACAGAAAGACAGTAGTACTGATATATTCTACTGCAAAAAGAAAGACGTTCCAGTATATTTTACCATAAAAAGAAAGCAGTTCTGGCAGATTCTACAGCACTAAGAAAGTAGTTCCGGTAAATTCTACTGCAGAAAGAAAGTAGTTCCGCTAGATTCAAAAGAAAATAGTCCTGGTGCTTAGAGCACCACAAGCCATGTGCCATTTAGGTCCATTATGTTGAAGAGAAGGCAGACAACTCTATGAATGATTACTCCAAAACTCTGCAACTCACACCAAAGCTATATAGATGGATAAATAGCACTATAGGTAAGAGGAAAAAAAAAATATGTGTTTAGGATTTTAGGGTGAACTGCCCCTTTAAAAATTGAAAGGAGGACTACTTTTTAACCCTCTATGGTACACATTATGATGCCAGTGAGGGAAAAAATGTTTGGAGTGTTTTTATGTCTCAAAATAGACTAAATAAACATAATCTGAAGAAATTTTATTTTTATTTTTATTTTTGGAAGTTTTTGGGGTTCGTTGCCTGTAGGCAACATTGTACCATAATGGTGCATAAGTGAAAAAGAACGTTCCTTTTCCAATTTGAACATTGTTTATTTCATAAACATATGCAAAAATATTCAATAACATCAAGAAGTCACAATTCATTTTAAATTTTAAATTAAAAAGAATTATGAAAAGAATTTAAATATATATGTATGTATATATGTATGTATGTATGGTCATATGCATGTATGCATGGTCATATGTATGTATGTATTCTCATATGTATGTATGTATGTATGTATGTATGTATGTATATATGCTCATATGTATGTATGCTCATATGTATGTATGTATGTATGTATGGTCACATTTATGTATGTATGCATGGTCATATGTATGTATGTATGTATGCATGTATGTATGTATGTATGGTCATATGTATGTATGCATGGTCATATGTATGTATGTATTCTCATATGTATGTATGTATGTATGTATGTATGGTCATATATATGTATGTATGTATGTATGTCATATGTATGTATGTATGCTGATATGTATGTATACATGGTCATATGTATGTATGTATGCTCATATGTATGTATGCATGGTCATATGTATGTGTGTATTCTCATGTGTATGTATGTATGTATGTATGTATGTATGCATGCTCATATGTATGTATGTTTGTATGCATGGTCATATGTTTGGTCATATGTATGAATGTATGCTCATATGTATGTATGCTCATATGTATGTACGTATGTATGTATGTATGCATGGTCATACGTATGACCATATGTATGTATGTATGTATGTGTGTATGTATGTATGGTCATATGAATGTATGCATGGTCATATGTATGTATGGTCGTATGTATGTATGTATTTATGCTCATATGTATGTATGTATGTATGTTCATATGTATGTATGTATGTATGCTCATATGTATGTATGTATGTATGTATGTATGCATGTATGGTCATATGTATGTGTGCTCATATGTATGTATGCTCATCTGTATGTATGTATGTATGTATGGTCATATGTATGTATGTATGTATGGTCATATGTATATATGTGTATGTATGTATGTACGGTCATATGTATATATGTATGTATGTATGTATATATGTATGGTCATATGTATGTATGCATGGTCATATGTATGTATGTATTCTCATATGTATGTATGTATGTATGGTCATATATATGTATGTATGTATGTATGTATGTATGTATGTATGCTCATATGTATGTATACATGGTCATATGTATATATGTATGCTCATATGTATGTATGCATGGTCATATGTATGTATGTATTCTCATGTGTATTTATGTATGTATGCTCATATGTATGTATGTATGTATGTATGCATGGTCATACGTATGACCATATGTATGTATGTATGTGTGTATGTATGTATGGTCATATGAATGTATGCATGGTCATATGTATGTATGGTCGTATGTATGTATGTATTTATGCTCATATGTATGTATGGTCATATGTATGTATGTATGTATGTATGCTCATATGTATGTATGCATGGTCATATGTATGTATGTATTCTCATGTGTATGTATGTATGTATGCTCATATGTATGTATGTATGTATGCATGGTCATACGTATGACCATATGTATGTATGTATGTGTGTATGTATGCATGGTCATACGTATGACCATATGTATGTATGTATGTGTGTATGTATGTATGGTCATATGAATGTATGCATGGTCATATGTATGTATGGTCGTATGTATGTATGTATTTATGCTCATATGTATGTATGGATGTATGTTCATATGTATGTATGTATGGTCATATGTATGTATGTATGTATGTATGCTCATATGTATGTATGTATGTATGCTCATATGTATACATGTATTGTCGTATGTATGTATGTATGTATGTATGCATGGTCATATGTATGTATGTATGTATGTATCTATGTATGTATGTATGTATGTATGCTCATATGTATGTATGTATGTATGTATGTTCATATGTATGTATGCATGGTCATATGTATGTATGTATGCTCATATGTATGTATGCATGGTCATATGTATGTATGTATTCTCATATGTATGTATGTATGTATGTATGCATGGTCATATGTATGACCATATGTATGTATGTATGTATGTGTGTATGTATGTATGGTCATATGAATGTATGCATGGTCATATGTATATATGGTCATATGTATGTATGTATGTATGTATGTATGTATGGTCATATGTATGTATGTATGCATGGTCACATGTATGTATGCATGTATGGTCATATGTATGTATGTATGTATGTATGTACGGTCATATGTATGTATGTATGTATGTATGTATGTATGTATGTATGTATGTATGTATGTATGGTCATATCCCTCTATGGTACACATTATGATGCCAGTGAGGGAAATGTGTTTTTATGTCTCAAAATAGACTAAATAAACATAATCTGAAGAAATTTTATTTTTATTTTTATTTTTATTTTTGGAAGTTTTTGGGGTTCGTTGCCTGCAGGCAACATTGTACCATAATGGTGCGTAAGTGAAAAAGAACGTTCCTTTTCCAATTTGAACATTGTTTATTTCATAAACATATGCAAAAATATTCAATAACATCAAGAAGTCACAATTCATTTTAAATTAAAAAGAATTATAAAAAGAATTTATATATATATATATGTATGTATGTATGTATGGTCATATATATGTATGTATGTATGTATGTATGTATGTATGTATGTATGTATGGTCATATGTATGTATGTATATATGCTCATATGTATGTATGTATGTATGTATGCTCACATGTATGTATGTATGCATGGTCATATGTATGTATGTATGTATGCATGTATGCTCATATGTATGTATGTATGTATGCATGGTCATACGTATGACCATATGTATGTATGTGTGTATGTATGTATGGTCATATGAATGTATGCATGGTCATATGTATGTATGGTCATATGTATGTATGTATGTATGGTCATATGTATACATGTATTGTCATAAGTATGTATGTATGTATGTATGTATGTATGTATGTATGTATGCTCGTATGTATGTATGTATGTATGTATGTATGCTCATATGTATGTATGTATGCATGGTCACATGTATGTATGCATGTATGGTCATATGTATGTATGTATGTATGTATGTATGTATGTATGTATGTATGGTCACATGTATGTATGCATGTATGGTCATATGTATGTATGTATGGTCATATGTATGTATGTATGTATGCATGTATGCTCATATGTATGTATGTATGTATGCATGGTCATACGTATGACCATATGTATGTATGTGTGTATGTATGTATGGTCATATGAATGTATGCATGGTCATATGTATGTATGGTCATATGTATGTATGTATGTATGGTCATATGTATACATGTATTGTCATAAGTATGTATGTATGTATGTATGTATGTATGTATGTATGCTCATATGTATGTATGTATGTATGTATGTATGTATGTATGCTCATATGTATGTATGTATGCATGGTCACATGTATGTATGCATGTATGGTCATATGTATGTATGTATGTATGTATGTATGTATGTATGTATGTATGGTCATATGTATGTATGTATATATGTTCATATGTATGTATGTATGCTCATATGTATGTATGCATGGTCATATGTATGTATGTATTCTCATATGTATGTATGTATGTATGTATGCATGTATGCTCATATGTATGTATGTATGCATGCATGGTCATATGTATGACCATATGTATGTATGTATGTATGTGTGTATGTATGTATGGTCATATGAATGTATGCACGGTCATATGTATGTATGGTCATATGTATGTATGTATGTATGTATGTATGTATGCTCATATGTATGTATGTATGTATGGTCATATGTATGTATGTATGCATGGTCACATGTATGTATGCATGTTTGGTCATATGTATGTATGTATGTATGTATGTTCATATGTATGTATGCATGGTCATATGTATGTATGCATGCTCATATGTATGTATGCATGGTCATATGTATGTATGTTTGTATGCTCATATGTATGTATGTATGTATGCATGTATACTCATATGTATGTATGTATGTATGTATGTATGCATGGTCATATGTATGTATGTATGTGTGTTTGTATGTATGGTCATATGAATGTATGCATGGTCATATGTATGTATGGTCACATGTATGTATGTATGTATGTATGTATGGTCATATGTATACATGTATTGTCATAAGTATGTATGTATGTATGTATGTATGTATGTATGTATGTATGCATGGTCATATGTATGTATGTATGTATGTATGGTCATATGTATGTATGTATGTATGTATGGTCATATGTATGTATGTATGCATGGACACATGTATGTATGCATGTATGGTCATATGTATGTATGTATGTATGTATGTATGTATGTATGTATGTATGGTCATATGTATGTATGTATGGTCATATGTATGTATGTATGTTCATATGTATGTATGCATGGTCATATGTATGTATACATGGTAATATGTATGTATGTATTCTCATATGTATGTATGTATATATGTATGTATGTATGTATGGTCATATGTATGTATGTATGTTCATATGTATGTATGCATGGTCATATGTATGTATGCATGGTCATATGTATGTATGTATTCTCATATGTATGTATGTATGTATGTATGTATGTATGGTCATATGTATGTATGTATGTATGTATGTATGCATGGTTGTATGTATGACCATATGTATGTATGTATGCATGTATGTGTATATGTATGTATGGTCATATGAATGTATGCATGCTCATATGTATGTATGGTCATATGTATGTATACATACATACATATATACATACATACATATGACCATACATACATATGACCATGCATACATACATACATACACATACATACATACATACATACATATGAGCATACATACATACATACATATGACCATACATGCATTCATACATACATACATACATATGACCATACATACATACATACGTACATACATATGAGCATACATACATATGAGCATACATACATACATACGTACATACATATGACCATACATACATATAAGCATACATTCATACATATGGCCAAACATATGACCATGCATACAAACATACATACATATGACCATACATACATAGATACATACATATGACCATATATACATATGACCATGCATACATACATACATATGACCATACATACATACATACATACATACATACATACATACATATGAGCATACATACATATGAGCATATATACACACATACATATGACCATACATACATACATACATACATACATACATATGAGAATACATACATACTTATGACCATGCATACATACATAAATATGACCATGCATACATACATATGAGCATACATACATACATATGACCATACATACATACATACATACATATATATGACCATACATACATACATACATACATACATACATACATACATACATACACATATATATATAAATTCTTTGTATAATTCTTTTTAATTTAAAATTTAAAATGAATTGTGACTACTTGATGTTATTGAATATTTTTGCATATGTTTATGAAATAAACAATGTTCAAATTGGAAAAGGAACGTTCTTTTTCACTTATGCACCATTATGGTACAATGTTGCCTACAGGCAACGAACCCCAAAAACTTCCAAAAATAAAAATAAAAATAAAAATAAAATTTCTTCAGATTATGTTTATTTAGTCTATTTTGAGACATAAAAACACATTTCCCTCACTGGCATCATAATGTGTACCATAGAGGGATATGACCATACATACATACATACATACATACATACATACATACATACATACATATGAGCATACATACATATGACCATGCATACATACATATGACCATACATACATACATATGAACATACATATATACATACATACATACATACATATGACCATACATACATATGACCATGCATACATTCATATGACCATACATACATACATACATACATACATACATACATATGAGCATACATGCATACATACATACATACATATGAGCATGCATACATTCATACATGTGACCATACATACATACATACATACATACGAGCATATATACATACATACATATGACCATACATACATACATACATACACATGAGAATACATACATACATATGACCATGCATACATACATATGAGCATACATACATACATATGACCATGCATACATACATATGAACATACATACATACATACATACATACATACATATGACCATACATACATACATACATACATACATATGAGCATACATACATACATACATATGACCATACATGCATACATACATACATACATACATATGAGCATACATACATACATACCTATGAGCATAAATACATACATACATACATATGAGCATACATACATACATACATATGAGCATACATACATACATACGTACATACATATGTAGGTCAGCGTAAGTTCAATCAGACCATCTATTACGCTGCCTTCATTCACAACTTTCCTTTACTCCGCCTCTCTCCTCTTATTCCCTCTAATCAGCTGTTTGTGGGCGTTCACCTTCGTCTTTACCATCCATTCAGATTTTGCCACGGTCGCAATAGCCAGTCAATTTGCTGCTGCCAAATCTTTAAATCGCCTCTGTCTTTGCTCCATCAGTTGTCATTCAGTCAATCGCGCGACCCTCCTCCACCCCTCTCTCCTCCAGTCACTGGACCCAGGTAGCAGAAGATGTTCACCTCGATCCTCCCTGACGCCCTCTCCTCCAGCCTTCAGGTCCAGGCAGCAGGAGTCCAGAGCCACTTCACCTCACCAGTCTCTGCTTTGCACCTCATCATCACCACCACCACCAGTGTCTAGACCCTGGGGGGGTTCTCTTCACGACAGCTTCATCACCCCCATTTATATATACATATTGTTTCACCTCATTGGGGTCTAACCACCAAAGACTGTTCATGTTTCATATATCATGCATGTGCCAATAAACCATTTCTCTTTTACTCTTAGTCTCTCCTGATTGAAATGAGCATACATACATATGAGCATACATTCATACATATGGCCAAACATATGACCATGCATACAAACATACATACATATGACCATACATACATACATACATACATTACCATATATACATATGACCATGCATACATACATACATATGACCATACATACATACATACATACATACATACATATATACTTATTATCATACATACATACATATGACCATACATACATATGAGCATGCATACATTCATATGACCATACATACATATACATACATACATACATACATACATACATACATATGGTCATACATATGACCATGCATACATACATACATATGACCATACATACATACATACATACATACATATGACCATACATACATACATACATACATACATACATACATATGAGAATACATACATACATATGACCATGCATACATACATATGACCATGCATACATACATATGAACATACATACATACATATGACCATACATACATACATACATACATATGACCATACATACATAGATACATACATATGACCATACATGCATACATACATGTGACCATGCATACATACATACATATGACCATACATACATACATATATACATACATACATATGACCATGCATACATACATACATACTTACATACATACATACTTATGACAATACATGTATACATATGACCATACATACATACATACATACATATGACCATACATACATATGACCATGCATACATTCATATGACCATACATACATATACACATACATACATACATATGGTCATACATATGACCATGCATACATACATACATACATACATACATACATACATACATACATATGAGCATACATGCATACATACATACATACATACATACATATGAGAATACATACATACATATGACCATACATACATATGACCATGCATACATTCATATGACCATACATACATACACACATACATACATACATATGGTCATACATATGACCATGCATACATACATACATACATACATACATACATACATACATACATACATACATACATATGAGCATACATGCATACATACATATGAGCATACATGCTTACATACATACATACCTACATATGAGAATACATACATACATATGACCATGCATACATACATATGACCATACATACATATGACCATGCATACATTCATATGACCATACATACATACACACATACATACATACATATGGTCATACATATGACCATGCATACAAACATACATACATATGACCATACATACATACATACATACATTACCATATATACATATGACCATGCATACATACATACATATGACCATACATACATACATACATATGGTCATACATATGACCATGCATACAAACATACATACATATGACCATACATACATACATACATACATTACCATATATACATATGACCATGCATACATACATACATATGACCATGCATACATATGAGCATGCATACATTCATATGACCATACATACATATACATACATACATACATACATACATATGAGAATACATACATACATATGACCATGCATACATACATATGACCATGCATACATACATATGAACATACAAACATACATATGACCATACATACATACATACATACATATGACCATACATACATACATACATATGACCATACATGCATACATACATGTGACCATGCATACATACATACATATGACCATACATACATATATACATACATACATATGAGCATACATACATACATACATACATACATACATATGACCATGCATACATACATACATACATACTTACATACATACTTATGACAATACATGTATACATATGACCATACATACATACATACATACATATGACCATACATACATATGACCATGCATACATTCATATGACCATACATACATACACACATACATACATACATATGGTCATACATATGACCATGCATACATACATACATACATACATACATACATACATACATATGAGCATACATGCATACATACATACATATGAGAATACATACATACATATGACCATGCATACATACATATGAGCATACATATATATGACCATGCATACATTCATATGACCATACATACATACACACATACATACATACATATGGTCATACATATGACCATGCATACATACATACATACATACATACATACATACATATGAGCATACATGCATACATACATATGACCATACATGCTTACATACATACATACATATGAGAATACATACATACATATGACCATGCATACATACATATGACCATACATACATATGACCATGCATACATTCATATGACCATACATACATACACACATACATACATACATATGGTCATACATATGACCATGCATACATACATACATACATACATACATATGAGAATACATACATACATATGACCATGCATACATACATATGAGCATACATACATACATATGACCATGCATACATACATATGAAGATACATACATACATATGACCATACATGCATACATACATGTGACCATGCATACATACATATGAGCATGCATACATGCATACATATGAGCATACATACATACATACATATGAGCATACATACATACATACATACATACATACATATAACCATACATACATATGACCATGCATACATTCATATGACCATACATACATACACACATACATACATACATATGGTCATACATATGAGCATGCATACATACATACGAGCATGCATACATACATACATACATACATATGAGCATACATGCATACATACATATGAGAATACATACATACATATGACCATGCATACATACATATGAGCATACATACATACATATGACCATGCATACATACATATGAACATACATACATACATACATACATATGACCATACATACATACATACATACATATGAGCATACATACATACATACATACATACATATGACCATACGTGCATACATACATGTGACCATGCATACATACATACATATGAGCATACATACATACATACATACATACATACATATGACCATGCATACATACATACATACATACATACTTATGACAATACATGTATACATATGACCATACATACATACATACATACATATGATCATACATACATATGACCATGCATACATTCATATGACCATACATACATACACACATACATACATACATATGGTCATACGTATGACCATGCATACATACATAAATACATACATATGAGCATACATGCATACATACATACATACATACATATGACCATGCATACATACATACATGTGACCATACATACATACATACATACATACATATGAGCATACATACATATGAGCATATATACTTACATACATATGACCATACATACATACATACATACATACATACATATGACCATGCATACATACATACATGTGACCATACATACATACATACATACATATGAGCATACATACATACATACATACATACATATGACCATACATACATATGACCATGCATACATTCATATGACCATACACACATACACACATACATACATACATACATACATATGGTCATACATATGAGCATGCATACATACATACATACATACATACATACATACATATGAGCATACATGCATACATACATACATACATATGAGAATACATACATACATATGACCATGCATACATACATATGAGCATACATACATACATATGACCATGCATACATACATACATACATATGACCATACATACATACATACATACATACATATGACCATACATACATACATACATACATATGACCATACATGCATACATACATGTGACCATGCATACATACATACATATGAGCATACATACATACATACATACATACATACATACATATGAGCATACATACATACATACATACATACATACATATGACCATACATACATACATACATACATACTTATGACAATACATGTATACATATGACCATACATACATACATACATACATATGACCATACATACATATGACCATGCATACATTCATATGACCATACATACATACACACATACATACATACATATGGTCATACGTATGACCATGCATACATACATACATACATACATATGAGCATACATGCATACATACATACATACATATGACCATGCATACATACATACATGTGACCATACATACATACATACATACATATGAGCTTTCATACATATGAGCATATATACTTACATACATATGACCATACATACATACATACATACATACATATATATGACCATACATACATACATACATACATACATACATACATATGACCATGCATACATACATACATGTGACCATACATACATACATACATACATATGAGCATACATACATACATACATACATACATATGACCATACATACATATGACCATGCATACATTCATATGACCATACACACATACACACATACATACATACATATGGTCATACATATGAGCATGCATACATACATACATACATACATACATATGAGCATACATGCATACATACATACATACATACATATGAGAATACATACATACATATGACCATGCATACATACATATGAGCATACATACATACATATGACCATGCATACATACATATATACATATGACCATACATACATACATACATACATACATATGACCATACATACATACATACATACATATGACCATACATGCATACATACATGTGACCATGCATACATACATACATATGAGCATACATACATACATACATACATATGAGCATACATACATACATACATACATACATATGACCATGCATACATACATACATACATACTTATGACAATACATGTATACATATGACCATACATACATACATACAGACATACATACATACATATGACCATACATACATATGACCATGCATACATTCATATGACCATACATACATACACATATACATACATACATATGGTCATACGTATGACCATGCATACATACATACATACATACATATGAGCATACATGCATAAATACATACATACATATGACCATGCATACATACATACATGTGACCATACATACATACATACATACATATGAGCTTTCATACATATGAGCATATATACTTACATACATATGACCATACATACATACATACATACATACATACATACATACATATATATGACCATACATACATACATACATACATATATATATACATTCTTTTTAAAATTCTTTTTAATTTAAAATTTAAAATGAATTGTGACTTCTTGATGTTATTGAATATTTTTGCATATGTTTATGAAATAAACAATGTTCAAATTGGAAAAGCAACGTTCTTTTTCACTTATGCACCATTATGGTACAATGTTGCCTACAGGCAACGAACCCCAAAACCTTCCAAAAATAAAAATAAAAATAAAATTTCTACATACATATGAGCATATATACATACATACATATAACCCTACATATATACATACATACATACATATGACCATGCATACATACATATGACCATGCATACATACATATTACCATACATACATACATACATACATACATATATTTATAAATTCTTTTCATAATTCTTTTTAATTTAAAATTTAAAATGAATTGTGACTTCTTGATGTTATTGAATATTTTTGCATATGTTTATGAAGTAAATAATGTTCAAATTGGAAAAGGAACGTTCTTTTTCACTTACGCACCATTATGGTACAATGTTGCCTACAGGCAACGAACCCCAAAAACTTCCAAAAATAAAAATATAAATAAAATTTCTTCAGATTATGTTTATTTAGTCTATTTTGAGACATAAAAACACATTTCCCTCACTGGCATCATAATGTGTACCATAGAGGAATATGACCATACATACATACATATATACATACATACATATGACCACACATACATATGACCATGCATACATAGATATGAGCATACATACATACATACATATGAGCACAAATACATACATACATACATATGAGCATACATACATACATACATATGAGCATACATACATATGAGCATACATACATACATACGTACATACATATGAGCATACATACATATGAGCATACATTCATACATATGGCCAAACATATGACCATGCATACAAACATACATACATATGACCATACATACATACATACATATGACCATATATACATATGACCATGCATACATACATACATATAACCATACATACATACATACATACATACATACTTATGACCATACATGCATACATATGACCATACATACATATGACCATGCATACATTCATATGACCATGCATACATACATACATACATATGAGCATACATGCATACATACATACATACATACATACATATATATGACCATACATACATACATACATACATATATATATACATTCTTTTTAAAATTCTTTTTAATTTAAAATTTAAAATAAATTGTGACTTCTTGATGTTATTGAATATGTTTGCATATGTTTATGAAATAAACAATGTTCAAATTGGAAAAGGAACGTTCTTTTTCACTTATGCACCATTATGGTACAATGTTGCCTACAGGCAACGAACCCCAAAAACTTCCAAAAATAAAAATAAAAATAAAATTTCTTCAGATTATGTTTATTTAGTCTATTTTGAGACATAAAAACACATTTCCCTCACTGGCATCATAATGTGTACCATAGAGGGATATGACCATACATACATACATACATACATACATACATACATACATACATATACATACATACATACATATGAGCATACAAACATACATACATATGACCATACATGCATACATACATACATACATACATAAATACATATGAGCATACATACATACATACATATGAGCATACATACATACATACATATGAGCATAAATACATACATACATACATATGAGCATACATACATATGAGCATATATACATACGTACATACATATGAGCATACATTCATACATATGGCCAAACATATGACCATGCATACATACATACATACATACATACATATGACCATACATACATATGACCATGCATACGTACATACATACATATGACCATACATACGTACATACATACATATGACCATACATACATACATACATACTTATGACCATACATGCATACATATGACCATACAGACATACATACATACATATGACCATACATACATATGACCATGCATACATTCATATGACCATACATACATACACACATACATACATACATATGGTCATACATATGACCATGTATGCTTACATACATACATACATACATATGAGCATACATACATACATACATACATACATATGACCATACATACATACATACATACATACATATGAGCATACATACATACATACATACATACATATATATGACCATACATACATACATACATACATACATACATATATAAATTCTTTTTATAATTCTTTTTGATTTAAAATTTAAAATGAATTGTGACTTCTTGATGTTATTGAATATTTTTGCATATGTTTATGAAATAAACAATGTTCAAATTGGAAAAGGAATGTTCTTTTTCACTTATGCACCATTACGGTACAATGTTGCCTACAGGCAACGAACCCCAAAAACTTCCAAAAATAAAAATATAAATAAAATTTCTTCAGATTATGTTTATTTAGTCTATTTTGAGACATAAAAACACATTTCCCTCACTGGCATCATAATGTGTACCATAGAGGAATATGACCATACATACATACATATATACATACATACATATGACCACACATACATATGACCATGTATACATACATATGAGCATACATACATACATACATATGAGCACAAATACATACATACATACATATGAGCATACATACATACATACATATGAGCATACATACATATGAGCATACATACATACATACGTACATACATATGAGCATACATACATATGAGCATACATTCATACATATGGCCAAACATATGACCATGCATACAAACATACATACATATGACCATACATACATACATACATATGACCATATATACATATGACCATGCATACATACATACATATGACCATACATACATACATACATACATACATACTTATGACCATACATGCATACATATGACCATACATACATATGACCATGCATACATTCATATGACCATGCATACATACATACATACATACATACATATGAGCATACATGCATACATACATACATACATACATACATATATATGACCATACATACATACATACATACATATATATATACATTCTTTTTAAAATTCTTTTTAATTTAAAATTTAAAATGAATTGTGACTTCTTGATGTTATTGAATATGTTTGCATATGTTTATGAAATAAACAATGTTCAAATTGGAAAAGGAACGTTCTTTTTCACTTATGCACCATTATGGTACAATGTTGCCTACAGGCAACGAACCCCAAAAACTTCCAAAAATAAAAATAAAAATAAAATTTCTACATACATATGACCATACATATAAACATACATACATACATATGACCATGCATACAAACATATGACCATGCATACATACATATGAGCATACATTCATACATATGGCCAAACATATGACCATGCATACAAACATACATACATATGACCATACATACATACATACATTACCATATATACATATGACCATGCATACATACATACATATGACCATACATACATACATACATACTTATTATCATACATACATACATATGAACATACATACATATGAGCATACATACATATGAGCATATATACATACATACATATGACCATACATACATACATACATACATACATACATATGAGAATACATACATACTTATGACCATGCATACATACATAAATATGACTATGCATACATACATATGAGCATACATACATACATATGACAATACATACAAGTCACAATTCATTTTAAATTTTAAATTAAAAAGAATTATAAAAAGAATTTATATATATATGTATGTATGTATGTATGTATGGTCATATATATGTATGTATGTATGTATGTATGTATGTATGTATGTATGTATGTATGGTCATATGTATGTATGTATGTATGTATG
Organism: Lutjanus erythropterus; assembly: GCF_056507025.1. Lineage (NCBI taxonomy): Eukaryota > Metazoa > Chordata > Actinopteri > Lutjaniformes > Lutjanidae > Lutjanus > Lutjanus erythropterus. The sequence continues at coordinate 36,588,731 of NC_139318.1, read as the reverse complement.
GTCATATGTATGTATGTATGCTCATATGTATGTATGCATGGTCATATGTATGTATGTATGTATGCTCATATGTATGTATGCATGTATTCTCATATGTATGTATGTATGTATGTATGTATGTATGCTCATATGTATGTATGTATGTATGTATGGTCATATGTATGACCATATGTATGTATGTATGTGTGTATGTATGTATGGTCATATGAATGTATGTATGGTCATATGTATGTATGTATATATGTATGTCTGTATGGTCATATGTATGCATGTATGGTCATAAGTATGTATGTATTTATGTATGTATGTATGGTCATATGTATGTATGTATGTATGTATGTATGTATGTATGTATGTATGCATGGTCATATGTTTGGCCATATGTATGAATGTATGCTCATATGTATGTATGCTCATATGTATGTACGTATGTATGTATGTATGCTCATATGTATGTATGCTCATATGTATGTATGTATGTATTTATGCTCATATGTATGTATGTATGTATGTATGCTCATATGTATGTATGTATGTATGCTCATATGTATTTATGTATGTATGTATGTATGTATGTATGCATGTATGGTCATATGTATGTATGTATGTATGCTCATATGTATGTATGTATGTATGTGTATGTATGTATGTATGTATGTATGTATGTATGTATGTATGGTCATATCCCTCTATGGTACACATTATGATGCCAGTGAGGGAAATGTGTTTTTATGTCTCAAAATAGACTAAATAAACATAATCTGAAGAAATGTTATTTTTATTTTTATTTTTGGAAGTTTTTGGGGTTCGTTGCCTGTAGTCAACATTGTACCATAATGGTGCATAAGTGAAAAAGAATGTTCCTTTTCCAATTTGAACATTGTTTATTTCATAAACATATGCAAAAATATTCAATAACATCAAGAAGTCACAATTCATTTTAAATTTTAAATTAAAAAGAATTTTAAAAAGAATTTAAAAAGTTTCTTGGCTAAATGTTGCCTGTAGGCAACATTGTACCATTTAGGAACAACCCATTGAAATAAATGTGTAAAGTATAAAACTTTAAACTACTTAAATCAACAAAGATAACCATTACCATAACCATTTGAAAAACAAAAACAACAAATTCCAGTGTTTGATCATCACTGCTTCATTTCAGTGCATGTTTTGTGTCAGTCCCCTGTGTCTTTCCTGACATGTGTTGCCATCACTTGTGGTGTTGCTGCTCAGTGCTTATGGAACTCCATGAAGCAGTTTTTTTCAGGAGTGAAGCACATATTGTGCACTGTGATTTCACTATACCCTTACATCCAGGGTATCTGCATCTGCCCTTTTTCTCCACCCAAATAGGACAGTGGTCAGTGTTGTGTTTGCTATAGTGATTCCATAATGGTTCACTGTTGCAGGCAACATTGCAACTTTCCATGATGGCACGTTGTTGCCTCAGGGCAACAGCTGCATTTTAACAAGTATCCACGATTAAATTAGTAAATAAGTTGCATGAAACTATCAAAACTTAAAGTTTACTCACCTATTAGTGTGAAGACATTTTTTTCCAGGTGGAAAAGGGACAAAAAATAACTTTTTGAGTGTCTTTTTTTTGCAGCAAGATAGCAGAGCTGTCTCCTTAGAAAAAGCCCGCCAAGAAGGGTTTCAAAATCGCTTCCTGGAGGTCATGTGACAACTTAAAGCATTGTTAATGGTTCCCTATGGTTTTACGTCTTTTTTAAAGTATCGCATCATTTAAAGGGATGCATTGTGGAGATGTGACAGGGCAAAAATGGGTTTGTTGCCTGAGGGCAACATGGTACCATAGAGGGTTAACAGTCTTTTACGATTGGTGCATGATTTAAAAAAAACAAAAAACGTTTAATTAGCAAACGTACACTATCTTCAAGCACATGATTGGCAGAGCCTCTGTGAGTGTTTTTTATTCTCGTTGTGAACTAATAATACCGATTAAAAATCAGTTTGTCAGCCCTGAAGAAAAAAGACAATGGCTGCCATCCTTTGAATAATACGTTGCCACAATTGCTCTGATAATAGCACTGGAAGGACAGAGAATTGGTGGAGGGAAACATGAAATTATTGTAAATGAATGGTTAGCCGCGACTTGAATCCAAGGCCTCTGCATGCAGCGAGCTCTCAGGATCCATCATCTTCTCCACGCCTCCATGAAACTGCGGCCCACAATACAAAAGGCTTGAAAAATAACAGTTGTTGCATGGCAAGTGTGCTAAATGCATGCCCAAGTGTTAGATCGCTGCAACGTGCAGAGCTCAGTATATATCATCTTTGCACAGCAGAGACAGAATGAGGCGTCTACAATGTTTCGTCTCATGAGACTACAAGGGTTTACATGTCATACACTCTTGTTGGTGATTTTTTTCTCTTTTCTTCAAACAGATTTAAAATGTATCATTGCAGTCTGGCTGCAACAATACAGAACACATAATATGTTACCTATTTAAAGGGACAGTTCACCCCAAAATCAGAAATACATATATTTTTTTCCTGTTAAGCCCCTTTTATGCTGGAAAAATCTGGAATTTTAAACTAGCAAATATATAGGAACCATGTGTTTTCTTTCAACCAAATTACACCCATCACTACGCAAAAGGAGGGGTGCATCTACTCATGGATGAGAGGTTACACCTCTGCTGACAAGGTAGCATCAATGTTTACATCCTGCACTCTCACAAGCCTCATTTAAGTAAAATGATGTAAATTATTTAGACCAAAACATTACAAGTAATTCACTAGAAACAAACTCAGCAAACACAGGAAGCTACAGTATCTTATTCTCATGCTGCACACAGTACTGACAATTCAGTATGAAGTCACAGTTCATCTGAACTTTAAACTGCACTGTACCACTCTAACTTTTGAACTGAAGAAATAATTAATACAAAAACATACAAACACTTTCTGGCTGACTGTCAAATAAAGTCTATATATTGGAGACACATCGGGACACTGATGTGGGATACTACTAAATAAATCAGTAAATCAATACATTATTAATAAATAACACTTGGCCACAGCCGACACAAGCTGCAAATAACTTCGGTGTTGTTCCTCGAGACCTACAAACCGCAGTAATCAGTCCCACATGGATCTTACACGAGTTCTGTGATCATTGGGACCCAAAAACAACTGAATTTGAAGTCGCTTCTCTGGAATACATCCACAAACAAAGCAACAACAAATGCTGAGGAGAATTCAACATCTCTTACAGCTACTCAAAAAAACATATAATATATGTAGCACAACAATATTCAGTATTCAGAAGAAAGATATATAACATGAATATAGTGGATATAGTAAAGAGAAGTGTCGCATGGTCACTTATATTCTGCCACACCTCAAATGTGTGCAGCTGCACTGTAATATTAACATTGGGCTTTTTTTGTATCCTGCCCAAATATCATGCGGTGCATACTGTGTAGGAATCCATACATCACTAATCTCATTACTCCGCCTTTTCCAGTGGGACAACACAAAATGCCCCAACATAAAAAAAGAAGCATACCAATGGCTGCTGATACTTTTTATTACCAGAGTCCAGCTACGACTGACTAAATCATTCTGATCACCTCCCATGACTCTACAATTCAAGCAAATAGGAATATATCATAATAAGTCAGTTAAACTGTAAAAGGACTCAAAATAGTTGATGATTTAACTTATCAGTTGAGAAGCCCCCAAGTCGACCTTCATGTTGCCCTCGCACTGTTTTATAGCAGTAAACAGAGAAATGCAGGACCAAAAGCACGGCAGTCTGTAAACTTTTAAAACTGAGTCTCAAAATGACCACAAAGCACTGAACCAACTGTGATGGTAGCAGAGTTTTTTTGCCTGAAAATAAACACAAAACTACTGCTGTCCACTGTGATCGACTCCTTGGTTGACAGCGCCGTCACCACCCGGGCATTAAAAGGACTCATGTAGGCTGATATAGGAAGTATTAAACTGGAAAAAAAAGAACATAACAGCCAATTCTGAGTTGGAAACAGCCCTTAACTGTACAGTGGAGAACATGCCACGTGCAGAGTTTATCACATGCTAAAACACACCAACACTGAACAGCAGGCATCAAAACAGCTGCTCCTATCATTTTCTAAACTTTACATCTGGAGGGGGGTTCACATGCTGCCCTGTGACACTTCACACCACTGTCATATTTCCAGTGTCACGGCCCCTGAAAAAGTCTTTTTTTTTTTCCCAGAAAAGCTTTGTACTTCTATTTAATGTTGGCCAGCTTACAGATGTTATTTATTAGTTTGTAACTTGCTTTTCACTGGAGTTTCAACTATTTCAGTTGTGCCTGTATCTGCGAGGCACAAATTTAAATAAATAAACTTCGCTCCCTCCCTGCGGCCTGCATCCCGGCTCCCCAAGCAGCTCCTCTCCTCCTCTGCTCCCCTGGCAGCTGGTCTGCCTCTCCTCACCTCCGTCTCTCATGTACTTATAACACTGCAGAGACTGAGGTTGAGAAATATCCTGAGCTATGTACAGTATGCTGTGTGTAGCTGACACACTGTGGCACATTGCTTCCTGTTGGTGCTGTGGGCGGCACTTGACACACATCGCATGACGCCCTATGATGCCACACTGGCTGTGTGTTTTCACACTATTTCAACATACATTAAAGGTACTCTGTGCGGGTTTTGAAGACTAGTGCTTCAATGGAGCAATGTTTTTTTTAGAGTGGGTCTGTGTTATGCTTGTTTCATAAACACATGACACCCAGTGCACAGTCCGTCACACTATACTTACTGATAATTGGTGGTGGTAACATACCATTAAATGAAGCAGTGTGCCAACAAAGAGGAAGACTGCGAGTAAGTAAATACAGATGTAAACATTTTAGGTTCCAATTATTCCAAAAATCAGATCTACAAATGTTTTGATGAGGAAGAAAACACATTCGACAAATGTTTTAGAGCTCAAGGATAAACACTAGAGAGAGAGACTAGAGATATTTTTCTTTTTCAGCTGACACAATAACTGATAATTACCTGCTTCTCACTGTCGCTATCGGAAAGAAAACAAACAATTTTACAGTAAATGCTATGACATAATCTGTCAAATAGGGTATTATTAATTTCAGGAATAATAAATGATCTTGTAAATCTCCCATTATCAGCCAAAAATGTATATTCATCGTGCGTGCTATTTGTTTTGGTGAGAAACAGGATGGATAGATGGATTCATGGACGGGTGCTCTTACAGATAAGTATCAGATGAAATACTAGACAAAAAACAAACAAGAAAAAACTTTTCTGGAATGCCTTTTTGAAATTACGTCTGCAGCAGAATCCTCACAGTGCACATCAGCTCCAGCCTGCAGAGACTTCAGCTTCTATAACTAAGGACTTCCCCCTCGACTGTGGAGAAGACAGGAGAGTGTGTATTTTTTCCTCCAACAGCTGGCCTCTCCTCGCTTCAATGCGCCTGAGCCCGAAAGCCAGCAATTTTCAATAAACTTGAGGAATATTTAGGACAACTTGAGATGTTGTTCGGCGGCGTAATGGCAAAACATATTCAGAAACAAAATTTCCGTGGCACTCGTAACTACACGACTACTGAGGGGTTCAATGCAATCTATTCGACTGTGTAATTGCAGATGGGGAGATGCACATGCTCAGATAGAGGTGGAGAGGTTTATCCGCTAAGCTGCGGACTTACGAACTGATGACACTACGAATGGTACAGCTACGCCACGTTGTTGACGAGGAGCCTCATGATGAGAGAGCAGACAACAAAATCCATACTGCTCCTGAGCCTAGACCCCTCCTCATCATCGCTACGTGATCACAGTGACAATGACAGCTCCTTCAGATTAGTGGAGTGAATTAATTCAAATACTGCTCGCGCAGCAGTGGGAAATACATGCCCACAAAACCCATCACACAAGGACTAGATCACAGAGCAATTATTAATCCTTTCATATGTTCTTCAAATGGTCTCGGCACACTTTCCTAGGACAATTATACCATGTTATAGTCTGCAGAAAGTGTTAAAGAAAACCATCTTTTCTCACAAGAAAGCTCAGAAAAAGTAATTTCATTTGGTTAAAGTCATGAATAACAATTTATTTTCATTAACCATTTAAACATCAGCTAATTGCAGTGGATGGGGACGGAGTCAGAGCTATCTGCAGCAGTAAAAGCACCAGTGCTGGGGAAATCCTCAACTTGTAAGTGGGCCGTTCTACCAATTTGGTGCAAATTGCTGTCCAAAGTTAAAAAGCCTTTAAGTGTGCAAACCTTAGATATTTACTACGATCCTTCTGTTATGTATTGAAACCTAAAGCAATACTTGAGATAGCAGTAAACTTAATACAAAAATTATGAAAATGACACTACAGTGGTTTTTGCTATTTTTTTCCATTATTGTTTTTAACAGATCTTTTTTTATTTTTTTTAAGTGAAGGTAAAAAAACAAACAAACAAAAAAACAAGTACGTTTATTTTCTGAAGCAGAACAGGGAGAGCTGCACTGGGTCAAAAAAAGTGTTGGTGGCATGAAAACAAAAAGAATCGGGTGCTTTTTAAGATAGGGCCAATAATTAGATTTAAATAAATCAAACAGTGACTGTCCTGCTTGCTGAAAATGAAAGTAGAAAGTAATAGATGGTAGAATTAATTAATTAAGGATTTTTAATTTATTGCAATCAATTACTTTGTGTTTTCATTTTCAGCAAGCTGGACAGTCACTGTTTTATTTTCATACTTTATTTTATATTTTATTTGTCGGTACTGAAACAGTCTATGTTCATAGAGTCCAGCTGCTCAGACTGATTTTAGCCCCAACACTACATTTTTGATTGGGTTTTATTATAATAAAAAATATATAAAATTTCAGCTGCTCAGAGCTGTGTTAGCTAACCATGTGCTGACTAGCATCTCTGAGATCCGCTCAATATGATCTAAAATTGTCACAACGGAAACGTGATGATCTTTCAGTTGTGACATGATTGTTTTGGTTGTCACAAAAGAGAACAGTTAATCTTTTATTTGGGGCAGATAAACAACAAATTTTCACAGTTGTGCAAATTGTGTTGTTTGAATACCAGCTAAAGTATGACATGCCATGACCGAAACATGGGCAAGTTATTAGCTAAGATGTTATGATAGGGTTTGGTTCAGTGTGCATTAAAATTAATGAATCCTTAACTTTTAAATGATCAATTTTATGCACTTTACAAAGAAAAACTAGGTTCAAAATATAATTAATCTCAAAAACTACACTTAAAACTGTTATTAAAATGATCATTTTTAGTATTTAACTGGTGAAAACATTTTTTAATTAAAATAAATATTTTTACAATGTAGATGTAAATGAAATCTTGAAGGGACAAATCACCCCAAAATCAAACATACATATTTTTATTGTCCTATTTATTATTCTTTTACCTGCAGTGCTGTTTATGTATCTAGATACGTTTGGTGTGTGTTGGAGAGTTTTGGAGATTTTGGTCGTAGAGATGTCGGCCTTCTCTCCAAAATAATGGGACTAAATGGCACTCAGCAAAAAAAATACATTTGAAATACTCAAAACCAGCGTCTCTTTCCAAAAATCATGACCCGGTTCCTCAAGATAATTCTTTCTAGTAGAAAGAAAGTAGTTCCAGTAGATTCTAAAGTTGTTACTGTAGATTCTACTGCAGACAGAAAGTAGTTCCAACATGAAACTGCTCACAACAAGGTCTTTTGATTATCTTGAGTTACAGGATCATGATTTTTGGCGTCGAGTGCCATCTAGTTCCACTATATTGGGAAGAAGGCTACGTCTCTACAGCTGATATATCTAAAACTCTGGAACTCACACTAAAACTGTCTAAACTGATAAACAGCACTAAAAACCAGGGGGGAAATATGAATTTTTGAATTCTGGAGTGACCTGTCCCTTTAATAGGTCAATATAACCCTTCTTATTATGTCTCATATTGTTGTATTTCAGAAGTGACACATTCTGAGAAAGGAAAAATATTCTAAAGCTGTCTGAAAATACAATATAAAATACAATATAAGAATTAACTGTACCCTGTGTACCCTAAATTCTATAGAGTTGACATAGATAAAAAGTTTTTGGGGGAAAATACTGTTATTTTAAGGTGTTAAGCACTCTGACTTGAACCAGTTCTGTAGACTGGCCCGAGTGTGAATAGCTGAGCAGATAAAATGTGTATCCACTCTGCAAAGTCCTTTCCTGCGTGCACCTGAAGATAATAGAATGCAACTGCCCTCAGGTGACAGAATGAGCACAGGAGCACATTTGTCTAGAATTGAGCACCAATATACAGCAGGATTGAGAGAGGCGATGCAGTGATGTTTTCTCTCGAGGGGCCTTTGACTGAGCTCTCTCAGCTGTGCAGCACTGCGTACCATCATAAACACACTCAACACTGACAATACCGCTTCTCTGTAACAAAAAGAAAAAAGTCTGATCGAGAGGAGTGATTTTTTCCAAAGGCTTCAACGATTCACTGCGGACGGTGAGAGAAGAGCGATCTTAAGGGAAAGAAGTGTCTGTGAATGTATGTATGAAGCAAAATAACAAAGTAAAAGTAACAAAAATAACAGTGGAGGTTCTCAGTATGACACGAAGAATCAGAGGCCGACATCTCCTCAAATATTCAACTAACATTTCATTCACCTTTTGTCTTTGATAGTGATGAGTGATCAGAGACGTGTGCTACTGTAGCTTATACACAGTGCATACACTATGTTGCTAGGAAACAGTAGCTCATGAATATCCTGCAGTTATTGCACAATCAAAGCAGTAATGATCTGATAGTTCAGTAACTGTGCAAAAGCTAAATGTTGGAAGGTTTCCTCCCTTCAGGACAAACACTGAGAAATAATTAAACACATAAATATTCTTAGGTGAGCAGATATCTTTAAATACAGAAGCGCATTTCAGTGCAGTTGTTGCACTGTAACATAGTAAGATGCTGATAGAGACGCACCTTTTTGTTCAGTTAATCTATTGCTTCTAATGTGCAACTTTTTCATTCATGTGCTGCACCATCATTTATACTTCACACCTCCTATTTTGTCTCCTATCTTTCCACTTATTTTATTTTGTTAGAGATGCACAGACATGGAATTTCAGAGATAATAACAAGACCCATTAATTGTCAATATGGCTGATGTGAATATAACATTAGGGCTGCAGCTAAAGATTATTTTCATTATTGATTAATCTGCTGATTATTTTCACATTTAGAGAAAGTCAAAAATTGTGAAAAATGTTCATTACAATTTTCCAGAGCTAAGCTCCAGATAACAATCTCGCACAAACTGTACAGTATCATTTCCCGCAGTCAATAGCTTTTCTAAATTTGTAGTTAGCTGTAGTTCAATAACATGCAAAAGGACATTTTTACTTACATTGTTCTTTTTCTTTCAAAGGCTAATGTTCAATCAAGACACGGTGGCACAAAGACGTTGTTTGTTGTTTGTTGAATTGTTACATAAGGATTTCATTATGCTGCATACCTGAGTTTTATTTATTTTAATTAAATTCTACTTTTTTCTTATTCTCCAAAAAGATCTACGAAGAGTCCAAAACCAACAACATGTTACTCTGTCTGTTACATTATTCAGATAAACAGCTTTAAACAAATGTTTCTCAAACACGATTAAATAGCGCGTTTATTAGAAAAGCACACTTTTTATGTGTTAGTGAGTATTAAACCCAATAAGGGCCAGAGTTGCAAAACTGCATGTATTTATAGGTCTTTTTTTTTTTTTTTTTTTTCTTAGTATTTTACATTTTATTCTATTTTTTATTTTACTTGTATTTGCATTCATCACTCACTATTTCTCTGCCTGTACTTTTGATCCTTGAGCTGATGTAAAGAGTAAATTTTCCCAGTGTAGGATCAATAAACTTGTATTTTATCTTATCTTAGGTCCGGCCTTCTGACCATGAACTCACACAACATCCAAACTTTCCTTCTCCAAGCTCATCTCTCTTTTATTGGACTGGATTTGTCAAGATTCAAGTCTGTAATGTGCCTTAAATATTTTTGGTAAGTATTAGAGTTTCTGTGACATGTAGATATAGTTATTATACAAGATTTGATGATTTTGAACTTGTTATGTCCGTGTTGCTGTTCTACAACACAGGCTGAGGTACCTTACACGTTACATAGGAAAACTGCACCACTCACATAAGGAAAGAAATATAAGGTCTTGAATGATTCTTTATGACTAATTTATGACTGTGTTTTCTGATAAAATTATATTTAGACTAGAATTGAATAAGTTATTCTTGGTTGCAGTATTTGTCCTGCTTTCTAGCAGCAGGACATTGTGTTGTCTCAGAATAAACTAGTGCTCCTGTTCATGGCGGTGCAGGAGCGTGTCACTCAGTGTGACTCATTGATGTGTTTTTAATATTTTATAGATGACAATGAAAGTCAATGACACAAATGAATTAGCTATATCTGGCTTCAGCAACACAGCAAATACATGCAAGTGGGATCATTTCAAAGACTTGTTGACAAGAAAAAAGAAAAAAAAAACAGAATATTACCAAATTTTCTATGGACATGCTAACAGGCAGCAATGTAATTAATTTCACTGATCTATCTGCCTGTGATATTATTATACTTGCGGTGTTAACTCACAGTCACAAAAGATATGCAGTTATTGTAAGAAAAGGCTCCACATGATCAGATGTAATTATCAGCTGAACTTCCACTCTGGAAACAATAACCATAATTAATTTTCTCATTTGTCTGAGAATTATTTATTAGCCATTATTGTATTGCACATTCCTTGCATGTACGCAGATTTAATTTCATTTATTACTGATACTTTATTTATTTTTCAGGGACTGTGTACAGTATTAGACCTAAATGTTGCCGTTTGATGTATTGTACAAAGCTGATTTTCATTTGTAATCCCTTGGCAGGTTGCTATGTCTGTACAAAACCAGAACATGTATTTATTTTCCAGTGTACACCATGATTTCTGCAGCCAGAAATGCCTGTTGGAATGACTGAAGTTCTATTTTATCCATCTTTTATTGAGACAGTGTTCCTGCGTGTGATGGAGTCATAACAATTGTCTTCTTCTTTACTAATAAGGTTGATTCAGATTTAATTTATTTCATTAGCTTGACTGATGCAGTTATCTGTTTCTGCCATTATAAACCATATGTAACTGTCATCAGCTGCAGACAAAGACATCATTAGTCATTTTATCTCCAAGGTTGTGTGGCTATAAAGAGAACACACTCGTCTGTCCTTAACACACAGCCGGCGATCATCTCGACTGTGAAGTCCACTGAACGACGCCTCTAATTGAGCCCGAGGGAAGACGGGGGACCAGACGAGTGCAGCCTGTATGCAGAGATCCCAGGTTAGAGAGACACTTGGGTAACATGTTTCCCTCAGGGAGTGAAAAAAACAAGTGTGAGGAGGTGGGTAAAGCCTTTACAATGAAAGTAGGCCATCCTAACAAGGACTGGGAAACACTGTGACAGTGGAATACAGAGCCGAGTATACCGCAGCCAGGGTCTCTCATATTCACTGCCAATATTGCTTTTATTTGCCATGCACCATTTCACTCGCTCCTTTAAGCTCTGCAGACCTCAAATGCATTACCATGATGTATGGTAAATATATTTCTTTAGGTTCTCTGTCAGTGGGCTGCTTCACCATCTGGGTCTTGGTTTTTTTGATCACAACAAAGACATGTTGGCATCTGAGCAGATTCAACAAGACAGAGCCACGTGTCAGCATTTACACAGTATTCCTTTAACCAATATTTGATTCATTTCTTTTATGTTTCATGCATTGGTATATTCATATTTAATTAAGTTTGAATTTCCATTTCTGAACTGCAGCTTCTCTTTTTGAGCACTCACTTGTATCATATATTTATTAACATGACTTGGAGAAATAGTTCTCTGATACCTCACATTTGCAGTGTTACCAGACAACAGTGCAGCCCAGTCTGAAGTCACTCCAGCGTCATGACTCTCAGACACTGAGATGTCTCAGCAACTATACCGAATGGATGAAGTTTTGCAATGACATTTTGTGATGCCCCAATGATGACTCATACTGACTTTAATCCTCTAGTGCCACCATGAAGTAGACATTTGTGCTTTTGATAAAAATATCTCAGCAACTATAAGGTGGATTTGCTATACAATTTGATAAAGATATCCATGCTCCTTTTTGGATGAACTGTAGTCAGGTTTTTTTTTTTAATATAACACCACTACCACACCAAAATCTAACTTTGTCCTTTGTCTTATCACTAGAGCTGCACCAAACAATATTTTTTTAAATAACTGACCCTTTGCCAAGCCCCTCTTCCTACAGCAACTGTCCAATCACGGCTTAGCAACCGTGACTAGAGCTGACAAGCTTTCCACTTCTCTTCATGTAGACACGGTGTGCAGGAGGCTCAGAGAAGAGCGATACTCGGCGTTTCATGAGCCTGGACGGTAGCGTCTTTTCTGTTGTCTCTCAAAAACATGTTACAGAAGAGCACACGTGTGGAGAATGGATTAAACTTTGTCTTAATCTGCTCTAACGTAAACATTAGCATGTCCAGCTAACTAACGCTAGCTTACTAACTGCAGTAATTTTACCTCCAGCCAAACTTGTTAGATATCACTGCATCTACATTTGTTCTGTGGGGGATTTCAGGAGGAAGATGTGGGTTGATGCAGAATCAAAGTGAGTCAACGGCGACGCATCTCATTCTGGCTTGCTGTCTCAGGTCTAAGTGGAGTTATCTTAGCTCTTATCCCGGCTATCTTCAGCGATCACGGTCCAGCTCATCTGGCTGAGTGACCCGTCTACAAGTCTGCTGCACTGACCTAGTCCCTGTGCTTCCTTTTTCCACGTTAATGAGTGTCCTTCTGTCATCACATAGATATACCTGCCTTATTTCACCATCCGACCAATGTTTGCTGAGATGTAAGATAGCTCTAGCCCCAGACTTTTAGCATTTACATTATAGCATTTGTGCATTTTTTTGATTAATTGATTAATCTATCAATTAATTGGAACTGTCACTGCATCCTGGACTTATCACCACCCAATATGACTGTGATTGGTTTAAAGAAAAGGGTTCAGCCATACTGTGAAACAGAGGTCTGGCTATGAAATACAATACATCACAGTAGAGCTAGTAAACATCAGCATGTTAGCATTGCCAGTGTGGGAATGTTGATCTTAGCATTTAGCTCAAATCACTGCTTAGACTCTCGCATCATGTCTCACATCCATCCTACACACTAATTCTAAGTAGGTAAGTGACAAAGTGACATACACAAAGCCTGCAGAATGCATACTAAATATGGTCGTGAGTGTAGTGTTGATGCACACCATTCTCCCACAATGCAATATGGAAAGGAAAACAAGCAACTCCACCTGTATTTTTTCTTTTTCTTTTTTTTCCCCGAGTGTGTGTGTGTTTTTTTGAGATAGAAATGCAGAATGCAGTCACACTCTTAGCCTAAGGGGTTTATGTATACGTCATTGTGCAGAAATGAACATTAGGTCACGTGGGAAAACATTTTTCAGAAGGTCTTGGGAAATGAGCATTTTGAGGCTAAGACATACATACTTCAACAAAAATTTGAATGTCCAAATTTTTTTCACATAATGAACATTAATGTGAAGCTACAGAATGATATAAAAACCTCAAAAAGATCAAGGATCAAAGTAGTAAGTCTCAGGAAAAATATTCTGTTTGCGAAGTTTTATCAGCAGTAGCTTTCCGAAGTTGTAGTCTGCATGACATCACATATATCACTTTATGCTAGAAGAAAATGATCCGATGTTCATTTTTGTAAACTACCTGCTACAACTGTCAATCTATATATTATATTGTACAGAAATAAACCAGATGTAGCCAGCTGGGACGTGTTGTGTGTGGTCTTTCTGGGCTCTTTGTGGCTTGCTGAGTGGTGAACCTACTGTATAATTTACCAACCAGACTACAACTCTACTGTAGAACCAGTGAGTCCGGAAAAGCTGCAATTACACAAACAATGAGTCACCATCACAGTGACTTATTATTTCTGTTGGCCTCAAAGAAAAAAAAAATCCAGATGTTCAGAAGCCATCTGGTAAAAAAAACAAAAAAACAGAAAGACTCTTAACTCACACTAACACTGTTGACTGGCTGCAGAACAGTTTCTTTGCTTTTGTTTTGTGGAAGTCTCTCAGGACACCTCTCATTCTTTTGTTGCACCTCCCCTCTGTGCTGAGCATGTGAAAATAACAGGAGCTGGTGGAGGGAGGGAGCTATTTCTGAAGTACAAGCTGCAACCCAGCTGAAGAAAGTGTTGAGGCATTGATATCGATCAACAATCCTACCATTCAGTTTGTGCTTTGGAGCATTAAAAAGTCCTACTTATTGCTATTTTAAATCAAATTCATCTTTGTTATCACTAAGAGAAAATGGTAAAATAGCTTTAGGGCTCCAAGGAATACCTAAGATTACTTTCTGGTATTTATATTTCCTATCAGGCTTAGAAACTGCAGATAATACAGTTAGCCATGCAGCCACAATCCACATCTACACAGCAGAAATCAAACTGTTACAGTTTTTTTTACAATAAAAAGCGGTAAAATTCCTGAAGGCCAGTATTACAATTTCAAGTTTGCATTGTGAGTAAAACCATGTTTTTCCACTCTTTGGAAATTCACAGTGATAAATGTCCAACATCAACTAAAGTAAGCGACAGCCTCCCAGACTCAGGCTCAGCAGGTCAAGGTGGGTGTGTTGTGTGTTAAAGAAAACGACGACGTCGCACAGGACACAGTGTCAAAAGTTCAAATTACTGAGAGGTTTTCAATATAAAACTTGGTGAAATGATTCTGTGTGTGTGTATCAGTACTTCTTGAACATTTTCCGCACATTTGAATAATACTTAATAATAATGATAACATGATGATTTCAGTCACTATAATCGTGATATGAAATTTTCTCTACCACATAGTTTGATAAAATTATCTGAAAATTAGTAAAAAAAAACAAAACAGTTCTGATAACCTAGTAATCATCTTTTATAGATTAGTCTTTTACCAAGTAAAACGGTTAGATCCAACCTCTCCGATGTGAAGATTTGCTTCTTTTCTCTCTTTCATAACATTTGCAAAGTGGATATCTTTGTGCTTTATGTCAGCCAGATAAAAACAGGATGTATTCTTAGACTGGGAGTCCTTGGGCTCTGAGATTCTTTTCTAACATTTGCAAACTGAATATCTTTAAGTTTTGAAGTGTTTCTTTGAAAAAAAAAACGGAACATCTGAAGACATCACCTTCAACTCTGAGCAACTGTGATGAACATTTTCAAGGATATGCAAGTAATTGAAAAAAAAAAAGTCAATGGATTAAAGTGAGCTCCCACCTTTTGATCAACACTTAGGACCATGCCTGACACACCGAGCTGTATGAGGTCCTTATCCAAAGTCACTGTAGAGTAGATGGTGGTCGACACGTTCCCAGTCTGTAGAAACAGAGCGGAGCACCGGCGTAGAAACTAAACAAGTACTGCTGGGAACAGGGTCAGCCGCACAGATATTTTAGCCATAAAAAAGGCCATAAAAAGAAAAAATCAATACCAGTTTGAGTGTATGCTATATTTAGAATATTTTCAGCGCTTCCCTTTGCCATCAGACAGCCTTTTTCGACGGAAAACCACCATTACATGAGCCAGATATCGCTCCCTGTGGCTCAACCACAATCTCTGATTTTACTTTACAAAACATGGGGGTTACTGATCTACCACAGGAAATGACTATGGAGTCTGGTTTGGTTGGAGAAAGCGATATTTGGCTTATGTAATGGCGGTTTCCCACTGGAAAAGCCTTTCTGACTGCAAGGCAAGGCAAATTTATTTGGCACATTTCAGACAGAAAGGGAACGGGTGTGACGATGCATCGATTCAAACGGCCTGTATCGTTATGAAGCTGGACGTGAATCAGACAAAAAAAAAAAAAACAATGAAGCACTAGCGCATCAGTACATCTCATTAGGATGCGCATAAGTTTCATTTTTGGCATCAAGGGTCTGCCTCTCTAACTTTCCTAACCAGCATTTTAAACAGTTCAGATTCTCATTCAGGCTACAGAATCTTATTTACAAATAAGATTCCTAGTAACATGTTAACACCACAGTAAAGTCCCCTTCTCTCTGTCTCTCCGGTTACTGGTTTTAGTAAAACTATCAGGATTTCTTCTTGCAACTAATAGTACCCTGCCAATATAGCATTACTAAAATGAGAATATAAAGATACACACAATGCATCGTATTGTATCACGACAGGGCTGAATCGTATCGTACCATCATTAGCTAGTAAAAAATTTCTAGGATCGTTGAACATATATTGGGACGTGCACTGAATTGTCTCAATCAGTGAGATGCACATTCCCAAAACATACGCAACAAATAAGTACATACACACAAAAAGGTAAGATAAAGAGGTGAAAATATTGTAAACCATATTCTAAATATACCATACACTTAAACTGATACTGATTTTGGACTGAAGAGGCTCCTTCTTAGGTGGCAAAAATGAGTTTTGCTTCTGATCCTGTCCACAGCAGTTTGTTGCTTAGCTTCTATCACCAATACTAGAGACACACAAGACACTTCTTTGTCAGTTCCAATCTAATTCTAATACTTGAATTTGGATATCTGATATTATACTGATACCAGAGCTATTTTTTCCTGATCATTACGCATCATTATTATTATTATTATTAAACTGTGTTTAGTTTCAGTATCTGGAGAGCGTGTTTAGTCTCCATGTTGCCATTTTTTTTAATGTTAGTATTTGTGAAACATTTTTACAGAGCATGTTGTTTTATGTTGGTAATTATAATTGTTTCGCTGGTTAAAGTTTTAACCATGAGTGAGGTGACTCACTCTAGCTGTATTTTGTAACAGGGATTTGTGTCTCCTTTGATATATAAGAGTTGCTATGCTGTTATTTATCTTTAGTTTTGCGATGTGTATCACATAAATTTCAATTAATAACAATGTAGGACTATGTAATCGTATCAGTATGTGGATTTGTGTTGTTTAGTCCAATATCTAACTGAAATATCAGCCCCGATACAGACTGGATCAGCTCGGTCTCATCTCTAACTGCTCCTCCAAACTGGGGACGTTCCAACCACCATCTGCTGAAGATAATACACTGACTTTGGTTAAGTACCTCAAACAAGCAAACTTCAAAAGACCTGGGCTCTCACTTTATCATTACATATTTCATTTCATCACAAATTCTGTTTTCATGTCTACGAATCCCCGTACTTCAAAGAATACCCAGTTTTGAGGGCAAACAGGTACAGTAGTGGAGCCGCTGAGGATGTGAGTTAAAATAGTAAATGGGAGCCGCGCTGGAGCGGTAATTGCCTTGTATGTATAACAAATGAAATGACAAAGTGGACAATGAGTATTCGGGGAGGATCCACATTTGTCTTTGCCCACGAGGGATTCTACATCAACTTAGTTTGTGAGGACTTTGCTAAGAAGTAGGTCAAGTCTAGATAGAGGTGAACTCAATCCCTGAAGCTGTTAAAAATCATGATTTATTGCGAGCCGTTCAAGCCCCCTCACCGCAGTGACACTGTGGATGACACTGTAGGTAAATGTGATGCATAGGCTAAAAAAGCTTTCTACTTTTAAAAGCAGAGAAGGCTGTCTGGTCACGCAGAGGATGGGAGCTCATACAGTAATACATCTACACAGAGAGCGGGAGAGGAAATTGCTCCTCATTTTTTAATGTACCTTCAGTTTCCAGGCAGATAGACAGCACGGCTCTCCTAATATGACCGCTCACATCTCAAAGAATGTGGTCCACACGGAGCAACAGTCGCTTTGATTATGTTCAGAATACTTTGTTCTTCTCGTCTGAAGGAATTAAAGACCAATAGAGAATCTGCTTCTCCTCTGAGGCAGGTTGACAACAAACTGTAAAGATTATGAGCTACCAGGGAATGTTTATCTCACACAGACTCACTTTTCTACCACAGGAACCATAATTTCTCTGGAGTGATTGGGCTGTTAAACCTTCTATTGAGATTAATATTAAATACACATATTTTCTGCACCAGGAGACTGTTGTACCCATTAATAAAACCCCACTTAAAGCTGGCTCTCCACAACCACTCTTCAAGCCAAAAAAAAAATGTGTTGATGCAGAATTTTTTGTGGGAGAAATCGTGTCTAGTTGGATGTGATTTATCTACACTCCACTAACCAATATAAGAATTTGTGTTTCTCTTTTTGACTTGGTCTTTCTGTTTGTGTCTGTGTATGCGTGCGGAAACGAAAAAATCCAAATAAAATCACACTCAAACTATAAAACTGAAAGGAAGAGAAGTACAGTCGAAATAAAATTTTGAAAGCTTAATCTCTAAGCTTTGAAAAATTAAATACAACCATTTGTTGATGTTAAATTTCACTGGAGCACAAGTGTGTAGTTTACCCTGTTCTGTACTCAGTTCCTATTTATGTTGCTTACAGCACAGTCATAACCAGGATTTTAGAGACACAAAGCTTACAAGTCTGCACAACCCACAACAACGCACCTCTAACCACGCTTATGAAAACCAAAGAGCAGGTTATTTGCTCATTTATATTCTTTACAGAAGAACAGGGGGTCTTTAGAGGGAGACAGCAGGTTAGCAGTATAAAGCCCTTTTTACTCAAAGATCCTATAATATCGCCACAACAAGTGCCTTTAAGATGGTTTTGTATTTATGCTGAACTAAGCTGGCAAAAAGCCACCCAAGTGTTTCCTCTTACACAGTGAGAAAGAATCGCAGAACCAAAAGAGACGTGACATAACACAACAGCACACCCATCAACAGATGATTCTGCTTGTTTACAATCACACGTAAATCTTTTTGTGTTCCTGGATAAAAAGACCGTCACTTCTTCTGCAACAGATATGTTAAAAAGAACGCCATGTGTAATAATAAGCTTACTGCAACCAGCTCTGTGTCAGCGCTGCAAAAAGTGTGTTAAGACAGCTGATTAACATGTCAAATAAGTTTGTAAATTATCAACCACAGCCACAAACTGCAGTGACCATGTAACTCAACAGCGTCCTGACCTGCCATGCTAGCTTACCCTTTCACACAGACATCAATCCTGCTCTGTTATTACCTCCCTTGGTGGATCAGAAATGGAACAAAACAGATCCCCCCATTCTGCCTTTGAATCTGTGTAAAAGGGGTTTCTGCCACATAGAAGTGGTACGGGTTAAACTTCCCTATTAAATCCGCTTATCAGACTTTTTCATTATATGCAGACTTAATTTAAGTGAATTTTAGTTAAAAATTAAACTTTAATTGCTCATTGGAAACGTCAGTAATTTAGAAATTCGTAAAAACTAATGTTTTTTTTCCATTTAATTTGTAACAAATATGTCAAAAGTCTGTCCTGATGAGTACCTAATGTACACTTTAAGTCCATGGGTGTTCTAAATAAGCCCACTTTAGGGTTTTTTAATGAATAAACATTTATTTAAAAAAACTTAACAAAATAAATTTGTTCATTTCAAATCTGTTATCTCTTGACTCTCAAAAGATATTTCAATTTTGTCTCAATTCCTATGGCGGTGACGAGCTGTGTACACCATGTCTTCTTTGGAATGCCCAAAAACTGAACAAAATTTAAACTGTAGTGGAAATTATTATTCGTTACTCAAATATGCGTTGTGATTTTGTCTGTATATCTATCCTATGGTGCACTGTTGGCATTTGAAATTGGCAAAAATTTCTGATCCAAGCTTTAAAGCGTTCTTAAGACGAGAAACCAGGTTCAACCAGGAGGTTCAGTACTAATTTTGCAGGGGTAGTAAAGGAGTGAATGACAAGATTTAAAATTTAACAGTAACTTTGACTGATTTTCAGGTGTTATGGTAAATGTGGGTAATTATCTGGCTTGTGGAGCTGATTAATCAGGTTAGGTCAAGATTAGGGAGGATAATGATTCAAAGGTCAAGGAACCCCTTTGAAAATGTCCAAGCCAGTTTTTCCCTCGCCAAATTTTTCCCTAGCTTTTGTAGCCTGATTCCTTCCTGACACACTAGCAAGACATGGTTGGTACAAATGAATGTCTCTAGGTCATTAAGGTTCATATGGGTTTATTCGCTCTAGCTTTAAAACTGAGCCCACTAAGCCTCTGAGAGGGAGCAAAGTTGGCCAAGGACGAGGGTGTCAAAGTGGAGTTTAAGAGGTTTGAATATAAATTAAATATTTTTCAGAACCAAAAGCCTAAATGGTGTTTCAATGTTTTCTCCACAATGCCTGGAATAAAATCCTGTGATGGAAATTTTGAAGCCTGTATTCATTTATTATGTTGTTGGCCTAAAAGTAGCCAAAATGGAAATTATTAAGTCTAAAAAAAAAATAATGGAATCGGCTTATGAAATTCCTACAATGAGTAAGCTTTTAAAAATTGAGAATGTGTGAAGAACCCACAGGTTGCTAAAGCACACAAATTCACAGTTATTAAATAAATTCATACAGAGAACATCCCCTCACTGTCCTCGACGGTGGCTACGAACCTTGTTTTAAGGTGCAGATTGACTTTGAGTTTGGGATCTTTCCTGTTTGTGTCAGTGTCAGAGAACTGCAGAAAGACCAGATCTTAATCTATGAAAGCTCTGTGTTGAATTGACATTAAATTCTATTTTTAACATTTCAAATAATAGCTGAAGCTTTCATGACCTTTTAAATCTTACGTCTAGTTTTATTATCTGTGCGTGTGATTTTCTGAGAACAATAGACCCTCCAGTACTCCACCAGTGGCTTGTGGTTTCATGACCTCTTAAGGGCACAGCTCCATTTCTAATGGACCTGATACACCACATGCTGAACAAAAGTGACAGTTTTTAGCTTTGCTTTTTCCACATTAATATAATTTTAATACAAGTGTCAAACCTAAAGCCGATATAACTGTTAGGAATCACAATTTATAGAATATTTTTGTTCCCAGTGCAGCAAGAAAAACATGACACTATTGCTTTTTGCCTCAAGGCAAGTTTTAAATTCACCACTGGGTCTCAACAAAGTCCCCAAATGCAAAAACCAAATGCATGTTCAACAACCTGTGACAAATACTATTAGTCACAAAGTTCCTCTGATGTAGAGGGTCTGATACAGGGTCTCATCAAGCCTTATCCAACTTAATCGCTTGGAGTTTTAAGTCTTGATGAGAGCACAAAGGCACAGAGTGTCTCCTTCCTGTTCACTTCATTTGCTGCCTCAAGGCCACACACTGAGCTCTTAGGATCATGGCGATGAAACTATAAAAAAATAAGAGACACAAACTTAAACGTCTCTATTTCCTTTCACATGGGAAGACATAGTGAACAAAACAACAAGAACTCTGGGTAAAAGATAATGGTTCATGAAGCCAGATATCCTGCACCAATCAAAAGCCAATACCAACAGCTGATTAGGCTATAAGCTGAGGTGCTGAGCCAAAATGAGAAATCTCCTGTGGAGGTAATGGGCACACTCCCGGTAACCACACTGTATCTTTCATCAAGATCTTAACCACACCACTCCTCACTGATGTGTCAATTAAGCGTGAGGAATACGAGGCTGCAGTCTGGTTTCTCCATCGAGTGCAACACGTCTACAGCAGAGCCAAACACAATGCTCATAAAAGTGACATATTTCAGCCTCCTAATTATCAACTACCATCTGCATAGTGTCTGAGGGATTATGATGATTTGTTTGGGGAATTCTGAACAATGAGCTCAGACAAACAAACTGCAGAACATAGAAAACCAATAATATGTTTTAGATATGTGTTAGGGTTGTTGCATTAATAACATATTAATACCGCAATGAAGATGTGTGTGGTTGCTCCCTAGGTGAAAAACGAGATGCACATGATATGTAACGGCTAATCAGAGACTAATTTACAGCAAATGGCTGGATTGTAATGTCTGTCTGCAGACACTAATAAACATTATAACTCATTTTGAGGCATGTCTCTGGCAACCCGATCAAAGTTGGGGAGTAGTCAACTACATGTAATTAAAATACAAGTTTAAAGATCTCGTAAAGGAACAATAAATGTTTGTTCTGAGTTTGCCACACGAAACGTGTTATTAAACCGCAACCCAAATTTGAATCATTCGCTATGTATAATTAGGTCTCAAAATCATGAAAAAGTGAGCAGTTTTCTTTGCTGTAAGCTTTAATCGACATGTCCGGATATGTTTGAGCCACTAGAGAATGAGGATAGTGACAGGATGGTATTTTTTTTTCCCTTCTGTGCCAGGTTTTTGGAGTTGGAGTGACCTGAAGTGAACTGCTGGGCTGATTTGGACTGAAAGAGTCTCTGAGGTATGTTTATAACTGACTGTTAGGGAGGGTGCGGGGAGGGAGAGGTGGTGTCATTTGCATGTCAGTTCGTAGGGCTTGTGTAGTGTTGGTGGAATGATGGCTCCGGCACATCACCGAGTCGTGTTTCAGGTCAGTCAAAAGACCATGCCCAACTACAAATGCTTGCATGAAGTAGGCGTTAGATTCTTAGAGACAGTCTACAAGGAGACAGAGTAGCTGAGCAGCTGACGGTGTCGCCAAACACGGTAAACTTCCTAGCACTTCAGGCTAATGTTAGCCGGCAGCAGACTGCTGTTCACAGTCCGACAATTAAAATCTCACCTCCTGTGTCGATGCGTCTCCTCAAACATTTTCTCATCTCATGACTCCTTTAACTTTTCTTTCTGTTTTTCTCACTGCAAATCTTTACTACAGCAAACTTTGGCACATTCATGCAAATGATTTTCTACATTAAAAATTGCTTATGTCATGTTGATCAAAATGATGAATAGCTGTACTTCCCAAAACATGTAGGCAGTAGTTCACTCCACATTTCACATGCAAAATGGTTAGCTAATTGTCACAATCTGTCAAGCATATCTCTGTACATTTCTATTACAGTTTTTTTTTATATATATATAAATGTATTATATATATATGTCCCAAATTGATGAATT
Source organism: Lutjanus erythropterus (assembly GCF_056507025.1). Classification (NCBI taxonomy): domain Eukaryota; kingdom Metazoa; phylum Chordata; class Actinopteri; order Lutjaniformes; family Lutjanidae; genus Lutjanus; species Lutjanus erythropterus. The sequence goes on along the minus strand of NC_139318.1, from coordinate 36,565,703 downwards.
TCTCATAGGTGAATCTTTCACTAATGAAGGGGAATGTGTTAAGCGTTAGATCAATCAATGATCAACCACTTTTCTGAAATTGCTCATTGGTAATTTCCCATACAGCACAGCAAGTACAGTACTGCCTGAGTCTTGTCCTATTCTTTTTTTTCTGTATCACTATGACATGGTCTTTCAACAAATTACACTACAAACAGAAAATACGTAAAACTGAGAGTGCTGTGTGATCTCTTTGTTGAGCAAAAATGTCAAACATTTGCAGCTTTTTAAAGGATTTTCTTTGTGATAGTAAACAAAGAGTCTTTGGGTTTTGGACTGTTGGCTGGACAAAAGAAGCGATTTGAACGCGTCGTTTTAGGCTCTGGGAAATTGTGATGAGCATTTTTTTTTTTAAACATTTTTTGACATTTAATAGGCTAAACCACTGATCAGTTAATTGATAATGAAAATAATTGTTAGCTGCAGCCCCAATTTTGCCTATCTTGTTTTTAAACAATTAAACAAGGACTTAAATGTCTATTTATGTAATTAAACATAAATATTTAGTCTTGAGAGATAAAGTAAGACTTTTGAGCAAGTTGTGGGCTTTTCTGGGTAATCCATTGTGTGGTGCTGTTTGTACAAATTGTTTGAAGAAATGCATTTACTGTCTTGCAATTGTTAAAGAAGATTCTAGAAATGCACCAAAGTAAAGGAGAAAAACTGCACCACACAGACATGAGAGTGGTATGAATCGTTTCATCTACTCTAAAGTGAATGGGCATATTTCCTAAAATGAACTACCACAATATAAGTGCTTCTACAGAGAAGCAAAAGCAAAGGCAGGAGAAGATGCACAAAAAAAAAGATCTGTATTTTCTGTATCATGTCTGTAATAATTCGAAAATTCTAAAAAAATCAGCCCTATTGTGGATGTTAAGCTTCCCATAAGCCTAAAAATAATGTTCACTGTGAAATGATCTTCAACATTTCAAAAGATTCTGAGCCAAAGTCTTAAGCGGTGCAAAGGAGTTGAAAGAAGACTTGAAAACATGCACTCTAAAAGCCAAACAAATCTTACTGAACTGTTGGGAGCACTCAAGGAAATGAGTCCAGGGACCTGCTCTGCATATGTGTGAAAGTTTAGACAGCATAGGAAATCATTGCAGCTCACTCCACTCCTGCTTATATGGTGTGACAACCTACACATGTTTTCCTGGCTCTCTATCTGTCTGGTTTCAGTCTGAAAATTGCGCTGCCAATAGATATTAACTCCTAAAGACCAGCCTAAGAGGTGGTAAAGGGAATACGTGTCAAGAAGACACAGAAGTGTCTGTTGTGAGGATAAAGAAAATAAATGTTTCCTCTTCTGTTTTCCTGCAGCTCTTCTTCCTTCCTTCCTTCCTGTCTCTCTTTGCCTCCACAACATCCCCTCTATCTTCTGGGATCTGACACGTCCGGCCTGCTGACTGATACAGTAATTGAAGGACAGGTGATAAACTGTGTGTCAGCCTACTACCACAACATGTATACTTACTGCTGATAGGAGAATAGATTAAACCAGCCAGTGGTCTGAGAGCACCGTCACTGTCCAATTAAAGGTTAGAAACTACAATGGCTGTCTATAAACAGATTAGTTAATCAATGCTGTTTGTGTTTGAATATTTTAGCCCATCATCCTAATTAAAAAAAACATTCTGTATATCTGACTGAATTTATCAGCAGTGATATGGTTTTACAAAAAGCAAAAACCATAAAACTCTTGACAGATAATTCATCCAATTTCTTGGCTAAAGGTATAGTCTATACACTACATTTTGTTTTCTGAAAGCAATAGGATATAAATTCAACATTAAACGTCACTGTATATCCAATTTGAGACTTAGTATTTAAATCATGCATTTAATCAATGAAAGTGCAGTAAGAATTGGTAATGTCAGCAATGTGCACAAATCCTCAATTTACATTGTTGATTTGTGATAATCTAAAGTACCCTGAGGACATGTTCTTTAACAAATGCTCTGCTTGGAATAATAATTTGTGACTGATATGTTTTATCTTACAATTAAAAAAAAAAAGATTCTGAGTTGACTCACTCAAAATGTTTAAATGAGATTTGAATATGCAAATATTTTTTGTTTAAAAGTTTAACGGTTAGACACAGGATGTTTCCTATTTTATTGGACAGTACAATCTCAATTTAAGAAGTAGAATATTAGATTAGAGGTGGTAAAAAAAAAAAAAAAAGACAGATATTGCAATTGCAATATGAGTGTTTTCTTACATCCAGAGAACAGGATTTGTAGGGCAGAACATCTCTGCAGATTTCTGCGATTTGGATGTAACACTTGGCCATATGGCCATTTCATTGATATTGATTGATTGTGCAGCCCTAGATGTGACAAAATCCTGCTCATACGTGCGTGTCTTAAGCACACAAATAAAATTTCCACATTAACAAGAACCTGAAAACAGTCTTATAGTGTCAAACTCTGCACAAACATAATTCTGCACGGTAAAGCTCGAACGCCAAACTATGACCTGAACATACAAAAAACAACACAGATTTTTGAAAAGAGGGGAGCCTTTAATGAAGTCTGTGTGTAACCACTAAATCATAATATCATCTTGTGCTGAAATAATCGATGAATGGATTAGCTGATCTACAGAAAATTAAGAAAAAGAAGCATAACACTTCCATTTAAATGTCTAAAAATATTATGTCCATGTTAGATATTTTGTTGAGCTGTGTCCTTAAATTGTCCCAAATGTTTCCGACAATGGTCAAACTCCAAAGAAATCTGTAATTTTATTCAAGGTATTACTGCATTTCATTTAGTTGACTATCAATAGCATCATATCTTCCTAAAAACTATCGAGGAGTTATATCTGATGAGGAAACAGGAAAAAACACATGATGCATCAGAGCGAGGAAAGAAATCAGCAAACTAGCTAGCTAGCCACTTTGTTGTTTACTCTTGTTTGTATTGCTCACTCATGATGGAGCATGATCATTCATTGCTGTTTGCGATGTGTTCTGTGCTGATACAAACTTGGCCTTCAAGGCTTTCTGTCATAAAGCTTGTCTTGGTTAAGTTTAGGGGCAAAAAAATCATGGTTTGGGTTCAAATAGCAAGATTTATGCCAGAAAGGTTGATGTATTTATCTATTTATCAATTTATTTGTTCTGTAGATCAGTGAACACAACAACTTCCATGATCCCACACTAATTCACAACATCATTAGACTCGTTGTTATAGTTATCATTAGGTCTTTTAAACAATGAAAATACTATTTTTTAAAATCAATTTTAGACCGAATATCTTCAGGTTTTAGTCTGTTGGTCAGACAAAAACATGCAATTTGAAGATATCCCCTTGGGCTCGGGGAAACTGATGGGCGTTTTTCATTATTTTGTGAAATTGTGAGGTGTGCAATCATCCAGTGTGGACATAATTTCTCAGGATGCTGGGCTGCTATTATCTTATCTTGTGGCCCTATGTCTCTGTCTCATAAGACCTTTATTTATTTATTTTTTTTAGCTGATATTGCGCTTAAACAGTACACAGTCCTCAATACATTTAGTTACAACCTAATTTGATACAGGTCAGAACTGATGATAAGTAAAGTAGTATTCCAGTGAAGGAGCACTGGTTTGTATCTGAGGCTTCTGGCAAAATATAATGAAGCCATCATGTGTAGTCTGCTGTGTGCACTACACATTATGGGTACTTGAAGGTGACCGGGTTACATACACAGTGCACAGAGAGTAGGAGGAGGAGGGAAGTCAGAGGGGACCCACAGCTCATTTTTGCCCTGGGCAGTGGAGGGTGGGTTAATCCAGACATGCACATGCCTGCATGTGAGATCAACAGTGTTTTGTGTTGAGAACAAAGCAGAGTAAACATTTTCTTTTACGGACACAGTGGGCATATACAGAAGGAGAAGGGGAAGTTTTTACAGATGTTTTGTACCGTGAACTTTTAAGCTGACAAAAGTCTCTGTTCTCCATGAAAAAGCAAACTTTTTACAGCCACCACTCACATCTACAGAGAGCTTCATACTCAGAAGATACTATACATTTTGGGGTGAGTATATCACTTTAACAGTGTGCAGGTGCTTGGGTAATTCACCAGCTGCCCGTCAGCTCTTTGGAGAGCCTCCCTGCTGCTTTTGTTTTAGTACAATCATGAGTCCTTGAAGCTGACAAACTACTTTCATCCTGCTCTAATGACTGAAGACAGTGACAAGGAAACAAACGGCACAAGAGGAAGGTGCACTTTCGTTTTGCATGTACTGTACGGTGAAATGAATGAGCCTCATCAGATGGACTCATGATTCATAATCTGCAGACATAGGTGGGTGAGGCGGATGAGTAATACTGTCCCTTTCCACGGAAATTACTGTCAAATTGCCCTTGATGAAGGCACTGAAGTTCTTATTCAGTGGGGAGGCACAGTGCATGGTGATGAGATCTCTTGGGTGATTTTATTTGCTCTGTACTGTAAAATTTGAAAACTATCTTGTTGAAAAACAAAACAAGCATTGCTGATTAATATCACTGTGGTGTTAATTAGTGGTGCAGAGCACAGGGAATTCCTTTTGTTACAAAATAGGGATACTGAATGATGACAAGGATTATGATCAAAAACCAATGAACTGAATCAGAAAGACAAATCTGCACTGACTACTAAATATTAACCTTGGTGTTTTTATTTTCCCATTAGGGAGCCACGGACCCTACTGTAGCATGTGTAAAAATAATAAAAGAAATCAACCAATTTTTCCTTTAAATATTTATTCATGAAAACGTAACACGTAGAAAAGTCCTAAAGAGGTAATTAAGGATTAGTATGAGTAATAGATTCATCTTTTAGTAACTGCATATGTAACTGATCATTTATGAGATTATTTGATCTCTTTTCTCAAAATCACTTTTTGAAGGTCTCTTTTTGACTGCATTTTTCATCTCGACCTCAGACAAAGAGGATTTGGAATATCATTTGAAGGCCAGTCAAGGCCACAAATGCCAAGATTTGACTGAATTGTCTGTGCATTGTCTGATTTATTTGAGAACATTATGGCTGAGAATGGATTTAAAGCTTCTCTCTTCAAATACAACCACTAACTTGACTCAATTCTAATCTTAAGTCTTTTATTTACCATCACTGGTTGCCATCATGAACAACTGTCACCCCTCTCCGCCCTCCTTTACACGCACTCAAAGAGAGTGAATATGGGAGACAGGAGAAGAATTTGTTGCTGCCAGGGAAGAGATGTCAGACAAATCTTATGTAATATTAAAATTTGGCTGCAAAACAGCATCCAAAAGAAAACACACAGCAGTGTGCAAATTCTGCAATGTAACCTTACTGAGACGGCTTGGACCAGTTCAAACCATTAACATAAATAAATATGGACACCATGTCTCCACTTCCTCTCACTGTGCAATAATGAAGCCAAAATATACCAGATACGATAGCTGCCATCTTGCAGATGACATAAATTTGAGACCAAAGTCTGCGCACTAAATCACGAGCAAAGCTCAGCTGTCAATCATGACAAAAAAAAAAAAAAAAAAACTCTCTCTGTCATCAAATAAGTAATTCAAACCAATCTGAAAAATGCCTGCGATGAACTGGCGACTTGTCCAGGGTGAACCCCGCCTCTCGCCCAATGTCAGCTGGGATAGACTCCAGCAGCCCGCGACCGTTACGGAATAAGCGGTTACAGAAAATGAATGAATGAATCTGAAAAATGAACACTTGAATATACATTGGTGTGATAAGAACTTCCTACAATGACAGAAACCATCTTTGGGAAAAATTTACTTAATGTGTATTTTGGCGTTTCAGATGGGCTCGTGTCCAAATGGAAGGGGTGGGGTTCATGACAACACTACAGCCAACCACCAGGGGGTGATCGAGGTGTTTTGGCTTCACTTTTGAGCAGCTGTCATGTTGTCCTTCTTCATATATGTCAGTGGTTCAAACTTTTATCTGCACTTGTAAAGCACTTTGAGAGGGAAGCATAAATGAGGTAAGCTAAGTTTAAGTGATCCTAGCAAAGGTAGCTAGACAAGTTATGTTTTTGTTTGTGTGAAACAAAGAAAAACAGAATGCAATGATTTGCAAATCTTTTTTTAAACCTATTTTTAATTGAACATGTGCAAAGTGATTACCTTTATTGTTAAATATACACTCATTCTGAATTTGATGCCTAACACAAGTAGTATATATTTACAAATAAGAATAATCTTTACCAGTTTGAACATGTATTTTGTCTTTGTAGTATATTCAGTTGAATAGAGGTCAAAAAGGATTTGCAAATTACTACATTCTGGTTTTTATTTATTTTTAAACTTAGAGTAACAGAAGAAAAATCAAGACATAATGAAAAATAGAAAATAATTAAATAAGATAAGGAACAAAGGGATAGCTACTGAGAGATTACTGCAGTGGGCGTCTCAAAAAAAAAGTCAAGAAGGGGTGCCACACTTTGTAAAATTTACTATTCCACGGGTAGTATAAAAGATTTTCTCAAGATTCATACACAACATAATGTCTCTAATCCAGTGTGAGTGGGAAGGAGGGGCAGAGTCCTTTTACTTCAGTAAGACAGCTCACACAGCCAGTAAAGAAGGAAAAGCCAACGCGCTCAGTTTTGCTTTTGGCAAATTCAAGTTTGGAGAAATGCCAAAAACAGCAATCAAAGGATTTGGCTCAATTTGGTGAGTTTCTGAGATAGTGTGAAAGACTGAAGTCCAAAACTAAAAAACAAGGACGTGACATGTGAAGGAGTGAGGTGGATGCATTTCTACATTTATCACATTAAAGTCCACATCAGGGCACATTTGAGCTGATTCGGTTATGTGTTTATATGAAATGTGGAGACAGTGGACTACTTTAAATTGCAAAAGCACATGTTGAGCACACATGGAAAAGGAGTGGCAGCATTATATATTGTTTTTGAATGAAAAGTGTCAAGCTAGCAAGTAACTTCAAGTCTGTTTATAGTGTGTCTTTCAGACTTTTACAGCTATAGAAGTGTTCAGGAAGTCCAGTTCAACCTGCGGCTTGTGTAACATGTTTTACTGCCACGGACAAAAAAAAAATAGTAAAGCACTTTTATCAAAACTGCTTTACAAGGTCTTTGCTCCTCATTCCTCCATTCACACACACGCTCACATACCGATGGCAGCGAGCCACCAAGCAGGGTGCCGACCTGACCATCAGGAGCAATTTGGAGTTCAGTGTCTTGTCCAAGGACACTTGGACACGGTCAAAATAGTCTTCTGATGTCTTTACTGCAGAAAGAGGCCGGATCATCTGTCAGAGAGCTGAGAATTACCACTGTCACAGATGACGAGGAGCTCAAAAGACAGTCTAAAAAATGGTAACTGTCAGCAAAAATCCTTCTGACTGCTTCAAAGAGCCTGACAGGAGAGTGTGTGAGAAGTGTGTGATAGGCTACACAACGGTGGCAAAGTATTTCATATTTTACTTTGTCGTCTTGTAATTTAAGCCATCTAATTTTTGGACCAATTTGGTACATCTGTACAATTACTTGACCTGGACTCAAGTAGATCTATATTCCCTTACTATTCTGTCTGTGAAAAACGGGAGAATCTAATCTCTCCAAAATATTTCATGTTTTCTGTTATATGGCAGTCATTCCCAAACATTGGGTTTTGACCCTCAGGTGGGTCACAGGAGATTTTATTTGGTTAACCAAAAGAATCCTGCAAATTTATGTGTGCCTTTTAAAAAGCATTTAAAGTGTGGGTTTTGTTTTACTTATGAGACAAAAAACAAGCACATACTCATTCTGCCTGAAAGTTTTAAAAAAGTTTTCCAATTAGTAAAATTTTGATGCAAAAATTTTCTTTTCTTCTTTAGATAAACTTACTTACTGTACATGTATATATATACACACACACACACACACACACACACACACACACACACACACACAATACAATACATCATTACATTATTAAAAGTGTGCTTATGCATGTGTCTAGATAAAATAAGGTGATGCAGAAATGGCAGTAAAAATGTTCAGGAATGTTCATTCATGCACAAAAATTAACCCTTCACAAGATTTATTGATAAGGCCTGTTGTGATTTGGGTTGCGATGGTTTGTCATTTTTAAAAAGTGGGTCCCCAGAAAAAAAGTTTAGGGAATACTGTTATATAGCAAATGCTTGAATGAATATACATTCATTTTGTTTGCCACAAAGGCATTTTCAGGCATTAACTAACAAACGAACAATGGAGACAAAGAGAAATTAAGTCCTGCCCATAGTGGAGCAGAATAAAAGTCAAAGCTCTCCATTGTCTTTGTATTGCATGATGGTGCCTCCTGGTCATTTCCATCTGCTAGCAAACAACAGAAAAATGCCTAAAAGCTACTGCGTGGTGAGATGTACTACCAACATGGTGAAAAACCCACAACTAAGTTGCTGCTGAACTGAAAAACTAAATGTTTAAGAAGACAAAAGTGTAGACAGACGTGAGGCATCGGCAGGAGGAGTGGAGAAACTGTATGTTCCAACTGTAAAGGTTGAAGGTAAACTAAGCTTTACGAGGCCTGGTTTGATCTTTGTGTGGTTGGGATTTGTGTAGGAATTGATAAGCAGAATCAAAATTAAAATTTTCTTAGTGATTCCTTTAAAATTGTAATTTTGAAATCGATTCTTATTTGGAATCGGTTCTTGATGCCCAGTCCCACCAGTGGTAGTATGGCGCTTTGCAGTTTGTCTCTGTACGTTATCGTAATCAGTGGCGTTATGTTTGGGGTAAATAAGACCCCAGAGACCTGTTCAAAATCATGTTTATAAACAATTCTTGTAAAATTAGGAGATGCCAGGAAGCATTAGGCTGCTAAAAATAATACTGAGGATGTTTTTTACTGTTAAAGAGGATCCAGGGTTTTAAGAGCCCAAACAGAACATTAGGGTTAATAACACACTGTAAATCCCTGCAGCACTAACCTGCTAAAAAGGTGTCACAAGACTGCTCTTCACTCACACTTCTCATGTCTCACGTTATGAATCATGCTTTACAGTAAATGTGTCAGAGCTGCACATAAAAACAGAAAACGCCAAACAATTATGGTAAGTGCATGCACTGCAGACTGGTAACACGATGCCCACACACTGATAACAAGGTAATGGGGAGGAAATGTGAGTGATAGTGGAAGGGTCGACTCCGTAGGTGGTGTAGCATTCTGCTTCTTATATACACTGAGTTATCAGTCTGAGCAGGACCATCCATATCACAGGCGCGCAATGAGTCAAAGTCACTTTCTTGAGGGGGAATCATCCATTTGAATCCTGGATTTAGGGGAGTTTCTTTATTAATGTTACACTTTTTCTTCTTTTCTCTTTCTTTTTAGCTTGAGGAGCTTAAAATAAGTGAAGCACCGCTGCTCGCACAGTGTGACAAGTGGAGGGCCTGGAGAGATTACTTTTTCACTGCTGTCTACAATAACGTAATATCGTAGCTTCTTACCCTCCGACCTCGGGGCTACACTTGTCACTCTCACCTACTCATACTGAAAGACGTGGATGAAATATATAAGAAGTCTAAAATGTTCGTCTGAAGAACTTAATCTGGTTGCATTTTATTTTACAGTACACTAATAACAAACAAAAAGACTACTACTATGTATCAAATTAGACAAAATATAGAAATATATACTTTTTTTAGACCCATATTAGACTTTATGAGGGAATAATTAGGGACACATTACAACAAAAACTGTACTGTAAACTAAAATGTATTGTTTCCCACTGTGAAGCTCTTGTTTGTCTTTATTAGAGGGAAATTTGGGACATATGACAACAGAACTGGATGGTAAACTCAACACATCCTCATACCTAAACATAAACACCAGAAAAGGTAAATTTTCAATTGACCCTTCCCTAACTGTCCAATCATAGTGTTGTGTTTCTCTACATGTTGAAGGTGTGCAGGAGGCTCAGAGAAGAGCGATACTCTGCATTTGATGAGTCTGGACAGTGGCATCTTTTCTGTCGTCTCTCAAAAACATGAAACACAAGAACACGTGTGGTCAATGGATTAAACTTCATCTTCATCTGCTCAAACGTAAACTGCGAACGTAAGCGTAGCCAGCTAACTAACGCTAGATTACTAGCTGGAGTACCTTTACCTAGAGCCAAATTTGATACCACTGCATCTGTATTAGTAATGTGGGGTGGGCTGAGGAGGAAGATGTGTGCTGGTGCAGAATCAAAGTGCGCCAATGATGATTCATCTCTCTCTGGTTTGCTGTCTCAGGTGTAAACCGGGTTAGCTTAGCTCTTAACACCGCTGTCTTCTGCAATCGTGGTTGGGCTTCCACCGCGTTTCCTTTTCCCACGTTAATGAGTGTATTTCTGTAATCTATCATGTAAATACATGTGCCGAATCCCACCATCCGAACCGTGTTTGCTGAAATGCAAGCTAGCTTTAGCCTCAGTCTTTTAGCATTAATCTGCTTTACATATACACTTTCACAGGGTTCGTGTTTTAAAATGTGACAGATGGAAACATTAAAACGTCAGCAGGAGACTTCTCGGTTGACTCAAGGAATTACAGTAGCAGTATCTTATGAAATTTGCATTGTCAGCTAGCAACGAGAGGCTGCTTTTGTTTACGTCTCTAAAGAATCACAGACCTCGTGTTTCAACAATTACTCCCAATTTCGATGTTAAATCCACCATAGTTATCACCATAAACTGCATAAATGCAGTGCAAGAATGGAAGGTTTGGCAGGCTTAGCAACAGTAACTAAGGAGGGTGGTGCTTAGCGAAGAGTCAGTTCCTCCAAAAGTGACATATATTACTGGTGGAGAGTACCAGCTGAGACAGGCTTACTGTATCTTCACTACGTTATGTAAGTCACATGACATAACTCACATGACATTACACGCATGGTTTACATTGCAAAACGGTTGCAGTTTGGTTAGGGTTAGGTTTTTGATCCATCCATCTCACCTCCTCCAAATGTGGACTTTCTCACTCCTTGTTCTTCATCCTGTCATGCTCATTACGTTTACTTGGGGGCGCAACCTATCAATAAACAGACATATCAGGTGGAATAAGCTGCTTGCACTTGCACCTAACAGGCACGTTTTTCTAGTGAGGATGAGCTGGTAACCTAAAGTGTATTGTTTCCAACTGTTAGACCCTTTTTAGGCTTAATTGGAGGGTAATTAGGGGCACACGTCATATCTGCTTCTTACCCCATTTAAAAATGATATGTGGACCAGATCTACCAATTAGAGGCCAAAATTACAAGTAGAGGAATGTTTTTCTATGGGTGACTGCACAGACTTATTGTAATACTGTCAGCAGATAATGTGATTTGATCAAAGCCAAATGTAGAGAACCAGTCAAAGAAGGTGTGTGTCCAGATTTAGCTTACAGTACAGTTCTGTTCTAAAGAGCCAGTAATTACCCTCTAATGAAGTCTAATAAGGCTCTAACAGTGGGAGACACTATACTTTGGCTTACAGTACAGTTCTGTTGTAACATGCCCCTAATTACCCTCTAAAACATCTAATAAATTGTTTAATATTGTCTAATAAAGAACATATTATTCCTAGTTTTTGTCTCATTTTAATACAAAGTACAGCTTCTTACGTCTTACTGTTGTAAAGATAAAGTGCAATGCTTAATCTGAGTAAGAGTTTAGCTCATCATATTCGACACATACCATTTTTCTTCCTTCTTGACTTTATATTGTTGTGAAACTTGTGGCTGTTTTGTTTGTTTTTTGTTGGGATACAGTGAGGGAAGTTTGGTTTGGATCGGTCAGAGTAGAGGATGAATGGTTGTTATGATGGAGGGTGATAGTCTGCAAAAACATAGTTGTTTTTTCTTCCTTATTGCCTGTTTCCAAGGTCAGAAACAGCACAGACAGCAGAAACCATTAAATGAGCAATTCAACTTCACGTATAAAAAAACTAAACTTGTGCATGAGTTTTTTCTTCCTGTCTAATTCTTTTCACAAACCATAGTTATTCTCTTGAACTGGTAATCCATCACACTTCAGAAAAAAGGAGACTACCTGCTTTCTTTTCAAGAGTAAACATACAATCTAAGCTGCTGTACTTTATGGTTATTTCTGCCTTGCTCCAGGCTGCCTGCGCCGTGATACAATGTCTGTAACCACCAAAAAATGACTCACATGCCTGAATTGCTTAATGAGGTTCACAGGTCAAGTAACAAAAGGCCATCTGAATTCTCACTCACAGATTGCAACTGCCCTTTTCTCCGCCTGATCCATAGCAAGGAGCAGAGATGGGGAGGTATCTCACAGGGCCATTATTATGAGGCTTATCAGACAGCTCATCAGCTATGGGCAGATGAATGGCATTCACCGTAAGCAAAGCCTGAGATGGAGACCTTAAGATATTAGCCTAAATGATGGCCACTATTTCCCCCTGCAGAGGATAAGGCTGTTTGGTAGGACTGGAGCAAAAGAAAGGCAACAACAGCAAAAAAACAAGAAATGGCTGCAGAATAGTTTGGCATACTTAACTTCGTATATTTTGACAATGATGGAAGGATACTGCATGTGCTTAAGTACAATGCAATGAAAATGTGTTTAGAACAGTAGGCATAAATTTGAAGGAGCAATCTGACAGATTTACTGTAATAAATCATAAAATTAGCACTACATGTCATTAGAGACTAAAGAGCTATGCTAAGTTGAAATACTCACTTTTGTGTCCTTTGAAATTTCTATTTCAGTCTTTAACTTGTGTCATTGTTTGCCTCTTTTGCGAGTCATAAGAAATCATTAACAATCTTTTAGAGGAAGTAGATGTTTATAACAGTTAATTGCGCAATAGGTTGATGGAGTCGCTGAACTCAAACTCCAGACTGTATTTTCAGAGCAGTGGGGTTTTGTTTGCAGGATAACGGGCTTAGCTTTACATCAACAGACAAATGACAGTTATGACCAGCTGATCAGTTCACAGTTTGGGATTCGTCTTTGCTTGTTTTTGCCAAATTACAGTGTTGCACACACCTCGCTCGCCTGCAGCCTGTCTGAGTTTCAAGTCTGGGGGGAGGAAGTGAACGTAACACCTCACATAGACTGTACATAAAAAAGGATTTCAATTTATTTAATATATTGTCCATGGCTTCAACTTGCTAGTTGGACTGCTACACTCAGTTTTGGTCTTGCAGTTTTTACATATTGCTTCTTTAAAAGCTGTTTGGACAAAAGACTGCTGAAATGACTGGAAACAGGATTTAATTATAACAAGACTCTACAGAATCTACAGCCACACTAGCAGCTCTGTAAGGCAGTACTAAGGCACAGCAGGGCGTTGAGCTAAATGCGAACGTCAGCATGCTAACATGCTCATAATGACAGCGTTAACGTGCAGAGCAGGGAAAGCTACTTTGAAAGCAGAGCCTTGCAAGTTACCAATTACTTCAGACTGGAAGAAGTTTACCTACAACAAAGCTACTCAAGGAATGAACAGAGTTTGGTTAACTAAAGCTAGTTCAAACTACTTGTGATCAGTATTTTTTTTTATTGTACTTCTTTTCAAACACGGCAAAGCAACAGCATGACAATGTAAGAGCTGAGAGACAGAACAGATGGAACAGAAACCAACTTACATAATGATATGGCTCAACAGTAAAAACAGAGTGAGATTGCCAAAAAATAACTCAGATGGTAGACAGAGCATGTAGATAAAGAACTTCACTGGCAGATGTGTAGGTTATAAAGTGTTGCATGTCACAGGTCTAGATGATTCTTACGAAGCCGATTTGTTGTCATATTTGTCGTCGGGGTCCGTTAGTGAAGGAGATGGAATTTGCAGACTTAGCATGATATTTCTCCACCTGGTTGGTGAGCCTAAAAGAGAGGCCCTGGTGTGCTGCCAAAATACCAAGCTGGGAGAAGCACACCCTGGCTGGTGGCAGCGTGACTGCCTTCCACTCTTTGACTGTGAGCTTTCTCCCCAGCATAAGAGATGTCCACCTGCCCCTGCAGGGAGGGCTTTTAGATGGAGAGGATCACCCAGAACAAACAGGCTTGGGCAGAATAGGATGTCTAATAGGCTTGGGTGGTATAAAGGTATTGTGGTCTACCAGGGTATTAAGAAATCCCAATGGTATGATTTTCAGTAACGTCATAATAAATACAGACACTCCTGTTTCTACTAAACTGATACAGAGATGCTGTACTGTAGTGTGCAGCACACACCAGCAGGGGTCACTCTCCCTACTGATGGAAAAGGCAGTGCAGCTGAGCTGAGAAACATGGCTTCTGGGTAACGTTACATGTGTAACTGATAAAAAAAGAAAAATGCCTCTGCCCTGGGAGTATTTTGGATTTACTCCTGGTGAAAAGGTAAGCTAACAAACACTGCAGACTACTGACTGGTCAGAGGAGTGTGTAACTCCAGAGCACGAGAGAGTGAGTCACAGAGGATGAGCGTGCGCTGAGTGAAGGAAAAGTGAAAAGTGAAGCTGGCAGCATGTATAGTGTAGGCTAGAGTTTAGTCAGTGAATAAAATAGTTCAAACTAATTTGTAAAAAAAAGTATGAAAACAGTGTATAGTGTAGAAATGGAAAGCTTTGACAATTAGCAACCGTAACTAAAGAGGGCAGGGGTTAGCAGAGGAAAATTCATCCTATGGACACCATAAATGTCTGTTTAAGATTTCATGGCAATCCATCTCATAGTTATTGACATATTTCTGTCTGTTAACCAAAGAGGTGGACCAACGCTGCTAGCATGGCTCAGAAAAATGGCTCAGCTTCATAAATTTGACCTCTGGCTCTGTGAGTCTCAGATGTTCCAAGAACAGGGGAATGAAACACATTTATTCATTCCTTTCTTCAGTCTCTTGGACAACATATCATCACGCATAGTCACGACCTTGGGCAGTTCAGACGCACACTGAAGGTGTGTGGGGATTTCATTCTCCCGAGTCCTCTCCCACATGAGACTTCCAACATAAAGGACCTTTATTAAAGAAGTGTGTTTTATTAAGAATATATTCCTACAAGGGGGGCTCGTCTATCATCATGGCTGTGCAGAGGTCCATTATTACAGCAGAGTTATCGCTCCTGTCCCTGGTAACACTGCAGTGTTCAAACGGCTACTATAAGGAAGAGTTATGGTGACCAAGACAGAGAGATATATTACAGCCAAGCATCACATGATGAATTACTGCTTTGCCTGGGCTTATTTGTTGGTACTTAGGGTTGGCTGTGATATATACCAAAAAGCTGTGGCCTGATACAGAGGCGGTTTGAGGTAGTCTGTCAGTGTAGTCGGGTATCAGACAGGCCAACAAGCTAAGAGAAAAGGGGAAGTGAGGGTGAGAAAAACAGAACATAATGTCCAGATTATTTTTGCTTCTACAGTAACATAGAAGGTGTGCTCCATCCTTTTACCCCATCATCCATCACCACACCATGAAGAGAGTGTACAACCCTTTTGTGGGGATTCATGAATAAGGCCTTTTTTTATTAAGGCGTGCATCTGAAATATATTTTCAATGTATGTAGATTTCCACACAGCAAAGCACAGAATAATCATGATAAGTGTGGAAAACAGGCAGGTGTATATTAGAGTTGATATCCCAATTTATATTGAATAATGTATTGCAGAAAACACCAATCACTCGTCAGGGTTCCTTCTCAATGTGGCACAAGGTTGAAGTGAATTCATAGGAAATCAGCATAAGAAAATGCAAATTGCTGTGCATGTTCATCCACTGTCAAACCTCCAACAGAGGAAAACCAAGTGGAAAACATGACGAAAATATAACAGTTATGTTTCATGTTTTCAATCGAGCAACATTATAATCTCCTCATCGCTCCAAACAGGTTGTGTTGTTTCTGTCTGCCACCATTTTTAATGTCTTCAGCGCAGCAACAGCTTCAGAGGTCACATGCTTCATGTACAACATGAATTATTCACTATCTCTGTTTCAATTGCACTTATTTATCAATGAAACAATTTTTCCACCTTAACCAAACTTTTTTTTTGATGACATTTGGGCTCACTTTAGAACTTCCTGCACTTCCACGTCATTTTTTTAATGCTTAGAAAACAATTTACATTTATATTACTTTTTCAAAATGTTCTTTCTTTGAAGATTCAACTTAGTCTTAAGATCATTTCCAATGGTGTACTTATGTTCAATTCAAGCCCATTTGTAACTTATGCACCTGTGAGCTATAAATATAAAATTACCTTAAAACTGACGGCACCTGTTTTACAACTAGCGATTGCCCCTTATATAATGCAGCACAAATGAGAATAAAATCAGAAATAGCCACAGGCCAAAAGAGAAAAGCAAACTTTGGAAGAAGAGATTACACTGATGGAAGAGGAGATTAAAGCCAGGCAACATGTATTATTCACTGGACCAAACAGTGGGTTGACAAATTAAGAAAAACACATAGCTACACTGGAATACACCAATTATTATTGGCTTTTAATCATTTATTTACCACATGTGAACATGATAGGTCATGTATTAAATTAACCCAGGTCAACTGTTGGTAGTAGACAGGAGATTTGAGCTTGAGATCAAGTGACTTTGCCAGTCAAGATGTCACCAAACACACAACAAAACAAAATGGAATAGCTGTATTCATTATGCTTTAAATGCACCCTTGAAGATGAATTACGATGTACTGGCATGCAGTGTATATACATGTTGAGTCTGTATATTCAAGTCTATTTCTAGTTTAATTTCATAATTTAAAAAAAAAAAGTACTTGTTAAAGAAGAAGAAGCAGGCTACATAAGCACCTTCTTGGGTTTTATAATACACTACCAATCAGAAAACTGCTGAGAGGAGAAGTACATCCTGTTTATTTCTATTCAAAACTCGCTTTTAGGGGGAAGGAATTTTGGAGTTTGATGGTTAAAATCATTTTCTTAGAAAAGAATAATATGCTAATCTTCTTAAAAGTGTGCTGTAGGGTAATCCATGATGCAGCCATGAATCATCCTATTGTTTGATCACACATTTGGGAGAATGCATGACTACGTTTGAGTACTTTCAAAAAGCATCTTTGCTTGTACCGCCATCGTGTCCCCCAATGACCCCCCTGCTTTGAAGCTTCATGCCTCAAAATGTTGCCTCGAGAATCTCCAAAAACCAAATAAATAAATAAATAAAACAAAATCCTTTCATCCGGCAGTTGTCTAAGCTGTTACTGTAGTTGGAAAGAGTCCTCCTAATGCAGAAATCATTACCAGAACCGTTTAAAAATGTTTAAAAAAACCAAAAAAAATATTTGCATTACTGATTTAAACCTGGCAATTAAATGTTATGCCCTGACTAGTCAAGTATATTTCTTTGTGATTATTATTTTTTCCCCATTATGAAGAAAAAAATGCTCTGTAACAGCTTGTAATCTCTATATTTTTGTTTTAAATGAAATTTAGAAATTGTCATTCAACGCCACCTCCAGTACGCCTTCCACATGAGAAATGGTTAATGTGATAAAAAGTAATTGTGTTAGTTTCCCCTCGATGAAGGCTTAGAACAGTAGAAAGAAAAAAGCTTTCCCCTTGGCAATGCAATCCAATTTTACCTCCGCCTTCAACACACTGCAAAGAAATGGATTGCCATTAAGAAATGGAGGTCTTTCTGTTTATGAATATACATATTCCAAGACACCACTTATCATCTAAGTGAATTTCATAATGCAATCAATACTTCATGGTCACAACAACTGCATCAACACAATGGGAGCCCAACCTCAAAACCGCATTGGTCTATAAATTCCGACCAGCATTGCTCCAGATGACGCCACAACTTTATATGTTTTTTTTTAAATTTATTAAAGCTCATCCCCTGCTTTGAGGGAGGCCTGTCCACAGAGGGCGGTGCCACACAATAAAGTGTAACAATGCCATCTAGTGGCAACACCACACACACAATATAACACTGAGCAGTATATCTTCAGGAATCAAGTCAAGGCTGTTAGTCTGTATGGCGAGATCCATTGGAAGTAACAGAGCTTTATCATCTTTATACGACTCAGTTTCAACAGGTAATCTGCAGTGTTGTTTCATAATGCTGAGAGGGTCCTTTATGTGCTGTCCTCACTCTAATATGGAGTAGAAATATGATCTATGTGGTTTTCACTGCTGCTCAGCACTGACTATCAGTTTCACAGGAACTATTTTAAACCCTGCTGGCCACACACAGGCCACCGACACCGTAGCATGCCTCTGGCTCTCGTCTGGTGCTGAGAGATTGCAACTCTGCAGGTTCAACCAACTGAGTTTGTTGATTATTAAAGCAATAATCAGTTTTCTCGGCATCAGGTCTGATATCCGTTGCTTTAATGAAATATCTATGAGTGACGGCAATTGATGAAATGCCACGGCAAACAGCTTTGATCTGAGTTTATGTGAGGACGTGATGGGTGAGGCCGCACAGAGATGAATGTTGAGTTGATCCGGACGAGTCACAAGGGGTCATCTTCAGTTCCTTCTAAACCAGCCGGATCTGCTGACCCACATCAACACCCGGATCAGTTCCACTGCTTGTCAGAGACTAGAGTTCAAAAACACTTTCCTGGTAATGATTGCTGTTAATTACAATACATGAACATTTAACAAGTGATACTATTTCAATTAAAGCTGCTGCACAGAGTCTTTAACTGGTAATAAAACCATCTCAATTTCATACTGATGCTTTCATATGACCTACATAAGCAGACAAAAACATCCGTGAGAAGATCAGCTATTTCTATATCGTTATTCTTAATGCCCGCCACCGGGTCAGATTCTCTTTGATATCAGTTGAAAAGAGCCTGTGTTTACGTTTACCCAGGCAAAGTTACAAGGAGTCATACATTAACCAGTTAAAAAGAAGAAGAAATTTTTATTTGGGTAATTTTATTTTTGAAGAAAATCAGAAAAGACACACTGTTGACTGGCAGCATACAAACATTTCTACATATGCTGCCATAATACCTGATGAAGGTCGTCGAAATCTTTTCTGATTTTCTTCAAGTTGAATTTTCCTCTGATGCACCTGTCATACATTCATGTGTGGAGAGACCTTTTTCAATAATTTTATTTTTGACGTTATATTTTGTAGGTATTATGATGGAAACACGCTGCTTTTGTCCACAGTGGCCTTCAAAAATAAACAAAATATCTTCACTGCCTGGCAGAAACCTTGTATGTCCAAAACTGTTAATTCTCAAGACATGAAAAAAACCTGCGTTTTAAACTAATTGAATGCTGCTCAGTCAAAGTTAGCAGCTATTATAATGTTTTTATACTTTTCAACTGACATAAAAGGTGACAAAAAGCATTGATTTATGAAAGAAAGAGGCAAAATATGGAGATAGCAACAATGTGAAATTTCCTCATAGTAGCTTTAAGACGGGAATCAGAAATACTTTATTGATCCCTCGGGTGAAATTGGGTTGCAATGCAGTTGCTCCCATTTCAGAATAGAAATGTACACAAGCACAGAGAATAAACATAACATAAAAAACAGAAATACAAAGTATGCTAATATGTGTCTATAATATATATGCAGTACTGATGCCAGTGTGGAACATTGCACAGTAGAATTATTAAGATGACAATATAATTCAAGTCAATCTTACAGTACAGAATAGAAGAAGAGGATCATTCTCTTAGAAAATACAGCATTTGTCTCTCTATGTATCTGTATCTGTCAGGCTCTATCTTTACATTTGTCTGAATTTCTGCCTAATTAAGTCTGCGAGAGAAAGCAAAGGGAACAAAGAGTGTGACATGTCCAGTAGCCATGGAGACTGAAGGGAGATAAAAAGAAGGATGTAATATGATCATAATAACAATAATGTTTGAAGAGTGAACTGCTGCCTACAAACCTGTATTGTTAAAGTAAAACAAAAGGCCAATCTGCTTTTGTGATCAAGGGTCGGACATTCACAAAAGCCCAAATGAAACAATGAAGCACAAAAGACAATGAAAAATACAAATATATTTGCATAAAACTGTATAATTGAATTGATTTTGTGTGGGTTTCAAATCACCATAATATTACTGATGTAAACAAACATTAAACAGCTACAGGAAACACTAATTACAGCATTAGCTGCTACTGTGACTCGCATTACTGCCTGTACTAAGACCTGACCAGTCAGTTTGGGATTTTCTGTGATGTTAATGTTTTGTATTGGATATTAAAGTCACTGCCCTTTTGTTGACATTTGGACCACAGACTGTCACCGTAAGGCAAAATCTATCTAATCATTTCACACGGCTTCACATGTTGTTCAAAGAATTAGATTATGAAGAAAAATGAATGCTCTCTGAACACTTTTAAATGGGTCTTTTTATGTATTTGCAATTTAATTTTAATTAATGTATACATATATATGAGATACGTGATCTGTAGTCCTGTTTCACACTGCACTTCCAAAAGAGCATTATCACTGTGTAGTCAGCACTGTTACTTCTTTATCCATTGACTTTCTGTTGATGAATTTGGGTAGGTGTAGGTGGCACTCTGTTCTTTGTCTGATCAACCACACTGGCTACAAGTGCTCTGCTTATAATCATTCAAAATCTTGTTGATCCTGGCAGAGATGTAGACGTAAACTTCCTGTGTACGAGAACCCTCCATGAAGCCCAACATTCGAGGCTGTTGAGCAGTAAAACCTTTCAGAAACTGGTCATGGTTTGGACCATCCAACATCTGACAGTAGCAGAATATACTGTATTTATTTCAAAGAAAAAACGTAGTTACCGCTTTAACTCAGAGGCATTCTGAAAACTCAGTTGCAACACCTCAAAGAAATACTGCAGCTATAGAAAAATGGAGGCTGTACATGTGAGAATGTGCCAGCGGCTCAAATGTCTAAAGGCGCCTCTGTTTACTGTTGCAGAGGAGTCAGGTTGAAACGGGTCAGACGGTTTAGACCAGACTATCATCTATCATCTGCTGCGGAGGGCTGGATGGGGGAAACTGGTAACGCTCGGGCTATTTCAGCTGATGATAAAAAATCATCAAGATGCCAAAAGATTAATCACTCCATAAATGATTGTTTAAAAGGAATGCAGGTCAATGGGGAAGAAAAACTATAAAAACACAGAGACAATCAGAGCATGTGGGATAATTAGTTGCAATAGAAGGAGAAAAAAATGTTTTTCAAAAGTATTAGTGCACAGTATTTTGCTGTACAACTTTCTTGTGAGCATTCCTGCAATAGTCAGCTGCCAGTACTGTCAGACTCTGTGTTTTCCCTGCAGCCTACATTAAAGACACTGTTACACGGTTACATTAACATATTTTAAGGTTAGGAATTGTTTGTTAAGATCACAAAATCACAAAATGTGTGAACCTTGTTGGGGCCAACACACAACATGGGAGTATAGTCAGATTTTTGCAGAATGACGGTCCGTTAACTGACACGACTGTATTTACAAAGACACTGATTTGCCAAAGCATATGTGTCATTTTATTTGATGACAGTGTTTCTGAACTGATGCATTCTATAAAGAAAGCACAGTGAATGTAAACGTGCAAGAATTATTCTCAAATTGGACTTTTGCAGAGGTGTGAGATTACGGAAGCCCATTTCTGCAATGTGATGAAAAAGAAAAAGATCCTGTCAGTCATTATAGTGAGAAGCCTTCTCAAAATAATGTCTTAGTTACTCTAAATAATGACTTAGTATCTCAAAATAATGAGAAACTGTGTGCCTAAAAATAATGTGGAACTTTCTCAAAATATTGACTTGTGCATCTCAGAATAATGACAAAGCATCTCAAGACAATGAGAAGCATTCTGAAAATAATGACTTAGTATTTCAAAATAATGACTTATTTTCTTAAAATAATGACTTATTATCACAAAATAATGACTTACTCTCTCAAAGTAACGTCTTAGTTTTTATCTCAAATTAAATACTATATTGATATATTTTGAGTGTCTCAAAATAATGAGAAAACTACAGGATCTTGCATTTCATCACACTGGCAGAAATGGGCGTTGTTAGGAAACATCACATTAATTGGACAACATTGCACCGTTTTGCATGATTTCTTTCCAAGCACCTGTAAGGAAGCCATTACAGGTGCTAGAATTCTAGTTATATGGTTTAACTGGAATCTTATGAATATCTCATGTCACTGGTCACAACCCATTGGGTCTATAGTAAATTACATCACACCAGCTCGATTAATTACCAAAGAACATTTTGGCATTCCAGTAATAAACAGAAGGATTTTAACTTTCACTGGGAAGACTTGTGTGACTCGCCTTTCTGTGTCCATGGATCCCAGATTTATAATTACAACCAAATGTACTGCAATTATTACTGAGGCTTGGCAACAGAGCTTGCAATTAAGGCTCAGTTGAAGATCTTAAGTTTAAGATTTCACGTTCAATTACCCTTTAGTATTTCACATCAAGTGCAAATGTGACAGAAACAGAACAAGGGGACAAATTGTGAGAGCCATTTCAGATCTCTTTTAATTTTGTTAACAGATTTTCTACTCGAGAATTTACCTAAGGTTATCATAATTACTTCACAACAGCTGTGAAATACAAATTCACTTTTAAAAACATGGTTTTCCCCGAGTGCAAAAAGCTTCTGCAAACTAATTTAGCAGAATTTAATCTGAAGTATCCACGTTAAGTTCACTGAACCTGCTGAGCATTAAAACATTACACCACTAAATTACAGCAACATTATCAGTAGAGCCTCAAAGACAGAGCTGATTAGATATATTGTGAAGACTTAGCTGACTAAAAGGTCAGAGGGACCAGGGAAGTACATACTGTGGCACATAGAGCAGTAACATTGATCTCTTCTTTGGCCCTCGTGATGTACAGGTGATTATTTCTTCTCTTCTATTATCTATTCTATATCTCTTATTGTCCATTTTATTTTACACCACTGGCAGTTTTTTGAACAGGAAAGATGTTTTGCAGTGCAGCACAACGAGTCCTCCAAAATAAATCACAAAGTCTTTATTGTTGCTTTCAAAAATGATCTCAAACCTCATGTTGTCCATATAATGGTTTGCTGATCTGCTGCAGTTACGGTAAAGATTTGGTTGTCACAAAAACAACTTGGTTATGGTTATGAAATAGTAGAGATCATGGTTAAAAGAGCTACTTGATTAAGGTTATGGAGGGATACAGTCAAAAGAAACAAACAACTCATCAACCCTGAGCTAAGAGGTTTGGCGGTACTCTTTTGTCTTGCCTTTGCTCTTGACACGTCTCAAACCATAATTCACAAAGCCGCTGGAGATCCTGCTATGAAAGCCAGGAGAGACAAGTGGAAAAAAAAACAAAAAAACTTGCAGTCCATTTTCTAAGTCGGATCTAAATTGTTTTCTCTCCTGTGTTTATATCATGAGAACAGGTGAAAAAAAGGTTTTGCAAGGATAATCTTCCTGAATTTCACCAAGGTTTGCAAGGAAAATAAGTTACTTTTTTCTTCTTTTTTTAACACATTTGGATGAAAACATGAATACATTTAGTCAACAACAAACATTTACAAGCCTGACCAAAAAAAAAAAAATTGTGGTACCTCACAATTCGACTTGATGTGTCTCATCAAAACTTTAAGCTTTTAAGTCAGGGTGGGCTGGTTGGATTGTGTCCATCTGCAGCTGCTCACACTCACATTATTTAGACGCTAAATTAACACATGCTTGCAACCACTGGCTTTTGAGAAGATGAAATACATTTCTACCTGTTGACTGCTGATAGCTCCAGTGTGTGAGTGCTGTAGACGGTCTGCAGTGCACACATCACTGCCTTTTTTCACTCTGTCGACATCATGTTAATTAGAATTTAGACAATCGATTTTTTTTTTTTAATCGATTTATGAATTTTCCACATCTGCACCGCAATGCAATCGAGTATTTCCCCTACAGGCAAAACTTCCCCCCCCCCCACCTGTTTCACAGATTAAAATAAATAAATAAATACGGAGCATAGGGTGTTTCCGCATTAGGTATGATTGCTTCTTACTGCGCTCCCTCTCCCCCACCGGTCAGCTTTCACGTACACCTTGTTCTGTACCTGAGTATACTTGCATCACCATCTACACAACATTTGTTCATATTATGGCTATGGTGTAGCCATTCACAAGATCCCAGTCACAGTCCATTTCCATGCGTAGGTCAAAGAAAATAAAAAGGAAGAGAGTCTCATATATACATACATATATATCACTATAGAAAACTCTACACTCAGTTCTATTGAAGCTTGTAGGAGATGCAACATCATTCATGCTATTTAGAAACAAATAAACAAATGCACACATATGGAAAAATCAGTCAGTATCTTACTCTCTGAAGTGTGTTCTTTCATTTTATACGGGCATTTCCTCATCACAGGTCACACAACGCAGATATGTGTGAGGTAACATAGTGTGCTTTGCCATGCATTTCCCACAGGCTTCAACAGAACTGGCACCAAACCTGGCACCAAGCAGAGCAGAGAATGCTGTTTTATCTTCATTGGTTTAGGTACAATTAGCTTTCACACCCGAATCAAACCATATCTGAGTGCATGTGAACTCGTACTCAAGACAGCCTTTTCAAGTGGACCTGGACACGGATCAACAAACCTGAACACGGTGTTCACAATAATCAAACAAAGTGGACGCTGGAGTCGAGTGTACTTGGATCCAGGCATGGTTCCCTGATGTGAAAGCCCCTTTAGAGCAGTTATCCTGGCTAAACCTTTTCCCCACTTGTTCTTAAGTCAAATCATTAAAACAGATTGCCAGATTTATTTTTCCCACTCGTCTCCGAGGGCTGAATGTAAACACAAGTTTGTATCATATATTTGAACAAACAACTCAACTTTGAACGAACACTTTGAAGATGAAAAATCAGCGACACTCTAGAAATCTACATATTTTCTATGGTGTCTGCTAACATTACACATTTAATTTCTATTTTGGAATGATGGTGTTACAGCAGAGTAAGACAGTATAGCATTACTATAAGACTGCACACTACAGAAGATTCAAAAGCAGCACATACACTGTTATGATCTTAAACTCCACAGCAGCAAACCACCATATTCCTGTTTTTCTTAATTATATCTACCTTCTGTTAGCAGAGGATTGAGCAGCATTAATTGGACACATGTCACCAGTAAAAGGATACCGGGGTGAGGGAGGTGAGGGGGGGTAAATGGCTGAGTAGTGCCAAGTTTGCAGTATTCCAAGTTAAGCGTCCCGGCATGCACCAGCAACAGGTGGCGCCTTTATGAGTGCTCTGAGTGTTGCATGACAGCGACAGCTATGGGTTTATCACCACGGTCAAGGGGAGAGACGGACGAGGAGAGAGGGAACGGGAGTTGAATGTCAGAGAATGAGTCGGTAAAGTGTGACATAGCAAGACTTGAGAGATAAAGAGAGGCAAATGGCGTCTGAGCTATAAGAATCCCCAGATGAGGAGGACAAGTGAGACTTTTAGGCACTTCTTTCTCTTTTTTCACGATGGTGTGAAGAAATGAGGCAGATCGCTCCTCAGCTGGAAATAGAGACATCTCAGTTATCCCAAACGCTCCCTCGGCAGCAGAATCACATGATGAACAGAGAATTCCTGGGAGGCCACGCTCACCTCGACCCCACGACTCTCTCTGAGCTAAAAGAGCCTCAGATCGTGACTCAAGCTAGTCAGGCCACCCCAGAGAGTCTCAACCAATCATGATTCTTTAATTTTGTGGCCTGCGATGAAATGAGCTAAGACTTATTGAAATCCAATGGTGGAACGTCCACCTACACCAGCCAACACAGTTCAAAGAACTAGTGTTGAGTGAAAATACGTATGGATGAACCAAATAACTAGCATTACTTCAAATATCACTTCATTCTACCAGTTCAACAGCTTTAATTTTATGTTTGTGATGGATGAGGCTGTGACGACATGAACATTTTCAAAATGTAGGACAAGTTTCTGACGTGCCCTGAGGGCCGAGCTGATCCATAATCAGTGGCGGAGTCAAGCTGTCTGAGGGGCAAGGGCTAAACAAACAAGAAGGGCACCAGCTGTACGAAGTGGGGCACCAGTGAGCCGAAAGACGTGATGGTCAAACAGTTCCAGTTCCTGGTTTAGATTTAATTTCTTTTATTTTTTGTCTGAAGGTACAACAACTGCTACACAACAGTAATAAAAATACACCGGGAACTATGAACTATTTAACCATTTAAAGGCACGCAGAGGCCACTAATTTTCTAACACATAGGGCAGTTTATATTGCACTGCACCTGGAAAAGAACATATGGGGCACTTTGCCAGATTTTGTCGACTGGAAGGACACCCTACAGAGCAGTTTGCCACACTTATGTCACCCATAAGGGCACCTTAGAGGGCACTTTACTGCAATTTGTCAAGTTGAAGGACACCTTAGAGGGCACTTTGTCACATTTTACCAACCGGAAGGATGCACCTGACAGCCATTTATCACATTTTGTCCACTGGAAGGGCACCTTAGTGGGCACTTTATCATGTTATATCTGCCATTGGGGCATCCAAAAGGGCACTTTTGTGTTTTTTCGAACATGGGGGCACCAGGGTAGAGACTTGAGTCAGTCAGCTACTAGTGAGAGACCAGACAAAACACTAGCCTGGTTAATCAATACTGTCATGTACAGTGCTTAAACATCCATGATGACGGTTATATTTTAGCTCTGAGTCTCTAAAAGCACACGTTTACAGCTTCAAGCTCAACATAGCGACTGCTCTTTTAAGGAATATCTAATTACCATAACCTTGCTTACACCCACCTAATTAATACCTAATTTTGACTACGTTAAACTCCATCTTTGAGCCAAGAGCGCCGTGAAAACCAATTTAGCTCAATGCGCTGTGTTGACAGGTTGACACCAGCTCCCACTCTTATGCTGGCACCATGCCAAGTTGTGACCGTTTCACATTCCTGCTAAATTGTCAATTAACATGTATGAAGAAGGTATCATCTCTCGTATCGAAGCACTACACACGTCTGTTCAACCATCTGTTAACTGCGCTATGCCAGGGCTGTGTATGGGCCATACAGCCAGAGAGAATTTAGTTTCTGCTTCACAAACTTGTCTCATTAGAGTCAAAGATTCACACAGCTGACTGAATAATACAAAGATTCTATCAAACAGTTAATTCTTTTAATTATGCAATATAGTACACACTTACTTCAGTGCCATATTTAGCATCAACAAGAATACACTTTAATTGATTACATATTTAAAAGTACATACGTTTTTTAAGCAGTAGTAAGTAACAACTACATTTAATCAGAACATGGCTTTTCAACTCTTGTATTACGAAACTTCTTGTGTTATTGATAGTGTCATTTCAAAGATACATTTTCTGCTTGGTACAAACTGCAGGTAATGCAAAATTAATATAATACGATATTTATTAAGTGCATCCCCTCAAAATTCAGAAGGGTAGGCCTGCTGCCAGTACAGCTCAGAGCTGAACAACAGAAGCTGCATCATATGTACGATATTATCAGTGGATATGCTCCTCAATACTTGTGTTCTCAAATAACAATGGTTCATACTCAGCGTAATGATTATACCATTCCTTCTTTATACTGCATGGTGCCATGTTGTGAAATTGTCTTCCATTACACACAAGTTTTTAAATACAAGAGGGATTACACAAGTCAGGTTAGGTCTTTTTTATGGAACAGGGAAAGAGATTTACAATGAATTCCAATGTGTACTTAAGCACAATTTGAGATAGTTGTTTCATTTCATTCACCTCACCCTCCACTTCCAAATGTGTGGGGGAAACTATAGTGGTCACAAAACTTGTGAAAGTCCATAGAGCTAGCGTGTGTTTTTTACATTGTGGATAACTATAGAAAAATGGCCATGCAACACGATGGCCACCATGGAAGAGGATGTTTGCTTATGTAGGTCAAACACAGTTGGTTTCATAACCAGTTAAAAACTCGCTGTAGTAAATTTAAATGAGATTTGAATTATATATTTATATAGATATATATATATGCATTTTTACATTGAAGCGTTCTTACTTTTACTTGCAGAAAGTATCTGAGTCCTTCTTTCACCACTGTTAGTTTTATTGTATTACCACAGACGAGAAATGTTTAATATATATAGATTTCACAGAATGGGTCCATTCAGTAGCTTTACATCTATGTGGGACTGAACAGCATGTGCCTCACTGCACTGTTGATCACAGTGATAATATAATTTAAGGCTGACTACTTTTGAGAGTTATGATGGCATCCAAAATCTGTCCCACTAACTTGCTGAAGTTGTGTCTCACTGACAGTCAGGTGGAGGTAATACCGCATGTATAGCACACTTGCTTCTACTTGATCCACATCAGACCACAGGTTTTCTGGGTGTGATAAGCGTTTTTCCATGAGAACGACTGCGGTCAATGTCTCTTGGTACATTTTTCAGTTAAGTATTCCTTTGAAAGTATAATTCAGCCAAAATTGAGTTTTCCACGCTGTTGAGTCCATGACGGGGACATGATGAACGCCACTTTAGAGTCAGAGAAGTGTGAAAAGTAAGCATTCAATTACTCCGGAGGAAAAGTAAGAAGTTTAGCTGCCTCTTCTGCCTCACTGGTTGGGTGGGTGTGAGCTTTGAGGAGGTGGAAAGTGTTTTTGAAAAGGTTTTATTTACTTGAACATCCTGGTTCAGAGGTCAGATAGAAGCCAAGTCTCGACAGCACACTGCAGTCAGAGACAAAACCAGTTTTTCTTGTGACTGTTGCTGTTAAACCTCAAAATAACATATGAACGCATTTTCCGACAACATTTGTGTGTGCCAAAAAATAGAAAAAGTGAAGTTTAGTGAGCTTAGAAAAGAGGAAACTCCCTGAGAGGCCGGTGCAACCCTATGAACTCAGCACTCAGTGAACATGAACCCATGTTGAAGAAAGAGCAAAACGGAAGCCTTGCCTTTCATTTTTATAACTACTTTTACAAGCAAAGGTATCAGAAATATCTCCTGATTTATATAAGCTGCTGTGGGCTGAGTTCTGACCAGGGTGTATCAGCACAGCGAAGCTCGCAGAGCAGTAAATCAGACACATGGTGTGACCTCATCAGTCACTCGCCTCTTACAGGGATTGAGGGCATTACTTTTCCTGATCGCATGGTGTGCTCCCTGAAGCTCCACAACGTTATCCACAGTAGATAAAAATGTCTCTGATTTTGACACCATCCAAATTATCCAGATGAAAATAGTGCAGCCAAAGACACCTGAGGAGGAGGGGGAGAGTTGGCGGACAACGCTGTTGCCCAGGAAAATGCAACCTTTGCAGTCAAGCTGCTCTTAATGCAAAGAAATATCATACTCTAATTTCAAAAAACATGGTAACTTTTAAAGCAATTTCATGCCAAAACGATGCAAACCAATTGATGCGTCACAGACAAATATTAAATAATGTCTGGCAATAATGTGGCGGTAAAATACTACATTGACTGAGGAGGATCAAAATGAAAGAGTGAGATAGGACGTAGCTTGAGGGAGCAGACTCAAAGGAAGGACTGGAATATCAAAGAATAGGTAGATATGGACGGTAAATGAAGTGGAAGGGAGGCAACAGGGAGCCAGAGGAGGTGGAGTGTGAATGATGAGAAAGACCATTAGAAACAGATGCAGATGTGTGAGGAGCCACTTGGCAAGTAGGTCAAGGAATTCAGAGAATACTAAGTCTTCACCGTACACGTATACCTGAAAGCTTTAGAACAGCGCTAACAGCAGCATAACTTGAGCTTGGACATGCATGTTATCTAAGACGAGTGCTAATTCCCTCTTTGTGTCACTATCCATCCACTGCAGTTCAGCAAGGAAACACTGTCTGGGAAAACAAAAACAGAGATTTGGGGACTGAAAACTTCGACAGTTACCTGTTTGAATGTCTAACTCTGACTGCTGCAGCCTGATGTGGACCTCAGATAAACTTTGGAGTACATTGTTTTCATAGAATCAGGACTGCGTGTCCTCTATCTCTTCTTTTTGAAGTATGTTAGGAAGTGATCTCTTAATGGCCTGTATAATTACAACAAACGGAGTCTCTGTCAATGCATTTGTCAGCACCTGTCTATTGTTCATAGATGGACTTAAAACATATGGACCAGTGCTTTAACATATTACAGTTGTTTCTCTACGTTTCATAATGTGAATGAAACAATACAGCCACGTCACAACTTATGAATTACTACTTGGTAACATTATGCCATTGTACTGCATTATAATAAGGTCGGTGTTATAAGCTTTATTAGGCAGTAAGACCCCAGTAAGTCCCTGTAAGATCTGCATTAACAGTAGTATTAAAACATTATAAGTGTTACTGACAGCATCATAAACTAATTTCCAGTTTCTTATAATTGTTTACAATAGCATTACAAACACACATATTGCGTTGACTTGCCTATTGTGTAATTGTTAAAACTTTACTGAGTTGATTTTGTTGCTTTACTAAGATTAAAACATATTTTATTGTGTATTTATTAGCAGTTATAAATATATGTAACATTTCAGCATAACAATTCCTACAAACACTAGATCTATGCTGTGCATTTTGTTGAGTTGTGATTTAATTATGCCTTTTGCAGCTACTGCATCTAAATAAAGAATAATGCCTTGTTAGAGTCAATTAATCCTCATAAGGCTTTTATTGACATTCTTAAGTAGTCTATAAAGTTATAAGGCTATAAAAAGTCTGTAAACCTTGTTAGCAAGTTTTTTTTATAAGTGCTTGTAAATACCTTATTATCAACAATAAATGTTACTTATACAGTCTTATTACGCGATGTTAATAAGCATCTTATAAGAACTGATAAGGCCTTAGTAACATCTATTAACTATTAACAGACTTGTATATAAATTGTTATTTTAGTTAATATGCAAATCTAATTTTGAAGACCTCAGAGCAGACAAAATCTCTTGGACCCCGTGTGATTTCTGACCCCTAAGGTGGACCCGGACCCCAGTTTGGCAACCAATGAACTAATGCAAACAAGAACCTTGATATAAAGCATTTCCTATGAGGCAAAATAATCTATTAAAATAAGTCAAAATTTATTGATTCATGTATCCTTTCTATATTTGAAAGGTCTCTATTAAATTGTCTATCCTTACTAATAGAAAAGAGGTGGACAAAATAACAGAAACACCTGTCAGGATAGTGGAATGCAACTCAACAGCACCACAAACTGCAGCCTCCAAAATAAACAGAGTTAAATCAACACCTCTACAAAAACATTATAACCTTCATGCAGGATTTATTGTAGGGGTTTTCAGATGGCATTCGTTTTGGATGTGTGCACTGCTTAAGCAATAAAGTTGTTTAAGACAGACTCTTTACAAACTGCATGAAAAATGAACACAAGCAATTCTCGAGTTTCATGTTAGAGTGAATTTTACGATATAATACATGATACAATGGCAACTGTTTTAAAAACACTGATGAGTCTTGTTCACCTAATATTATTTATAGGCATGTTGGTGGCTTATCACAATAACACTTAACTCATATACTGACATGATCATTATTTGTGGTTTACAGTATCACAGTAACCCAAATCTAGCGTGGGACAGTTTATATGCTCTTCATCAAACCCCCCCCCCCCCAACCTCGACCTGACCAGACGACATGGCTAAACCTTCGGTCAATAAACCAGAGCATGCCTTTGGTGTCAGCTTTCCATATAAGTAAACCAGTAAGCCAGTTAAGTAGCTGGCGAAAATGCATGTATGCTTAACCATTAAGCACTTATGATTGTATGACATCTGGAAACATGTACAGTAAGCTACTGGTGTCTCACTGTGTTAGATTCTGAAACCCCATATATACAGCAGATGACAGAGTAACTGAACACCACCAGCATGAAGCACAATAAATAAAGACTCCCATGTAAAAAACAAAAACAAATCTTTTCTAAGCTATTTTCTAAATAAAACTGATATCTGCAACGATCTCTACATTTTCTATGTATACTGTATGACTGAAATAGTTAAAGAGACCCTGGACCACCTGCTGGACAATGATAGCTGAAGCCATACTTCTTTAGGTGTGACATGTTTATGGTTGTTGTTATTGCTGAAGGCAAAGTTCACTGGGGTTTTACTGTTGGGGCAAGAGAGGTTCAGTCAGTCAGGAGGATAGGCATGCGGTAAAAAAACATATTTCACTGAGGTCTGTCATTTCATACCTGTCTCTTTAGGATATACATTTGTTTGGTATTATTTTGCCAAAATCCATAAAAATGTTTATAAGCAAACTTAAGGTGTGCTTAATGAGACCATATTAGTAATCCAAGCCCATATATTGGAAACTAAAATTTAAAAGCTAAGAAAAATGAATGTACTGAAAGTATACTGTGAGTACAAAGTCATATATGCTTTTATTGACTAGCATCATTGACTTTACAGTATGTGTTAGGAGTTATTACCACTCGTTGATACTCTTGATCATGTTTCCCATGTTCTAACTTAACATAAGAACATAAAGTCATAACAGCTGCCCCCGTTTTCGGGACGACACTCGATGGGAGGGGACAATATGACCTATACATCATTTCTTTACTTGAGCCTCTACGGAGAGCGGCTGGCAGCATTTACAGCGTGTCTTAAAATAATACAACACAACTCTCTCCATGACATGCAACTGGAATACCAGAGTGTGTAATAAAACACAAGAGACAGAGAGCATTCGAGGGCTGCAGCCTTGAACCTAGATTTGGATGGAGCTGTGTCCATCTGTAGATTTCATTCAAAGCCAAATACAGAATAGCATTTCCAAAGCCAACCTATTGTTAAATGTTATGTGATAACTCTAGAGCCTGACTGATATTTGATTTTGGGGGACAATGCCAATATTAGGGAGTAAAAAACTCTGATATAGATATACTGACTGGCATTCTTTTTACAGAATACAATATACAGAATTAAACACATTTTTTGCAATGATCCCTCACTAGTGACAAAGATGAAATCGAGGCAGGATATTTTACAGTTTAACAATGAACTTTTATTGTCCAAAATGATATAAGGTCAGTGAAACTCTAAATAACAAAACAAAAAAAAAGAGCAAAACATATGCATATATCACAGAAAAAGGTTAAAATGCTGCTGATAAAGCTAACAAAACCAATCTGTATTATGTGCTGTTTTCATATTGGACATCATATATGCTGATACTGATATAGACCGATATAGCTGTGATGGGCCAATATCAGGCTGATAATGATCGGTCAGGCTCTAAATAAGTCTTAATTCACAGGAAACATTATTCCCACCCGTCTGTCAAATCAATAATGACCATTTAGAAGTTCCTTATTTTGTTAAGTGAAGTTGGCAGGACGGTAATTAATATGTTCCAGGTGTTTTCAAGAATGTTTTACCTCTACTCAACATAATTGCAAAAAATCAACCTTACAAATATTTACAAATGTGTTGGAGGGCTTTCTGATGACATCCCCGCACACAAACAAATGTTGATTTTAGTGAAAATACTCACCAGACTGTTTTAATGTGCCTGATGTTAATGCACTTGCCCTTTTTTAAGATGTAAGCAGCATGTGGTTTGTAATCAAAGTGAGATAATCAGGTGCATTATTAATCATATGTCTGCTCTTGTATAGGTTATAATATCTTGTATAATGTCTCTTGAAAAAAACAAAATTACATCAGTTTGGTTGCACTCAGACTCTTGTCTCTTTTATTTACATAAAGAATGATTTAAGAACACATTCATAATTCAAGACATAAACCTTTAAGACTTAAACAAGCACATTAACATTTACACTTACAGCACAGCACAAACCTAATCAGGTCCTAAACTTGTGAACTCCAATATATCTTGATTTCAGGCTTGTAAACAAAACTTCATCTTCATTTGTGTCACTACATCTGGTTCATGGGAACAAATGACTCTTTAAGAGGTATTTAACCTGGTCTATGACCCACCCTTCACGGTGCCCCCCTTGCTTCACCGCCCACTCAACCTCCAATGTCTTTGGAGTCACCACAAATACAAAAAAGCCTAAACAGCTTTTGGCAGTCGCTGCGTCTAGGCAGTAGAGCAGCATCAAGCACAGACTCACACGCTGCTGGAAGGATCTATTACGTTGAAAAAAATTAGGAGAAGGCACAGTGTGACCAGACTGCTGCCTGAAAGGGAACAGAGCTGAGAGCACTGAGGACTGTGAGCAGGTAGGTGGCCCTAAAAACAGAGGCTGGATGAGAAAATGTTGAGAGCAGAGAGGAGAAATGGATTACAGTCGACTTGTTTCAAGTCAGCGTTTTGAGAGCAGGTGCACAAATAGCTGCAGTAAAAAATCTGAAGTGTGTAATGAAGATATGCTTCTTCTTTCCTCTACAAAGAGCTCAATTTAAAGAGCAATGAAATAGAATTGTATGTGCTATCTATTTCCAGTTGCTCAAATTACGGGGCATGTAGCCGTATTAATAATGTAGATATACGTTAAACCTTGCACAGGATTTAGTTACATAGAGGACGTGCAAGTTTGGTGTTGGAGCATGAAATCACTTCAGTAAGGCATGCAGGCTTCTCAGTTTGAATTTCATGGTTTTAAATCTGGGAAGCTGGATCACAGCAGTGAGGTCAGAGCTGTGAGGTTGTTGGGTGATGACTAACTTTAGATGGAGGTATCAAATCGATATGTAGCCTGAGCTGCATGGAGGGTGTGGGTAGTAGTTTGGCAGAAAATAGGATTTCTTTTTACATTAAAGAAACACACAGGACCGCATTTGATTCGGCTCGCTCTGTAGTCCTTCGTTCTATACTTGTGTCTAACACTGTTTTTCTGTAAAAAGCTGTTATCTTCAATGCAGTTACGCTTCACAGATCTGAAAAGACACAATCAATTTAAGAGATAACACTAAAGAGTGAAGGAGACTAAACACAGACTGATCAAAACATGCTGCCATTCATGACATGCTAAAGCTTCTTACATGTTTTGAACATGTATACATCAACTTGTCAGCCAGCTGAACTAATGAGCAAATCCACTGGGACGTGGATTTGAAGAAACAGCGCCATTAGTGTTCATTTGACACCAAAAGGCCTTGTCATCAGGCCCGGTTTTGTGTGAGTTACACAGCTGAAGCCACTTTCTGTCAGCTGCAGCCAGTGACGTGTGGAGAAATGCAGTGAGGGACATTCGAGAAGCTACCAGATGCCATTTCAAGAGTATGTGGTCAGTGGTGCAATCATCTGCGGTGGGTGCCTGAGAAAGAATCGCTGAGAGACGTCACGTACCGCTGACACATTAGGCATTATTTGTTTGTCTGCTGTGCAGCAGCTCTTTTTTAACAAACTGCAAATACCTCAGACTGGCGGCTTCTGAAGATTGTTACTGTATTTTCTGTCGTTAATATGAGAAGAGGTCACTTTAGGTAATGTCATGGGATGTGGTGCTATACATGAGCAAAGATGAAATTACAGTCCAACGTCACGGGGTTTGACCATGCATGGACAGCGAAGGAATCATTCAATAATTCACTGATTAATTTGTTGATCTCAGTAGTGAATCAAGTGGAACTAATTAGACAAACTGTCAAAAAACCACGGGAGCAAATAATTGTCTCACACATCTTTTTCATTAAGATACTAACATCATATTAGAGATGTTCAGATTTTTTTTTCATTACCAATACTGATTCCGAAGCCTGAACTTTGAATATTTGCTGATAGCGAGTTTCTTATTATTTTTTAACAGCTCTATACTAACTATCCTGTCTGGGTGTGGTATGATAGCTATAACTGTTGCATGTCCTGACTCAAGTAAAAAAAAAAAAAAAAAAAAAAAAGACATACAGGACGCTGCTGAAAAGTAGCAAGTCCCACAGTCGCACAGTTTTTTCCCGCCTGATACCAATTCCAATACCTGATCTTTGCATATTGGCCAATACTGAGTACCAATCTGATATCAGCATATTAAAAATGAAAAAGAATTATATATATTACTATTAATATTTAACAGCTGTATACTACTGTCCCTGCATGGATGGATGTTGCCATCGTTGTATGGCTGGCTCAGGTTAACATGAGAGGTAGCAGGCTCCAGTCAAATGGCTAATACATTTTTGGATCGGTGCATAGACTTGCATACTCGCAACACCTGATCCAGCATTTTGGGCGTTATCAGAGGCATTTCAGGCACTGATACTGTAACAAACTACTTGAGATATTCCGATACCATTTTTTCTTTCCGATACCAATTCTGATATCTTGAGCTTTGCGTATCTGCCAACAGAGGTTGTCATTTCCTCAGTAATCCCACCTGACCAGTGCATGATGTGCGTGGACTGTGGATTGGAACAGGATTGGATGGTAGCCATTCTTGTCTGGGACGGGACAGGAGTATTTCTGTGGGAGTGGCATGGGACAGGAGTGAAAATCCACTCCTTTGTCAACCTTTATCAGCCAATACAGAATACCAATTCGCTATCAGTGCATTGATTTCTATATATTACTTTTTAACAGCCGTATACCACTAGCCCTTTCTGGATATGTGTATGTATGCACACTATGAGAATGCAGCAGGGTCCTGTTCTGGGGCCAATAAATTACGTGGTATCGAATCAATGCATAGACTTGCATACTTGCTGATAGCCAGTATGGCTGTACTGGACGCATTTCCAGTCCTGGTAACAGTACTGACTATCAAAACAGCCCTAATTAGGAAAACAGACTCATGTGTCACATTCATATCTACTATTTTCTCCTTTATAATGTGAAAAACATAACAGAGTGAGAGACAGGGCATATGACCATGATATCAACAGTGAAAAGTAAAAGAAAGACAAGGGGAGGCGAGAATAAACTCTGAGGGCTGTCTGATGGTGAAAAGCTGGATATATTTTCTTTCTGCTACAGTGGTCCAGCATTTCAGATAGCCCGTCTCTAATTTTAAGCTTGGTGACTTGTTATGTTGCCCACAGTGACAGCCAGCCTGCCTACCTACTGGTTATATGTAATGATGTTATGAAGCAAGGCTCTTATTTTTTTAAACCAAGAGAAGTATTTACTGTAGAATGCAGGCTGCACCAACAATCTTTAAAATGTCAGGGACAGTGACTAAGAAAGATGCTCAGGATCTATTGACTGTTATGTTGTCTACAATGTCCCCTCCCCTACAAGTTAGAATTCATTAAATCGAGTGGGAGCCTCTGCCAAACATTAAACTATAAATGTAGTGAGCTAAAATGGCAAAAACATTCAGTGGGAGGGAGGAGGAGTGGGTTTCCTTTAATGCAAAGGGACCGCTGCCAAGATGTCTCCTGTTGCAGGCTGTTTTGCTTTTACCATATGTGTTGTGTAGTTCATTTTCAAGATTCACCAGGAGCCAAGATTGCTGCTGGAGCCCAGAACCTTTCTGAGCATATGCTGGGGCATGTGTACAACTAAAAATAAAACACTTACTTTCCCAAACAGCTTCAGTGGGATGTCAGAACAGACTGTAAATATGTAAAATGTGAAGTGAAACACAGATTCACTATTTAGTAAAACTATGACGCAAGTCAAAAAGAGAAGTCTTCACTTACATTAAAGTCAGACTCATGATTCACATAGACTTTACAGCTTTTAGACAGTTTCGCATTTGTTTAAAGGTCCCTCTTATTATGAGAAATTGGGTCTTACAAGATGACAGATTAGCAGTATCTGAGTTTTGAGTGTTATTCTCTGGATAAACAATAACTAACAGTGTTTTTTCCTCCAAATGTGAACTCTAATTGTGGCTTTTATGCAGGGCTGAACAAATAATTAACATTTTATCAAAATGACAATATTGGCTACTGCAATTTTCAAATCACAAAAGGGGCAACATTTGTAGACGGCGAAATGTTAATGAAACTACTCACAACAAGGTCTGTGGATTATCTTGTGTAACCAGGTCGTGATTTTTGGAAAAAGATGCTGGTTTTGAGTTTTTCAGATGTACTTTTTTGGTGTTTTGAGCACCACATGCCCCCCTTTTAATCTCATTATACTGGAGAGAAGGCAGACGCCCCTACGGCTAATATCTCGAAAACTCTGCAACTCGCACCAAAAAAATCTAGATGGATAAACAGCACTACATGCCAGGGGGAACATATGGTATTATGATTTTGAGGTGAACTGTCCCTCTAATTCTGGTGTCTCTATATGACCTATATAAGAGGCGAGTGGCTATCTCTAGATAATAATTCTTAATTTTAATTTTTTTTTTGTCTTCAGTTTGGTCGAGATCCCTACAAAAATCACACCATAATAATTTAAATATATTTTTCGATGAAAATGAGAATATTCATCTAATATTATAATGTTATAGAGAAATAGAAAATTTGAAGTTTTAAGTGGCTGTAAAGGTTTAGAGGAGCTGGACTGTGGTTCAGTGTGCATGCATTTAATAAACCAGGCAGCATTCAACAGCAGGTATGCATCTATTATAGTAGACAGATCTGACGGTGACATGTAGAAAAATCATGCAAACAGTAGTTACTAGGACTTTTTCAATAAAAGTGAGCTGTACACAATAGCAAGCATTTTGATGTAACCGTTACTTGCACGATTAAACTTGTAGACCTACAGCAGCAGTTCATAACGTGGCAAACTGGTATTTTAAAGTACCAGACAGATAGAATTAGTAATATTATCATACCAGGTCATCCAAACAAACGCAGAAGCACAATGTCATTCAGGTACTCACCTCTACAAGTCAACAATATTTTCTGAAATCTATGTTCAGCTGCAAAGTTATAAAGACAATAATATTAATTTCCCATTCATAACCACTCCTACTCTAAATCCCTGTCCAATGAGAAGGTTAAGACCTCTTAACTTGAGAGTCATAAGGTCAAATTTTACAAGAACAAAAAATAGGAATGACATAAAGAGACGTATGTGACCTTTTCATAACAGAGTGGAGATTCGACTCATGTAACATTTAAACAAGTGTCATATGAATCAGTTGTAATCCTCGTAAAGTGTCAGATGGCTCCTGGTGTTCTTATATAAAACTACTTTGGAACCTTTGAGGACAAAGATAACCAAATAATGGTGGCGATGACTCACCGCTAAGATAGAGTTTCTTCTGAAAAATAGTGTGTCATTAAGTAATTTATTTTTTTTAATCAAGTGAGGGGAAAACTGCAGGTGTGATGAAAATTGGAAAGCTGCATGTCGTCTCTTTTCACTGTTTTTTCTACAACCTGTGAAAATGTGGTATTTCATCTTGATATTTGAATATATTTTTTTCATATTCTACATAAATCAGCTAATCAGGGCAGGGAGGCTGCAGCAGTAGAAGTATGTACAGCATTTTAAAACTAGGCCTAAATCTTCACCACCACTTTATTTAAGGCTTCAACAAGTTCCTTGCTTAATTAACACATGCCTCTGAGGGATTCCTGAAATAGGTATTCATCTGATGTAAAGGACAACACTTAGTGTAATGGCATTGGTTGGTGCCTCTTACTGACTGGTTAAGGTAACTGCAGTGTGCTTTAGAAAACACCATCTGAACATTTTTAGAGCAGCAGATTTTCCTCCAAAAGTTCTAAACAAATTGCTGACAACCTTTGAGAGGCTTCTGCTTAAAATTTCAAAAAGAGAATCAGCAACAACCACTCCTAAAGTTAAAAAGACCGACACCTCGAGCTCTGAGGAGACTGACAGCCAGTATCACTGAGCTGCTTTTGATCCGTGCACGTTGTATGTAAAGCTGAACATTTCCTCTTGTATTTTCTGTCCTCTTTTGCTGCAGAGCCTTCTGAATCGGCAGAGCTCGAGAGGAAACCAGGATGTGGAAGAGGTCAAAGGTGACCGATCCAACTGCCGCTGGGCAGGCGGGTAAGTGCAGGGTGATGGACGCCCTCTCAGGTTAGGTCAGTCAAAGTGTTGGTATTGCAGCTGTCTCCACCTGTATTTTCTCT
The DNA here is from genome assembly GCF_056507025.1 of Lutjanus erythropterus. Taxonomy (NCBI): domain Eukaryota; kingdom Metazoa; phylum Chordata; class Actinopteri; order Lutjaniformes; family Lutjanidae; genus Lutjanus; species Lutjanus erythropterus. Next base: position 36,525,791 of record NC_139318.1, on the reverse strand, counting down.
TATCTGAGGAATGATGTTATGCCGGATCTATTCGACCTACGCAAAGTAATCTTTATATAAAATAAAGATTAATGTGAGATTGCATTCAAGAGAAGAAAAATTTTACAAGACAAGAAAACACCTGGGAAGCTTACGAAGATTACATTAGGGCGATGCCTACAAAATTCATCTTTTTCGAAGACATGGAATACCCGAGATGTCTTAATAATGCTGTATTATGTTGAATGCTGACCATTCCCACTAAGAGAAAACAAAGATAAGCACCACAGCTTTTCCTTTTGTCAAGTGGAAGCAGTCCAAATAACAGTCATAGCTCTAGAAACCCCCGCACTGTGCAGTATGTTGTCCATGATGTCAAGAAAACTGAACAGCAAGACCATGTTTTTGTCACCAAGGACACAGATGCTGCATTGCGATAGAAGTGTTTTGCTATCGGAAAAAAACAAGAAGCAACAAGTCTGAATGTGGCACTGGCTGCATTATTCATCAACTCCTGCTTCCCAATGATGTGATCATGAAGATGCCTGTCAAATAAATGATCAGCAAACAAGCTGTAATCACTGAACGAGAGCAACCTGAGAAAAGTCTCTTGAAAAAAGTCAGACAAAGATTTACTTTGAGTAAATCTGAAGAACATTCAGCTGTTGTTCGCAAGGATGATCAACAAAATCATCATGGGGGATCAATGCAACAATCACCAGCTGCTGCCACAACTGAAGAGAAAACTGAAGGTGAAATTATGTCCTTGATTGATAGAAGACAAAACGAAGCCTTTTTGTAAAATTAATTTCCAACAAAGTATTTGCACCTAACTTCTCTCAAGCACTGCGCAGGAATCATCCTGAGATGTCAGCCATGAGAAAATGCCTGAGCGAGCTTGAAGTTAAGTCTAATCAGCAGTTGCGCAGCACAACTCCTCATATGCTGCTGTAACAACATATTGCTAACATACAAGGGCTGTACTGAATGCCTCAAAGCTTCGTTCATACAGTTGACATTTGACTTCCAAATTGTCATTCGAATGCTGTATAGCTTTTGCGTTTTTGCATGTCTATCTGGGCTGTCGGGATTCTCCAAATCCACGATTCGATCTGACTTTTGATTTTAAGGTCAAGGTTCGCCGTTGTTAGACTGTCGAGTCTTGATTCGTAAAGATCAAAAGATCATGGGTTTTACTCTGACGAATTCTTTTGCGTATGCCATCAAGTGTGATATAGCAGTCGGTAAGCTGCACTGTACCATCTGTTGTTTTTTCTTCCTTCGGACACGTGAAGGATGCCGCAAGAAGGCAGGGACGGACAGAAAAAAAATATGACAGTTGCAGATTCCGCCTTTAGTTTTGATTATTGAAAATGACAGCTCATTTTTTTTTTTTCGATTTTTCAATTTAATATTGAAACTAACATTATTTGCATAGAAACAAAACTGACGTCCAGTATTTTTCTTTCTCGCCACAGTGCCCTGCCAGTGGTTTTTCTTCCACAGAAAAATGTTCTATGGACACATGCCTGTGATGACGTCTTAAAAATAGGACATTCAAACCTTCATGCAAAAAACTCAATAGAAGCTTTGAATGTAAAAAGAAACTGGCATTCGGTACAGCCCCATAACAAACTGTATTATATATTTTGTCTATGACTAACTAATTTTGTTGTTGTTGTTGTTGTGTCTCTGAATAATTTGTTCTGCCCAAGTTGTGTCTGTGTTCGTGCTTCCCATTCCTGGGTTATACTGTATATTGTGGTGTTTTGTGTTTATTGTGTCCATAATCCTGTCGAAGTTCCAACCTGCCATGGTGCTTTTGTCAGGATTAATATTTACCTGTCCTGTTCCCTCTCCTGCTGTCACGTTGCGTGTTAAGTCGGCGGTTCTGAGGGAGTTCACCCAGACGACAAAGGTATGCGAGCAAAAACGAGATGAAATCACACGAACAATTCACCTTCTGTTAAGTGCATGACTCCATGTTGGGTGAGTTGCATGTATGATGTGGTTTTCATCACTCCTTGAAAGGTGTCATCCGCAACGGATGATTCATCTTTCAGTGTCACAACAGACGCATATCATTGTGACATTCTCAACAACTTTCATGTGAACACTAGCTCGAGGCTGTTGCACTGCCGTTGATTTCCATGTGTCTACTTTATCTTGTAATGTTAAACTTTTAAAATTACGTCCACGTGCTGATTAGTCTGGTATAGTGTGTTGGCACAGTTCAGTCTCAATAAGTGAACTCTACAGGGACATCCCAAAGGAGTGGCACAATCTCTCCTACAACCCCGATTGCAAAAACGGTGGTGTGTAAAAAGTAAATAAAAACAGAATGCAAAGAAACAATTAATGCATGCAAACATGAGGTTTATTATATATAATATTTTTTGTGGAAATCATGGACGTCATGTCCTCTGTGTTACAGAGGAAAAAGTTTAAATGTCAGCATCTGTGATGGTATAGTGGTGTGTTAGTGCCCATGGCATCATGGCCAACTGTCACACCTGTGAGGGCCTCAAAAGATAGATTAAGGTATTTATCTTTTTCAGAGATGTCCCGAGTGTATATTTAATTTGTAAGTTTATCAGTTTGAACATTTAATATCTTGTCTTTGTAATGTATTCGACTGAATATAGGTCAAAAAGGGTTTGAAAATCATTGCATTCTGTTTTTATTTACATTTTGCAGCGTTCCTACTTCTTCTGAATCAAGGTTGTACATATTTAAATTGTAAATTTGGGTAAATACTCATTAACTGCAAACTGTGAATTTGGCATCACTAGAAAAACTACAAGTAAGTTATATTTGAGGATATACGTTTATACATTGAGCATGAACACAAGCTGAGTCACCCTTTTAAGTTACCCTTTCAGTATTCCCATGAGATTTTTGGCTTTTTCATGCCTGACCCACATGTTATCCTTGGCTTCACTGTGACGACCAGGACTGTCACAGATACGAAATTGCATTTTCTACGATCCTAGAAGTTCAAAGCAGCTCTTAGAGAACCATGTGCTGTCAAGTTAACACAGAACATTGAGGTCTCGAGGTAATCAGCTGGAATGACATCCATGACCTCTGGAAGCTCTTAAGCCTCACCCAACTCTCGATATCTTTTTATTTCTTGTATTTCTGTGACAATTGCTCTCAGGGACTTTGGGGCAACACAAGTTTGCAGGGTATTAAATCACAGATGGCACATGTCTGCCTCTGTTAACACAGCCATGAAGTAAAATAAGGAAATTATGAATGCAAGCCAACCAGTTATTAGTTCACATCTAAAACAAGGAAACTTTGCAGTAAGTCTCAAGAGCAATAATTAATTTATGTAGGCCAGTACAAGTTAGACTAGTGAGAGAATCTACAGATTGGACTGCTGAGCAGCAAGAACAGCAAAGTTCCTGCAAAGTCCTAAAAGCCAACAATGACAACTAACTAACGCCACACTGATGAAAATAAACACGCCACACAACAAGAGTGGGAACATGTTGGTGACTCAGCAGGTTCTGAAAAGCTTTCTAAATGTACTCTTTATCACTCATACATTCATTTGTTTATTTATTTATTTGGAAAGGCAAGACAGGTGTACTTAGAAAACACTGTTCATACACACATCCATTGCAAAGTGCTTTATAAGCCATAAAAAGACATAAAAATAAAAAAAATGTAAATATAAAAAGCTATAGGAAATTAAAAAGATAAAAGCACAGAGTAATAAATAGAGGAAAGTGCAGCACTCAAGTGCAGAGTAACATAATAAATGTACCAGTTTTTAAACTGTTATGAAACTGTCTGAATTTAATACTGATGCCTCTATATGACCTACATAAGCAAACGAGGCCGACTGCAAGGTTGGTGTGTATTTTCAGAGTTAAAGTTACAGTGAATAGTATGTTACACTTTTTTGTTCTATTTTGCGGTTGTGGCTAAAGAGTCACTGACACTTTTGTCCACAGGGGCCTCCAGCTTTAATATTCAGTTTTGAAGTCCATCTCCAGTCATGTTTTTAACAATATAAAATCCTCTGCAAGAAGAGATAAATTGTTTGATATGTTTTTCTGCAAAATAATTTCAAATGCCTTGTCAAAAAGGCTTATATATAGCTTTAAACCTTGCCTTCATTTAGTGTTTAACAACTCATGAATATGCAAACAGTCCCAGTCCTCTACACACACCCAACACCCTCACCCCTACCCCATGTAGCTATACCTGGCTTCTCCTTTGTTTTGCTAGCTAATCATGGTAACTAACTACATCTGGCTTCTCCTGTGGGCTTGACATCGCCACTCACAATATATATAATGCCACCCCTTCAATTAAAAGGAGTGGTTCCTTAGGTTTATGATACCCAGCCTGTCTGAATCTGTTTTTTCTGCCCTTGCTCACTACAGTTCCAAAGCTCAGACATGGCATGATGTGTCTTGTAACACAAGAAAAACACCACATGGACATAAAACAAAAAAAAAGCTTAGTTTCACTGGAGGAGATCTTTGCTTCTGCTTTCTGCTTAAAAAACTGTAAAATTTTCTATAATTCTGTCCCTGCTCTGTGTAACTTCCTTTCTGCAACGCAAGTATACAAAATATAGTTCATTTATGCACCTGTCAGTGAGTGCTAAATTTAGTCAAGTCAAATTTATTTACATAGCGAGAAATCGTAACACAAGTTATGTTGAGGAACTTTTCATATAGACCAGGTCTAGACTCTACTCTTTATAATGTTATTTATAGAAACCCAACAATTACCATGATGAGCAAGCACTTGGTGACAGTGGCAAAGAAAAACTCCCTTTTAGCAAACTGAAAGTTCAAGCAGAACCTGCTTCACCCAAAACATGAATGAATGAATAACAATAGAAAGGACTGGGGACCTAGACCCTATTATTACTCATATTATCATTTACAGAGACCCAACAATTCCCACCATGAACAAGCACTTGGCAAAAGCGATGAGGAAAAACTCCCATTTAATAGGCCAAACCTTTGAGCGGAACCAGACTTTGAGTGGGCAATCATCTGCCTCGACTGTCCTCGACTTTAGTGCATAATAAAAACATAGTGCACAATACAAATTTAAAAAAAAAGAAATGAATGACTGAATAACAAGAAAAAGGATTGGGGAAGACTTTAAAAGCTTAACACTGATTTCATTTCTGATCAAATGCCAAATCTTACTTATTGCTTTTGGAAACATTTTGGAAAATGACTTAATGCAAAAGTAAAGCAGGCAGGGACTTTAAAACTAGTCCTACACAACTATTTTTTTGGTAGAAAACTCTTCAAAGAACAAGCAGTGCTCTAGTGCAAGTGTATTAAAAAACGCAATAAGAACAGTTATTTACAGCCACAGACATTTCAGACAAGACAGAATGAAAAAAAAAAGCTTTTTAGTGATTGCAGTTCATCTGCATGCTTATTCCTTTGACAGCTGCCAAGGTCTCTTGAAAAACAAGATATCTAGAGTCTGGTGATGTTTGCGAAACTAATGACTCATGTATGTAAAAATATGCATTTTACACAGTATTTATCGATATAGCACATAGTCATGTTAAATCTGCAAATCTGCAAGAGGATCCCTACGAAACTTTGTGTACCAAATTTATGTCTATTATATTCCAAATACTTTTGCCGACTGACCCATGAAATCAATGCCTGGCTTAAACATGCAGCTTTTAATTGCTGTTCTACATTAAAAGGCTGATCAATATTTCCATGCAAACATTTTGCTTTTAATGACATCCGCGTCATCCTCGCGATTCCACAGCGTGAACGTTCCGCTTGTTAACACCAGCAAAAGTCATGTAATGTTATCAGCGCTCTGCCACACACCCCCACACACACAGACACAGGACATCCTGTTCTGTAACACCTGCCGCAAGCAATTTACCTCCAATGCGCTTCAGACTGCAAAACGCTGAGGCTCCCTGCTCGTTTCTCCTTACTGAAACTATATATTCTATAGTTTACATTCTGCCTATTACAGGTCTTTCATGCCAAGAGAAAATAATTACAGACCAGGGATCCCTGGACCAGCTGAACCCCTGTGATCAGCATTCAGTGATGCCCCCCTCGAGATTGCTGTGGGTCAGTTCAAATAGGTACTCTCAGGGTTTCTGGGACTTCTGCAAAGCACTTTAACCTGCATTAATATCTAATTCTAAAGACAAGAGCTTTAAATAGCTCAACAGGAGAGCTAAGATGGACTCAGATAATTTGTACCCCGCACACCTCTAGAATCTGCAGAGGGCAGTGCTTTTTTCCCCCCACACATTTTCCCATTTGAGTGCTCACAATTCAGACTGAACTGTGCTAAAAAGAGGATAAGAATAATATACACTGTCTAGTTCAAATATATACATAGTGGGTTTAATTAATAATGTCAACCTTTATGACTGCACATAAGTAAAATGTCCACATAGTACATCTCCTAAACAAAACACTGTGGCCACAAGCTGTTTCTTCAGATTTAATTGCGTTTATTCAGCCTCATTCAACTATTATAACGTTAAACGGCAGCACTACTACAAGAATGCTAAAATTCAGAACAAGGCTTCATTTAACATGAAACCATTTATTACAACATACAAGGTGTGTGCACAATGTATGAAACTTGAAAAAAAAAAATTACTTTTAATGTAGAATAATAAAACTGGTATGCAGAAATCTGAGCTGAAAAACAATTGCTGATTCATTTAAAACTTTATCTGAAATAAAAAAGCTGCACACATTTTAGCAAGAGAGAAACATATTAACATTATCTTCAAGCAAAACAAATTAAAAATTAAAAATGAATCACTGCATATTCTAACCCCTCATGTTTTCAACCTGACATAAACAATGATGTTTATGGCAAGAATACTGAATTCATTACAACGCTGATCATTGGCTTTTTAGGTTTGCTACTTACATAAATAAAGTGGGGGTGCATGTTTATATCAGGATTAAATACTCACTACTAATATCAGGAGGCCAATGATGAGGGTGAGTCCAAAATACACTACAGAAAACTCAAAAAATGTGTTTTAGACATTGGAAAATTGTTCAGATGCATAAATTAGACAGTCAAATTCCTTATGGACAGGTTTCTGATTCTTGACCCTCTTACAGTTTGTGCTGCTCATGATGAGTGCTGTTAATCCAGAGCGAGTGCTCCATCCTGCGAGGCTGTAGTGTCAGAGCAAGCCAGCACACAGGAGATGTAGAGTCGGTGGGGATGTAAATGAACTCATTAAAAAAAATAAAATTATTGCCAAATACGATAACAAGTACAAACAAACCTTTGGCAGGGTCAAATTTAATGTGGCAGAGAGAGTCAATCTGAATTCAGAAGTTTTTCACAGTTTGCTTGTAACTCAATTTATATGAAAAATACTAGATAATCTTATGTAAATATTTAGTTGTAGTTATGTTGCCTTTTCTTAGTCATTAGTCTTTAGATTCGATTCTTTATTGTGGCATTTTATCCCAAAGCACCTTGCTCCTTTGACATGTACACAACACTTGACATGTATGTTTGAATGTGTTTATGTGACTTGTCTGAGTTTTACATTTGTATTTATTATCCACTTTTGAATTAAATCTGAATACAGAGTTAAAAAAAATATTCTCCTCCACATGCTGCACTTCAGTTCATGTGTTTTAAGGATGGCTCCTTACAATAACAACAATAAATTGTTGTATAAATTGATAATTATGTACTGGAAACTACATTGTGTCTTTAACTTATCCGCTCTGTACGCTAAGCTTGTCTAATTTTGATTTTTTATTTATTTATTTATTTTTGCTCAGGCATCAGGAAGAAGTCGAAGGTGCCCGGTGTCATGATAACACAGTTTATGGAGGAACTTCCAGAGGGAATGACAACTCCAGATTTCACCCGCAAACCTATTGCTCTGACTATTCAAGAGGGTAAGTCTTCATGCCTCTGAAAGTCCATCTTAGATAAAATTGTATTATTATTTTTTACAAATGTGTATGGGAAAGTAAAAAATACACTGATCTTAATTCCAAATGGAAATAAGTAGCGTCAACATCCCTACCACATACAGTATGTTGACTTCAGAATAAATTATTCCTATTATTGAGGAAGAATTAACAGGACTCTCAGACCTTGACTTTGAAAAACAGAGGCAAAGAGGGATGTTGAGTGTGGTGAAGCCTCAGAGGCTCATTTCACCTTCCCATCTTTTGAAATGTTGTGCACATTCAAATATTTGTGGACCTCAGGAAGACTAGCAGCCACTTTGTTGAAGCTAATGAGGATCCAAATAAAGAAGATTTTACTGTTAGGCCAAAGATCTTTTGAAACACATATCAGGTCATTATTTGGTTCATATTATTAGAAAAATAACACTTGGCATCATGTTAACGAGCATCCATCAACAACAATGTGCAGTTAGGTGCAAAAAAGTTCATACAACTGCACTGAGACAATGGGAGGACAACTAGGACAACGGTGACTGTGCAATACAGCACAGATCCACTGAGACTGGCAGATCAGTCTTCTCTGTTAGAGCAACAACATACTGAAACTCAGGACCAAGTGAGATAAGAGTGTGCAGCAGCTTTGCTGGTTGTAATTTCAAGATGAAATCTTTGCTAAAATCAACCAAATCACATACTCATCACACATAAACTGAAACACTTGATCTAATACTATAAAATCTTGTTTTATCTTAATGTTGTAGTTGTATTGTTGTTGTTGTTGTGGCGTCTTTGTTGTGTGGTCTTGTTACTGTTATTGCTGAAGCCGTTGTATCATGAATATGCTCCGTCTTGTAATTGTGTTTTTATAGAAGTGTCTTTTAGCAGAGAAATTATCCTCCGTTTCCTGCCCAGGGACTACAGATGAAAATTAGCTTATAGCTTACTCTGGTGCGGCTAGGTAGCTGTGCATTGTCCCTGTTAAATAAATAAAATAAAATAAAATTTAAAAAAGTAAAAACTGGAGCACAAACTGAGTAAAATTTAAAATTGTGACATGTATCTACAACATAGCTATCGTTCCTAAATATACAGCAATGAATAATTTGTCTCTAATACGGAAATCTTCATTTGATCCCATTCCAGGTAAATTGGCAGTCTTTAAAGCCAAAATAGTGGGCACCCCAACTCCTACTGTAACATGGAGCAGAGCCAATGGAGAAATACATTTTCACCCTGACATGTGCCAGCAAAAGTATGATGAAACAACTCAGGAACATACTATTGAGGTAAGCTTTACATGTAGCAGTGGACGTATAAAGGATGTCATGCAACAAACCCTAAAGGCATAGTCCCATTAGGTTTTCATTCAACAAAACCTACTCATTACGTAATAATGTCACAATGTCTGATGCGGATAATAAACACTGATCATAGAAAGTGATAAAACTATAACCTGTAATAATAGTGGATGGATGTTTGATGTGTGAACAGTGAAAAAAATTGCAGAAGTGCTTTAAACCTTCATTCTCTCTAATTACCAGCAGGGGGCGATGCTGCTGGCTGCAAAAATAAGTATGTAAGCTTATGAAAAAATGACCCTGCTTCTCACTTGATTTATTACCTCAGATAACATTTTCCTCACCAGTTTATTTTCTCAGTTAGTAGTTTCACGTGTTTTTTGATACAGTATGACATTCATTTTGCAAAATAAGGTCTCATTTATAGTAAAATAGGTGATAAAGCAGGGTATGCTATAACATATTGTGGCAAGTTGTGTGTAATGACAGCCAGGAATTAACATTTTAAAATAGATTGCCCTTACCAGTAATTTAATGTGAATTTGGTTGATTGCAAACACAAACCTGATTTTTCTCGGGTACTCATGACTCACAACGATTGAGAACCGTTGCTTTAGGGTGTGGCTATCTTGTGATTGGCTATCTACCACAGCGTGTCCTTGGGTTCTCAGTTAAATCCAATCAGGATGCTTATCAGTAGTCCACAAATCAATGGGTGATAAAACATGCTAAAGTAATAACTTTTTTTATTTTAAACCACAGTGTGTCTGTTGGCTGAATGAGGACATCTGTTAAGTCTTATTTGAACACAGGTGAACTCTGACCTGTAAATCCACCAGAGTGGAGATCGCTGTGAAACACGTGCTTAAATTTTTCTGTCATTTGGGCTTCAATACAAGTTAAATGGGAAATGGAGCGAATACTCGTTTACTCGAAATGTAATGAGACTATGACTTAACGCTCAAACTGCTTTCAGCGGTTTAATAGAATAATGCATCAAACAGAAATGCCATTAACTTTGTTTGTATTTCATTAGTTTCCGAAAGTCGCCCCAGAGGATGCTGACACCTACAAGTGTTTTGCAACAAATGAATACGGAAGAGCTGTTTGCACTGTTGTCTTGAATGTTATTGAAGGTAGGATCCTTTTTGCTCTTTGAATCACTGAATCTCTTAAGTGTGTTATATAAGAGTTTCATTATATATCCTCTCAATGAATTGGCATATCGTACTGAATTGTCACAGGTAATGAATATTAAAGTGACTGTTTGTTTACAGTTGGATTCTCCAAGTCCAAAGAACTTCAAAAGAAACTAGGAGAAGGTGAGGTTTCAAATGCTCTTAAAGCCCTTAATTTGTATATGAAATGGTGCGTTTATTTACATGCGTTCTTTTTTTCTTTTTTTTTTTTTAAACAAGGGAGTTTGTTTGTTCGGAGTCAGGACAAGGTTAACTGTTTTAAGATGAAGGTTATGCCAAAAAGAGAGCTAATATACACCATCCTTGCCCTTTTCAGATACAGTTAGCACTCAATAGCAGATAAACTACCACTGCAATTAACACATTATGAAAGTGAAGGAAATACGTTTGCAGAACAGGACAAACAGAATACAGGCATATGGTTTTCATCTAAGCCAGTGTTTCTTAACATTCAGCAAGCATCAGGGTCATTGAGGTGTTCTTGGTGGGCGTTTAAGGCAAGTTTACATCCAGGATTCACGACAAGGTAAAACTTGGAACTTCAATACTTCATTAAAAAACACTGAAAAAAAACTGCCAGTTTGCATCAATTACGTCAGTGTTTCTGTCAGCTTTTATTCAGTTTCTGTTGCTGGAAGTTTATGACGCAGCTCCTGAATGGGGGCGGGACATCAGACGATCATCAATAAAATTTCACCACCAGTTTTACACCACTAGAGTTTACTGTGTAAACTCATGATAGTCTCTTCCTTGGTATTGCCTGTTGTGAAAATTAAGAGTTTCTTCCAGCATTCATTTCTCACAAGGATACACTGTGAATGCTGTGTTATCTTCAAAGACAGGACTTTTATTTCTAACGGAGTACTTGTTTTTAAAAGTTCAGTACTTTTACTTGGGGACAGTTTTGGACGACTCTTAATATAGGATAACTGTATATCCTTCTCCTTTTTTCCTGTCATCTCAGGCATTATCCTGGGTAAGCTGCTCATGTTTTCTGTTGGACCAGTCATAACAATAATAGTGATAATAAAGCCATTAATAAGAGTGCTTCTTGTCTGGAACTGTCTGCTGCTGTGTTCAATAGTGAGACCTAGTTTGGATGTCAAATTTCTAATTGTTTAACACTCATTAATACATCCCCCCCTCTTTTCTTTCTTTTATGCTCCCTAGGAAACTAAATAATAATAGATAATAGTAGATAGTAATAACTAATATAATAGTAATAACTAGATAATATGTCCATTTAACACAAATTGCATTCTGTGACCTGCTTTTTTTATGATATAACAGAATATTAATCAGGGTAGACAATTTGTCTACATCTTATTTGATGGGGGGTGCTGTAACGGGGGGTTGAGAACCACTGATCTAAGCTGTCAATACATGCAATGATGCAGCAGCTGTTTCTCTGTGCTACAACCTAGCCCATATATTTCCATGGCAACATGACATTTTCTTCATTAATTGGAATTATTGGGAAAAATCTGCCTGTCATGGTGCATCTGTCACATTAGCTCAGCACCACTGTGCACTGACACTTGACACATTGATGACTTTCTTAGAAATTGACTGAAAAATGTGAACATCGGCAACCAGAATCATGTTAGGCTGTTTAAGCCCAACACAAAATACTCAGTGTAACCAATTTGGATATTTTGGGATAATCAATCACTTTATTTTTGTCATTGTTTCTCTTTGCCCAAGAATATCAAAGGGACTTTTGGACGGAGTTGAGAAAGATCGGGCCAGTTCTTCCAGACTTGTCTGGCCTGAGCATGGTGAAGGAGACAGCTTGTAATATAATGTCTAGTCATTCAGATAATGTATGTGAGGAACAGAATTTTTTATTTGGGATACAAGAATCTCTGCTGGGTACCAAAATTAGGATTGGACATTCCACTTTTAGCCATCAAGCTGAAAATGTCAACTTTTATTTTATTAAAGCTTCTGGAAGTGTGGCTTCGAAAACTAAAAATGCAGGTAAAATTGTTGCAGGAGTGTGGAGCGATATTACGACTTCAGTTCCCCGTTGTTGAACTGGCTCAGACTCAAAACAAATTAAGCCAGTGGGAGCAGAAAATTTTCTTGCGCCCATTTGAGTGGGTCAACTCGGCAAAAGACCTGGAATTTTTATGATTGGCTTGGGTAATGAATTGCATTTTGTGATAAATCTCACAAAGCACAAGCACAACCAATCCAAACCCAATCAGGAAAGTGACCCAAAACTTAAATGGCAATATTTTGAAAGGAGGATGGTTAACATTATATACAAACTCCAATTCCAAAAATGTAGATATAAACAGAAAGCAATGACTTGCAAACCATTATACACTGAGTCTGAATTTGATGCCTCTAACACTTCACAGAAAAGTTGGGACAGCGGTCACAAAAGACTGGAAAGCTGTAAAATGCTCTTAAACAGCTTTGTTTGGAACATTTTACAGATGATCAGATTGATTGATATCATGTGACAGTATCAGGGTTGGGTATGAAAGGGGAATCTGCTTAAGGCTCAGAATAAGAAGAAAACTGCGTGGGTAAACAGTCCAACGGTTTAAGAACAACATTTCTCCATTATATACTCAAAAGGTCAGAGAATCTGGTGAAATCTCTGCAGGTAGGGGTCAAGACTGAATGCCCATGACCTTTGACTTCTTTAGTAGCACTGCTTTTAAAAAAAACAAGGATTATATAACACATTATTATATGCTGTCAGTAAACTTAAATAGAACCTGCTCTGCTGTCAAAGACAAGGCATGACACATATTCAGTGATGATGTGACTAATGTTTTTGTTATGGTTTCACAGATTTAACAGAATTCAGGAAAAAACTTAAGAAGCGGTAAGTGAAATCCTGTATAACTGGCTTGCTTGTATAACTGGCTTGTTGTTTATGCAATGTCTCCTTTCTCTTTTCAAATAAAACAAAATAAAGAATTTGAATACTGATTTGGACATCAATTACCAGGGCAACATTAGAAGCTTTGAAGCATTCGGATCAGCCCTTATAAACCGTTATGAGTTATTTTTCTATGACAGTATGAGAGTTGTTGAACATGTTGCTGGACTTACTGAAATTTCTTGCTCTATAGTAATCCTGATGGAACACGTGAGGAAAAGCCAATGGAGACAGAGGAGAAGGTCTGGGAGATTCTCCTTAGTGCAGACAAAAAAGACTACGAGCAGATCTGTGCTGAATACGGTATCACAGACTTCCGTGGCATGCTGAAGAAACTCAGCGAAATGAAGAAAGAGAGGGAGGAGGAGATCGCTGCGGTATGTGGCCTTTTGATTCTTCTTTAATTCAATCATAAGTACGTCTAACAAAACTGCTTTAACATCTCTTTATGTCACTTTTTGCTGTTTTCCTGTTTGTTGTCTATACTATAGTGTATACGCAGACTCATTATTTTTTATCTCTTTGTTTCTACTGTAGTTTGTTTCACACATCAGTACACTGAAACATATTGAGGTCAGTGACGATGACTGTGCAACAATTGAGTTAGACATGGACCTCAAGGATCCTAGCAGCAAAATTTTCTTGTACAAGGTAAGGGATTATATTCTGGCATTATGCTGATTTTTTATTTCCAATGGATGCCAACCGAAATACATCTGGGCGCAACTGGATAGATCTGCAATCAATCAGAGCAAAGAAATGTGTGACAGCGCTGAGGGACACATACAAGTAGGGGCAGTGCTCGGTCTGGTTGGTAACAAGAACAAAATAGCAGCCTTGTGACAAAATGTTCTAAAATTATAAATCAAGAGTACACTAGTCTGACAGTTTTTTTGACAGTTTCGTTAGCCTGGTGTGTCACACTCGAAGCATGTGATGTCACTGATGTGTGACTTTTCAAATCCAGACTGGTACAATAAGCCTCCTCTGTCAGCTGCCCCATATTAAATAAACAGCGGTGACTGGCCCGACCACATGGCCTTGCAGATTTGACTAACTCTAGTACTATATTGCTTGCAGCATTTCATTATCAGTTATCAGAATGGCAACATGTCCCTAAATTCTGCAGGATGGCGTCATGGTCCCATTCACCAAAGAAGAAGGCGATGAGATGAAACATAGTTTGAAACAAGTTGGCAAAAAATATGTCTTCAAAATTAAAAAATTAGGTGTTGAAGATGCTGGACTCTACTCAGTGGATGTTGAGGGCGTCAACGTTTTCTCCACCGATTTTAAAGGTATGTCCTCAATCAAGTGATTAAAATTAGACTAGGTTTGAGTAAATTCAACCCAAGTATTGGTGATATATTGTTGCTCACTATAAAGACTTTTTTTCAAACAGGAGTTGTTACAGGCCTAACATAAACACATGTAATAAAAAGCAGACAATGAGACAATCTAGCCACCAGTGATTTTGCACAGAATTAGAAAATGGATGCCATATATTGATTTATTAAAAAGTTTCTCTCTTTGTCATTTTGTGTCATTCTGTAACCTGCAGTACCTGAAGTTGACTTTGCTGTCAAAATACAAGAGGTTAAGGCAACAGAACGAGAAGACGCCCTATTTCAATGTGTCCTTACTGCACCTATGAATGAGCTAAAATGGTTTGGCAAAAGCGCTCCACTGAAAAATAGTGAGAAACATGAAATCACTGTATCTGAAGATAAACTCATCCACAAGTTGATTGTGCGGGACTGTCTGCCTTTGGATGCCGGCATCTATGCTGCTGTAGCCGGAATCAAATCCTGCAATGCCTGGCTGGTAGTTGAAGGTAATAAAATTATCCAACTTTTTTTCTCATGATGTAGTGCAGACTCTAGTTGGATGAATAAATATGGAATATCGTGCAAATACTTTTCTCTGACACCAAATATTTTTAATTTGACATATTATCTTTTATAGCTGACAAAGATCCTGCCAGCAAGGGCAAGAAGGCAGCTCGCAAAACCACTATGGCTGGAGGCGGTAACGATGAAGATCTGATGAGAATTGCAAAGGAGCAGCAGGAAAAATATCAGAAAGAAATGGAAGAAAAGATGGAAAAGGCCAAGCAGGCTCAATCAGAGAGAGAAGCTGCAGAAGCAGTGGCCCGAGCTGAGGCTGAAGCAGCTAGAAAGGCGGAGGCTGAAGCCAAAGCTGCAGCTAAGGCTGCAGCCAAGGCTGCTGCAAAGCAGAAGAGAGCAGCAGCCGGCAAGGATGCAGCAGCAAGAAGGAAAAAAGCTGGTGCCGGCTCTGCTGCTGGCAGTGCTGAAGGTGCTGGAGGTGCTGCTGGAGGTGCTGCTGGTGCTGCTGGTGCTGGTGGTGCTGCTGGTGCTGGTGGCGCTGGTGGTGCTGGAGGTGTCGGTGGCGCAGGTGGTGCCGGTGGAGCAGGGGCTGATGGAACTGGTGTAGGTGCTGGTAAAGGCATTGGAGTTGGTGCTGGTGGTGGTGCAGGAGGTGAAGGTGGAGTAGATGGAATTGGAGGCGGCGCTGGGGGCAGAGGTGGAGCTGGCGGCGAAGGTGTGGGAGAAGATTTTGAGGGAGAAGACGATTATGACTCATTTGAAGATTCTGATGAAGACTTTGAGGGAGAAGGAGGGGAAGGAGGAGCAGGAAGAGGAGGAAGAGGAGGAAGAGCAGGAGGAGCAGGAGGAGAAGGAGAAGAATGGGAAGAGGGAGGAGAAGGAGGCGAAGGAGGTGGACAAGGAGGGAGACGCAGGAGACGTGTGAGAGATGGTTCACTTGTTCCAGATACAGTAGTAGGTAAGTTTGATAAAAGACTTAATGATGATTGCCTCAAAAATTTGGCCATTATTCTCCTAAATGTTTATCAGAATGCAAATCAATACAATCACAGAGAAACCTGTCTTTAATTTCAGGATTATTATTTTACAATATAGTTATAATATTATAATATATAATGTTTTCTAGTAGCAGAAAGGTTATTTGTATCATGTTGTGGATGTTTCTGTGTTTTGATGTAAGTCTCCTCTTTACTTCTTCTGTCCACATTTTTCAGTCCCCTTTATGCTTATTATGTTGCTGTTGTTTGTCTTTTCCATGAATTTTCATATTCAAAAGTCTCTTAATTTATTGATCTTTAATCATACCTTTAAAATGTAGTGCCGATTCAAAAAAAGTTAGGATGCTTTGTAAAACATAAATAATAACAGAATAAAATGCTTTGCAAATTGTTTCACACCTATTTTTAATTGAATAGTATAAAGACAAGATGCAAGACAAGATATTTAATGTCAGTGAACACAGTTCATCGCTGCTTCTGTAATTGCAGGTTAAGACTCTACCATGTAAAGTGAAATACATTCTGTATATCAACAACAGAGAGAAAGGTGGCTAACTCCTCTGTGCTCTGTGTTAAAGTGTGCTGTGGTCTGACAAGTACACAGTTCAAATTGTTTTCTGGAAATCATCAACGTCGTCTCCTCCAGGCTAAAACAAAAAAGACCATCCAGATTGTTACCAGTGTGTGGGGTGTGTGTGTGTTATTGCCCTGTCACATCTGTAAAGGCAGAATTAGAGAATTGGAGCTAGAAATGCTGCCATCCAGATGATGTCTGTCTCAGAAACGTCCCTGCTAATTTCAGCCGGACAATGCTAAGACACATGCTGTATGTATTACAACAGCGCGGTTGTGTAGAAAGAGAGTTCAGGTAACTAGCCTGCATTAGGAAGCGGAGTGTACAACAACAGAGCCCCAGGACTGTTCAGTAACTTAAGTCATATATGAAGCAAGAATAGGAAAGAATTTCACTTTCAAAACTTCAACAATAAGTGTACTTTGTTCCCAAATGCTTACTGAGCATTGTTAAAGGAAAATGTTATGTTTCACTTGGGCTGTGACGATAACCGCATTAAAGCAGTCACGTGATGCTTACCGTGGAGCTCATTACTGTCATCACCACAAATTTTATTTTGAAAGGTCAATCTCATGTTGAGATCAGCATATTGATCATCTATGAATCAGTGCTGCCAAACACAAGTCAGGAACACAACCTCTGTCTGATTCAACCATAGGCATCTTGGGACCACACACACTTATGCACTGCCCTGTTCCTTTAAGGATGTATGCTACGCTAATGACAGTATGTTTCAATGTCCAATGAAATGGAATTATTAAGGCAGTCACTGTAAACCGCCACCCTGTGTTGCTTTGTCACCGTGGTAAAAAAATATCCATACTGTCACAGTCCTATGTATCACAGTGGTTAACACAATCCTATCAGAAGGAGTGTATATTTACAAAAAACAATAAAGTTTTTTTTTTTTTTTTTAGAATATGTTTTGGGCTTTTTGCCTTTAATTGAAAGAGAGAGCTGAAGATATGACAGGAAAGAGGGTAGAGAGAGAGGGGATGACATGCAGTTGAACCAGCGAGGACTGAGGACTGATGACCTCAGTACATGGGGCGTATTCTTTACCAATTGAACTACAGGGGCACCAAAAAAACTGTCTTGTCTTTGTACTATTCAATTGAATATGGGTAAAAGAAGGATTTTCAAATCATTAGATTTTCTTTTCATTTACATTTTACATAGCACCCCAACTTTTTTTTTGGAATCGGGTTGGGTTGTGTCCCTAATTGATAATACTGGAAGTTTTTTTTTTCCACATATGAAACAGATGATTATTTTATAGGGAGTATTTATAAAGAATTCCAGTACATACAGTATATCACATTTATGTGAGTCAGAGATATCGAATCATCATTAGGTTAACTTCAATATAATGACAGTAAATTTTTACATTCAGATATGAATTACATTTTGTATGTTGCTATTCATCATCAATAATAGGAGATGATTATGATGAGGAAACCACAAATCAACAAGGTGAAAAATCTCGGAAAAAAGGAAAACGTATCAAAAAGAAAACTGACGACTGTGAAGAAGATGATGTTGGTAAGAGACGTCAAAGGCTGCACGCTGTAGTTAGTCTGCTGACGGTTAAAGTCATTTGGTAAATGACTTTGACGTTTCCTATACAACTGTAGGAAACACCTCTTAACTTATGCAGCTGAATTAACAATAAATGTATTTAACACTGAAGGAATTAAGCCACTGACACTTCACAAAGCTTCGTTCTGTCAGTTGTACAACTAGCTATATAAAAACAGTAAATTTTTACATTTAGATATGAATTACATTTTGTATGTTGCTATTCATCATCAATAATAGGAGATGATTATGATGAGGAAACCACAAATCAACAAGGTGAAAAATCTCGGAAAAAAGGAAAACGTATCAAAAAGAAAACTGACGACTGTGAAGAAGATGATGTTGGTAAGAGACGTCAAAGGCTGCACGCTGTAGTTAGTCTGCTGACGGTTAAAGTCATTTGGTAAATGACTTTGACGTTTCCTATACAACTGTAGGAAACACCTCTTAACTTATGCAGCTGAATTAACAAGAAATGTATTTAACACTGAAGGAATTAAGCCACTGACACTTCACAAAGCTTCGTTCTGTCAGTTGTACAACTAGCTATATAAAAACAGTAAATTTTTACATTTAGATATGAATTACATTTTGTATGTTGCTATTCATCATCAATAATAGGAGATGATTATGATGACGAAACAACAAATCAACAAGGTGAAAAATCTCGGAAAAAAGGAAAACGTATCAAAAAGAAAACTGAGGACTGTGAAGAAGATGATGTTGGTAAGAGACGTCAAAGGCTGCACGCTGTAGTTAGTCTGCTGACGGTTAAAGTCATTTTGTAATCAAAATGACTTTGACATTTCCTGCACAACTGTAGGAAACACCTCTTAACTTATGCAGCTGAATTAACAATAAATGTATTTAACACTGAAGGAATTAAGCCACTGACACTTCACAAAGCTTCGTTCTGTCAGTTGTACAACTAGCTATATAAAAACAGTAAATTTTTACATTTAGATATGAATTACATTTTGTATGTTGCTATTCATCATCACTAATAGGAGATGATTATGATGACGAAACCACAAATCAACAAGGTGAAAAATCTCGGAAAAAAGGAAAACATCTCAAAAAGAAAACTGAGGACGGTGAAGAAGATGTTGTTGGTAAGAGACGTCAAAGGCTGCACGCTGTAGTTAGTTTGCTGACGGTTAAAGTCATTTGGTACCTCTTAACTTATGCAGCTGAATTAACAATAAATGTAGTTAACACTGAAGGAATTAAGCCACTGACACTTCACAAAGCTTCATTTTTCAGTTCTACAACTAGCTATATAAAGACAGTAAATTACTATGTTAAAATATGCATTACATTCTGTATGTTGCTATTTATTATCACTAATAGGAGATGATTATGATGAGGAAACCATAAATCAACAAGGTGAAAAATCTCGGAAAAAAGGAAAACGTCTCAAAAAGAAAATTGAGGACATTAAAGAAGATGTTGTTGGTAAGAGATGTCAAAGGCTGCACGCTGTAGTTAGTCTGCTGACAGTTTACTGTAGAAAACACCTCTTAACTTATACAGCTGAATTAACAATAAATGTATATAACACTGAAGGAATTAAGCCACTGACACTTCACAAAGCTTCGTTTTGTCAGTTGTACAACTAGCTAAAAGCTCCATGTGGCTGGGCGAAATTAGGAAACATGCAGTATTTCATAATTTGTGATTTTTGTGAAGACTCGGTGGCAGAACTTGCTTTATGCAGGATGTGTAGGATTATAGAATGGTTTCAGGGCTTAATGTCTAAAAGTTTAGCGCCTACATTATAAAGTGTATTACAGTTCAGTATTCATGTGGGAAAGTGCTCACATGGTTTTCAGCCCAAAAATAGTTAAAAAACCTTCGGCCTTAAAAGAATATGTTGAGGTATGAGGTACTTAACCATGGTCGGTGTATTTGCTACAGTAGATGACAGTCAGCATCTCCTGGTTTGGAAAACAGGAGTACAAAACTAAGCAATATACTGCTGTGTCCAGGGTCAGCAGTAAAAAGTGTTTTAGCCACCTAAAAAAGGGTTCACCTACAAAAAAAACAATACCACTTTAAATGTAAGCTATTTTTAGAATATTTTCACCACTTTACATTGCTGTCAGACATCCTTTTTGATGGGAAACCTCCATTATATAAGCCACATACTGCTCTCTCCAAAGAAACCTTCTATGGTGAAAACAGTAATCATCTTATTTAAAGTAACACAAACAAACTAATTGATGAAGGCAGCAGTAGACCAGCAAGTTGTGTATTTTCCAAGGTAAAATGAGCGTCTTTTAATTGCTTTAGTGAGAGCAATATCTGGCTTGTATAATGGGAGTTTCCCATTAAAGGCTGTCTGGTGGCAGGGTAAAACAGTTTTTAGGTAGCTAAAATACCTTTTGCTGCTGACCTTGTCCACAGCGGTAACACTGTCTAGCTTCTTACACTGGCGCTCCTGCTGCTTCTCCTCCAGTGTGCCAACCACCTACCATAAGACTGAGTACTTCATACAACCCCACTTCAAAAAGTTTAAACCGTCCCCTTAACTTATTAACTATCTTCTTAATCTGGCCGATAATCATTTTACAAGACATCGATCAACAAAACATAACTTTACATGTCTATCTTTACATTTTAAAGTCTTGTTGTACCTCTTCTGAGAAACAGAAAGCAATATAGCATGTATATGCTATGCTTAATTCTGTAGTCTCCTCTCTAATCCTCTACTTAAATATGTGATATGATATGTTATATATTTGTGTTTTGTATGTAGTTTGTGCATTTTGTGTTTGTCTCTCTGTTGTTATTATGCCTTGTTTAATTCATGTACAAGTTTGTTATGTAAGAGGGTAAAAAAGGGGGAAAGGAGAATTAACAACAAATGTATTCAAGTTGAGAACATAATGGTGCCATTACACAGTCTGAGGTTTGGTGTTTTTGAGGAACTGACATTAAATTATAAGCATTTTTGTCACTGTTATTATTCCTTGTGTTAGAATACTTTATATGTATCAATGTAAGAAGTGAAAATTGTTTTAACTGCAAAATGAAAAACAATCCACAAGACCTTTAGGTTAATTAAGTAACTTCATAATGACACCATTATGGAACTCATCCTGAATAATGAGTTGGTTATCACCTTTTCCACGACCCTCTTCTTCTGCATTGAATGTTTGTTATTTCTGTTGTTGCTGCTGATCTTGTTTTCCTGCTCCATGTTGACTGTTTAATTGTTATTGTTGCTGTTTTCATTAATGTTATTTGTAAGGCATATCCAAGAGCAAATGAGAAACATTGGATTGATGGTAATTACGATGATATCCCCTAAAACTGAAAAGCAAAAAGCACAGAAGCGAATGGTGCCGGTGGTGATAATGGCACGGGGCCAACAGCAGGCAGTGATGAATCTGCTGAAAATGGTGAGGGTGCAGACGGCGGTGAGCCGGCAGCAGCTGGCAAGCGCTCAGGCCGTGCACGGCAAGGCCCATTGATCGCGGAGACAGTTAGTGGTAAGATTACTGGCGCTGCATTAATTGCTGCATGGGAAGCACAATCACTGAACAAAGTCATTTGATTAGCAGATGACTTTTTCAGTGATTTGAGGGTTAACATAAGTGTGTGAGCACTAAGCAGAATGCTTCATTTGATCTCTAAATGGTTAAATGGCCTTTTAGAATGATCAGAGAGTTAAGCAAGAGTGGATTTAACCTTGAATCGAGTTTGATGCACTAATGGTTTTTGTCTATGGCACACTAAATAATAATTTCTTAAGTTCCCATAACAGTGAAATGAATCAAAACATACTTTAGTCTAATGTTTGTAGATAATAGAACAATATTGATTATATAATCTTATTTCTATGACCTACAGGTTGGATATCAGCAGGCAACTTACTGTTCAGTATATATGTGTCCTTCTCTGTCTCTTATGTATTATGTTTGCAGATTGTGTGACTCTGTGTGTGTTTAAATGCACCTGTGCTCTATGTTAACAATCATGCTTGCCTTTTTAAATGTTAATTCAGGATGAGTCGGTGCTCTGAGGTTAATTATTTAAATGAGCAACAACAGAACTGTTAAAACAACTGCAACGCTTGTGTGCAAACACACTCTTCCACTACTTGAAGAAAGAAGACAACCCCAGCTGACGTTGGAGGATGACCACGCTCTAAATCAACATCCCCACATTGAAGACTGAATTTACATCAAACAGACGAAAGTCTAATTTCTTCCACTGACCAAGGAACTGTCGGTCTTGAGTGGAATATGTTATATTTTAAGAGTGTGTGTGTCTTTCAAGAGTAAGTAACTGAACAGAGGCAAATGACGCCCTCGGTGATGAAGTTCTTATGAGCACTCTCATGTCAACTCTTTAACCTTCTGAGCTGAAGAAGGCCACTTCCAACCAAGACAATCAAGCTACGCATTAACCATGAAGATATCTTCATCGAGTTTCAAATGCAAAATGCACTCTTCTTACATCTCTTCAAATATGATAATTTCTTACAATCTGTATTTCAACATGTATTTTATAGTCAAATGTTATAAAATACATGATATTGACAGAAATGCAGGAACAAAAGTTGCTTAAAAAGTGAGGTAAGTGTGTACACATCCACACAAAGGATGTGTGAATTCATTGTAATTGTAGATCTACAATTACAAAAACTTAAAACAACTAAACAACTTGTATGCAGAGTTCAGCACTTGGTCATGTCCATTCACTAACTTACTGGTTGATAAATCCTCAGACCCAGGAGTTCACTTTCATGCTGGGCTTTCTGACTGCAAAGCTGTTATGGGAGAAGCAGCAGAGCTGGAGTGTAAACTGAGCAGTGAGGACTGTGTGGGAATCTGGTACAAAGATGGAAATGAGGTAAGCCTGGGGTGTAGATGTGGCCACAATGTAGTATACAGACTGTAATGTTATTGCTGTAATATAGCCAAAGAAGAATAGGTGATTATTATGTATGCGTCAGAGCTTCAGATGAGGCTTATTTATATTTGTGTTAGAGTACTGTTTGTTTTTCCAGATTAAATCATCCGAGGGTATAACCATTTCAAAAGACGGAAGTCTTCACAAGCTGAAAATTCACAAAGTCACAGAGGAATTTGCTGGAAAATACAAATTTGAAGCCGATGGACGGAAGACAGAGGCCTTGATTGTTGTTGAAGGTAAACACAATTTCCTTACAGAAATTAGTTACTTGCATAAAAGGATTGCATCATTCATTAGAGCGTGCCCGTGGTCGTGGTAACCAATGGATTTTCAAGAATACTGCATATAGTATGCATAAAGGTATAAAATATGCATAGTGCTCTAAAGTTAATCTAAAGTACACTGAAAAACTAAATGCTCCCCTTTTCCATGAACTGAAGTAAAAGACTTTTTTGTGCAGACAAAGGGTGTATTTCTCCTATATTTCTTTTCACATTTGTTAAAATCTGTGTTAGTTAGCACTTCTCCTCTGTCCCTTTACAGGTGTGGAGAACATGGTCTCAATAAAAGGAGAGTCTAAAATCTGCAGTTTGTTCTTGAAAACAGACATTTATTAGGCACTGAACTATAGCTATTTTACATATGGCTACAGATAACAAATTGTCTTCCCAGAGGGGCAAAGTCGTGACCCGCCCTCCTGTTTTTCTAATTGTCCTACCCTGATATTTTGACCCTAACCCTAAACAGTCTCTCCTCATGCCTAAACCTAGCCAACCCAACCAGTAAAGGAAAAGAGCATTAACCAATCAGAGGCAGAGTAGGGCAGGTAATGACTTTGCTTTCCTGCGAAAAACACTGCTATCTGTCCTACATGTATTTTCTCAAGAACAACCTGCACATTTTAAATTGGCCTTTTATTGTGATCAGTCCAAGACACACCTGTGCAATAATCATCCTGTTTAATCAGCACCACTAATCAGCAAAGGAAGAGACTGTTAAATCAACTCATGAAAAATGGGAGCAAAAACATTGCGTTTATATTTTTGCTGCAGGTACACAGATACAAGATAACGATATATTGTTTTACCAATCATTGTAGATCCCCCGAGATTTGATGCTGAGGAACTGGCGACATTTAAAACTCCCGTGACTGTGAAAAAAGGACACAAAGCTACCTTCCAAGTACCTTTCATTGGACGGGGACCTATCAAAGTTCAGTGGTACCTTGAAGGTGAAGAACTTTCAGAAGACTCAAATATCAAGTTAGACACCTCAGAGGGTTCCACCCGTCTGCTTCTAACCAAGCTGCAGCGCAAGGACAGTGGTGAAATTAAGCTCAAACTCAAAAATGAGTTTGGCACTATTGAGGCCTACAGCCAGCTTGTTGTACTGGGTATGTATGCACATTTTAATACAGTATTTTGTATGTACTTATACAATAAGTAGCATCTAAACTACTTGTCTAATTATTTTGTCACACTGTAGGTGACATGTTCAGTACAGGTTAATATTCTACACATGGTTTTTATCAGATAAACCCACTCCTCCAATGGGACCTCTGGAGATTGTTGAAGCCTCCTCCTCCGTGATTGAATTCAAGTGGAGGCCCCCAAAAGACAATGGTGGCTGCAAGATCGACAACTACATCCTTGAACGACAACAAGTCGGCCGCAACACCTGGAAGAAGGTGGGGCCAATCGGAGCAGAGGCCACATTCAGGGACAGTGATGTAGACCACGGCAGGAGGTACTGCTATCGCATCAGAGTGGAGACGGAAATGGGCACCAGTGAGCTGATGGAGACAGAGGACATCCAAGCTGGTACAAAAGGTAAACTCAGACTAATGTTATATGCTGTGTTTTAAATTACACATTTTACTCACAAAAGCTGGTCACACCAGCATTTAAAATAGCGAAATTTCACAGTACGATCAATTTAAATGGCATAGCTGTGATTGATAGATTCACTCATAGGAGCTAAGTTCAACTTTGATGGTAAAGCAAATTGAAAACTATTGGCCAATAGCAAATCATCTTGACAATATTGACCATTGAAAGGGAGTGCGGGAGTTATTAAGTGACTATGAAATTATGTTTAATGTCCCAAACAACCTCTGTAATCTCATTCAGCTACTTGTGAGCAGCTGCCTTTTTTAAGACATGTAAAAGCTTCAAAATTGAGGAATGGGGTATTTACTGATGATTTTTATGTTGTAGAAGATAACATGAAAATGTCTTAAGCTTGTGTTCACCACAGACCTCATTTCAAGCATCTAACAAAAACCCCTTTCAAAAAACCCGTTAAGTCTGACTTTTAGATGAGGGAACCAGAAGTGCAAATATGCTAATTAATTTTCAGGTTTTAGGACTCATTCCTGCAGCACTTTGTGGTACTGTTATTGAATGAGCAAACGAGATTGCAAGATATTTTTTTCCTTGCTTCAACAAGTGTTTATTGAATAAAATGATGTACAGACGGAATAAAAACAAAAACAAAAGAAGCTTGCCCAGCTAGCTAGCATGTTAGCCATTAGCTCACCAGCTTCACCAACAAGCCCTGTGAAAAGTCCCTATTCACAGTCCCTTGTCACCTGTTTCATGAAAGAGCTCAGATGAATTTCAATGGCCAGGCCTTTAACCTTTCTAATTCCAATCTTTCATTTATACAGCATACCCTGGACCTCCATCAGCACCAAAGATTGTCAGTGCCTTTAAGGACTGCATCACCCTCTCCTGGGTTCCCCCAGCCGACACCGGTGGAACCAACATTCTGGGATACAACGTCGAGAAACGCAAGAAGGGCAGCAACCTGTGGGGTCAAGTCAACCCACCTGAGGAGATGATCAGAAGTTTGTCTATTGTTCTTTAATCATATATGTTGTTGTTTCAACACAAATGTGAAGGTCTAATGAATGATTCAATACCTATATTGCATTATGTATTTTTCCTATACAGCTAAGGGCTTTGCAGTTAAAGATGTGGTTGAGGGCATGGAGTACGAATTCCGCGTGTCAGCAATCAATAATTCTGGAGCGGGTGAATTCAGCACACCATCTGAGTTTGTGTTTGCCAGAGACCCTAAGAGTAGGTGGACATTTCATGTTACCACTGATTATTTTATCATTACTTCATACAGGCAACAAATTGCAGCACTGAATGTGTATCATGTATTACAGAGCCTCCTGGTAAAGTCGTTGACTTGAAAGTGACAGATTCCACCTACACAACTCTGTGCCTGTCTTGGACCAAAACCAAGGAAATTGAGGGGGTTGAGGATGAAGCCAAAGGATATTTTGTGGAGATCAGGCCTGCAGAAAACACAGAATGGGATCGCTGCAATGCAAATGCAATAACCATGACTTCCTATACAGTGAAGGGCCTGAAGTCAATGGCCATGTACTGGGTGAGAGTCATTGCTACTAATGATGGAGGAGAAGGAGCGAGCCAGGAGCTGGATAATTACATCCTTGCTATGCCCCCTCCTGGTAAGACAATTCACTTCAAGTTCTATTTAATATTGTGAGTACAGGTTCTCTACTGTAACAATGCTTAAGACTTAAAGACCCAGTTAACTTTAGAACATAGTTATATAAACAATGAGTTGCTGAAAGAAAAAATATGATTTTTTGGGGGGGCAGAGAAAAGCAGAACTTTTTGTGCAAAGCTTGATTCCAGTTGAGATGAAGAGATTAACAAACTCAAACTGGAGTGACCTTGATAACAATCAAGCAAAACAATCAAGATCATTGTATTGTATTGTAATTATAAGCAGGGTTTCTGGGTGGACTCAACTATGTTTAATACTTAGTGATGGACTATACATTCAACAAAATCTAAATGCAAGACTTCAGTTTTCACTCCCACTTTTCACAAGTTGAAGTAAAGGATTAAGACATTTTCTGAGCACATAAAAAGGCTTATTTCACTCAAATTTTGTACACAATTTCCCTACTCATTTTAGTCAGGTCAAGACCCTGGTGAGGATGACAAGCATGCAGATTAACTTCCCTGACAGGGTTTCTGACAGTTTGTGCAAACATTTTTCGGTTAAGGAGACCAAATGCTGCATAAACTGTCCAGGTGGTAGGTCTTAGATGAAGCCAGATGTGGACATCCTGGCCTGGCCGGTTAGATGTACATCCAAATTCTTGTAAAACACATTTGAGATGGCTTATAGTAATGAAATGAAGCAACACAAGCAACAGCTCTTGTGGACATTCTTGCAGTCCTTATGCCAAATGCACACTTGCTCAAAACTTGGGTTTGTGTGATAAAACAGCACATTTAGAGTGGCCTTTTACTGTACCCAGTACAAGGTACACCTGTGCAATAATCATGCAGTTTGATCAGCTTCTCTATATGCCACACCTGTCAGGCGGATGAGTTATCTTGGCAAAGCAGAAATCCTCACTAACACAGATTTTTTTTGTGCACAGAAGTCTTCGATTTTTTGTTCAACTTGTAAAAAAGAACACTAAAAGAAAAAATGGTGCATTTATATTTTTGTTGAGTATATTTGGCTTCTCCATCTTATCACCAGTAAGAGAAGATAAGAGCAGGAAGCAAGGCTTTAATTTCAGCATTTAGATCAACATTTATACATTTAGAATATGAGTTTACTTGAGAATGCAACAGCATATTTGGTTTACAAAATTAGTGTATGTTATCTACATTTGCAAAAAAGATATCAGATCATTTTTGTGTACTCCAAAAATCTAATAATAACAGTTGAGTAAGAATTGTACTGCACACATAACAACTTCAATTGGTTTGTGTCAATTTGGTTGAAATATAAAGGTGGGGCTATGTTTGGATCCGAAATCATTCCTATCTTAGGTCAAATGTCTAACACAAATGATTGCAGCATTACTGTATGTTGTAATATTATGTACAAATTTTGTTATTTTGTGTTTCTGCAGTGGAATCTCATTTTTTTGGTTTGACCTACCTCAGCATCAAAATAATGACAAGTAATGAACAATTTTCATCCTGTTTTGCGCCTAGTGAGACCACGATTCACAGATGCCAAAATCAAAAGCTTCATGGTGGTGAGGGCAGGAAATTCTGCACGATTCAACATCAACTATGAGGTAGTTTAGATGATTTATACCCATGATATTGCATATACAGTGATCTCATTTAGTCTTCTGACAAAATTATATTTTCATACTCTTTGTAGGCTTCTCCCTGGCCTGATATCACCTGGCAGAAAGATGGAGGACCAGTGTCTAAAAAGGTGACCATCAGCAACACAGAGAACACATCCCAGCTTCTGATTCCTTCTGCTGAGCGTGCAGATACTGGAATCTATACCATCATTGTCAAGAACATTGTCGGCCAAGAAACCTACAGTATTGAAATAAGGGTCACAGGTGAGAAAATATTGTACCCTCTTACTGTATAAATATTTTCTTCCTATTCAACTATTGATAAAAAGAAAAAAAACTTTTGTGTATGACCTCTAGATGAGCCTAAGCCACCAGGCCCTGTGGAGCTCGATGAAAATGTGCCTGGCACGGTGACCGTTTCATGGACTGCGTCTCCAGATGAGAAACGTGACGACAGGCTGCACTACATGGTGATGAAGCGTGATTCAAATAAAAGGCAATGGCACACTGTCGCAGATCACATCTTCAACAACAGATTCACAGCCTGCAACATAATGCCCGGCAGAGAATACCAGTTCAGAGTCTATGCAAAGAATGACATGGGCTCCTCCAAACCCTCTGAATCAACAAAGTGGCTGATTCAAACCAAAAAAGGTATGTACTTTTTTAGGTCTAGCAGAGGAATCATTGCATTTTTCACCAAGACTCAGGCTTAAGTAAATACAGGACTTATATGGTACCCAGATTGTTTAAATATTAAATTTAAAAGACTGATGCCGTTGGCAAATGCACAGTATGGTTGTGACTTCTTTATGCTTTTATAACTTCTTATTTGCAATGTAATGTGTGCATGGAAGCCCACAAAAACAAATGCCAAAAGATGCAGGTAAACATTATGGGACAAATACGACAATCCTTTAAGCCATCAGTCTGAGGCTCAGCCCTCATTTTGGCCTGTAACTGCCTGTGACTACCTTGGGTCAAAAGTTACCTACAATAGTCTGTCAATATTCAGCCAATTGACATGGCCAGATCGTTATTAGCTGATATTCTGAAAAATACGCTCTTGGGAGATTGGGATTAACTACTCCTTAACTATTCCTAGTTGCCAATCGATAACACAAAACACCTGAGATAATTTTCAGTTAAGATGGTATCACTGTTTGCATGCTAACTAACCTAAAAGAGCACTTCACCCCCAGCATGATTTGTATGTCCATTTCTCATCCCATGCTGCCTTGCGTTACCTCCATGGGACCGTAGAATCAATCCAAAACATTTTGGCCAGACTTGTTGAGGTTGATGGTGCTCCGTTTTTTAAAATAGCAAAACATTCATTTAAAACTCCTCACACAACTCATGCAGTATAATCAAAGTGTCATTTCTCTAGTCATATGCTCAGTACCTGCAAAAAACCCTTGCTAATGAAAGAATTTCTGGTGGAAAGCCCTGAAGATAAACTATTAGAATGCACATCCTGCCTTCCACCCATTGACTGTAAATAAAGATGGACACCATTTCCCCTCCTGTAGTATAAAAATGGAGCCAAATTATCCGCACCGCCATCTCTAATGATCGAGGCTGGAGCCAAGGTATAAATCTGGCCATGTCAGTTGCAAGCAGGGCTCAGCTGTCAACCACAGTGTGAAACCCGCTTTTGATATCACAAACTGATCAGAATGAAATGAGAATCAAAATGAACACTTGAACAAACATCAGCGTAATAAGAACCACTTAAAATTTCAGACAATGACATTGTTTTTTTTTAGTTTGGCCCATGTGTCATCTGCTAACATAGAGGATTTTTGGCTTATACTGCAGCCAGCCACCAGGGGGCAATAAAGATGTCATAGCTTCCTTTGTGGGGAGCTCTCATGCTATGTCAGTGCTCCCACCTCGTTCACTGGCCAGGAGCTGCACGTTCAGGCACTTTACGGTCAAACAGGCTTTGTAGCCTTGGTCACGCTGCCACCTAGTGGAGACTCCAATACACTACAAAGCAGTTAAACTGACCTATAATACTGCTATTAGTTACCAGCTACTTGAACAAAACAAAACAAAACAAAACAGTTAGTATTGGTCAATATGGGTCACAGACGATTGGCAATCAGGATCAGTGGCAAAACAACAAAACACATTATTGAGGCTCCCACATCAACCAATTGATTTGGTTGATATGTTGAGAGTTGACTTTGATTTGATCCAATCATCACACCAAATGAAGGATCTTTCAAAAGCCTTTCTGCAGGTATCCATATAATTTTGATACTCCAAACCATTTGGCTGTCATTTTCTATTTGCACAGAGAAATGTTTTTCTTTTTCAATTTCCTAGCAAAGAAACAGGAACTGAACATTACTTCTACATTGCTCTGCTGTGCCGTCACGATAATCAACTCTAGTATAAAAAACAGACAGAAGAGACAGAATGTACTGTACCTGTAAATTATAAATTATAAATACTAACCGAATGCAATGCAAATCTGTTTTCTTCCAGAAAAGTTCACTTTGAACATGCCAGAATCAAAGACCTGTAATCTGCAATGTCCTCCCAAGTTCATTGTCCCACTGAAAATGCACACTGCTCCTCAAGGGTACGAATGCTACATGAGCTGTGCTATAAAAGGTGATCCCACACCTCATGTGACATGGCTCCGCAACAACATCAGTCTGAATACCAACACTAACTACTACATCTCCAACACCTGTGGAGTCTGCTCTCTGCTCATTTTGACGGTTGGAGCTAAAGACACCGGCGAGTACAAGATTGTTGCAGAAAACTCATTGGGCAGGGCAGAGAGCTCCACTAAACTGACAGTCAGAGGTAAATTTTCACTTATATTTTAAAGACATTGTCACTATGATCTGCATTTATCTGCATGTTATACAGGCTGAAACTAATGACTCCCTTTGTCTTTTTATTCCAGAATAAGTGAACACAGTGAAGATGGCAGAACTGCTGAAAAACCCCAAAAGAAACCGCGCTGTTGTAATTCACATACCGCATCTTTAGAGTTAAGCGAACCCTGTCAAATGTAAAATGTGATACTTTTTTTAAATATTGCCCATATCATCTTCCTTTTCGGTTGTTCACTATTCTAGCAACAAATTTCTATAAAGTTGAACTCAAGGTCAAAAGCATACTAGTGTTACTGAAATAAAAGTCACAAACAAATGTTTTGTTTGTTTTGATTTTAACTGTCCAATCTCAATAAAATGGAAGCTTGAAATACTAATGCGCAATCTTGCATATTTTGACTGCAATAACGTATGTTAAACAGCAAAAATATTTACACCACATGACAGTGTACCAGTAATTTACTGATTTTAAAGGTGCTTTTTAAAGGCTCTGCTTGTGTCTTTCAATTAATTTTAGATGCACTTTTAGATTTTGTTCAAGTGTATAGTGATTGCTTGGTTGCAGATGCTATTTTTCCTTAATTGTGGCTTAGCAATCTTCCCCTGATTTGAAACTGAGAGGTGATACTGACATGAAAAATTTATATGATACTGGCTGCTACAGTCTGTTCTAGGTATCAGAATGTGTGGGTTTGGTGTAAATAAATATTTCATACTGCAACTGTGATGTGGAATTTTTAATCTGACCTGCATGTCACTTTGAAAACAGAGCGCTTAACAGAAAATGCATTTATGTGTAGAAATATTCACAAAAAATACCACCATAATTGTTGCCCTGGGTCAAGCCTTGACATAGCAAGCAAGTATCAAAATTCATACCACTTGTTCACCTCCTTGAAGGTTTATGTGATTAATTTATGTCCAGTCTTCTTGTATTACCTTTCTGAGGAGTGTGGGGTCAGACATTTGTCCAAGTTTAGAGTCACTGAAGAAGAGAGGGTGGACAGTTACACCCCCGGCTACAGCATGACTGACCAGTGCAGGGTGACACGTCTCATTTTCAAAAAGAAGTGCTTCTTACAATGCTAGAATAAATGCCACTATGTAACTTACTTCTGTTCTGTTTCAGTTCAATGAGACAGTAAAAAATAATTGTGGTTAATTAGCATTAGAATGAAGTTCAGCTCGTTTTGTTAGCTTTTTGTGTGATATGTCCGGAACAGTGTCAGAATAAATACGAACGCTCATGCAAATTGTCTAATTCTGGGGATAAGCTTTCAGCATAAAATTATGCTTAATTAATTCTGACATTTCTGAGTATGTTTTCTAAATATTTCTCAAACAAATTAATGCCAAAATCTCTAAACATCTGAATTTAATTGACACTTACCTCTTGTTAAATGCTGGGAAGATCAGGCAGCCTGCATGTACAATTAAGCCCTCGACCCACGCCACTTCTATGCCTCTTCTCATGAGACTTTTTTTTAAAAGAGCAACCCAAAAGCACCCTGCTGCCCTGGTAAAGCTTAAATTCCAGTTTTGAGGGAGGGATTAGAGAGCTTCTCTGCTGCATTTCCTCTGGTGCCCCCTTTTCAAGAACCTATAGCACCTTAGGGCCAAAGTGCATGTCAGTAAACCTATTCCCATGAGGCACAGCAAAAAAAACCAGTGGGTTAGGTTGCTCAGAGTGTCTCTGAAAGGTTTTACTGCCTCTCAAAACGGAGAGCCCACACTCAAGAATCAGCTGGAAGCTGGCTGGCAACACACAGCAGAGAACAGCAGTTTACTTGAAAAAATAGTAAGTACATTTATATTTACTGGGCAAATTCCTGATATGGTTGGATATTTCACCAAAATCTTTTTTATTTTGTCAGCGGAAGTTTGTAAATATGCATGTTTTTATGTGCTAATCGGACACTATAGTTTGCATATCACTATACAAGGTATGAATAGTGATGAGCTCTGGCCAGTCATAATTCTTATTGAATGTTGATGGCAGCTTATATGATTCAAGTATGTATTAAGTTTAATATGATAATAAGAGCCAATATGAGGTGTAATAATGTTGTTTAAGATACATGTTTTTAGGCAAACAACATTGTACAAACTTGTTGAGATTACAAACTGGGAAATGCTAAAGAAAGATCAGTATCACACTGATTAGTGCTGTATAACTATAGAAAAAGACAATTCACATACAAACTTATTTATGTATTCATACTAAGACTGGTTCCTCTTGCAAAAATGGGTTATACTATTTGAAAAGCTTTACAATATTTTATTAAATATTTTATTTAGTATTTTATAACAGAAAATGGCAATGTGAAAGTATATACTCCGTGACTAAATGCAGCTGTGAGATTTAGGACACAGACTTGACAAGTTATTCATAAATCAGTTCACTTTTCACACCCCTGGCACAGCTATTTTCTCTCTCAGACAAATATAGCTTCACAGCAGCGCACCCACTGTGCAAAACTGCTAAATATGCAGGTACTTCATCAACTGACAGAACTCAGGCTAATTTATTATGATTAAACTAAGTATTAATAGTTTAAGTGGCTATCAAACTTAATCCAAGAACAAAAGGCACCTGTCATTATTATACTAATGAGATCATAAAAATTAAGGAAGATTAACAGAAGACTGAGTCCTACAATTAGTTTATACTTGAAGATTCAAGATTCAGTGAGACATTTGCATCACATATATGATGAAGAAATGTTTACATATAAGATAATAATTTAGATCTATCTCTCAAATCAAATGAATTAAAATTAATTTAAACATGGCGAAGACAGTTCTAAGTTCTTTTTAAATGAAACCTTCTGTCAGATTTAAAAATATGATGAGATTAAGTATTTTGTGATTATTACATACATTACTTAACAGTTAATAATTTTGTGTAAAAGTAGATTTCCATACTTACTGAAACTTGCCTCTAAGATTATTTGATTTGTCACATACACTGTTCTGACAAAGAGTAACTTAAGCTTTTTATGGAAAATGAAACCTGACTAATTACACATTTTTGCATGAACATGTTAATTATGAATTTATTTAAGTAATTAAGGTGATATTTTGTCATCAAAATGACCACATCATAGTTTTGACTACAGTTTCCATTGACAAAAAGTGAAAGTAAGTAATTTTTAGCCACCCAAAATGTAACATTTGGTGGTATCTTTTATCTTTTATGTTTTATCTTGTCACCATTTGTTTCAGATAATTCAGTGCTAAATACCTAACCTATTTACAAAGATGGTTATGACTAATGTTACGTCTGCAGTCAACCACTTACGCCACTACCTGAGTCTGAGATAGATAGTTTTATGAGGTATGTGACCTACTGGCTGCAAAATTAGTCCGGTCACTTGCAGGAATCTACAAAGGGAATGCTAAGTATTTGTTGATCACAGGAATCCTTTCTTTTATAGCTCAGATAGAATTACTAACTCACCGATTTTGACATGACTTAATGTTACTGTTCATCGCTGACGTCCCACAATGCGACATATGCCATAACATTATTTATCCCACTTCAAGGAAGAATAAATTGTGTCCCATTTTGTCTTTACTGTCTCTCCAAGGACAGGCTTTACTTAAAAATGCATCAACATCATGTTGTAAAAACAGGCATAATTCCTCAAGCCACTAGTTAAAACAATGATGAGTGATACCCATTACAGATTCAGACCATCTGGAGGAGATTAAGTGCATGTCAGACAGATGGGGATTGCTGACAGTGGTCAAACCATGCTAACAGTTCCAGACTACACTACAAGTCTAGGATATGCTCAGCACTGACATGGGAAAATCCTATTACACAATTAAAGCAACTATCAAAGTGAAGACCAAATAAAATGGTATACAGATAAACTAAACAGGGATGCCTGATAAAGTATCACATGTTTTTAAAGTGCATCATAATCTGTTTCCATTAACAGAGAAGCTGTTGTCTCTATCAAGATGTTTAAAATACGCAAATCTAAGGATGAGGAGCCAACGGCTCCAGGGCAGGGTAAGTAACTAGATTACTAATTAATGTCAAAATATGTTGACTTATCAAACTATATGCATACAGCATCACGTTTTCTGAGATATAATATTAAAGTGAATGGTGTCCAATCTGTCAAATCCTCACAAGTTCTTCATGAATTTGTAAATAATGCAATTTATCTAATTGAATGACAGTGAGAATCAAAAAGAAGTCAAGAGTGCCTGGAGTTATGATAACCCAGTTTGTGGAAGAAGTACCTGAAGGCATGGCCACCCCAGATTTCACTCGGAAACCGATTGCTCTAACTATTCAAGAAGGTAAGACACCACCCCGCATCACATGTGCAACCTAATTTCTTTTTGAGATTTTTTAAGGTAATGACATAATGGTACATTCTAATTGCCATTTCTGTAGGAAAACAGGCTATCTTCAGAGCAATAGTTGTTGGAAAACCAACACCAACTGTGACCTGGGTGAGAAATGATGGAGAAATTGATGAAGAAAGGTACAAAGTCGTCTACGATACGAGTACCGGTGAACACCAACTACAGGTGGGAACACTGACCATGTGTCATAAGCAATGCTTCTTCCAATAACTTAAAATCCAAACAAGACTTACAGATCAATAAAGCTGTCTTGTAGTTGCACACTATCCTGGTTTTTGCAAAAATACTGATAATCATGTATGGACTGATAGATGCCTGATGTATCGGTGGACCAAGCTGACACCTACAAGTGTTATGCCAGAAATGAATATGGAACAGCAATTGTAACTGCTGCGCTTAACATTATTGAGGGTCAGTTACACATTTTTTACTGCATTATACATTAAATCAAATCTAATTATTCAAATAAATAAATATCTGTCTCACTTCACTCTATTTTTTCCATTGTAGTTGGCTATAAAAAGAGCAGAGCCATGCAGCAATCAAGAACAGGTAAACAACCTAAATTCAAAGCCCCTCTTCAGCCAGTGTTAACTGATGTTTTTGCCTCCACATCATCCTTGAGAGAGCCGTGCAGAGTCAACTTCAGTGGGATGTAAACAGCTGATTAGCCATAAGCTGCCGAGTTGGATGCTCTGGGGCTGACAAACTTGTTAGCTGACATACAGCCACTGACTGCACCTGAAACTCCTTAACAACTAAATATTTAACACACCACAACAGTGTGTGAGTTTTATTAGTAAGTCTGAAACCAGTATTTGTGAATTGCAGACTATCAATGCAGGAATAATACAGAATGAAGCACAGCAGTGCTAACAACGACAACAACATAACAGGAAGGATATCCCACGTGTTTCCTCCTTGACATGAAACCTGTGCTGCTCTGGATACTGACTGACAACTTTTACAAAAGACATTAAATTTGTATTATTACAGATAGAATATGGTGGCGACAGAAGGTGCCAGTGGGTACTGGTACTGAATACCAGGTACTGATATCAGTACCATATTGGTTCAAATGTGAACCATATCCAACCCTAGCTATTATGTACGTATGATATGTGAAACAATAAGGATGTGTACATACATTTTACATTTTGGTTGGTAAAAAACAACAACAACAAAAATGAAAAAAAAAACAACCAAACAAAAAAAGCAAGGCAGGCACATTAATTCTGGAGCCTGGATGCACTGATACCAAGTACAAGTGCTTTCATCGGGGTTCTTTCCAATACCAAGTACCGATATGAGTACTTTCTGCCATTATAGTTCTTATAATAACTTAAAAAACATCCTTTACTTTCCATTAGATGTTCCTCACATCCTAAATTTAACAAACTGCCTCTGCTGTTTCCACTGCTGGCATTAGCAAACTTTGTACTTTGCTTTGTGTTGGTTCTTTAGATGTTTTATCAAACTGCTTGTGTTGAAGGAGTTGCTTCTCATATAGTAGAAATGGACTGTGGTGGTATCATTCATTGAAGGAAAATTGTAACCATGCTGTTGGTTGTGTTGTAGCTATCCGAGAGACACCAGAGGACTTCAAAAAGGCTTTAAAAAATAAGTAAGTAGTGAATTATTTGTTGTTGTTTTACTTTGTCATGTATGATTCTTACTTTAAAGTGTTTAATAATACGTTTTCTTTTTCTTTTTGAAGGGTTGACATGGAGCCAAAGGAAGAGAAAAAACCAGAGATCGATGACAAGTTTTGGGAACTGTTGATGAGTGCAGACAAGAAAGACTATGAGAGCATCTGTGCTCAGTATGGTGTCACTGATTTTCGTGGGATGCTGAAGAAACTAAATGAGAAAAAGATGGAAAGGGAGCAAGAGCAAGAAAAGGTATGTTTCAGCCTCATTTGCAAATACAAAGCAGCTACATAGTCACATCTATAAGAGGATGAATGAATGCTGTAATATCAGAAATCTAAACATTTTCAGTGTCAAATCTTTTCTTTCCTAATTCCAATGACTACAGGTTGTTGAAAGGCTGTGCAACCTAAAGCCCATTGAAGTGAAAGCTGATGGTGGTGCAGAGTTTGAACTTGAAATGTCACTTAAAGACCCTTGCAGCAAAATCTTCTTATTCAAGGTGAGATGTTTCATTTTTAAATATTTTCTATTTTCTCAACAGAGAATAAATCAAACAAATGCACCATGACAACGCAGACGCAATCAGATGCACGTTACATATTGCTTCCCCATTTACGACCAAAACGATACCAAAAACTCAAGGTACAATAAAACCACAAAAAAGTCCATGATACGATATCTATTGCAACATTAAAAAGCAAAGAAGAATGACAACGTAAAAATTTCCTTCATTAAATAACTAGTTACCACCTCACAGCTGTATGCCTCCATGCACCAGTCAAACTGCAGTTTACATCTATGTTTGTCCAGACTCAGATAATATATGATAATATGTGGTGATGGCATTGAAAGAATTTAACAAAAGGCGGGTGTATTTTGGCAAAATAGTAGTCATCACTACAGTGGCATGTATAATTCCAAGTAGACACATACTGTCTTCACTTACAGACTATTTTTACAAAGGAGTACAGAGGACTGACAAGAGAGAATATTTTGATGTTGCCCGAAATTGACCTTTGACCTTGTGAATGTGAAAACATAATGCCTCCAGCCACAGCTGTCAGTGGCGCAAAGGCATAATAAATCAGACATGTATAACATTTTTTTTGTGAGTATATAACTCATGTTTCCTTTTAATTTAAGTGTTTCTGCTTTCCTTCTTTGTTGAAATAAAAGTAGCCAGTCATGACCTAAGCACGTGAAAAAACTGGCATGCATTGTCTTTGGAAATCAGTGTTTGAATTATGCATGTACAACTGCAGAACAAAAGGAATGCAGCAGTCGGTAGCAGCCTTTTTATAAAATAGAAAAAAATAACATGCAATATTGAACAAGGGCATATTGTCACAGTCAAGTAAGTTAATGAGACTTTTTTTTTTATTGCTATGTCATATTGTTCCATCTGTATTTACGACTGCTTATGTTTAAACAGGACGGCATTATGGTTCCGTTTGATGCCGACACAGAGGTAAAACACGGACTCAGGCAAGTGGGAAAGAAGTTTGTGTTCAGCATCAATGGTGTTGACCCAGAGGATGCAGGATTATACCAAGTAATGGTTGATGGAGTTAAGATCTTCTCAACTGACTTAAAACGTAAGATGGTGCACCACATTAATTATATACACACTTTACTGCAGTGACCCCCCACCCCCCTCAAAAAAAAAAACAAAAAAACACATCATTAGCAACAATACTTGCATCCACAACCCCCTGCAGTGGCTCTGCAACCCTCCCCAGGGGGCTCGTCCCCCGCTTTAGGAACCACTGCTTTACTGTAATACACAGCCAATGCCATAAAACTGATGAACAGAGCTACAATTACTGCCTGAGTTGTCCTGTGACAGGAAACATGAGATCCCATCTTAAAGTGTAATTTTGTGCTTTGTCTAGTTCCACCTGTAGAATTCTTGGTCAAGATTCAAGACGTGAAAGCAGAGGAAAGAGAGGACGCTGTGTTTGAGTGTGTCGTCTCAACTCCTCTGAAAAAGATCACTTGGAAGGGAAAGAATGTTCAACTGGAGCAAGGGGACAAATATGACATCCTTGTGTCCGATGACATGCTGATTCACACTTTGGTGGTGAAGGACTGCATGCCATTGGACAAAGGAATTTATGCTGCCATGGCTGGACTTTCATCCTGCAGTGCCTGGCTTATTGTGGAAGGTACCATTTACATATTTTTAAATTGTTAATTTAATCAAATACAAAAAAAGTCCCGTGAAACATTGAAATTTTGCTGCTTTGTATTTTTCATTAGCGGACAATGATCCAAACTCAATTGGAAAGAAGAAACCTCGCAAAACAACCCGTGCAGGTGGTGGTGGAGAAGAACTTTTAAAGATTGCTCAGGAGCAAAATGCTAAAGTACAGAAAGAGAAAGAGGAGTTGATTGCAAAGGCAAAGGCAG
Source organism: Lutjanus erythropterus (assembly GCF_056507025.1). Classification (NCBI taxonomy): domain Eukaryota; kingdom Metazoa; phylum Chordata; class Actinopteri; order Lutjaniformes; family Lutjanidae; genus Lutjanus; species Lutjanus erythropterus. The sequence goes on along the minus strand of NC_139318.1, from coordinate 36,486,150 downwards.
AGGCAGAAGCAGCTGCAGCTGCAAAAGCAGAAGCGGAAGCAAAAGCTAAAGAGGAAGCTGAAGCAAAAGCTAAAGCTATAGCTGAAGCTAAAGCTAAGGCTAAAGCTGAAGCTAAAGCTAAGGCTAAAGCTGAAGGAAAGGGAAAGGGAAAGGAAAAGGAAAAGGCAAAGGCAAAGACAAAGACAAAGACAAAATCAAAGGCAAAGGCAGAAGGGGGAGACGCCGCAGAAGGAACTGCTAAAGAGGAGGGAGAGGATGTAGAAGAAGAAGAGGAGGAGGAAGAGGAGGAAGAGGAGGAGGAGGAGGAGGAGGGGGAGGAGGGGGTGGAAGTGTCTGAAACAGGTGAACCTAAACCATCAAAACCCAAGAAGAAGGAAGAAGCAAAGGAGGGAGAGGCTGCTGAAGCTGATGATACTGAAGAAGGGGAACCTGTCAAAGAGAAAAGAAAGAGAGTGAGAGCAGGACCACTTGTCCCTGACACGGTCATCGGTAAGATCCATCAAAGCCCCATCATGTGATGCTCCTATTATAGTCCTGATACCACTTAACAATAAGGTTGCCTTTGCTTTAGATCCTGGGGTATACTTCACGAGCGGACTCTCAGATGTGACTGCCATAATAGGCACTGATGCAGAACTGGTCTGCAGGCTGAGCAGTGAGGACTGTGACGGAGTCTGGTACAAAGATGGGAAAGAGGTGAAGAACATAGGAGTTGATAGAATAATAGATTACCATTAACCTTCTGAGATTTAAAGGAGACATCTGATATATTCACTGTAATTTATCATAAAATGGCCATGATATGGCATCAGAGATTAATGAAAGATGCCAAGTTGAAATACCCACTTCTTTGACAACAATGCTACAGCAGCAGTGTCTTCCCATGAAATTTTAATTCTGGGCCAGAACAACTGTTTTTGTTGGCCATTTCACCTTATTTACAGTTCAAATTAATACTGAATGTTTGCCAAATAAATAAGTGCTTATGATTCGCAAGACATACTTTAGAATGTATTGATGTTTTTAACAGTTAATTTGACCAATATCATAATGGAGTCAAACATAAAAAAACAACTGGAGAAAAGATATAAAATATCTCCATACTGCTTGTCTAGAGTGATCCAAGTCTCTTGAAGTCCCAACATGCTGTTTGCACACCACTACAACATACACACCTAGTTCAGACAGTGTGCAAATGCATGTGAATGTGGCTATAAGGATCTACAGTGAAGATTCAGGCTACATGGTGTAAATAACATTTAGCGTTCCACAGAAAGGTGTCAAAGGAAAACACAATAAAGTTTCCTGTTTCAAAATTCGACACCTGTCTGTAACTAGACTTGGCGTCCAAGCCACTATCCAGATTATTTAATTTCTCTGTCTAAAAAGTGATAAGTTTGACATACAAACCATTAAACGTATTTATGTGCATGTGTGTGTGTGCATTTCAGATAACAGCTACGGATACTATCTGTATTGTGAAAGATGGAACTTATCGCAAACTGATTATCAAAAACTGCAAAGAAGAAGATGCTGGAAAGTACCGTTGTGAAGCTGATGGCCGTAAAACAGAAGCTGCACTAAATGTTGAAGGTACTGTACATGGAATCAATCTGAGGCACCCCAACTCAAGCAAATCAAAAGGACAGCCTCTGTGAAAATGTGTAAAATATTGTCAAATAACCAACAAAGTCACACAAAAGATTTTTTTTTCTACTAGATCCTCCAAGAATTAACGCTGATGATCTAACCGAGTTCATAAAACCTGTTACAATCAAAACTGGGAAAGATGCAGCCTTCAAGGTGACCTTTGTTGGCCGGGAACCCATGAAGATCCAGTGGTACAATGACGGTGAAGAGCTATTGGAGGACAACCACACCAAGATCGAGAAGTCCTCCACACACAGCCGCCTGCTGTTAACCAAGTGCCAGCGCAAAATCACGGGAGAAATTAAGGTTAAGGTTAAAAATGAATGTGGAACAACTGAGGCCATTATGCAGCTTGTTGTCTTAGGTTTGTACTCTGCATGTCAAGACTTGTATTAAAGTTATATACACATAAAGTAAGACATGGATATAAGTGCAGTTGTTTTTTTTTTATTCTTTTGTCTTACTGCAGATAGACCAACACAGCCCCTGGGCCCTGTGGATATTATTGAAAGTTCTTCAACTTGCATCGACTTCAAATGGAGGCCTCCCAAAGACAATGGCGGTTGCCCTATCACCAACTACATCATGGAGCGCCAGCAGATTGGCCGGAACAGCTGGAAGAAACTAGGCAAGATTGGCCCAGAGCCTAAATACAGGGACACTGATGTGGATCATGGCAGAAAGTACTGTTACCACATCAGGGCGGAGACTGAACAAGGCATCAGTGAAATGATGGAGACTGATGACATTCAGGCAGGGACTAAGGGTGAGTCTTCCTACAAGCACACCAATTTTTATTTGTGACAGTGTCCCACATAAAAGACAGTTAAAAGTGACTTTTTTTTTGCATCCATCATTCTTTCAGCATACCCTGGACCTCCTTCTACTCCCAAAATTGTTAGTGCTTTTAAAGACTGTATCAATCTGGCTTGGTCTGCACCCTCTAATACCGGAGGAACAAACCTTTTGGGATACAACGTGGAGAAACGCAAAAATGGCAGCAATCTGTGGAGCCTGGTCAACCCACCTGATGAGCCAATCAGAGGTAAAGCCATTTTAACTGCAACTGACACAATGTAATGTGTTTGTTTGCAGTTTAAATACAGTTGTGACAGCGTGGCGTCGCCTGACTAATTCTAGACAAATGTGAATTTGTTTTTATTTCCAAGGGGTGTTACAAAACATAGCCTATAACCAATCAGAGCAGATCCATTTTCTGGCAAGACACAAAATTATGGCCACCTGGTCACAATCTTTCATGAATTACAGCTTAGCAGTACACTCAAATATGTTTCTGAAAACATTTCAGGCAGAATCTTGTCTCATATTTGATCAGCACTGCCTAGTTTGACAGTTTAATCTGAGTTTCAGGAGCCTGGTGCATTGAACAGACTTCCTAACTGGATGCAACTGACCTGATTTTGCTCTGTGCTGCAGTAACAGTAGAGCAAACTCGATACCTCCGTCAACTTTCGCCTTTCCTCATAGTAGGTACATATAGGGTTATATCTTAAGTAAGCCAATATTAGCAAAATCTTAGCAAACTAGTTGGCTAATGTTAGCAAAATGCTAGCTTAATAGCTAACAAATGAGTAATGTTGATTAGCCAACTTAAAATGTCAATATATATAACTTTTATAGGTCCTCCAGTAATGTCTTTTATCCAGCATATTTTTTTTTTCAAAATAGATAAACCTTGAGGGAGAAACTTGACCGAAGTACCAAACTTGCTCAACTGTTATTGGAGCACAGAGTGAAAAGGGGCGGGACTTAGGAAGGTCAATTGGATAGACCTACAACCAATCAGAACAACAAAAAGTGTGACATGGGACTTTTCAAATCTAAACTCTAACTCATCAGTCATTCACTGTATAGAAACCACTCCATATTATATAAATGGTTGTGATTGGCCCAACCAGGTGTGCTTTCTTTCCTAAACTATAAACATGAAGAATGATTCTGTTATATTTTATGGTCGTAACTATACTATTTCACATGCCAACAGAGAAAAAGTACGCAGTGAAGGATGTTGTTGAAGGCATCGAGTATGAGTTCCGTGTATCAGCTATCAACATCTCTGGTGCTGGAGAGCCCAGTTCACCTTCTGAATTTGTGTTTGCAAGAGATCCAAAGAGTGAGTAATAAGCCAGTGAAAGCTGTAATAATATTATTATTATCTCAAAACAACTGCTCATATCTCATTTTTTAAATGCTTAATTGTCTGTCCTTTCAGAGCCACCTGGTAAAGTTATTGACCTGAAGGTGACAGACTCCACATACAGCACCTTATCACTGGCCTGGACCAAACCCACAGAGGAGGAAGGGGTTCAAGACGAAGCCAAAGGATTCTTTGTGGAGCTCAGACCAGCAGAAAACCCAGAATGGGGTCGCTGTAACTCCAGTGCTATCATTATGAACTCTTATACCATTATGGGTCTGAAGTCTATGGCCATGTACTGGGTAAGAGTGGTGGCCACCAATGAGGGTGGAGACGGTGAGCCTCAAGAGCTGGACAACTACATCATTGCAATGCCCCCTCCAGGTGAGTCTGTGGAAAGTCATGAACTGCCAACAGTCAAGATTTGACACATTTTGCCTTAATTTAATATTTTTTCTCATTAATTTTATTTCATACTTTTCCGACATTGTCACAGTGAAACCTCAATTCACTGACCGAAAAATTAAGAACTTCATGGTAATGAGAGCTGGGAACTCTGCTCGAGTCAACTTTAACTTCCAGGTTCAGTATATTCATTCATATTCATGCAGAAGCCAAGTCCTTTTACTCAGTGTCCCGTCTAAAGTGGCATATTAGACATTTATAATATGAACACAAATCATAATACTGTCTCTCTTTTTGTCGACAGGCCTCTCCTATCCCGACTATTAAATGGCTCAAGGACGGTCATCCTGTAGCCAAGCATGTGTCAGTGAGCAACACAGACACGTCATCACAGCTAATGATCCCTGCAGCAGAGCGTGAAGACACTGGGATCTACACAATCCTTGTCAAGAACATGGTTGGTCAAGACAGCTCAAGTATTGAAATAAGAGTCACAGGTACAGTGGGAAAAACTAATCAGCAACAAATGAAGATTAAATAAGTAACAAAAGTTTATGGATGTGCAATCTGATATGTATTCTCTTATTAAGATCATTCAAAAGCTGCTTTAGCTTTTGGAGGAAGCAAAAATGATGCTATGCTCTTTAAAGTGCAAACGTGCAAAGAAAAGTTTAAAGAGAGCAACACTTGTTCAGGTATTGTTGTCAGTGTAAACATAAAACATCATGACACTAACAATCCTCTCCTACCTGTTCGTAGATGACCCGAAGCCTCCAGGCCCTGTGGAGCTGGACGAGAACGTGTCCGGAACAGTGACGGTCTCCTGGGCTCCGTCTCCAGATGAGAAGAAAGACGACAGGCTGCACTACATGGTCACCAAGCGTGATTCTGTGAAGCGTAATTGGCACACTGTAGCAGACCATCTGTTCAATAACAAGTTCACTGCCGTCAACATCATGCCGGGAAGGCAGTATCAGTTCCGGGTGTATGCCAAGAATGACATGGGCCTTTCTGAACCCTCTGACTCAGCAACCTGGGAAGTAAAGAAAAGAAAAGGTGGGTTTAACAAAGTAATTCAAAATTGTGTTGTATAGCTGAAACCCCAGATCTGAACCAAACACCACCCAAAAATGTAAAAAAAAAAAAAAAAGTGGGCAAAGAGACTGGGGAGGGGGGCAACGTGGATTGCACAGGACAACCACTGTAGTGGGCGTGGCCTTGTGGCTGCGCAGTGTGCGATGCAGGAGGCAATGTCTCACGATTTAGCAGTAAACAGCGAGCACCAACCATGTGCAGTTACTGTCAGACTCTCCATGTCTGCAGAGAAACACTGCAAACACACAGAAGCACTGGAGACACAGAGAGTCCGCTGGAGCTTTGACAGTCACTGACAACACATCTGTAGCCCTTTTAGGGGTGTAAATCACAAGTTTTATTGTGATACGATATCATGACTATTCTTTGGACAATGATGTGATATTTGCTGATATCACAAAGTCTACCACAATAGAATTTCAAACTGATTCAACTCAGGGGTTTGCAGTAATTATCAGACAATATTATGTCCATTTACCACAATCAGTTACATTTATGTCAACCGACAAAAAGAAAAAAAATAAATTATGATCTGCCAATTTTATGACTGAACTCTTCCACACATGCCATTGGAATTAAAAAATAAGGGCATGTCTTAAAGATGATAATATAGACTGATATATTTTGGCCCTTTTCAAAAAGATTTCTGTGTTGTACCTGTGTTGTAGCTAGCGGACCTAATGCTACCTGCTAGCCACAACACAGGGGAGTATCAGTACAGAACCGTAGTCCTGCTGTTTACCACGGGCTTATCAGCCGAGGGAAAGAACGCAATCCGGTGCTGCTTCTACTGTGTGAAAAGCAGGAAACGTAACTAGTGTAACCTCTTGTGAATAATGAGTCTCGATCAGCACGTATTTGAAAATGAGCGCTGTTTCACAGATTCCCACCTCTGATTAGGATTAGAGGTTGGTGACTTTCTTTTTTGTAACACAGTTAAATCACATGATGTAGAACAGTCCCAAGCAGCCGGACCTATCGCAGCATTTAAGTTTCAGGATGATTTAAAACAGCAGGGTTGTTTTGAGCCTTCTTCAACCCATGAAATCACAATTGTAATGCATTTATTAAGAAATGTCAAAATCAACAGCAGCATTGATGTGTTTCATCATAGTACAGTATTATAATTTTGTTTACAACTCAAAAGAGTGTAATATTTAAGTGTCAAACTAAATGGCCACATGGTTTTTCTCTGTTTTATATAATTTTAAAGTGAATGTATTTGGGTTTTGAACCGTCAGTCAGACAAAACAACTTGTGAAGATGTCACCTTGGGTTCTCAAAAGTTGTGATGAACACTTCTCACTATTTCTTTTTTTTCAGTTTTCAGAGACTAAACAATTAACAGAAAAAATGCTCAACAGTTTAATCAACAATAAATATAAAATGGTTAGTAGCAGCCCTAGTGTAGTTCAAAAAGGCATCAACCCAGGTGTACATAGATGAGTACTGAGCTGCAAACAATTAATTTATTAACTATTTGAGCCAAAGAAGAATATTGAACTATTTTTATAATCTATTAATCATTTCAGTATTTTATAAAGTACAAATTCCAAGCATTTCTTGTTCTTGCTTCTAAAATCTGATAGAGGAGAAAATCTTTCGGCTTTGAATTGTCGGTCAAGCAATATGACCATATGACTCTAGGAGGCTGTGATGGGTGCTTTGTTACCTTTGACAGTTCATAAAATAGATGATTAATCAAGAACATAATTGGCAGACTAAAGCAATAATGAAAACAAATGTTAATTGCTGCCCTAGATGTGTACAAATTCATTAGGAAACGTTAACAGCTACTTAATAGGAGTGTAATGGGAGTGAGAATTTCAAAGAACAATGATAAAAATGCCTCCCTAATGAAAAGACAATTAGACTGGCAACAAGCGCCAAGGCCAAGTGCATATGAGTAAAGAGTACTGCATGACAAACTGCAAGGTCAGTTATCATTGCTAATGAATGTTTTGTTTGCTTTATGTACAAGAAATGCACCATGAAAGGCAGACATTCCCTGAGTATTCTGCCAAAGACACTGAGGGAAGATAAATGAATCAATTAACAGACGACTAAAGGGAATATGGCAACGAAACGGATCTCCATCATCACCCTTTTAACTTTTCTTTCCTTTGTCCTGTATCCTTCCAGAAACATTTTCTTTGAACCTTCCTTCCTCCAAGGACTGCAGCTTCGAGACGCCTCCGTCATTCTCTGTTCCGCTGAAAACACACAACAGTCCAGAGAGCTACGAGTGCTACATGAGTTGTGCGGTGACTGGAAACCCCAGACCCCATGTTACCTGGTACAGAAACAACATCAGCCTCAACACCAACACTAACTACTACATCACCAACACATGTGGGGTCTGCTCCATGGTGATACTCAAAGTTGGGCCCAAGGACAGCGGGGATTACACCGTCATCGCAGAGAACCCTCTGGGCAGAGTGGAGTGCTCAACTAAACTTGTTGTCAAAGGTAAACACGCACTGAAAATTATTTGTCACATCTTCAATTCTACTCCCCTGGCTGAAAAATTGAACGATTCTCTTCTCTCCCTCCTCCTTCAGAATAGGATGATGCAGTGGGCCTGAACTCCTGAAGATGAATGAAATGTAACAGATTTGCTGATTTGAAACCTGTTGTCACGTTTTTTTTTTTTCTTTTTTTGTGAATTTCTGTATTAATGTGCTTAAATAAACTGTCACTAAGAAAATAAAGAATGAAAGAGAGAAAGTAAGAAAAGGGCTCTTGATAATTTTCCATAAGTGCACCAAAAGCACCGGCTACAAATGTGACAGATCTGATTCTGTTAAATTTGAGTAGAAATTCTACTCAGTTTATCTCCTGGATGCAAAGAACACTTTTGACACAAAACATCTGAGATCCAACATTATTTATATGCTAATCTTGCACCCGAGCATGTTTATTTATTGACCTATTTTTTCCCTGAGCAGCGATTATAGTTAGTTTCCTCTGCTGTTTTCTGAATAAGACAGGAAATCTGCTGGCTCCTCTGAAGTTACATTTAAAATTGATGATATGACAATGTGGTTATAACCAAGTATGTTTAAGTGTCTGAATTATTAATCATTGTGCCAAAATGTAAATAAATCCCACCTATTCAACAGTGAACTATCTTACTTGTCTATTCTAACCTAAATTTAATCATGAGATTGTCACTTGATATATACTAAGAGTCTATAGGCATTCCTGCGGCTCTGTGAGGCTGCATTGCTGTGCTTTGGATTAAATGCTAACATAGGCATTCACCATTGTAGTAGGGCTGCCCTTTGATAGTTGCTTAAACCATCTGTTGGTGAGAAGAGTCTTAGTCAACCAAGTTCTCATTTATCTGTTACTCACAAAAAACAGCGTCTCGCTGTATCAGGGGATTGCTGCAACACATGCAACACAAATCTTTTGTCATGTAACACTGAAGTCATCAGCACACTGCTGCCAACTGTGCTGTAGATGGCATTAGTTAGTAAGCTCTGTTAGTGGTCCTATTAGACCGGGACACAGGAGGCCAATTTGACAACCAGCAATGCAGTGATTAGGTCCCTTACAGCAGCTCCAACCAGGACTCAAACATCAAAGACAATGAGGACACAGTGGGTTCAGTGGGGACAGGAAGCATCAAGCATTTGAGGAAGGAGTTTAGAGCAAGTTAATATGTAAGTACACATCACCCTGAGCTGATAAGTCCCCGAGTCTTTGCTTTTGTGAAGTTGGAAGTTATTTATTTCTGTGTTCTGAACATCTAGACTTGTGTGAGGTTGTACTATGTTGAAATAAATAAACAAAATAATGTTATTTGCTCTTTCACATTCAGAATCATTACCACCTTTGCTGCTAATGTTTAACAAGCACCTCATTCACGCCCCCAAAATACATATTTAAATACTTAAATCATTATCATAAAAGTGTGATGGCTAGTCACCTAATGGCCTGAGCCAACAGCTGCCACTCCACTAGGGAAATCTTTAGTCAGGGGCAGCCGTCGAGTTTACAGAGTACAGTTGAGGCTGATGGGAAATGCCATTTGTTATGTCATAAATCAAAGTGCTGGTCAAATTTGGTTACAGTTGCCCTATGATGCTGCTGAATGAAATGTTGTTATAATTGGACAAGGAAGTCGGTAAGAAATTTCACTACAGCTGTTCTGGTACATAGTAAATGGACTTTACATAACATTACATTTATACAACACTTCTCTAGTCAATCGACTATTCAAAGCACTATTACAACTACACATTCACCCATTCATTCACACAATCACAAATAGATTTCAGGGGTTCAGTATCTTGCCCGGGGACACTCTGACATGTGGACTGGAGGACTGACCTGCCGATTTTGAAATTAATGAAAGAGGAGCTTTACCTCTCCTGAGCCACAGCCGCCCACAAGCAGCTGCAAGCAGCTGCTGAGACATTCTCAATCTAATGGTGGTGCTAGAGGAAAAGTCAGGGAATCAAGAACATTCTTAGGATTCATTCATCGAGCACCATGAATGTTTTTTTTTATTACCAAATTTCATGGCAATACATCAAATTGTTGACAAGATATTAGAGCCTGATCAAGGCTTTTCGGGGCAAATGCAGATATTGATATTAGGGGGTAAGAAACCTATTTCTTTATTTATATATAAAATGACATCAGATGTTCATCAGCCGACTGATCAATCGGTTTGGATCTACAAGTCATTTAACTTAGGACCAAGGATGTCAACATCATGGTGGGTGAAGGAAATGTCAGGGGATCACCTTCAGGATTCCCTCTCTCAGGACAATGAATTTAACAGCAAAACATCTAATAATTGTTTAGCAATTTCAGTCCAGACCAAAGTGGTGGACCAACAAACACACTGCCCTGACACAATAATATGTCCTGACTGCAATTTCTGTTCTCGTCAGTCGTCAGTAAGACGTCAATATACAGACTCGACACTGGCCTCGTCTCCAGTCATATTTATGGTTGCATTCAGTTACAGTCCAAACATTCATCATTCAGAAACACCGAATATTAAACAATTCGTCTAAATTTTCTTATTAAGGTGTAAGATATCCTAGATTTTTTTTGTATATTTAAAAATAGTTGAATAATTATGTATATCACATTTTTTTTTTAAATGACAGGACTTGTTTGCTGCAGTCACGTTCAGTGTACCATATACTACACTGTGAGCCATTTATTGTGCCTTTCCATTTTATAACTTCACATGCGCTACTTCCTCTTTGCCAACTGTCACATGGCTTCAGATTTCTCTTTTACTGCGAACATGTGTTTGCACGCTTTCAGGAGATATTGCAAGTCTATTATAGACAGTCATAAATGATAAAATTTCATGTGCATGACTACGTGCAACCTTGCAAACAACTGTGTATCTTCCTGTGTAATGTCACAGGACACACTAATATTATCAGTCGCCACATGGCATCCTGTTACTATAGACACAACTCTTTCCTGGGACTTTATAGTACAAGACTTTGACATTTAAAAGACTCTAACCACATGCCAAAAGTATTTATGAATTCCTTGCACTGATATGCTGAGAAAAAGCATCACAAATATTGTTGTTTTTTAATATACAGTGTAAACAAGGTTTCATATTAAAAAGACACCTTCTTCCTTTGACAACATAAGAACACAGATGATGTAGATGCATTTTCACCATTTAGCCATAAAGTTTAACCATTTCTGAGTAGTTTAATTCTAAGAACTATTCAAAGCACACTAAAATAAAGTTGTTTTTATATATATATATATATATAAAGTTGTCAACACAGACAGGGTTACCTCTGTCCATGTTGCACTTGGTTGTGTAATGTCAGGTTGTTTTGTCATTGTTTTGCAGCCTAGAATTCAAAGCTCCTGACTTCAATGACCTCCAGCAATAAATGCCTTCAAGAACATCAAGCCTCTCATATCAGCTTCCCGTGCCTGAGAACAGTCATAGTTCCTGTGCCACGCATCCGTTTTATTACACTGCTTGAAATATCCACACACTCGCACACACACACACACAATCGTGCTCAAACTGAGCATAGCTGTGTTATTACTAACACCCAAATAAGTGAGTCGTGGGTTAAAGTTCCAGCAAGGCAGACTCCATGAGGAGCCTGAATGACTCCTCACATGTAAGTAAATATCCTCAAGGTGCTCAGTGGTACAAATGAATCACAGTACATTTCAAATTCTAAACAGTGGATTTAAAATTTAAAAAATTACTAACAAAAAAAAAAAAAAACTTGATTTAAAGGCTGATGCAACTAGTATTGTGGAAGATAAGGTACGTTTTAGCCAGACGTGCTCATATTCTCCCATATTTATCATCAGTTCACCATTTAATTTATTTACTTATTTATTTATTTGCATCTATTAAAACAACAATTTTCTCACTGTAGTTTGTTTACTCACAGCTGGTTATAACTGACAGGTTAATGAAATTGAGACTACACAGCCATGTGGTCAATAAAGCCCAAATTAAACACTAATGGACCTGCAGTGTGTCACCTGTAGATAGAGAATTTGTTGGGAAGCTACTGTTATTTTTCCCGTTTTTCTCCATACATTATATCGTAAACAGTGAGCCTGGTCATAAAATATACAAGAAAGCCCTCTACTGAACCAAATTTACATTTAAATTAGTTTCAGATAAACCCTCATCTTTGTGCCTAATAACACTTACAGAACAGCATCAAAGAAATGTGGTATTTAGCTTTGAATGGTTCAAAGCTGCTTAACAAAAGTTTGGCCTTTATTACATAACTGATTGTTGTTGGCCATCACCTGGAATGAGAGCGGATTGTTTTATCCTGCTTTGATATTCTTACACAATGCTCACTGTCATTTGGAGATGTTACATTTTTATACTTTTATACTCAGCATTTCATTAAATCTGTTAAATCTGCTGTATCTCTGCATTTTTTCTTTCCTTAAATATTCACTTTACAAATATTCTCTATTTTTCTTGTGTATGTTTAAACTTATGTCAAGCACTCTGAATTGCCTTTGTGCCTTGGGTATATGAATAAACTTGCCTTGCCTCATATACAGAGTCAGGCATTAATGTAATTACTGATTTAAACAAATCGGTCAATAGCTAAACTTGAATACATATTCAAGTAGCTGTTTCCTTGCCTGCTGTTTTTGTTTAAAGATGGATAGCTGGAGTAAACAGCCCTCCCCCTGTACAGCTAGTCTTAACAATCAGGTGCTGGTCGGTCACAGGAACATCTTTGATGAAGTATTAAAATAAACCGCTGCACACTGAGCTGAACAACATGTTCTGCCTGTAGTTTCTTCAGGACTATTTATAAAATAGGACCATTTATTGTCATGTTTTTTACTGATAAATGTGCACTTTTTCAAATGAGTTGTAACACCGAAAAAAAAAAGAAAAAGAAATGGAATGACTGCGATAATTAGTCATGTGACCTGTGTGTACTTATCACACCTGTGAGTGCTCACATAATCAACTATATTTTATATTATATTATATTTTATAAGTCTGTAATACAATTTATAAGATTACTCTTCCTGAAAGATCCTGGGAGCGCTCTGTTATCCATGTAATATGTTTGAAGACACTATTCAAGACTGCTTAGACACCCAATAAACACCTTGTATTTTTAGCTGGTGTCAATAGGAGTCATTAGTGCATCTAAACATTAATATAATGTTTTGTTGTTCTCGTAATTTCATAAGAGTGTCAGCAAGAGCATGCTTGGCTGTCAACACTTGCTCGCTCTGAGAACAAACTTGTTCTTACTTTCAGCTCCACAATCCAAGAGCAACATTGCTGACTGACAGAACTGACAAATTAGCAGCCAAAAAGAAAGACAAAACAAGAACTGAAAGATTATACCCGACTTACACATTTCTGCTGCTAATATGAGAGTGACAGTAATCTGCAAAAGTTGGAACTGTGAAAGGATCAGGATACCAAACACGAAGAGAAGCTATTACAAAATAAAGTGACTCAGCAGTTCCATTTCACGCAAGCAATATAGTGCACACAACAGAATCTATGTATTGAGATCATAACAAGAATTTGCTTCATTATCCTACATTTTTCCAGCAGAAAATGCAGATAACATTCAGAACCCTCCTGAAGAACTTCCAGAGTCACAGTCATGGTCATCCAACGGTGGGGCTTGCAGCCAGCCTTGGCGTTCCCTCCTCCCCCTTTGCTAGACATCGTGATTTATGCCAAAAACAAAAAAGCAATCCCCTTTCTTGGCAGGCACCATGTCTGACAACGTGGGTGCTTGTCGCGGAGTCATTGACATTCCTGTAAGGATTTAACAGCCTGAGGACCAGGGAGGCAACACTCAAATATCAGACCGGGAAGCAGCACCACTCAAGAGGATCAGGAGGAGGACTGAGGTAAGTTCATCATTCATCTTAACACACAGCATGGAGGTGTTAAGTATTTAGAGTTAGCTTCAGTCTTTAACACTTTAATCCTGTGGATGATTCACTCTTGACATCTCATCCAAGGATAACACTAAGTTAACGTGGCAAACTGTGGAAAGTATTAGCCTACACAACACAATCAGTGCTTTGAAATGTATTTTAGTTTGCAATAATTCACATTTAAATCATACCAGAATAGCTTTTAGATTTTCCTGCTCTATTGTTTACTGTAATTGTTATTTTCCTAAATTTTAGTTTAGTCTCAGGTTTAAGATTTGTAAAAATCTAAATTAGAAGTCATAAGTTTATCTCATCATCTCATAAATAGTTTTCTAAAGGTAGAAAATGCAAATATATGCTGATGTGCATTTGCATTTTGTGCAATAGTGGCCTCTAACAGTTCAAAATCTCAAAGAAAGTTTGCGTGGCCACAAGATCTTGCGCACCTTTATTTTGGCAAGTTGAAAAATCAATATATTTCATTGATATTTATAATTCTGTCTATACTATATGTTTTGTCACACACAGATTTATATAACAATCATATAAGGTGTTTAAAAACCATAAACAACTACAGTCTTTTCACAACTTAATGGCTTTGAAAAAAGTCGACTTTTTAGTAGCATCTTTCTTTTTTTTAAACTCATAACTTTCATTTTTACATAAATTTACCACAACACTGCAGAGTTCACCTGTTCACGTTTCTCAGGTTTTTACAGCTACTGAAAATGATACACTGCAAACTGTAAAATCTCTCCGTATCTAGGCGAAAAAAGAGCTTGGTAATAACCCAAATTAAGCAAACCGGCCCCTCTTGGCTCCCTCACATGATCAGCATCAGCGCGGGCTCCCTAGATAGCCACATGCTTTCTGAACATGCCCTTAGAGGCGTCTTGCTTTTAATCATTTTTATGATGCTCTCTGAGTATACTGTCCCGTGCTGTGTTTCAGCGCTGGTCATATAAGCAGCTGGTGGTGTTCACAGCAGCATGCAACACAGGACAGGCCATAAACATCAACCCTCACAGAAAGAAGACTACTTTCTGAGAGTGGAGCTCAAAACGTTTGTGAAGCAAAAAAATTTTACCTTTAGCAGTGAGTTCAGGAGCACACTGTGGTCAAAAAAAAAAAAAATCAAGTTAAATAGTGTGCAATTTGTATGTTATAATTTGTTTGCATGTTTGTCACGTTACGTGCTCATCATTTTTAGCATACTGTATACAGTTACAGCCTTTTTAGCGTAACACCTTTTCTGTTACCATATACAGAACCACATAAAAACCTGAAATGATTTAGATGCTCGTTTATTTGCTGTATGCACAAGTTAGATGCAAACTGGTCGAGAGTTGGGGTATAATAAAAATCATTTATATGCCTATATCTCTGTTTTGTCTCAGAACACCACAATAAGGTAACCTACAGTGTTTGAACATACTATACTGAGCTGGTTTTACTGTAGTACAAGTCGCTCGTCATGTCGTCAGTGATTTACAAGCATATTAAGATGTTGGAGATGGGATGTTCACAGTTTTATGTGGCATGCGACCTATCATATGTCAATCCGGTTTTCTCATCTTCCAACAGCCGTGGACCATCGACACCCTAGAATATCACGCGCCTATACTGGGTGGTGCTAGGTTTGTACAAATACATCACATGAGAAAGGTTACGGGTCGTCAATCATATCCGTTATAAAAGTTCAATGTGTCTGCTGTGTCTACAACGCGGTGGAAACACTTTATCAGCACTTTTCTAGACCATTTAGGCTAATAATTCTGATAAATCTCCCATCATTGATCTTTCATGGTGTGGATGTCAATAAAATGCCTATATTTCTACCATATACCTGGGAACCTTCAAAGAATTGACATATTTTGGCTGAACTTAACAGCAGGTCTATGAAATGGCTACAATAATCTGATTAATGAATAATGTCTGAGAAACTATGGTGGAAAGATGTAAAGTTGACTTCAGAGCTGCAATAACTAGTCAATTCATCAATTTGTTGTCAACTAATAAATTAATCATTGACTATTTTGATAACTGATTAATTGTCTTGAGTTTTTTGTAAGAAAAAAACATCCAAATTTTCTGATTTCTGCTTCTAAAAATGAATATTTTGTTTTTTTTATGCCTCTATGACCCGTAGTCTCAAACGGCTATATCTTCACTGTTCTGAGTGCATAAAAAAGTAAACTTTTTAAACTCAGATTTTATGTATATGGTGGTGTGTTCTTTTGAACAAGACCATTTTTCTACAATTAGATTAAAAAAAACTTGCAATTAACTTATTTACAGTATCACGATATATTGAATCTTAACCTCTGTTTTGTAATATTTTTTTTATTGCTAGAGTCTTACCAATACACAGTCTTATTGCACATGCCCAAGCAATTTTTGACAAGGAGAGAGCAGGTTTTGAAGAGGAAAGAATGATGAAATTGGTAGTAACAGATGTTGAAGTAGCCCTCCTATGAGATGACAATATCGGGCACCGAGCTAATTTAAGTTTGAGACCCCTGCTCTGTGACAGTACACTGAATACCTTTGGGTTGTGGACAAAACAAGACAGCACATATCTTGGACCTGAGTTGATTTCTTTAGCCCAGATTTAGTTTTAAAGTGACACTTGCTGTTACTTCATGGTAATGCTGGCAACAGCATAGAGCTCTAAAGACAATAAATTCAGTTGGTCAGTCGGTCATTCAGCAGGTCAGTCAGCCATTAAGAGTGTGTTTTTGTTTGCTGATTCTCTTTGGGGTATAAGAAGTTCTACAGCCTAAGGTGACTGCTGTACTGTGTTTACATCCTGCTCTGCCCGATCAGATGAGAGATGCATCACTCAGCTCTGCAATGCACAATCCAGTCATGCATTACCTCTACTGTGCATGTGTAGACACATCAAACAGTCTGGTCCAGCTGAGCATTACTTAATGGCAATCAGCAGGACTGTTAGCCATAGTTCTACAAGGTCTTGTGATAATGGAGAGTTACAGAGATTTACAAAGCAACAGTATCAGCAATATTTAGTTTTAGGCCACAAATTTTCCCAATCAATATTTCACATCAACTCTCAGCAATGCACCTGAGGAGCAGGCCCTTACCCAGTCTGTTTCAATCCATTTTCAATCAAACAGATACAAATATACAGAGTGTCTGGGTGTGGTGTCGATGTTAGTGGTGGCTGCAGATTACAATCAATACCTGGGAACACGAGCATCTCTCCACTAAAGCTGTAAACCAAAGAGCTGGGACAACAAACAGTACAGGGAATAACAGGAAATTCTTGCAGCTGTACCAGAAAATATATTCTAGCTCGAGGCAATAACCTGCCTGTTGTCACGGTCACCTTTACTACAAAACTAACATTTGAACCTACGCTGTGATTATGATGTAAATTACTGAGTGACGCAACAGAGAATGGCTTAGAAAATATGTCGTGTGATTACACTGCAGCTCAATTCACCCAAAGTTTAAATGTGTCTCTCTATTTTATTCCATACATCCTGGTTTTGGGAGTGGAACTATATTGACTGACAACCTTGACAATGTTAATATGTCTGTCTAAATATATTGCTGTTGCTCTTAGCAGGCAGGTTGTTATGATAGCAAGGACTTCTGTTAACATGAGCTACATATCAAGCAGTTGCCAAATCTTTTGGTCAACCATATTTAGGAGGGAAAAGATCAAACTGCAGTTAAAGGTGGAGTTTTCTAGCAGACAAAATTTTCTGTTTACATGTTTTGATGCGCTGCTGAAGTCAGGTGATGTGATATAAAGAGTGAGAGAGTCCATGTATGGAACAGGAGGGGTTGACTTCTTTTTAACTTAAGTAACATACTCAAGTAATATTACATACATTGACTTACATGAGTAATGTGCTTATTTTTAACCCAAACCATGATCTTTTCTTAAATCTAACCAAGTAGTATTTGTATCCAAACCTAACCAAGTAGTTTTGGTGCCCTTATTTTGAAATTCTACCCAGCTGTCACACATGTATGATTGCTAATTTGTCCACAGGGCCTTATACATACAATACTGACACAATAGTGTTAAGTGTAGTACCGCTGCCAATTTTGACCAGTTTGGAGTGAGTGTGTTACATTAGGTGTTACCTTAGAGTTCAGTGTTACCTTGAGGTCTAACAAATGTGTACAATGTCTTTCTTTGCTTATAAAACATTTTCAAAGCAGATTTTTCTTAAAATTTTTAAAACCTTTAAACTGGGGAAAATTGCTCTGTAGTGCTGGTCAAATCAGTCAAAAACTCCACAAGGAACTTTTAATCATCAGAGCCAATTTTCAGTTTACCCCATAAAGATTTGCAGAAATTTATTAGAAAATAAGAATTCATATGTTTTTGTTACCACAGAATGAGCTGTATATAGATATACAGAAGGTGTGGGTCCTTTTGAACAGTCCGTGTTGCTCCCCTGTGTTTCTACTTTAGCGAGTTTCGCAGTCTCCTTAGGTTCTCCCACGCTCTTAGAAGGTGAAGGTGATCCAAGGTGTTTGGAATCTGCAAGCTCACCGCCAGATACCACTAAACCCTTCATACTGGTCTTTTAAGAGCAAAAAATTTTTAAATAGTAGGATTAAAATCTGATAGTTTACTACAGACAATGTATTCATTGTATTTTGATGCCCAGTTTTAGTGTGATTGCATCTTACATAAAATTACTTTAAAAATTCCTAAAATCACAGTGCAACAAGCAGATGTTGGAAAGAGGCACATGGATTTTTTGCAAGTCAGTACAATTGTGTGCCTCAGTCATGTGAAGTTAATACATGCCTAGAATATTGTTGGTTTTCTAAATAAATATTAGCATTTCTGCAAATCCCCTTAAGCCCCAGCAATACCGAATCCCTTACAATTAATGTTCCAGCAGTCTATTTTTGTGAAGTGACATTTGTCATTCTAAGTTTAGCAATCATGTGGGTAATGAAAGATTGCTATGTACTATTAGAGATTCCTGCTGCGAATGGAACTGACAGATCATAAAAAGGTTGATTTGATAAGCATGTACTCATCTGAACATCGAGCCAGCACGCTGCAGCTTAAAGTGACAACAAATACCCTTGAATAATGATAATTAAAGCCTGGTAAGAAATTACATCATGAGGTTGATGTGAAATTCAACACTCTAGTACTAATTTCAAGAGGGTTTTTATTTCAGGGGAATATGATAGTGCTCTGCATACAGCAAGCCGGTATAAAAAACATTTTGTGTCTTTTACTGTATCCTGAGAGTCTGCAGTAGAATTGTGGCAAAAGGTTATGTTTCACAGATCCTTTTTAAAACCAAAGCATTTTTGACAGTCAAAACATTTACTATCATAACTTGCTGTGTTGTTTAATTTTGGAACATATGTTCCTGTGTAGAACTTCTAAATTAATCTGTTCAAATAGTCAGCCCCTCCAGGATCTTGTGATCTTTCAAATCACAACAGCAAACACAAATTTAACTAATCCCAGCAAGACTCAAAGAGGTTTGCAATTTTTCTATAATCTCCACAATATTTCAAAATAAAACTGTCAAACTGAAAGAGTATATTTGCAAATTCAGCCAAACACTGCATTTTTCTCAGTCTAAGTAAAATCAAATCACATCACATTAAAGCTGTCTTCGCTCAACATATGCACGTGCGAGTGCATGCATGCGTGATCAACTGACCTGCAGCTAATCTTGAATACTACCAGACCAAACAGCCTATTTTTTGTGCACATTCATGACTGTATACTGTCCTGTTAGAGTCAAGAAAAACTTGATTAGATTTTGGTGGTCACAGGTCGCTGTGACCTCACATCCACCCCACTCTCGTGAACGTGATATTTCAGGAACACTTGGAGTTGAATTATTACACCACTTGTATTCTGGAAAAAAAAAGAAGCAAAACATCTTTCCTACTCCTCCTTTTTGAACAGATCAGTGGAGCTATAAAAACTGTACTTAAATCCCTTCCATCATCTATTACAGTTGGGGAAATCTTGGTGAATCCATCCAGGAATCAAAAGGACTCAAGATGTTTCGACGATCTGTAGTGACAGATGGGACAGCTGCTGGCCAAGGTAAGCACTTGACAGGAGGCATTGAAGAAGACTGCTAAATATCAAGGTAATGTGTCTGCACAACATGTTAACTGTTTATTTTTGCTCTTTTATTCCAAACTCTGATGATCCATTTGCAACACAGAGGTGACAAGCTTCCAAATCAAACCAGTAAACTCAACCTAGAGAGAAAACTGAGAGAATCCCCTGATAGGATTAGTGAATCCTATCAACCCTGAAATCTAAAGGAAATCTGTCTTAAAGACATTTTTCTCTTTGTTTTAGAAACAATGTCATTATTTGTACTGCCCTATGCAATCATTGAGTCCACTGATGACATAGCTGCCTTAATGGTTAGGGAAGCTATTACAGGTACATGCGATGTGTCTTACACCCATGAAAAATGTGTCTAAAGCATTGAATACAAATCAGTCTTCAGTCAGTTTGATCTCCTTAACAGACACTGACAAAGTAATAAGATCAAACATTTCAGGTCAGATTCTAATGTAATTGACAGAACAAGGTTGTCAAGGAGATCTACTAGTGAATAAATCAAATAAATCAAATGGTTAATTGCTTACTATTATGGAGGCTACATCTCACACAGTACAAAGACTTCAGATGTCTTTTGCTATAATGCTGTTCAAATCCATTTATTCATAAAGTTCAAGGCTATCTGTTAGCTACCATACATGGACTGTATACAGCAGCATGTACATGCAGTCTATTCAAGTCCAACAGGAGCTCATAAAGAAGTAGACATCACACATACAGTACATCTCAGACTGATCACGACACTGTACACTGGGAGGCAGGTGAATTTTACAGGCTAAATGTTCCAATGAAACTGAAAATGAGCAGCAGATGTTTTCCATATTTATATGTCATGATGAGCACTGATAAATTAGAGTAAGGGCTGAACGATTAAAAAAACTGTCCAATGGTGATTTTATTTTGACTGACATAACTGAAAACATTAAAATGATCATGAGGGGATCTGTACCAAACAAAGACTAGAATATGATGTTTTGTAATGCTGCAACTAACCATAATTTTAATTCTCAATTAATCTGTTGATTATTTTGGTGATTAATCAATTACTTTGTTGGTTGACAATGTCAGAAAATTGCAACAAATGTCATTCTCCAAAGTCCAAGATGATTCCTCAAATGTTCTGTTTTGCCCACAACCCAAAGATATTCAATTTACTGTCATAAAGGAGTACAGAAACCAGAAGATATTCAAATTTAAGAAGCTGGAATTTTTTGTTAAATTAGTTAAAAATCACTCTAACTATTTGATTGTTAAAATAGTTAATTAGGTTCAGAACAAATTCACTGTTGCAGCTCAAATGTTTCGGACATCGCTACAGCACAATATGAAATTTACATTAATGGTAGTGTGACATTTTGCCTTGAACAAATATTGCACCTCCTAGGATTTAAAAATTTGCAGTAAGCCAAATTTCAATTAATTGTTGAGCCCTAATCACAGTAAAAATATCCCATTTTATATATTGCTGTAACGTGACATTAAAAGACAAGAAAAATGTTTTTAAAAGATGCTAAAATACTACATTATTTAACTTGTGCTGATGTGATTTAGCCTAATCTGCAAAACCTTACACTGTAGCCATTCAGTGCCCCAAATGCTAATCTAGCGTTTTATTTCCCACCCCTTCTGTTTAATGATTTAAGTCTGATCCATAATTCAATGCCAATGCCGTGCTGACACGTGCTGTATATGCTTTTTAACATGTGCCTTATCAGGTCCTGATGCAGAGAATTGTCATGGTAAGCTGAGGGGACAAGAGAGAAGCTGTCATTAGCCGTTTCTTTCTTTCTCTGACTGCTCACAAAGGCATGAAAAACTGATATGCAATACGTTGTATGAGCGCACATGTATTTTGTGCGAGGATATGTAGGTGCATCACTACATATCTGTTCTCAGGTTGAATTTTAGGCATGGATTCCCACAGGGAAAAAGATAAAATTATTGAAATGTAAATTTAGTGAACATGTGACAGCCTTCAATACGAGAGCTACATACGTGCAGCTCTGAATGATAATAAACTGATACGGCGAGTAACACTAAACATTCTAATATGACATGTATTAGAATGTGTTTCAGCATGGTACATGCAGGTGATGATTTGATTACAAAACAGCAACAGGTTTCAAGGTTTGGATGGTCATGTTTTTCAGTCTTTTCTCTCTTTAAGTGTCAAATGTATTGCTGCTGACATTTAATTTTCCGATGCTGACAGTGGGGATCAAGAAAAAATCTAAGGTCCCCGGGGTGATGATTACACAGTTTATCGAGACGCTGCCAGAGGGAAAGAGCCATCCAGACTTCACACGCAAGCCGATTGCTTTGACCATCCAAGAGGGTAAGTCTGATAGCATAAGAATAATTTTAAACATTAATATCACAAAATATTCCGAGGTGGAATTTCCACGTTTCTGCATAATGGATTAGATCCACGACTTTTTGTGCAATGGGCCAGTGGGAACAGAGCCCTGACATTCAACATCCAGACTCCTGTGTCAGTCAGATCAAATTAAACACACACCGACACCAATTTTAAACCAGGAAATGTGATAAGATTATCAAAAGGCAATGCTGTAATCGTTTCGTATGAGACAAATTCTCCACTGTTTGCATTTGCAATGTACATAGGTGGTATTATACCTTCAGGAAGCATTCTATGTCAGCTGAATATCATGGCTGTTTGAGAAACAGTCACAAAATGTAATCTACAGATTTGTGTATATGGATACGAATTGCCATTTTTTTTGTTCCAAGCACGACTTTCAAAATAATCTGGATGAATGTCTTATGAAGAGCAAGGAAGTTTCTAAACCTAACCAAGTATGTTTGGCACCTAAATCTTCTCAGATTGCCAAGCTTCATTTTCAAAGTGTAACCGCATGTTGCATATTAATTATTGCCGACTTGAACATGGGATGAGAACAGCGGTGAAATATACATTAGTTTGGAATTAGAGCTGAGTGTGCAGGGTTCAGTATGAATGTATTTTTCACTTGCCCAGTCAATTTTTAATTGCCCCAGTAAAAATTGTTTTATTCGTGGTTATAAAATAACAAGGACTCAAGTCAATTGTCATGTTTAATCTAAATACTGAATGCCAATTCCCCCTTTTCAGAGTCCAAGGTGAAGTATTTACATGTCTCGTTTTGACAGTTTAAAATCCAAAGATACTCTGTTCAATATGATTATTAACAAAGAAAATCCCCATATTGGAGAGTCTGAAAATGCAGTTTGCAATTTTGCAGGAAAAATTACTATTATTACTTAAGATTAATAGTTTATTAAAATGGTGAGTGGCCAGATTTACTAGCCCGCCATGGCATTTTATTTGCCCTGGCCAATCCTTACTAATGAACCCTGGTACCACAAAAAAACCTGAAAATTCATTTTCATGTACATGGATCTAATGGATTAGAATAATGACTGTTTCACTAATCACCATTTCATGAACTGCTGTGAGTTTGTGGTTTCTATATCACAAATCAACAATCATACTTTAAAACAAAAAATGTTTACATAAATATATTTCCATCAGTTTCCTGTCTCTCCAAAACAAGAGAAAAGAATAAGAGGTGACCTTGTCTGTCTTTCTTTTTACAGGCAAATTTGCTTTTTTCAAAGCCATTGTCACAGGAGACCCACAGCCGACGGTTACATGGAGCAGAAATAATGGAGATGTGTCTGATACGTCGAGATACCAGACTAAATTCGATCCCAATTCCAATGAGCATACATTTGAGGCAAGTGATACAGGCTATCAAATCTCAGTGACACTATACAGCAACATGCTGAGGTAAAGGGGCTATAAATATAGCAATGAGAAATACAGATGAATCGAAAGAGCAGGAGGGGAAAAAAAAGAAGATGCAGCTATTTGATTACATTAATGTCCTCTGACCTATCTCTTTACTTTGCAAATTACTTTTTTCTACAATACGTGGATTTTACTCATCATGAGAGGAGTCCACTCAACGAAGTCAGTTTGATGAAATGGGCTGGACACGTCTACCTCCACACCCTATCAACTCACTGCTGGACGAGATTGAAAATGTAAAATAAAAGGCACAGTTAGACATCAGGAGACCATCTACCCATCAAGCAGTGGGAACAGTCTGTAATTGTACCAGAGTATTTCAATCAAATTGGTCTGTCATGTTCAAGATGTCAGAGACACGAATCTATTACTGTTCATTAGATACCGTATAGCAGTCATTCCCAACCGGCTGTACTACCCTGCAGGGGTACCTCTGCAGTTACCAAGGTACAAGGAAAGACTGTGAAGTCTGGCTCAGCTCAATTGGAAAAATAGAAACAATTATACACATTTTAAAAAGGAGAGAAAATTCCCAATTTCAATAGATCTGAGTTTTGAAATAAACTAAACAACGTTTTGCTTACATATAACCTTTTGTTGAGATAATTTACTTTTCTTTTTTTGATAAACATGATGAATGTTTAAAAAAAACATTTAAAAAAAACAATTATTTAAATTTTCAATTAAAAAAAAGTTTCAAAATTGTGTGAACCGGCTGTGAACTGGATTTGTCATTATTTCGGTGCCTGAAAATTAAATGGTGGCAATTGAAAATATTAAATTGATTATTATTTTCCTTGACTTAAATGAGTTTACTCAATAATTTTTGAAATGCAAAGTTCAAAGATCTATTTATCTAAAGAAGAAAAGTAAATTATCCCAACAAAATATTATTAGTTGGTAAAACTTTGAGTTGAGTTGAGCTCAAAACTAAAACAGTTTCATTTCTACACTATATCCACACTTTTGTGTTTAGGAGACAAAAAGACAAAGAAATAGGATTACAAGTAGGTTTATCATAATAACTAACAAACAAGCTATGATAGGGTGACTATACTAACCTAGCCGGCTGGATTCACAGGGTCATGAAATCACAAGATCATTCAATCCATCTTGCCAGGATTCTAGCTATATGCTTATGTCCTAACTAGAAGGGTTCGGACCAATCAGCATCCCCTGAGGAACTACTGGCAGCTACGGGTGAGGTTTAATGCTAAGCGTGCTTTAATGCAGGGGAAGTGACTGTTGGTTCGAGTACAATGGCAGCTCCTAAGAAGTTAGTGTAGATGCTGCTATAGCACAGAATTGGAAAGTATTCCTTCACTGAGAGAAGAGCAAAGAATGGCACTGAAAGGCTTTTTTTGATGGAAAAGATGTTTTCACTCTTTTCCCAACTGGCTTTGACAAGAATTTGATTTAACAACTGGCTCCAGTGGCTATGTCGTATGATTTGTTGATCTGATGGGTTGAAGTTGGCCAGTTATAGATGTTTTTGTCTGTTTTTTTTAAGTTCCTGGCACGATGGATGACAGCATCATTCACCTCTGATGGCTGACAGTCAGTCATCAACTACAGAGCACTCCACCATCATATCATCATTATTTTAAAGCCTTCAGTATTTGAGGTAGTGCGGCCCCCTAGAGGAGCTGTATGACAGCTGTTTCATTCTCTTTTTGACTTGTGGGAGAGGAAAAAAAAGAAGCTGCAGCTACCATCACATCTCCATGTCCTGCTTATAATTTTCTTATTAAACCTGTCCAGTTAGACAAACCCAAAGTGTTTGGTTACATCAGTGGTAGCAGCGTTTGTTTTATGCAGGCCGCTGTAAATGTATTTGTTTCAAGAGTGGTGCTATTGTTTTCATATTTTAGCTTTCTCAGTTTGGCTAGCTGACCAACTTTGTTTCAAGTCACAAGTTGAAGACATACACAAAGCACAAAGACCCTTGAAGTCCTGGCATGGAAATATAAGTCGGACAGTCGCCTGGCAGGGACGTGAGAGTTTATCTGCCTGCTCCCTTCACTGGAGAGTTTTCTCAGCTGAGACTGACAGCTGGAGGTTGCTGTCAGAGTGACAGTGGGAAGCAGCGGTGACTACAGTGTTAAACTGGCGAGCAAGTCGGCTTTTCTGTTATGGAACAATCACCACCCACGCCCCCCCAGAAAACAATGCTGTCGTCCATTAGCAATGTTTCACTGTGGACATTCTCATATGCAAATTTGGTAGACATCACCCAAGCCTTGTCCCTATCCTTTTCCAAACAGTCTCCAAGGATGACTTCCCAGATGGTTCTGTGTAACAAACCATCTGGCGCTTCAGGTTAGGACTATACAGGCACCCCATCAACCTGAGTGAGTTTTAACACCTTAACGCCACGCGCTGCAAAAAAGCAATTGAGCAGGGAGGCTGAAACAGATTTCTGTGGCTATATGGTTGAAAAATTCAGCTTCATCCATTCTAAGAGGTAGTAGCAAAAATTCAACTTTATCAAACCTACTGCAAACCAGGAAAAAATAGATGAAGCACAACAATAACCATAATACCCACTCCTCTAATAATATCCACTTTTAACATCCAAATTAAAATCAAAACAACTTGAACAAATAGTGTCAATTAACGAGGACTTGAGCTGATCTGATCGGGCTGTGGGGGCACATAACACAAGAAAAAAAAGGCTGAGAACCACTGCTATTATAGTATAAAATTTATTGACAAAGCAAACTATCTCACCCACTCACCATTTAATGTCCGATATCTTCCAGATGCCAAATGTTATGCCAGATCAAGCCGATACCTACAAATGCTTTGCCATAAATGAATATGGACAAGCTGTGGTGACTGTCGTTCTGAACGTTATTGAAGGTAAGATGACAAATTAATATAGGTAATATTATGCAAAGTCATTGAATAGCATACAGACTCAAGGGTTCTCCCCATTCTACTTCAAATTGAATACGCTTAGATCCAAATTTGACACTTTGCCACTTCATACCCTTGTGTGTATTACACTCATTCAGTACTTATCACCCTGCAGTCCCTCTTGTGTGTTAATTACATGATTATTTTAATAATGTGAGTACCCTCTTCTGCTCTCAGTTGGTTTCAAAAAGGACAAAGCCAACCAACAAGTAGCTGAGGCCACCGATGTGAATTTTAAGAAGGTTCTAAAAAGGAAAAGGTGGGTTTGTGTTAAATATGTTGATGGATTTCTGTGTTCTATAGATTTCTGTGGTTCTTCAGTTACATGCGCCCTATTCTAATTTGCAGCAAGATCCGTCCGAAACACGAGCAGCATGAGAAAAAAGAGGGTGAGATTGATCCTAAATTTTGGGAGCTCTTGCTTAGTGCGGACAAGAAAGACTATGAGAGAATCTGTGCAGAGTTTGGAGTGACTGACTTTCGCTGGATGCTCAAGAAACTGAATGAAATGAAGAAAGAAAGAGAGGAAGAACAAGCTGAGGTTTGACATTGTTAGCTTTTTTTTTTCTGATCACGAGGTTTGATTTCGACTTGCTTAGATAAATTCCAAAAAGGTTTACTTCAGTAACAGAAGGCAATTCTGTGACCATTATTTTGAAATAGCACTCATCTGCTTTCATCTTACTCTGTCTTCATCCTAGTTCGTCAGGAACTTGTCTAACCTGAAACCCATTCAGGTCAATGCAGATGGTACTGCATCCTTTGAGATTGACATGGACCTCATTGACCCAAGCAGCTCCATATTCCTGTACAAGGTTAGTGTGAAAACAAAATTAAAAACTCTTCTAATTGCCCTACTACACAACAGGTCAGTTACCCAAATAAATTAACAGGAGTCATCCTCTAGCATCTCTAAATTACCACAATTACTTAAATTTGCAATCTTGGCAGTGCCTGTAAAGATATTTTTGTAAATGTTCTCAGACTGGAGTAAGTCTTGGATGGATTACTGGGCCAACCTTTGTGGAAAGCAGGGATAGTATTTATATACACTACATATATTTATACACTCATTTGCCACTTTATTAGGTACACTTGTTCAACGCAAATATCTAATCAGTCATTCACATGGCAGCAACTAGGCATTTAGGCATGTCATGGCCATGGCCATGGTTCATCGTGCCATTGTTAATGTTGAACCCTTTTCAGTGTATACTAGAGGTTTTGGCTTTGAGTTTTGAATCTTGTTTGATGAGGTCCTTTCCATTTGAACTTAAATGAGTGGCATTTCTGCAGCTATTGTCATGCTGCTATGTTGTGCAAACACAATTTGAAGCATCCCAAAAGGAAATTACATAGTATATTTCCTCCACAGGATGGTGAAATGATTCCATATACAAAGGAGCTGGGAGACAAGATGAAGCATAGCCTTAAACAAGTGGGGAAAAAGTTTGTTTTCAGCATGAAGGACCTCTTGCCAGACGATGCCGGCCTGTATCAGTTGGATGTAGAGGATGTGAATATGTTTTCCACTGAGTTTAAAGGTAAGTTTTCCACTTGTACACATTAATAGCCCTAATTAAAGCAAATGAAGACAGAGATTTTGTGCTTACCACAACATAACTCCAATTAAAATAAATTACACTGATTGTGCTTTTAATAATAATCATTAATTCACATGTAACAAACTATTATCATCTAAAATGAATCCCTATTTATATTTCAGTCCCCATGGTGGATTTCTTGGTGAAAATTCAGGAAGTAAAGGCAATGGAGAGAGAAGATGCTGTTTTTGAGTGTGTCCTGTCAAATCCCTTCTCCAAAATTTTGTGGTTCGGCAAGAATTTGCCGCTGGAACAAGGGGAAAAATATGATATCCAGGTGTCTGAAGACAAGCTCATTCACAGGCTGGTGGTCAAAGACTGCATGGTGGTAGACAAAGGAATTTATTCTGCCTGCGCGGGAATAAAATCTTGCAATGCATGGCTTGTTGTTGAAGGTAAGAGATTACACTCCATCAAAAGACTAACTGATAATGTTTAATAATGGATAAAGATAATGGTTTATAATGGGATACCAATTGGAAAGAATAACATGCCTGATTAATCGTATCAATTACTGCTTTTCATGTTATAATATGGTTTGTTATAATATGGCAAGTGCACACTCACGGCAAAACTTTTTTTTTTTTTTAAATCCAGCTGATAAAACTGTTCCAAAGGGCAAAAAAGCTGCAAGGAAAACAACGAAGGCGGGAGGATCTGGGATGGATCTGCAGAAGGTTGCCCAGGAGCAACAAGTAAAATTAGAGAAGGAGAGAGAGGAGAGGAAAGAACAGATTAAAGCTGTGCAAGAAGCTGCCGCAGCTGCACCTCCGCCTCCACCTGAATCCCCTCCAGCTCCTGCACCCACTAAGGCTCCAGCTGTGGCTAAACCTCAGGCACCGAAAGACCCTGAACCAAGTAAAAGTCCCCACCACAAGGTTTATGAAACAGGCTGCTGAATTCACAAACAAGGCTATACTGGCAAAACTAATTACAAATCTAAACTACTGAATTTTAATTAAGATTAATACTAATGTGGTCATAGAAAACTGTAATTCTTGACATGAATATTCATTCATGTGATTAATTTGTGATTTCTTATTCATCTTCATTCATTGTTGAATTTGCATAAAATACTTGCTATGATGTAGCAACCACCAACTAATCTTAATGCTTGATAGGAAAGGTAGAAGAACCAGCAGTGGAGCCACCGGTCGTGGAGGTAGCAAGTACTGGTAAGAAACTTTGATGGCTATGACAACCTTTGCATGCATTCATGTTAATATAAAAGCTATTTTAAATGTAAATGCTTCAGTAATACATTTCTTTATCCTGATATCCCATGCCAAAAATCTTGGCATCAAAAATGTTGTTTAAATCGCTCCCAAAGTCACTGTTGTTTTTTTAATGTTGTGTTGATGGCTCAGTACGTGATTTTATGTCTGTTTCATGTAAGATTTTGTTTATTATTTACTGGTGCAATTGATATTCTTAGGATGGCCACACAGGCAGGTTGTCATGTTAGCACAAGCCTGTGTGTCTGTACCTTGCTGAAAGATTAAATGTCACTGTGTTTTGTTTTATTGTGTTTATAAATATTCTTAGAATTATTTGAATATTGACCATGGGAATTAATTTATACAGTCTTTTCACATTTACAACTCTCTAAAGCCTACTTATTGAGATGCATCAACAGGCAACTTCTCCTACAAAGAAAGAGAGACACTAAATCAGTGCCTCTCCATGTTTTAGCCCTTTTTTTTGGAAACAAAAATCATATACACTATTTTTTAAAGCATGCTGTAGTTTTTAAGTTTTTTAGGATTTTGTCTATCACCATTCAATAAGCAGCCACTCATTCATTTCACTGCCATATAAACATCATCTTAACATGCTTGTGGTAGGTGATCCACCTCAGCATTGTGTCTGTTCTTTTTGTTAATGCTACATTATCACTGCTTCAGGGTCTTTGTATGTGAAGAGTGGTAGGAACAGAAGACAAAAACAGACATGATCCTTAAATGGATTACCTAAAGTAAGGTCTCTACCAGCTAGTTTTCACAGCCCCTCCCAGAAACATAAAGATGTTTTAAAAAATACTCTTGATAATGTTCTGTCCAGTATGCTTTTTTCTACAAAAATGTTCAGACAACTAAAAACACATTAGCACCTCTTCTCCCTCACTGAGCATTTGAGAGTATATGAATATGATAATATGGAGGTGCCCCGAACCGTATCCCATCTCCATCACTGCTGCTTAGACAAAGAAAACTAGCCACCACAGCCACAGAATCCACATACACCATTTAAAAGGAAAAATTGAGCTGATTCTAATTAGGTTTGTTTCATCTCTGTATGTTCAAAACTGACAATTTTATTGGACTGCAAAGCAGCATGATTCTGAAAGCAATTACAATAACAGAAACGGCTGTAACAATTGTCTTCTGAGCTAGCCAGATGACTTTCTTGCACTTTAGCAGCCTTCGAAATGTCACATTATCCAAACAGTATGTTAATCCAAACTAATTTTAATGTTTTATATCTGCACAGTCAGATGTGAGAGACTTGGAAGCTTACAACTTTCAATAGTTGCATCAACACAGTCCATCAAACACAAACTGTACAGGATTAACACTACAAACTTTGTTTAAGTTACACAATGATATCGTAGGAGAAAGAACCACTTATAAATTTGTCACAACTCGTGAGTAACATCTGCAGACACTACTCAGGGCTGCAATTATTATTATTCGATTTACAGATAATTCCTCTAAAAAAGACGCTAGAACTGAATCAGAACTAGAGCTAGAACTCACATTTCAAATATAATACAGCACAAGACTGACAAAAGAAATAAAAGCTAACATTGGATATAGTAGATTTTGTGGTCAATATTTTTTTGTATATAACAAAATTATTTGTCAAATAGTATCAGTTCTCTGTCAAGGACATTATAACTCTGGCCAACAGCCTTAAAATAGTCTTACATGGGTTAAAAAAAAAAGGAGACCACTGAGAATGATTTAAGTTTTCATTTAACACTAATTCTTATGGCCTGTCACTGGGTCAGAGCCTCCTTGAAATCAGATGAAACTAGAGAGTTAGAGTGAATCAGCAGCAGGATATTCTAATTTAGATATTCTTATTTTTTCATGTTATATTTTGTAGTTATTATGGTGGAAACACTATCACTTTTGTC
The DNA here is from genome assembly GCF_056507025.1 of Lutjanus erythropterus. NCBI lineage: Eukaryota > Metazoa > Chordata > Actinopteri > Lutjaniformes > Lutjanidae > Lutjanus > Lutjanus erythropterus. Next base: position 36,454,851 of record NC_139318.1, on the reverse strand, counting down.
CACAGGGGCCTCCAAAGTCAACAAAATGTAAAAGTTCATTGTAGTAGCTTTAAAGTAAACTTTCAAATGACACTACAGCATGCTTTGGAAAATGGTCTGGAGTTAGTACACATAATTTGTAGAAAATGCACTAAAACATGCCAAAAAGTTTCACCCTCTATCGGACCAAGTTTCACATGAATCAAATAGACAGTTTAACAGATTAAAAAATGTGATGTTTTCATACTGTCATCACCAACAGCTGAAGACCCGAGAAGTGGTAAGAAAGACAACAGTGGAGTGTATAAGACTGAGGGAGTAACTAAGACTTACTAAATCAAGATTTATTGTTGTTATTGCCGTCAGGCCACTCAGCTGAGGAAGCCGGTGGTGGTGAAAGGCTTGACCAACCACTTGCAGATTCGGGAGGTGGTATGCCGATAGTATAATAGTAACACGGATATTACAAGACTAATAAAAAACTAATATAATAACTTTTCATTTGCATTAATAGCATAACAGAGTTTAAAAATTAACAAAGCAATATCTAATCAAATTATCATATTGCTTTGAACATCTTAGTTCTGTAAAGTAACTAAGTAGCTTCTCTTCAGTCAACTGCCAATTAATAAATGAGATGTGACATAACACAACCAAAATTCTTTATAACCTGCATGCTTAATGTACTACTGCAAAGACTTGTTGTAATGTGTTCATGTCTAAGAAAGTCTTGTGTGTTAACTGAGTTTCTGTTAACAAAGTTTACAGAGCTTTATGTTTGCAGCTTGTCATCTGTGCTTGCTTTTGATGTCAACAGTTTCCTTTGTAACTCATTAATTTTAGAACCAGATCACCCTGATCTAATATTTGAACCATCATTTATGTAAAAACACAAATACAGGCTGTTGTTGTAGTCTAAGGTCAACACTGAGAGCTATCTACATTTTTCATTTAAAGAAAATGCACTAAAACTTCTTAAAGAGTGTGACCCTCTATCAGAACAAGATTCACATGTCATTAATTCATAAACACAAATTAAGAGATAAAAGTCAATGGTGTTTTCATACCGTCCGTGAACACTGATAGGTAATTCAGATAAAATATCAACAGCAGCAACTGGGGACTCGGGAAGTAATAAGAGAGACAATAGCAGAAAATATAAAACTGAGGGAGTAATTACCTAAATCAACTTTAAATGACTTGTTGTTGTGCTGTTAGGCCACTCAGCTGAGGATACTTGTGGTGATGAAAGGCTTGATCAGCCACTTGCAGATGCAGAAGGTGGTATACCAGCTACTGAATACTCAAAGTACAACAGTAACATGGATATTAAAAGACTAATTAAAGACTAATAAATTACAATTATTTGCATTAGTTAACAAAGAAGAATTTTACAATAAATTAATCAATATCTAATGAAAATATCATATTCTCTTTAACAACTTTGTTCTGTAAAGTCACCGTAGTTTCTCTTCAGTTAAATGTGAATTCCTGAATGAGAAGTTGCAAAATAACACAACAGGGATTCTTTATAACCTGCATGCTTCAAGCAGACTCACTCGTCAAATGTATTCATGTCTTCTTTGGAAGTCTTGTGAGCTCAATGGGTTTCTGTTAACCAAGTCTGCAGACCTTCATGTTTGCTGCTTGTCATTGTTCTCGCTTTTGATGTAATTAATGGTACAGTTTGGATTATTTGAAGTGGGTCTGTATGAGGTACTTAATGTTTGTCAGTTTATTAACTACCATAGAAAGAGGTCAGCATGGCCCTAGTTTGGCGAAACAGACAGGAATGCCAGTGAAGGAAGCTAAGAAATGCAATGCTGCAGACAGGGTCAGCAGCAAAAACATATTTCGCCACCTAAAAAAAAAAATGTATACATCAATTATATTTAGAATATTTTCACAACTTTACTTTGCCATTGCAGAACCCTTTGGAAAAGAGTTTCTGGTCTACCACTGCCTCAGCTGGTTAGTTTGTTTGTGTAACTTTAACAGGTAGTTCAGATTCACAAAAGTCCATTCCTTAGCTTCCTGGTTCTCCTCTCTGCTTCTCCAAACTAGGCTACAACTACTGTTGGCAATACACTGAATATCAATAAGAACCTCATACAACTCTAATTCAAAATATCCAGACTGTCCCTTTAAATTGTTTTGTAAAGTATGTTTATCATAAACTTTTCAATCCTATTACACTTATCTAAAATGTAAACCATGCACTGTGTTGTGGTTTAATCTGCACTGCATTCATTAAAGAACAAATATAAGTTGTTGCTGTAGTTTAAGTCATGATTATATTCAGATATTGTAAGTATTCACAGAAATGTATTAATATTTATGAAACATTTAGCTACATTATCTCAACAAGCATATTAATGATTAGAAATTAAAAGCTGTGTAAGTATTTTATTTATTCCTGTGTAACTATATTCAGTATACACACAGTCCTAAACTGGAAAGTAACGTTGTTTTATGTTTCCTAGAGCCTGGAATTACCTGTGGACTCTCTGATATTTATGCTCTTCGTGGAAAACCAGCTGAATTAACTGTGACAATGAACATCGACTGCGACGGCGCCTGGTTCAAAGACGGGGAGCCGGTAAAGCCCATGAATTAACAAACTTCCTGCATACTTACAAGAAGTGCAATTTGGAAATTTATCTGATATTCTCTTCTTAAAGAAGAAATATGTAAGACTCTAGAATTCAAAATTGAGTACTGCGGTCCAACAATTGAATTAGAGATATAAAAATTAAATTAAATAGGTCGTTAAAGCGCTCAAATTTTGAAGCAAAGCACCCTTACTAATTACAAATAGAAATATTTTCACCTTTTTTTGGTTTATGCAATCATTAAGGTGTATTACACACCATGGCACACATATTGATAAATATATAAATAAATATTTACAAAATGTATGTGTTATTTCCTTTTTAAAAACTGATTAAATGGATCGATCTTTTAGTCTGGTACTTATCATTCAACATGTCAACATTGTAATGTAACCAAATGTAAGAGAAAGAATTTTGTTTTGTTTTTTACCTTTTTCTTTTTATTAATCTGGTAATGCAACGCAAAAAAATAAAAAAAAATCTTTCACTTTCACCAGTTAAACTCAGGCGGTGGGGTCACCATAACCAAAGATGGAACCTCTCACAAGCTGACAATTCAAAGCTGCAGAGACGACGACTCTGGAGTTTATCGTTTCGTATCAGGAGATCAAAGTACACAAGGAAAAGTTACTGTTGGAGGTATAATTTACTTCCCTCTTTTGTAGCATATATCAAATGACAACAGTTCCCTTGCATTAAATTGAATTACGCTGTTTTTCACAGATGTACCTGAATTTGACCCAGACGACCTTCACAAGTTCTCCAAACCTGTGGTCATAAGAGTTGGACAGAACGCTGCTTTCAAGATGCCGTTTCCACCTCAGGAGTCTTTGGTGGTCAGCTGGTTTAAAGACGGCACTGAACTCAAAGACGGAGGAGGCGTTAAGATAGTGAAGGAGCCCAATCACAGCCGGCTGCTGCTCAGAGACTGCCTACGGACGGACGCAGGGGAAATAAAGATCCAACTCAAAAACCCATTTGGGGCTGTGGAGGCCACATCTCAGCTTATAGTGCTTGGTAGGAAATCTGAGAGAAACTTAATGAGAAAAGTAAAAGATACTGGGAGATAAAAACATTAAATTTTTAGTATTTGTTTACCCCAACCAGGTCCAAACATAACACAACTTTCACCTTACTAAATTTCACATTTTCATCACTACATGTGAACCCTATATTTTTGTAACAGACCGGCCTGGTCCACCCGAGGGTCCTGTGGAGACTGTTGAAACCACCTCATCTATAATTGAGATTCAGTGGAAACCTCCCAAAGACGACGGCGGCTCCGCTGTCACCAACTATATCATAGAACGGCAGCAGGCTGGACAGGCCCTGTGGACGAAACTTGGGGACGTCTCAGCTGACAAGACCTCCTTCAGAGACAGGAATGTGACTCATGGAAAGAAATATAACTACCGCATCTACGCAGAAAACCCCGAGGGCCTGAGTGACACCCTGGAGACAGCTGATAGCATTATGGCTGGCATAATGAGTGAGTGTAGAAAAAAGAAGTCTCATTTAGCATTCCTCAGCAAATCCCATGTTAATCTCCCTCAGGTTGTAATAAATGAAAATGCCTCTGGATGGGTTTTGTGATTGCTTCAAATCATTTATCACTGGCACTATTTAGTCACCGTAGAGCACCCACCTTTTATCTTTTCTGTAATAGTTGCTCTATCTCCAAGAGGAATAGTTTGCAATATCCTGCAGTAATAAGATGTGGATAACCTTAATTTATTCCATGTCTTTAATTACTTCTTAATTATTAATAATGAGCTTACTTGATTAATTATACATGTCATTTTTTAGTACTCTCTGGTCCACCTGGTGCCCCCAAAGTGGTGAATGCCTCTAAGACCTGCATCAACCTGACCTGGACACCCCCAGAGGACGACAGAGGAGTACCAATCATTGGTTACCAACTGGAGAAACGAAAGAAGGACACAAATGAGTGGATTGCTCTGAATGCAGTTAATGAACCTATTGAAGGTTTGTAATTAACACAATTTCACAGTCCAATACAATGCAGTGTATGATCTTTTCACATTTAAGTTATTGTATAATTTTACAAGCAGTATCTACAACAAACAAGCCTCTTATGATGATAAACAACCGAGTTATTAAAATTTGGGACACAAACCCAATATGATTACATCACTGCCATGTAATCAAGAAATAAAATTTGTCAATCATTGGATATTTTATCAGATTTGCTAATCTTAAACACATCTATAAATGCCTACAAAATTAGCATCCTCAGATGCTCAGCAACCTTGTGGTTGCTCTCAGAGCTATAGCCTCAGTTAAATGTGGAGCCATCAGGAAGTGTAAGGGCCCCCCAGGGTAATCCTCGTTAGGACAAAAAGACTTTTCTGTTCAGGGGATCAACATGTGGAATTCTTTCAGAGTCTGCAACTTGCAACCAGGTATGATTAGGCACAAGGCAGCTACTTGGCTATTCATACCTGACACCCTTTTAGCTGTACATTACACAACAAAAGCACTTGTTTAGCTTTTGGCAACAAAACTACTTGGTTAGGTTTGGATGACAAAACTACTCGGTTAGGTTTAGGAAAAGATCATGGTTTGTCTTTGCCATGCAGTGTAAATAGCCACATTGGCTATCCAAATAACATTGTTGGCAAGGTGCTTCGCTCTGCAATACAGACACTCAGGTGTAAATAGCCACATTAGCTACATCAACTACTCATTTCACTCTACCACATCAGTCAACCACCAGTGCATTTAAAAAAAAAAAACAAGCTCAACTAAAAGAGTCTCAGTTGAATGAGGGCTCTCCGACTTCTTTGACCATCAGAGGACATGCCTAGTATTTATTGTGGAGTTTTAGGTGTATTAAATGCTCACCAAAGGGAAAGGCATTGCAAAATAGCTTAGGCTATAAATGCTGTGGTGTGTGACACTGGTTTATGCTTATATACTTACATTAAATAGAAAATTTAAAAAAAACTACATATGCACATACTTTCATGTTCAGATTAAAAGAAAATTCACTACTTCTTAACCTTTTGTTCATGCAATGCTCTTAATCTTATTTTCAGATGTGAACTATGCAGTTAAAGATGTCACTGAGGGAGCAGAGTATGAATTCAGGGTTTCAGCAATCAATGAGTCAGGAGCTGGAGATCCAAGCCCTCCCTCTGCAATGGTGTGTGCAAAGAATCCCAACAGTAAGTAGTTAACATTTTCGGTGTACATATTAATGATTTATCCACTTTGTTCCTTGCACGTATTTCATGTTTTTCTACGTTTTCTTCTAGTGAGACCTTGTTTTAAAGACCCAGAGGACTTCATTGTTGTCAGAGCGGGAAATTCTGCACGTGTCAAAATTTGCTATGAGGTATGATAAAGCATAAAAAAGCTAGCATGTATCACTGAGCCTTTCTTCTATGGTATGAATAATACATCTATTTTTTTAAGTCAGTTCTATATTTCGTATTTTATCCCCCCATTCTAGTCATGTCATCTTCATGAGGGATGAGTTTACCACAGTGTGAAATGTACTGGGATATACCGCTGCACACTTTATCTCATTTATCCGATATTGATATCTTCAGGCTGAACCCCCACCTCAGATCACTTGGCTGAAGGATGATGAGCCAATATCCTCGTGGATTCATATCATCAATACAGAGGGCACGTCTCAGCTCGTTATTCCCTCATCAAAGCGTTCAGATTCAGCCATTTACACCATCATAGCCAAAAACTCTGTGGGTGAGGCTTCATTCGACATCGAGGTTAGAGTCACAGGTAAGGACAAACAACAGCATGATTTGTGCAGCAAAATTGTGGAAACAGTAGTGATAGCTTTGTACTGAAACTACTGGTGCCAATTACGTTATGCTGTTATTAACTGCATGTTAGTTTGACACTCCCTAGGTCTTTAAAGAATCAATTTGTTGGAAATTTATTTAATTGCTTGTATTCTGTTCCTCTGTTGATATAAATGTTCTGCTCTGGCCACTGGACAACATTAATTGGGTAACATTAAGCCAATTAAATGCCAATGACACACCAATGTATTGGCAAACTAATGTCAAACCCTAATTAACACCGAATAACTTCTAAATGGAATGATGAACATATTTCTTACTGTGTTGCACACAGTATTAGGATATGATTAACTTATAAAAGCTGTCAAATGCAAATGAAACCCTGGCAAAAAACCCACAGAGGAGTGAAATGCCTCTTGAGTAAGGTAAGATTATGTAAGCTTTCAAATCAGCCTCATTACAAAGAAATTAATGAAATACGCTCCAGAAAAAGCGGGGGGACAGGAAAAATGTTAAGCATCTGATTTTGTCCTCTCTAAGTAAGATACTCTGTATCTTTTCATATTTATTCCTAGATGAACCCAAAGCTCCAGGGCCAGTTGAGTTGGAGCAAACAGTCCAGGGAAAAGTGGTGGTATCATGGGCTCCATCTCCGGACCAGGAGCTCGACGACCGGCTGTACTACATGGTGTCTCAACATGACTCAGACAACAGAGTGTGGAAGACAGTAGCAGACCGCCTCTTCACTACCACATACACAGCACACAATATCCTTCCTGGGATACAGTACCATTTCCGGATCTATGCCAAGAATGATATGGGCCCCTCAGATCCATCTCAGTCACCTGCATGGGGTGTCAACAGTAACAGAGGTGGGCAATTATAGCTGTTAAAATTCATTAAGTTATGCTTGATTGTGCCATTACAGTAAACCAAACCATGCACGGCGCATGGTGTTCTGATAATTTCATGTTTAATCAGTTAGCTTTTAGGACTAAATGCTGAGCACTCTGCAACAAAAAATGACACAAAATCATTATCTTTGATTGTGATTAATTTCTCTTCTTTACCAATCTAAGACAAGTTTAATTGACTCGTTAATTAATCGAAAAACTTACTTTATTCAAACTCAACAGAAATATCAAACTGCTTTGGTTGGTCTTTTGACTGTTATAACAATTACCAACTCAAGATTGATCTAAATGAACATTCTGGCTCTACAGGTTGTTTTCCTCTCACTCTAATTTCTGCTCAGTGGGTGTGTACTGTGCTGCTGAAGTCTGGTCCAAAACAGCACCTGTCACTCTTTCTTTGGAGGCAGACCATTAAATCTGCAGAATACAATGACAAAAATGACTCAAAATGATCGCCCCCCCAAAAAATAACTGGAGATGGACTCAGCCAAACGCTGCTATAATCGTCCAGTCGCTCAAGTTTAATGGTAGTTGAATATTTCAGCTTCCGCGTAAAAAATGCACCGTCTATTATTATTAGTTCCAGTTCAAATTATATGGGGAATCTGTAAACTGGCACATACTGAGAGACAGCAGCAGCAGCACTTTTTTTAGACCAAGATAAGTTTGTTATGTACAGAGCCTTGAGATCCATTTCAGCCACGCTATACAGGCGAGATTATATAAATGGATGGCAATGTTGGTGGGTAGATCAACTATTCTGGTCCAGACTGAAATATAATTACCAGTATTGGATGGATTGCATGTTTTTTTTTCAATATTCCTGATCCACAGAGAGTGAATCCTAATGACTTTGGTAATCCCCTGACTTTTCACCTAGTAGCCTACCACCTGCTAGTAAAGCGTTTTAATCAAACAGTAAATTATCTCCATATCTACTACATGGATTGGTGCAAAATTTGGTACAGACATTCATGGTTCCTGGAAGATGTATCCTGACTACTTTGGTTATGCGATTATTGTAATCAAGACCCATTATCAAGTCAAAATTTAAATTTGTCATACAGTTTGTATGGCTTGACATTAATCATAAAACAAAATATAGCAGCTTCACAGATATATTTTCTCTGCAGGTACAACATTCTACAAAAGCAAACAGTACTTGTTGTTGGCTATCAACCAATATGTTGGGGCTACTGAAGCCTACTCAAACTGCTTACACAATCATTACAGAAAAAACAGAAACACAAAAGAATGTTGAAAACAAAAGAGCAATAAACATTTCAGACTGAATGGAAGCAGGAGTTTATATGCCTAGAATATGACAAATCTATGGCCTTGATGTACTGCAGCATGGGCCACCACTTTATTAAACTAGCCAAAAAGTCTTTTTAAAGGCCTTAAGAAAACACCACATCAACAATTCATTAGTTTACATTTGGGACACCAAAAATGGTCTCTGTCCGCCACTTTAGGGGTTTAGCTCATGGCGACAGTGCTTAAAAATACTACACTAAGGTCTATCCCTGGTTTGATTTATGACCAGATACCTTAAAAACTAAGGGCATTCCCGTCAGCCTCAGCTGTTCTTTGTGCTTAGAGATAATTGTGTTGTTAGCATGCTATGGTGACCATGATAAACATTATACCTGCTAAATATAAACATGCTAGCTTAGCCAACATGAGCATACTGCTATGTTGACATACAAGCTCATAGTTGCTAACATGGCTGCAGACTCTTCGCCCTTTTTTAACTTCTTTTTCTCCAACCCTGAAGTACAATCACACTGAAAAATCTTTGATATCTCTGATTTGTTCAGTGCACATAATTATGTCAGACTCAGTAATACAAGTTAGTGTCTGAAATATTTCTGGATTCTAGTCAGTAAGAATATCATGTAACCTAAATGATCATTTCAATCCTTCCCTCTTTGATTTCTCCCATAAAGTCCAAGTAACCTCAAATGGAGTTAATTCAACAAACATCTGCTTGGAGAGGCCTCCATCCATCTTGGTCCCACTGAAAGTCCACACCCCACCTAAAGGTTACCAACTCTTCATGACGTGTGCCGTTCGAGGGTGCCCAACGCCCACTGTGTCCTGGTACCTAAATGACACCTGCATCAACTCAGACAACAACTATTACATCACCAACTCGTTTGGTGTGTGCTCCATGTACATTCTTAGAGTCCGACCGCTGGACAGCGGTGAATATAAAGTTGTTGCAGTCAACCCTCTTGGCAAAGCACAGTGTTCTACGAAACTTATTGTTAGAGGTAAGGTTTAACTGAAAGAGTTGGAGCTTTTCCAGAATCACTTGTTTTGGTTGAATTCTTATGATTATTTTTCTTTCTGCTTTTTCTCCACAGATTAAAAAGACATGAATGGTTCATGAAGCCTTTCTTCTGAGACATTCTGGAAAATAAGGCAGTGGAATGTTTTGTTTGTCTGCACTGACAGCTTGTTGTGTAAAGTGCTGGTAAAACCATCTAAAATGGTCTAAATACTAACTTATTTAATTTATTTGAATTGTGACTGATTTACAATTGTTGCCCTGTCATCACAGATAATAACTATGTAGTACGGGTGAAGTGATAAACTATAGCACAAAGACATCTGTCAAATTTTCAGGCCCTTGTAGCAAATGCAATAAATCAACAAACTGACAACTGTGCATAGTCTTCTTTTTGTTGTTTCTTTTCTCACTGAATTCTGTCTTCATCAATAAATTTGCAAATATTCTTCACTAACTTCACTGTTGGAAATAAACTCAGTGGCCATCGTTACAGCAACATATGTTTCCGACATGTGTTTCCAGTAGCACATGGCTCCAATATCAAAACCCACAACAACATGCACACACTGTGCCACATTTCAACATATACATACCCGAGCTCCCTTGTAAATTGTCTATAAGAAGATCCTCTGCTGCAATCGTTAAATTAGTCCTTTTTATATCTACAGTCAAGACCTGTCAGTGAGACAAATATGTTAAGTGGCTTTTATAGACCAGAAAGACTCATAGATAGATACAGTCACAGTACACACTATATTTTACTGACAAGGCAAACACAAATGAACTCCATACTGTACATACTGCAACATGTATAACACATTAATCGCTGCTTAATATAACCTTTTGATTAAACACATACAGCAAAGATGCTTGTTTTATCTGATGGCATTATACTGATTGATCAGAGTGAAATAATGCAGCATTTCTCTTCATATATTCTACGTTTGTTAATGTTTTTGCTGTAGGATTTAGTGACATCTAGCCGCGAGCTTGCAGATTGCAAACCACTTGTCTCACTCTCCTTCCAAGCATGTAGGTGAATCTAAGATGGACATGAATCTCATGTAAAACGCAAAAATCCATATGTAATCTAGTGTTTGGTTTGTCCGTTCTGGCCTACTGTAGAAACATGGCGGCCTCCATGGAAGAGGACCCATGCCCTCTGTAGATATAAATGGCTCATTTTAACGTAAAGAAACACAACAGTTCTTATTTTCAGGTGATTATGCACTGATGAAAACAAACTTATGAATATTCTACTCAAATTACAGCCATATTCTGCCAATAAAACCATCTAAATCTTACACACTGGACTTTTAAGTAAGATTTGGGGATGTTAATTATTAACTGTTAACTGACAGCAAGAACTTTGACCAATTAATATTATCAGCAGGGTCTGATGTTAAGGTTTTTTTCCTACTTCCCCTGCAGGGCAAGTACTTCTCAAATCTACTTCCCCATCTAAATTCCTACTTGAATTCAGAAGGTGTGTGGTTGTATTTCTCCATTTAAAATGGAAAATAAGTGTGAGAACATGTAATTTCTAGACACTTTGTGAGTTTATTTTGTGTCTTGGATGTAGTGAACGCATGTGGCATGCGTAACATATTGAATTTGCCACTTGTGCACATCTCCCAGCTGAGACCCAAGAGGACGGGCTAAGGGGGAAGGGGGACAGAGGCAGTGCCAACTGCCGATGGATGGGTTGACGATGATCATTTGGAAAATTTTAACATATCATCCAGCTCTACTGGTTACACCCTCCATGCCCTCTCTGAACAGGTGAGCCACCTGTTTAAAGCTGTTGTTGCTGCAGAAAAATTATATACTTTTATTGGCTTTAGCCAGAAACTCTCTGCAGACAGTGCAGTACATAGCCAGTATTGTAGCATCATATTCCACCCACAGATATATTTCTTTCCACAAAGGGAGAAACGTTCTGCATCTCTTTTCTGTCTCGTAAGCTAATTTAGCTAACTCTGGCTGCAAGCCTTCCACCATGATGTTTGAATGAACGTCTGACGTCTGCACATTAGCAGAGATGCTCAGCCAATGGACCACTCTGGGGCTCCGTAATAACAGAAACGAAAGAGAAAAAACACAATTATAATAAAAAAAATTATCTGAGTCGGTGCTTGCCCTTACAACATGTCCAACACTTCTGACCACACCCACCGAAAGAGAAAGGTGGTGTGTATCATCTCATAACATTAGCAGAGCTTGTAATGCATTATCTTGTTACACAAGGCATTTGCAAAGGCAGGCATCTCTAAAGAGGGGTTACCATCTGAGCAAGTCCCTCTGTCAACAATCTGTGCACGAGAGTAACCCCACAGCATGTTGACATTTGCTATTTCTGAATAAAAACTTGTAAACAAGCACATGCAACAATAATCATATCTTGTGAAAAATAAACATTTGTTGTATTGGCTTTTTTATAATGGCCTACAGATATTCATCTACTCTAAATAGTACATCTTAATCCTGTCTGTTATCAATTAATGGTCACTTAACAAGGGTCACTATCGGTCAGGTCCCTAACAAGAGTGCTTACCTCAGTTCCTCTGGCAGGTCAAGAGTGATACTTGTGTTTATTATGCACTTGTGTCATCAAGCCTTTCTTGCAGTCATGTCATCCCGACCTTTTATGAGGTCGGGGTGACTATTCAAACTGTTTGGATAAGTCATGCTTGTTTAACCTCTGACAATGTGAGCTCAAAAACCAGCCAACACACCACCAGACCATGAGTAACTATCTTTTTATAATGCCAACACGACACCAGTGTGACTGACAGAATGCTGTGAGAATTTCCGTTGATACTCTGTTGGTGGCTAATTGGAACAGCCACTTCATTTAACCCTAAGATTGTTTTACCAAATAAAATGTCTCATGTTAATGTTTACTGGCCAGTAAAGTCCATAGTATAGTGATCATATTACTGGACACCTTGTGAAGCTGCCAATCCAGAGCTTTTGGTTGGATACTTTGACCCTTACTGTACAGGGGTATTGTGGATCCATAAATCATAAAGCCTCAAACATAAACATCAATTACCAGTATCCATTACCAGTAAAAACAAAAATATGCTCAAGTTCATCATAGACAGAATGTGACTCTTGATAACAGCATATAATGCACCTGTTGTTTTTATATTGTCAACAGTAATGGTGGAAAACTGTGGACTGGATATGTCCAGTACCAGATTGAATGAACAGTCATAGTGTATTTCCAGTACCAGCTGCAAAGTGATAGCTTTCATAGGGATGGGTAAGAGGAACCTCCACTGTTGTAATACGGGTTTTTAGCAACTACATATCTCCCATGTATGGATTTCCATGTGCTCCAAACTTTTATCACCGAACAAAAAGGGGTGTCACCTCTGACATATTGGATACTGAGAAGAGGACAAGCTGGGGGCAGAAAGCTGAACTTAGTCGGCGAAGAACTGAGAGTAAGTCTGATTTTTCTTTTTAATGGCAAATTTTCCGCGTCAGTGATCTTCACCGAACTAATCGACTGACCAAAATGCAACAGCATTTTATATGGCGAGGTTTAAACTCTAATAGAGGATTGTTTCAGCCAGTAAGTTGCACAAGTTAAGAGGACTGTTAAGTTATTTAAATAAGGGTAGACAGAAAAAGCATTATTTGTTGGGGGAATCCAAACAGACTAGTTTCAGTACATTCTTCAGTCCAATAAATGTTTAACTTATTACTCTAGTTTATTTTAAAAGAAATAGCACTACAAGTGATTGGGTAAGTTTATAAATGTAATCATTTTTTGTGTGTCAAAAATAGTACTAACTACTATAATTTGTTTAACACAGATAAGCTTTTGGCTTGTTTCATAGACTGTCAGAAATCTACTAACCCTGACAAAAAGAGAAGAAAAACAATACGACAAAATCAGATAATTTTTCATCTCTTTTTTTTTTTTACATTTTATGACCTGTAGACATGCTGCTGTTTTACATACCTGTGTAAAAATATTGGTTGGCTGGCTGGTTTGTTAGCATAGCCTCACTAAACTGGACTATAACAACCACAGGAGTGCTGTCTATAAAAATATCTCGGTGTTACTTTTTTCATATTACAAGGGTTACCGCAGTGACGTCTGATGATTTTTGATATCATGTAATAAGAGAAAATATGAATGGAGCTGTTGAGATCATCCTGTAATGCTGACATTAAAGTTCTCATCATGTGTGCCATGTTTCAGGGAGGAATGTGACCTTCCTAACTGACTTCCCATGACTAACAAAGGATTCAGCGTGAGACTAGGATCAGTTTGCACTGTGTGACACATCAAAGCCTTCATATAATACCTTTTTTGCTGGGTTGGTGATGTTCAAGGTCAGATATAATTTTTCATATTTTTCAGTGTTCCACTTATGGTCCTTAAAATTAAAGGGCCATGTAAAAAGGCCTTATGGCCATAATCTTGATGTACAGCCTATTTTGTAGACTAATTAAAATCATCTCAGCTCCAAAGATACTAAAAGAATTAATCAATCAACTTTAAGATTAGAAATACCCTACATTAACAGCTTTTTGGTCATTACCATCCACTGGTACTTGACTTAAAGGTCTCACGAGCAAATGTCAAAGTAGGTCAAAGTCATCTCCTGTTTACCGCCTATGAGCTGAGGGTTTGGCTGAAACAAACTGGATCTCATATCAACTCTGGGGAAGTTTTGTTTTTCAAATTAGTACATCAAAACCAAAATCAGTGTTTTTCATATTTCCTACAAAAAACAAATCCACATTACTGTTGAGGACAAGCAGTTTGAGTTTGAGGTTCAGTTTCAGTCTTCTGCTGATAGTTAACAACTAGGCACCTAACAAGAATCACTATGCAAAACATAATTTTTAAGAGTTGGCAACGTGAACGAGATTTACAGATATGTACATCGGCTTAACAGTTTGATCAGAGACAGTCTGCCCCTTTCTATGTTTGGATCCTGAGCAGTTAAATTGCTGGCACAGCCACTTGACTCCACAGGCAGTCAGGCCGAGTCAGCCACTAGGTGGGATTTCACATTCCCCTTTTACAGTGTCCCAGCATGTCAAGTTATGTAGGAGTCAAGGCATCCCCGCTTTGACAGGCTGATGTCATACGGTAACATAGATGACACATGAGGAGAACTTCCATGGCAGAGCTTCTCAACCTTTCTGGCCCATGACCCCCTGTGTAGGTCTCCTGGTTTCTCATGACCCCAGCAGTTACCGAATAGAGTCACGAAGTTGAGTCATGTGGCTCTGAGTAAACTTGAGACTGTGGAGAGAGCTCCAAATTACTTACATAAAAATTACTATATTAGAGCTGAAACAATTAAACAGTATTTTTGTATATTTTTAATTGCTGCATCTAATGATTATTTTTGTCAAAAGACTGAGCTAATCTAATGATTATTTTTTCAATTACTCAACTATGAACTTAGTCAGTTATTCTAAATATACATTTGTATTACTCAATTAGTATAACAATTTACCAAAAATAAACATAAATAACAACAACAGTGGCATATTTTTAAAATTTGTCTATTTTATAGCTGATATTTGTCAGATGTGTGATCAGAAAAATCATGTAGTGATATGCAGTGAAGATAAACTCGCAAAAAAATGTTTTTGCATCAAAGAAAATAACTGGAATGATTTACAGACTGTAACAACAGTCTGTGACGTTAGTTTTAGCTGTTTTTCATACATACATGACTGATAAAGTAAACAGAAAATTTAAAACAGCCAAAGATCACACATGGTGTAATGTACCACAGCAGTGCAAAAACTACTTTTTACATGGAGAGCAATGAAGAAACATTAACTACTACTACTACTACTAATACCACTGACTGACTACTACTAACAGAAATACATCCCACTCGTTGATGATCCTACTCTATCATGCTTGGGTGGGGACAAAAAGTAAACAGGACAGTCCTGTCTCTCACTGCTGCTGCGGTTTGTCAAACCGCTCCAGTGCTTTCACTTCCAGCACTCGTGCAGAGCAGCTGTACCGCTGTGACACGCCATGTCCAGTTGGCAAAGCTTAGAGAGAAGCATAGTGTTGCGTCTCTGTCTAAAATACTCCCACAAATCAGATAATCGTGGGAGAGGTTTGTAAGCTGCAGCCTGCTCTCCAGGTGAATCCATGCTCCAGGCACAGCAGTTCATTGCAATGCACCTGTGCACATAATGCAAATGTATCTATTTTCATAATCAATGACGATTATGTTAACGATTTGCCACAGCCTTAATTAAATCCTTTTCCTAAATCATGCCGTTTTTTTTCAGTGTTGTTTATGGATTTTTTAAAAAAAATTTTATCTTATCTCATCTCTTTAGAGATGTTCCAATACCACTTTTTCCTTCCCAACACCAATTCAGATACCTGAACTTTACATACTGGCCTGGCTCAGGTTAACAACATAAAGCATGAACAAATACACAGGGAATGAATGCCACAGAGTATGACTTTATCCTTAATAAATGATGTGGTAACAGATACCAATACCAGCATATAAGACAGGCTCAGTATCATAACCTTAAATATTTTAGTATAATTTTCTGTTTCTGACTGTTTTACTTAGTTGTTTTACAGTAATAACATTACTGTATATTTACAGAAATATTCTAATACTAAGAGATCCTTGTGGGTTATGAACCAAGAGTTAAGAAACACTACTCTGAGATTCACGGGGTGATATAAAACCGCCAAGTCATATTTGCTGCAGTTAAATAACCAAGCTTGCTGCTCCTTTCCATTCCATTCCTTCGTGAAATGTCACTTTAAACATTTATTTGAAAGTTATTTTGTGGGTTGATGATAAGGTTTAAATATCTTGCAGGAACCTTTAAACAGTTGTGTCTTTCATAATTAACCACAAAAACAAAACCTAATTGGTTTTCCCACAACGCCTGCCTTGTGTTTTTCTTCAACCCGAGTAAAAACAAAAGTCATGTTTGCCTGGGTCCAGACCTTTGAATCTGCCAACTCCACAGAGTTATTTGATTGGAACGATTGATTGATTGATACAGCAATGGAGTGCAACGAGTTCATCTGATATCAGGCAATAGTTATGTGTGAACATGTAGAACAACGTAATGTCAGGAAGTTAATAACATATGAGAGTATTTGATTGACAACTTTACATTATGCTTTCAGGGTTGAACAGTGTGAACCCCACAAATCTGGAAAACCACAAATTCAAAGAATTACTTTTCTTAAACACAGCCAATCTTACAATGCTTGGCTGAGCCATATCAACATTGGACTATTTTCCATTATGGTTCACTGTCAGCCTTGTAAAAACTGTAAACAATGAAAATATATGCTTGTTTCTGAATACTGACTGATAGAATGAATGCTGATATATCAACATATAATTGTGACCGTTTTTCTGTGTGTTTCAGCCATAAACTGATCAAAACTCTGAGTTGACAAACAACCAACACCGCTGCGATGAGTTTAATTAAAAATCCAGACCCAAAAGCCAAAAAAGGTAAGCTTGACTTTTTTGTGTCTGTCTGTTTGTTGTATATGGCAATGTGGAGTTATAGATTACTATAGTATTAACTGTAATTTACAAACACTTAACAAACTCTACCAACAAAGCTCTGTATATTTCAGACAAAGCGCTTCACAGATGTTTAAATAAATATAGACATAAACTGACACAGAGGTAACACTTTCTACCCGGTTGAATAGAGTGAGGTTTCTTTGATATTCAAGTCTTAGATGCATCACAATTTTTTTTTATATCTACCGAACAAAAAGTACTTGTGGATGTGAGTAAAATACTGCAGAAGAGGAAAAGAGAAACAAGAACAAAGAGAGAAGAAACTAAGAAACCACACTCGCTTTAGAAAGAAAAAAAAACACTTAAAAACTTCTTTTGACGTCAGAAAAGCCACTTCTTTAGTATTTGAAATGGAGAGAGGCCTATCATGGATATATGAAGGAGAATGAGTGTATTTATTTTATTTTCTACCTCCAAGAAATCCAAGAGTGTCTCACACCATTCACGCTCAGTCTAGAGGCCCAGTGTCGGTGGCTCAGAGTGGTTTGTGAATGGGATATCAGCTCAATACAGCCAACAAATTCTTACTGATGGTACCCTGAAGTCTGCCGGGGTCCAAATCTGACAGTTCTTCCAGGAGTGATTGGTATGCAGAGGCAAACGACTCACTGTGTCCTAGCAGACTTGGATTATGTGTAAATCAATGCTTGAGGAACAAGGTTACAAGAATCCTGCCTGCATTCAGATGATATAAGAGCGTAAACCAAACCCTTGAGAAATGACGCACATGGTTTGATGAATATTCAATATGTGCCCTCTAACTAGAGTAGGACTGCTGTGAAAGGTGATGAGGAACGAGTAACCTAAAAGTAAAGAAGTAGTGAAATAATAAGCCAACCCTTCAGTTTACTTTATGTCGGTGCAAATTTAATTCAGAGAACTGGTTTCACTTTGAAGTTCATTTGGGAGCTGCGTTCTTTCATCGTCAAAGCACTTTAATTCATGTTATGCCACTGAATAGAATAAAACAATTTTTCCTGTTTTTTCATTGAATTTGTATGTTTCAATCATATTTTTGTGCTCATCATCACGTGCATAATTTTGCGCAAATATAGTAAATGATGCTGAGGTGAAGTTAAGACATTGGGGAGTAAAAGTCTGCAAGCCGAATATATAAGAGCTGCAACAATTAATCGATTAAGAATTGATTATTAAAGTTACCGCCACCTATTTTGGTATCAATTAATGGGTTTGAGTTTGTTTTTTTTAAGACAAAATTCTTTCATTCCAGCTTCTGAAATGTGAATGTTTTCTGGTTTCTTCACTCCTCTATGACAGCAAACTGAATGGATCTGGGTTGTGGGCAAAACAGAACATTTGAGGACATCGTTGAGCTTTGGGAAACACTGCTCAACATTTTTCAGCATTTTCTGTCAGTTTAAATCCTAGAATATAATTCAACTTACAAAAGGTGTGGTTACTATGGCTTACTTTATTATAAATTTCTGTTTCTAGAAAATAAAAAGAAGTACTAGATATAACTAGTAAAATACTTTTGAGAGACAGAATTGGACTTTAAAGATCTCAAAAGCTGTTAGATCCCTGTTAAACCTGGTCAGCTATGAGGACCTGTGGAAGAAACCTGATTAAGACTCACACCAAATGCAGAATTGCTCGACTAAAATGTCACTATCAACACAAATTTAATGTTGCTAGTTAAAACTGAAGTGTAGATTGAGTAACTACAAATATGAAACTTTTCTAGTTTGATCTAATTTCATGAACTGCATATGAAGAATTGATTTGAGGCCATCCTTCATATTGTTTATATCCCTCATATGTTTAAGTTGTGTCATTGCTTGTTTGGTCTAAATATCTCTTAATAAAAAAATGGCCTTTTGTGGCCACTGACTCACCAGATTCTAGGCTAGATTCAATCGTTGGGCTGACAAATTAGTTTTGTATTGCCCTACATCACTGTAGTAATGCCTTTTGGTGTCTGCCTTTTGCGATAAAAAATGTCTTCACTTGGGCTTTTCAAGTTAAGACCCTTTCAGACATGGAATCTATTCAATTCAGTCTTATTTGTATAGCACCAAATCATAACAAAGTTATCTCAGGACTCTTTTCAAATAGAGCAGGCCCAGACCTTACACTTTATAAACCCAAATTGTTCCCACCAAGAGAAAGCACTGAGGCGAGGACAAACTGCAACACCGGTGGCTTCTTCTATCTGTTTAAGGAAGCTGCTGGATTTCTGACTTTCGAACCTATAGGCCTCTGTTATGGTTTCATGTAAACCCTGTTCACACGTGAAAATACTGCGGATGCACCAATTTACTGGCTGAACATCAAGAACTGCCAATATTTTCCCTTGCTGACAGTTAAGTTTATCAGTGCATTCCTCGAAAGGACGTATATGGAGCAATGCTTACTTGATATTTGGCATCTGTGATGTGAGACAAGGCAACATAGTCGACCTGCAATTAATGAATATCATTTATTGCTTTCTTGATTAACTGTTTTGTCTATAAAATTTAAAAAAAAGCCCATGTTGACATATTTCAATTGTCCAACAAATGGTTCAAAATGCAAAGATAGTTAATTATCTTTTAAAACAGAAAAAACTATTTGTATTAAAATATTCTGCAAATATTTCTATTTTAGAAACGGGAATAATTGCATTTTTGCTTAAAATAAATAAATTAATTAAATAAATAAAATAAATAAATACACAACTAACTGTTAATAAAAATTAAAGTTGTTAATTTTCAGAAGACTGAAGATTGATTTTTCGAATCACCAGATTTGACACGTATTTGAAAATCACACTGTATTACTGGATGTAACTGAATGTGATTTAAGATTTGGTATGGTATATAAATATTAAATACAGACACTGTAATGAATCCCAAGTCTACAATAATTCCACATGGCTTAAGACCTGATTTTACTCCAGTAATTGTGGGACAGATTTGATTCTGCACACAGGTGCACAGTGATAAGCCATTTGGCTCTATCTATATTATGCAGCAGTAAAGGTTCAAGCCCCAGGGTGAATGAAACAGTTCTGAGTCATTACGAGGTGTGATGTTCGTGCAGAAAAAGGAATAACACTTGGAGTTTTGGATTTCACCAGCTGTTGGTCGAACTGTGTGTTGTGTACTGAGTCAGTCTAGAGTTGAAATACTAGAGAGGAAAAAAGCTGGAAAAATGTGCCAGCCATCTGGTGGTTTCAAGGTCTGGGCTAAAAAAGTGATTTGCCATCGTGGCTACTCGGCTTTGGACCAGTCCTCATCAAAGCCTGAGCAAAGCAAACTACTCAGCACACCTTGAATTGGCCTGGGTGATATAGCTGAAAAATCTATCAACATAGTGAAGTTTCATATCAGTCGATATCAATAATTATTGATCATGTTGGTTGTGACTGATTACATGCTGTATACTCCAAGGGGTGGATGTGGCTAAGGTAATAAAAATTAGTAAAAATTACAAAATTTTTGACCAAATACCTTGATATTGTGCCAATATATCTTTGTAACCATAAATTGCAAAAGCTGTATAAGAAATGTACTTATTTTAGCACTAGAAAATTTAATCTGATTATTTGTACATTTATCCCAAAATTTCTGGTATTCAGATTACAATCAATTAACAAAATGACAAAATAACACTATTTTAACCGACTTCAGTTTTTTTTACCTTGTTTTTATTTGTCTTTGACAAATAAGACAAACATAGTTATAAAATTTAACACAACATACATCTTCATCAGCTCACTGAAATCCAAGGTCTTGCCATCTCATAGCAGCTGTGTTGGTTGTCAAAGAGAAAGGACATAGTGACCTCTTGTGATGTTTGAGCGCAACTGCAACCAAAAGCAAAAGCACTAGTGGGGATGTTCACAAATCTTCAATATAATCTATGCTCAAGATACTATTACTGTTTTAACAACAACTAATTGGATGTTGAAATGGTGTGATCATTTTTGAGATATCTGGCAAGACAGATTACAGAGCTCAACTTGTTCAATTAGGCGATTTTTAACCCTTTCCAATTCCTTGGTTCACAATGAGTGAATAACTGTAGACAGACATAAAGGTATTTATAACATTTATGTTTTATATTTCTTTTGTTTATGATTCTTGTCTGTTTGACTGTTATTTCCTGGTCTCAACAGTGGCTATCAAGAAAAGGTCCAGAGTTCCTGGGGTTATGATCACTCAGTATGTCGAGCGAATCCCGGCAGGAAAGTCAACACCCGATTTCACCCGGAAGCCAATGGCCACAACTGCTCAAGAGGGTATATAACAAACCTACAGAGTAAAACAACATTGTCAAACACCATCTACACCTGAATCCCTGCTGCATGGCTCTCCCTGTTTTTTTATTTTTCAGGTAAAAAAGCATTTTTCAGAACAATCGTTAATGGTGAGCCCACACCAACTGTAACATGGGGGCGTAATAAGGGTGATGTTGATGATCCTGAAAAGTACCAGACCAGATATGATGAACGAACTCAAGAGCACATTCTTGAGGTGAGAAGACAGTGTTTCTGTGTTTGAACCAATCTGACATCCAATTAAGCTACAGGAGAGAATCATAAATAACTTATGTCACATGAGCACCAGATGGAAAAGATGTTTCTAAAAACTATGCAGTGGTCCAACCACAAACAAACTGCAGTATGCAAAATGTGCAGGTCAAATGGAGACACAACTACTTCCAACTTTGTTCAATACTTGAAGTTGACACAACATTACATTTGGTGACGAGTGCATTATGACTTGTTTGAAAGTTGGGACTTGTCAGTCTTTGGACTTGCCTGTCTTTGACCTGGGACTTGAGTGCAAATCACTGAAACTTACTTGTGATTTGCAAAAGAATGACTTGGTCCCACCTCTGCTAAGAAATCACCATCCACTCTCCTGCACTCCAGCACTTGCTTATCTGTATTAAATATGTATTTTTAATTACAAGAATTTAACTGTTTAATGGTATGACTAAAAGTACACTGAAGTACTTTGATTTGTTCTCCAAGTATTTCAGTGCTCAATTAGAAAAGCTAATTCTTCATGTCAATGAGAAAAAGAGCCTGATATTCAGCACCAAAGATGCAATATAACTATGATAACATTTCTTTATCAGATACTCAGTGTAAAAGCAGATCAAGCTGACACCTACAAATGCTTTGCCACCAACGAGTATGGACAGGCTGTCTGTACTTCAACTCTCAAAGTTTTAGAAGGTAAAAGACTCATTATTTCCATGCAATATGTGCATTGTAACTTAATCTAATTAAAGTATAATATATCGTAGCTTTGATTGTTCATTTATGACTTCTTGTTTGCTTTTTGCAGTTGGCGCAAAGAAGAAAAATGGGTCAGCAGGTATGAAATTTACCAGGGAACTATGACAGAGCTGAAAAATTTCTCTCCGTTATCAATCCATACATTTATTTTTTATAATCACAGATTTTATTACTCTGTTTTTGTCTGTAATTTTAAGTAGCATGCGTAGAGTTTGAAAAAATATGATAGTGGAATTATTTGGGATTTTGGAAAAGTATCCCATTGAATTTCCTTCCAATTTACATCTGATTTTCTTTCAGGAAATGGACAAGCACCACAGGATTTCAGAGCAATGCTTAAAAAAACGTAAGCTCAAGTCAGAGTCAAAGATTTTTTTTAAGTATTGCAGCAAATCCCCCAAAATGTTACTCTGTTCCTCTCTTTTCAGTGTCGTTGTGACCCGAAAAAGACAACTCCCTCCAAAAAAAGAAGGGGAAATCGATCCTAAGCTCTGGGAGCTGCTTATCAGTGCACCAAAGAAGGACTATGAAAAGATCTGTTTGGACTTTGGTGTTACTGACTTCCGCTGGATGCTGAAGAGACTCAACCAGATGAAAAAGGAAAGGAAAGATGAGCAAGCAAAGGTAAAGTCTAACAACTGCAAATGAATTCTGGATCATGTATTCTGAATCTGCAAAATGTTTGTGAGGTTTTAAACAAGGTGAAAAACTGGCCTGCATTTTGAGCTGTGAGAGATTATAACTTGCTTTAGGGCTGCTCCCAAAAACTTGATGATTCAAGTCATCAGTTGAGAGTCAGTCTAGTTGCATTTTGTCAGTTGAATCCCTGTGGTTTTGGTTTCAGCCGCATTATTGTACACAGAGCAATGCAGAAGCAGCAGCATGGCAAGCTGTAAAACTTCACAAACCAAGTTTTAAAATCACCAGAAACCACAAAAGCACCTGTAATCTAAGTGGAGAAGGGTGATAGAAATGGAGGGCAGTGTGATGACAGACAGTGAAGCAGGGCAGAGACTGTTCGAATGCCATCTGCTGCGATGAGAACTGTCAGTGAAGTCGGCTAAACCGCGTTTGAACTCGACGGCGGTACAACCTCCTCTACTGCCGTTCACTGTGATTGACTCTTCGCCTGACAGTGCTGTCAGCAGTCTGGCAGGAGAGACATTCAGTGGTGCGCTGGGATTTTATAGCTGAACTATGAGTTCTTTTACTTTCTCTTACTGTGTGAAATGTGACAGTCTCACATCACAGATTATAGAGAAAGACATTAAAACGTGAGGTCAGCTAAAACATGACTCATGTACACTGCAACATGTAGGTGTTTAGTGTGGTGGTAAAAAAGGAACAAGTAATAGTAGAACAGTTTGAACTTCACAGCCAAATCCAAAATAACACACAACATTCTGTGTTGGTTACCATCCTAATTTTCTTGAAGTATTATAAAACACAAATAAAAAAAAACCTGGTGGCCCAAGAGTTTGCTTGTTTGGAGATGACCTTAAAGACTAACTCAACACCAACCTGTGAAGTAGTGTTTAACTGACGTTTGGTCTCGTAAAAAAACAAATAATAATCAACAGAGTTTTGGACAAACGTTGTATTATACTTGCAAACTTTTGCCTGAGTAAGGTTCAGATTGCAGAGCTTTTATTTGTAGTGGAGTGTTCTCATAGTGTGGTTGGCACTTTTGTTTAAGTTATGGGGTTAAATACTTCTGCCTCTGCACACCCACAGCCTAACTGCACCAACTGCATTTTTGTGTTACTAGCCAATCTTTCCCCTTTAAAAGGACAGTTCACCCCAAAATCAATTTTTTTTTTTTCCTTGTCTGAAGTGATATTTTTTTATCCATCTAGATTTTCTTGCTGTGAGTTGCTGAGTTTTGGAGATACCTTTTGAAAAGATGTCTGTCTTCTTGCCAATATAATGGGACTAGTTTCAAGCATGCTTCGCCATTGGGTGTAGTAAGAAGTATGCTTTTTGTACCTACAACCACATCCAAAAGTGATATCACAGTGTCTTAAAGTACACTTGAACATTACTGCAGCAAAGTGAAAAGTTAAACTATTGATGGTCAGAAAAAAACAACATTTGCATGTGGTGTTAAATTACTAAAAGCACATCTCACCAATTTTCATCAAAATCATCAACATCAAAATTAAAAGAAGTCTTTCAAGTTTTATTGTTTTTGTCTTTTTCTTCTTGCGGATTGAGGCTAGTTTTGCCTGAGGCTAAACTAACCTTGTGCATCTTAACAAGGCCACTTAAAATCAAAATGTCATGGCTTCAGCAATGAATTTCAGATCAAAACCAGCAGACACACAAACAGGACGTTTTATCTTTGTTTTGCAGGTTGTGGAGCAACTGGACAAAGTGAAACAAATAGAAGTAAAACCCAATGGGAGAGCTGAGTTTAGCCTGGAGATGAAACTATGGGATCCCAACAGTGCAATTACCTTATACAAGGTGAGTTAGTATGTATTTAAAGATAAACTAATTAAAATCAATCCCTGTTTAAATATTAATATAAAAGGAAATAAAAATAATCTGACTGCTTTTCTCTAAAAAAGGATGGGACATTGGTTCCATATGGTGATGATGAAAATTCAAAGCACAGCCTTAAGAAAACAGGTAACAAGTATGTTTTCAGCATCAAAGATCCTCAGCCAGAAGATGCTGGATTTTACCAGGTTGATGTTGAAGAGGCAAATGTCCTTGCAACTGACTTTCAAGGTAAGGTGTAACTATTCAAACTGAAATAAAACGGGATGACTGTGTTGTCACTGAGGAAGACAGTTCACAGAACACGGAACAAGAAGTCTGTCAGTTAATCCACATCCACCCTTCCTCATCTCTCAGTGCCTGCTGTGGAATTTTCATCCAAGATTAAGAATGCGAAGGCTGTTGAATGTGAGGACGCCGTCTTTCAGTGCGTCCTGTCAACACCCCTCAACAGAATTACCTGGGCAAGACAGGACTCGTCACTTGAACACGGGGACAAATATGAAATCACCGTCTCAGAGGACAAACTAACTCACACACTGAGAGTTAAAGACTGTGAAATGACAGATAATGGAACGTATTATGCCACTGCTGGGATAACCTCCAGCAGCGCCTCTCTCACAGTGCAAGGTGGGATGTCTTTTGTTATTTTATATACATTATTAAATACAATATCAAGCTCATCTTGATAGTGTGATTCACGGAAAAAAGCACTCCTGGAATATTTTCATATTTGAAAATGCCTCACCAAAATAAATGATTTGTATTATGATTGTTATGTATGTAATGAATGACTTGTATGTGTTCACTGTAATTCAGCTGATCCAAGTGGTCGCAAAAGCCGTAAGGGCGCCCAGACTAGAGGTCAAGATGATCTGAATAAACTAGCATTGGAGCAGCAGGCCGAGCTACAAAAAGACAAAGACGACCTGGATGCAGCCAGACGAGCACAAGCTGAAAAGGACGCTGCAGACGCAGCAGCTAAAGCTTCACTGGGGGATGGAGGAGATGGAACAGATGGAAGAGATGGTTCTGGTGATGGATCTGGTGATGGATCTGGTGATGGATCTGGTGATGGATCTGGTGATGGATCTGGTGATAGATCTGGTGATGGATCTGGTGGCAGGACTGATGGAGACGAGGGTGATGGAGACAATAAGAATAAGAACCTCCTGACAGATGGAGATGCTGAAATTAAAACAGATGATGGCGATGATGAGAAGAAAAAGAAGAAGCGATCACGAACTGGGCCTTTGGTTCCTGACACAGTTACAGGTAAAATGCATGGATTCTGTGAAAAGTGAATAATGTGTGTGATGACACTGCACAGACATTCATACAATTGTATAGTTTTAGTTCCAGTTCTCATAGTACGTCTCTGCTACTGCATACTACCAAATGTATATTCCCTATCAGTGCTGAGTAGTGTTTCTTTAAAGGTAACTACATTACAAGGTTACTGCCTTTAAAAAGTAAGCAATTAATCTAACAGCAAAATGTCAGAGGCGTATTACACAGCTGCTTCTATGACAACCATAAATCACAGACTCTTATAGCCTACATTACATCTTGTTTCAACATAAAACTAATGAACCACTTAAATTCTTAAATCACATGCCTACATACGAGCTGTAAAAGACCAATTTTTTCTCTGTTCTCTTTGACTTTTTTACAAAGCAGCAGACATTTTTCAGTATGTTTGTCTGAAAGTTGGTTCCACTGACAAGACTCCCAAGGCTAAAAAGCCTCTCCACAGGCACACTGGACGGTGTTGGAGAACTGACTTGAACAAATTCCCCAAAACTGCCCCATCAAATATTTTTTTAACACATCATACACCAGTCATGTCCATGATTTCAGTGTCCGCAGAGACAGGAGGCTGTCTGTCCTCTGTTTCAAATGCAAAAAAGTCACCCTCAGAGTGTCCTCCAGTGACAAGCGCAAGCAGCCAAAGTTCGCACAATGGTGGAATTAGAGTAAAATTGCAATGGGAATGATTTGTTAATTTGAAAATGCAACTAAATAAATGAGAACTTGAACTGCAAAACTAACCCACTGCACTACTCATTACAAGAAAAAAAAAAACTTAAGCAAAAAAATGAGAGACAGTTACAATAGAAAAAATTTACTACTTTTCCTAGATTCACAAAGATAGGAGGTGTTTACATTTCTTAAAATAGGTCTGACAATTTTGGGGTGAACATCAGAAATCAGTAGCCAAACATGTGGCATAAAATTCTGATTAGAATCAAAATAAGAGTAAATGGCTTTTGGAATTTCCAATAACACATAACTCACTATAACAACAAGTTCAGTGGCAAAAAAAAGAAATAAAGAACAAATTGCATAATTATTTAAAAGGACACCTAGGCTCACTTTTGATGGCCTTTGTAAAATGATATACTTCATGAAACATCTCTTGCAGTCCTGCATGTTGACCACTAGAGAGAGACATACAGTAAACAAAACAAACTGGTAAAGGAGGACAGGAACAGAGACGTTCCAGCATTTGCCATCCTTGGTTTGCTTATGCTGAGAAATAGAAAATTGCATGCTCATGTGCTTTCAGCCTTGTCACTACCTTTCTTTTTTCTCTGTTTGCTCTACACTATTTATTTGTATTGAATTGAAAACTGACATGGTACACTGACTCTGGTTGGAGACATGCATCATATTTGTCCTACATTGGTATTGCTGCTATTTACAATTTTTTCGGTGATGTTTATCAGGTCTGACTGACAATTCCTATTCCACCTATCCTCACTTGAGCAAAACAACAGCTATATTTGTTTTTTTATGCTACCTGGTCATTCTGTGACATTTTCACTGACAACTTGTGCTCTGTCATTTTATAAAACTTTTAATTCTAAAATACTATTATATTTAGCTGAGGTTATAAATGGCCAAATCCAATGAAAACAGTTATTAGGATTATTTTTAAGTGTTCATCTTGTTCATACTGTTGCAGATCGTGGTGTTCAGTTTGTCAGTGGACTGTCAGATACTGATGCTAAAGTTGGTGAACGGGCAGAGCTGTCTTGCAAGCTAAGCAGCGACACATCAGAGGGACGTTGGTATAAAAATGGGAAGCAGGTGAGTGAACCCTAACCCTAACCCTATCCCAGGTAAAATACAGGTTTACTGCCATGCATATAGCTGTTTTCTAACTCTGTAAAGGTCTGTTTTAAACAAAAATATTTTACAGTACACTGAATATCTTAATTTATCAAAATGTTTGTCTTATAAATACTGATTTTTTTTTTATCTGACAAGCTAACCCATGGGGATGGGGTATCAATTATCAAAGACGGAGCCTGTCACAAGTTGATAATCGATTGCTGCAAAAAAGATGATACAGCTGTGTACCGCTTTGAAGCTGAAGGACGTAAATCAGAAGCAACACTTAATATACAAGGTCAGAATTTAAAAAATAATAACATAGTTTTGTATTTATTAATAAATTTAAAAACTTTTGGTTTTTGACAAAATGTTTCTTTCTCTAACATTGAAGATCCACCAAAAATAGACGCTGAGGCACTAGGAAAATTCACACAGCCAGTCATTATTAAGGCAGGGGAAAATGCCGAATGGAAGCTACCGTTCTCAGGTGGAGAACCGATGAATATACAGTGGTACAAGGACGATGACGAGCTTTTGCCTGGCCTCAATGTGAAGACTGAAACATCAGCCACTGAGAGCAAACTACGCCTTACAAAGTGCCAAAGGAAAGATAGTGGAGAGGTCAAAATCAAAATAAAAAATGAATTCGGTACCACAGAGGCAATGTCCAAACTTATTGTACTGGGTGAGTTGAAAATAGCAGACTAAGGTTTTTCATCTTTAACACATTGTGCTATTATAATACGATGTTAGTGGTGGTTAGTAGAGTTATTTTAATTTCACCTACAGACAAACCCACACCACCACAAGGACCTGCGGACATAATGGAAAGTGCTGTGACATCTGTTGAGTTCAAATGGAAACCACCAAAAGACAGCGGTGGATGCCCCATCACTAATTATATTATAGAACGCCAACAAGTCGGGCGCAATAAATGGTCAAATCTCGGTGAGATCCCTGGCAGCAACCCGAGTTACAAAGATAGAGATGTGGACCCTGGAAGGAGATACTGCTACAGGATCCGTGCCAGGAACGCAGAAGGCATCAGTGATTACCTGCAGACAGAGGACATACCAGCTGGTGTATTACGTAAGTCTTTTGTTGGAACCTGATTTAGGCTTTGTGGGATAAAGGGCTATTTTTGCTGCTGTCTAATTAAAACCTCCCAACTTCTTGGGAAGCAGAGGCCTCATTAAGGAAATATTTCCTAACTGATTGTCCTGTTTCAAAGATTCACCAATATTAGCAACATCCTCGTGCAACCATTTGTTGCACAATGATGAATAAATTACCTTGAAAAATCCTATCTTCCTATTATAGAGGCAATCCCTAAACTCACGGCTGGATCCTATCCTATCTAAGACCTTATATCTTACTGCTGGAGATGTGTGTGATGTGTCGTCGCCGCTCACCCAATTTGCTATCAGCTCCTAAATTGCATTTTCTCCCACTAGGCTCTAAAGTATTCTGACTATCTCGACTTTCTTGAACGTGAGTGTATGTTGCTTAAACATTATACATGAGTTAATCAAATGTCATTTTCTTATCACTAATCATTCCGGACGTCTGATTTTGAATAAAAATCAGATGCAGACCTTTGAGTTCGAGAACCCAAAGTCATGCCATCCTAACTAAAGACTCCTGAATTCTTCCTTAGGATGGTAAATTCCTGTCCTGAGAGAGGATTTTTTTCCTAAATGCAGTTAGAAAAAATGTTTCTTTAACACCAAAAATTCTTAGACTGAGATAAGAGGTGTCCTTAATGAGGCCCCGGGCAAAATAACAAGTCAAACAATCAAACAAAAGATTGCAGTCCTTTGTAGGTAAAGACCAGTGTGAGCTTCAATACAAATCCACTGAAATAAAACAATGTTTTCCAGTACATTATCCTGTATTTTTTTTCAGCTGTCCTGTCAGTTTTTTGCTATGTGCCAAATTTTATTTGGTGAATAAATTATTTGTGTACTGGAGCTATGTGACATGTTTTAATTTTGGCAGTAATGACAAGTAACAAAATGTAAGACCACAGAACAGACAGAATGCTATGTTTCCCCCACAGGTTATCCTGGAGCCCCAACCGCACCTAAAGTTGTCAGTGCCTTTAAAGACTGCATCAATCTGGCGTGGTCTCCTCCATGTGACACCGGAGGAACCAAAATAGTGGGATACAATGTGGAAAAGAACAAGAAAGGCACTAATTACTGGAGCCTTGTAAACCAAGGAGGGCCTATTACAGGTATGCAACTCATATCACGAGCAGCAGGAATGCACCCGATTGGCTACAGTGCTGTGCATCTGCCTAAATCAACAAATACTTCTTGTGATGTTTCTACCTTTTCTTCTTTTTTCACTCAGATACAAAGTATGCAGTGAAAGATGTTTTTGAGGGGGCAGCATATGAATTTAGAGTGTCTGCTATCAACCTGTCTGGTGCTGGAGATCCCAGTATTCCATGTGACACAGTCGTTGCAAGAGATCCCATGAGTAAGCCAGTCACGCTCTTATATTCTACTGCAGTTGTCTTCACAGAAAATGATGCAAGTTATACTTTACGATGAACCTACAGCATAATGCTTTTTGTAGCCCTTAGTGCAATATAAAAGCAATGCTGAGCCAATAACCTCACATTACTGTAATTTCAGAACCCCCAGGCAAAGTCACAGACCTGAAGTTAACATCCTCTAATTACACCACTGTTTCACTGGCTTGGACTAAACCTAAAGAAATAAAAGGAGTAGAGGATGAAGCCCAAGGGTACTATGTGGAGATCAGACCAATAGAAAACCTTGAATGGACCCGCTGTAATGCCATCCCAATTACTCTAACTTCCTACACCGTGCTCGGCTTGAAGGCAATGGCCACCTACTGGGTGAGAGTAATTGCCACCAATTATGGAGGTGACGGAGTACCTCGGGACTTTGACAATTACGTTATTGCCATGCCTCCTCCTGGTGAGAAAATTTTACATTCACATAAAGAATTTGACAGTCTGATGACGTTTAATGAAATAACCGTTTTCTCTGCCCTGTTCAGACTACATAAAGGGTATGCACATGTCACAGTATGCAGCACTCACAGTGTTTACACCCCCAATGACAAGACAAGACAAGAAATTTGAGCTATCATTTTACAGATATCATCATACCTTGAGGTTTTATACTGTATCGACTAATGGTACTCACTTAAATATTTAGCATCTTTCATTTATAGTGTATATAACTGAGGCCTGTGTTCTACAGTCACAGGTTGCATCATGAATCCTCACTCCAGACAAAACTACAAATATCAACAATGTTGAATGTGAACATGCCTCTCAAATAATGCAATAAAATAAAAAATAAATACAACCTGAATATCCTGAAGTGTCCTCATCACAGCAATTTCGCCAACAAAGCCCTCTGAAGTAACATTATGAATAGGGATGTTCCTGGCAACTAATTTCCCTTTTGATTACACCAACATTTTAATTTAGTGCAGCTGACTAGTCAAACAGTAAGAAAAGCTCAGAAAACAGTTAAAATTGAGCATCACTCACTCAATGCTTCAACATTTTAGACCAACCAAGACCATAAAGTCTGGGTGTAAATGACTTTCTTTATCCGGACTTAACGTTAGCTGCCAAACAGTGTTGCTATTGTCAGCAGTGCAGCAGCTGCTCTGCTCACAGGTTAATGTTCTTGTCTGTGCCAAACGTGGTTACACATTGTTCTGGTCAGGTGATTATATGCCAGTTTTTTCTGACACAGCCTATATACAACCTTACTTTCATTTTAAATATCCAAATACTGACAAACTGTGCTGGTTTTACTAGCTGTCATCTGTCCCACTTTTCTGATAACTACATCCGAGCCATATGAGCATAAGTAAGGAGGGAGAGAGGCTGCTGTCTGCCAGAGCTACAGCCCTGGCTTAGATGCAACAGTTAACTGGCTTTATAAATAAATGAAATATTGATAAATACAGTAGTTTAACTGAATGGGATTCCTGGTGCCAACAAGCAAGGCTGGTGATGTTTAATTGTATAGTCGACTAACCACGCACATCCCTAGTTACGACCACACTGTCCACACATGCACCCTTTGCCTCAAAATAGCCTTTCTGTTGTCAAAAATACTGCAGATCCTGCACAACAGCTTTCCTTTGGGCCTAATTTTTACATGGTGTTTGTACAGTATCTTACAATATTTTGTTTCACATCCATGAATATTAAGTTAAGGATGGAATTACTGTGACGAGACACTTGTGACAGGAAAGGTGCTATAACAGGATTTTGGAGAGCCAGACATGAACAAAAATAAAGTTTAAATGCAGCATTCAAACAACCATAGCAATTTGAAGGCATCAAAACAAAACTGTAACAGAGGCAAAGACTTGTTTTTGTTCATGCACATGACTGATAAAGGCTGTCTGTGTGTATATGCGTTTATTGAATCTGCTGGCTTCTGTTTATTTAGTCATGCCACCCTGTGGTTCAGTTGTTTTCTACACTGTGGGATAGAAATAGGTTCCCAATGTGCAATGCAATGTGGTACTTTGAACAGCTGGTGTATGCAGAAAATAATGGATAACAATAAACAAGAGATGAGAAAAGGACCTGGATTTTAACAGATATGTAGTGATGTAGTATTTAAAAATTGCATGAAAATATTTTAAGCAGAATGAAAAAACTGTTTGCTAAATTGTATAAATACAAGAATCTTAACATTTTATTCTAATTTTCACCTTCATAGTAAGGCCAAAGTTTAAAGATCGCAACATGAAGTCCTTTGTGGTGGTAAGATCTGGAAACACAGTTCGTCTGAACATCATCTTTGAGGTATTGTGCTAATATTCTTACTTATGAGTTGCCAGTGTATTACATTTAACTTTGTAAATTAACAAGTTATTCTGATATTTTTCTTATTGTCCACAGGCCTCCCCACTGCCAGAGATATCCTGGCTAAAAGATGGTATTCCGGTGGCCAAACATGTAACAATTACCAACTCTGATAAAGGATCTCAGCTGTTGATTCCCACATCTGAAAGGACTGACACTGGCATCTACACCATTATCGTCAAGAACATTGCTGGTCAGGAGAGCTTCAATGTTGAAGTCAGAGTGACAGGTGAATCTCAGTGAGCACGGTCTTGTACTACTCATGTCCATGAGCTGGTAAATGAAAACAAAGCTAGGTTGTTTTGGTGTGAGTTGTCAGGTTTTGGAGATATCAGCCATAGAGATGTCGGCATTCTCTCAAATATAATGGGACTAAATAGCAGTTTTGTGCTGGAAGAATGAGAAACCATCAATCATTACATTTGAGAGAGGGCAGACATCATGACAGGCGATATCTCCAGAACACAGCAACTCACACACCAAAACAATGTAGATCTGTCAGAATAGGCCAGGAGAAAATATGAATTTTTGATTTTGGGGTGAATGTCAAAGATGGTCTTAAGCACTGGCTAAGAAGGGTTCTTTAATGAAGACAATAAGTTGTGGTTAAAAGGTCTAAAAAGCTAAAAAGTGGATCTTGAGTTGAGATTCTTTTGTACACTGACTTTACGGTCAAAATGAATTCTATGTTCGAATAAATATACTGCCTTTCTAAATTTGATTCCCAACATTTTATACTTGAAACAAAACTTTTTGGCACTGCCTTATGTAATTCCTCAGCTGTTTTTTTCCATGCAACTACACTAACTTATGCAATTGGCTACAGCTATCAGTCTCCACTACAGCATCCAGTGCCAACTTCAGCTGAAAGATGATAGTTTTCTGCTAATAAGTTCTTCTCTCAATACTATAAAATGCATTTTTCAATGACAAACTAACCTTGTAATATCAGTGGTCTGACCTCTGTGCCTCTTAATCTGGTTGCAGATGACCCCAAGCCACCAGGTCCAGTGGAGCTGGATCAGAACATCCTGGGAACAGTGACTCTGTCCTGGGCTTCCTCTCCAGATGAGAAGAGGGATGACAGACTACACTACATGGTGTCCAAGCGGGACTCCTTCAAACGCATTTGGAGGACAGTAGCAGACAACCTCTTCAACAATAAGTTCACAGTTGTCAATATTTTGCCTGGACGACAGTATAACTTCAGAGTTTTTGCTAAAAATGACATGGGTCTTTCACCGCCTTCTGAATCCCCTGTATTTGAAACCAAGAAGGAAAAAGGTTTGTGCCTCTGAATTAATTCTCACTTTCATTAAAATGTGGTTCCTATGTTAAGATCAATGACTATTGAAAGGTACAGATTCATCTTATCACAAAAGCTGTTTCAGTATATCCCCTCTCTTCTCAAATTTAAAACCACTGCGAACTGAAGCACACCTGGTCGCATTTTAGAGGACATAATTTAGAATAAGACGTAGGTAACAGTCCACTACTTTGCACCTCATAAATGGAATGAATTACAGATTTTATTACTCAAATGTTTCACCCCACCGGCTGATTTTAAATGTTTACCTTTGAATCTATTTAGGCATTTTAGTGATCTCTGTGATTGCCTCCAATGCTGTCTGTGCTTTTGTTATGCTTGGCTAAGGCTATGTCCTTTGTATGTTATGTGCTTTTGTCTTTTTGTCTTTGTAAGTCCTTTTGCTTTCTCTGGCTATGTTTGCTTTTCATTCTCTCTGTTGTATGTGTGCACCTCAGCTGGCTTATTACAGCAACAGTGTTTTGACTGAAGTAAAACCAGAATGTAACCCTGCATAATCTTGCCTGCAAGTAAAGGTATGTTGTGCAGTTTGTTCCATTTGTCTGGACAAGTCTGATGCATTTTTAAAGGATTACACCAATTTAATAATGTGCCACGTTGGGGAACTCACAAAGCAACATAAAAAAAAGAAAGGTCAAAATGTTGTATCCTGAATTTCCCATAATGCAACTCAACAGTCGTACATCTTGTGATGGATAAGGGAGAAAAAGTTGATATATCTTAATCACACTGACACAAAATTTATGTTTTTTTTAACTTTGTTAAAATCACAAAGAATTAAAATTCTTATAGCAAGTATATTGTGGTAGATAGTCATTTTTCTCAGAACATGGATGGTAATCTTTTTCAGACACAAAAGAAAAAAATCCCTGAAAAAGAGGTTGCCCTGACGTACAGAATTTCAAGGAACAGCGGCTAGCGTGGACATGATGTCAGGACTTTGACTCTCAAGACAGTTATTAGCGATTCTATGTACAGTTACAATTCTATAAAATCCTAAACTTTATGCACTTGTTTATGTTTCAGAAAAGTTCAAACTTAACATGCCAGAGAAAAAATCCTTGGACCTGCAGTCACCTCCATCATTTATCGTTCCCCTCAAGAGGCGTGCACCTCCACAGGGTTACGAGTGCCACATGAGCTGCGCAATTAAGGGTGATCCAGCTCCACGTGTGACATGGTACTGCAATAATATCAGCCTGAATACCAACCCCAACTACCACATCACCAACGTATGTGGAGTCTGCTCCATGCTTATACTCAGGGTGGGACCGAAAGACCACGCCGAATACAAAGTCATCATTGAGAACAAACTGGGGACAGCTGAGTCCTCGATGATTCTGAATGTCAGAGGTATAAGCATGTCAACAAGTTTTAAGAACTGTACGTTTTTTTGTAAAGAGAAGGACTGATGAAACATTCAAGTGAACAACCTAAGCGTATCAATATTTCTCTTTACAGAGTGAAGAAGAGCTGCAGCTGGACAGAAGCTGAACCATCTGATTCTTAACTGTGTTTTAAATCACTTACACTTTTATTTGAATTTAGTGACAACTTATGTTCTTATAGTCTAAGTTACTATTTTTCCCAGTGGTGTGATGCACCCCTATTTTAAACATTTTATCAGCTTTAGAAAGTTCTAGAAAACATCAGTTGGGTGTTTTGGGAAGATGTTATACACTCTACTATTAAACTTTAAAGATATTTCAACACCTTGCTTCTGCTTCCAGAAGATCTGATCAAATACACTGCAAAATGACAAGGTTAATGTTTTAAACTGGGTTTAGAGATTCGAAATTATATAAAACAGTCTAACTTAGACCATTATTCTTTTCCATAGGCCTTAAACAGAAGTGCAGTCACAAAACACTTCTGCCATGTTCAGACCAAAAGCAACATGAGTTTTCTGCCTGACACGATTACATAAAAATTCAATGGTAAGACGCAGACAGACAAGAACTGGTGCTGGGCAACACCAATGACCCACATATGAAGAATTTGCTTACTTTGCGTATTCACTGTGTCACAAAAAAGTTCATCAGCACTGAGATTCTCCTTCCTCCCCTAATCCTGATAAATGCAAACTCCATTCAGAAAACAAGCATTTGAAAAAACAGTTCGCTTGTCGTCTTGCAGTCAGACTTGACAATGCATTAATTCAGACTTTTTGCAAATCTGAATCATGGTGGTGTTATTTTGGCATCCTTTTATCTATTTATTGCAATTACATCAAAGTAAAATCTAAGCTTATTTTAGGTTCATGCCACTGTAGTAAGCCAGATTAACTTACTGATTTTGACACAGAAATTTTGAAACTGGCACTCACCAGAGACAGATGGGCAGATGCTCCACACCTGAGATGGAACGCCAGTTGTTGGTGTCAATTTGAGAAATCCTGGCACTGATCGATCCTGCCTGACAGGTCAACAGCCCGGCCCTGGTCAGCCGCAAATAGCGCTGGAAGCAGCTGACACAGCCCTGGAGAAGACAATGAAATTCACCACACTGTGTGCACCTCTGGTTGATTTTATGAATCAACATGTCAGTGGCGAGAGATATATGATTTTTAGATCCTGTTAGAATTGTGCCATGAATTACACGTTTGTCATTTTAAAAGATAATTTTACATGTCAAGAAAACTGCCGTTTGTTGTTAAACTGTTGAGGTATTAGACTATGAAGATATATAATTAGAAAGACTACACACCCAAAAGTTGCATCAGTTACTTTCTCTCTCCATAATCTAATGTTTGCCACTAAAGCTACAATGTCTCTGTGTCTTCATACCAGGATGTAGTCACATGGGCAACAGGTCTTACTCATTCTTTTGCCTCTCGGCTAATAAAATGACCAGGAGTCACTGGATAAAACGCTTCAGATAAGATAACGATCTAAGACAGCCATATTGGTATTGGTGAGGTATATTATGTAAAACAAGACATGTAGTTCACTGAGCAGTTTCACAAAACTAAACTAACTACAACCAACCTACAAGAAACTACAAATCTAACCTGTGACATCATCTTTTAAATTGACAAACGTCATATGTGTAATTCATGACCGCTACCATTATTTTTTCCTAAATAAGGTCTCGGGGGCACGTCAGAAGGGAAGGGACTTCACCTCTCTATAATGGTTATTTAGGTCATGGTTAATAACAGAAAGAAATGGTGTAAGGAAACATTGTTGGTATCTATATGGCGGTAAGCCATTCCTCTTCTTGTCTTTTCTGGAAGAGAAGGGCAAATATTCATGGGTTGCACAGCTAAACTCGCATGAGTAACAGAGCAAAAATTATGTTCACGTTTAGTCTAACCACACCATTAGAGGAAAACCTGTGAAATTATTGATTACTTTCTTATTTTGAAGGTGAAGACAATTAGGATATATTCCTCTCACTTTTCTTGGGTTTGTAAATTTCTACTGGATTAAATTGATACATTTTCATGTAGAGATCAGACAGCTTTCAAAAAGGGAATGACTTTTGCTTTAAATGAACGTTTAATGATTGTCTTTCAAATAGTACATGTTGCACTAGTAGCTTTATCGAGTTACTTTTATTACTGTTGTTTCTGGACTACAGAACAGGAGTAGTAAAAAATAAAAAATCCTCTGCCCCTCTTTGAGAGTATTTTGGGTTTACTCTGTATGATAAAGTTGAGCTTCTCCTAACTACAAAAGCATTCTGTTAGCTTAATGATTTTATTCAATTGCCAGTCTGCCACCAACACCTGCCCATCATCTCTGTTCAGTCAACTGATGTGTCAGCATCTACTGTGGCGACAAGCGTCATCAAGTTGTCCAGCAAGACTCTGTGGAGGACGGGCGTTTATTTCCTATCAATTTATTATTCTATGAGCCATAAGCATTTAAACTCAGCAACTTGGCTAATTACATATTAGACACAGTACTGTAGGCTCAACAATGTCATACATGGTATATGCTATAATGACTTCTATCACCGGCAGCTCAGCTTTCATGCTTTTGTTTTCTGTTTTTTCCCAAAATACCGTCATCTACATTTTACCCCGATGAAAAGTCATGAAGGTTTGGGACTGGGAACAGTGGTTCATGTCTTCTTTTCTCAATGGTTTCACACTGTTCCCCCAACCAATGTCAGCCGTGACACACTAAGAAATGTTGTGTGCAAAACTAATTTGAAAATGACTAAATAACAACCTCTTGAGGTGAATCTGCAGCCTGCTCAAGCGTGAGTAAGTTAATGATTGAGTTACAGCTACAACTATGAAGTGCATCTTGTTTGGCATGAGAATGGCACCATAACTGGGAGGTTATTACATGACATGGTGTTCTTTGACACCATGTCAAAGAAACAGCACAAAGTGTTATATCTGCCCCCAGCATATAAGAGCTGAGTGAGAAAAAATGTGTTAATGTTAAGCCTTATTTGAAGCCAACTAAATAACAGTCATAGGTCAGATGCTGGAAACTGTTTTTTTTTTTTTTCATGTTGCTTTTTTTGAAAGTTTATGCTGCAGTGGAAGCTGCCTTAGCCATGGTGTTGTATGAAAGCTGGCTAGCTGTGCTCTGATTCTTGTTGCTGCCAATTTATTAGATATGTCCTGAAGGTAAGAATATTGCTATATGTGGAAAATAAATGGTCAAACTGCATGAAAGCATGTGCACAGCACACTGTGTGCTCTGTGGCTGATTTAGTTTATTTAGAGATAACATGCAGATTTCTTTCCCCATCAACCATCAATTAGTTTAAGCTGTTGTTCTTTGGTTGACAGCCCAAGAGCAATCCTTGTAAATAAAGACTTTGCTACATTTCAGACACCTCGCAAACTTTCACATGCAGACATGCTTGCATCACATGAACAGAATTTAAGCATCATCTTATAGGCAGGTCATATCAGCAGAAATGTTCATTTCAAGCTGATACCAGTTATATTTTCAAGCATTTAGTGGCTGATACCAATGACATCCTGATATTATTGTGCATCCCTAACTCAAGTGCTTTACATAGGTACAGTTTTGAGGTACTCTCTCTAATTTTGAGAAACCTTTTGTTTTACTTCAACAGCACTGCATTAGGAGATATATATTGCATATATGCTCTTTATGAAAGCTTATACATTAACACAAATTTAAAAAAAAACTGGACATACTGTAGTTAAACTTGGGCACTTGGGGATTAGCTTCAACAATATAATGCTGTTTACACATTTGAACTCTCTAAAGGGGGTTGTTTATTGAGTTGTTTTAAATGACATTTTGCTGCTAATATTAACACGCTTTTATTTAGCTAGAGTTATGAATGGGATATTTTTAGACTGTGGGTCTGAACACTTCTTCCACAACTGCAGTTACATAATATGCTGCCCCACACACACCCCCACCCACCCCACCCCAGCAGTTGCTTTGAGTATTATGGGGGTCCAATGACTGACTAGGTCAAAGAGTCTAACCAGCAGAATAGAAAATGTGATAGCAAAAGCAGAGAGGCCACACTGTGCTTTATCCATCTCACGGAGGACACACATACCGCTTCAAGTCTCTGTCCAGTCCCTCTCCTGCTGCTGCTGTCATGGCCAAACGCAAGTCAAAGAAGCCTCAACAAGAGGACACCTCCATTTTGCTGGACTCCTCTGTGCCACAGTCCAAGAGAAGGATAAACTCCTCTGCTTTTTCTCCAGCTCTGTTGTTCATCATTATCTTCACAGTTGGGGCCTCCATAATGGGGTGGTTTTGTGTACAACAGCAGTACAGCATCGACGAAATGTCAGAGTCGTTTACAACAATGCAGAAGAGAATCTCAAACCTGCAGCAGGTGGTGTTGACGACAGACCCTCAGGTAACTAGTTAAGTTAGCTAACAGGTAACTTTCTCACTCGTGTTTTCTGCTGGAATGGTCAAAATTGCTACAGTTTCTTACTTTGTTTAGTATTATCACATAACAAAGTGAAATTAAATCGACAAGTGTTGTTTTTTTCAACGTAGTTTCGACGTTGAAGAGAGTTATCTATCACAGCATGTGTCGCTATTAATAAACGGCTGCATTTAGCTAGCTAAAGAAGGGAACCCTTGATTTGTGAAATTCTCGCGAGATTTGTATGCCATATCTCTTCATTGTGCACGTTGTACAAACTAATTAGATTTTATAATGTGACAACAGTGCGGTTAAGATTTGGGTAGGTTTAGATACAACAACTCTTGGCTAGGGTTAGGTGTAGATTGTGATTTGGGTTAATCACTCTCGCGAGATTTTTCACTGGTCTGGGCTTACCTTTCAGACACGTCGCGAGAGAACGTGATTTACCGGAAATTGGTGATTGGCCTTCAAATGAAAATAATTCCTGCTCTCGTTTTTGAACGAATGAATAAATACGAACGAAAAAATACATAAATAGCAATGTGTATAACAAATGATCCTTGAGTCGCCGGTAGCTTGTGCCATAAACAGGATAATATGAATGAAACTGTTCGTCACTACGTTTATTTTGAAAATCCACGGCTGATACATTATTTTGAAGTGGCTGGCTTGACACGTATAGTAACACCTGTTGTTATTTTTAACACGTGTGAGCACTGTGAACAGGCTCATTGTCACGTTTCAGTTACATTACAGAGTCCAAAAAGTTAGTGAGAAAAAATGAAATGAATAAAGGATAAACGCTAGATATTTTTCTTTAGTTATCTTTCATTATTTCATCATTATTTTTGCTACTAGTTGCTTTCTGTCATGGTACACACAGCAGTTTCAAAGCAGTTTTAACAATTTAAACAGTTTCATTTAATTTTTATATCATGTATTTTTAACAGTCTTTTAAATTTGTACTGCCACAGTATTTTTTATTTATTTATTTATTTTTTATTTATTGCACCATCCTAGTAGTTTTTCACAGTCTTGCGCTGTCTGTCGACATCAGTAGGTTGTGTGGGACCCACACCCAGGGAGCCCAATGGGACAAACCAAACAATTTTACATGGTTGCACATTTGCACTTTATGTAGTCCAGTGTAGCTTTATGTATGTGTATATGTGGTATTGTGTGGATCTGTGAAGACTTTTCTGTGTAGCCTGTTGTGTGTCTGTGTAGCACCATGGTCCTGGAGGAAAACTGTTTCATTTCACTCTGTGCTAGGTGTATATGGTTGAAATGACAAAGACAGATCTAATTTTTTTAATCAAATACCTGACAAATCAAGGTACTTCTTCACATGAGAATTCCCACTCAGTGGTTTGTAATATTGCCTGCAATGGTCTAATGCAGCCAGAGATATTAAAAGGATAGCCACCAGGGTATCAATGATATTCTAATTTTGCTGACAGATGACAAATGTATATCATCTTATATCTATGTGTTGTCATAATACAACAGCTGTACTTGCTACAGGACTATGACAGCTCAGTCTGACATAAATTGTTGACAAGAACAGATTTCAAATGTTTGAACTGAGTTGAACCACACTGCTAAATCATTTCTCTCGCTCTCTAGAGTGATGCGGGGTTTAGCGTGGAGGAGAGGATCTTTGCCCTGGAGGAGGCCCAGAAACAGGCTGAGGAGAAGGCTAAGGTTGCCCTGGCAACATCAGAGAAGTTGAAGAACTCCGAGGTCTACTCGCAGCTTTTGGCCCTCCATGATGAGATGGACATCCGATTGGCTGAGATGAAGCAAGTCTCCGTGTCCGTCACAACCCTGCAGGCCATGTTCAAGAACCAGAGTGAGCAGTTTGAGGCCATGAGGCGCAGCGTAGCCGCTGGTCTGAGCTCCAGCTTGGCGCTGGCTCAAAACGTAGCTGGACTGACCGATGCTGTGACCAGTGCGTCCTCCAGAGCTGACAAGCAGGCCGCATTGGTGGAGTCTCTTAATGCACAGTTAGAGGGACAAGCCTCAGAGCTGGATGAGCTGAAAGAGTCAATGGAGCTTCACAGTGCTGCACTTGATACAAACAACCAGGAGATAAGCGCAATAAAGTGAGCTCAAGTTTGATCTTAGAATTTATCTACAAGTCTGAACAATTTTTTATTGTTATTAGAAGTGTGAAAGTAATAGTTCTTTTTATTCCAAGTGTGTTTCCTACAATTGATGGCAATCAGCACACAGTTTGGAGAATCAGTGGGAGTACTGGTCTAGCTAAGCAATGTACTGCTGTGGACAGGACATATAATCAAATAACGCTCTCTGCAAAGCCTCCATTAGCAAAAACTGTAATCACCACACAGAACACAGGTGCTGCTTGTCTACCACTGCCTTGATCTGTGAGTTTGTTTGTGTTATTGTTAAAACACTGAAGTCACAGAATAACACAAACAAACTGACCAATCAAGGCAAAGCTGGATCAGGAACTCCCTTGTTCTGCTAGGTAAAATTATTGTTTTGCCAAAGGAGTCTGGTGCCTTTGGAAAAAGCAATATTTGACTTATATAACTGCAGGAACATAAAGCAGTAAAAATATTCTAAATATGATGTACACTTAAACTGACATAATTTTTGTTTTGGGTGGACCTTTGGGTAAAATTAGTTTTGTAGGGTTTTTTTTGCCAACCCCTGTCCACAGCAGTACATTGCCTAACTTTTTTACACTACTGCTTCTCCAAACTGCCAATGTGAGCTACCGTAGCTATTAAATGGATACACACCTCATATAACACCACATTAAAAAATTCAATCTATCCCTTTATTTTCTGTCATGTACTTGTTTTTCAGGGAGCTTGTGGAGACTAAGCAGACCCTGCGTGCCCAGGCATTAGAAGAGATGCTGAATTCAGTGCAGATGACTCTGGATGAGCAGTTTTTCACTTCACAGACCCTCCACAGCAGCGTCATGGCTCAGCTGCGGACATTTTACACTCAGGTATAGTCATGCTACTCTTACACGACTATTCTTTCACATGCCTGATTATCTGAAGTATTGTGCAAAAGTGTACATTCTTTTACAAGCTGCCCCTGCTTAATTCCATTAAGATAAGTAACAAATAACATATCTGTCTGTCTCAGTTGGCGAACGCTCCTTCTTGGTCAAAGAAACTTAAGTCAAACGAGGAAGAGATCATCTCCACTACAGCACAGAAAACCAGTGAGGTGCAGGAGAAGCTAGAAGATGATGAGGAAGAGGTTGAGCAGGAGGATGCTGAAGATGATGCAGGGCAGGAGGCAAAGGAGGAGGAGGTAATGCATCCACTGGAACAAGAAGAGGAAGAGGAGGAGGAGGATTTTACAGAGGAGC
Source organism: Lutjanus erythropterus (assembly GCF_056507025.1). Classification (NCBI taxonomy): domain Eukaryota; kingdom Metazoa; phylum Chordata; class Actinopteri; order Lutjaniformes; family Lutjanidae; genus Lutjanus; species Lutjanus erythropterus. Next base: position 36,411,410 of record NC_139318.1, on the reverse strand, counting down.
AAGATGAAGAGGACATTACAGAGGAGGAAGAGGAAATTACAGAAGAAGAGGAAGACGAAACAACAGAAGAGGAAGAAGAAACTACAGAAGACGAAGAAGAAATTTTAGAAGATGAAGAAGAAACTACAGAAGAAGAAGAAGAAGAAATTTTAGAAGATGAGGAAGAAACTACAGAAGAAGAAGAAGAAATTTTAGAAGATGAAGAAGACGAGGACATTACAAAAGAGAATGAGGAGGAGCAGGAGGAAGCAGAAGAGGAGGACACAGAGGAGACTGATGACGTTTTGGACGAGTCTTTGGAAGAGGAGGAGGTATTCGAAGAAGAGGAGGAAAGCTGGGAGACTGAAGAAGGAGAGTCAGCTGACGACTTCATGGATGAAAATGAGGGGGACGAGTAGCTGTAATACAACTTTTCCAGTAGATTGATCAACTGTAAATCGATGCAGTTCACCACTCGTTCCTTTAGTACACAAGACTGTGATTTTTAAGTCTTATTTAAATGAATGGGAACCATTTTTACAAGCAGCACACTTTCTTTGACTATTAGCTGCTAATCATTTGTTTTATAATTATTATTATTAATATATTGTGTGGTTGTCTGACATATAGATTGTGTCAGGTGAGCTGTCCATCCCTGAAAAAGAATTTTCTGGAACTTGGGTATGAAATCTAATGCCTTTTTTTTCTAAGGTTTTACATCTGTTCATATTATGGTCTCTTTAGAAATTACTTGAATTTTTCTAAATTTAAGTCCTGACAGCTAGTATTTATATATGATTACTTTTGTTAGTTAACTATGAAAAATATACACAGTGTAAAAATTGGGACGGACTGGAAGAAAAGTTAAATCATACAAAGACAGGGCTCCTTGGTCAGACCGGAAAATGGCTGTACATGTCCATCGCAGCAGCAGGGTACTGAGAGTGAAGTGTTGAAGCAAAGTAATTCCAACAAATTTACTATGACTGGCATGTTTAACAAACAAGTACTTCAAATTAAATTGACAGATTCCATCCATTTATATCTGAAAAGAGAGTATGAGAGCAGGAAATGACAGTTGCTTTTGCAATGTGAAAGAGAAAATGAACGTGACTGTATTTATAGCTTGAAACTTAAGAACAAGTACACATGGAGTGCCTCTCACTGCAAAGTTATTTATGGTGCTGCACCAGTGCACATGCTGTGTACATGTGGTTACATATGATTCCACTGGTACATACTGTTCTCTTGTCATCAAGCCCTTTTGTGAAAAGGTTAAACTTCTATTTTCTGCCAGCAGGTGGAGCCTGATTACTACCATGATGATGAAGAATAATCAACAGTAACAGAAGAACCAAACTTTTTTTTTTTTTTCTTAAGAGGGGATCAGTGAGTGTCTTGATTTTTTCTTGGTTGCAGTTTTACTAAAAAAGGGAAATTCTATTTACAACTGGCTACATCTATCTTCCTTCTCATGATATGCAGTCTAGAGGTTCCCCTCTGTGACATCCTGTCTGAACCGACACTGATTGAATGGCAACAGCAGCCACATGTCGTTTATTTGAAATGACTGACTCTTTAGTTGCCTCGAGGTTGTGTTTTAAAGACAGTGCTAAATAAAGCCCAGAGACCAAAGAACCAGTTAATGGTGATTTTGTTTTTCACTGAATTTATCAGGACAGGACAGATCACAATGCATGCCGGTTACATTTGTGTATAATTAATCCCGACTTCCACTGACATCAAGCACATGTGGTCAACAATAACATGACAAGATCAAGGCGACCGCAGTTGCTCTCCAGTGACTGCAAACATCTGGCTGTCGCCTGATCAATGAGCTGACTGCCTCCAATCGGATCTTTAGTTTTACATACATATATGCATACACCACGTTGCAGAAAATCCCACTTTTCAATGCAGCTGTAATATTTCACACTTTTTTTTTTAGCTATATTGTTGTTCAATGAAGGTGTAATCTGTTAACAAGCATATATTTTGTGGTTGATAATAAGAGATTATTTTTATAGCACTTATCAAAACAACCTGCTATGAAAAGGATCATGGAAAAGTAGGGGCATCTCTTCTGCTTCAACTTCATCAGCGATCAAGAAAGCATGCTTCATTTCTTCAGCTGTAACTCTCCAAACACGGGCTGCAAACTACAGGTGGATCTAACAGGATGAAATATTTCTGTCACTTCCTGTATATTCTCTGAAGGCTGCTGGAAACTGTCCAACCTCACTGCCACTTTCTGTCACCACCTCCTGCTGCGGCCGCCTGGTCTTGCCTACTTTCCTGGTGAGGCGCAGAACAAGCCTATTACTTTGTTAGTCAGAATATAGCATTAGGTAACAAAAATAATCTTTTAGCACACGCCTGGCTGCCCACAGACAGAGACTAGAACTCCAAACTGGATTCAAGAACGGGTTCTTGAGTAGAACTTTCCTGGTCGATGTTAACATGCACTCAGGAATTCATTTCTTCAATTTACTATATTTACTATCAGCACTAACTGGACATCTCCATAAAAAAGTGATGAATTTTCCCCTTAAAATGATGCAGTCTGTACCTCTGTGGCCAAATGGTTACGGTTCGTGCCACATGGCTGCAACGCCACCGACCTGATTCCAGCTGATAACCTTTGTTGCATGTCATAAACTTCTCTCTCTCCTGTCTGCTATCTTATAGACCCTTTTACTGCCAGCATCATCAAAAAGCGGTGCACGCATTTCGATAACAGAAGTAGTGGTCTCCCCATGTCATCCAGACGAGTTATGAAGCTGCAAATGTTGAATTAAACATCTTACCAGCATCAAAATCACCAAAATGTTGTGTACTCGATACATCAAAATCGATATTCCACCGGTCGACTTAAGTTACACAGAATCCCAACAGGATTGTGGCTGATTGAGAGCAATCAGAGGCATCTGTGTTTGCAAACTATTAAATGTGTTGACTGGACTGAGGACGCGATCTAAACTGCTTGTGTTTGCAGCGCCCATTGACAAGTTGCCACACTTCTGTTGTTAAACTGTGTGCGCAACTTCCTCAGTGTATACAAACTGTAAAAAAGTCTATAAAGGCAAAAAAATGCTGAAAAAATTAATCTTAAAAAAGATGAGTGGGTAAAAAAAAACAAGTATAATATTTGTCCTGAAAGAAAAGAAAGGAATCCCCTTATAAAAAAAATTACTGTGGATAAGTTAGTAGTAGAACGCTACATGCACTCATCAGTATCACTGTAAGAATACAGATTTGTGAATTTTTGGTGAATTTTCCTTTTTAATTCTATGATTAGATTGCAGCAGGTGCAGGCGAGGTTTGCTCTGACAGCCAACTCTGACTCGAGCTGAAATTAATTAGAAGCAAACCGAGACAAAATGATGCACCTGGAGTGAATCACCACCTGAGACCACAAACATTTGTCAGCCCTCCAACATTCAAGATCGTTCAAGATGTGTGTTTAACCCGTACCAAATATTTTGGGTGAAAACCATCCGGTGTCAAGATATTTGCTGTGAAATATATTCGTCACATTCCATAAGCATTTACAACATGAGTGACGCAGAGATAGTGCTATCCTCCTTTAGATTCCCTTTTTAGGAGAATAAACTGCAAACAAATGACCTGTGCTAGCATAATGAAAGCAACTCTGTCATGGAACATACTCAGAATGGTATGTAAGCTCGTCTTAACTGTCAGCACATGCAGCCTCCGTGATTTAATTTGAGAGATCACAGATTTTACTCTCAGCATGGTACGTTTGTGTATCTGACCAACCTGCTGTTTTTCATACACTCTTATCTCACCTCAACACAAACCCCTGAGTGTTTTCCATCTACTGCGTGTATTTTAAATTTTACTTTCACTTTCAGATGTACATTCTACTAGATTTTTCTTAATTGATAAGTTGTCATTTTTACAGCCTTGTTTCCCCTTTCTAAAACAAACCACTCTATTTTTTAAAGCACAGGGAAGTACACTGTCTCCAACAGAAGCACACTTCTCTGTGCATTACACACAGTATCAAAATAAAATAAAAACACCTAAAAAAGAAAAATCTATATCGGTATGCTTTAGAATATTTTCACTTCACTTCTCAGACAAAATTTTCCAATAAAATCTGATCCAAATATCACTCACTCCAAACCAACCTTCTTCAGCGAATCTGAACACTTCAGAAAACACAAACCATCCCTTTAAAGTTGATGCCACACTGTGGAATTGAATTTTCGTAATAGTCTTGATATTAATGATGGAAAACATTGTGGTGTGTACTTATCTCTTCATCTCGTTCATAGATAAGTACCTCACACAACCCCTGCTTAAAATAATCAGAACTATCCCTTTAAAGAGCGGGTTAGAAATGTTTTAGCAGGTGAAATAATACTTCTTGTCAGGATAATTTACTATTCAGGCAGAGGGCAGGATGGCAGACAGAGACAGTAATCCAACGCAACGTAAGGACGGCAAAACAAAACTCACGTGAAGCTATGTTGCTATGGTGATGTCATATTGTTTACAATGAATGGAATAAAATAAATAAATTAAAATTGTTTTGTGTCTATTATTTTATGTAATTATCATAGCAATGTATCTGGCTATAAAATGCTGCTTTCTCTATTATATGATTAACTTAATGTTAAATTCCCTGCAGAACGTAAGGTTATTCATACAATTGGATTGGTAAAATTGTCTTAGAAAGACAATTTTACCAATCCAATTGCGATCGATTTAATCCCTTAAGATAACTATGACCTGGATGAATGAGAATATTCACAGGCGTTATTCATACATTTCCAACATAGATAGTGAAAGGAGAACTGCAGTTTCTGTACCCTGTCTTCATGTTTGCAAATGTCAGCCTTTCTCTTAACATCTTGTTATGATTTTATTTTTAATTTGAAGTGTTGTTGCATCAAAAAGGATTCGCTTCTTGTTGTCCAGATCGACCATGTTTTCTCCTTGTGTGAGGGGGCTACGTCACATCCAATATTAATTCCATCGGAGGACAAAAAAGTTAAAAAGACAAGTACATAAAAAGTTGCTGTCTACCGTTAGTGTCAACTGTATTCTCTGCTGGCTTCACATAAGTTTACAGTCCTTCTCTCATCCACTAAAATGATACCCGGTTTACCATCTGCCTGAATCCGTGTGAATGCAACATTACCTAAAAAAAATGAGCCCTGCAGAACTTTTTTCACCTGTTCTTAAGTCGAAATACCTCTGAAGTCATAAACACATGAGAGAAAACAAAATAGATCAAACTTAGAAAAGGCTCTCAGGGCATCTGCAGCCTAGAACCTCATTTCCCCTCTGTAACAAAAAAAGGAAAAAAAAAGTATATTAAATCACATTTATTTTTAATTTACAGGGAACTAACTATCACCACCTTAAGAACACTTCTCTCTTCCTTACATACCAAACCTAAATAAGAACTTTTAAAATTTACATCTTTTAAAACTACCCCAAAAGCACCATTATTGAGACTAATGATGCTTTACTTTTTCCATTTTTGCTGAATGACCCTCTGAGTCCCTTGAGAGCCCTTGTGAACAATACTGCTGTCAGATCCTTGTGTCCACTCATACAGACTACAGCCCGCCTACTCCCCAGTCCCACCACTTCCTCCACAGCTCTCACACTTGTGCAGTTCTTTCACTCTCATCAGATATTCAATGTCTCACCATCACATGAAGATCACACTTCAGACTTTTCTAACTTTAACTGAGGAGACAGCCACATCTGAATTTCACATCAGTGGATAATAAACACATCATTCTTCATCTGCTTTGTTGTTTTGAGAACTTTTATTATAAAAAAAACTTTTTGGAAGTACTTTGGACCACATTACAGCTGCATGCAGACTGTAGCAGCTCGGGAGCGATGTCATCTCTACTTTCTCACAACAAAGATCAGCCGCGCGTTAGAAAGTCGCTGTCTGACTCATCTCCAACTTCGTCCACTGCCGCCACCAAGAGCCTGAGGGTGAGCTCTGATTGTCTTTTCACATTAACAGTGTCTGTTTAGTGAGAGGAAATGCCATGCTGACATAGTTGTCTGACATAATGTCTCTGTAACAGGCCACAGAGGTATTCCTGTGTTTGTATGCTTTGCCATGGAATCTTTGGACGTTTACAAGATCAATGGAAAATTAAGTGTAGCCATAAGTGACCTCGTACTGCCTCATTTAAAATGAACATGAGTCCCGTTTTTGGGAAACACTGTTTACACATGACCGCTGTTGGACTGCAGCTAAAGCTGTTTTCAGCATTACAGTATCTTCCTTTTAAATATGCTGCAATCAATGGGATGTAAAAACAGAGTTTGGCGTAATCAGTGCCTCTTCAAGTGTTCCTGTAAAGCTGTGATGGCATTTGATGCATTCATTTTGTGGACAATTAATCATATAAAGAATTACAGATGGTGCTGTTGGCATTTCCCAATTTTATCAGTGTATGAAATCAAATAATGCACCATGGATGCTTTTGTGAATGAGACATACGCTACAGCTTTAAGGCTGGATTGTACCAACAAGGGTGATTTTATTAAACTTGATTATTCATTTTAACTTTAAATTATGTTGCACCAATTTTTTAAAGTAGCTTTAAATTAATAAAGATTAAATCTAAACCTCTCTTTAAATCTCAGTTTAGTCTTAACCCTGAATCAAAACTCCAGTTTAAACTTTGTATCTTTGTATTAACTGTAAAAATGGCTACAAAATAATCAATTTCTTCAAATAAGCAATACAAGATTTTGTTAACTTTGAGTCATAATTTTTATTTATCCAACAGTTTTTCTTAAAGGAGGAGAAAGTAGAGCTTCTCTGCTGAGACATCATGAGCAGGCTAACTGACTTTTTAGCAAGCCAGCAAAAAATAAACATTTTGTTAATGTTTTTTGTTAATGTTAATGTTTTAGCAAATAATGTAACATTTTATTAAGAAATGCAGAGCAGCTGAAAGTTAATGGATTCCCCCCTTTTGTAATTACTAGCCCCAGTGCTTGAATTTAGTTTCTTTTTATTTATTTTAATTTGGATAAGCAAGCATCTTCATATTAAATTAAGTCTATTTCATTTCACTTTACATAAATAAACCTAAATTTGCTAAATGAAGATAGTTTTTAAATCTACAACAGTGCTTTAAATCTGGATTTACTCATTTTAAACCTAGTTTTGCTAAACTTGCATTAGGACTAATCTTAAATTAAATTAAACTTTGTTGGCTCAACCCAGTCTAAACATTACATTACATTATAATTAGGCTGTTTTATATTACTTTTTGGGGCTTTTGCTTTTATTCCTAACAGTGTGTCAGAGACATTGTGGTATAATGACATGCATCTTGGAGCCCTAGGCCACCGTGACATGCTGGATAATAACGTTTTTTATCTCTGAAAACACTTTGACATGCTTATAAAGGCTCACATAAACTGTGAAACAAAATTACACATTGATGTGCCTGAGCACGGAGGAACAAAACTTGTAAGTGAGACTGAGGCAGAGTTGTAATGAGCAGTTAGTCATATCTGTTTATGTAAACTAAGAATCCACTTGGGAAGGATTTAAATGTAGAGAGAGAGGGACACAGGAAGAGAGTATGGAGGGAGAGAGAGAGAGAAAACAGAGGGTGAAAGACAGGATGACAGGGAACAGAGAGAAGGAGGGATAGAGTGCTCAGGACCGGCCTGTGGGAACTCGGACGCTGTATTTATGGATGTTTATCTCTCTGCTGGTCCTACGGGAAGCTCACATTTTCCACTTGGGAATAGCTGGTCAACAGGCAAGAAGTTCCTCATGAGATCTAAAAAGGCTGGAGGACAGAGACGCTCACATACAGTACATGGGATAAAATGTCACTGAAGCCTGCGTTTCCATCAGCATCTGTTTATATGCCATGTCGCTTAATCTAAACCAGAGCTTTTCCCAAGTCTGCATACTGTATATCATTAATGACTGTTTGCTAAGCACATCCAAGTGTCCAGAGACAGCCTGAGAGGAGCTTACATCAGAGTCTGGTGAGGATCCAGAGATGTTGTAAACGTCTGAGCAGACTCCTATCACTGTGTTTACACATAGTGTCTGTAGCTTGAAGCCCTGTTTCTGCTTTAGAGGAATCCACTAGTCATCTCCAGTATTTAGTTAGACGCTGTGGTCACCAGATTGCTTTTTGCTTTAGTTTATGTGGCTGTCACAGTAAGGCTAAATGGAACTGCATGTACTGTCTTAGAAGTAAACCAGTGCATTTATATTTCTCTATTGTATTGTATGAAGTAATTGCTACAGGCAGTATAATTACCTCTTATAAGTTGGCATATTTTGATTGTTAGCTCTGATGAATGAAATGAAACTGAAATGGTGAGTCTCATTAGCTCTTCCTATGACTAATGTGACGAAAGATTAAGGATGAAGAGGATGGGTTCAGCAGGTTCAGAGAGGATATATTGCAACTCTGGGATTTCTGTCTACTTCGTGTGCTGTTTTATATCTCGTCTTACTGCCATTTTATCTTTTATGTAAAGCACTTTGAATTCCCTGGTTGCTGAAAAGTGTTATGGAAACAAGATTAAGAGTCGACTGTAAAGCTAGTGTCTCTGTGAGACTGAACTTAGGCCAGCGCTGGTGCAGTGTGCCAGTGTTATGTTTTGTCTCGCCTGTAAGCGTGAAAAGGACACGAATTGTCATTCCACAGTCAAGTTAGAAAACTGGGGGGAAAGATCCCTGGGGCGGCTCATGGTCACTGCAGGAGGGGTGTGGATGACTAAGAATGAGATATAGAATGAAATAAAATTAAATGAATGTGATTTATGTTGTGGAAATAAACATCAGTTTGCTGATGAAGTGAAGTGGGGACAGACCAGAAAAAGTCTGGGAACCACTGGGCTAGACGGTAACATTTCAGGTGACAGTAACGATTTCAGTCAGGTTTAGGCACCAAAACAACTTGGTTAGATTTACAACCCTGAGTCCAAAAAGTTGTGATGTAAGACATAAATAAAAGCAGAACGCAAAAATTTCAGAATTTCAGGGTATTTTTTAAAAATAAAGTTTTGCAGCTGGACCATTAAATAACATATCTTTGTACTTTATTAAATTGAAAATAGGTTTAAAAGGATATACATTTTTTGCATCTATGTTTGACATAGCATTCAAACTTATTTGGAATCAGGGTTGTAGGAATCATGGTGGTTTTGGTTAAAATAAGTATCTCCTTAAAACAACTTTGTTCACATCATTATTGCACCCTGCTTTTACTGTACCTTCATACATTTGGGTAATTTTCACACCCTCAGTGAGGCAAAACTTAGCACTGACGCGGTATCCTCTGGTGCAGTCAATCCCACAGACTGGGTCAGGACCGACAAGTGGGTAACAGAAGAGTTTATTTGGGTTCCTAAAATATATGAGACTGCATTGCACCTTTTATAAAGCATTTAAAATATAGTATATAAAAAAATAAAATAATGAGAGTCTGTTAATTCTACCTAAATGCATTTGTTTTGTCTCAATTATGAAGTAGAAAATGTCCTATAATGTTTTCCTGGTGAGATGAAATAAAAACAATAAAATGGCATGTTAACGCAGCCTAAATGCATTTATATATCATTTATGCATATGTTTTCAATAACACATGTCAAAATATTATAATGCGATGCAGAAATGACAGTAAAAATGGTCACTCATTTATGCACAAATGATCTCTTCCCAGAGTTAATTGATAAGGCCTATGGTGAACTGTCATTTTCAAAAAGTGTGTCCCCAGAAAATAAGTTTGGGAAACACCGCTCTAGTGGCTTGGTGGGTCTATTACACACTTTGGCATCAGACAGGACTGCCTTGGCACAGCAGTGCTTTGAGTTAGCATTCTAACATCTGCATGCTAACATGCTCACAATGACAATGCCAGCATGGTATTAAAAAGTACAGCTAAAGTTTATGGACAAGTCATTAGTTGTGCAGGTGTCTGGTCATAAACCGAAGCACTGAACATAATAATGATGATGGTGCCAAATAAAAAGCCAGGAAATTACCAAAGTTATGACAATTCATCTTTAGGGAAACAAGATTGACTGCATCAAACTTCATGGCTTCATTCAGCCAATAGTTTTTGAGCTATTTCATTCTAAACCACAAGTGCCAACCTCATAGTGGTGGAAAGAGGAAACAGGAAAAAGTCAGACTATGACATTAGTCATTCAGATTCATTGTCTGGGGACCTCGAATATCTGTACAAAATTTAATGGCAATCCATCAAATAATTGTTGTGATATTTCAGTCTGGGCATTGCTATCCCCAGAGCCTCGTCACTAGTGTTGCCAAAATAAACAGCCCTTGTATTGTTGCACTGAACAGACTTTTAGATGTTTGTTTGAGAGCGATAGATTTCCAATTTTGAAAACACCTACCTCTCGTTCTCATCAGGTTTGCATGCACTTATATTGTAAGTCACTAAATGATTATAATGTAATCAAGGGTAATCTATATAATATGTATTTACATATATAATACACACAGTCATACAGAGTACAATTATAGTCATTCTCATTCTCTGCATTTAACCCATCCTAGTATTAAGAGCAGTAGGCAGCCACTGTGTAGTACCTGGTTGTTTTGCAACATTTCCAAATCTTTTTAAGGGACTGTGACTTTTTATTGTTTAGCTGTTGTTCTGCCTTCCTGCCTCTTAAAAATCTATCATCAAAGACCGTATAAACCTCCCAGCCTCAGCAGGCCATAACGAACAATGTGAGAACGCCACTGCCAGAGCTATTACCTTTTTTGGATGTGTTTACTTATCTGTGCTAGTCAGTTTATTTAAGGGATCATTTCCTTTCTCCTTCTTTAACTTGGCTCGGTATGTCACATGACCATAAACCTTTTCTTGGAAAACTGAAAAGGGAATTCTCAGTAGTGTCACTTCAAAGACTCTCTGAGCTTTGCTTGCATGTAGATGTACTGATAATGAGTGTACTAGCTGACATTGTACATGCAATAAAACATCTTGTGAGCATATAAACTGCATGGTTACAATATTATGCTGAGGAAATTGTCAACATGGGACAAAATAAAGCCTCATTTGTGGATTTCATTCCATATAACTTCATAAATCTCACATCACGACCAAACAGCCTGTCAAGCAAATGATGCACTCAAGCTGTGTGATGTCATTATTTGTGCAGTAATGAGCATATACCAAAATAAAGTACAGGTCATGATGGAGTTTAATGACTTGTTTATGCCATGTAAGTTGGGATTTGGAAGTACAGCTGAAACCTTAAAGGGACAGTTCAGCCCCAAATTAAAAATGCATATTTTTCCTCTTACCTGTAGCATTATTCCTCCATGGTTTTGGTGTGAGATATCGGCCGTAGAGATGTCTGCCTTCTCTCCAACAGACTGGAACTAGGTGACTCTCAGCTTGTGGGGCTCAACACCAAAACCTATTTCCAAAATTCACAACCCAGTTACTCAATATAATCCACAGACCTTGTTGTGAGAAGTACTTTCTTTCTTTCAAACATATCACCATGCAGAGGGAAGCATGCATCTACTCATGGATGAGAGGTTACAGCACAGCCAAGGAGGATGTCATTTAAGTGTATATGCAATCCTGTTATGAGCAGTACGGTGCAAGAAAGGGTTAAAAGAGCATAAGTCATTCAATGTGCTCATGTTTTTTTTCTAAATGGTGCACTGAACAGATCAGTTTGCAGCTAATGAACATGCACATGAGCGTTGTTCACACCTGAAGGAGTTAACACCATCCTTTTCGACTAGTAAAAAAAAGTGATGCAGACTTGCAGCACAGACAAAGAGAGAGAGAGACTGTGTGAATATGGACAGAAATGTTCATCATGCACGCTGCAGACTGGGGTCTCTGTTACGTGAGAAACAGACAGATCTGTTGTCTCCTCTCTCTCGTCTTCCTCTTCATCTCTGCAATTCTGTATTATGGTGCATTTCATTTGAACTGGAAAGTTGGAATTTCCAAATTCCCAGTTTTTTAATAGAAATTTTAACAGTATGTTGATGTTCAAGTATGCTGTCTGCAAAACATGAATATGATGCCTCATTTAGTATGATGTCATAATATAGACTCCAGTGTCCCTGGTGGGAGGAGGTTCTACTTAAAATTAAATAAATAAATAAAAAAAGAAATGAAGATGAACTTGTTTATTTTAAAAGGTATAATATGCAATAATTTTGTTAAAAACAGTGTAACATCATTTCAATCTCCACTGCAGAGAACTTGCCCTCTGTCTGTATTTCCTGTGTCCAGGAAGCCTCACCAACCCAAAGTGTCTGTATTTGACATCACGGTATATTTCTAGTGCTTTTACAAATGGATAAGAGAAATTCTACAGACTCTATCTTTAATCTCTGTGAACTAAACTTTAAGATAGCTCTTAGAGAGTGTGAACTTGAAATACATGCTTCCTTCCACACCATGATACAGTTAGCAGACAGTAGAAAGAAAATAGCTCCTACATAAAACTGCTGATATGTTCTGTGGATTATCTTGAGGAACTGAGTCTGGCATTTTAGGCACCACAAGCCAAGTGACGTCTAGTCCATTATATTTGAGAGAAGGCAGGTATCTTGATGGCTGATATCTTCAAAACTCGGCAACTCACACCCAAACAATCTAGATGGATAAATAGCACTACAGATGAGGAAGACATGTGTATGCTACTTTTGAATTTGGGGTGAACTGTCCCTTTATGTAAGTCAATCAGGAATGTCTTAACAAAAACTGTAAATTGTTGTTGCATGTTTGATTTTGTTCGAATAGTGAATTCTAAAACTTTTCTCCTCTCTTTCAGCATGAGAGATTGTCGAGGTAAGCGTCCTCTACTTTAATTCACACAGTTAATACATACAAAAAAAATTCAGTTGTCACCTGAGACTAGACAGAAAAGAAACAGGGATTGACTGATGACTCAGTTATAGTAAACTGACAGTAACTGAGCTACACCTCAGTACTGAGTTGTTTATACCTTTCTTATGTTTTCAGATTGAGCTCGTCTGGATCCTCTGACGTGTCCAACAACACGCCTTCCAACCATGCCGAGTCCTACTTCCAACGCAGGGAGAACAGACTGTCTGCAAGGAAAAAGGCAGAAGAAGAAACTGCGAACAATGACTATAAAAAGGCAGGTGACGCGGTTTGCATGTTGGTAATATTTAGAGGGACTTTTGTTTTGGTGCCCTGGTAAAAAAAGAAGGAACTAAATACAATCACTTGACAGTTAACTTACATAAAGAGTATGTGTTTAATTCAGCCAGTGATCTTCAGCACAGGGCCTCCATCATGGTGCTTTACAGAGCAGATAGAAGGACATCCTTTATAAACACCACAAGATGGCTGAGCCTTTGTCAATTATCCAATCAACATTTGACACACAATTGTCCCGCCTCTAAAGGAAGCAGAACCTGCAACACAGAAATTTCAGAATAAAAGCTGACAAAATGTTGCATGAAGTGGAACAGGAGTGATCAGTTAGTGAGTTCACTGGCAGAAAATAAATTGACAACAATAGACCTTTTTCATTGCACCCTGACTCTGTTTGACCTGAAGAGAACAGAAACTTAATTAATTAAGACCTGTCTTTACACAACTATTTCATGTCAACATGGCTGCTGTGAAAAAGGTATATTTTAATAAGTGATAATCTGTCATCAAAAGAAAGCAAAAGTGTTTATTTTAAGTTTAAATGATCATTTTTTAAATACATTGTATTTTAATTTGTAATGTCATTTGAAAGAACAAAAAATCAATTTGAAGGCATCACTTAGCATTATTTTATATCTTGTAGACTGAAGGATTAATTTATAAATCAAAACAAGAACAGGGTTTATCAGCCATTCTAGGGGCTCTGTGAGGCTGTTCTCAGGCTCATGTTTTGATACTAATTTTGTTTATGCTGTTCACCATCCTAATTTAACTGTTAACATGCTAATATTTGATAATTAGCACCAAACACAAAGTAGAGCTGAGGCTGAGGAAACTGTTATTGGTTTTGCACATATTTGGACTTAAACCAAAGGAATGGACCGATTAAAAATTTTGACCTCATGAAGACACTGAGGAGGAAGTCAGAGGATCATGATTACATTTCAACATTATATCTGCACAAAATTTCATGGCAATTCAATCAATAATTGTTTTTAAGTTGTGCTCACAAGTGTGAACATCTAATGAGAACAATGTATATCAGTACCACTATTCTTTGTGTCTGTTCAGCCAGTAGTTATATCGGATCAAAGTAAACTTTGACTTGTTTGCAGCCAGACATAAAATAACCAAAGCAGGTTTCACAATCTGGGCACCATGCATACCAAAGTTGAATACTAAATGCATACTAAACAGTTAAACCACACAACAGTCCCTGTGTAGATGTCAGTGTCTGTGATTGATGAAAACACTCCTAACAGATGTACATTTTGCATGTAGATGTATGAAAAAGCTCTGGCCACCAATCAGAGGCTCAAGTCCAGGCTGGAAACAAGTAAACAGGAACTCACCATGATCCAGGACCAGCTGCAGCGAGCACAGGTACTCACAGTAGTAAATGGTTGTCCCCAGTGCAGATTCATATGTGAAAGAAATGAAGGGAAGAGGGAAATGAGAAAGTACCTAAAAGTTTCTGCAATTCATAATTTAAATCATTAATATTTTTCTTGTCAGTACACTCAGAAATGCCTCCCATATATTCTGAAGATTATATCAGGTAATAGTGTAATGTAACAAATGTGACATGAAATATAGTGGTTTTACACGGAAGCTGCAGTGTTATTACTGTCATTGCAGGTCTGAATTTTGGAATAATATGAGTTTCTGTGGGTATATTGGACCCTTTACATCAGACACGTGTCCTCACTGTAATAAAAATGCAGCACCCATAATCATACAGTCTTAAGCCTTTCTACTAAATAACCTTTCATTGTTGCAGAAGGGAAAACCAGGCGACTGTGGTTCCAACATGCTTGAGACAGAGAAAAAGGTAAGAACTCACCATTGTACTGATAAACATGTTTTTATTCAAAGTGTTTTTATTTATCTTGATTCTTTTTATTAAATGTTATTCTTCATAGGAGAGTTGGAGTCTAAAAAAGAGGATATCAGATATGGAAGAACAGTTGAAGGTAATTCAGATACATTAGTCCTTAACTATTGTTATTTACCTTAAAGGGGTAGTTTGGATAATTTGAAGTGGGGTTGTATGAGGCACTTAGTGATAAATAGTATATTACCTTCAGTAGATGACAGGCGGCCTCAGTTTGGAGAAGCAGCAGGAGTTCTGGTGGAGGAAGCTAAGTAATGTACCTCTGTGCTTAAAACAAACAGAATAAAAAACAAGGTGAATATACCCCAGCCCCAGAACAAGCATAATGGACTATGTAATTCTCATAGTGGACCTTCCTAACTGGATCCGATGTGAACGTGTGAGCGAACAGCTGATTGCTTCAGTTTTAGTCACTGAGGATGTCCTAACCTGCTCCATGCACCAGCGAACAGGCTAAACAAAACACTCACCCTGGCTCTATTTTTGCAAAGTTTCGGGAGCTTGCTTCACCTCCAACACATTTTATCTCGTCAAAATTAACGCTGACATCCTTGAACTTTCTTTTTCCCATCATCAAAGCAGTCAACAGGGAGGATGAGAGACAAGGTTCCTTAACAAGGATGAGAAGAGGCACATCTTATGTGATTCACAGCAGCCTTTGTATGAGAATATCCCCAAAAGACCAGGTTTGGAAAGAAAACAGGGAGCTGTTGGAAGTAAGTAAACTGCCCTCTAGCTATATAGAAGCAAGACTACTTTAAGAAATATACGTTTATGAATATAAAGACGCTTAACTCAAATACAGAGGGAGAAATCACAAGCTGCGCTGTTGCAACATGACTTACGTTATATCTGGAAAAATGTATTGCACTGAGATTACGTCTGCAGTGGAATTAGATTATGTCTGTTTGCCCGTGATTTATGTGCGTGCATGTGAGCAGGGCCTCACACACATCCTGCTACGGCCCTGCTGCTGTGGACAGGGTCAGCAGCAAAACGTATTATAGCCACCTAAAAAGTTGATATTTAGAATGTTTTCAATGCTTTAGCTTGCCGTCAGACAGCCTTTTCCTGTGGCCAATCATTGTAATAAAAGCCAAAATGCCTGTCTTCAAACTCCACTGGCAAAATGAATTTTACATCACAGAACACTGGAGTTGTTGGTCCACTGCTGCTTTTATTGTGTGACTTTGGTGTTTTAAAATGTTACTGTGGGATCAAAACAAAGTCACAAAACAAAATAACCAATCAAGGCATCAGGTGATAGACCAGCAACTCCTGTGTTCCAGGAGGTGAAATTACTATTTTTGCTGACTGTTTTCTGTCAGAAAAGGCTGTCTGACGGCAAGGTAAAGTGGTGAGAATATTCCAAATATTGTGTATACTTTTGACATCACACTGCTCCATTGCACATTACATTGCTCAGTTGCATAACTGGGGTCAAGCCAACTATCTATTGCAGGTAATACATAAGTACCTCATCCAACTGTACTTCAGATAATCCAAACTATCCCTTCAATATTCATCTCATTTTCTCCTTTAAAAATACCAGTAGTTAATAACACAACAGGATCTTTTACCCAGAAGAAAGTGACACTTTTTTGACACGAGGAAAACAATGAACAATCAAATCTGAACAGCGTAAAGTGTCTGTGCTGGCACTCGGAGCCGTGGCGTTAGCTGCTCCGTCTACGGAGGTTTTGGCTGACATCATTTGTCACCATTATGCTCTGCTGGCTGTGGAATGTGTGAGCACTTTGACACTGCAGCGAGTGAGCCATCAGTATTCATCTACAGTGTTCACGACGCTCACAAATGTCTGCTGTGTTATGCCCAAGAGGAGACAAACAAAAACCTGTTGTTATCTGTGAATGAGAGGTCTAAACAAACATGGGATGCTGGGCTGAAAATAGACACACACGACAGAGAAGCTCTGTTACGTGTGTTTAAATGAGCAAGTCTGGTCCAATTATGTCTGCGTCACTAAATTCAAGAGATTAAGTGTGTTTGTGTGAATGTAATTGTATTTGTTTTATTGTAATAGATTGCCCAGATTTATCCAGATCAGCTTGCTCATTTCTTGTGTAGCTAATTTCCTTTCTGAAATAGTTAGCAGCAGGAACAAATGGGAGAAATGTAAATGTGTTGAAGTTCAGAGCTCAAAATCACTAAGAGGAAAATGCATGTTCATAATGTATCCACTAAATATTATGCTGTTTTCCATATTGAAATCATCCAATAATATGTAGATCAAACGGAAAATAATGATGCTATTTTTTCTACTTCTTTCTAAAGACAGAACATTAAAGTCGGAGAAACCAACTTCGTAGTTTATTGGCTTGGAACAGAACAAGAAACATGTCAGATAAATATACATTTAAGTTTTCAAGGCTTAGTTTTCAAGAATGGGTTCCCATTTTCTGATTTGAAGTCATTAAACAAAACTCACATGTCCAGACTTACGAGTTGTGATCGTTCCTCTTGTCCATATTTGCCAAAAAACAGATCCCTTAACAGCATGATTTTAACTTAAAAGCCACAGTCCTCGTTCAGTGTGAAAATGTATTCTGAACAACTAAATCCAATATAAGGCTTCAGCAGTCTGAGCAAGACAAATCAAGTCTCCCAAAGTTAGTGTCTACTTAGCATAAAATTCCCATCTCTTAATAATATCCTCCACTGCAGCTCAGTATATAGCAGGCTGTGGAATACAGAGGGGGGATTTTGTACTAAAAATAATGGTAACTTTGGAAAATGCTCATTAAGTTTTCTGTGTAGGGTTGATGAATCTCTATGTTAGCTTCAGCTGAACTTTAATATGCATTGTAATCTGAAAAGAGGACTGTGGATATTTTCCTACATGCCAAATTACATATGTATGTATAAATGATTATATATTCTTTTATTGTACAAGAATCTCCTACTTCTGAAACTAAAACGCTTTAAATAAAAAAAAAAAACCTCTTGGATCAACTGGAAAATGCACTGCAACAAAGGTTAAAACAGGGCTGTTCTTCTGAGCTCATGAAAAGTTGACTTTTTAGAGATATGTGGTTCTCACAGGCTGGCGACACCACCAACATATGACGATCTTATAGAAAAACTGTACCTAAGAGAATATTAAATGGTTAAAATTAGCTCAGCTTTGATTGTATGTGACCAGTGTACTACCTTGAGACTAAATAAAACTGGTCTGAAAAATAATTAGCTCAACTTTAAACATCTACAGCCTGTAAAATACGACATGCACATTAATGCAACATCCAAAAACATGACTTTTACTTGAAGTGGAGTTTCTATTTCTTTTATTAAAGTAAATCATCTGAATACTAAAGTTGAGTGAGTAGGATTTGTCTGAGCATTAGCAAAACAATGAGAAAAACTAAGAAAATACAGGAAGAGGGCAGCAGGGTCTCTGCAGACACAGCCACAACCACACACTTCTAGTGGGTCATAAGTGATGATTAAAAGGGATTATGTCATATCAGTCTATGCATTGTTTTTAGGAAAATGTTGCAGATTATACTTTAACTTGTAACTCTTACACATGGGTATATAAGTAATGTTTTGACACAGTCTTTAAAAAAAAAAAAAATACAAACTGTGAAAGGTTTGGATCACCACATAACGTCTACTGGCACCCTGGGTCTAGCAAGTACACAAAAACGTGCCTTTGTTTTGAAGCAGTAGCGTAACAGATTTGACATGAGTGTTCTGTTGGGCCCCAACTCCATTAACTTCTAGCTGATATGATGGAGGCTGAAAAAGGTTGCTGGAATTGCCAGGAATTAAAGCCAGGATCTTTGTCCATGACATACAGAAATACTTCCAAACCACAACAGAGGCACAGTTTTAAAAATGAGCTACACAGTTAGAAATTAAAATACAGCATGTAAAATAGACCTGTAGTGTTGATTTAATGTCTTATATCGGCCATTATGATAAGCCATGTTCCACCCGGGGTTATCAGTAACATGTAAGCTTACATCTGTGCCCACTTCGGTTGTCTTGTGCTCTCTCTTCAGGTTAAAGCAGAGCTGAAGATGGAGAACCAGAGACTGAAGGATGAAAACGGAGCTTTAATCCGAGTCATCACTAAACTGTCCAAGTGAGACAGGAAGGGTGACAAGAAGAGGGACGGATACCGGCAACCATATCTCTACCTGCATTCTTCCTACATTCATCCTGTCCTCAGAGAGAATGTATGTACATAGTTTTCAAGTAAATTTGGAAACTCTATGAAACATTGACGTTACTGCTCTGGATTTACAGTCACAGACAGAAAATACATTAAATTAAAATTGTATATTCATTTAAATATTTCTAAATAAAGTCAAATACCAACATTACCATTGCATGTGTGTGTTCCTTCACTGTGTTTCCATGAACAGATTGTCCAGGAGTCGACTGTGTAATCTTATCGAGAATATCCCTGCATACATAAATGGACAAAATATTGCAGGTATTTCCACAGAGGTATTACCATGGAAACTGCGGTATTTTGTTCATATGCAGACCTTGAAAAACAGGCTCTCAGCTATCACGTACAGCGGATGATGGATGAGCTGCATTTCTCAGGAACGTGGGAGCGTCAGCGCTGATTTAAGACCTTTACCTTGACGTATGATGTCACAGATGACAGGCTGTTCCTCTAACCTTCAATATAAAAACAATAAAATGCATAAAAGGTGCTCATAGAGTAAAGAAATTGCCCCTCATAATGCCTCATAACTATCAACTCTCAAGCAAAACAAGCATGTAAAATATGAATCAATCAATTCATGGTGAGTAGAGAGGCTTCACATTCTGTTTTTATAAATAAGTTGTGATAACTGACAAAACAATCTCATCCATTTAGTGGCTGTTCTAGAGCTTTCTGTCTTATAAAAATCATAAAAAGATGATAGATGATAAGATGATAAAAAAATATGATATCAGCTTTTATGTTTTTTAATCCAGCTTCTGTTTTTAAGGTTAAAAATCACCTCTTTAAAGCTTTAAAGTCAACATGAATCTGAAGTCCTTAATTATTCCCTTCATTCAAAAATGTACTTTTCTTATATTCTTGCTCTTATGTTTGTCTCACCTTGACTATATTGACTTGTATCTGTGAGAGGTGTGTCACTAAAGAGGTGCTGGTGGAACTTTGCACAAATGTCTAACCATTAGTGACTCAGGTGCTAATTTGCCATTTTCAGCATTTAGGTTGCTACCTTGAAGGCTGTCATTTCCCAGGATCACGTAGATGCTGCAGTGCCAGTTACAACCAAGCAACCAATGGCAGGCTTAAACCTCCTGCTTGCATCCAGTCAGTCAGACTAACACATGGTTAATGTTGTGAAATGGTCTCAGTTTGGGTAAGTTTAGACAACAGAACTACTTGGATTTGGGCTCAGACCATGTTTAAGGTTACAATAAGTATGTCACATACGTCACGTGACGACACTGAAGCGACTTGCAAGACAACAGCCACAAAATGCAAGTCACATGACGCATGTAACACACTCATTGTAACTCCAAACATGGTCAGATCCTAAACCTACCCGATTATTTTTGTTGCCTCAAAATGCCTCAAAACTTTTAATAACATTTTGGTGTCACATGGAACGTGAACCACCGTCTCCTGGGCGAAAATCCTGCATTTGTTTGAGCTGCTAAAGGGTGCCGTGCACATCTTTATAAGTCACAAAGTAGTGTTGGCATTTGACTAGTTGGTAAATGAGAAAATGTACCCTGGGCGAGGCAGAACCTCAGAGAAGAGCAGACTTGTCAGTACAGAGAGCAAACATTAGCATTAGCTGTGTCAGTCATTTTCAGCTAACATGCTAACAAACAACACAAACAGATAAAAGATGCGAACTACACTTAGGTACATTAAGTTTCACTGCTGCATCTCATTAGCTCATTTTTGTCAGTTTGTTTTAAGTTGAGGAAAATACATCTTTCATTGAGAGAAAATGGCTCTGTTTTTCCTGTCATAATTTCAGTTTGTACACAGCAAACAAGCAGCAGAAGAAGCAGATGGGTTACTGTAAGGCAAGAGAGAAAAGCCTTCTGTAGTTTCTACTTTTTTAAAATATATTGTCATGTATGAAAAGAGTTGAAATGAACGTGGCAAGCAGATTATTTGATTACTATAAGCAAATTATTTACAATATTTGTTTAGAAAATAAATCTGTCCCAAGCTTTTTTTTAGCCATTTTAGTGGTTGATTAATTGGAAAGGAACTTTAAAATGGGTGAAGACTCCACCTGCTGATGAAGATCATTCGACATGAGCCAAAACTCCAGAACAGCTACTCAATGAACCTAAGATTACTGTTTAAAATGTCAAGAGGCGATTTTGAACCCAAACTATTATTAAAAATATCCCAATGAAACAAAGGGAATTGTCTTTTATGCAGGAATTTTATTTTAATTTCATGATAAACATGACTGAACACAAATATCTGTTGTGTTTATGACCGTGCTGGCTATAATTTATCTTTGTTTCACATTAAGAAGATTTAATGAGCCTCATTTATAATCATACATTCACAGGGTCCCTGACAGAAGCACAATTCATTTTCAATTCTGTTGATATTTAATTCTGATTATTACAGATTATGAATAATTTGAAGAGTCCAAACTTTTTTTAGAGGCTAAATAATGTTCTGTTGTCATATTAATATTGCATCATTGAAATGCTTTAACCTGAGCTGTTGAACACTGCTTCCCAGTTCTCTCAGGTTGTGTTCGATGCCACCTGCTGACCAGAAGTGGAAATGCATCCTCTCACTCCATGTACACACCACACAGGACAAGGCTACTTAAAATGCCTTTATTTCCTATGATTACATTTTGACAACACACACATATGTCCTGACCACATCCCATATTTTGGTTCCCTTGAGTAATGCAGTTCTACATAGAGTGATATATGAGTACAAGTTTGTTGGTCTTTTTGTTCCCTTTTTTTTTCTTTTGCTGGAAAACATGGAGTTTGTACGGAAATCAATCATGCAGTTCACAAAAAGGCACAACTATTGACACACCTCTACAACAAGACAAAAACAAGAAGAGTCGAGAAAGACGTTCAAGCATTTCCCTTGTCTGTGTTGCCTGGAAGGTGGATGTGTGACGGGTGATGGTGATCAGGTCTTTGGATGTTCTGTATCATGGCTATGTTCACGTAAGAGGACTAAAGAGGAACCATTACTGAAGCAGCAGTTTGGCAGTATTGCATTGCGAATGTTGTTCTGCAGTGTGTTGGGTCTGCTGTGTACTCGGGATAGCTTGTGAGACCCAGGAAGACGGGGATTTTGTTGCCTGCATTGCAGAAAAGTGACAGACTCATTAAGTCCATTAACATAACAGCAACAAACAAATACAGGCTCTGTTGGTCCGACTGCAAATACACAAAGTAGCAGAAAGAATCTGATGGATGACAGCGAGTTCATCAACTGATACCAGGAGAGGGTGATCTGACACACAGTAGGATGAATGTAGAAAACCATGTAATGCGGTGTCCTTCACAATAACATCTCAACTTAAAGGGATAGTTCTGGTTTTTTGAAGTGGAGTTGTATGCTAATGCTTATCCATTGTCAGTGTGTTATGTACAGTAGATGGCGGTTGGCGTAACCCCAGTTTGGAGAAGCAGCAGGAGAACCAGTTTAGGAAGCCAAGCAATGTCCTGCTGTAGACAGGATCAGCAGCAAAACATACTTTAGCCACCTAAAAATAAATATCAATTCAACTTTACACTATATTTATAATATTTTCAACATTTTACCTTGCCGACAAACTGTCTTTTACATTATATAAGCCAAATATCTGCCTCTCTAAAGCAACAAAACTCCATAGATGAAATCAGTCATTTTACCTTACCTAACACAGAAGATAATGGTCTGATGCTGCATCACTCAGCTAGTTTGTTTGTGTTATTATATGACTTTTGATTTTAAAGGGTTAGTTTGGAGTCACCAAAGTCACAAAATAACAAACAAACTGACCGACAAAACCAGTACAACTGTTCTGCAAGTTAAAATGCTATTTTTTTGCCAATGGAGTCCAGTTGAGAGTTAAGGGAGCAATATTTTACATTTATGCTTATATAACAGTGCTTTCCTCTCAGAAAAGGCTGTCTGTATTGTGCTGTTTTGATAGCACAGCTGCAGATGTGACAGGACAAGGGGAGAGAGAGCAGGGAATGGGCTGCAGCCGGGAGTCGAACCCATGGCCTCTGCAGAAAACTCACAGCCTCAGTACATGGAGGCAAACACTATCTACTGACCTACCAGGCCTCCAGTTTAGCATACACAAGTTCAATAGACAGGGTTGTTGTTAGTGCACTATTCAAATTTGGCCCATCCTCGACAGCTCAAGGAACGAGAGAGACGAAGAGAGACGTAGAGAGTGACGTAGAGAGTGTAGAGAGCCAAAGCAATCATCAGTCTGCTCTGCCTGTGTGTGTGTGTGTGTGTGTGTGTGTATCTCTCGAGATGGAAAATGCAATGTAATGTTTGTCACTACATTTTTAGTTCCAATGTCAAAACTGTGTGCTGTTATTAGCAGGGAGCTACACACCACTGCCAAACAGGCTGAAGCCAAGAAATGTCCTGAGAAAAGCAAAACATGAGAAGATGAGAAGATGCAGGCAAAGGGTCGGGTTTGTGCAGATACAGACACCACCACACACTTGTAGCAGGTCATAAGTGATGAAGTGAAGAGGTGCTGTGTTCATATGAGGCTGTAAATGATTTTTTAGTTAAATGTTACATATTATGCCTTCAGCTGCTTTGCTCCCTTCGCCTGTTTCTCAATACTGGGAGCTGCCAACCGTCTACTAAAGGTAACACACATGGATAATTACCTCAGACAATCCCACTTCACAATCTAAACTACACCTTTAAATTTGACACAACACTGTGGAATTGAATCTTTAGATTCAACTTCATATTAATAATGGAAGATGTGTCTGCTATGTATTCCTCTCACCCCTCTTGAACATAGCGATATATCTACATTACACTCTAAAAGATGGACTGTCATGAAGATTAGGATTGTTCTTCTTCATGCGCTGTGAATAAAGGTTTATTTAATAGTAAATGACAGTGACTCAAAAAGAAATAAAAAAAAGCAGGCGGAGTAACAAATCGTCTACATTAGAAATGTCATGATAGACACAGCATCGATATCTCAGAACGTGCACAAGTGACAACACCAGCTCATCCCAGTGCAATCCACTGTTCAGTCATGAAGTGACATTTGCAATGAAAAGATTATTGATTGCTTCGTTATATGACTAGAACTAATAAAGAGGACTGCATCAATAATATGCAAGTCATAACATTTCCCAGAACTAATCCAACAAATAAATACTACTAATAAAAAAAATGTATAATAAAATTTTGGTTTACTTTATATGCAAATTACTGACTTCACTCATTTAAGTTAAAAAGTCGTAATCAGACAAATGCGAGCAGGTTTATTTGAATAGCAAATAGATGAGAAAGTACGATTTGATGAAGGAAAACGGGGCTACAAGTCCATTAAGTCGTCCACTGTATCTACATTTAATAAACTCAGACTCAACACCCATCTGGCAGGAGTAAATGAAGGAAACACTTACGGTACACTGAGATAGAAAATCAAGGAGCCGGCAAATATTCTCCTTTTTTGAAATATATACAGTTTACTGGTCAGCGACCAACACACACTGTATAACAAGTGCAAGCAGAAATGAACAATAATTACATGACTTGTAGCCCGAGTTACTGTAACACTGGATTTAGCACAGAGGACACGTACAAACAGAAAACCAGACAATCATGCAGCTTTATGGCAAACTAAGTGGGATTTTTACATATGATACACAAAGCACAAACCCTGCTTTAATTTCAGGCATTAAAGGAGCCTGTGAACCCAACATGGATTATTCAGACATACATTCAGTCCCATTCAGCAAAAATACATACACTTTGCAGTCAGTGCATACTCTTTTTTTTTCTTTTACTCCGTTTTATTATCAAAAATGACACAGAACACAAACACACATACACAATATAATTATGGTTCCTCTTTAAAACATGCTACTATTTACATCATCTTTGTAAATACATGCTGCTGTAGCCTATTAACAAATCTGCGCGATGCATAATGTCAACAATAGGAAGAAGTAGTATTGTGAAAGGACCAATCAGTGTGCTGCTCTTCGCCCTCCTGCAGAATTAATTTTTACTTCTGGTGACGATGTGACCTCCTGCTGAGGCAAAGAAAGGCTGTGATATTATGAATTTCATTTGCAACTGAACACCTGATTCTGAACAATTAATTTAACCACCACTGAATACTTGAAGTGGAAATTTAAATACCACTGAAAAATATAGAATTGATATATCTTACTTTAATTTTTTTAAACTAATCTTCCTTAATTTTTTGACATTTCCAGAAGATCATTTCAACTTGTGCAACTTTTATCTTTTAGTTCCCCACAGCTCAAGTACCCTTTAATTAACACTACTACTACTACTGTCATTTAAACTGGATGTTATTTCACTATTTATTATATATCATTATATTCTTTTATTTTCGTGTCACGCGCATTAAGTGCCCAACCCTCACGGGTTCACAAGACACCAAAAATACAGTTCAAACATTTCATTACATTTGCTTTCATTATAAAACGTACAGGTTATTTTACCAGCTGGTCTTAAACAAACTATTCTGCCTTCTCTCCCAAGTTTGGTAAATGAAGTCTGCTACAAAAAAGGTTCATCGCTAAAGCACAGCTCAAGTTTTTCATAATCATCTTGCTGGTCTTGAGAGTTACTGGTTCCTGAATGTAACTGTGTCCACAGGGATCACTGTCTTTTCAACAGACCGTCTTTTTTTTCCATACATAAGAAACATTTTGCTCATAATCTCCTGAATGTCACAAAGTAACCTGATTTGGAAAATGACGACAAATCAGTCTGATAAATTAGGGATTGAATCAAATGTCCCAATGACATATAATTTTCGTGAGTCGTGATCAGACATGTAAAAGTAAATACAGTTTTTCAGGAGGCCTGGTTAAATTTTCCTCCATACCATTACTACTTGAGATTTATAGAAGCTGGATGTTTCGATCGTTTTCTAATAACTAGTTTTCTAACAATTGGTCATCAATATCACACCAATTTAGAATTCTATTTGTTTTTACTTTACTCTCTACAGTAAATATGGGGGTTTATAATTTTTCCCTTGTGTTGAATCATGATTTATTACTTAATTTGTCAAAGTAGCAGCACTTCTCTAAAACATTTCCATGAAACCCATGGAAATGACAGAAATACCTCCTGGGGTACAAGCACCTCTGGTTGGGAGTCACTGCTAGAGGACATAGGTAGGGTGGACAAAGAGTATGTCTGTGTGGGACAATATGGGACAAATCACCGAGGCTGAGAGGTGGTCTAAAATTTTGATATTAAAAATAAACATTTCTGTTCCGCCCCTCAGCTCGTAGCATCTCTAAGCCTAGCCCTTTGGTTAATTCAGCAGCACACAAAAGACAATATATAAATACTTTACCAGTCTTTGTTGTAACTGCATTTTCTTTGAGTTTCAAGTATCAAAGACGATGACAGGTTAACCTGCACTTCACCCATGTTTGCACAGTTTGACTGACATCAAACAGCCCTGTGATGACAGCCTTTCTTCACAGCCACTGAATAAAAGCCAGATTTTTTAGAAAAGCGTCTGTCCTGCGGTGGTTTGACTTTAAAAAGCTAGAGCCAATCAAAATGTGGGACACAGTCTCAATATTTGGGACATGGGATAAAAATGCTGCGCAGTCCCACATAAAGTTGGACACCTGGTCACCTCAGACAGAGGTCTGACCGTTTCATTCAGGCTCCACTGGTTATCCTGAGCGAATGAACTTGAATTGAATTTTAAATCCACCACATTAATTCAGATAAATAGTTTTCTTTTCTGACAACTCCTATCTTAGTACTTAAACAACCTGCTCATTTTTTGCCTAGGCAGTATTTTATGCAGAATTAATTATGAATTTAAGGGAGTATAATCTCATTCCTTATTTTAAATGTCTGTCTACTTATTTATGCTTTTATCTCTCAAGGCTTTTGCAGTATTTTACATATCTTCTTTGGGTACTTTGCATTTTTTTCTATTGTATTTTATACATTTTTAATAGAGTCGTACGTTTCCTGTTATACTGGTTTATGTTTTGTACTCTTCTCATGTCGAGTGCAGCTGTGAGCGGCCTATTGCTCAAGCCAAATTTCCCCTCAGGGAAAGTAAAGTATATCTTATCTTATCTCAGTTCAAGTATTTTTCAGTGCTATTAAATTAGTGGTATTAAAGTTTCTGCATTAAGTATTCAGTCATGATTAAATTTCACTATTAGGTGTTAAGAGTTGCATATAAAATTCAGATCCTTATAGCATTTTTTTGCCTCTGTGCTTCTGCACATCTCAAAGCAGGATGTGATGAAGCTGTAACACCACCATGTTGCAGCACTCCGGGTTTTTTACAAAGCTCGTGGCTGATGAGTGAGCGACCCAAACAACATGACGTACTGTGAGGCATGATACATGCTAGATTCTGCAGCTCTATTTGGTTCAAGCAAATGGTCCAAGATATGTTCACTGTATTATTTGATGTAGCACTTGCTCTGTAGAGATTTTACAAACCTTCATTTTGTATTCACGTTCTCTTAAAAAGTGCAGCTACATCTTTACATTTCAAATTCTCTATAAAAACATCTCATCTTTGACAGAAATCTTCACGTTGTTTCACCAGAAGCTGTTAAAATATCGAAGTGTACTACAGTTTAACAAGATGATGATCCGTTTGAAGTATATCAAAACAAAAATGTGTTCGATGGCGCCGTTTTCAGGAAGCAATTCAAAAGAAGCATAGTCATAATCGGTTTGAACATCATTGGTTAGCCTTCGAGAATCCTTACTTTGTCCACAGATAAGTAAGGTTTTACATCCAAGTGGTCAACACAGCTCAAGACAGATTCTAGATGGCACATTCACAGTGTCCCTGACTACTTTTAAATGATATTATTCACTCTGTAAAAGTTTCCCCTTCTAGATAAAACAATGAAGCTTATTAATGTGTTTCTCAAAGTGTCATATCAGGAAAGGCACCCTTGTATTCCTGTCCTACATTGATGCATGTTGAACCTAAATGCATAGACGTGGCAACACAAAACAAGCAACTTAGATCAGACAACTGTGTCACCCCTGTCACACTGGATAATACTGTACTGTGCTGATAAAATGACGACAATCATTTATGCAGATTTCTCTTGAAAATATATTGCAACATGGATCGCTGCATTCAGTGACCTCATTCATTCTCAATTAAATCTTTTTGCATTAATAGACTTAAACAGACTCTATGCAGGAAATAACCCAATACTACAGTACTTTCTATTGCAAGTTATAGCACACTTATTAGCAAGATACAATACTGGGCATGGTGTATGCAGAGCAGTGGGGGAGGTAAGTAAAGCATGCTCTATAAACTAAACTAAAGCTTTATATCCGGCATTGTCTTCTTCGCTAAGACTCTCTTTCAGTGTCAGCACCCTAAGAATCAGTTTCTAAGTTTCTTCAAATGAAAGAAAGACCAAAAAGTCGATCATTCATGAACCAGTCACCCGATAAACTCAACGCCACTCTTCTCAGCATACACTAATGTGTGAGATGTGATGCTTAAAAAGAGTTTTTTTTTTCGACTTAACCATGAATGAGCGGATATTCTAAGATGTCTCTTTTTTGCTGAGCGGGTTTCATGACAGGTAGTCATGTGTTAAGTCATGGGTTTCATGCAAAGTAGAGGGGGTGCGGGGGGGTTGGATTTCTGAGTTAGAGCATTAGCTGGTTGGTGGAGCACGTTACTTCTTTGCATTCAAGGCTGCCAGCTGACCGTCGATATCCTCCTCTGGCTGCAATGGATGCCACTGGGCAATGGGGCGGCGCGGGTTAGCCAGCATGTCGGACCAGTGCTTCAGACCGAGGCCAGTCGCCTTACTGCCCACGAAGATCTTTCCAATGGCGTCGTTCTTACCGATCTTGTCGTAATCAAACACTGTGACCGCAACCAAGATTTTCTAAGAAGGGAGCAAGAGAGAATGTGTCATTTTATTTCTGTTATTAAGTCATCATGATATCAAAATAAAAACCTGCTCAAGTTCCTCTAATTGGGGGCATATCAACCAACATCTACTGTAGGTAATACACTGACTATTGATAAGTACTTCATATAAACATCAAATAATCCGAACTGTCCCTTTAAGTATTTATAGACCCAAGACAAAGTAATCAGAAAGGCAGGACATAGAGAAAAAGGCACAATTATAAATCCATCTGCTATTTCAGCTCCACGGACAGCGGCATGGATTTATCAATACTGATATTTCAGAGCCATGGTCGAGGCCACGGGTTGTAACTTGCACAAACCTCAGTCAAACAACCCCTCTGTCCCTGCATTATCTCTGCTACTGGGGGACGCAGAGGGCAGATGGCAGGTTAACAATGCTGTGTTTGGTCTTATTGCTAATAAGGTGGATGGCATCCATCTCAAATCACAGCTTCATAACTTCACAGCTTCATTAACTGACCGAAATGCTTTTGGTTTGTCTTGTACTGTACCTGCATCTGTTCCAAGGGGATTTCAAAGCTGAATGATTCATTATAGTAGGGGTTCAGGGTGTTCTTCTTGACTGTAGTCTTCTTTTTCTTCAGACGCTTGCCCCCCTGCAGCAGCTGGATCTTTACATAAGGATCTGCAAAGGGTATCAATATGATCAGCAACTGAGACCACCAAGGCAAGTTACTGTAATGTAAGAATAAGATTGTAATAATAATATAGATATCTAGATTCTGTTTACAACATTGCAGCTTAAAACTGGTTTTCTCTACCAGATAATCCACAGGCGTCCATCTTCTTCAGGTTCTTTGCCTCCAGAATGCAGACGGTGAGTTTTCCGGCGGTGGGGACATAACGGAGGGAGATACAGATGTCTCCGAGTTTCTCAGGCTGAGCAGTCAGCACAGAGAGAAGAGACAGAAATGACAAGCACACATGTTCATCAGCCAACAACAGAAAATTGCTAAAGCAAAATGTATCTGTTGTTAAGATTACTATTATTTGGTAGCATTTTTTTCTTAGGGGCTGAAACTGAGGCCTATTCAAAATTCTTGCTCAGAATTTTTGTCTGGATGAAGAAGAATAAAATATTTTGAATCTCAAGGCTTTCAGCATCCATTGAGGTGAACAAGACAGTGATTTTTGCTTCAACTGTCAAATATCTCAGCCTAAGAGTTCCAAGGTCATGCAATGTTATCAAAATCATTGTATCGCTATAAGAAGAGAGTGATGTTGATGATTGGCTGCATTTTTACACAGCATCTCAATAACTGTCTGCATGTTATCGAGCAGTTATCTTCTTTTAATTTCAAAGGTTTGATTGCGAACAGCACCTCCTCTTGATCAGCGCTCTCCAGATCCTTCCACTCCTCGATCGGCCGTCCGAGGTCGATGGTGTTCATGGGAATCTTCACCTCACCAATGACGTCATGTTTGGAGAATCGGTCATAGTCATAAACAGACATCACCAGAGTCTTGCCACCGAGCTCCTCATAGGGCACCTGATCGAGAAACACGATGCTATGTTGTCACCATATATTTTTTCCATTAGTTATTACATAGTGACTATAAAAGTGAATTAAATCCTCAAATAATGAGTGAATGAGAAAGGTACAGAGGAAGAAATTAGTCTCATAAAACTGACTCTAAACGTTTCCTCTGGTCCAGTTTTTTAAAGGTCCAGTGCGTAAGATTTACAAGGATTTATTGGCAGAACATAGTAGTTTTTTGTTTTTTTTTGTTACCTTAGAATGAGCCCTTTATATTTACAGAGGATGTGGGTGTTCTTCCACGAATGCTGCCATGTTTTTACAGTAGCCCAGAACAGACAAACTAAACACTGCATCTAGACGGGGTCTTCCACAGTTTTTGCACGTTTTGGGGCCGCTGTAGTTTCTCCTTCACACTTTGTGCTCGTAGATGCCACTGAATCCTACACACTGGTCGACACAAGAGCAACAACAGGAAAGCTTTGTTGGGCAAGTGAAATTACTGAAATTATGTAATTATCACAGTTAATAGTGACTTTTCTCAAAAAGTAATAAAATTACTTTACCAGTCACTCCATTATAAAAGTAATTAGATACTGGGGAAAGTAACTTAAGCATAACTTTTAAATGTCTGCTTTAATTCTCTTATTAAGGAACACAGTTATTTTATTGTAGTGTAGTTTTTTTTGGAGTAGCTATATTCTTTTAGTGACAACTGTCAAAGTCTCATCTATGATTGTACCTGTTATCACTAATAATGGGAGTTATTATTACCCTCAACCACCAGAGGGCGACAGCGACTAGCGTCTGCCTATAGGTTACATTTTTATTGCCTACAGTTAAGAGGGTAGCATTTAGAAGAAGAAGAAGAAGAAGAACCACAGGAAGCTGGATAGGTTAAGCAATGCTTCATAAGTTAATAAAAAATTATATGATCAACAGTTTATATTAAACATGAAAAGCAAACTCAAATCATCTGAACCTTCTTGAACCACCAGCTGACATCAGAACACAGATCAAGGAATAAACTGCATTTGTCTGATTTTCTCTGATTATTTCAATTTCAGCAGCTGCATTATTAATTTGATAAAAGTAATTAATTACATGTCTAGTTACTACCACAATTAGTGGAATTACAGTAGCGTGTTACTTCTAACCATAATTACTTAATTTTAAAAATGTTCAGCATGGTTTTTTTTAGCTACCATGATGAGTGAATGAATGAATGAATACTTAAAAGCAATAAAGAATTATAGATGAAACAAAGTTGCAATTAAATGCAAATTCTCTGACAAACGATACCCTGTTTTAAAGGACAAATAACATAAACTAAATTAAATTAAATAAAATTACCTCTTATTTAAAAATATAAGAAAGAAAAAGAAAAGATGATATGTTCCAGCTGACTTTCTTCATGAAGGTGAGGGCAATTCATCCTTTACAGACATCCTGTCAGATATATAAAATTAATAATAAAAAAAACCCCTTCCAATTCAAAAGGTAAGATGTAATTCAAATGGAGAAATGGAGAGAGAGAGAGAGAACACTTCTGTAAAATTAGACTTGCATTTTTTTTTGCTGCTGCAAATTTGCAGACAGGCAGAGTTTGCAGTGTGACCCAGAGCCGCTTGTAAAGTCTCTGCGGGCTTTATTAGCCAGGAAAGGAAAGAGCAGCATGTACTGCATTGACTGCACAGACCAGTGAGTACACACACACACACACACACACACACACACACATCCTGAGAAACCTGACAAGACACAGTCAGTCCCATTATGAGTACACACTATTGGGGACACACTGCAGCAGGTTAGGATGATTATCTGTCAAAGTCATTTTATCTAAAAACACACTGGCTTCATCATCCACAAATGTTTGATCCGTCTTTCTGTTTACAGCTGCAGCGATTCATTTCAAAGCTGAATGCACACCTCTGCTGCACCAAATTCACCAACATTAGATGCATTTTATCGCTGCGACAGGACATACCTTGAAAACAAATGTCTCATTGAAGACGGGGTTCAGTGTTTTCTTGTGGACTTTGGTGTCAAACTTCTTCTTCTTGTCAGGTAGGAGCAGGACTTTAACGTAAGGATCGGAGGTACCGCCTGAGTCCATGGACATGAGGTCCGCAGCTTGAAGGATGCCGACTGTGAGCTGTGTGCAGAGGACGTGTGGGCAGGATGGAAGGGACAGCAGAAGTGAAGACACAATTTTATCAGGCAAAAATCCAACATTTATAAGATTGTTC
This sequence comes from Lutjanus erythropterus, assembly GCF_056507025.1. Classification (NCBI taxonomy): domain Eukaryota; kingdom Metazoa; phylum Chordata; class Actinopteri; order Lutjaniformes; family Lutjanidae; genus Lutjanus; species Lutjanus erythropterus. The sequence goes on along the minus strand of NC_139318.1, from coordinate 36,378,470 downwards.
ATTTGTGTCAGGGTCGCTGCTGCAGAGACCGGTTATGTAACATCATCTGACAACTTAAGCCATGCAATCAATCACCACAAACTTCTTGCCCGACTGGAGATATATTGAATGTCAGAGGGCTTTCTTCAATGTCACACAATTGTCACAGTGTGATAACTCATGAAAAGATGAATATATATATGTTAAGGCTAGTTATACATGAGGCCTAAATAGAATAGATAAATTTAAAGTGCAGCTTTTATTTTAGTCTCTGTTTTGTTTTGTTTTATGTTAACTTAATTTAATGCATCTCCTCTTTGATTCAACATTCAAAGCCTCATTAATTCATGTCATACTACCACTGTGGCCATATGCTGCTGAGGGCATTACAGTAATGATGATAAAGTTACAGAATCTTTGACAAATGTGTTCCCTTTTTCCCTCAGCCAGATGTACTGCAAAACTATTTATTCCAACCTTTCTGAAAAAGTGATAGTTCTGTTGCTCCACTGGGGTTTTATAAATAAGCTGTCTAGAATTTCGCAAGGAGCCGACCGTTAAGAAGAAGTTGAACTTTTAGGAAATACACTTTTTTGCTTTCTTGCCTCTTGCCAAGATGAGAAGGTCAATATCGCTCTCCTGTCCGTTTAGTATGTAGCTACAGCTAGTTAGCTTAGCTTAGCATAAACAGAGGGGAAAACAGCAAGCCTGGCTCTGTCAGAAGGTAAAAAAAAAATCTGATGAAGAAAATCAGACATTATATTTCAAGCTTTAGGGATGCTGGTAGTCAGATTTTTTTTAACTCTTGGACAGAGCTAGGCTAACTATTTCCCCCTGCTTCAAGTCTTTATGTGAAGCTAAGCTAACCACCTGCTAGAACCTTTGAATTTGGGGACTGCTCATTGTCCCACCCCTTTTTGCTCTTTTCTCCAATAATGGCTGAGAAAGGTTTGTACCAAGCAGAAGCTCAGTCAACTGTCTCCCTTCCAGTTTCCTGTGGTTAGATATGCTACATACTAAGCTCGGCTAGGCTCACAAGAAAACCAAAATTTGAAGATTGTTGAAAAAGCTAACAAGCTAGCTAACAGCTGATGTAGATTCCCTAGCCAGTCAGCTAATGTTTTTCCTGAAATTCGCTATCACTAACTAGCTAATGATTGATGGAGATTAGCTTACTAGTTAGGTCAATTTTCCAATGTTAGCTATCAGATTTAACCGGCTAACTAAGAATTTAGGTGGGTTAAAAGCTAGTTAGCTAGTGTCTTGCTAACATTAGCTAACATTAGCTAGCTATTAAGATGTGACTGTATGTCACTTTTACCGGTCCCTCAGCAACATCATTTAATCATCTTCAAAATTTGTTTTGAGCCTAAAAACAGTAAAGAAGAGGTTCCATAAAGCTTGGCCAACTGTAATTGGAGCGCAGAGTGAAAAGCAGTGGGGTGGGTCAATTGAGATCACCCCCCCGCCACCACCACCCCGCAGATTCAGCATCATGGACGGGGCCAGCAGTCACTGACCTAACAGCTGTAGGGAGAGTGTGTATTTTTGGAGCCACTGGCCTTCAGAGCGAGGATTGTTTGTTATTTTTGGATAACAGGCTGTCAGACAAATGGGCTTTAGGCCCAACGGGACAATTTAATGTGGATGGGATCTAAAATATCAAGATAGTGGAAAATATGCAACACTTCTCAAAAATCAATAGAAATGCTATATGAAACACAGTTCTCACTTTTGAAATTGTTCACTAAGCTTCAAAAATACTAATATCTCTTTAAAGCCTGAAAATATATGTAATGTGTTAATGAATGTGTAGCAACCACAGACCTTTGTATTCTCAAAGTCATAATCTATAGAATATTGCAGCTTCCCCAGTTTCTCTTGTTCTTTCTCCTCTTCCTCTTTCTCCTCCTCCGTCAGTCCGGTTTCTCCCTCTTCATCGTCATCGTCCTGGAGTTTCTGTGGTGTGAACGTAAGAAGACACAACAGGTTGTTAAAGGTCAGGGCGCCAGGAATCAGACTACAGGGCTCCCCACAACAGCCAGCATGCCACAGACACTGGAGCTCCAGGAGTTTTTTTTTTTTTACTTGGGAGATACATGTTTTGGTTACTGCTTACCTGCACAGCACCTGATGATAATAACCAGTGGTTTATCATTTAACAAGGTATCGGTAACACATAAATACATGTTTATACTTTCTGCACATCTTGTCCTCTCAGTGTTTTTGGATCATTGGGCATTTCCTTCGACATGCTTGTGCAGTTCGGTGACAGCCAGAGTCAGTGGAGGCTTTGCATGCTAGTTCCGCTAAGAGGGGTAACAAATGCAACAGTTTTCCAATGAAATCAGATATTGGCATAGTTCTCTTGTTTGTCAAAGGGCTTTGATTTCACAGAATGAACCAAGAGGTAAATGTTTATATAAAAACCCCTAAGGAACTAGCTCACAACAGCAAATGCATATTAAAATGATAAAAGGCAAATTAGACAGAATATTTAGTGCAAGGAGATGGCTTTCAAACAACCTACTGATTTTTAGCTGGATTGCAATCTGTTCTTCTAGTAAAGGGACAGTTCAGATTATATGATGTAGGTTGTACGAGGAATTTATCTATAGTCAGTGTATCATTGACAGTAGATGTCGATCAGTTTGCCCCCAGTTTGGAGAAGCAGAGAGGCATCAGCACAGAAGCTACACAATGAATTGCTGTGGACAAGGTCAGCAACAAACGGTATTTGTCACTTGAAGGAGAAATTATAATGTTGTGCGTATCCTGAACTCCCACAGTGTTCCTGCAGCCTGCCTAAGCCTCAACAAGTCCAAGGAGGAGGGTGTGGAGGACCAGTTTCTTCAATCATAGATCGTATTTTAAATATCTTAATATACAGTCATACTGCCATCAGATGGTTTTTTCCAATGGGAAACTACTGTTATACGAGACGAATGTCACTCTCATGTCGTTTTACCTCACAAAACAAGGGAGTTGCTGGTCTACCACTGCCTCGATCTGTCGGTTTGTTTGTGTTGTTGTGTGACTTCGGTGAAGCTGAACTATCATTTTAAGAAAGTCACACAGTGACACAAACAAACCAACAAATCAAGGCAGCGATAGACCAGCAACTCCAGTGTTCTGCAAGGTAAAATCACTGATGTTATCCAAGGAGTTTGGTTGGTTTGGAGAGAGAGCAATATTTGGCTTGTATGACAGTAGTTTCCCTTCAGAAATGGCTGACTAACAGCACAGTCGAGAGATGAAAATATTCAAAATATTGCATATGATTAAACTGATATTTATTTCTTTTGGTAAACCTTTTTAGGTGGCTAAACTACCTTTTGTTGCTGACCCTGTCCACAGCAGTACAGGCTTCATTTCTGTGCTGATGCTCCTCGCTGCAACATCTACTGTAGGTAATATACAGTCTATCAACAAGTACCTCATATAACCCCACTTCAAATAATCCAAACTATCCCTTTAAACCCTACATTCACAACTTTCATATTTCAAGGTAAAATCCAAAACTTTTTCCTTGTTTCACCTCGAAATTAAGGCGGCACCAAAAAAAAAATGCCTCTCTTTTCAGCTCACCATACAATAAATGGTTCAGGATTAAAGGGCACAGCCAGCTATTTGAATAATGTAGAGTCTTATTGCTGCAGTGTTATTATTGCAGTTAAATTGAAGCCTCATTGCCAAGGTGACCTTGACTTTGACATGTTTTTTCAGGCCATCCAGTGCCTCCACATCCTACCTCCTCCTTGAGTCTTACAATCAAAAAGGACAGATTTGCGAGTGTTTGGCTCGTCATGCAGTTTTATCATCACCGTTTCCATGTCTCCCAAACAACCAACCATGCCCTTTATCACATGCACAGATTAATAGTGTTAAAGAGTGTCTTGCATATCATCTCTTAGTCCAATACTTTCCATATTGGTGTGAGTTACAGTTACATTGTCCCAGGAACAATGCGTTAGATGGTTAGACTCTCCTCTCTGGGGGTTTATGGAGCACATCATAGCTTTCCATTGTTACATTCTCAAGCTGTCATAACAAAAATAAAAAGAAGTTGGGGGGGCTAAAAAGAAATAAAAAAGCAAAAGGAAGCTACGACTTTTCATTCCATGAAACCCCCCTCCGCCCCGGGGGCCAGAGAGCATCAACGTGAGCTATCCACCTACCGTAGAGCGGGAGTCCACCACAGTCAAGAAACACGAGGCACACACAAGACAGACACAAAGCGGGGGAAAAAAGGAGGAAGAGAGGAAGAGATTCAACTCACAAGACACCAAACACACTACAAAAAGAGAGGCAGTCAACACCACCACCACCACCACAATTATGATGAGGAATGACACGCTTGTTCGCGGCTGGCGACGATAAATTTCACATTGTGGACACAAGTAATTGATTGCTTTAATTAACTGTCACTGGAGCTCAGGGTAATCTATGGTGATGGTAGCTGATTGGTCCTCAAATGAATCACAGGCCTTTCTAACATTTATCGTCTGATTTACCGTCCAAAATCTACCAATATTTCTGCTGCTGCTCTCACGCCGTCATTCATTATCTTCACTTATAAAATGCAGCCTCTCTTTGTACTTGTGGCTTGTCAGAAGAAACTTTCCTCTTCATGGTGCTCATTATTCTTTGCCACGCCGTAACAGAGTGTGTCATTTTTCACCACAGGCCACAATGGAATACGTCACACGTTTAAACAACCACCACAACAACATCGAATAAATGGAGGGGAAGAGAGCTCTCCTTGTGTCCTCTACAGCCTGGGCTACAAAAGCTGCTGGTAGAAAATCAAATGTGGTTAGCTAGACACATCTTTAGATAAATAAAAACTGCAATTAATAGCAATAAAATTTGAATAATAAATTATTGTGGAAAAGAAGAGGAAAATGTCACCCAAAACCTCCTGTTACCCTGACTTTTCAGCATGTACAAGGCATCATACCTCGCCACCCTGCATGTTCTTCATGTTGAAGCCATCTTTGCCCTTCTTCCCCTTCTTGTTCTTCTTCTTCTTGCAGCAGCATTTTTTGATAATGCAGAAGCAGCAGGTGAGCATGAGCAAGGCGGCCACCACAGCGATGGCAATCAGAGCCCACGGAGGCACTGCCAGTTTCAAAACAACAAAGGGAAAATTGAGATTGACTTTAGCGTTTCTCACAAAAATGAACTCTCAAATAAATAGCATTGTGAATATCAGCGGACAGTCTTAGCGCACTGTGGCTTTTACTCACGTGGGATTTTATCAATTTCATTCAAGAATTTGCTTTTGATCTCCTCAAACATGTCATTTTTATTGATCTCTGTGTTGTTGGAGCCAGAGCCGGGCGTCTCAGGCGCAGAGGTGGAGATGACAGCCGGGGTGGGAGCCATGGTCATAGTGGTCACACCAGTGGGCTCAGCAGCCGCCATGGTCTGTGGCCTTCTGAACAAGTTGAACTTCATTGTCAAAGACTAGGTGCAGCGTCCCTGAGGCACATACAGATCAGACAGAAAGGATTAGGATTAGATCCGCCAAACAACCGCAGTGTGTGTAGATGCCAAGTAGAATAATAAAAATTCTTTTGTACACATGACTTTAAGGATACTTTCTCCTAAGGGTGTTCCAGAAGTTTAGTGAATTTTACTGAATTTCAAACACAATAATATAGCAGTTAATACCATTGAGGAGTTTCTTCTGGCTGACAGGTCCACTGGGAAAAGACCAAACTGATGTGCATTACAGACAAGAAGAAAAAACTTGCAGTGCTTTCTTTAAAAAAAATCTTTAAATCTATTTTAATAATGAATGAGTTCAACATTTTTGATTGCTGCTTATTTGCTTTCTTTCCAGGAGTTAGATGCAAAATTTTATCCTACTGCATGTCTGCACATTAAACATGGAGCTGAGAAGAGAGACCATTATCTTAGCTTAGCTTAAAGACTGGAGATGGGGGAAGCAGCTAGACAGCCAGAGGAAAGCTTCTCTCATGTGTGAAAAAAAAAAAAAAATTCAATACTAGACCCTTCCTGCGCCTTTTCACACTGTGCTCCAATAACAGTTGCGCAAGCTTGTCACCTCAGTAAACTCTCTCTTTTCCTGTTTCCTTTAATTAAATATGCTATGTGCTTGGCTCGTCTATGTTGAAAACAAAGTAAGATGGTTAGAAAGAGGCTTCTGAAAATGTGATAAATATTCACATCTTAAGTTGGCTAAGTTTAGCAAAACGCTACCCAATCAGATAACTAATCTACATCAATCATTAGTGAGCTAATTAGCCAGAGTTTTGCTTACATTACCTAATGCTAAATGACTAGCTAGCTAATCTACTAATCAATCATTAGCTATCTAAGATGGTGAGCAGTATGTGCATTTTACAGGAAAGGAGAAAGTTTACTGAGGCACCAAAGTTGTTCAACTGTTAATGAAGTGCAAAACAAAAAGGTGCCAGACTTAGAAAGAGCCAATAAACATGTAACTTCTTTGTTTCATCATTACATGAATGCGAAAATGACCTGTGGTTTAAGGGGTAGTTATATCCTGTTTATGTCTATTTGTAGGGGGTTATCAGCATGACTGCTTTGGTTTTGTAACTTTAAAGACAAGAAATTCCGACATATCCCCTACCTCAGAAACCATCGGCGAAAGTGCAGAGCGTGAAGCTAACGCACCTTCGCCATGCTGCAACAACTGCTGAATTACCAGCTATGGGTAAGCGCAAACAATAATATTCAATGTAATATGTAGTAGGGGGTCCCTGCTCCATCTCTCTATCAGCAAAGCAGTCCATGGTGTCCAACGCTATAGGTCTGTCTGACAACCTCACAGTGACAACACAAGACTCCAGGAAGATGCTGCATGAAACGGTCTGTGAGTCTTAAGATGCATTCAGACAGAATGCAAGACAAATTTTAGAGGGAGCACAATTGCATACAAAGCCAATGAAAAGATGCAAGTGGGTGCAAATTTCCTTGGGCGAAGCAAACTGGGGAGAATATGCTTGAAAAGGCTTTAACTTCAGCACAAGATACAGGTAATCCCAGGGCTTTATGAATCTACTTCATAGGCATACAGAGATAAAAAGAGAGAAGACTGGAGGGAAATGAAGGAAGAAAGAACAGGAGTTGTTGGTGCTGAACACAAACACTCAGGTACACACCCACACACACTTTGCAAGTTAGCAAGTTCACATCTGGACAACTGGCACCATGGCTGTTTTGGGGTAACTTAACACAGTTCAGCAGTCAAACTGGGGCAAATGGTGTAGAGAGAGCCAGGGTAGCTGTTTCCCACTGTTTGGAGTCTTATTGCTAAGCTAAGCTAATCGTCTCCTGACTCCTTACACTGTACTTTAAAAGAAGACATGGGAGTGATACTGATTTTCTTATCCAGCTCTTGGGGGGAAAAAGCAAATAAACAGATTTTCCAGAATGTTACAAAAAGTTCCTTCAAGCCAAAAATGCCAAACCAAACAAAAACGATGAATCGATGATTAAAAAAGGAGTTGCAATCCTACTTAAAAGCTCTTCATGTTCATTCATGATATATTGCTGCTCCTTCAATAAAGGCCTAATTGATAAAGATGATCCTATTTGTTTGACAGATGATGAGATCAAGAGCTGCAATGAAGCTCCTCAGCTCAGTGAAAGATGGAGGGGTGTGTAAACACACAGTCTGGAGGCATCACAGCGTTCATCGTTAGTGAAGGATTAAACAGAAATCAGTTACAAGAATGAGCACAAATTCTCAAACCTCACAGGATATAAAAGCCTTGAAAGTTGTGACTATACACATCCATTATGCTGATGATGTGAGAATTTACTGTCTGTGTGATGAATGAGCAGAAACCGGGGTGAGTATCCCCTCACCCCGCCTCCATCTGAACGCAGTGATCTGACAGAAGTGAGGGAGACCCAGAGAGAGATCTGCATCGTAGCAGAGCCATCGCAGAATTAAAGTTCCCCCTGAAACAGGCAGATCTTAAAGCCAGATGGTAACTCAGTTGTTAGGTTGTTACCTCTACAGTATCACATCTGTCTGTTTGATATGAAGCTACAGCCAGGAGATGGCTAGCTGAGCTTAGCATAAATATCAGAAACAAAGCTAACAAAATTAATTTGCTAGCTGCTAGGTTCTACATGCCTGTTTTTATATGAATTACACAAATTAGATAAAGTGTATTGATTAGGGAGCTTTTGTGGTGTTGGTAGGCTGATATCGTTATTCTTGGACAGAGCCAGGCTACCTCTTTCCAGGTTTTGTGCAAAGCAAGGCTAACCGGCTCCAGGCAGTTGCAAATATGTTTCCCAAAATGTTCCTTTAACTCTCTCAGCACACAGCATGAGTGCTCTTGGTTGTATCCTGTCTGGGGTTGGCTGTAATTTAATAATTATGACACCACTACCAATAGCAGCCGCCCTTAAAGTGATATCAATACTTCATTTAATGCATTTTTTGTTTCTACTTAATGTAAAACCCATCATGTGAATGGAAGTATTCCTTAAACAGTCCTTTGCATGTACAGATTTATTTTTATCAGATGCCAGGTGTATAGTACAGCCATACTTTCAAACATTTTGGTAGCACCTGAGGATGTTGAGTTGCCATCCCTGTGTTGCTTAACTGTCTGGTAAAAATGTCACTAGCCATTTGGCCAGTGGCCACCAAAATTAGTATAGAGCCCTACAGTCACCGCAAATGTTCTTTGATTTAATGTGTCGTATGATTGGCCCACCACTGCAGCAGTTACAAACCAGTCTCTAAATAGATTACCATTGTGTTTTAGGCTGGTGAGTGAGGCAAATTTGCCAGCCACTTTTTTTTATATATTATTAGCATTTGCCTATGGCTGGTGTTAATTCTGTGCCCCGGGTGATTGGCTATGAGCAAAATCATACAAATAGTCATATTGTTTTTCTAGATCTGGAGACAAAAAGGCTTGAATGCAGGTGTCATGTAACTGGAGAGGGTTTGATCCTTCTTGGTACTGGGTTAATTTCGAGTGATTCCCTTTCTGCATGGAGTCAACATGTTTGCACCCTTGTGGGTTACATTTGAAACACATTTGACACAGTTTTTCAGCCTGATGATGTGCTTCAGTTTTAGTCCTGTTTTCTGCCTTCAACATTTTTCTTGATGGGATGGTCTGTCTTTACTTCTTGATAAATGTAAGAACAAGCTGCAAGTATGCATATAAAAGAATACTTATTTGGATTTTATATCTAATAGCTGACAGGTAAAAGTAAATGAAGAAAAATAAGCATTTACAATAAGAGAGACAGAGCTGATTTATCAATTAGTTGATTTACATAAAAATGAGTCAGCTAAGATTTTTATGATCAATTTGTCTTTGAAATCCAAATTGTCAGTTGTGAGGATTTTCAGCTTCTCTTTTTCTTTTTGTGATGTTAAATTAAATATTTTTAGGTTTTGAACTGTGAAACAAAAGAGCACCAAACAATTGATCAGTTAGTCACAGAATAATCATTAGTTGGAGCCTTAAGTGAGAATAAACTAAACTGTAATGGTAAAAACAAATAATGAGGCTGCTGTTCATGTTGGTGTCGCTTCACAATGATTCACCTTTTTTCTCCTTTGGAAATTCAACTCACGTCAAAAAGCTGAAAAGATCAATTTTCCTCCTAGCCTCAAGTGAGAATTATATTATTTAATCTCACTTTTTTCTACCGGTATAACTGTGAGTGGTAGTTGCATGCTAATAGCTTTTACTGATCACACAAAGGCGCTGGTGCTTTGGTTGAAATGATGCTCACTATTTTTTCACAAAGCAGAGAAAAACATATGTTGCAGATATCTGGATGCATTTAACAACTGCAACATCAGTTCACTTTGGATTCAGTTACAATCATTGCATTGTAATTTGGTGCAGAGGAAAAGAAATTCCTCTTTTTGTGGTCCATTATATCACTTAAAGCAGAAAGTAATACAGCGCTTATAGTAATATATTGGCAGCAAGAACAGTTTAGTGGTTTACATTCTACAGGAAAGAATATTATTACTGCACTATGATACATTTCTGGGAGCTACTAGTCTGACAGTCTGATATTTTCAGTCCTGAATACTGTCATTTGGATGCTGCGTTTATACTATCATGACCCCCACTAGCTCAAATGTAATGCTAAAGAATAATTGGCAAGTTGACAACCATTATTTGTTCTGCAGCCATAACGTCTCCATGTTTGTTTGTTTTTGCTTCAGGGTGAAGAATCAGAAGGAGCAAAGTGTTTTGACATGAAAGGTCACAATTTCTTTTTTTTATTTCTTTCATAGTTTAATATCACAGCTACAACTGTACGGCAAGAAGCACTGTGAGGAGGTAGATCACATTATAGCATGAAAAGAAAAAATGAAACATGAAATAAAACAGAACAAAACACTCAGCATGAATAAAAGATAAAAACTGTGTGCATGTGTCTTGGAGTGTGTACATGTGGGAGTGAGTGTGTGTGTGAGTGTGTATCATTACAGCTCTCAAATGTTCAGAGCTATCTATTTTTGTTTTATCCTTCTCTGAAGGCACTAAAAGAAAATGATCTGTCTCAGTTTAAAAGATGGACAATTTCTATCCACCGTTTAAATGAGCAAGGACAACAACCGAGTGTGGGGTTTCACACACAAACACACACAGATGTGTCAAATTAGCTAGAGTGGGTATTTCATGCCACGGTTGGTGGGGACAATAAACATGTCCCAGTTGGTGGTATGACGGAGGGTTTCATAAGCTGGTTTACTGCATCATACCTACTTTAAAATGATATAGCTAATATAGCTAAAATACATCAGTAAAGCTACAATAAAATAATGTAGCTATATGTGCATGAATCAGAGAATTGAAGCAGACATTTACTATACAAGTAACACAAAAGTTACTTTGCTAGTAACTAGTTACTTTAATATGCAGTAATTGGTAAAGTAATTCAGTTACTTTTGAGAGAAGTAGCTATTAACTACATTTCGCTAATTTGCCCAAAGCTGGTCTACTGCCTGAAGCACATGCTGCAAGGAAAGCTGGAGAGACACTGTGCTGCTGCCAGAGGAGTGCTGACTAAGATTGCAGCATGTATGAGAATAAATTACAAAATAATGGATTTGTGTATATTTCTCTCTTTCTGCCTGGTGGTCTGAATAACTCACAAGATTTGTCACTTAATCCATATATTCAATATTCTGGCAGTAATAAGAAGAGACCCACAGCTATAGGTAGGCAGTGGACCAAACTAATGTTAGGCATAGTCAGGGGAGGACGCAATCTTTCAAAAATTGAAAATGCATTGTTTTGGCTCTATAATTAGCAAAGGTACTTTGTCACTGGAGACAACAGTGGCTGTATGTTTTTTAATCAAAATTATTGCTAGAGACACGTCCCTACCATTCCTACCTGATTGTACGCCCTTGCAAATTAGGATGCTATACAGTGAGTCTTTTGTTGTAGAGACATTTATATTTGAATAGGCCCACAGTTCATAAGAGGATTCCTGTACAATGACATAAAAGTGAAAGATCAGACCTCTCTGTCAGCGTCTGGCATGCATCATGATGTAACCTCATCTTCATTGACTCGCCGGCCACAGATCAATAAGTATTGCATTCCAACATGTGCATTTTAGCGTGGACTCAAGGTGGGATTTATGATCAAATGCGTGCCGTCATTCACATACAGTAGCGACAGTAGAGGCCTGGCCTGTGTGCTGTGGGCTGGCAGATTATTGTTGCTAAGCAATCTTGATAGTGTCTATCAGCTCTCCAGGATTGCCCACAACCTGCCTATAGCCGAGGTGACCAGCCAATCAAATAACCAATTGGCTCAAGGCCAGTGTCAAGTCATTGCCTGCTGTCTGAGCGGTGGGCATGGGCATGAGATGAATGCCTGCTGGCTCGACTCTGCCGTGATGTATGATGATTTTGATTAAAGTTTGAGCTGCAACAGGGGTCCCTCCCAAAAAATAAAACAGTCACCTTATATTTGTGCAAGAAATCGCCGCTACAGAGAAAATCATGTCAACAGCTGTAATAAACACAACATTTAGGACAATTTTTGCTTTTTTGATGGAACTCCGGAAAAAACTCAACACTCTAACTTCCATAACTTAGCATATGCCTTCTGTTCTGTTCATTCAACTGAGGATAGTGGATGAATGCAAAATACACCAAAACGCGTCCAAAGCCCCCCTGCATGTTTTAGCCTAGTGTTTACCTCTGTGCCATTAGCACTCAGTCCTTATCTGCCTTTGATTTCTGCAGCTCATCACTGGCCAGCATCACTCAGCCTCAAGAAAAAAAGGCTCTGACACATCTTGATTCACAAGGATATCCAGGTACAGAGAATACAGCCACAGTGGAATACTTTAATATGAGTCACTTAGTTTGAAAAATGCAGAAAACATCCTCTAAGACAGCTATCTTCTAGTTGTATTCACGTCACATAACTGCACCTCAAATTTAAAAAGATCTCCAAAATCAGCACTCACCAGTCAGATGTGGTATTCCCCTTCGTGGGGTGGCCCATCCAATATCAATAACTGTATGGGGCTAGAGTGCCTTAGAGCTGTGGTAACATAGTCTGATCTCTCCCATAAGCAGAGACTGCAGTCTCCTCTCACTTCTCTCCACTGCAGCACTACACCCCTCCTCCTCCTCCTCCTCCTCCTCCTCCTCCTCCTCCTCCTCCTCCTCCAATGCACACCATCTCCCCCATTTTCCACCCTCCCATCACACACCTCCCTACTCCCTCTCTGTCTCTCCCTCAATGTACTCATGCACACAGCCTCTTTACCTCTTTCTCTCCGTCTCTTTCTCTCCCCTCCAACCTCATTTGTGATGCTGCTCACACAGCTGATTGCAGCATGCCACTCTTTGGTCTAGCAGTGGAGGGCAGTTGTAAAAGATCAATATGCACAAGCTTTGGGGGTGAGAGGAGGAGGGGGGGGCATTTGCACAGTTTGCACGCATCAGGCATGAAGAGCAAGCAAGGTAGGTAGGTAGTAAAGTAGCAGGGCTGACAAACTCTTTAGGGCGTGCTGACTTCACCACATCAGCTCTGAATACCATCACACTGAGCTTATACAATTAATTGGATCCCAACAATTGATCTCAAAAGTGCGATATAACCCTCCGGAGACATCCATCCCTGTTAAACCCACTCAGAACGAACAACATGACACCAAGAATGATTAGGTCAACTCATCTGCCTTTCACTGATCCCTCAGGAGACTTGTCAATGATAATTGGAAGTGAGCAGATTGCAAAGCATCTTCTCCAGTTACAATACAAACAAAAAATGCAGCCCACGGTGCAGAGATAAAACCATTACACCACAAAACATCTGCTGTGTGAAATCTTTGCATGCATAGAGATGAGGGTATTAGGCTTGCATATGAAAATCTGGGTATAAATGTCCTCTGGTTATATTCATTCTGCATCATAAACTGGTTTCAAATCATTAAATGCGTGAAAACATCCCTAATGTAGTTACTTCTGTACATATTTGAGCCCTTTTCAATTCCAGCATTCAATCTTTTTCCCCGGCTCTCTCCTCAGACCCTCTTTCCCTCCTCAGTCTCCTTGGGGAAATACCTCTCTGTGTGCTCATGTTCAGCCAGCAGCTGTCAGGAGCTGCTGTGAGGTGGCTCCTCTCTCTTTAGGTTACACTGCAATGAGCGTCTTCTGCCAGAGGGGGGCAGGAATCTCACACAAAACTGCTGCATCACAGAGCATCTTTTTTTTTCCTTTTTCCATGCCAGTGTACTGCAAAGTTATGCCGAGAGATCTTTCATGTTTTCCCCCTAATCAGTTGTCAAGTGACACAGACTGTCCAAGATCTCCAAGGTCTTTTGCTTCATTAAGGACGGATATTTCACTTGTTTGTCAGTATAAATGTCTTGCAGCATTTAATGGTTTTCTTTTTATCAGATTCTCTAAACATCGACTGAGTTGAGTGACCTTGCTGTCAACTTTGCGACACAACTTAATTTAGAAAAAAAGTAGTGAGGTTAATAGACTGAGGTGGTTAACGAGGGGACGTCATGGGAGTGAAATGGATGTAGCATAGCCGATGGGAGAACTGGTGCAGTGTGGGTGATGTTGCTGCTATGGGTTTAAGGAATGAGAAAGGTAAAGAGGTTTGAGAGTTAAAATTACTGTCACAGTCAAATCTGTAAAAACAAACAGTGAACCGCATCTGCAATCTCAGGGCACCGAACCCAATATTCAGAATCAGACTTGCTGTTTGCAGATGATGTGGCTCTATTGGCGTCATCAGACCGTGACCTTCAGCACGCACTGAAGCGTTCGCAGCCGTGCATGAAGCGGCCGGGATGAGAGTGAGCACCTCAAACTGTGAGGCCTGTGAGTGGCTCGTTCCCTCCAGGTTGGGAGTGAGTTACTGCCTCAAGCAAAGGAGTTTGAGGGCCTTGTTTAATCCAGTTCAACCAAAGCCTTGATCCTTTATATGCCTGGTGTGATTAGTTTAGCTTGCTGGACTCAAATGCTGGTGCAGGTGAAACAGCTGGTCTCCTGTTTGCCTCCAAGGGTTGGTCTCAGACTGCTGTCAAATGAACTCTGGAGTGGTTCATTTGTGGTGCAAACACCATTTAAACCAGTTACAGGAAACGTGCCGTTGTGTGTGTCATTTCCGTTGCATGACTTATGTTTACAATTTTGGGGCTGTTTGTGTTTTGCCTTTGTGAACACAAACCAGACCAGTTGGAAAAGTGAAACTGTGTGTCACCTACGCACGGGCTTGATTCAGGAATGGGAACTTACAGTGTGGACCCAAATCTCAGGATCTTGTTCAAGACAGTAAAATGGAGCATGTGATTGACAGGCAGACTGGTGCAGCATCAGATGTAATGCAGGCAGTCGTGGTGAATAGGGAGCTGAGCCAGAGGGCAAAGCTTTTGATTTACCAGTTGATCTAGGTCCCCACTGTCACCTATTGTCCTGAGCTTTGGGTTCATGACTGAAAGAATAAGATCGTGGACACAAGCAGCTGAAATGATTTTACTCTGTTAGGTGTCTGGGCTCAGCCTTGGGTCAGGAGCTCCGACAGCCGGAGGGAGCTCAGAGCAGAACCGCTGCTCCTTTGTGTTGAAAGGAGCCAGCTGAGGTGGTCTGGCATCTGATTAGGATGCCTCCTGGGAGCCTCCCTTTGGAAGTTTTCCAGGAACGTCCAACTGGGAGAAGACCCGGGGTAGACCTAGAACTCACTGGAGGGATTACATATCTCATCTAGCCTAGAAAGACTTTGATATCACCCAGGAGGAGCTGAAAAGCATTGCTGAGGAGAGGGGCATGACATCAGCCCTGGGTAAGCGGCAGGAAAATGAAAGAAAAATGGATAGATTAATGGATAAAACTTTGGGGGGGGGGTTAAACCAATAGATCTTCATTTTGGGAACTACATTATCCTCTTTCTTGCCATGAGTTGGATGCAGTCAGTCTGGATTCTGCATAGTAACATTTACTCGTGTGATGTTGACAAAAGTTGTCAGGACATGAAATAATCTGGGTGCCATTGTAAACATAAACTGTGGTGTTAGCATGGCTAAAAGGCTAACAAGAGTAATCCACAATGTAGTGAATTCTACAGTTTTTAACAAATGCTTTATTGACAGTATCTTTTGTCATTGTTCTTTTACTTGCTGCACCCCTCCATCTCTGCTGCATGTAACATTTTACCCTGAAGTTAAACAAAAACAAACAATGACTCCCAAATGAAAGGTCACTTCCCCCTCAAGCCTGGAGGTATTTAGCTTAGCTTAGCATAAAGACTGGAAACATGGGGAAAATGCTGACTGGAGGTAAGAAAATCCACCTACAAACTCCAACAAACACCTATTATAATATCTTGTTTTTTAAAATCTGTACAAAAAGTCAAGAGAAGAAACGAGACATTGTGGTTTTAACTAAAGGTCATGTGACAGACTATTTTGTGGCTGCAGTGTCACAGTTGCAGTGATTTCCTGGGGGTGTATTTTGTTACTTTTAGACAGGGCAAGACATTTTCTCAGACTGTTTTTCCTACTGTACTTCTAGTTGTTTATATTTTGTCAGCAGAGAGTGATGGGGTGACAGGGTGGCTGGGAAATGAAGCAAGGGCTGACATGTGGTAAGAACAGCAAGACAGCTCAGGCCATTACACTCAGCTTTTGAGCCCCTTTTTTTTAAAGGTTGGGGTCAGCTACAGAACAGCAGAGTGGCTGTTTGCTGTTAAATTTAAGGACACAGCTCGCTGATCTATATGCTGTCTCAATGGAAAGTTCCTCCAGTCAGTAATTATACTATGGCGTTTACATATGGCAGCACTCACTGTAAATCTGCATTGTCAGAGGAGCAGACTTGGCAACAACAATAACTCAATTCACTCAAAAGTAGATTGAGGAGGCAGTAAACAGAGACTTCATTGTGAAATAAATTCCAGACAGGAAAATGGAGAAAATGTTAATGGAAGAGAGCCAAACCAAACAGCCCTATTCTACAGAGAGACAGTCGATAGTTATCTGATATAGGACTAATAGAAACTTTATTATACAACTGAAATAAGATTTTTCTATACTTTGCTCTGTAGAAAATAATAGAAAACTGGATTATGAGTAATTTGCAAATATTTTGAATGACATTTCTTTTGCCAAAATAAATACAGAGATTTCAGACCAGTTATCTTGATGCACTTCAGATGGACGGAAAGCAAAAAAAACAAAGATGACAGATTAAAAACCTCTTGTAATTCTTAGCACTGAGTTCACAGGAGGGTTTGTGTGACTTTTAATCAACAGCATAAAATTTAGGGGAGACCTGGGATAGTTGGGACTGACCTTAACCCAATGGACAGTTGCAACATGTTGATTAACTTAATGAACTTTTGTTTTTGGTTTCGATAAGCGTTGTATTCCAGAATCATGCATTATTTTACAATAATACAATACTATTTATTCATCCAGTAATTTATTAAAAAAAACAGTTGGTATTGTTTGTTTGTGCATAGAACAATGGCCTACCTGGAGTCATTCTGCAGATGTTAAAGATGCTCTTCAGTCTCTACATTTTACCCCAATATCTATAATGTTCCCACACTATCTGTGTGTTCTGTCAGCCATTACAGAACCTCACATGTTAGCTTGATAAACTGACCTGGACACTTGCAAACCATGTTACTTAGAAGTTAACGAAACAGTGATTCAAACTAACTAAGTTTTGTTTAATTAATAGAAAAGGTCAGGACAGTGTGACAAAAATAAATCTCATACAAAATAATAATAATAATAACAATTTTATACCTCCATACCATCTGTTTTTCAATAAATGCAGCAGGAGATGTTTAGTGAATCTTCTATCAGTATCCTCCTTGTGGGGAACAGGTCTAACTGAGCACGTGCTGAGTAACATCACTCTAACATGTTTCTGAGTGGAGAAATAAGAATTGTTGTAACGGCCCCCTGTTGCAACCATCCCTAGTCTCCCCTATTATTAGATAAAAAGCATCAACATTTAATCAGGAAAAGAATTTTGTCATCATTATGTGAAAATTCTTAAAAATCCTGCAATGCTGATGTGTTCATCCGATTTAAAATATTGTAAAAAAAAAAAAAAAAAAAAAAAAAAAAAAGTCTGTTGTTTTTATACATGTAATTGTCATATATAGGTTATGTAACCTATTTTTTTATTATTTCATTTTAATATTAGTAGCCCTGAACTTACCAAGATATAGACAAGAAGTTCAAGAAAAAAATGCAACATAAACGTAAACAACATAACAAGAATAATCAACAGCAACAGATGGGGTGAGATTCAACACGCAGACACACCCACTTTTCAAGGTTCAAATTAAATTCCTCTGATCAATATGTCCCACCTGCCTATACTGTTTCACTCGGTAGATACGTAAAATACTGTTCATCTGGACTTTAACAATATAAAGTGTATCACTAAATAAAAAGCTTCAACATTTAACAAACTTGCCATCATAATGTGAAAATTCCTCAAGATCTTATAATTCTGATGTTTATTCATTCATTCATTAATTCATTGTCTGTAACTGCTTATCCTTGAAGGGTCGTGGGGGGGCTGGAGCCTATCCCAGCTGACACTGGGCGAGAGGTGGGGTACGCCCTGGACAAGTTGCCAGTTGCTGATGTTTATCAGATTTAAAATTTTCTAAAGAAGTAATTGTCAGTTGTTTTTCTTCAGATAACCTTCAGATATAAACTATTTGACATCAACAGCAGGCAGATAACAAGTCTGTTAATGAATTTCTAAAAATGGTTCAAAAGCTTTCTGACAATAACAATGTTTAATTATTCTATTTGTGATCACAAAATGTAATCAGCTAATGGTCTTGACCAGATTTGATAAATCACTCCTGCTTCTTGACTCAGCAACTTTGGTGCCTGGCAGAGTTAAGCGCAAGGTCACAACGCAGCTGCATTATTAACCGAGGCAGTGATAGTACAGTAGGACTGGATCGCTTGGATTCCCAGTGCATTATGGGATACTCCAGCCCTTCCCTGGCCCTCTCATTTCCACAGAGCATCTGTGAATGAGTAAACCTCCTCCTCTCTGTCTCTCTACTAGTCGTCCTCTCCACAAAGGATGAGTCAGGCCTGAGGACTGAGCTGCTCGGGGACGTCGATAAGAGCAACACAACCACTATCAAAGCCCCAGATAACGAACATATGCAGAGAGCAGCTGCTGCCAACACGTGCCAGCGCTGAGCTGAGCCGGGACGTTTTGGTCGAGATGATTTGTCTCCTCTGAGGCGGCAGAGGGGATGTGGAAAAGACTGCACCCTCTCAGCTCCTGCAGGAAGTGCTGCAATGCAGGGGTGAAACAGAGAAATAGGAAGCTGGGAGGCAGTTTGTCCAACAGTCAGCTGCTCACTCTCTTCCTCCATTTCCTGCCAGGCCTCGTTCCTTCCTCTTCTCACTGTTTTCATCTTTCATCATCCTAGCCCTTTCTGCCATACACACATGCGCGCGCGCGCGCGCACACACACACACACACACACACACACACACACACACTTAAAGCACTGGTCGTACTCTGGCCCATCATTACTGCAGCGTAGACAACAGTAAACAGAAAGCACCATATGGTCGCACTTGGCTCTGGACATCAGCTGCAGTGTTTGGGTGTCTTGGAAGTAGCTTTGGTCAACAAGGTGACAGTGTGTCTTTGTTTGTGTGTGTGTGTGTGTGTGTGTGTGTGTATAAACACTGGGTGGGTTTGTTATGGAGTGTGTTTCTGTTGAGGAGGAACTCTTATGTTTTGACAGAAGTTTTTCACTCTAACTTACTTATTGGCATCATGACACTACAGTGTCTCCTCAGTGAAGGACAGCACAGGAGAGATGTTACAACTCAGTCATGAGAGTAAAGACATAACTGCTTAAAGATGATGCAAATTAAAGGATTTACTCTTAAAATAGTTTATTAATAAAGCAAACTATTAGGGATGTTGGGTCAACAAAAGCCCAAACATCTTGAAGTTGTGTAGAAAGAAAATGTTAGGGATGTGAAATAGGGGGCAGCATATCAAAGTATCGGCTAACTGATACTAACCATAGTTGCTGTTAGCTAGTTAGTTCAGGTAGCCATGCGGCTAGCAGTCCTGTTATACCCCCTTTTGACTGAGGTGGTTCCAGGGCTGGTTCAGAGCCACAGTTTGATTTAGAATCCGTTTTGACAGCCAGCGAACCAGCCAGAGTGGCACTAAGTCTCTGCTGGGCCAAGAGTAAGAACCGCTACGTCAGGGGCTGTGGGCAGGATTATAATGAGCAATCAAAAGGAAATGTCTGCCATTGTGGTGGAGATTTTGAGCCAAGCTAAAAGCTGTTGTTGATGATTAATACATTAATATGTTAGTGTCAGCACATGTGGTCTGTTTGTCCAAATGACTTCTATTTATAACGTTTGCTTTGACATCTTTAAGCAATACAAGAGGCTACAGGCTGGTGTTACATCATATTTGAATGACCAACGGATCCTGCAACCCGCATCGTTTGAGGAAGTACTCAGATCCTTTATTTAAGTGTCTGATGTATTAAATACATTTAATAAAGTACATAATTAATACTGATGAGTTAATGCATAAGCAGTATTTTAATTTATCAGTCACTCGCTGCATGATCTGAGTACATCTTCCAACACTGTAGATCACATAACGCTGGCTGGGATCGCCTCCAGCATGGGCTCCAGAATCAGAGCAGGGCGAGCAGGCAAGGGAGCCTCGCTCAACAGCCTCCCAGTGAATACAGCCAGACCAGGACCGAACCCAAACCACTGAGAACGATGGAAGTCAGTTAGATGACAGGAAGAAGTCATAAATCCTGCCTCTCCAATGTTTGATAAATAGGACACGGGCCAAACTGAAACATCAAAGTATACATCAAATTCATTTTTCCTAATGATGGTTTCTATCATTTCAGGCATTTTTTTTTCATGCTGATGTGGGTCCAAGTGTTCATTTTTCTGATGAGTTTGGTTCTAATTGGTTATTTGGTTTTACGCCATGATTGACAGCTGAGCTCTGCTTGTGATCGAGTCAGCTGGCTGTTTGAGCAGGAACGCTATTACTGCGGCTCCAACACTCGTCACTATTGGCCAGACTCTGGTTCCAAATGACATCACCAGCACAAGATGGCAGTGCTGGTATCCAGGATATTTTGGGCCAGTTTTGTACAGCGGGAGGAAGGATAGAAGGGTCGTTCATCTTTATTTACTGTCGTTGGTTAGCATGCTACCTTCAGTGGAGATCTCTCATATGGCTGTGTTCCAGCTCACAAATCATTTCATCGCCTCCTGATTGATATTCTGTGATGATTAATATCTTAAACATTGTTTTCCCACAAAAAAGTTGCTGGAAGAACATCTACTCTGTCTCTCTCATTAAGAAATTCTGGATCTGGCCTTGCACCCTCACGCAATATGTTGACCGGGTAAAAGTGAAGTGTGCATGAAGATGGCGAACATTAGCATCAGAGGAAATATTGTAGAGATTCAGCTGAACGTGTTTGAGCCTCAGTCAGACCCAAACTCACATGAGGAGACTGTTGTGCACCAAAATCAGCGACTAGAAGACGTATCAGAACGGTATGTGCCGTTAGCATCTTTTGATTGTTTTTATGTTGTTTATAAGCTTGTAACTGGTGGTGGCTGACACAGCTAATGCTAACTCTCATTCTCTGCACTGACTACGCTGCTCTGCACCAGAGCTTTCATGTCACGTGGCTTGAATTTGCACGTTATACAATGATTGTGCACACACATCTCCCTCTTCAGTAAAGCAATGTGAAAACACCTCTCTATTGACAACAGTACAAGTCAGTTTAGTCAAGGTCGGACATTTTAGAGGACATAAACATCAGAAAAAAAAACACTGTTGAGTGAAAGAAATCTTTTAAGCATTTCAGGAAGCTGTATCAGAGCTAACTTGAGCCGCAGTTGGCTAAACACGGTTATCATTTAACTGAACGTGGTTTTCGTGCCATGATTTGTCAAAATGTCTGCCATGTAAAAGATCTGTTAGAGCCAAGTGTAGATCAGTTTTGAAGATTTCTGAGTTTTACACCCCCCGCTGGGGTATGAAAAAAATATAATGTGGCAGAAAGCAAATCTCACAGCTGAGCGACTCACAGACCCAGTTAGACTCATGATGAAGAGCTGAAAACAACACAGACTGCCCCAGTTTTCACAAAGGTTAAATCTTTTCTCCATCAATACTAATGTTATCAGATTGGTCCTTTCCTGCAGCACACATTTTTATTCATCATAGGTGTTCTGTAACAATAAATAACGCCAACAATGGCTTTGTTTGTCCCAGTAAATCAGGACAGTGTGACGAGACACCCCAGAAGACTGATGCAGCTAGATTAAATTCAGCTATCATTAGTTTTATTAATTACATTTGTGCTTTTCCTGCTGTGACATTTAAAATGTCTCCTGACACATCATCCGGAGCCTTCTATACTTGAAAAGTAGCTTCCTTAACCTTAACGACAGGGTGTAGAAATGATCGGAATCAGCAATTAAAGCAAATGCATGGATGTGTGAAATATGTGGTGTGGAAGTGCTGAATCGTGTCAAAAAGAGGAGAAAAGATGCAGAGTGAGCAAATCGCCCAGATTTTTTAACGGTCTAGTTCCAGGGCCAAGACTGACGAGGGGAGATACAACAGATAGTTACGTTCTGAACTCAGCTGATCTGTTCATTATAGGAAGGAGGTTAATGTAAAATCAGAAGTAAGAAAATGAGATCTTGAAGATGGTACTTAGAAAATGCACGTCTTTCCAACAATCACATCGTCACCCACACCAAATGTCTGCAAGCTCGTCTACTGGGAATTGGTGGTTAATAGTTTCACGCTGCAGTATATTACCAACTTCTTGCATCATACATCAAGTGGAAAACAATTCTAATCACAGGGGTAACATTAAAACAAAAGTAATTAACTGCATAATATCTTTCTACTAAATTTCCCCTGCGAGTTTGTTCACATATATTAGCTGAAAGGCAGACCATTTCATCTATAATACTCACAAACATTTCTCAGTGGTAATGACAAATGTAACTGAGACAGTCACATAATCAAAAAGTGGATTTGATCAGCCTGAAATCTTGAGATAAAGGACTGTTTCCAGGACTTTTTCCTTAAGGGACCCCCTCTCAGTCAATGAGTAAACTGACAGCCCCTGACAAATGGACACATTTAATGGATACATAATATTCAATGCATAACAATAATTGTATGGGGAAAAAAATGATAATCTTTACAATTAATCCAAAATGATGAATACAATAACAGCTGGACATTTCTGTTAAATAAGAGATTTGGCTGAATTTTGGGCAGATTATTTCCTGTAAATATTGCATCAGTGATCCATTTTCCTGATATGTTTAGAAACTTTTTATATAATTCTCTGTCTGTATATTATATTTGATATTAACAATAATACATACTTAATGGGCTTTTTAAGTTTTCTTTCACCCCTTAAAATCAAGGAAGGAAAAGACAACAACAGCTTCGATCACATGCACATAATATTCAGTTTTTTCCCTTATTCTGAAAAAGACCATGTTCCTACTAAGCTGTTTGCATGGCTAATGAAAATCAATACTTCTTTAATATTCCCAGTTACATTCAACTATGCATGGGCATGTCTTTCCGTCAAAATGGTGTTTTTTTCAAAGTTTTCCACTGGTGGTTGACTTGTTTTACTGTGCAAACACAGCCTCTCCAACACTGTGATATTTGTGCTTTCCAAATATTGATATCAAATATTGAAAATAATGTTTAAATTTAGGTGTGTTTCTTCCTCCTTCCTTTCTTTTGTGCACACAGTTGGTGTGTTAACAACAGAGTTGTATGTCACAAACTGCTGTAAAAACCCCAACTGAGACACATATTCTGAATCTGCTGTGTACATGTCCAAAGAAAGCTCCTAAAATCAGGCAGATACATGTTTGACAGATGTGCTGCTGGCAGCAGGGAAAAAGACTTTGACCGAAACATGGATGACGTATGCTGGACCTACTACAGTATAAATAACGAGAAAGAAATAACAACAGAGATTCATAAGATCGAAAGAGTTACTTTTTCTGTAAACTTAAAGATGAACATCTTCATATGACAGTAGGAAAAATTAGCACAATTTGTCAAACCTCTGAGACGACCAGATTTTATTACCATAATGAACTGAAGGAACATTCACACTTTTTATTGATTTGTTATTTATTGTATTTCTGTTATGTGTCCAGATATCAAACTGTAACATTTATGTAATGATGTGAAGCCAAACTGCTGCAAGCTCTTTCATTTATTTATTTCCTATTTATTTTTCTCTTGTATCGTTTCCTCTCTGGGTGTATATAGTTATGTTTCTTTGTTTTTTCTTTGAAAATGTAAGGAAATAGCTCCTTGACTTTAACTCAAACCAAACAAGGTACCATATATACTCATATATACCCATATATACAAAAATGTATAATGTACATATATTTTCTCCCCTTTTCCGAGTATCTGCATACCCGTTTGTGTTACTGTACTTGAAGTTGTAATAGTAAAGGAAATGAAAAAGGATAAATAAATAAAACAGGATAACTAACTGGTTATTTCAAGACAACGGCATTAAAAAAAAAGTTCTTGGCCTCTGTAGGATTGAAAAAAACAACAAACATACAGATATATACGTCTACACACATTATACACACTCCTCTTTCGTCCTCCTGGTGCTGAAAATAGCCCGGCCAACTAGCGAGGTATATTGGTGCATTTAGGGTGTGAGCAGAGGGGAGGGAGAGAGCAACATTTAGAGACACAGAGGGAGGTAATGCATCTCTCCACCAGTGAAGGATGTGTTGCCCCACTGCACAGATCTGGGGCAACATGGCGGAGCAGTACTGAGTAAAGAGAAGCCAGAAGGGACACGACTCTAGTAAGTAATTATCTGATCCTTCTGCACTGACTTCCTACATTTCCCCATCTTTTCCTCTGGCCTCCAAGCCATTTCACATCAGATTTTATTCGACACGTTTGCTAATTAAACTGTGAGCAGTCATTCTCCTGCTACCCTCTGTGCCTTATTAAAAACACACCATAAAGTGGTGTGGATGCGTGTGGAGGAAAAAACTTCTAAGGCTACATTAATAAAGTCTGCAGTCCAAAGGCCGGCAAAGAATACAAGAACCAGATGTGTCAATCTTGACATCTTCCATTTTCTGCTCAGGCAAATCTCCAAATCTCAAATGTTTCATGCTGGGAGAGGAGGAGACAAATTGGCATCATTAAGAAAGTCCTCCATCAGCAAATCCTGAAACAACAGTCCATATTCTGACTGCATCAACACACCAGAAAGAAAAGAAGAAGATCCTCATCCTTCTGTTGCTGTGAGCAATAAATGACTTTATTAAGTGTCATTTAGAATCTTCGGGACATAAATAGAAATATGCATAATATTAATATTTCTCTCGTGTTGTTGTTATTCCTGGTTATAAAGCCTCTGCATCTGTTCAGCTAAGAGTAGGACTCAGAATGACCAGATGAGGGCACTATAAATGCAGGTTATTTTATAAAGGTTATCAATATCAGTAAAATGGCTCTGCATACTTCAAGGAGGCTTCGTGCACATTTCAGCATGTATGACAGGAAGTCACCCTCACAGTATGCTTTATGTCTTTATGTCACAGCATGCTTTTAGAAAGCAGTTTAGAGTTAAAGAGTAATAGAGATAGGGACTGTTTTATCACTACACTTCAGGGGGAAATATGGTACTTTTTACTCCACCACATTTATCTATAATCCTTACCGTTAACCTGTATTTTTATGAGCCTTACTATTAAACTCTCTATACATTTTGGCATTATGTATGTTTTGGATTTGCACTTCGATATTATATTTTCATTGTTCCCACTTTTTACTGCAACTGCTGAACAATAATTTCCCTTGGGATAAATAAAGTTCTATTTTATCTCTTTCAATGAGTATTTCCTCCCCTTTCCTCTGTTTACTTTTTCCTTTCTCTTCTTTCTTTCTCTCTCTTTTTTTCGTCAAGCCTATGTAATACTGTAAAAATTCAAGCAGCTCCCTATTCTGTGTCAATGTCTTTTTCCACAAATGCTTCCAATAAAAGTGTGGAGCGAGGAAAAATTATCCACCATTTCACAAAAAGCAAAAATTAACCATCTCACAGCCCCTCAGATTTATAGTGTGACCTAAAATACCAAACTGAACACAAAAATAGGCATCTTGTCCAGCTACAACAGTACTGATACATCACTATTCACAATCTCATAATGTCATATGTGATAATATATCACTCAGCACAAGTTTTAATTTTGTCAGCATTATTTCTGTACTTTTACTGAAATAGTATTTTGAATGTGGATCCTTTACTCGTCATAAAATACTCACATAATGTTGTATTGGTACCTTTACTTAAAGGCTCAATAACTGGTTTATTTTGGCCACCTAGGGGCAGCGTAACATTTACATGTCAGACTTTGCTGATATGACAAACTTGTCCCTCTCTTTCAGATAAGCTCTACCAACTCCTGAAGGAAATATCAGGCTATGTAGCTCCTAAATGCTCCGCTATGTTTCACCAGCTAGCTGCCTACTTTGCCAGTCTCCTATTTGGTGCAGAGAAGGTAGAGTACAGCAGGTTTTTAGAGTGTTTTAGCTGAAGACAGCTGCCTCCTGTGGCCAAAAACGGCACAATGGGAACAGTGAAAAGTGAAACAAAACATTAAAGTGGTGGGCCGGACGGCTAAAAAATGAAGTGAAGCTCCATGAAGTCATGAGGAGCTGCAGATTCACGTGATAATTCTCTGTAGATAATCCAAACTACCCCTTTCACGCTGCTTTCACATTGTCATTTCATACAATTCTCATTACAGGCACTTTAAAAAGTTACGGTTAGCAGTTCTGGAGAAAGTCAGCTGATTGTTGAGTCTCATTCCCTGGTCGTCAAATACCAAGAGCCAGTTATCTCAAAACGTCAATATTTGATGTGAATGAGACTCAACGATCAGCTACCTCAGAGACAGGCCGAAGTGTCAGACTAGATTTTCTTAAGCCTGAAAACAGAACCAAGAGGAGGCGCAGAAGTCTAGTTTTCTCTCAGACCACTTGAATTAATTTTATGCTGAAAGCTTAAAAAAAAATAATAAACTGCCTGCGACAGCTTTAAGTGAAGGATCTCAATATTTTTTCCACTGCTGGTACAAATCACTCACTCAAACACTGAGACTGAGCTGATGTTTGTTTTGTGTGTACTTCACTTGAGATGTGAAAGAGTTCTTTTACCTCCTCTGATATCACTCTCAGCTTTTCATCCTCACTGTATTACAGCGTGTAGCCTGTCAGTCTCCTGCAGAGGTGGCAGACAGGCGTACAGACACAAACATACAGCACGCAAACTAAGCTACTGATTGTTTCTGCTCCATCTGGTACTTAAATATATTAATTTGTTCGTGAAGCACTCAAAATTGATCTGTAGAAAGGTATTGATCTTGCGCTGCACGACAACACTGCAGAGGTTGGGCTGAAACAGCCTGTACAGTCATTACAGTCATGTTGTGCCTCTTAAGTAAATAAAGCCGGTGGCAGACAAATGCACTGAAGTAGTACAGTATCATACAATGTTGTTGGTCTTTTGTCGTTGTGGAAATACGTTCAGTCATTTATCTACCGCGTGGTGTTATGTGATTCATAATTAATTTGGAAACATCGATTTGTGCAGCTTGAAATCAAAACGGCTTTTAACTTGCCCTCATTCTGATCCAGTCGTCACCTCTTCATCGTGGATTTCTCTTCAGTGCTCAGATATTGGATACCAGTTCTGTAAAATGTCAACCAGATGCCCACAGCAGGGCTGTAACTAATGATTAGTTTCATTATCGATTAATCTGCTGATTATTTTCTCATAAATCGTTTAGTCATCTGGTGTATAAAATGTCAAAAACAGTTTAAAAAGCTACAGTTTCACAAAGTCCCACTGACTCAGTGATATAAAACAAAATAAAAAGCAACAAATCATCACACTGCTGCAACCAGAGGAAGGTTTTAGATTTAAAGTCAAGATGAAATGAAAAATGCCTTAAACTTTTCAGAACACATCCCTCATCATATTGTGCACCTATTTAAAAGGACAGTTCACCCCAAAATCAAAAATACATATTTTTCTGCTGACTGGTAGTGTTACTTATTCATCCAGATAGTTTTGGGTTTGTGAGTTGCAGAGTTTTGGAGATATTGTCTGCCTTGTCTACAACATAACGGCACTAAATGGTACTCGTCTTGTGGTGCTCAACGCACCAAAAAATGCATTTTAAAAAGCAAAAACTGGTGTCTCTTTCCAAAAATCATGACCTGGACAGTCAAAATAATCCACAGACCTGGTTGTGAGTATGGCAAGTTACATTTTCTGCCAATGGACCACAGTTTCTGCAGGTTTCAACAAGCTGATTTAAGACTTTTTGATTCATTTCACGTCCCTACTGGCAAAAAAAAAGTATCTTAATATTATATTAATCTCTTAAAATCAGCTAATCCAAATTGCATAATGTAAGACTTCTTGTCTTTTCTCCACTTGAACGTGGAGCATATCAGGGTGAGCCACAATAAATTCTGGCTGGGCTGCAAAGTTTGTATTTAATCAATGCTACATGAGAGGGTGTGCTTTAACATCATAATTAACATGATAATATATAATGTGATGTCCAATGAAATTGTGATTATTACCAACAAAATAAAAGCTGCAATACAAAATATAGCGTATACTGTGGGGCAATTCAGTCTCAAAAGACAAAACTTTTTGCTAGAGTTGTGATTTATTTTCATGAATAAAACCTTTTTCTTTTTTTTTAACTAGCCCTCCTGTGGGTGAAGTAACAATTTTAGTGATGACAAGTATGGTGTCATGCTAAGTTGAGCATGTTTTACTTACTACTGGAACTAACTGTTGTATAAAATGCTGCGTTCAAGTGGAACTCATGAACGTCATTATAGCAAATGTCATGAACCCAGAGCCATTTCACAATGTGGGTTCATGTGGTCTCTTCTCATAAACACAGTAAACATGATCCCATTTAAATGCACTGATGGTGGCTACTGGTTCCATGTTGGTTCAGTTTTGTCATTACACTGTGATCAATACAAATTCTTCCCCAAAGCGAGACATTACTGCACCGTTATAGAAGTAATGCTAACATTATGATCCAGTTGATTATTAAAACCTGTCAAAATTGCAGTTGAGACACTTTTACATTTGAAGGCGTAAAACTCAGATTATTGCATTTCAGTTTTTTTAAGGAGCTGCAGAAATCCTGTGTGTGGCCTCTTGTGTGCTACTTGTAACATCACCATGTGTCTCTGGTGTTACTCCAGTCTGTGTTCAGCATCGTCACCCGTTTCTTTTTGGATCCACTGGCTGACCACAAGAAGCTCAATCTTGGCCAACATTTTACGAGTCAGAGCAAAAAGGGCCAGATGTTCAATTCCTGAGCTATATCTTTTCTAGGCAGCTCCACCTTAAAACAGATCCATTCGTCTGTATCCTCGGGCAAAGAAATGTCGTACTGATGGCATCCAGCTGACAGAAAACGCACTGCAGCACCAGCAGAGACATCAGTTCAGCAACTTTCACAGGAAAAGCTCTTAAACTCTACAAAACGTCTCCCCCGACAGCACTGTCTGTGATAGATGTCAAAACGTGTCTCAACACAAACAGATCATCAAATGTCATTTTGTGAATTGGGATCATTGTGCTTATACCTACAGTACAGTACACACAGAAGAGTGTGTGTGGAGTATAAATGGAAAAACATCAACAGTGCTCTTCATGTACAGTGATGCACCTGACAGCCTGTGACGGAAGATCTCAGTTTACTGAGGAGGACAGGATTATAGGCTGCAGCACAGAATCCCATTTCATGAACCATCAAGCAGCAGAAGTGCTCCGGGCATGATCACCTCCTCAGGAGGAGCCGTGATGTAGAAACTTAAAGGAGCTCAAAACGAGGCCTCCTGATTACTGCAAGAACCGTCTACAACCTGGAATAAAACATTACTGATATTCAGATGTCCAACAATCCTCAATCTGTCATCAAATTGTCCAACAATTTCACTGTTAAGCCACTGGAGGTGTTCAGCTCACATACATGTGGATGCCTGATAAACCTCTTATTAAGCATTAATCTCAAAGATAAAACATGGACAGAGACCAGTGGGCTCAGACGTTTTAGATCTATTTGGTCACATAACAAACACAGTGAGCCTAAACAGGTTTGGGCCAGATTACTCCAAAATATATTCAGTTACCAAATACAAAGTACATGGGATTTTTGCAACTAGTAACATATTCCACTGAGTTCCAGAGAAAATGTAAGGCATGTCTAGTCTGACTACATTTGGATTACTTGGATTACTGGTTACTTACCAATATTTTTTCTCTTTAAATATCTGACAGATTTTCAGTGCAGATAAAATACATTTCTGCAAAGGGTTCTTTATTCCGTTACATCCACCACAACGTGGAGCACTTGCTTAAGAAATCTTGTATGTCAGACGCATTATTCATGAATTAACAATGAATTGGTTCGTGTGAAAAAAGTTTTATAATATTAAAACTGCCATATTTTAAAGATGTAATCAAAAATGTAAGTTATCCTCGACAACTATAACCTAATTTCAAATTTCATCTGGGTCCGTTATAATTACTTATTTTTGTAATCTGACTAAATAATCTCAATTACATGTAATTTGTACAAAACTAGCCTGACAGTAAAATAATAAGACTGAGAGTCTACAGCCATGCTGGCAGATCTGGAAGGTTGTGCTTCAGTACAGCATTGAATTGAGCTAAACACTAATGTTTCACATGCTAACATGGTTACAGTGGCCATGCTAACATGCTGATGTTTAGCAGATGTAATGCCTGCCATGTTCACTATCTTAGTTTAGCATGTTAGCTTACTAAGATTTGCTAATTAGCACAAACACAAAGTACAGCAGAGGCTAACAGAAACAATATTCTGTTTTGCTTTTAGGATCAAGGAAGCTATTTCTGTGATTTTTTTTTAAATTTCACTAAACAATTTTAATTGAACTGACTTAATGAGAAATCCTGGATTAGCATGTTAGCAAGCTAACATTTGCTAATTAGCACCAAGTACAGAACAGGCTGATGGGAATGTTATTTTGCAGGTATTTGGTCATGAAGGACAAATTAAAACTCTGATCTGATGACAGGACTAGATGAAAAGGCAGAGAATTATCAAAGTTGCTGCAATTAATCCT
The DNA here is from genome assembly GCF_056507025.1 of Lutjanus erythropterus. Lineage (NCBI taxonomy): Eukaryota > Metazoa > Chordata > Actinopteri > Lutjaniformes > Lutjanidae > Lutjanus > Lutjanus erythropterus. Next base: position 36,347,689 of record NC_139318.1, on the reverse strand, counting down.
GAGGGAACACAAACCAAATTTTATGATTATCAAACCAACAGAAAATTTACTACAAACCACAAATGTCAACAACATGCTGGTGCTAGAGTACAAGGACAGATTAAGAGTGGACGGAGCTTCTGTGTCTGAAAAATGAAACCAAGTCCCTTAAACCTGTAGTTTTCTAATGCCCAGTAGGGGGCGACTCAAATGGTTGCAAAAAGAAACAGGCCTTTCTTCTCACCTGATTTATGACTACAGAATACAGTTTCCTTATGAATTTATGGTCTCATTTGCTAGTTTCAAGTCGTCTCCACTACAGCATGATGTTCATTTTGTAAATTCGGGTCCTATTTTGAGTAAAAAAAGACAATAAAGCAGGGATTACTTTTGGGCGTGGCTACCTTGTGATTGACAAGTCGCTACAGCAGCATGTTCTCGGGTTCTCAGTCAGATCCAATCAGGATAGAGGCGTAGCAATGTGCATCCATCCGTCCTAAATATGATCACTTCTGGTTCTAAAAAAACAAGATGGCGATGACCACAATTCTAAACTTGCTTCAAAACGGTAGTCCACAAACCAGGTGACCTAACAGTGGGTTTACATTCGGGTAAAAGAGGATCACCAAACTCCAAAGATTAATCAGAACCATGAATTTCTGCATGACATTTCAGAGGAATCCATCCAAGATGAGATGAGATGTGAGTTGAGATACGTTTACTTGCATGCGTATTTACAATGTAAACTGAGTCCTGCACAAGTCTTATAAAGGGACACGTTATAACAGAAGCTCATCTAAGAGATGTAACGCTGACTTCATCACCAGACATCAGCACAGGCTGCAAAACTGTGCAGTATGATTAATCCTCTCTCAGTGTACAGCTAAATGCAAATTCAGCAAGAAAAAAAACAACTTTAGATGCATAAGGATATTATCTCTCCACAAAATGTTTTTCATAGTCCAACATACATTGAGACAGTTGAAAAATATTTGAATTGACTTTTTAGAGTTTTTAGAGAAAATACTTCTTTAATTGTCATATTTCTGCTGCATATCCTGCTTGGTACCATTGCAATTAATCTCTCTAGCCCCTTTTAATTAGTCATGTGAGCAACTCATCATCCATGACCATCTTAGCAGTTAGAGAAAGAGGTAATGGAGGGAAGCATATCAACATTTTAAGTGTACATTGATAAATATGAGCATAAGTTTGCTCTCTTATTGAATTGTTAGGTCTCTTTTTTGCTTTACATCCGCCATACTTCTGCCATATAAAAACATGTTACTGTAAACCCGTTAAACACATATTGCAGCACAAAATGCACCAAACCAAGTCCATACTATGGGACAGGAACACTGTGTGTGTCAGTATGAGTGTGTGAGTACAGTCATACTGCAGCTACACACCCCTTTATCCATCCACCTCTGCTGATGCCAGAAAGGAAGTCCTCATTTGGCACACACACTCAGGACTGTCCCAGTCATGTACTCATAACACCCCCAGGGACTGAAGAACCCACTGCATCACCTGATCTGTTCACACCACTGCATCATAGACAGCACAGGAACATACAGTACCACAGAAGGAGAGCATTCACACAAATCTGTGGTGGAAAATAAAATATTTCTTAATCCAAGGGGGGAAAAAAGAGGAACAGCCACATGGGAGCAATCTGTGAGACATAATAAAGACAATTTGCTGCCTAAATGACGAGTATTTCAAGCTACATAGTAATCAGGGCCCATCAGAGGCTGTAATGCGCAAAATATTGAATACATATTAATGACAATTTTGTCTCCAACCACCTTCCACTACAATCAGCAAAAAGAGTATTTCACTAAAACACATTTAAAGCAAAGGTTGCAAAGGGCTTGGCATAAATCCATTGGTTTAACAGCTAATAGGTCGACACAGATTCATAAAAACACACAGTGAGCTCTGCAGACTCTTGCGTGGGCCCTTCACTCTTGCTGGCTCAGCACATTTGACTTTGCACACTCTCCCTCAGAGCTTTTACTGTATAAGAACGAGCTGACTCTCATCATCCATCTAAAGACTCACTGACACACTGTAAAAAATGCATGCTGATGAGAAGAAATGCTCAAAACAACTTATTCTCAATCTTCAGTCTTTTCTTGTTCAGGAAAATGTTTACCCCAGTGTATAATAAAGAAAATATACCTTACTTTTAATCAATTCTTATATCTAAATTCTTAGTTTTTAGTGTTCTTTCTAAAGTCAAAGAAATTCCCATCTCAAGTTCTACCCTCTCTCTCTTTCTCTCTCTCTCACACACACACACACATTTGTTTTTGCTATGTAACATTATACTGCAGCACTATGATGCTACGCACCAGGCATGAGGACTTACCGGCATGCTGTAAAAGTTCCACTCAGGCAGATTTAATATGACTTTAAGACACTGAAATGAGAGGCGACTGGCAAAACGCTAACACCGTCTGCTCTAATTACCCCTGAGTCCATCTCTTTCTCTCTCTCTGCAGAGCTTTTTTTTTTTCCTGCACATTCAGAAAGGATGTGTGTAATGAGGCTAGGTGCCTCTGTGACAACCTGGCACGCAGCAAAAGCCCCAGTAACCGATGATGCTGTCTTTGGACAGAGAGGAAGAAGAGGAGGAAGAAAATGCTGCTTACCTTGATACAGAGGTGTGCTGCCTCCTGGACAAGGAGTGGAAGCAGAGAACAGGGTCAGATGTACTCTGCACAGCAGGAAAAAGAAAAAAAAAATCTTAACAATCTGCACTTTGGTTCATCCCACTCTCAAAAGACATCTCAAAACCTCCCAGTGCTGCTAGGTCCCAGTTTCACCTGGGGGTGTTTCTGTCCAAGAAGCCCTCAAACAAGAGTTTCCTTAAGGTGCTGCTGAGGCACACTCAGTCAGATCAGGCAGAGGGGAGACGAAACACTCACACAGATTAACATTGTTCTAACACACTGAAATCAGCACAAGCATCAGAGCCGGTGCAGTTCCACTGCTGTATTTCCCGGCACTGTTCGCTCATTGGCTGAGGAGCTGCTCAATAAAAACCCTCCTTGTCATCAATTGGGTAAGGGAGGGGGGGTTAGATTTTCTGTGGCGCACTAACAACTATGCTCCTCCTCTTTTTCTTTCTTGCTCCATCACTTTTTTTCCTCTCAGTACAGGCATACAGGGAGTGCTGAGCTTTGAGAATTAGACGCAGGAGGAGAGGGAGGGAAGTGTAAGAGCAGGGGGAATCGATGAGTGATGAAAAGAAAGAGGTGAAGATGGTAAACCGGCAGTCTGCAGTGGCTCTCACACACATACACAGAGCTTGATTTTTAGGTCCTGTGCCTCACTGCTGCAGGAACTCTGCAGGAACCTGAGTGCAGTGAGGTGTGAGGACCAGGGAGGATAGCAGGAGGGAGAGGAGGGGGGGAGGAGGAAGGGTGAGGGGGAGTTACCGGTCTGCTCAGGCTGGTTTTGCTGCAGTGTAGAGGCAGGCAGATGGGAAGTTGTTGTTTTTCTTTCTTTTTTTTTTTTTTTCTCTAGCAGCAGTTGATGTGAAGCTCCAGCAGGCTCAGCAGCAGCAGCAGCATTAAAAGACAACTAGTTCTTCCCGTTCTTGTTTACAGGCATCGAACATGTAACTCGTGAATAATTCAGACGAGCAGAAGGTGGGATGAGCTGCAGGAGTGACACAGATCACTGCTGCTGCTGCCTCATTAACGAGACAGAGATTATAGAGTCATCTAATTAAACAAAAAGTGTAAAAGTCAAGCAGGAGTCAAACTGCATATTGAAGAAGAGCATTAAATCTAGCATGATGTCGCCTGCAGACCAAACATTCAGCTCAACAACTTGACATTTGATGTGTTTTATGAGCATTTCTTTTAAGATCAGTCCAATAACATAAGAAATGAAAAAAGAAGCCGTCTCTGTGAATAATTAAGAGCCTCAAATTGAATTGAATTGACATAATGAAGTCTCATTCTGCCATCTGAAATCAATACAGTACCTGATGTCATACACTGAACAGCTGGGGAGAGCTGCATCACACTGTCACTGCAGGTTTCTCCAGGGAAATCCATCCAGTATGCAGCTGGTTCACTGTTTACTTCAGCCACTGTGAAACAGCATGAAATATACAAAATCTGATCATTTCAAAATATTTCAGATAGTGTCACTGTGTAGACAACTACAAACACAAAGTCATGGCAGGTATGGAGCTGCTAGAACGTCACATGTAGCATTGTAGCTACCTACCAAATGTTTTTCCAACCACTTTTTGGAGATGATGTAACAGCATCTTTTTATATTGCCTGGATGTCACATGCAACATCACTGTTGTGACAGGGTTTTAAGTGTAACGCTGCAGTAACGGCACTGCAACGTAACATTTTAAGGGTGATGTTGCAGTAACATCACTGCAACGTGACATTTTACATGTATCATTGCAGTAACATCACTGCAACATGACATTTTACATGTATCATTGCAGTAACATTGCTGCAACCTAACTTTTAAATATAATGTTGCAGTAATGTTGCTGCAAGGTAACTTTTTAACTGTAATGTTCTGGTTACATCACTGTAAACAAACGTTTTAACTGTAATATTTCAGGAACGTTGCACCATCACAAATGAACATCACAATCACAACATTGCAGCGACACATTGTGTTTGTAGGAAGGTGAATAAGAGATCTCAGGGACATCATTGCTCCAAAACAGTCTTTAAACATGAGAACAAATGCCTCAAACTGTACATAAATCACCTCCTCTTCCTCATACCACCTTAACTGCACAAGTCTGGGAGAAATGAAAAGCGTCCTCAGACAGTCTATCCTGCTGATTTAGCAGTGCAACATTTGTTAATGAAAAGCAGCAACAGGACAGCGGTGCGAGTGCCAGTTTCACCATTACACTTATTAAACCTTCCGGGAACGTTGCCAAAACCTCTGCAGCAAATAGCAGCCAGGCCCCCCTTCAAGGAGGAGGACCCACAATGATTTCATTGCCTTTGGCGTTACCCTTGACATAGCAGCAACCAGGCAGTGCTCCGTGCATGACCAACGATTAGAGCAGCTCCACCAGATGAGTCAGAGATGCTGCATCGAGAAGGCAGTCTGCCTCTTTATGAACTTTCCTTCCCGCCGTGTTTATTTCCCTCTATTCCTCGAGGGTGAAATGATGGAGAGAAAAGTTTTGATGGGATCCAATTATTCAGCCACAGGATATTTTGTGATTGCCTCTTGCTGGACTTCATGGCAGTAAATCATAATAGATGAAATAGAGACAGGAGATAATTCAGCATTAGAGGTGGAATATGTGCCTCAGGCAGCCATGTAGGTCTGGTTTCATAAAGGTGAACCAGGGAGTCTAATGAGCCTCAAACATTAAATGAAAATGGAATCGTGAAACAAGAATACAGCCAGCTGCTCTATGAGGGAGCTAAATGCTAACAAGCTCATACTGGCAATGATAACAATAGCGTTTCCACCCAAAGATACCAGAACTTTTAGTTCCAGGAACTACACTTAAAGGAACTAAAAGGTTCCTTCAGCATGTTGTTATCTGCATTTCCACTGCTGTCCAAAGACCTGCAAAGATCAGGCAAATTAGCCTGCTGACACATGGAAAACTGTTTTGCATGCAACTTTAAACACTGATGTCATCACCCCATCTGTCTGCATGGTTTCTTCTGTAACTCCATGTTGATGTGTTGAAGCACAGTGAACTAAAAGCAAACTGGTAGCTAACGCTAGTGTTCACTAACAGTAGCTAACATTGGTGTTTGCTAACTTTAATACGTGTAGCTGTTCTTTTAATGCTTTTTCACAATGGATGCCAGATATTGTGCCTGTTATTTCCACTCTTTTATCCTCGCAGTCAGCATTGTTGTGAATTTCCCAAAAAGAACATCTTTGAATTTCTCTACATGGTGTTACCAAAACCTTTAACTCATCTGTCCATCGTTATTTTGGCATGTTTCAATGTGTATTTCAGCATGTTTTAATGATTAAATGAATGAATGATTCATAAGTTAAATAAGATTTGCTGTCTGTAATACCAATTTGGGGAAAATCCTGTCCGAGACTCTTCCTATCATAACTCAGGACTTAGGATAGGAAGTCATTGTAATACTGCCCCTGGGCCCCTGTAGTGGGCATGCTCAGAGTTCCTCCAAAAGTTCCTAGTCCCTGGGGAAAGTGAACATGGCTTATGCTCATGTTGATGTACTGCAGGTACAATGTTTACCATGTCCACTATGTTATTTTGGTGTGTTGGCATGCTATCATTTGCTAGTTAACACTAAAGGCAAAGTACAGCTGGATATAATCAGTTTTCAGGTATTTGGTTATAAACTAAAGTATTGGACAAGTTTGTTCTGACACTGACTTTGGATGAAAAGTCAGAGGATTGTCAAAGTGATTACAGTTCATCCTGAGTCATGCATGAACACACAAAATGTATTGTCAATCCATTCGTTGTTGAAATATTTCAGTCAAACCACAAATCAACAAACATCATGGTGTCACTGGAGAAAAGGTCAGGGGATCACCAGAGTCAGTAGGAGCAGACACTTTGTCTAGGAACCATGAAAGTCTGTGCACATTTTCATGGCAATTCATCAAGTAGTTGTTGAGATATTTCAGTCTGAAACAAAGTGGTGGACTGACACACTGACAGACTGACACTGCCGTCCCTAGAGACAAACTGCTGGGGCTGCTAAAAGGCTAATTTTCCAAAATAAGACCTTGCAGAACTGACATATTTTTTAAATGAAACTTCCACAAAAAACATATAATCAAAACGTACAGTAAGCAAAAAACACAAACTCATACCTCACCATCACTAAAAACTCCTCAAAAAACTGAACACCTCTGTAACCAACACAGACCTTTTCCACAGCAGCCATGTTGATAGGAACTAGTGGGGAAACACAGATGTTACCAATGATACTAATTAAGGTCCTGTTCCAGTGTAGCAGAGCCTTGTTAGTGAGCCAACATGCACAATAGCAGCAGCCTGACTCTGTTTGACCTGAATGGAACAGGACCTTAATTAGTATCATTGGTAACACCTGTGTTTGCTCCACTATTTCATGTCAATATGGCTGCTGTGAAAAAAAGAGTTTAATGTGTGCAGTTCTCATCCCACAAAGTCACGGTTACTGTAAGAGACAGAAAACAAATATAGGATTCGAACATGTGAGGCATATTGCTTCAATACCTACATTATTCATCAGTGATTTAATAGTGGTTTTCATCGGAGGTTTGAAACTTCCTCGGCGCAGGAACGAAATTAGAAAGTCTCTCGCTCCCTGACCCTATTGCAGCATGTCAGCATCCAGGGACCCACCAGAAGTAGGCCTGAGACCCATTATGGCTCCCAGCCCACAGGTTAAAGCCGCATGATGCAAAGTCTGCAGCTCAAAATGGCAGATGTATCTATTCAGAGGACTGTGAATGAAATGGGCAGGTAACTGTCTTGATCGCTGAATTGTACTTCTTCACTTTTCAGATGCGAAGGCAGCAATTTATGATTGTGCCTCTGTTAAATGGCTTTTTAAATCCTCCCTTTTTGAGGCCTGCAGATGTTGTTGCTCAGTTGAAACACCAGAGGATGCCAGACTCAAACAGTCAGTGTTTTTTTTTTTTTTTCCTCCATAGTAGAGCTGGATCACTCATTATGCAACACACTGTAGTACACTTTCTTACTGTCTCTGCATAATATTACAGAGTACATACTACTGGGAAACATTATTTTTGTGCAAAATATGTCACCAACATCTGTTTAATACAATTTTAACATGGTCAAGTGAGGGAGGGAAAGGGGGAATATAAGCATTATTGATTCTTTTAAATATAAAAAATGATGATTATGTTTTCTGCTTTCTATTTGCATTTGTTTCCGTTCCACTCTTTCAGTTTTCTAACCTAACAGAAAAGCACATTTTGCTGGTCGGTGGAGCCTCTTGTTCCCAAAATAACCTGAGCGAGATGGAGCACCGAGGCTAATTTTGTCAGCCTCTCTGTGTGAACTCATGTGTCTGTGTAACCTGGATATCTCTGGCATCCTGCCCCGTACTATCACTATGCCAGTAACTCCAAGTCCAAATACTTACAAGATCAGTATTATAGTCTGGTATTATTATTATGGCGGTCCTGGCATACTGCGATGTTCTCCTGGGTCTCTATGAGCCAAATGAATAGTGCCGCTGTCTCCAGATTCTCACTGGTCTGCTGCTGCCAACAGGCCTTCATACAGTCGAGCAGCCGAGTGAAACTGTAGTGGAAAGTAATTCAATCAATTTGAAGATGCAGGACCTTTCTGCGTTAGTGTAGCCTGTTAGTCCTGTCAAAAACTGAGTTTCTATAACAGCACTAAATGCACTTCAGCTTTAATTTTTTGTAACCTTTTAACATGAAGATTTGGTGCTAATTGTGCAGATCAGCATTTGAATATTACCACATTCTTGTTTTTATTGCTGTTTTGGGTATGCACTTTGTTTTGTTCTATTTGCTGTCTTTCCATGTATATTGTATGGTATTGTATTTTGTGAAGCACTTTATTACTCTGGTTGTGAAAGGTGCTGTAAAAAGAAAAATCACTTAGTTGTGATCTGTCTTCTAAATTGCAGATTGTCTGTTTACCAAAACACTGCTATTAATTAAATATGTCTGACTGCAAGTGAAGAGGATGGTGTTTTTTATTTTTTTGTTTTGTTCGGTATTGTCGACATGTTCTTTTATGCACCTGTTCTACTACAGATGTGCACATTTTTCTTCTTTGATAACCTCTTATTAATTTCCTTTGAACAAAAAATTGCTTATATACAAATATACCAAAATATGAATTTGTCATTCACTTATTATTGGAAGCTTTATTTGTCATGTACAGTATCTTATATTGTGTCAATACACATTTCCTCATATGTTTGCATGTTGAGCTGAACCTGCTCTACACTAACTCACAATTCTCACTTCCACTTGCAATTCATGGAAATTAAATAAATGGACATGTACCAGTTAAAACCTTTCCTAAAATGTCTAACAAATGACACAGTTTGTTCCTGGAAACATACTGGAAATGATTAGTAAATATACAGATTTTTGCCAAATAATTAAACTTTAAGCAACTCAGTCACTCATTTATCAGTAAAATCAGTATAAATCAAAACTATGAAATAGTTTATAGATATACAGTCAAGAGCACTACATGCATGATTGTCCCTGCTTTACTGCAGCTTTCATCAGTTTCTCATAAAAACTGCACACAGATAGTTATTTAGAGTAACTATGTGTGCAGAATACCGTTCATACGTATGTTAAAGGGAAAAGTCACCACTTTTTATGTGGAATCCAGTCCGTCTTGATGGTTCACATAGTGACATGTAGTTCCTCACTGTGTGTTATATTGACCAAGAAAGCTGAGCTCTCCTGCTGCAAAATCTGTTTTCCTTGCAGCATCAACACTGTCACAGTGATGCAGTTGGTGTTAAGGAAGAACTACAGGCCATTACAGCTTGGATTTATAGTCTGCTCCTTTGGGCAGCCAGGGGGCATGCTGGAACAGTATTTTTGTCACCTAATGCTATATTTATTTTGTCCAACAAAATAACAGCTATTGGCCAGGGTGATGATACACAGCAACATGGGTAGGAGCATCAGATGTGCAATGCATCCTGGTACATGGAGGCACGGCACAGCTCTATGAGAAGAACAACTCAACATTCTCAGTCAATACAGCACACTCTGAGGAATTCGCTGTTTCGTTTGATTAAAATGATCATCAACACTGGCTGGACATCCACACTAAACACTGTGAATTTTCCCTTTCAGCAGAATATTAAATCGTCTTTTCAACTTTTGTAAACAGTGGAAGCCTTTTCACACTTCAGCTGGACATTTCAATGTAAAGAACAAACTGTATTGAAAAAACAAAACCAGAAATTAAATTATTTATTGATATAAACGCGTATACATGTTACATGTAGTTCTCCTATGAGGAACAGTAAATTAATGTTGTAAAATTCTTGGTGTACATCTAGTTACACTAACAAGGGAGGAATAGTGAAATGTGACAATTTAGTTACCATAGACAGAATCGTTGGGAAAAAAGCTGATTGTGGACATGGATACGGACTCAATATAATGTAGTGAACGATAAAGGCATTAAGCGAAGACAACAATGTTCATCATGACACAGGGTAACACTCGGCGAGGGGCCACAAGCAACAACCCTTTGGCAGCGTGGTCACCAGCCATATATACATGTTCTTGCAGGAATCCAGCACCTTCCTGTAAAGACACAGAAATAACGGAAACTTTAAAGCCTTTATTCATTCATGATTGTGGATGACAGTTTTAGAAGCGCTAAAAGTGTCACGCACCTTATGCTGCAAAGGCCTCATTCCTTCTGCTCCTAATTTGGGATTGCAACAGATGAACAGAAAACAACAACAGGTGTTAAAAAGGAGCGAGTGCTGTAGTTGTAGAGACGGCAGTGATTCAGAATCGCATAGAAGAATTTAAGAAACAAGGCATGCATGAACATTTTTCTGTATTTACTGTGATATGTGTTAAAAGTAAACTTTATCCAGCAGTTTGGTATTATATAAAACCTTCACACAGACTAAAGTACAAGTCTGAAATGTTTGATATGTGTTAGTATTGAGAGAGTAACCTGCTAATTAAATGTTGTAACTCGGCCTTTTAAAGGAGGCTACTGCTGCTGCTGCTGAGTCGAGGAAATGTGATTAAGTCACCAAACCGCGTACACATGAGGAGCCACCACAGATTTAATTTATGGGTGCTACCTCTTGGACTCTTTCAGTGGCAGAGGCCACCTTTTCCAAGTTTAGTGCCTCCATATATGGAAATTAAGTCACAGAGGCGGCAGATGTCACCTCAGGACTCATATAGACGAACCTATCCAATACTTCCCATTTAATTGCATTAATTTCACAATTTTGCATGCTGTGCAACTAAACTACAAGTTTAATTCCAAAAATAATAGACTATATTTGCATGTATATTTTCTGAGTATGATTTAAATTTGTGTTTGACTTAAGTGTATTTATCAAACATAGTTATAAGAAAGATATTCAAATAAGATCATGATTATTTCTGACCTGTGAGAATGTGAATGTTGACCTATTTCTTCTCTGCATCTGCAGCTCCTGGCTCTGTTAAAAGCAAAGACAAGTTATTAGCTCTCAAATGGTTAAATGCAACAACTTCAACACAATTTTTACACCAAGAGTTTTTTTTGTTTGTTTTTTAACTTACGTTTGACTTCCAGCTTGCAGCTGACAGTTGCCTCTCCGTGATCGTTCATGGCTTTGCAGGAGTACACGCCACCGTCAAAGTTACCGGGCCTGCGGATCTCCAGAGAGCAGATACCCTGGACGCAGATCTGCCTGTACTTGGGGTCGTCTCCGATAATCATCTGGTTCTTCATCCACTGAACCTTGGGCTGCAGAAGTAAACAGATTTAGATTATGCATTATGTGATTTGCGCATGATTTCCTGCAGGGGCGTTTCATCCCCTCACAGCAATCATCACACAAATAAACAAGCAGCAGTGGTGGTTCTATTTTTGTTTGTGCTACATGGCAAGAAATAACCCTTATGATTGAAGTGGACACACAGCACACGCCTGCTTTGGGAGTTTTAATGGCACAGACCTCCTGGGGCCCTGCAGGGAATGTTACACATGTGACCCCGCTTCCCTGCTGACCTGTCACCCTTATGGCCTCCTATCCTCCTCTCCTGCAAACAACACCAATTCTAGCCTTCTCATCAAGATCATCCACCTCAACTGTCCTGTTTGTGACCCGGTGGGATTAGGAGCCCAAACAGGAGGTGAGAGGCTCAGACAGCAGGCTAACAAGGTCAGGCGAAGATGTTACACATTCTCAGCTCAAAGCCGAGCTGCTGACAAGTGCTGGTGTTACAGTTTGATCCAACAAACACTGAAAACAACACTTGTTCATCAGTTAGAAATTACAGCTTGGTAAACTTCTGCATTTCAACATGCCAAAGCCCGGGACTGTTGTAAGGGGTTTTGTCAGTTTCACTCATTAGATAACTTCAAACCTTTTCCCAAACATGTTCAAGTGTTTAGACTGCATCTCTGTGTTTGATTTGTTTCCATTAATTTCACAAAATAAATGACAATCAGCTGGTAGCGACTTGTTTAAAAGCATCAGTCCAAAGTATTTAGATTTGTAAAATGTTTTGTAATTAAAATTATGCCTTGGTTGCATGTCATTTGTGTACATGTAATATGAAACTATAAAATTTTGAATTATTTTTAGCTAGTAGGAGAAAGTAAAGATTAACTAACAGAGGTCCGAGAGTCAGCCCTTGTGGAACTCCACATATTACTGGGAAACACTCCAGTGCGCCTGTTCAATAACAGATGACATCCAAAATTTGAGATATGGTGACTGAAACATGCTGAAATTTATGAATTACATTGTTGGGAAGCCGAACTTGACAGATGAAATATGTGCAGGTGCTGCTTAAAGAATAATATCAGTTTTTTAAAGGTAGAATCATGTTGAATCTCAAATTTTGACCAAAACAAGGAGTTATAACCATGGAGATCCAGTGCTAGCTCATGTTGCTCGTGAGGTGCTAATATTTTGTTGTTGGTTCAGTTGAAAAAAATGACATAACATGCTGCTGGTCAAGCAATAAAAACAAAATGTTACTGTACTTTGGGGAATCCCCTGACGGAGCACAGCAGCTTGGTGCTGTAGCCGACGGTGGTGGCTCTGTCGGTCAGAGAGGTGGTGAACTTGGGTGGCTCGCTGAAGTCGTGTTCCTTGTACTCAGGAGGCTTGTATTCAATACCTGGAGGACAGAAGAGAAAGAGATTTGACCATGATGCTCCTACTGTAAACCTTAGTCGATAAACTGTAAGTCAGTCCAGTCTTTTTTGAAGCCCATCAGTTTGCTTGAATGATCTGAGTCAACAGTTCTTAGAACGTGTTATCATTTCTTTTTCTTCCTTTTTTTTTCCTCAATGATCAACCTAAAGGTCAGTTGCATGGAAGCAAACTGGTGCAACTGTATGCAGGATTACATCTCTGTCTGTAATAGAACTAGAAGAGAATAGTGAGGCAAATTTATGTATATAGCACAATTCATACCCAAAGGCAACCCAATGTGCTTTACAGAGTACACTGGTAAAAACACCAGAAACAAATGATAAAAACAATAGAAAAAACACAAGCAAAAGCCCACTGAATAAAACCAATAAAAGCAAACAAGCAAAAAAATATATAATTAACATAAAATTAATTAAAAGGAATATTAAACAGGTCGGGCTTCAGCTTGGATTTGAAAATGGTCAGAATTGTCTCATCATCATACATTTGAGCAGCACAGAAAATAAAGGCAGCTTCACCATGTTTAGCTTTGACTCTGGGAACTGCCAGTAAATCAGAACCAGCCAACCTGAGGGGTCTTTCAGGTTCATATGGGTCAGCAGATAAATATCTTGAGATCGACTGAAATTTAAATCTGAATCCAGGAAAAGAGTGTAGGATTTGGCAGCATCTAACTGTGAGTTTGCAGATTACAAACAAGTTGCCTCACCCTCCCATTCCAAGCACACATGAGAAAGTATAGTGTCCATGAAAAATTCAGTATCTACTGACAGTGTTTGGTTTATCCATTCTGGGCTACTGTAGAGACTATAAAGATGGTGGTGCAATATGGCATCTTCCATGCAAGAGGACCTGTGCTTATTCTAAGGTAACAAAAACACAACACTTTTTATTTTCAGGTGATTATACGCAAATTAAAACAAATAAAACAAATATTATATTCAATTTAAAGTTTTCAGGGGAAGACCACTGAAAACAGTTGACTATTGCCTATCTGTAATCCATCTGTTGCCATGCAGCTAAAAATGTTCTAATAAAGAAGAGTGCACTCAGTAGAGTGCAGATTTCTGCAAGAAAACAGATGGTGAAGCACCTACTGCAATGCCACCACAACTGACAAATGCAACCAGCAGAGACTGGCAAATATGTGAATGAAGTTTTTTTTTAAGTATAGTCTCAGTTTTCTTTAAGATGCATAGAATCATGAAATGGTATAGGAATCGAGTATTCAGGGTTCTATATGTATAAACTTGATAAAAAAAAACAATAAATGGGACAACAAGTACAAACGTTTTCTAACATTTTGTTATTAATTTAGACAATTACAAGCTACCTGGTGGCTTTACAAAAATGGAGATTTATTCATTTCGTATTGTGCCTAACTTAAGCGGGTCTTAAAATATATGGTATGGACCTACTCTGCAGATTCCACCAAACTTTTCTATGGATGTCAGTTTTTGAGCCATGACAAAGGCAAAAATGGCCCACAACAGATAAGTAGGCACGTCTTGTTTTCAGCTTAGAAGTCATTTGTGGCCCCTGCTGACGGGTTAAAAGCAGTGAGGAGTTAGCAGTTGGTAAAACATATAATAATATAAGATTTTTAAGGTTTATCAAAAATGTTTGAGTCACTACAACAAGAGGTCTGTGAGCATACAGTCATAAATGTGTACAAAAAAAAACCCTCGGCTGATGGGTCCAGTAGTATTTGAGATTAGCTGCGGACAGAGTGGACACTCGTAGAGTCACGCACACTCAATGAAATGGAAATAATAAATTAATTCCGCAGTGTTTGTTTCCCTGTTAGTCAAGGAGCAATAAAAGAGAACGGTACCTGTCTTCAGGATCTTAGCCTCCTCCTTTGCAGTACTAGCAGACTCGCTTATTCCGCACTTGTTCTCAGCAAACACTCTGAACTTGTAGGTGTTGCCCATGATGAGGTCAGAAATGGTGGCATTCAGTCTATGGTAATGCTCCAACACAGTGAACCAGTCCTGCAGAGACACACACACATTGAAGACATGATGATGATGATGATAATGATGATGATGATGATGATGATGTATTAGAAGAGGAATTTTTGAGGTTTCAGGGTTTACTGTGTGGAATTTATCCTTCTATTAACAATCATCATATATATTTCACTATGACCACGCATCAGACAACCTTTTATACTGTAAAAAAAAAAACTTACTCCAGTCTTTTTGTCGGCCTTCTGGACTGTGTAACCTGTGATTTCTGTGTTTCCGTTGTCGGAGGGTGCAGTCCATTCCAGAGCAACATTGAAGCCCCAGGTATCAACAATCTTCACGCTGGCAGGAGGTCCAGGCAGCTCTGCGAACAACCAGGCGGCGGATTAAGAATGTATTAATTTCAATTAATCTTATCACACCAAAATAAGCATCAAAAACACTGTTCTTCGCTGTATACTGGATACAGTTGACTCTTCATAAGTCCCGCCCCTTTTGGAAGCTCCGTCAGTTTTCTCCTTAAGGTGCGCTTGATTTAACTTGGAGATCAAAAGTTTTCCACGGTATTTTGGGCATACAAACACCATCCACAGACAGTACTGTATGTACAGCTGATTTAATCAAACAAGTACTAGTAAACAGCTTTCACTATAGCTGATGTGTGGTGCAGCCATATTGGATTTTGTGGTCAGGGTTGATGAGGTTCCTTGGACTTTGGAAATTCAACTTCAGAAGGCATTCTAGTTGAAAATTCCAACTAAAATCTACATCATTTGTTTGCTACTTAGTTAGCTAAAGTTTTGCTCTGTGACAAAAGTCTGTCTAACAAGTTAGCTAATCTATATCAATTGTTAGCTAGCTAGCTAACGAGCACATAGCATATCTCGTTGCCTTTACGGGCTTTGGTCGTTTGGGTTTGGTTGGTTCTTGGCAGGTTTAGGCATGAGGAGAGTGACTAGGGTAAGAATATCAGGGTTAGCCAATCAGAGGCAGAGCAGGGTTGAAGATGTCTTTGGCATTCTAGGATTAAAGAAATGTCGCACACAGGAAACAGGAAAGGAGAGAGTTGCCCGAGGTTCTGCTGGGTACCAAGCTTGCTCGACTGTTATTGGAGCACAGACCAAAAAGGGGCGAGACTTCGGAAGGGTCAATCGTACGCCCTCCTTCTGACAGAATCTCAATATTCAGCTCACCAACAATCTGCAGGGTGAGTGGAGCCTTGTCCTCGAAGTCGTCCACCTTCACACACATCTCGTACACTCCAGAGTCTTCCCTCTCAGCTGCACGGATGAAGAGGATGCTGTCTCTCTCTGTGCTGCGGATGTTCACCCTCTTCGTGTCCAGGGGCTTACCATCCTTTGTCCAGGTGACCACGGGTTTGGGTTTGCCCTGAGTGGATAAAAAAAAGGGAAATCGGACAGTGAATTTGTTTTTTTGGTGGCTGTATTCATCATGCATTTGATGAAAGATGCTCATCATTAGCTTACAGTGAAGGGGATGGTCAGGTTGATCTTAGCACCGACGTTAGCGACGTATCTCTGCCTGAGGAAACGAGGCAGGCGGACCTTTGGACGATCTAGAGAGAAAAACAATGAACGAAAAACAACAGATGACTATTACAGCAAGTCAACATTTACACAGCACTTATATTGAAAGCCTCTTTGAAGTTCTTTTATCTGCTGGTTCCACAGGGGATCAGCGAGGGTAGAAAAGGATTTCCAGGATGTGCAAAGTGATTTTTTTTGGAGTGAAGCAAGAAGATTTAATTTTCTTTTGCGACCAACAAATCCTGAGGAAATCGATAAAGCTGCTGAGCCGATCTAAGCCCGTTTTAGCTGGGGAATCTTCACTGGCACCATCAGGGTACGTCTGTGATTTAACTGGCTATAAAAGTAACTGTATTCTAAGTCCTTTATCCCTTTTGTTATATTTCTGTCTACTCAGAGGTGCATGCCTGTCATTTTAATTTTATGGCATGATGTGTTAAAGCACTGAAACAGAATACAGGACAAAAAGGGCTCTGTACAGATTATAATGAAGTTAAATAAAATGTGAAAAAGAGCATAAACTGAATGACAGGAATCAGCAGGATAGTTAATATTTGTGTGTGCTTTTGTGTACACATATGTATGTTTTTTATACATGTATTTTGTTTTGGCTATATACTGTATTTTTTAGGATTTGCCTATTGCATTTGTTATATTGCATGAATCTATAAAATATAAAATAGGTGTTGTTTTAATAATTCTTTTGTTTAATATTTATGGAAACTTTTTTTTTTTTTTCAAATGTGATTTAAAAAAAAAAAAGATCCTGTGGGTCATTATGTAACAAACTTGCTCAAAATAATGACTATTATTTTGAAAAAAGTTTCTCTTTATTTTGTGATTCTATTGTCATAATTTTGAGAGGGATTCTCATTATTTTAGGATACTAAGTCATATTTTGACATACTAACTCATTACTTTGAGATAATATGTCATTATTTCAAGATTCAAGACATTATTTTGAGATACTAAAATTATTTTTTTGGTAAAGTGTGAAACTTATTTGAACTAACAAGAATTCTTACAATATAATTATGGCATTATTTTGAGAAAATGTGTCATTATTTTCCACATTTAGTCATTATTGTGAGCTATTCAGTCTTTTTTTGGGTTTTCTCATTATAATAATTTACATTACACTAATTTTCTTTTTTCATTGTAGTTGGTGGAAAACTTTTAATTGCATTTTAACATGATCCCTGCTCAAGGTTTACGCAGATCAGAAGTTAATTTTAAGACTTTTAATAATCATCATGAATGAAATTTAAGACCTGTTTCACATCCATACTTGTGCGAGTCCCAGAACAGTGTTTGTGCAGATTGGGTCGTGCGGGGTCAGACTTTAATGATGCTACAAAAGTGAAACAAGCTCGAGCTAGATTTCACCGAACTTGTACTTACCCGCATTAAGTGACAGTAACCTTTCATAGAAACAATTTAGGTTATTATTTTGTATTTGTGGTTCTTGGTTCAACATTGTTTTTGTTTTGTAGTTGTTAATGGTGTGCAACTTCATAGAAGTAACATTATCTTCATAATCCAATCAATTTTTGAGACCTGTCAAAGTTGAATTTAAGACATTTGGCTTTCCTTCGTCACCTTTTAAGACATTTTAAGGCCTAAAATTCAAAGTTTGGGATTTTTAAGACTTTATAAAGACTTCCTAGTCTGTTTTATTTAGTTGTCCTTTGTGTAAGATGATATGTATTACTGTGTTATTTGGACAGATTAAGTTGAACTGACACATGAAATTATGAGCGTAAGAGGTGTGTATCTGCAGGTAGGGAATTAAATAATAACATCACAGGTATGAGGTGTTCTGGTGGCTTATTTACATGTGTCTAATGTAACTGTGAGATCCCAGCAGAGGCCACACTGCTGCACTTAACCCCCTTCCCTCTTCTCTAAGCTTCCCTCGCTCCCTCCACTGTGCACTAGGTTATAAAAAGCCCAAAATAGCCCATCAATAATCATAAAAAGAAAATCATAAAGATAGTTAGCCACTGTGACGTTTGAAATGGTACTTAAGCCTCAGAGGAATCTTGCTGAGGCTCATTTGTAAAAGTGATTTGGTGAGAGGCACCACCTGCTGAGTCCAGCAGAGCAACATTTGTCAGGACTCTAAATTAAGCCGACGTACTGTAGCATATCACCTCCTCTATGACGCAGGATTGGGAGCTTCAGTTACTCCCACTCTCATCAGAGCACATTAAAATTATAGATGAATTAATAAGGGTGCAGTAATCAACTGTTTTGTAAACACAAACTAGATCGTAAATTGTTTGGTGTACATTAGAACAAATATAACACATGTTAAGTGTCTTATCACTTCATACAGGGAGGATTAACCCTAATGAACATCCTCTCTGTGGCATGTTTCAAAATAAACAGTGGATCTCTGGAAGTGTCATGAGATTTGGGATGTCACCTGAGAAGTTAGATCCAACCCCCACCCCCACCCTCACCCAACACCCCCCCCCCCCTTAATGCAGAGATGGGGCACACTGGAATTTACCATCCACCCCCTCCCCTTCCCCGCAGCCCCCCACCTGCTTGCAGTCGGATCACTTGTCACCATCGATCTTGCGGAAAAGGAGCCCGACACTGGCTCTCAGCGTGAGTCCTTGCAGGGATCACAATGCAATGCCAACCCCTCCGCAGAAAAATCTGTGTTAATAGCGGCGACATCCCAGCTATTTTTCCAAAGCTTTGTGGCCGTTTTGTCGGAAACCATTCATAAGTCGTGTCTATATGCGGACCTGCTGCTATGGCGAGCATGACGGTGAACATGGACCTGACTATTGAGGTATTGCCAGTCCAGCTGGGATCAGGTTGCCGCCCCCTCCTGTTCAGGTCTCCATTACGCATAACGATGATTTGTGAGGGAGCCAAAGTAACGCTGCTCCTCCTTTTAAAGCCCTCGGGGTCCAATCAGCATTTTACCGCAAATCAATTTAGATATACTGTCTGTGATTATCGCTGGGAGGTTTTCGGCATCAGTACAACTGCCTGCTTAACACGTATGCGATTATCACACTGTGGTTGGGTGGATCAGTGCGGAAACGAGCCAGAGGACCCCAGTTTTATGCTGTTAACACTGCAGGTATGTGCCAACAGCAGGACTCGGACAGCTGAGAAGAAAACATTGCTGAGCTGTTTCTGTTTGACTCCTGCCTTTTACAGCTCCCCTTTCCCATAATAAATGTCCCAGTAAACGTCATGCCAGACCTGCGTCCAACGGTACAAACTGTCCTGATGTAACAAACCAATTACAAATTTAAATAAACATTTCTCATTTAAATTAGAACTGGTGATTTGGTTTTAATTTTTGGTCATGTTGGGGTTGAGTCCAACATTTTTGGCTGGGTAGCAGCGGCGATTAAACCTGATTAAATAACTGTGTAACTTTAAATACTTTAAACTCCAATTTAAAACATGATCCGGTATTAAAACTTACACTTGAGGAGGTTTAACTTTTTTAAATGCCTGACCTTTTGAGATGGTTGGAGAAAAATAATCAAGTTTCTCTCTCTCTCTTTTTTATGATGCATCTCTTCTTTCATTCAGTCCAGTTCAGCCAACAAGTAGCTAGCAACTTTTTTAGCTAGCCAACAAACATTGTAACGTTGTGTTAACTTTTTTTTAGTTTTCTAGCAAACAATGTAACACTTTGATAAGGAATACAGAGCAGCTGAAAGTTAACGGCTCCCCTCCTCTTTTATATTTACTTGTACTTGCTAGGTCTTGACAGCACTTGAATTAACTTTTTTAAAATGTATTCATTTAATTTTTTTTAATTTAATTTTTTTTCATTTTAAACCTAGTTTAGCTAAATTCTGATGAGATCTAACCTTAGATTAAATCAGTCGTTGTCAGTGCAATGCAGTCTTTGAGTACCAGATTTAACAGAATTAAAAGAAGCCTAATAATGACATTTACAGTCTGATTTGTCACTTACTTCTGACTATTTTAGACTCAAATAGACTTTGTAGTTACTATTTACATATGTATAGTACCTTTTATTTTTGCTTCATTTTAAACATATTAGATAGAAAAGGGCTTTTTTTCTGTCCCTTTTGCAACTTATTGCATCTGTTGGTGCCCATATTTAGCATATTAATTTTTTTTTCACTTTTCTGCATTTAATGGCTCCCCTCTTGTTGTCTTTTTTGTGGATTTTTGCATTTTAATAAATGCCCATATTGTATATAATATTTCAGGATACTTATCTACAGGATGCTTTTGCCCCTCATTTTGTTGCTGTGTCCCCTCAGTTTCCATGTTTGGGATCAATGAGGTTGATTTTATCTGTCATTTCTAGATGATTTTTGTGATAAAATGGTAAAATGACAGGGTGAGAAGTTCATTTCTTGTGTTGAAATGAATCTCGCTTTGTCTTTGTTAACATTTCTTACCAGCAACTTCCTTCACCAGGACGGCCTCGGGGAGGGCGACTGGGGGGCTGCGGCCACCGGCATTCACAGCCACCACACGGATCTTCAGACGGTCGCCGGTGGTCAGGTTCTTGATAACAAAGCGGCAGGACTTCTGCAGATCCTCATTGACTGCCTTCCAGTCATCAGCTGAGAGGGAAAATTATACAAAATTAAGATAGACTAATGCAATTCACAGAAGTGATGTTTATCTTGATATTACAGGACTGAGACTGTGATTATAATGTTTTCTGACTGTGAGAACTGCAGAAGAACAGATCTAATTCATACAGAATTAATAGATTAGAACAGTAAGCGCTGCTTTTTGCTTTGTAACGGATACAGAGTGATTATGTTTGACACAAATTTCTTGTATGAGAAACTAATTTGCCGTTCTGTGGGTAACCAGCGTGTGCTGTCTGCTGATAATAGCTTCAGGCAGGAAGTCTAAAAGCAGGACCTCCAGCAGCTCAGACCACAGCAGCTCCTGAAATGCCTCTTTCCTTGTAGGGAGAAGTTAGGTAGCTCATGATATAACTCTGCGAGTGACACTTCAGGAACAGCTGCAACCGATACGGCTGACCCACATTAAAGCGGCAATTTAACAGGTTCCCGAGGTTATTTAAAAAGCATTTAAAGATCAAAGATAAAATTATAGATATGTAGAGATATAACTATATTTAATGTAAAAACCTAAAATCACATGTTGAAATAAGAATTTTCACGGTAATTTAAAGGTCAGCTTTTACCACAGTGTATTAATAATCTGACCCTTCTCATGCACCTGTGCAAAAGCAGAGCAGGACTTGCAGGACTTACTTCCGTCCTTTGCGACTTCAATGGTGTATCCATCCAGACCGGAGTGTCCGACGACCTCTGGCTGGCTCCAGATGATGGAAACCGAGGTGTCGTTCTTGTCCTCAACAAACAGGTCCAGTGGAGCGCTTGTGGGCTCTGCAAACGCCAAGGAAAAAAAAATCAGTTATTCAGCTGCAAAGGGGCAGAAATGCTCAAATCAGAAATCAATGCAACGTTGAGGTTCATAAGAGGCGATGACGCAGTCTTTATTTTACCACTGTAATAAAGAAAAGAACAAGTTATGAAGATATAATCACGTTGAGATTTCTTTCTGAACTGAAGGTTACCTTTGGGTGGAGGTGGTGGAGGTGTGGGTGCTTTGGGCTCCTCTGGTGCAGCTTCAGCAGCTTCAGCTGATGTTAAATAGGCATTTGCATTATTATTGGCAGCATGTGATGAGCAGAGCAATGCTACGGCATCAAACAACAGCTCTCTGTGTCAAACAATGCTAACACTGAAGGGCTCGTTATCCAATTTATCTCGCATGACATAATCTATCTGAGAAATTAAAGACAGAGGAGTGAACATGTTCTGTTACCATCAGCGGGCGCTTCACCATCAGCAGCGGGAGCACCTTCCTCTGCAGCTGGAGCGGGGGCAGCTATTATTGAATGTTAGATATTAATAATTAGTGCATTGAGCAGATGGGACATGTTCTAACAGATGATGCTGAGTGTGTTTAGACTGCAGAATGGGCTCATGTAGAAGTTAGTAACATTAACTTTACCGCAAGAGGTTGAAGATTCAAATTCAGTATATATATTATACATATATATATATATACACAAGATATCTTTTGTGGCTCATGTGATTTCTTTTTTACCATCAGCAGGGGCATCAGCAGGAGCGGCTGGCGTTTCCTCTGTAGCAGGAGCAGCAGCTGATATTAGAGATTAGAATATGTCGGCATTAGATATTAGATGTTAGAAGATATTAGCATGAGATTTTAGAAGATTTTGGAATTACATATTAGTGCAGTTAGCTTTACTGTATCAGGTGGATGGTTCAAGATTTAATGATAAAAAGTTGGAAATAAAAAAGAAAAAGTTGTTTATTATTCCACGCTCTTTTTGTTTTCTTTTACCATCAGCGGGAGCCTCAGCAGGAGCAGCTGGTGTCTCTTCTGCAGCAGGCGCAGCAGCTGATATTAGAGGTTAGAATATATTAGCAGGAAATATTAGATGTTAGAAGATATCAGAATTAGATATTAGCGCAGTTAGCTTTAGTGTAGGAGGTTCAAGTTGTAATAGAACTTATATAAGACAAGTTAAGCCACTGATAGTTGATTTTACCATCAGCCGGGGCCTCAGCTGGAGCGGCTGGCGTTTCTTCTGCAGCGGGAGCAGCAGCAGCAGCTGATATCAGACGTTAGATGATATCGGCATTAGATATTAGATGTTAGAAGATATTAGCATGAGATATTTTAAAAGATATCACCATTTGATATTAGAAGATAGAAGATATTCAACTGTAAAAATGAAAAAGTTCAGAAAACTCAAATTCGCAAGGCAGCTTACTTCAACTGATTTTTACGCCCAACTCAACTAAAAGTTTCGAAAAAGTTTTTCCAACTAATAAAGTTTTGTTGAGATAATTCACATTTCCTCTCTAGATATACTTCAGACTTTAGAAACCCAAAACAATTGTATTTCAAAACTTTGCAGTGTTTCATTGAAGTGAAAGTGAATAATGGTCAATGATTTAATATTTTCAATTGCAACCACTTAATTGTCAAACACATAAATGATACAAATCTGGGGTGTATAAAACTCAAAACAGTCAAGTTTATCCAATGAAGAAACATACATTATCCCAACAAAAGATCATAGATTGGCAAAACTTTGTTTAGTTTATTTTAAAACTTAAGAGTTTGAATTTGATTTTAAAGAATCTAATGAAGGCTGCTGCCTTGAGTTTTCTTAACTTGATTATTACAAATGTAGCATTAGATATTAGTGTAGTTAGCTTTACTGTATTATCCTGGGGAAATCAAGGTTCAAGATTTTAAAAAGTTGGGTATTATTCCAGTTTTACCATCAGCAGGGGCCTCAGCAGCAGGAGCTGGTGTCTCTTCTGCAGCAGGTGCAGCAGCTGATTAAAGGTTAGAATAGGGTTAGCTATTAAATGTTAGAAGATATCATCGTCATTATATCATCATTAAATATTAGTATAGTTAGCTTTACTGTATGAGATTCAAGTTTTAATGATACTTATATAATAATATAAGATATCAGTTAATCCACTAATAGTCTGTTTTACCATCAGCAGGAGCCTCAGCTGGAGCGGCTGGTGTTTCCTCTACAGCAGGAGCAGCAGCTGATATTAGAGGTTAGAATAAGTTAGGGTTAAATATTAGTGTGGTTAGTGTTACTGTAGGAGGTTCAAGTTTAAATAACAAGTTATATAAGAAGTCTGTTAATCCACTGATAGTCTGTTTTACCATCAGCAGGGGCCTCAGCTGGTGCAGCCGGCGTTTCTTCTGCAGCGGGAGCAGCAGCAGCTGATATAAGAGGTTAGAGGTCATCAATAGATACATAACATTTTGAAAACATTTCTTAACGTTTTCAAAATGTTAGAACTGAGGTTAAATGAATAAAAATATGAAATAAAATAAAAAAAAGGAGAAGTTACAATGTGCAGAAATGAGTGAGTTAGGTGGTAAGTGAGATACTCCTCGGGCTCTGAGGGTATCGTACCCTCGGCGGCTGGCTGTTCTGCAGCGACAGGAGCAGCAGCTTCATCAGTGGGAGCAGCTGATGTAGATATTAGAGGTTAGAAAGATGCCTGAATCAATGTACACTGGAGATGATGTTAAAGAGTAATAGAACTGTTGTTAATATGCGTCTTCTGTTTCTTTTTTCTTTCTTTTTTGGTAAGTTATTTGGATATTTATATTCGTTAATCCTGGCTTGTTAGTCTGATGTATAAAAGCGCATATTAACAATAAAGTTACAAGTTAACATCACGCAGTTTCGCTGAAAGAAGGCAAAGCGCCTTTAAGTACAACTTCCAGTAAATTTTAGAACTCTAATAGTCCAAGCAGGCGGTTTATGCAGTAAGTTAACCATGCAGGTTCCCTTTTATTTCATCCTACCGTACCTACGGCGCCTTCGCACTGAGCGCGCACAGGCGCGTGTGCGTAAAGGTTACCGCGTGCTTACCGTGAGATGAACCGACTACTTTGGCTTAAATTAAAAGGTTAAACAACTCATCCGAGTCTCATCCAGTGAGAAATGAAACACAGGTATTCGGTATACAGGACGGTAAGTCTCGGCTCACGCGCCGCTGCGCTCGGTGCATTACCATCTGCGGGTGGAGGGGTGGGGGCTTTGGGCTCCTCAGCTGGCGGGGCAGCAGCCTCTCCCTCGGCAGCAGGTGCAGCTTCGCCCTCGGCGGGGGCTGGGGCGGCTTCAGCCGGGGCAGGCTCTGGTGCGGGTTCAGGAGCCGGCTCTGGTGCTGGCTCTGGAGCCTTCTCCTCCTTCTTGGCTGGTTCTTTCTTAGCCGCCTTCTTGATTGGGGCAGGCTTGGACGGCATGTTGGAGGTTTTCAGCTAATTCCCAACTCGATAAAGTCCTTAAAAACTGGATCCAATGCCGTTATTCCTGCGGGGGTGGCATGCTTATATAGGGCTCGGCAGGTTCAGGCACCGCCCCCTAATGAATTGCATGTAATAGATACTGGGACCCCTGTATGACTCAGACCACCATGTCTGTTTGTCCCACTCATCAACACTCAATGTGCATCATTGTATTTTCCACTACATAGATTATGGCCTAATTAAATAAAAAGACATAAAAACAAAAGCATATGAAGGGGGCCATTAGTTATTTACTTTAATCTTATTTTTACCTAAAGTAAAGACAGTTATGTTTGTGGTACAGAAAGAAATTGCTGTATTTTTTCACTAATTTAATCATTGTTCTCCTCTTATTCTTTTGACATTATTACAGAAGCCCTCCAAGGAAAGTGAGGAAAAAAATCTGGTGAGGCATCTTCTTAAAAGTTGAATCTAAATAGTTTTCTCTCCTGTGTTTATGAGTTGTGTTTACTCACTGCAGCAGATGGAAAAGAAATTTATTTTAATTGGTGCCAAAAACTGTCAGTGAGAGCTCAACTGCACTGCTTCACAAATGCTGGTGAGCTAAACTGCATTGCTGTCTTTTAAAGTTGAATAATACCATTACTGTATGAAATATAATAATGGTATTACTCTTATTGCTCTTATAACATTAATACAAACTATCTCAGTGGCAAGTGCGGAAAAGAAATTGTGGCGATTCTTTTTTAAAGACTGATCTAAATTGTTTTATTTTCTGTGTTTATGACCTGTGTTTACTGACTGAAATGGGTGGAAAAGATTTATTTCAACTGATGCATAAACCTGGAAGCCAAAAGAAAGTCATGACAGTAATGTTAAACCAGAGAAGGTCATTTCTGAAGAAAATGCAGTGTGGGGGCTGGATGTTGAAAAACTGATGCTAAACTGCACAGCTGAATTTAAAAGTTAAATAATGCTAATAATATATGAAAATGTGTAATATTTTCTGGTTTGTTGAAAAGTTGACCTTAAACTGAATTGCTGGTTTTAAATTATAAGAAGAGGCAGGGGAAGTTGTGTTAATTGTTGATGAAGAGGAAAAGAGAAAGAGGATGCAGAGCTAAACTGCATTGCTTCATTAACAGCTGGGAGCTAAACTGAATTGCTGGCCGTGAACTATTTTGAGATTATTTGATGAGAAGCTGACACTAAACTGAATTGCTGGCTTGAGGAGTTGAATAATAACCAAAATGTATGAAAGACACAGTCCAGTATGAATGGCTAGTTAAATCCTGAAAAAAGTATGAATAGTTGGAAAAGTTGGAAAGGGGTGAAGGATGCAAAATATAGTATAAGCTGGGAGTTAAAGTGCTTTACTTTACTAATATCTGGGAGCTGGGGACTGAATTGCAGGCTTGAGTTTGTACAAAGAAGCAGCTGATGCAGTATGAACAGTTGGGAAGAGTCTAATTAGTATGAATTGGACTGAAAAGTTGACTAAATCCGAATTAGTATGCAATTAAGAAACTGCTGAAGGAGTATGAAGAATAATCTGGAGCTACACAGAATTGCTTGTTTTAGTATTGAATAATGCCAGTGATGTATTAATGATGTGAAATATTTCCATGTTTGATGAACAGCTGTCGCTAAACTGAATTGCTGGTTTTAATGTGTATGGAGAAGCAGCTGAGGAGTCTGAATTGTTGGGAAGAGTCTAATTTGTATGAATGAGAATGAAAAGTAGAAAAAATCTCATAATACATAAATGATGTGGCACATTATATGGTTTGGATTGAAAAGTGTTTGAAAAAATTAAAATGTCTAATATCTCTGTCTGTCTGTCTGTGATCTAAGGTAACCATGGTGATGCTGTTTGACTCCTGGCTCAGAGTTCACTTAGATATTTTAGTTGGGGTGTATCTCTCATACTTCTGCTTTTACTTCAAAGACAGTTAATCCTAAAAGGACAAAATGGTGAGATCATAAGATCGTTGAGACCCTGGTGAACACGCTGTGTGAAATTTGTGTGTTGTGTCAAAAACATGAGAACTGTGGTGAACAAAAGTGGCTGATTTTCCTTTGTTCTTATGTTTCTCTGTTAATATGGCAGCCAATGCGGCAGTTGGTTGGTGCTCCTGTTGCTGGGAGGCTCAGGGAGCCAAAAGTAAAAGTCTGTTTGCTTCCATAATTACATGTCTGCAGCCAGCACAAACGTTCCTACGCACTGATGTATAAATTATATATGTGAGGTGAACATTGTGGGAGTGAGAGCAAGTTTAAGAGAAGATTTTTTTCAGGCCATTTCACACCTTTGCTGCATTTTAGTGATGATGTAAGACACTCAAGCTCTTAACATTCTGCCCCATACAAAATAATGGATGCATCTCAGAAGGTCTGAAAATTACATAAATTTTGAACTGTGACTGTGTAAACAATATTTAAGATATGGAAAAGTTGAATTAATGTGAGACAGTCCCAAGTGTCATCAGTGTTTTAAAGTTCAAATTGAGTTTCTTACTGAAAGTATGAATGAGTGGGAAGAGGTTGAAGATGAGTGGATTGATGGTTGTTCTAATTGATTTCCATTATAGCTTCAAAGAAAATTGAATATTTCAAAAAGTGTTATGGGATTTTAAAGTTGAGTAATACCCAAAATGTATGAAAGATGTGGAACATTTTCATGTCTGGAGTTTCTGGTGGAAAGTTTGAATGAGTAGGTAAGAGTTGAAAAAGTTTAAAAAATCATTAAATGAAATGAAATTTAATATTTTGATTGAATATTCCTTAAAGTATTAAAGATGTGAATGAGAAAAGTGATAGCACTCTTTTCCTGATTCTAAACTTTTTATGTTTCTACGCTGAAAAATGTGAAGAGTCAAGTGCCAATACATACGGTGGAATATAATAAAGGTTTTTTTTGTAAATATATGTGAAATACAACATTCCATATACGTGCATTTTGTTTAGAGTGCATGGAGAAATTAAAAATAAAACTCACCTGGAAGAAAACATGAATGCTTTTAGTCCTGTTTAAAACATGGGGTCATGATGCACTTTAGCCTTTTGTGGATGAAATGAGTATTAAGACAACAAACACTTAAAGAAAAAAGATCCATGACACAAACACAGGAGAGAAACGTTTTTTCTCACTTGCCTGTCAGTGCTTCCACACATTCTTATGTTCAAATTGATACACAAGAAGCAACAGAATAAATATAACATGTATTTTATTGATTCCAACAACCAGTGATAGGTGGATGAAAGCCTTCAGAAACATGCCTTATCCAAGTACTGGACCCAACTCTGAAGAAATATACCTTTCTCTCAAGGATGATTCTTTTTTTCTCTCCTCAATGATTGTTGCCGCATCCAGAATGCTGACCTATTTACAATCTTTACAATGATGTCCTGTACAAAATAGAGAAATTAAGTTTTACAAAGGATTCTTTAGAAAAAAAAGAAAAGAAATATCAAATATCTGAGTATTAAAAAGGAAAACATTATCTAGAATGATTTTCCTAAACAATACATTAATGTTAACGTTTTTCTCATCACACAGCAAGTTTACATGCATTTACAACACTTAGGAAACCCTTAACATTTGCACGTCAGTGACATTAGATACCGCATAACATTTTTTTTTTCTTAGTTTAGTCCACAACAAGCTTTGCAAAAATATGACTATTCAGCAACCTGTATTGGCTGAAGATATCAGTTTCATCTTTTTCTGTTTTAATTCTACTTAAAATCAACTATGCAAACATTGAAGTGCTGATTCTTACCAACTATTTCAGGCTCAAAATTTGATTTTTTTAATCCTTTTCTTTGTTTGTTTATCGTCATTTGACCATTTACAAGATTTTTTTTTTCTTTTTTTTTTGCCATTCATAAGGACAAAAACATTAAACAGCTTCCAAACAGCTTAATTTGTTTTACTACATCTACAAACCCTGTTCTTAATGCAACACCAAACAAATCCTGTCTTTAAGGCTCACCTGCTTGAACAAGCTTCAGCTTTTATACTGTGAAGCAATTTGGCCCAAATTAAGAACTCAAGGACAGACCAGATGAAAACACACTGAGTTCAGACATTTGCTGATTGCCAACACCAGTAGAAGTTGCTGCATAGTCCTGATACACTAGTAAGCAAACACAAATCACAGCTACTACAGAGCAACAGGCACAACAACCAGTGAATGAGATGATGATGATGATGATGAGAAGCTCGAGCTGATGGCTTTTGTTTATCCTGCAGAAACAGACCAGGGTGGGGTTGGTAATACTGTCTAATACCTGAAATATTTACAATAACTGATTTCTGTGACCAGTGTTACAGTCACTGGTCATTTGGCATCTTTTTGCTCTTTGATTTCTTTTAATTCATTCATTTTTTAAAGTTTACAGTGGCCAATCAGAGCTGCGATATAGCTTAAAGTTTAGTTATCAGCCTAATGCAAACAGTGCAATTACGAAGCAATAAGCAGCTCAGACACTATTTAAAATGTTAAACTTTCTTATCAAGCTGTCACAAAAGTGGTCTGACATTCATTTACAGGATTTATGTACATGTGAAGTTTAGTCTGAGCACCTGGACAATGACACAGCTCGGGATGAACAGATGAGTTATTTCCACACACGTCTGTCATTTACTCCTTTAGGGCTTCTTTACAAAAACCTACACAAAGTACCATAAAAAGTGTTTATATCTTTAGCTTTTTACTCTTTCTTTGCAACACTTATTCTCCATTATTACTGTGTCGTGTACTCAAAATGTTCTCAAATATGAATACCGTACGACATCAACATGGGCGCACACCATACAACGTCTCACATGACTTCACTGTCTCTACGTTAATGTCTTCAACACTTCTTCAACAACACGTCCTATAAAGTATCAGAAAGTATCTTCCAGATCTATTTCACATTTCTTTAGCACAAAACTCTTTGCTAACCTACCCTGAAAGTCTACATGATCTTTATTCAACACCAAAACAGTTTGGGACATTGTAGAGCACCATATGCACCTAGATGATGATAATAAGCATGAGTGACATTAAGAACGGGATATTTCATTCTGCTTGTGAAGTGCATGGACTGTTGCAAATGAAATGGGCATAGGTAGCTTTAAAGTCACTCTACTCAGCCATTGTTAAAAGTGTTTTGCAGTGGAGCTTTGTGATAAGGCTTCCTTTAAAAGCACCTACTAGATGATTGATACTGTTAAATGGTTGCTTTATAAGTGTTTTCTATACATTCATAGTTGAACTTAAACCCCTAAAACTTGACAGTCAATATGCATGATTAAAGTACAGTATTTGGTTCAGTATATTAGATATTTGCACCAACTAATATAGATAAAATAACTGCGATGTAGCCTGATTGTATGTACATTATATATACAATAACTACTCTGAATATGGGGGAGAGAGATTTGAAATGTAGTCTTTCCTTGATAAACGTTATAGAAAAAAATCTGAATTGGATTCAATAGAATTTGCTCAATCTGTTAAATCAGAGGGTGTTTGTTATGTTACATTATCCCTGTGTATCTAATACCTGATATATATGGCAACATTGGTGACTGCTTGATTTACACAAAGCAGTTCATAAAACCAAGTTAAGTGCTTGGAAAATACGGTACTATGCAGTGACAAAGTCACAAACTCACATTACCAATAAATAAGTTGGGTTTTATGCAAAAGAGTATGACAGCAAGTTTAATTTCTCTTGAAACTTGAAATTATAAAGAATATGTGAAAATAATAATTTATCCTGTTTAATTTTATCCGGTAAAAAAGATGATTAATTAAAATAAATAAGGTAGAGAGCTGAAGAAAGAAGTGATTTTTGACAGTTTTGGGTGGATGATATTGATTAAAGCACCAGTATAATCTGCTGAAGTTGAGCTGACATTGATGTGTTTTGTACTTAAGGCATTTTATTTGTTTCACCTGCTTGGGTTGTAGAGTTTAGGTTTGCATATGTATAAGATTTGGCCTCCAAAGACTTACACAGTTGATATGTACCAAAGAACAGTAGCATCTGTTATGCTGTCATACTCTTTTCCAGAAATGAGTCACCATAATTGAGAATAGCTCCTGTTGACAAGCACTCCATACCCATGATGCACTTGAGCACAAAACAGGATGGACTTGGTGTGCCGCTGCAGAAATCACCTGAAGTCTAAGTGCTGAGACAGTGAATTTCATAGTGATCTATTAGCACCAATCTAACAGTACTGAGGGCTAATGTGGTGATAAAGGGATGTAAACTGAAGTGAATGTCATCCAGTCAAACATGTAGTAAAGTAACAGAATATATATTCTCATTCAATACTTGTGAACAGTCTTTTGAAAATACTGAACAGATTTGTAATTACTCAGTTGCACTTTTAACCTACTGTGGGAATGACAGTTTAAATCACCCTACAACCATTTCTGAGGGTTCATTTGTTCCTGAATGTGCACTGCGTCATCACAGTGGACAAAAATAATAAAATTTGAAGTGCTGCGTGTTACGTGTAAGCTTTGTGTTCAAAGTTTAGGCAGGCTAGGGTCTTCTTTGTCTGGGGATTCAATGTAATTGGCAGCCTCTTGAAGTTTCAAAAGCATTGCCATCTATAACAAAGGAGAGAGAGTTGAGAAATGAGCAATTCTGAAGATTCCATTTAAATTTAAAGTATTAAACAAAGCTGATTATTGAACCTTCCTAAGTCCCACCCCTTTTTGCTCTGTGCTTCAGTAACATTGGAGAAAGCTTGGTGCCTGGCACAATGGCGAAGGCATCACCTGCCATAGTTTGACTCTGATTGGTTTACCCTGATATTCTTACCATAACCCCACACAATGTCACTCATCATGCCTGAACCGACCCAATTAAAAAGACCCAAACCAACGAAGGCAATGAGCACTAACCAATCAGAGTTGAGTAGTGCATGGCTTTGCCTTGCCCAGGTGCAACCTCAGTCGACTTTCTCCTTTTACTGTTTTGTGTAAGCAATATTTTTTTACTACGATGGCAAAGGCATGTCCCACCCTACTCTGCCTCTGATTGGCTTACCCTGATGCTCTTACTGACAAAGGCAACAAGTACTGGCCGATCAGAGTCAGAGTCAGGCAGGTCATAACTCTGTGAAGATGATTAAAGGATCTTGCAGCCTAAATTTTTCTAATGTCAGCAATATGCTAGTGAACTTGCTGTTGTTTTTTAATATTAACTACATTAGTGTGTGGCTATTGCCGTGTCTCAATTCAGATACTTCCATTAGTACACTGTAGCACACTTTGCACACTATGTACACATTTGCGTACCGTGCGAGACAAGATGGTGACCACTGCGGATGACAAGTATCCATTGTTCCACAACTTTTTGGCTGATTTGAGTACAATATCCGAGTACTCGCAGTGCACTTTGTTTTGCCATAAATGTTGATGTGAATGCACTTATGCACTGAAAACAGGAAGTGCAAGTACAGAAGTAGGCAAATTGTGATTCAGCAGATGTATATGTCATTCTTACAGGTTCTCCTGCAGCATCTTTTAACCATCTTCACAATTTGTTTTTCACACATAGCATATCTAAGTATGTGAAATAGTAAACGGAGAAAGTTAACTGAGGTTCTGCTGGGCACCAAGTTTGTCCACCTGTTATTGGAGCACAGAGCAAACAGGTGTGGAACTTAGGAAGGGTCAACAGACCTTTTTCACAGCAGACATTTTGACATGAAATAGTAGGATAAACACAAATGTTACCAATAACAGTGATTAAGGTTTCGTTCAATCGCATGTTGGCTCGCTGGAAAGGCTCTGCTACATTAAATGGAACTGCATCTTTATTAGTATCATTGGTCAAACCTATGCTTATCCTACTATTTCATATCAACATAGCTGCTGTGAAAAAGGTCTATTCTGACAAAAATCACTACAAAAGACCAGGAAGTCCTTTCTCTTACCAGTGGATCAGATTCCATGGAGCTGGGTGGAGTCTCCTTGTGAGGCCTCTCTTCGAGAGACTGACCGGGGCTGCTGGAGCCAATGCTGGGGGGAGGCAGGTGGAACAGCTTAGCCTGGTCTTGCTGGGCAGACGGCCAAGGCAGCGTGCCCCTCACCCACTCCACTGGGTCTTCCCATACTGCCTTCTGGCCGTGGACCTGAAACATCACAACATACCAGTAACAGTAAAATTAGAGTGCAACATTTCCTGCGAAAGGGAAGCCACCAGCACTTAGTGAGGAAGAATCTAATACTAGCTGGAGACCATTTTCTGGATGTGTTGGCTCTGTTTCTCACCTTGATGCCGTCCTTGGCCCCTTCTTGCAGGTAAGGAATTATAGAGTGATTCCAAAGGTCAATGAACCATGATCGAAACTCATCCACTGTGACTGGACAGGACAAGAAAAAGCAGGGGCCTGTGGAGACGCAGGAGGAGAAAGATGAACATTCAAGGACACGCACTGACAAATAAAAGTTGTCAATATTCCCCAGAAAATAAAAATGCAGCTTTATTTAGCCCACAGTTGTCCTGGTAAGACTGTGTTTCATACCGATGAGGAAGTCTGACGTGCTATGCTTCTCCAGGAAGGTGTGCAGGTGATACCACAGTTTGGGCACCCAGTCCAACACCCTGATCAGGTCCTCATTGGTCAAACTTCTCTCGTCCTCTGACTCCATCAGTTTCCTGTGCAAGTAGCGCACCAGGAAGCCGTTGGCTGGCTCCACATTGTTGGAGAAGGTCACCATCCTAAAATGATGAAAGCACATACAGACTCATATGAAAATACAGACTAATACGCCTGTATACTAGTGGGACAATTTAGCTACATATGGGATGAGCTATGCCATTAATTGTTTTATACACTTAAATATTAGATCCTAGATACAGTTTTTCAGTTGGTACTCTATTATATTGTTTTATCGTTTTGTTGTTTTATAATCATTTATTGCTGTATTACATTATACTGTACTATACTGTAAACTGTGGAAACCCAAGTAAACCACCAAAATCAGAAATAATAAATTGTAACAACTTCTTATTACAGTTTTACAGTCAAATCCAATATTTCCTACTTCTACGAACTTTGGTAATTTTCAACATTGACTCTATTTTCCCACGTGTTTGTGTCTATGTGACCAATGAAGACAGCAGTTTTTGAAATGTGTCCAGTATTGAGTGAGACCAGCTAGTGAAATGGGCTGCAATGTAAGCCTCATAGGCAGTTGCTAGTCTAAGTGTCTGGCAACATGATTGAAAGAATCCCCACAGAGACTGACATTTCTGTTAAAGAGTAAGACACTCTTTATGTGGTTTTGCTCAACCTGAAACATCCATTTTATTACTCTTGCCAAACCCACCAGACTCCATTTACAGAACCACATACTTCATTCAAACTTGACAAAAATAAAGAAACCAAGGATAATAAACTTTGTTATTTTGGTCTAAATATACCCATTATTCACCAGAATAGATATATATCCACATTTAATGCGGTGAAGAAAGGGTTTATTTAAACCAAACCAAAGTGGTTGGTGATTGTTGCCAATAGAAAGACGAACCAACATGTTTTTGGTGAGTTTTGTTTTGTTTCTGTTGAGTTTGAATGAAGATGACATTGGCAATGATAAAATTACTGTTCCTATAAATGCAGTCTGGTGGCTTTGAAAAAAAAAAAAAACAGTAGTTATCCTTTTCATAATGTTGATAAATGTTAGAACGGTCCAGTTTGAAAAATACTGATGTTGCCCTTTAATTTGTTTGTTTTTGTTGTCCAACTTCAGACTAAAAGCAACAAAAGTAAATCATGACTGTCATGTGTAGATATGTTAGCGATCTGATAATTTACAGGTATTCCAACTTTTATTGGTCACTAAATCTCAACCATAACAAACTCATAGAAACTTATATAAAATATCACTGGTATTCCTTTCAGTGAGTAAAATCAAGCTGTATTAAATCATACTGTATCAGATTACATATAAACACATTAAATCACACTTTACTATTGATCTGCTTTAAGACATTTTTATTGTATTGACTTGTTTACTCCACAGTGAGCTTCAAACCTAATGAGTCGACCAACCTGAAGCTGAGATGAAGGCCGTGGTTTGCTATCATCTTCACAGGCTGATTGCTCGTTCCAATAATGTAAGGACTGAGGGCAGAACGATATGATAGTTTAGGTTACGAATGAACAATCATTCTTTAAAAAGTAAAACAACTGTTGGTTTCAGTCTGTGTACATCCAACTCACCAT
Organism: Lutjanus erythropterus; assembly: GCF_056507025.1. NCBI lineage: Eukaryota > Metazoa > Chordata > Actinopteri > Lutjaniformes > Lutjanidae > Lutjanus > Lutjanus erythropterus. Next base: position 36,312,228 of record NC_139318.1, on the reverse strand, counting down.
TTGTGATATTTGCAGGTGAGAGCACCATTGACAAGCTCACTGAGGGACACAGGGTCGTGAATATCATCCAGAATAACTACCAGCGGGATTTCTGATGTGCTGGTTTCCCGATCGATTTGATTGGCCAGGTTGGACAGATAAAGCTGCAGTTCCTAAGGAGACAAAGGAGATACAGAGAGAGACAGTGATGACTAAAGGAAGCTGGCAGCATGACACACCAAATAATCCCCTGGTGTACGGATTCATGCAGGACATCAGTTTCTGTCACCTTGCACGACTGGCGGTGCATGTTGAAAGTGACCACGATGCCATCAGTGACTTCGCGGGCGCTGCGGTCCACCAGGTACTCAGCCAGCCGGGAAGCGAGGTAGCTTTTACCTGTTCCGCTTGGCCCAGACAGAACGAGACGGCGGTGTTTGAGGAGCAGACTTATGTAGTGTTGCATCATGGGTTTGGGAATGAGCGTTTCGAATACCAGGCTGTCCACGCACTTCTCCTTCAAACCTGAACATAGTGAGGAAAAGCGAGAATGGACTGTGATGTAATAATCAAAGAAGTTGATGTTAATGTTGACTATCTGTTAATCACCAAGAGCAATTTAGAGTTGGTGCTAAACTGTGATACTTAATATTTAAGTGCTTGATAAGAATTGTGTTAATATATATATATCAAGATAAATATACATTACAAACAGGATGAATCTGAGTAAGTTGTGAAAACAGATTAATATCACCTCAAATGTCCTTCATAAGCAACAGAGAGTTCAAGCATTTTGCTCTTAAAATAACTTTGCATCAAGTGTAGGGCGTCTGTGCACCCCCACCAGCCTGCAGGAGTCTAATGTTCCTCCTTCACATCTATGGGGCCCAAGTGTCTGAGGCTGGTCGACCAGCTGGGCCTGGCTGCACTGGGATCATGTTACCAAGAGTCCCGTCTGGGCTGCCGCTGCTTTCCCAGCTCTCCTAGCACTTCAATCCTTACATTCCTGCATGCAAAAGGTGCAGAGGGGTCAACTGCCAGTGCAGAACCTCGCCTCTCTTCACTGATCACAACTCTGGTTTAGAATCACTGATGGGCTTCACATATGTGCTACTCACAAACCAAAACACTGCTGCTACATAAGCATGAATAATATTAGTCACATAATCCTGTACTAATAGTGATAATGTAAAGTTTGTATCTTGACCAAATAAATCCAGAGCTGTGGCAAACTATAACTGATTTCCTGATTTCGCGTTACCCCATTTTTTGTCTTTAAGGTGCTGATGTCACTAAGAGCTGCTTCCTGCCTCTTAACTCAGTGCTGCTCACCACAATATTTTGTTTTAGTTTATTCTCCACAAAAGTCTGGTGACCACCAGAAATAATCCTGTGCCCTCATTGAGGTTGAGGACCACTGACTTAGTCAACTGCACAGGGTCATTTAAGTTGATGTTTTGGTCAATGTAGAAGACAGCTCACAGCTGAATGTAACTGAATGCATTTTGGACGTAACAAGAGTTGTAAATAAAAAAAAAGCAACACTGGATAAAATGAGATGGTTCAGACACCTAGATAAGGTGTTTACATGCCACAGTATCTGGGGGCTGTACTGCGAAGCAAGATATGGGGTTAGCAAGGTAACCTCAGGATTAACAGCGGGTTTTCAGTCCTGCAATGGTGGTTCACTTCTTCAGGGTTATACATCACCATGGTAACTCATGCTGAATATCTAACCTGCTCTGGAGTAGGTTATGTTCCAGAGGAGAGATCAACTACTATTGGCCAATCGATTGTTATTCAATGATTCTGGACATCCATGAGCGTGAGGAGGACTCAAGTGAAACCCTGGTGGTGTTTAACAGACTTTGGAGAGAGGATCACAACCAGAAATATATCATTTCATGTTTCCTTGATAACCTGTCTGGCAGATCAGATGACACAGAAATGTATCATTTAATCCATTTACTTAATCATCTGAGTGCAACTGTCTCTCCCAAGTCTGTTTAACACCACCAGGGTTGCAGCTGAAAAAAATTCAAGATTAAAGATTATTACAGTCAGCAATTTTTTCTGTCAGATGAAGTTCTTAGCCTGGATTACGATGATGTTCTGCTATAGCACTTATATGATAATCTAGTCTCATGGTTCTTTTAGAAAATACGCAGCTTCAAATGCTGCTAACACTGCTCTTTCTGTGTGAGCATGCTCGTAGCTAAATTGGGAAAATGGATTTAACTACTGATTTGATGACCACTATTGTGTGACTACTTAGCGAGATTGCTTTTTTAGGTTTAGTAAAGCCAAATAACCAACAGATACCCTGGGTAAGTTGACCTTGCTTCATCGCACAGGCCCCTGGAGAACTCTGTGGCATGTATCTAGGTTTCTGAACCATCTCATAGTAGCTGAGATGGTGGGAAATCAAGACACAGCTGGAGGCAGGCGATCAGAAACCTGGATACTGTTAAGAGCATTTACACAGGGATATGAATAACCAGGTTTTTCATGTTCCCTGTAAAGACCATATCTCGTATCTAATCGAAAACAGGGCAAGACTAAAAACCAGGATACTAATGCACTTGAAAGTACATTCCAAGTTTCTGAAACTAGGATAAGTGTTTTACAGGTGCAAACAGAACCACTATACTCCAAAAATTCAGTCATGACCAGGATATTAGTGTGCATGGAAACAGCTGTTGAACTGATGGGTTCATCAGCTGCCACAGGGTCATTTGAGTTGATGTTTTGGTCGGTTGGTTTGTTGAGGACAGCTCACAGGTCATTGTAAGTAAATGCACGTTGGATGCAAACAACAGTTGCAAAAAAAGCAACACCGGATGAAATGAGATGGTTCAGAAACCTAGAGAGGTTTTTTCCATGTCACAGTATCCTTGTTTCTATTGAAGTACTCCAGGTCACATATCCATGTTTCTCAAAACTGTGGTAAGGGATAAGCTGTTTACATGTGCAAAACATAATAAAAATACTTCAATAACCCAATCATAGCCAGGATATTTGTGTGCATGTAAAAAACCTGCAATGATGAGTCAATCGAAAGAAATTTAATAGCTAACTATCTTGATATTCAATTAACTTTCTCAGTCATTTTTCATGCTAAAATGTCCAACATTTTCTCTGGCTCTGGGAAACTGTGAGCATTTTTTTTTTTTTTTTATTATTTGACTGTTAATGAAATAATTGTGAACATAAGTGGCAGTTTAATTGATAGTGAAAATAACTGTTGCAGCCTTAATGTAAACACTCATAGTTTATCTGCTGCCACAGGGTCATGTGAGTTGATGTTCTGGTTCATGATGAGGACAGCTCAGAGCTCAATGTAACTGAATGCACGTAAACAAGAGTTGTAAAGCAAAAAAACCAACACTGCATAAAAAGGTAATAAAGACAGACAGGCCCAAATGTCTTGCGCTGACAAGCAGACAGACACAAGGATTTGCACTCAGTCAGACTTGGATCAGACTGTTAAACTTCTCACATAAACACTTCACAACACAGCTAATGCAAAAGATCTGATTGACATCTGATTAGGGCTGCAACCAAGTTAGAGTTTTGTCAGCTGCATTGGATTTGGCTGTTACATACAAAAATTTGACTATTCATCACTCCCTCTCTCTCTATCACCCTTTCCTGCTTCCATCACAGTTAGTTTTGTGGTCATTTTGAGAGTTGGTCTGTAAAGTTTGTAGCCTGCCATTATGCAGCTGTATAATGCAGCTAAAAAGCAAAAATACATCATCTGACAAAATGTGAGTGAACTTGGCTTCTTAAATGATTTTCCAGCATACAGTTCTAGACCTGATCCATCAATATATTCATTCAAAAGATTTGTGGCTTACAAACTGAAGAGATGGCACTGAAAGTGGAAGCTGAACTGACTCCAAAAGGCTGTACTGCACAACTTTTGAGCACTTACCTCATTAGTCCCTTTGAGCTTGGACTGTAGTTGGCACTAAATCAACACTTAATGAATGATTCTAAATTAAATATGTCCGACAATGCCCAATTCAACTTTGTGCTTTAAAAATGTATCTATTTTTGTCTAATCAGTCATGCCATCTAAATGCCACTAATGCTGGTCTAAATTAATTTACTTATAAATCTGTAAATCTTAAACCTGATATGAGTTTATATGTCTTAAACACTTCTCCACTGACCTTTCAGAGCCACTGTGATGCCAGTGGGGCCTCGGGACATGCAGCGAGAGGGCTGTGTCTCTGGAGCTTCTCCACCCAGTACTCTCTTGATGTGGCCCATACTGTAACTGTAGATGGAGTCTGTAGACAGACCCAGACTGGAGGTGGGGTCCACCTTGGCTATGTACACCTAGTATGAAAAGAAAAGAACAAAGAGTGCTCAGTAAATCTGTCTAAGTAGGATTTAGTGTGTACAGACAGACAAACAAACAGACAGTGCCCCTTGTGGTGTTACAGAGCCAACTTCCAATACTTGTTAAAGGTGAAATTAAACATGATCTGTACACAGTTTACAAGCTTTGGTTATATTGGGCATGACATGCAACAACAGCCTCAATGTGATTTGCCTACACTATTTCTGCACCTTAGTTTCCACAGTGTGCAGTGGTTGAACTCTTGGCACTCTCTGTGACAGTTAATTCACGATTGAGAACATGCTTTATGGAAACCGCACATTGAGTTCTTGGACAGGTCACACTGAATGAAGTTGTAAGAAGAGAGCCGCTCACCTTGAAGGCCTGGCTGACAGCTGAATCCAGCATGGGCCAGTCCATCCTGCCGTTCACCCTGACGGTGCCGACAAAGAAATCCTGCTGTTTGACCTCCTGTTGACACAAAGTGCAACAAAAAAGGGGGGGCGAAGTTTTAAATACTGTTTACTGATCTGAACGAGGACGGGTGACTAACAACATACTTACATCTTTAAAGACATGTAAATCTGCAACACACACCACCACCCGAACACGGTGATCATCTCTCTGTGAAGAAAGACTGAGAGAGTCTGCAGAGTGGATGTCTGCTGAGGTGGAAATAAAACAGACAAAGAAAAGAAAGATCATGCAGCATGTGTAACACAAGTTACATCAACATGTAAGAAGATTTTTTTCTTTTTGTTAATCAAATCTGAGACTCTGAAAAGTTATGGCTACATGTGCATCAATAAATAAACTGTGAATCTGCTGCTGTACCACCAGACAGCAGAGCAGTTTCTTCCCTCACGCTGTGAGACTGATTAATTCATCCTCACCACTCCATGCAAAATGGTTGGTTTTATTTTATTTCTGTGACTTATTATTTATTCAACCAATGCACTGTATATTTTTTACTATAATGCTGTTTTGTGAGTGGTTGTATTTCATTTCTGTGACTTATTACTCATTCAACCAATGCAATCTTAATATATTTTTTTATATATTGTACTTGGGAGTAGTAAAAGGGAACTACAACATAATCTTGTTAATATTTATTTGGAAGCAAGGAGCACAGTCAACATGTTACTTTAAAATTAAGGCTGGGTATTAAAAAAAAGATTATTAGTATTGGAAAAAAGTGAAATTACTGTAATATGCCTTGCTTGTAGATGATGAACAAAATGAAAGAATAGTACATATATAAGGGAACTCACAGTCCAGAAGGTCTAGCCGCTTTACACAAATAACACTATAGCAAAACTAGATCTGAATAAAGTATAAACTAAAAATCTACATTTCACTCATCTACTCAACCTGTTTTCCATGAATAAGACGAGTCAGCACCAATGTAATTAAATACTATCAACATGCAATATTGCTGACGGTTAAGAAGAGACTAAAACGTAGGTTAAAAATCGAAAGCTTTACCAAAATCTCTCTAAATTTCCCATAAACAAAAAAAAAAAGGAGATGAAAATGATGAAAATTTGCAGGAATTCCATTTTCTGAGCTGTGCGAGAGTGTGTGTGTGTGTGTGTGTGTGTGTGTGTGTGTGTGTGTGTGTGTGTGTGTGTGCCACACACGCATACCTGAATAAATACATTTAGGCTCACCACAAAGAAAGTGAGGTAGGTTAATGACATGTTGGGTTATTTTTTCTTAAAGATATATTAAGCTGTCTAGTAAGTGTTACATTATGTAGGCTGTGTTGTGGCTGATTCAATTAGTGTTTTTCAACAGCTTATGACATAATAAAATCTGTTGTTAAGTAGGTTTGACTAAAATGACCAAAAATATTGGTTTTAGCTAGACTGCACTGACTGAAATATTCAGTATAATCTGGCGACTACAAAAACCTACAATGTCAACTATTTTAATTGACTAAAACTTGACTAAAATAGTTCTCTTTGTTTGTTTGTTTGTTTGTTTGTTTTTTACTATGATAGGACTAAAATGCCCAGACTTTATTGATTAAAAACAAAAAACAGGATGAGGTTGACTAAATATTCTAAAAAGTAACACAGACATTTGACACAGGACTAAGGCTAAACACACCCATTGTTTTCAAAATGAACTCATTTCTGTCATAGATTTGTAGATACATTTTAATCTAAGTGCTATCTCTGCCTACACTGGTAGAACCAGTCTGACTCTACATTGTTAACATGTCAGAGAGTAAACTGTACCTGAGCTGCTCAGCCCTCTGCTGTAGCTTTTGGGCATGTGCATGGCTACTGACTGTCGAGGTGATGAACTCCCCAGAGCAGTGAGACCTGAGGACTGGGACACAGAGCTGGAGGGTCCAGGAGATGGACAGGGGGACAGACCACCCGTCTTTAGCTGGTCGTTCTCAGCCTTCAGGTTCTCCACCGTCTTCTATGGGTAAAAATCAGTCCAAGTGTTGCTGTAATTTTCATAAGTCACACTACATCTATAATATAACAGCAGTGTTGATTCTTTTTGTGAATCCACACTATAAGGATTTCTAATATTGAGGGTAATATTTGTTGAAATGTAAAAAAGGGCAGTTAGGCATGACAGATTGTAATACACAACAGCTTACATACATCAACTAACAACTAGAAATAAATTACATCACAAGGTGAACCTTAACATGTTACTGTATGTATAGAAAAAGTCCAAAATAAAAAAAGGAAAAGTAAAATCCAGAATTCAAGAAGGCAATATGTGTTCCAGTCAGACACTAATACTCCCAATGCAGAAACCACTCATATGAACAGACTTGCTTTCTTGTGTTTTTTTCTGAGTGATTTAGGAGAACTTGCCTCATTCATCAGTTTTCTCATATTCTGAATTTTCTCTAAGATACGAACACGAATTTACAAGCGGTCCAGACCTGTTGTAAGAGTCATGTGCAATTAAGACTGCTGTTTTTCAAACCAAAGCTTTTCACTAATGATTTCTATATTTCATTACTTTGAGGCAATTTTGAGTTAGAAAGATCCTATATAAGTTACACTTTATAATTACATTATCATTACTCGGCAATGTGAATTATAATATAATTCTAAATTCATTCATATACCCTAATGACATCATCATTAATTTAAACTGGCTATTAGCATTAGGCCTACTGTCAGGCATGTTGGCCATATCTTCACATGCAGGTTTATGAACTTGCTGTCTAGAGGAATATCCTCTGTTGTAACGTCTAACAGTGCAACATCACATATTATGGCCTATTATTATTCCCACTTTACAGTCATCGATCGCCTTGCTGTGGCAAGAAATTTCTTCTTTATTTCAGTGACCGTATGGCCCTCAGGTAACATGGCATTAACAGCCCTCATTATTTTTTCCCATTCCCCATTCCCCTTTAGCAGGACCCTTAATCCCACTGCTGACAGTGTTACAATGATAGATTTTCCCTTATGGATCTCTGAAAGCAGGACTTTCTGTTAAAATGATGAATGTCAAACTCCAAACTCATTCTTTTTCTACCCTTTGATGTAATTTTTATGCACGAACACTTCCTGATATACTGGGCAGGACCTATAGCCTTATATGGTCATTGGGTGTTAATTATGCTATTTTACAATTCTCAAGAACGGGTGCTCCATTAGTGCATGGGCGGATCATTTTCACAGTTATCTGAAGTTAAGAGTGTTTGCTGAATCTGATGTGGTACACTCGTATGAGCCCTCCATACGAAAAAATGTAAGAGAAACTTTAGATAAGACTATGAAAATGTTCTTGCATTAGGTCCATTGTCCTTGACCGTCTCTAAATATATATATAATAGAATTAAAAGTTTGACATTGGAGTTGATAAAGGTGACTACAAACTGCAGGAGCTGAAAGATAACCAACCTTTATTTTTTTTTAATTAGTAATAATGAAAGGGAAACACAGCACATATACCTGCATGTCGGTCATGGCCTCCTGCAGCTGCTCCAGGCGATGGGCAGAGCTTAGAGCCTCCAGGCGAATGTCTGTCAGTTTACGTTCCTTCTCCCACAGCTCCGAACGCAATTCTGTTACAACCTTATCATCCGCCACCTCGCCTCCCTCACACAGTCTGGAGATATTCAGGTCAAACAAGAAAACATTAGAGATGTGTGATCATGGCAATCATCACACATTAACTATCATCTTATATTCATAGAAGCAAACATCAATACAGTAACAACACACGTGTATCTACTATGTATTTGCAGTAGTTTTTGACAATAACATTTAATTTATCCAGATGTTATAATGTGATTCACCCTGATGATGATGCAGTGGATTTCTGTGTCGATGGAGGGTTGTCTCCATCATGGTGGACTTTGGGGGAGGACGGCGCAGAGGATTCTGGGGTGGCAATTTCCTCAATATCAGCATATGGCCCTGACTTGGAGCCCTTCTTACTAAAGGCCTTGTTGAAGGAGCTGCGTAACTGTAGAGATATGAAAAATTAGACAATATGAGAAGAAATATGAGACTGATATAAATGACACATCTGAAAACAACTCCTGAGTGTAATACAATTAAAAGTCACTTCTTAAAGGCGCTTATGTTGAACTGCTTTTAAGAGATAGGCCACATTTTCCTCTGAGAGTGGCAACCACACTTACTTCCTGTTAACATTTTAGTAAAGACTTTTTTCTGTCACTTATGTAGCCATCTAGTTCATATATTTATGTAATTTTGGGGCAACAGCTGGCAGATGTAAATGTCCAAACTGGAACGTGGTGTAAGGTTAGATTCAAAGAAATTAAAAGGAATATGGAAGGAAGGAAATATGGTAATTACCAATTTTGATTTCCAAGAATTTTCATGTGATTATAATGGTATTATGCTTACAGTAGCCTATGTATTGTGAAAACCTACCTCACTTCATTATTATCAATTATTATCCCTAATCCAATCCACCAAAAATATTACACTGATATAATTATTTTATCATTAGCAGTAGTGTTGTCAGAAATATTCAAATATTGTTGCTGAATATTTGAAATGCTTTCAATACTCATTTTCTCAGTATTGATACTTCAGTGCTAACTGCATTTTCTCGCTCTTTCTCATCTTTTTTTTTTTTTTTTTTTTTTATAAAAATCTAAACTTTTATGCCTTCAAAGTAAATACATTTTTCACCGTTATATAGAGAATGGTATCAAACATCAATATTTTTCAAGGTACTGTATTGTGACAACACTAATTAGCAGATTACCATATTGTTACCAAAATATTGCCTTGTTGCCATTTTTAAGTGTTCCCCATATTATGTTTTGTTTTTGGCCCCTTATTATTGTTAATGAAACTACTGAGCAGTGTAAAGTTTCATTAAACTGTTTGACAGACTAGTATTACAGAACAATTAAATGACAATGCACTTTACATACATATATATATAAAACCACAATACTCTCATTAAATTTAATAAATGAATATGTTCAAAACATGTACAAAATGATTCCATAAATCAAGTTTAGAAAGTGAGGACGACAAAGTTTCCAAACATTTCACAAGTATGACTCATAATGTTCATGCAGGCTGGAGAAGGGAGGGGGGTTTGGGGTTTATTTACTGTAGCAACATCACTCACCTCAAAGACCTAAAATAAAAATCAGGGCAGCATGAGGGAGAGACCAGAGTCATACTTAATAACAGATTTGGAACAGGATAGGAGGAGAATCACACATACATATATATACATGCAGGAAAACAAACTAGGACAGCAGCTGCCTGAATTCTTTTTTTTTTTTCAAAATCAAATACAACATAATATGGATAACAGTCCACTACTTACCCACATACAAATAGATGTGTTGTATTACATGTATTTATAATCTTTTTATCTTTGAACTTTTATCCTTAATCATTTATTTTTCTTGTTTTTAATCTTATTCAAATTATTATTCTTTATTTCACACTAACCTTGTCAGCACAAACTCATGAGTATGCAACCCTGCATGTCACTGAACATATTGTACAGTATGAGCATCTGACAGAAAAATCATCTGATTCTTGAAGTTTGATCATCTAAGGCTGATCAAGACTACCAACGTATTTACCTGAAGTTTTGACTGAATTTGACATTAACGAGACACCTGATTGCTCACAAACCCTGACAAGCAGAACTGTACGATTCATTACCGAAAATGGTTTGGTAGCTTCCGTCTCATTCTCTAGTGATCTGAAGAAAACATCTGATTCATAAGCCACAGCAAAACAGTTGTATCTCACAGGACAGTATGTTGGGACACCTGATATCACAAACCCCAAAAATATGGTGCTCCAATTAACTTAACACACCAGAGGAGTAAACAAAGTTTTACAGACTGACAGGTAATGGACTGATTGGGCAGTTTTGGCAGTTAACATCCTGGATCATCAGGACACCCTAGGGATCTCAAATTCCACTGAAAGAAGCTTATGCAGCACTTAAATGCTTCTGATGTATGTATTTATGTTTGATATAACAAAGAACTCAAAGAAGTAACTGATTATAAACATTATTAGTATTATTAGACTGGTGGAGGCGTCTTGTATGGCTATGATTCAGGCTTTATCACTGTGGAATCCCTGTCACACACTTCTTAATGGACTTCATAAACTCAAGAAGTACAGTACATGGAGTACGATATAAGCACAGCAGTTTTCACAGCTTTAGGCCTAGTGATCAGGGAAAATACAGTTCCACATTTTACAATGATTATTAAATTATTTCCATAAAGTAGTCCGTAGCCTATAGGCTTATAGTATTTGTTGCTATATTTGCCTTCACACCACTAAAGAACCAATCCAGGACCAGTGCCACCTTTTCAAGTGGTCTCGGTCTGACCGTTTTGTCCGCACCAGGATTCACTGACAGCTGTCCAAGTAAACTGTACTAACCTGGCAAACACACCAGGGTCCATCTTAACTAAACCAAAGAAGTTAGGTTTGAAAGCACCCTAAAAACTAATCAGTGGCTGACCAAACTTTGAAACACAAAACAGTATTTCTAATCCCTCTGTCCTCACCCAGCTCTTTTTCTTCTTCTTCTTGGCCTCCTGCTCTTTAAGACTACTCATACTGGAGTGGCTGGTGGTGCTGGTGAGGCTGGAGATGCTTTCTGAGGAGTTCTGGCGATTGATCAGCAATTCTAAATAACAAGAGAAAAAAAGAGCACATCAAATATTAGGAAGAAAATTCTTTGCATGCGTTTTGGACCTCAGTTGTAATTGTGCCGTACATCCCTTGCTGATTCTGTACCTTTAGGTGTGATGTCTGGATTACTGAGAGCCCCCTGAATGATTTCTTGGGCTTCTGTATTTTTGGCCTTCAGAATATCAATGGTATCCTTCAACTCAGTGAGCTCAGAGTCCTGAAGAGGGAAAATATCAAGATGTGTTGATGTTAGCGTACAGTCTGGTAACTGAACCAAGATTCTTCTGAACCAAGGATCGTGGAATGTCTATCCCATTTCAACAAGGATGGCAGGTTGTGTTGAGTGGCTGATGACAACGTGAAAATCCCACCGTGGAAACCTTTGACCCACATCTCATTTCCAGCACAACTATGTCACTCAGTAGCTTCTCTTTCACTGGCAGAATCTAATGTAAAGCTGTTGAAGGATGATCACCTTATAGTTTATCATCATCATGTCATAAGTAGTAGTAGGTGTATGTGAATGACACAACTGTTTCTTTGGAATCATATTTGACTTTGCCTTTTAATCATTTATTAATGACCTGTTTCTTCAAGTGTCATGGAATTTCTTGTTTCTTGTCCTTATACAACAAATAGGAACATGTGTCGCAAGTTGACAAGATACCTTTTGCTCCGAGGACACCGACAGGGTCTGCAGGCGTGCCGTCATCAGCGCCAGACTCTGCTCAAATGCTGCTACCAGATTAGCCTTTAGAGGAGGACACATAGAGACAGAGACAGTGACGAGTGAGGGGGTGTTTGAGAAAGTAGACAGGTATGAGTCACCGGCTGCAGCCTCACACGCTCACAGCACATCAAACAAATGGCTTTCTCCATCTGCTGGGGGAGGAGGGAAGGGACGGAGTAGTGGACAGCTGTGGATGATGTCAGAGATGAAAGAGGACATTAGGGTAATAGTGGTGAGGGAGGGCAGCGGTGTGGCGCTGGGGAACAAACCTCATCAACCTCATGTAGCATGTTTGACCTTTGGGCTAGGATGTAAATGGTGGGTGATAAAGGCCTCTTTTTGTGACTTTATATCCATCAGGTTTTGTTTCTTCTTTTGGTTTTCATAGTTTGAGCAGAGATTGTTGATAGAGATTGATAGTTAAGAATGATTGCCCAGATCTGACAGGTCAGTCATGTGGCTGTTCTGGATGTGTACTTTCCTTTTTGTTACATTTGACCAACCTGTCACACTCTTCTACATTTCTGTTTATTGGTACCTTTCTCAGGTATTTCTTTGATGTCACATTTATCAAATAATAAAAATACTCTGCTACTCTGTGAAATTGTCTGAATGATGTTATTCAAAACATCATAACAGTGCAATTTGCTTATTTCAGTTTTGAAAATTAGCTTCTCTCTCTGATACTCTGACACTTTTATATTTAAGTGTAAACTGCAATGTTGATTAATGTACACTGTCCCTTGTAAATAAAGAAATAAAATGTAATTAATAAATTCAACTTTAAGAACAAGCCATTCAGGGGTTACAACAGTCATAACAATGCACAGCAGACCTAACTATAGCTGTTTTACAGTATGTTACATTACATTTTTTTTTAAAACTGCAGCTCAATCAAATATCTATATGTTCTATACCTGCATGTGTGGAATCTTATAATCCTTCAAATCTCAGAAAATTAACATAGAAACGGTCTGAAATTGGTGCTTATTTTAATAACTATTTAGTTGAGCTACAATGCCAAGCATCATCTGTTTTTCACTGCAAATCAAAATTATTGAAAATGGAACAATCTTTGCATGGTTGGTCAGACAAAATAAGATATAAAGAAAACCAGTGTAGACTGCAGATTTTCACTTTGTTTTTTTATAGACTGAATTATTCATTGAAAAAATATTCAACAGATTAATTAGTTGCAGCCCTTGTCAACATGCTTCATGGTAGGTGATGAGGTCTGCTGTGCCACAGAGCGAGCCCAACAGAGATGTCATTAGACAACAACTCGTCAGCTTGACGTCCACTCAGAATCATGCGGAAGTGACAGAGATCACTCTGGAAGCAACGGTCCACAAACCTGGCCTAGCTGCTACACCCAGCATCCAGAGGTGCGGGTCAGAAGGAGGCAGGCAGGGGGCAGCAGCGAGTCCAGCCAAGAACGTAAAAGAGAGGGACAGCGGCATTAGGGGTAGGAATAAATTTCTTATACATTTAAAATATATAAAGAAAGACACACTCAAACACACACTCACACACACACACACAGATAGGCTTCATATAGTCACATAGTTCAAAACAGTCAGGTTAGTTGATAGTTGAGCAGAGGCAGTGCATAAAATGTGCAATAGGAGACTGTAGATCATGCTGGTTGTCTATTATTAGATCAGGGTCAGTGGTTAGCTGGTGTTAAAGCAAAAGTTGAGTGTGATTCAAACAGCCAGACTCAAGCATCTCGAAGCTGCAGGGTGAGATGCAGGAGTGGAATATTTTTGAGCTGGTTCAGAGTTAAAAGCAAATTCTGAGGGTTAAAGTTGAACTTGTCTTTTAAGATTGCAGAGCTTCAGGATGATAGCAACAGTTGAAAGATGTGAGAGGTAGTGAGAAAGACCTAGTGGTTATGGTGCTGACCATGAGCCGTAACTTTTTTTGCTGGTTTCTCTCTTTGTTTCCTTTCATGTCATCACTGTTTGTATCACAAAAAGGCATAAAGTTCTCAAAAAAAAAAAATTTATTTAAAGTTTCCCTCCGCTCAAAAATATGATTTCCTGCTTGTTTCTACAGTTGAATGTTTGTCAGATATTAAACTTGCAAAACTGATGTGGAACTTAAAGCCTCCAGTGCACATACACTTAGAATAGACTTAACAGTGACGCAGGAAATACCCGTTGTCTAGCTGTTATAGATTCTGGATTTAAATGAAGAAGGAGTAGATGCCATTTTAAGAAAATTAAACATAACTTAACTTTTTTGTGAAAAGAATATATCAGATACAAATTATTATTCAAAGTAGAGCAATTTATATACATGTTAACATGTCTGCAAAGGATCTTTTAAAAAAGCCTCAAGTGTTAGGTAGGTTAGTGTATACTGGATATCTTATGACTGGATTTCTTTACTCCCTGCAAACTGGACGGAGGCCAGAGTTATCCCTCGGCATCCAGAGTCATCTAAACTGATCCTTATTTTCTTGAGTGAGCAAGGATTCACACCATATTTTCCCCACATCTCACCCTCTAAGAAATGCAGGGCAGATATTAGATACACCTAGTAAAGGGGGTTTCCTTATCTTGATTGGTTGTGGTGTACAAACTCAATGACTAAGAGGAGGTGTAATCTAAAATTTGGACTGAAAACCCTCTGATAAAAGATCTGGTGTACATCCAACACATCAACAAATTAGCTTAAGAGGCCGAAAGGGAACCTTGAAAGAAAAAAAAATATACGTACATTGGCAGAAAGCTGCATGGTCAAGTCAGCAACCTTCTCCTGAGAGGACTCCAGCTCTCGCCTCAACTTGCGGATTTGCTGTGGACAAATTGAAAGTAAGGTACAGCTGTACGGAGAGTATTAAACAGTACCACGAACAAACATATATATTAACACAGGTTTTGATCATGATAACACAGCAGCTGAATGCGTTGAAATGTGTTGTTTTGTTTGGTTAAAAAAAGGAATATGCAAACAACAAAATATGACAGTTATTGCCCCACAACAGAAACCAAAATAAAGTCAATATGCTCCAAAGTAACAATAAATGTTTAATCAAGGGATGACAGTGGACTATTACCACTTTTCTCATGCACTGAGAATTTTATGAGGTCTGAAAAATGTCTTTATTAAATGTTAGCAGGTGGTGCTAAAGGACAAAGAATATTAGAGATAAAACAAAATGAACTGGGTTATGAGTTCCTGAGGAAGAGATCTGTTGTCATAGACTTCACTGAGCAGCACTGATAACACACAATCTGATGATGAATGGACCTGTTTCAACAGGAAATGACTGAAAGGTGATGCAGAGCAAAGGTACAATGTGAGCTGAAGAGTCATGGCACGCTGGCCTTACCTCTCCTTGTATCCTCTCCTCATTCTAAAGAAGGCATGATGAAAACAAATAAACAATAAAGAGGGATAAGGGAAGGTTACGGAAGCTACTAATCCACAGTAAAAGGGACATGGCTCAAGTTTAGAGAGATGACAGTGGTGAAATATAAACTTGGAACAGGTAACGAATAGTTATCCAATCACAGAAAGTAATAGCACGAACTATTGGTTTGTGACCAACAAGTAATGTCTCATGCATGAATCAAGATTAAGGCAATTTCCCGTTTCGGCTGTAATTTAGAAAATGATTCTATGCTGTACAAGATTTCTAAACTAATCACTTTGCTTTTTGAAGACAAGACAAAGTTTAAACCAAAGTCATATAACATAACCATATACTGTACAAGCAATGACTGTGTCTACTCACCGAGGAATAGTTGGAGGAAGCATTGGACGCCAGAGAGAGGACAGAGCCATGCACTGAAATGGGCAGAGATTTGACTTAATACTAAAAGTAACTTATTCAAGACAATTTCAAGATAGTCCTAGTCTAAACACTAGGTACTAAAGAAATGTTAGTAATTAATAATTTATTATAATTTGGTACCAATCCCTGCTCTCCCATCACGAATAAATGACTAAAGTTGAGCATAAATCAAATACAATTTACTACTGACAACCCATAAAAGGGATACTCTGGATTACATCAAGTGGGGTTGTATGAAGTACTTATCTGTGCATTACCTACAGTAGATGGCGATTGGCACACTCCTATTTTAGAGAAGCACAGATAATTACCAGCAAGGAAGCTAAACATCTACTGCTGTGGATACAGTCAGCAACCAAAGGTATTTTAGCAACTTAAATAGGCAATATAAAAATAATATTAAAAAAAATATGTCAGGGTAAGTTTATAATATATTTATGAAAATTTCATCAACAGGAATATTCACAAACATGATTTAGGAGTTTACTTCATAAAAATACAATTAAAATAGATGCTTGTATAAATTTCTATTCTCTTATTCTGTATTTGAGAACAAAAGTGATTATTACACAAACCTTTGCTATAGCATAAAAATACATCAAAACTGCTACAAAAGAGTTTTTATTTGGTTATGAAACCATCTCAGTTTATTACCTCTATATGACCTAGGTTAACAACATAAGTTAATGAGACCACCTGCGAACAATAAGCTATTTCTAAGCAGTTGTTCTTAATATCTACCTCCTTGAAATCGGATGAAATGAGCCTGTTTACATTTTCCCCGGCAAAGTGACAGTGAGTAATATGTAAGACACAGAAGAAAACAGAGGCCACAATATGAAAGTTCCTTGTAGTAGCTTTAAGAACTTAGTGGTAGTCTAGTGCTGGAATATGTATTGTAAAGCCTGCCAATTATGTGAAAGTAAAAGCAAGTTTAAATTACTGGTGGAGGGTCTCCTGTGTTGGATTGCATTTGGATCACAGATAGTATCTTAAATCTTATTTAACTCACTATTAATCTAAAATAGGGGCACCAAGACTCCACATTTCATGCTGATGAAAACAAATGTCCTTCTGACATTTCACCTAGCATATTGTGTACTGCATGAGCTGACAGCTTTGTTTAATTTGAGGCCATGTTGGGCGCCTCCCCTGCAGAGAGGCTGGCTGAGCAGGCTCACCATCATCCCCCGGTTCACGGAAAGACCCACACCGCATCATGCTTTTGGGCCGGTCAGACAGGGACATACTGCTGCCCAGGGGGGAGGATCCATAGAGATCGCAGGCGGAGTCATTGGGGGGGCCAATACTGTTGGAGCGTGATATCCTCGGGGTGCCACTAGAAATTGGGGCAACTATCACAAAAGAGATGTTAGGAAAGGCAGTGAGTGGAACAGATAAAACTGTAGAGAAACACTCACACACACATACAGTGAACCTAGGTATAGCACCCTTACTCTGATGAGTCAGTGAAAAGCAATACTACGGTTCTACAACAGTCAAAGAGATAAATATAGCCTGACTTGACCCCCTATTGCCTCCATCTCCTGCATATTTCACTTAAACTGAAGTGTAAATGAGTGCAGATATTAGATATTCACAGTCAGATATGATACCACAATAATTTGCCACCACTTTATCATTCAGACATGACTGGATTATATTATTGACAACTTGTGTCAACTGTAAAAACTAACCTGGACTTTGCTTACTGTGATTTAATATCCCTGTCCTCAGTAATAATGAGTGATAAGATGGATGGCTTATCAAAGATCTCAAGCCTCATTACTTTCAAACCTCAACCAGGGAGTGTTTTTAGAACTTGGCAGCCAAACTGAGCGAGTAGACTCACCCACGTTGGTGAGAGGGGCCTTGCCGGAGGAGGGGTGGAGAGGGCGGGTGGGAGAAGGCAGCTGAGGGGGGCTATCGCTCTCTGTCATGCTGACTATGGTATGGGAGTGGCGCCTGCCTGGTTTGCTTCCTTCACTCTCTGACAGGCTTGAGCCATAGCGTCTGAGAAAAGAGAGGTCATTTTAAACTTTATACACTCAAGATACATCACAGTGGGAAATTTCAAATGGATGCTTGGGAGAATAAATTGTTTTGACGTACTCTAAGCCTTTCTTCGGCAAGGTATTTCTGTCTGTCTGCAAGCTGTAAAGAGAAGAAACATTGTTAGTGGAAAATAAACAGACATTTTGAATAATTCATATAACAATTTATGCGTCTCAGAACCTTACACAAGCGTTATGATTTTAAATTTTATCGTAGGACATGCATAACACTTGGGTAAGACATCTCCTGGGTTTATCTTCTAATCCTTTTTCTACATGTAGCCCATATGGCACACTGGGCACATTCATACACACAGTGTGAGATTGCCTACAAGTACAGTCTTTTGGCAGGAATTCAGACCATCTCCACCTTGACAAACAGAAATCTTCAGATGGATCCAGCTCTGCATCTTCTAAATGACACATCAGAATTTTCCATTCCCGGAAAAGGCACATAAAATATGGTTGGCTGGTATCTCTGCTGCCAAGAGACTTACAGCCCTATGTTGGCGTCTTGTCTCTCACACTATCAGCTACAAGGATAAATGTTGTTATAGTATTGGTTCATCGGAAGATGGAAAAGTGGCCATGTTATTTTTACTCAAATAACTAATTTTCCTTTCAATTTCTTTTCGATTTTCGGTTTGACACAACAGTGTGAGTAACATATATGCACTTTTTTGTTTTATGTCCCATGCAGAAGATGGGGAATTAGGTGTCTTGGGCAACAGAGCTGCAACGATTAGTCGATTAATTGACTGAAAGAAAATTGATTGCCCTTTTAAATCAATCAATCAAATAAACAAACAAACAAAAATATCTAGACACAAAGGACATCTGATACTCCTTGAAATGAGACTTACCCATCTGTGAGGTTGAGGGATGTCCTGCTTCCGGCTCCCCAGGTTCCAGCAGCCCTCTCTTCCTTGTCATGCGTCTCAGTTTTGACAAACCTCGCACTGGAAGGCACGCTCATCTGCAGGGGCAGGGACTCCATGCTACGGTGCATGCCGGTCAGCTTGGGATAAAGCAGCGGTGATCCACTTAGACTCAGGCTGTCACTGGTGTAGGAGCCAGGGGAATCGATGTGGAGCACAGGCGCTGGGCTGGGGGTGAGGCGGGCGGAGGTGTGGGAACCGGCTAAGTCCTGAAGCTTGGAATATGGGGGGACTTTGGGCGGGAGGTCCTGAATGGTCACGCAGGAGTCGAGACTGTTGGAGTTGACCTTGTCCAGGTGAGCCAAGCTGGGTGGACGACCCAGAGACTTTGTGTTCAGCATCCTAAAAGTCAAGTCAAGAAGAGATGTTAAAATCTAAAAACTAAGGGGAAGCCTTGACAAATTTTCTAAATATTAAAAAATCTTTATTTACTGTATTTACTGTATCAGGCCTATTCAATTGGTTGCCCGTGGGCTGAATGCATCCTTTAACTACCTCAATCTGGCCTTGAACTATTAGAAATATAAATAAAGTTTAGGGCTGCATACACTGTTTTTTTTTTACAAGCTCATCATTTTATTAATAGCTTAATTAGCCTATTTATTGGTTGTGTTTGTGGTTAAACATAGAGGCACATATTTTTTTAACTGTTGAAGTAAACGGAATTTAGAAGAGTCAAAACGCACCAAAAAAGATAAATGCAACATTGTGTTCATTAAATGAAAAACCTACTTCTCATCTCAGAATACTGTATTGCTTTTTCCTCAACTTTTGTACATAATGTTTATTTTATTACTGTTTAAACTAATACAGTGGAGAAAAACTTGAAAAGATGCATTGTTTACAGGTCAGACATAGGGAATATAAACATCTGGCCCCTTGGCACTTTACTTTTTTCCAAATCTGGCCCTTCTCAAGGTGTAATTGAATAAGCCTGGTATACATCATCACTGGCCTCATGCATCTGTGTGATGTTTCTTCATTGCACTTCATTTTCTAACTTACCTCTAGTAATATATAGAAGATAGTTGCCATTGTATTTGCAAAGGTTGCGAAATTTCTGTCTCTAAATTTCAACGACAAAATAACTCCAGAGAAAAATGTTCCCATTTCTCAAGGCCATTTCTAAGGCTGAAGTAGACGCATTAAAAGCTGTTCATAGTGAGCTCTGGAGTATTTTGAGTAACTGGGACACTTTGTGAAGGAGATATTGCTGTTGAATTTTTAATGATGCCAACTTTCAATCATGTACTTGTTGTACTTTGTACAAATATTTTACTTTAGGGTGAAGACTAAAGCTAAAGTTATTCTTAGAGTATATTCATAAAACAAAATAACAAAACATCCAAGCTCATAAGTTAGTCTGCAAATCATAAAAATTCCTCTGCTGAGAGATTTTTTTCTCTCTGCAAAACTGTGGCTAGAATACAAACAATCATATCTACCTATATTTAAAGGTTGAGGAAACTAAAACGAAAGGCCAAGAAATCTTGGTACTGGAACTCAATTTTAACCTATTATGTAATCATGGTATGTTTTCTTGAGAATTAAACGAGTATAGTTACTACAGATGGCAGACAGTATGTCTCTGCAGACATGTAATAGAACTGTTTTTTCTCAGATAATAGCAGAAACATGGCTCTGGCTTTTATGTTTAAAGATTTCTGCCACCATAAATCCAAAAGCAGTAGAGTATTCAGAGTAAGTGGGACACTGTCTACCAAAGAGATATTGCTGTTGAATTTTTTATGTCATTTTTCAATCATGTACTTTCACTGTATTGTGGTGGTGTATTGTGGCAGCAGAAATCCTGAGCATATAAAACCAGTTACTGCATGGCTACATACCACTAGAGAATACAAAATCTGTCTGCTCAAAAATATGTATTTTTTTGTTTTTTGGACTTTAAAGTAATATCTGAATGACCTTGGTGTGGTGGGAGATGACAGTTCAGGGTATTTGCTGCTGCTGGTCCGTCTCAGGCCATGCAGTTTGACTGCAGTCTCTCCTGCGGACTGAGTCTCCTCTCCCTTCAGAGAGGAACAGTCTATGTCAGCACCCACAGCCTTGGCCTTGGCTCTCTCCTTCTCCTTCTCTCGGTCCGTCTGGTTCACCGGGCCTGTGCTTCGATTAGCCATTTTACTGCCGCAGCTACTCAGCTCTTTAACCCTGGGGCCTGTGGAGGCGATGGGCACAGGTTTCAAACTCAACAGACTGGGGTCGATGGTACCGCTGACAGGCCGAGACGCCGGGCGACCGATCACACTGAGTGTGCTCGATTTGGCGGGTCGTGGCAGGCTGCGGTACTGAATGCTGTTTCGGGCGTTTGGCCCCAGGAAGCTCTGCTCGCTGCTGGCATCAAAACTGTTCTTTCGACCCATGGGTGGTCCTCCTCCTACAGGCTTCACAGGGATGCCAGATGACTTGGGGGTTTTCCCCACAGTAGCAGAGCCACTGGAGATGGTGGCACCCCCTGCTGTCATAACAGTGGCGGTACCAGTGGCTGTTGGTGGCTTCTTGTAGCCAAATGAAGCTCCAGCAGTGGGTTTAACTAAACCTGACGGGGGCTTGCGGTGCTCTCCATGATGATGATCCCTGCCAGCATCTGAACGAGATCGTTGTAGACCAGCAGTTTTCACTGAAATCTTGGATTTATCCAACGGCCTCTCACTTTTAGGTGCTAAAGACAAATAAAGACATAAAGAAAGACATTGTATAGATTAATAATAACATGGCAATGTGACTTATGGCAATTTTAACAATTTTATCTTAACAACTGTATTTAACTCAACATGTCTAATATTCAGCAATCATCATAGTTGAGGGGCCCCTCAACAATTTGCAGAATCTTTTAAATCACTTCTTAAAACCCACTTATAGATTTCTTTTTATGCAATGCAGTCTTTTTATTTTTCTTTATTATTATTCTTTTTGTTATTCCACTTACTTACTTATTAACACTGACAATATGGCATTATGCGATTATCCTACTTCTTTTTACACTTTTCAAGTCAACATTATGTGATCTTCTATTGTCTTTTTTATTCTTGTTTTTTCATTCTTTTTATATCCACATATTTTGACACTTTTTCTTGTTTTATTTTTTCTTGTCAGCTTTATTGTTCTGTCTTTTCCAGTGTGTTTGTGTCTTTTGCTTTGTGTTTTAATTTACTTCAGTTTTAGCTGAACTTTGTCTTCCATTTGTTTGACTTCAATCAAGAACTAATCTGAACTTAATTTTCTAAAAAGTATATTGTGAGGCCATTTCTTTTAGAAAAAGAAAGTAATTGCTACAAATCATAACAAAGCAGACCACAATATGAAAAGGTGAAAAAATATTCTAGTGAACAGAATTCTACCTGCTATATGCATAATTACTTCCTAAATGTTCTTGTACTGAACATCTAATTATTTGAGTTACTGAAGGGATCCTTTTAAGTTGATCTGTTTCTATTGTTTTATTTACGTTTCTTCCAATTGCTTTTTTTTTTCTTCTTTTTTTGAAGTATTATGTGTCTTATTTGCCTTAATATAATGAATAGAAAAAGTTAAGCTAAGCTACTTTTCACAGGCTGGATCAGTTGATGGGCCAGTAAAACTAGTAAACCTGGACTAACAAATGATGACAATCTCACTTCAATGACTGAAACCAAAATGGATAATCAGCACTGTCATACCTCATTTCTCTCAAACCAGACACCTTCACATCAAAGTAAATGTACACGTCATTCCAGGCATTACAGCTGAGATTGAATATAAGCAAGAAACATCTGTGTTTACTTTGAAGGCTTTTATGTGCCCATGATGTAAAATGTGACTCACCAACAGACTCTTGACTTGAAGGGGCTAATGCAAAATTAAACTTTTTGAATAACTTCATCACATGACAAATCCAAATGATATAATCAATCAAAATCTAATCGTTATGGATTGTTAAGCACAGAGCTGGCAAACATAGCGATTGAGGGATTCATTAAAAGACGAGAGCAAAACGGTCACATGTTTTTTTAACTTCACCCCAAAACCAAAAATACATGATTTTACTCTTACCTATAGTGCGAGTCGTATATTGTTTTGGTATGAGTTGCTCAGTTTTGGGGAATAGGCCATAGAGATGGCTCTAGAACATAAAGAACTAAATAGCAATTTGCGGTGATTAACGTGCCAAAAAGTACATTTTAATAACTTCACAGCAAAGTCTCTTTCCAGAAATCATGACCTGATTCAAGATAACGACCAACCAAATTACACTCGCCAACCGTATCACCATGCGGAAGTAAATGTGCATCTACTCATGGATGACGGCCTTATGCTTGTGACAGGCTGTGATGTAAACACTAAAAACATCCTCCTCGACTGCCCTGTAACATTAGCACCATTGAGCTACCTAGCATGGTGATATGATCGGCAGGTGAAGTTCAGTAGAAAGAAAATTGTTCCTACATGAAACTGGTTACAGCAAGGTCTGTGGATTATCTTCAGTAGCAAGGTCATGTTTTCTGGAAAGAGACATTGCTGATGAGTTTTTCAAATGTATTTTTTTATTGCTTTGAGCACCAAAAGCTGAGTGCCATGTATTTCCAATATATTGAAGAGAAGAAAGACATCTCTATGGCCGATATCAGCAAAATTCAGCAACACCAAAACTACCTAGCTACCCACAGATGGGTAAATAGCAAGAGAGGCCAGAGTAAAAATATGCACTTTTGATTTTGGGGTGAACTGTCCCCACTGTGAATCTTAAAATTGCATCTGGTAAGAGATTTTTCCCCCTAAAAAACTGTGGCCAGAATACATACAATCAGATCTTTTTCACTTATGTTTAAAGCTAAGGAAATTGAAATGAAAGGCCAAGAACTGTTGGTATTGGAGCTCAATTTGAACCTATTATTTAATCATGATGGCATGTTTTGTTGGGGATTAAATAAATTCAGCTGCTGCAGACGGCAGACAGTGTGTCTCAGCAGACATGTAAAGTAACAGGCTTTTCTCTGAGATAATAGCAGAAACATGGCTCTGGCCTTTAAGCTGAGATTTTGAGATTTTATTTCTTCAATGAACTGGACTGCATGGAGCTTTTTTTCTTCAGTACACTATGCTATGCTACAAATCAGAACCTGGCTTATGCTAAGGGGTACACTTCTGTATTCATCTTGAAACCAAGCAGATATCCGCTTTGGCTGCTCTACAAACAGGCTCTGTTTTACATTTGGATACAGGACACAAAGTGATAATGGATGACATAGATTTTTTGGTTAAAACAAGTTAAATGTGCCAGTGATACAACACATTCCTACAAGAGAGGTAAAGAACAGGCAGGAAAAAAAAAGATGCATAGACGTAAAGTGATTAGATCTTACTTGCGACTTTCAGCGTGCTCTGAGAGGTATGGGTGATGGGGGAGGTCACGCCTATAGGAGGATTACGACCCTTCTTGAAACTTCCTGGCTGACCCAAACTTTGAGGCTTCTTCAGCTCTCCTTTGCCCCCTGAATCTTCACTCAGGCTTGGAGGCTTCTTCCTCCATTTGCTTGGGGCCTCTGTCTTGAGACTCCCTGTGTCATAGCTGCTGCTGCTGAGCTTGTGGCCGGCTTTGCCATCCTCGCTGTACCATGAAAGTCCACTTTCCACCAGGGAGCGCTTCTCTGCATCAGTGCGGAGCTGCAGAGAGGGGAAGGGAAGAGGCTCAGTGTGGGGAACCATCAGTCATGGTCTATGTTATCTACGGAATTGACTGTTCTCTGTAATCTTTGTTTCATCTCAGCTGCATTCCAGCGGGAAGGAGGGTGAGAGATAGGCTGATATGCCCAGAGCGGATTAAAGAAAGCCAAAGAGGAAGACAAAGGAAGGAAAACAAAAAATAAATAATAAAAAAATCTGTTTATGGATTTAACACTTTCAGAGATAAATCCACACTTTCAAGAAAAGGATATTTAAGAATAGATGATAGCTTGAGTCTTTATTTTTGTCTTTTTAACTGTGCACTGGACAAAAAAAGACAGCTACACTTTAATAGAAAAACTGTCATGTGGTGCATTGAGGAGGTGGCACTGAGGACAAAATTGGGCATGCTGCTTCTTGGCATCCTATTAATGCGATATAGAGCGACAGATGGCTCATTGAGTAGCACTTGTGTTCATTTCTTCCTACTGAGCAATCAGTAAGTAAGCAAAGACAAAATGTTTACCTGTGGACAAGGTAAAAAATAAAAATGATCTAAAATGAACACAAAACAAATTAATCAAATTTATAAATCCTCTCCAAAAAACAGAAAGATGGAAAATTTTTGTTTTTACTTTTTGGATGTTGAGAATAAAGTCATGAGGAGGATTTGGGAGGGTTTCCTCCTCATTTTTTCCCATTATGTCTGGCCCTAAAACTCTCTGCACATATAGATATACTTTTCTTCAAATGATTATTTGTGTCTGATATGTTTTTTCTACAAGAAATATTCTCTCTTATTGTAAATATTGTTGATTTATTTAACTATTACACAGAAGATGTCTCCTACTTCATAAGTCCATTCTCTGCGCATGTAGACTGGAGGTTTCAAGTTTGCACATCACACGTGCAAGTTGAGTATTGGACCATGATTAGCTCCTGAACTAGTTTTGATGTCAAAAAATCATATTCATACCACATACTACCCACTATATATAACAAATATGTGTACTCTTGTTCAACATACTTTTGATTAAATAAACAGTTACATGTATCTTTTATAAACACATGTATCATGTCACTTTCCGAGAGTTTCCTTGCCTTTTGGAGATGTGTAACTGTGGTAACCTGTGTCAGTGATGAATGAAAAATTATATACATATTGCCTAGCAGAGTGAAACCTTACTTATATTTACACTGAATAATTATGCCAGAGCTGCCCTGGTTCCTGGCTGCTATTGTCTATCATGCTGTTGTTTTCACTGTTGCATTGCATTGTGGGATATCTAAGCTGGCGTAGTGTCCAGTGCTCGTATATATTTCTCCTGAAATAGTAAGCTCCTTGCAACCTATTAGTTTCATACTAAGGTTTTGGACATAAAAAAATTCTAATACTGTTTTAGCAAACTAAACAGCATGTCAGTATGGAATTTCAGATGCAGCCCATGTATTAAACTTTAGTGTGAGCACAGAAAATCGTTCCACCTTCAGCAGATGAGTCTGAAAACAGGCTTCTAGTGACAAACTCTGCACATCACTCTCAAGAGACCAGATCAAATATCCAAGTCAAAAGAAGGGCTTTAAGGCCCAGTGGGACTACCGGAAGTTTATATGCAATTTTCTGAACAGAACAAACAGGGAACTGCCATAGAAAGGACTTATTTCTGTGTGACAGATTGTGTTTCTCTTTAGTTTCATTTTAATGACAGAAGTGAGGTCTGTGCTGTGGTGTCTTTTTGTGGCCTTGTCTAAACAAAGAACTTGCATTTAACACACAATACAAAGTAAATCACAGAGTGAAGCCTTGAAAGTGCTCCAAGTAAAGGCCTTGGTTGCAATCTTTAGCTCTATTTTTCCAAAAAAAACAAGATAAAGGAAAGTCAAAAGTTGTCACAGACTGTTGGGTATAGTATTTTATCTCACCATAACAGAAGAGTTGCGTCTGGATCCCAGGGGTGTACTCGGGAGGGAGTTAAGGGAGGAGCTGGCATTGAACTCCTCTGAACTGAGGTTCTCTGAGCCATCACCATCACCATCGCTGAGCCCACTACTGATGGAGCTGCTCTCTTCCCAACTGAAACAAGACAGGAGGATGACCAGTCAGCAAAAACTTGCTGTTATCAAGTCAATGGCAACCATATGACTCAATGTACAAAATGTAAAGCAGCCGAAATCTGTGTATGAAGGGAGACCAGGCTGGCAACAACAGTGATATGTCCATCTGTGTGCAGTAAGCTGTCTCTGGAGGTGGCCACATGCTCAAACAAGCAGGTAATTTCAACATGGCTGCAGCTGCTTTAATTCAACTGATACATCAGAGCTCCAGACCACCATATGTTGACCAAGGCTTTAAGAGTGGATCTTTTACTTTTAATGAAATTAACCAGAAGTTTTGCCACTTATTTTCTAACAGCCTATTGAGAATTTTCACAATATCAAAGAACAAGATGTTCCAGGCACAAAAAGAAGCATATTTTTCTTTTTTTTAAAAATAAACACCATCACGCATCACACAGTGCTGGAACAGAAAAAGTCATTCAACACTGACTGGTTTTGCTATGCTGTAGGCCAAATTTCAGGCAGGACATTAAAGACTGAACTGAAATGAGGTCTTGAATGAAGCAGTTAGATACTTTTTTATTACTTCAGTACTTTTCATGCTACGAAAGTCCTTTTCACAGCAGCCCTATTGATATGAAATAGTAGAGTTAATACAGGTGTTACCAATGATAGTAGTTAAGGTCCTGTTCCATTCAGTGTAGCAGATCCTCTCCAGTGAACCAACATGCACAACAGCAGCACCCTGACTCTGAATAGAATATGACCTTAAATAGTATCATCAACACTTGTGTTCATCTTACTCTTTCATGCCAAAATGGCTGGTGTGAAAAAGGTTTATCAATGGTTATTATATCATTTTAAATATGGTATCAAAAAATATTTAAGTATCAATACTTTTGACAACCTCATAGCCTATATCAGAATGTGCTGGTTCCATACCTTTTCTAAGCCATTTTCATGTACTTGTGTATCAAATAACTTTGATTTTAAGTACTTAAGAGATGAGATTCATAGGAAGTATTTGGCTTATTGGTGAAATAAAACATACATGACTATGGTGGCTGCCAGAGGCTGTAATTAATTCATTTTGACGAATCCAGAATTTGCAGGATTACAAAATTAAACATTTTCGAACTTAGGGCCATTTGTCTAAACATCCATATTTAACCATCAATGTGCTACAGTATCATCAAAACGTTGTTTCTTTGCCTTTCTTCACTATTAGAAAACTGACAGTTACTGTAACAAAGTTTACAAATGTGAAGATAAGTAATAGAGTTACATTTTATATAAAGCTGCAACAGCTTGGTTCCAGCTTGTTAAATGTAAGGATTTGCTGCTTTTCTTTGTCATTTATGATAGTAAATGAAGAGTCCTGTCATTGGTCTGTTGGTTGGAAAAATAAACAATTTTAGGTTACTTTGGGCTCTGGGAACTTGTGATGAGCATTTTTCAGTTTTTTGACATTTCAAAGACTAAACAATTAATCAATTAATTGTGAAAATAATTGGCAGATGGAATAGGTAATGATTTTTTTTTTTTAATTTCAGCCTTCATTTATAATGCAGTAATTTATTTATTTTTTAATTTTGGGCCAACATGTAGGCTATGTTTTGTAATACGGCGGTGTCCTGTAATCTCATGTGTGATGGGCAAAATGGCATGACACAGAAATAAAAGTAAAGTAATTTGGGAAACACATCAGCAGTCATAATAAAATGGTCAATTTGGAGTTTATGGATAAAAAAAAATTAAGCCATACTTGAATAAATCACCATGACAGCAAAGCTAGCCATTTTTGGGGCCATGACGCTGCCATCTTTAACTGTAGCTTTAAGGGAAACTTTACAGGATATGCTGATAAATCATGCTGCATAAAAAGTATAACGACTGACAGCTCAGGGTTTAGAAAGCAGTCTGGTATGCTCTAAAGACGCAGGATGAGGGGAAATCAGAGTGACAGGCCACTAAACCCTCGCTGACCTTTCCCTCCACCCTACAGTGAAGTCCTGCGTCACCCTGAAACAGATGCTGCCAGATTGGCCCCTCATGTGAGGAAGGCAGGGACAACCCAGAAAAAAAATTCTCACTGGGCATCAAGTCTGTGGATGTATTCATAATTGAATACATTCAAAATGCAGATCACTGCGTGGAGTTCAAGAAGAGGTGTAGCCTCTCAGTCAACCAAAACATCACAGTGGGATAAAACAATTCAGAGTCTGAGAGGAGTTTAAAATTGAAGAGTAAAACAATTTTAATGTGCTTTAGAAGAGCAATAATGCCTTGCTGAATTTAAAAATTATATCTCCAGAGAGCTAAATACAAGTCCAACTCAGATTTGTATAATTACGTTCCCCATCATTACTACTGGCAACCATAGGTGGTGATCAAATTTATGTTGGCGCACAAAAATGTAGTACAGTGGAAAAGGTAAATTAATAAGACCCTTTAAAAGCTGAGTCACCGGTCGAGCTGAATCAGTTCTTTTCCCTTTCTTTTGCTTTCCCATCTGAGCTGAAAATGCTCTTTGTGGCTCTGCAGCCTGCAATTAGCAGAGGCATGGAACATGGAATTGCATAGAAAAATACAGGGAGACAAAAATGGCCCATACACTTTCAGAATTGGATTTAATCACATGGCTGCAGTTGAGTTGTAGTGGCAGTCGTAAAACAGAAAAGAAGCTTAGCCTGTCACTTTGTGCTGGTATTCAGATGCATAAATGCAACATTTTAGTGAGTTGTGACCATAGACACACGACCTCAGGGGTGAAGCTTGACATGAGCAAGGAAAAACTGAAGATTAATGTTTGATTTGAGATTTTTAAAATGTTCTCACATGCCACCAATAAGGAGAATAATTCTGATTTACATTAAGCCCAGATGTTCATGGTATGTTTGAACAATACCACCTCTGTCAGGGGCAACAGAGGGGCCATGAATAACCCTACAGGGATGTCAGTCTAAGAGGAGTAAGGAGGGTCTGTGGGCTGTTGATATTACAAGCCAAACTGTCTGCTCTCAGAGGTGAAATCCAGACAGGGAGAGAGGGTGGGAGTACACCACCAAAGCGCATACTTCATACATAGGGTGGCAATTAACTTTTTGTTTTCTGTGGCATGACTCCAACATCGCTGTGATTTGTGTGTCCATGCTATTATTTGAGTTGGGTGGCTGGGAAAATATTTTGATTTAAGAAGACTGAGGGATGATTGGTGCCGTAGAGCATGCAGGGCGGAGACATTACAATCACTGTCCGGACTTGGACCTGGATCTAACAGCATCACTAAAAACACACATGGACATGGTGTAGCACACCACAGAATAGGGCTGCAAGATAGGGTACAGAAAAAAATCATATTCTGACTTCAACATTATGTCTTTTTTCATTTGTCTGGTCAGGCAAGTGGGTCAGAAATATACTTGCCTAAAGTCAATTTTTACTTGCCCATGTACAAATTGTTTCATTAGTGAAAAGGGTGAAACTCCAAATTTGAGAAGCTGAAAACATTATCTGCCATTTTGCATGAAAAATTCCTTTAACCATTAATCAATTACCAAAATAGTTGAAATTTGATTAATCATTAGTGGGTATGATCATTTAGCATCACATATTACATTTTCATTGAAAAACAATTAAAAATGTGATGTTGGGGTCTGCACCAAACAATCATGTTTTCTCACATCTGGAGAACAAGATTTGTAGGCCTCATTATAATCCTATTTTGACATTTTTTCTTTATCAATAATTTGCAGCCTCTGCAATTTGGATATTGCACTCGGCCATGTTGTGATTCCGATAATATTTTGATTAATATGCAGCTGTATTGCAAAGATAAATTCATTTTAATTAAGCAGAAATAACATATTACAGAGAATATAAGGATATTCAAGCGCTAAAACCACATAAAACAGTACATACTTAGAAGAATGCATATTGCAGTTCACTTCTGGCACTGTCTATTTTCTGCATAAAGGACAGCAAAGACAAAGCTCCTGTGGTGCATGCTTATGGCTGAGTGAGTGGTGAAGACATCCTCTATTATGCAGATAGCTGTGGTAGCAGAACCGCAGTGTCCTCCAAGAATGAAAATGTGTTTCTTCCACAGATGTTATAATTCCTAGTTCCAAATCAATGTCAGCATATCTTCTTTTCTACATAATGCACGCGAGTGCTCTTCAATAATTGAAGCTCAAACACAGATAACTAGCGTTAACACTATATAACTACTCACAGAACTCCACTGCATCATTGTAAAAAAAAAAAAATTCAAATCTAATTTCATTATTCAAGTACAAAAATACAGTGAAACATGCCGAATTCCTCCTCTAAGCAAGAATAGCTAATCGGCTAATGCTACAATGCTGTACTGTAAATCAAAAGCCAGGTACGGATATAAGTGAGTCGCGGAATAATTAAGCTAGCCCATAGTCCCTATAGGAGAAATAACCGTCAGCGTTAGCTAGTTGTAGTTAGAGGGCAAATAAAGAAAGCCAAAATTAACCACTTTAAACATGTCAGAAAAGTTGTCCCGTAATGAAATATCATCGTTAACGTTACCTTGGCGTAAAAAGTAAGGTCCTTTTAGCTCTTGGCACCGACTGCAGAGGAGGCACTTTCCCGACCAAAACGCGACCGCTCATTTGTGACCGTTTATCGGCGAGCACTTCTAACTTCCTCTAATTGTCTGTGTCCCGAGATTCAAATTCATATCCTCCACACAGCAAAAGACCCCTTTTCTCTCTCATTCAGCGAGCAGAGAGAGAAGCAGAGAGTCTGCCACTGGACAGGCAACACCCCCCTCTCAACCCAAAAAAAAAGGAGAAAAAAAAAACCAGAAGGAGCAGGGATGACGAGACCAGAGAGACCCCGATGTTCCTCTGAGAGCTGATGGCCAACGGCTGTGGAGCTGAGTGGTAACCATGGTAACCTCATTTAACTCTGCTGTGGCGCACAGTAACACGTTCCTGACCCGCTGCTGATCCAAGTACTCTTCAATTAACAGTGGTAGAGATAGTTCTTTTGAAGTCAAAGTACCAAGACCACACTGTAAAATATACTCCCTGTCAAACTCATGTCAAGCTCATTTTTGACTGAGACTAAAGTTTATTTTCATTATGTCTTAATCTGCTGCTTATTTTCTCCAATTATCGATAAAGTGCTAATTAGATTATTAAAATAAATGAAAACTTAAGCACCACATTCATGAAGCTTGAACCATGAAATGTTTTTGCAATAAAAAATAATTTGACGATTATCAAAATAGTTTCCAATTAATTTTCTGTTAAAGGAGCAATCGGTAATATATTTTCTGTAGTAAATCATAAAATGGCCATGATATGTCAACAGGGATTAAAGAAACGTGTTAAATTAAAATTGCTGGCTTCTCTGACATCAACCCTACAGCCGCAATGTCCCCTTTTGAAATTTTTATTCCAGACCAGAATAACCGTTTCATATGCCTGTTTTACATTAATCAGAGTTTAAATTAATGCCGAATGTGCGCTGAATGAGTAAGTGTCTGATTATAAGTCTTAAAAAATCATTAATAATCTTGTAGAAGGCATGGATGTTTCTAACGGCTAAATTGAGCAATTTGTTGTTGGAGTTTGGCAGGCAGTAAGGCAGACAGTCACTGAACTCCAACTTCAGAGTGTGTATTTTGAGGAGGAGGGGGAAACAGCAATTCAATATAACATCTATGGCCCCAACTCTTTATTTGGACTGCTGTACTAATTTTTGCTTATTGCTGCATATTGCCTCTTTAATCAACAAACTCATTAATCAACTGTTGGAGCTGCACTTTATATTGTGTTGGGTAGTTGAATTTATAGCAAAACATATTTTATAAACTCTTAATATATTTTGGGTGCTAAAAATCTTAATTAGTAAAGTAACTGAATTTATCATAAAAATTGCAGTGAGATAAAAAAAAAAAAAGTACAATATTTCCCCCTGAGATGTAGTAGAGTAGAAGTAGAAAATGGCATGAAAAGAAAAGTAAAATGCAAGTACCTCAAGTCTGTACTTAAGTATAGTACCTGAGTAAATGCACTTAGTTACTCATATGCCATGGTATAAATAAGTATGTGAATAAGTTTACTTTAGTTTTATCAAACCTATGAAATCAGAATATATAATGTATTCTGTGGCTCCATGGGGGGGCTTTCCAGTTGCAGGAAAAACAGCCCAGATTACTTGGTTCCAGACCTTTGATTCCACCCACACACTTGACTGATTGAAGATGGAAATGGAGTGTAACTAGTTGGCAATTCTGTTTGATATCAAGCAACCAGATTACGTTATCAGGGCTAACTCTGTTTGGTTTAGAGACTCAAAGATTTAACAGAAAGCCTGCATTACAAACTGTGGGTGTGGGGCAATGAAGCAGACATTTATGGGGCAGGGAGGGTCTAATTAAAAATACTTCATAAACGGAAATATGTGATTCATAATTTTTGGAACTTGACCCGCACAGGAGAAAGTCAGAATATCTCTCCATCTGCTGCTTTGACTTGGAGCATTCTCATCGTAACTGATCTGTTGTGAGTCCACAACAATGTAAGAGAAGATGCACTATTTTGGAAATGCATAATACACATGGCAAATTACTTTATTATATTTTATACTACATATACTGTATAGTGAAGTATTATTGTAGGTTCATGTGGCATCAGAATACATGAGACCTGCAATATGTCATCCAGGCTGAGTCAGCAGGGCTACGGAGAGCTCACGGTTCATATAATGGGAAAGATAGGAAAACGCAGAAAAGCTGCTGTGTAGCAGGTTGTAAAATGAATAAACATACAAATCCATCACAATCTCTGGTTTCCCATCCTTCCTGGAAAGAAAAGGATCCCAAAACGAGAGAAGTAAGGATGTCTGAGCTTCCAGAGAGTGGTTACTGTTACTACTGATGGAGACCTAACATTAGCTTGAGTTTGAGGCTGCTAGAGTTCAGTGATAACATTTCAGTACAGCAGCATCACTCTGTCATCTCTGACTAAATCTCAGGCTTTTCTAGATCAACAAAACCTCTCTATTGACAGTTTTGTTAATTACAGACAAGACTGAGGATAATAATACACAGCAATTCAATATTAGCGTGTCTGGCCACTATGTTGGCTCACTGATCCACTTGGATCAATGAAGACTGAAGGAGCATGATGGCTGACAGATCAACCTTGGTCAATTTTTATTAATTCACCTTCTGCATATGATTTCTTTGTTCACATGTAACTTGTAATATGGTATTAGGTTGTAATTGTTAATTGCTGTAAACACAAAGGGATGTAGATAAATTAGAAAAGCTATATTTTAGCATTATCTCTATTATCAAGGTCAGGTAGAAACAGATTCAGCAGCTTAACCTATACCCTACTAAACCTTTAGTAGCATTTATGTTTTTCCCACATACAACTAAGAATAATGACTTCCCAACTTGGGAAATGGGACTTTGCTAAACATGAGGGAGCAACTTACATGCCATATGTAAAAACAATAAATGACAGCTGCTTGTAAATTAGTGCACATTCTTGAGAATCGTAAATTAATTCCCTAATTTACAAGGCAGTACTCCAATGGAAAGCCCATGTGTCTGCTGTAGTAAACTTACCAGTTACTTCATAAGAATTGGGCAGATATTAAAGATTATTAAGGCCCAGTTGTGGTCTTAGGTCCTTCTACAGTACGAGCGCTGAATGGTGCTTACTGTTTGCACGAAATACTTCTGAGTCACCGATATTCCCAGATTCCAGTGTAAACAGTGCTGCGTCCATCTCAAACTTAACAAATGCTGGGAAATGCGGCTTAGTGACTTAACTTAGCGATTTCTCAAGTGAGTCTTCAGAGTGAGTTTGAGTCACTGTCTGGGTTTTAAATGGACCTATATCTGGACAAAGCCCCAACATATAAACCTTTCTCAACTCATACTTTCTTTAACATCAAAGGGATTATTGTCATGATGAATGCCCTTAAAAATAAAACATGTTCCACCTTCATTCATTACCCTCTAGGGCCGAGCTGGAAAAACTCAGTCCAAGGTAAGGCCTGAATCACTACAAGTACAACCGCAGAGGCCACAGATGACACGAGGACCTCCAGTGAGGCATGAGTAGCCTTGGAAAAGCTCCCTCCCCCTCTCATTAGCGGTGGAACAGGCTCACGGGGATGATCTCACCAGATCTCAGCTCTGTAAACTAGTCCGGGAGGTAAAGGCTCTGCGGGCCAAGGAAGTCCCACACCCTGTCCACATCTTAGGCCAAATCACTTCACTCTGAGTGTAGCTGGATGTAATTTGATTCAAAATGTTGTGGCAAAAGATTGTACGTGACCAAACAGCATGAGTGTGTGTTCACTTCATCTCGCAGAAGATCGATTACAAAACAGAAAAAGCAAAAGCACAGCAAATGACCAAAGCACTTTGAAATGCTAACATTTGACTTTTGAATTCTCAAGTGCAAGTATACACTATAAAAAAAAGTGTATTTCAGTAGTAGTTGAAGTAATGTGATGTTTTGAATGTATCCCATTCAGCTTTCTGATTTAGTTTTTTTTTGTGGATTATCACAACTTGAAACTACATCTTGTTCCCTTAACCTGTTATTCTTCACTTGATCAGAAAATTGCAACGTTTTCAGCCATCCGACCTTCAATAGCACGCGCCAGCATTATCACTGTAAACTACATATGCGCAGTACGAGAATGGAAAGCTCAACAGGTGTCGGCAACAGTAACTAAGGAGGGCGGGGCTTAGCGAAGGGTCAATTATCTAACATTTAACAAAATGAAACTGTGTAACTAAGGTTACCATAAAAAACTACCTTTCCTGAAACCATACTAATAATTTGTAAAGGAGTAGTATTTCACTTTTGGGTACATCAAATAAATGAGATAGAAAACTGGAAAATTTTAAGTTGACCTGCCTTAAATTCAAGTTGCACTCATGCAAACTGATTAATCTGATTGATTTGAAAGCAATCAGATTATCAAGCACATCTGACCTAAAGCAATTGTGTTCATATAACTTAACTTGATTTAAACAAACCGAATTCACAAGTGAAGTCTTTCTTTTGGTTGGTCCAACAATTGTCTTGTTTCTGTGCAAGAACTTATTGACCCTTGTGATGTATTACAGTTTGAGGCTCCCTCTGTTTTTCCACATCAGGCCACATTTTGTAATATAAATACAGAGTCAGCTAAAATGGAATTTAAAATGACTGTGGTTTTGCTTTTTGTTGAAATTAAACAACTGTTTTGCTGTCAGTGTGTGTGTGTAGCAGACATACAGGCATTCCTCTGCGTATCTTCAACAAAATGAGATGCTGGTTCGATAAAAGTTTGTTGTGTCTGCCTCTACCTTTTCATATCGTCACTCCGATCACCCTCTGAAAAAGAACCACACTCCTCTAACGTGTTTTGCTCACAAAAGTCATAAAACATTTCTGTTTGAATACCTGTTGGTTACTTCCTTTTCTAATAGCAAAACAAACCCCTGGACGCTTGTTTCTTCGCCAAGAATGATGAGTGATATAAATTGTTTACGGTACACAAAAAAAGGAACAGCGTTTCTCGCTGTTTATCTCAGCCAGGCCACAGAGCTGCTAAACAAGCGTCCATCCACAAAGCCTTGAAGTCGTGTTTGTACAGTACAGTAACAGCTGTCCTGCACTGATAACCAAATGGCTTGTGTCAGAAACATCCTCTGCATGTTTACGTAGGTGGAAGGTCATTTAGCATTGCTGCCACCGCTGGGTTTGATGTTATTTATAAACTGTTAAAAAAAGAGATTCAACCCATCTGTGTGAGGTCATAGCACCACGAAAACCTTAAAGGGATGGTTCCGGTTTTAAGGAGGTACTTGTCAATAGTCAATATATTACCTACAGTAGAAGGTGGTCAGCACCCCGTCAGTTTGGAGAAGCAGCAGGGACAGAATCAATACTGGATTTGCTGCCGATACTGATATTAGGGAGGAACCGCTGTAGGAAGCTGAGCAATGTACTACTGTGGACAGGGTCAGCAGCAAAAGGTATTTAAGCCGCTTAAAAAAGGTTCACCTAAAAAAACAATATCAAAAACAGAATTTTATGCAATATTTAGAATAGTTTCATCAAATTACTTTGCCATCAGAAAAATGTTGTTATATAATCCAAATATCTCTCTATTCAAACCAACCAAATTCCAGAAACAAAGTCAAGAATTTTACCTGGCAGAAAACAGGAGTTGCTGGTCTAACACTGCCTATTAGCTTGTTTATGTTATTGTGTGACTTAAGTTAGTTCAAATTCACCAAAACTGGGGGTGCAATTTCAGTATGAGAAATAAAGAGTGGGAATGATCATTTCTACTGGGGAAAAAAACTTTCAAAACCATGATGATGTGATAGTTGTTGTGGTCTGTATCAAACATGTTTTCTTTCATCTGAAGAACAAGATTTTTATGTCAGGGTATCTCTGTGGCACTGCGTACTGGTTCTGGTTCTGGCAATTTGGTTCTGGTTTTGTGATTTTAGCCATATTACCATTTTAATAATATTGCCATCAATGGTGGAGCCCTAACCAAAACAAACAGATCAAAGCTGCGGTAAATCAGCAACTCCTGTGTTCTGTATTTCACCTTTTATTGTTGACCCTGTCCTCAGCAGTTTATTGCTCATTTTCTGTGCTGGTACTCCTCTCTGCTCCCTCAAACTGGGGTCATGCTGACTGTCATCTACTGTAGCTAATAGACTATCGATAAGTTCCTCAAAAAACCCCACATCAAATAACCCAAACTACCCCTTTAAGTACTGTATACGCTATATTTAAAATATTTTCACTGCTTCAAATTGCCAACAGGCATCCCTTTGAATGGGAAACCAGTGTTATATAAGCCAAATATCACTTTATCCAAAGCCACTAGAAAAGCTTGATGGCAAACTAAAGCAGCAAAAATACTCTAAATCTAGCCTTTGCTTAAACCAGTACGAATTTCTTTACGTTGACCTCATACAACCCCACTTCAAAAAAATATGAACTATTCCTTTAACTCATTTTCCTGAGGTTACCAGACAAGAAACCACTTCCACGATCTGACCTTTACTGTTGTGGCTTTTGATCTATCAGTGCTGTCTGCCTCGGGCGCAGTAAACTGTGCTGCGATATGTGAGTCTAGAAATTTATTTAAAAATATATTGGAGGGAATGAAGGGCAGAGACAAACTATCTGAGGTTCTCTAAAGACCTTTCACGATATATTTACAGTATTTAGTGCAGATTGGCAGCTACTTGGAAGGAAATGAAATTACAGCTGAAACATAAATGGGACATCATTCATAACAAGACTTTTCTACAATGAGCAACAAACCAAAAATGACAAATATATAAGGCATTCCCATTCAGCGCTATGGATATTAATATGAAACTATAGCCTTCGTTAGGTGCCTTTGTGCTGCTTTGTGTCTGTCTCTCTCTCTCCAGGTGCCACCTTCACTCAGGTGCAGTCAATTACTAATCAAGACCCGAAGCTTAAAAGACCGGAGAACCTGCAGATGCTGTGTTTTTGATGTACTTTGCAGTATTACTTTGGTTGTTAATACATTCCTTTGTTCACACATGCATATATTGTGGATTCCTTTCTACTTTTTCCTCAGTTAACT
This sequence comes from Lutjanus erythropterus, assembly GCF_056507025.1. Lineage (NCBI taxonomy): Eukaryota > Metazoa > Chordata > Actinopteri > Lutjaniformes > Lutjanidae > Lutjanus > Lutjanus erythropterus. Next base: position 36,273,861 of record NC_139318.1, on the reverse strand, counting down.
TCCTTCATCTCCTGTCATCCACAGGGGAAACTAAAAATCTCCACTCTTGTGCGAAGGCTCTCTACAAGATTTTGGAATCTGGCTGCAGGGATTTGCTCACATTCATCCACAAGAGCATTAGTGAGGCTGGGCGCTGACTTTGGATGATAAGGGCTGGCTTTTTCAAAACCTTATTGTTCCAGTTCATCCTGGAGGTGCTGGAGAAAGATTGAGGTCAGGAATCTGTGCACACCAGTAAAATCTTCCAAACCAAACATGCAAAATAATTTCTAGTGTTGGGGAGTAGTGAACTAAATGTAATTAAAACAGTAGTTTAACTACTTTTTGCAGTTGCTTGCTGGTAGCTTCACTACATTCATATTTGCATAGTGACTGAAGTAGGTAAATTAGCTGTTATGCTATTTTTTGAGTAGTTAACTAATGAAACTACAAACAATATTGGGCCATCAAAGGAAAAAAAAGGATTTTTATTTTACCATTGCTTCTCTAATGACTGATGGACATCAGTCAAACAAAACCAAAGCTGATGTTCCTTATACTTTTTTGGTTTATATTGGCTTTAACTTGTGACCAACTGATCACTTGAATGACATTTTTTTTACTTTTTTGTATTATGCACTCAACATAAACTCAACATCATTTTCATGAGCTGAAGTAAAAGATATAAGACTGACCAGTGCTTGTTCCCTTTGTTGGTTGGGTTGGTTAAGTTTAGGCATGAGGAGTGATTGGTTAGGCTTAGGTTACGCATATCAGAGTAAGCCAGTCAAAGGCAGAGTAGTGTGGGGCATGACTTATCCTCCTGGGAAAAAATGGTATCTGTAAGCCTCTGTGAAATGCATAGCTCAGTGTCTGATAAATGTCTTTTTGCCAAGATAAAAATAAAGATTTTAGAGCAGTCTTTTATTGTGACCAGTCCGAGGCACACCTGTACAATAATCCTGCTGTTTAATCAGCATCTATTTGTGCCACACCTGTCAGGTTGATGGATAATTTTAGCAAAGGAGAAATACTCACTAACATGGATTTTAACAAGTTAATGAACAAAAGAGAGAGAGAGAGAATTAAACCTTTGTGTGCACAGTTGAAGTCTTACATCTTTTATTTCAACCCATGAAAAATAGGAACAAAAACAAAAGCGTTTATATTTTTGTTCAGTTACAAAGATTAACTTCTCTAAGTCGCTTTGGTTAACCAAGCTAGACTTCTTCCTAGCTTTGCTGTGGTTCAACTTCTTCCATTATTAAATCATTGGTAGCTTGTAAAGCTATTCTTTCAAAGTAGCTTCCCCAACAATGACAGATTTTTATGGACCTCTCTTTGTACACAGTTACTACACATCACAACTACTGTTGTGCTAAAAAAAGGAACAGGCCGTCCACAAACTGTCACCGCACACAATACTGTTTGAAATGCATTATTAAGATTTCCCCTAATAGAACCTAAGGGACCTAACCAAAAGCATGGAAAACATCAAATAATAGGTCATAAAGTAAAGCATGTGGAAAGAGGAATATCAGGAAATGTACACTCTGTGCAGGAAAACTACATCCAAATACAAATACTCAGTTAATCGTAGATATTATAAAAGATTATAGGATTATAAAATGATACAATAAACCTGGATGGATTTGAGCTGTGTTGCTGTTATACAGCTCCATAGCAGGTGTCATGACATTAGATTTCCAGCAGGAGGCACAATGAGTCAAAGCTGAGCCTCCCATGGCTACAGTTTAGTGCTCCATGCTCTGTTACTGTGTATCAAATGAAGCACCACTTGGCATTTAGAAAAAAGGGCCTTCACTGGATTTTCAAACCCTCTGATGCAGAGAAAGAGCAGACATTCCTCCACTCTGTGCATTCAATTCAGTGCTGCAATGTGGGAAATTACTTCAGAAGGGCAGAATCACAGGAAAACAAGAGTGTTCAGTGATTTATGTCTGTTTAAGTATCATTCATTCAAAGGGACTACAGATGAAAAAGCCAGCTGAGCTCTGCTTCAGCAGAACTCTGATCTTCCCGGTGCCTAATTTTGATCTGTATTGAGCCTGACCACAGCTAGGCAAATGGGATTGGGCGACCTTCATCACAGAGCAGTGGTATATCAGTGTAGTAAATGGGTCTGAGATGCATCAGTGACTGCGTCTGCCTGGGACTGTAGCCGGCCGCCCCATCTCCGCAGAGCCCCAGAAAATGGACTCGTCGTCTGATTATTGGACTGGAAAATAAATGTACAGTCTCCATCAGTCTCAGACAGGAAACTTCCCCCACAGATGTAGCCACGATACAGCTGATGCACACTTCATCCAGCCTCATGTGGTGCCACATTTACAGCCCGTCTGGAGTACTCTGCTGCATTATAAAGCTGCATTGTTTCATCATGTTTTCCTCGTGTTCTGCTTTTATCTCAGCTGTGAGACAAATTTATATCAGTTTGATTGATATGGCACTTAAAGCTGAACTTGACTTGACTCTGTTTGCTGTGTGACTAATGTAGTCAGTATCAACACAAAGTTGAGGCAGAGCCAAATCCAACATAGAGCACTATATTATGACCTAATCTGACTTTATTATCCATACTTAAAGGAGATAATCTGACATTTTTGCGCCAACTTCAAACCAAAACAGTGATGGATGGGAGAGTGATGGATTAACAGATACCAGATGATTCGCATTTATACTTTTATTTTTACTGTGATCCAAAACAGTATCATATTTTCCACCTGGGGCTGAGTATTATGCACTGGTCTGGTGGAATCCAAACTGCACACCCAGACGGCCACACGCAGACATGATATAAGGATGATTCATACTCCCTGGGGGAGCTGCTGTAATGGTCCATTATACACGTGGCTGAAGATGCTGGTGAAGGTGGAGGCGGGTGCGTTTGGTGTATTTTACTGACCCGTTGTTGTTCGGGAATGAGCGCTCCATATTGACCCCAGATGTGCGTGAGCTGCTGACTGTGGGAGTCTGTGTGTGCGTACTGTATGTCTGGGTAACAGTAACGCATCGCAGGGTCTGTTGACCCTTTTTATTGCTCTTCTGCCTTCAGCCATTTGACAAATAACAAATTAGCTCAGCATGTAAAAAAGTTTTAAAAGTAATTAGTGTATGACTTGATGTGTGTGTGTAAGTGGCTTGCTTAAGTATATCTGTGGGATCCAAAAGCCAGGAGCCCACTATACTTACCAGCTTTGTGAGGACCAAAATACAAGTTTACAAAATTTATACAAGGGATGGTTCTGATTCTTTGAAGAGGGGTTGTATTAGATACTGGGGCACCATCATGGAAGTAAAGCAATGAATGTGCTGTGGACAGGGCCAGCAACAAAAGTTAGCCAGTTGAAAAAGTCTGCAAAAAAGTCAATATCAATTTAAGTGTTCACTATATTTAGAATATTTCCACTGGTTTACTTTGCCATCAGAATGCCTTTTCTTTTTAAAAACTAATTGTTGGGCTTTTTTGTGCCTTTAATTGAGATATAACAGCTGAAGATATGACAAGAAATGGGAGAGAGAATGGAGGGACAACATGGAGCAAAGGGTCTCAAGCTGGAATCGAACCCACAGACACTGCAGGGGCTCACAGCCTCAGTACCTGGGGAACATGCTCTATCATCTGAGCTACTAGGGTGCCCCCAGAGAAGCCTTTTCTGATGAGAAAGAGCCATTATATAAGCCAGTTATCGCCCTCACCAAACTCCAGTAATTTCAGTAATTTAGTAACTTGTGTCTGTTTATGTTATTGTGTGACTTCGGTGAATCCAAACTAACCTTTTAAAACACAAAAGTCACACAAGAGCACAAACAAACTAACTGATTGAGGCAGCAGAAGATCAGCAGCTCCTGGCTGGTCAGGCTGGTTTGGAGAAAGCATCAGAAAAGGCTGGCTGGTGGTAAAGCAGTGACATTTTAGGTACCAGACTCAGTACTGGCCTAGCACAGCTATATCAGTCTATATCAGTATTGCATATGTTGCATTTTACTCCCTAATATTGGTATGGCCTCAAAAATCCAGTGTCAGTTGCAGCGCCACCAGTACTCCTGCTGTTTCTCCATCTTCACTGTCTTCTGTAAGTAATACACTGACTATGGATAAATATCTATACAACCCCACTTCTGAACTCTGCCTTTAAGTGTATGCCTTTATGGGAGCGTGTGTGTGTGTAGTAGTCAGAGGCAAGAAAACATCCCTTCTTACAGTAGAGCCACGGCCCATAAAGGACTGACCCCAAGCAGTGACCTCACTAAACTGTAATCCCAGCAGCGCCTGCGGAGAACCGGAGCAGAGAGGCCAGAACCCAATCTTTTTGCAGATGGGTTTAAGTGGGTCACAAAACGTGTGAGGCTTCAATAGTTAGGGAAGCACTCAGCGACTATAGAAAAGGTCCAGCTCGGGCAGGAAAGGGAAATTGAGTGCAGCAGACTGCCTGGAGGGGGGGGGGGGGCACAGATCCAGGATCAGATGACTGCAGCAAACCCTTTGTGCATTACAGAATGAATTCATCAATACACACAGTTTCCATGAGTGAGCCTGTAAAGTATTCCGATATTTAGAAAACTATACACACTCACTTTCATACTGTACACGCCAAGCTTTGAGCAGATCCACTCACAGGCATGGGCAAAGCTTTATTATGGTTGCCATGGAAACGACATTGCCAGAGGCGCAAACTAAGCCAAGGGCTTATCTACGATATACAGTAATGTAGGGAAACAGAGCAATGACATGCATTCTGTGCTAGTGAGGCGTAAAAATGTGTGTCTTTTTTGTTTGTAACATGCAGCTGTATGATTTGATGATTAAAGGAATTAAATATGTTCTGTTTTCGCCATCTATTTTAGTTTTTCAGTTTTTGGGTGAGTCATGCAGTATTCTATATCAGATATCTGGGAAATTGCTTGAATTAAATAATTTTCCACAGCCAGAGCTACTGTAAATCCTGAAAAAGGGGACGGACGAGGACGCAAATGGAAACCCAGACAATAGCTCTATAGGCAGACAGCTCTCCCCCACAACGCCAATTACAAAACAATCTAATTAAGCGGTTACATTGCCGTCCTCACACCAGCCTCCCTCTCTGCCTGTCAATCTATCTTTGTCACTCTGTCTCTCTTTTCCGCCTGCGTTTCCCTCCATCTCTCACACACGAGCCAGCGGTCGATCCGGTACACACATACATGCACATCCTCCACACATACATCCATTCAGCAGCTATCACACTGACACACAAGGCAGCCCATCAGTGGGTCAGTGGAAGACGGTTGCCATGGCAGCACATCCCGAGCCATGTTGCCGCATGATCAGAGGTGTGATGCTGCTGAACAAGCCTGCTCTGCTCTGCATTGCTGCCTGTGCTGTATGCTGCTGCTATATAAAGAACACAAAATGGTACGGTCCAGATCCCCCAGATGTCCACATGCTCACTCCCCATAAACCCTCTGTTACCTTGTAGAGTACAGGACAAGCAATTTGGTTTCAGCTGCACTCATGTTTTCCACAATATGTAATCTGTATGCATCAGCTATGATGAAACTGTGACCCGTTCTGTGTCATGTGGTAGGCTGTGAACAACATATGGTGCTGCCATGAAATCTAATGACTTTACCAGATGAATAATGCATCTAATCTAATGAAATTAAACAAAAATTGAATTCATAGAAAAGATTTGTGTCAAAAATATATTACATTTAATATAGCATGGATATGATATATGATATAACATGGTAGATAGTTAGGTAAATGCTTACTTTCTTGTCTATTCTTTCTTTGCAATTCATTTTATCTACAGTTCCTCTGCACAGTTTAAACAGACATGATGTATTATCAGGAGTAGCTAATGTCCTCCTCTGTATGTCATCATATTAATGCTGCTCTAATCAATATTTTGTTATTAACAATAGATCAAATGATTGTGTTATGTGAAAGTGAGAAACTCACTGAGCATTAACACCCAACTCTGCAATTCCCCACAGCTCTGCAGACTGTTTTAGTGTCCTTCAGCAAATTGTTTTTGTATCAACCACTGACAGTACAGTTAGTGGAGGGGGGTCTGTTTTGACTCCTCAAGTCTGGTATTACAGGGACTGTTTTTTTGCAACCAGAGCATGCACAGTACCAAGAAGAGTGTGGAGCAAGTGGGTAATGTACAATGACTTGGGTGGTGCTTGATTTTGGCTCATCTGTTCTGTAGGAAGTAACACACAGCACTCCTGGTGGTGATCTGGTGGTGTAAAATGAACATCATGCTGAATTGAAGAAGACTTGAATCTAGCGATCGAGATCATAAACTCATGAGGAAAATGTTTACTGAGGTCATATACCAAGAGAGAAGTACGCTCATTTTCATATAAGACTCAATACAATCAAATTTCTTTTTGCAACCAATGGAGCCGCCCCCTGCTGGCCATTAGAAAGAATGCAGGTTTAAGGCAGTTATGAATTGGCTTCACTTTTCAGACCCACTTCTTCTTCTAATGTCTATGGTAGTATCTCACAATTTTTTGAATACTGTTTTAGCTCAGCAGCTGTTTTCAACAAAAACCTGAACAGCAACAAACAACAGACAGACAAAGTTACAAGTAGCTGGTGAACACAATGGAGCATTTTGCAGATAACTGAGCCAGTTATTTCCCACAGGAGTAAGTGGAAACCAAAACATTCATCACGTGACTTGAAACATGACTCCAAATGAATGTTGATGTTGCTCCGTGCCTGCTGAATGTATAAACAGCTGCACTGTCTGCTAACCTGTTCAGCATCTCAACTTAATAAACTGATAATACAGAGTGTTGATGTGTTTACAGCTTGTTGGAGGGATAGTTTGGATTATTTGAAGTGGGTGTGAGTATGAGGTACATGTAGCATGAGGAGGTTGTATGAGGTACCTCTCCATAGTCACACGCCCCCAGTTTGGCGAGGCAGTAGGACTACTTGGGAGGGAGGCAGCTGCTGTGGACAGGGTCAGCGGTAAAACATATTTTAGGCATCTTAAAAAAGTTAGTATCAGTTTAAGTGTATTTTCACTACTTTACCTTGCCTTCAGCCAGCCTTTTCTGATGAGAAACCAGACTCCATTGGTGAAATCAGTAATTTTACCTTGCAGTTGTTGGTCTACTGCTGCCTAGATCAGTTACATTGCTTGTGTCATTGTGTGACTTTGGTGTTTAAAAAGGTTAGATCGGATTCACCAAAGTCACAGAAACACACAAACAAACTAACAGATTCAGGCAGCAGCTTCTGTGCTCTGTGAGGTAAAATGATCATTTTTGCAAAAGGATTCTGGTTGAGACAGCGAGAGTGATATTTGGCTTATATAACTGCGATTTAAAAAACGAAGCCTGTCGACAAGAAAAGCAATGAAAACCCAATTGCCATCTATTGTTGGTAGTACAGTGACTGTGGATAGATACCTCATACAGTGGTAGTAGTACATCTGCACAGATCATGACTCGTACTGTCGCAAAAACAAGAAGAACTGAGTTAACAAAATAGTTTTATTACTTTAGCTTTTTTGATTATTGGCCAAACCTAACTGCAAACCAATGAGGGTTTATGACAATCTTATGGATTAATCTGTTCAGCTACTAAAGGTGTCACGCTTCTTATTCTTGTGTTTTAAGAGAGGAAGAAGAAAGAAAGAAAAACATGTTATGGAACAAAAGCTTGCCCAAGGCAGGACTTCAGCTTCCAATGAGGCACTGTGGTCATCAATAGCTCTTTATTGCAGCTGAGTGCCTTTTGCTGCTTCTCTCTTCAATTCAGAGCCAAACCAAATGCTGAAAGATATTTGCCTTTTCTTCATTGAGATCGTCCAATTTAAGGTTTTTAAACAGTTAATCTGCCAAGATAATACATAAATCTGTCAGATACAATAACCATGTTCGTTCAGACTGGCCTCCTGTGAAATTCACATGTTCTGTTACAAAGATTAGGCATTGCATTCATCCCATCAACTAAATGACGTTATGGAAAAAACAAGTAATTTAACATCTGCATTAGACATGAAACGCTAACCTGTGCTTACACACACTACAGCTGAGTGCCTGCAAAACATCAACCATAATTGAATGAACACCACTAAAATGACACTGAATGAGGAATGGCTGGCATTATTTATATACCAGATATGGAAAAACTAACCCTACACCAGCAATATAATGTGATTACTGCTCCACTCGTAAACCAGCGTTTTAAGTATGGCTTGCAATAGGATGATATCATATGAGCGATGGTTAAACTTTGCCAGTATGGTGTGAAGAATGTAACCACAGGAAACATTTATGATTCTTGACGTGGTCAGACGTGGTCAAGGCTAAATCAGAAGCCGTTTCAACACTCCTGAGCCCTAAAAACACAGTGAGGAAGTGGTGCTCAGTCTCATAAAATTTAGTGAAATGAGCAAAAACTCTTGTTTCATTAAATGCAAGCCAACGTTTCAAGCAGACGCAGTGTCTACTGAGGGCAAGATGGGAAATTACATGTAATTCTATTATTACACCGAACACAATTATGGCAATTTCAGTTGTTACTAAAAGTTAACTGTTCTCAGTGTTTCCACATCCGCATTGAAAACAGTTTAAAGATGGACCATAAAAATAATGACCACTGCAAATAAAGCAGTCACATACTGTCTGATAATAATAAACACTTTGTGAATCTTTTTTGTGTTATTGACAGAGTGCAGTGACTGATGTGATGTTTGAGACTGAACTCTGTAGTGTTGTACAGGATCACATTAAATTGTAAGGTATATCAGTGTGACCGTACACACCAGATGGTTTGTTACACAGAACCAGCTGGGAAGATGTCCTTAGAAACTCTTTGGAAAAGGGCAAACACTTAAAAAAAAACACTTGGGAGGTGACTGGATGAACCATCTGTCTATCAAGTGTGAAGCGGACTAACTTCAACCAATCAGTGGAAACTCTTGCCATAGAGAAAATATCTTTTCCATTGACAAAAGCCCTCAGTGCTGTTCTTTTCTCAATGAAGAAATACTCTCCAGTTTTGATATAACTGATGCTATCACAGTATCTATGCTAACCTCTTCAGGAGCCGCCATTGTTTCCTCGAGATGAGTCTCTGCCATGGACGCTTCTCACTGTCGTCACACCTAAGACCACATCCGTAGCTGCCAGTAGTCCCTTCTAGAATGCTGATTGGCTGCACCATTTTGGTACAGACACAAATGGATAACTTGAAGCCTAGAGAGACAGATTCTCGTGTGATCTTTTCGCTCTGCAGTTGCAGTTACAGAACCTCTACCAACTTTCTGAATTCTTGTTTCCTGTTTCATCTACGTAGAAAAGAAAAACAAATGTTGAAGATGTTGATATTGAAGCTGTAAAATTCAGTTTTGGGATGTAACTAGCTAGCTAACAACTGATGTAGATTATCTAGCTAGAATTGTGTTCACATTAGCTAACTTAAGATGTTGCTACATGTGACTATATATCAAAATTAGTTTTTCTTTGCAACAGAGATGAGCTTCGCACAAAACATATCTCAGTACAAGAAACAGGAAAAGAGAAAGCTGACAGAGGTTCCACAGAGTACCAAACTTTCTCAACTGTTATTGGAGCATTGAGCGACAAGGGACAGGAATCAGCGAAGGTCAGTTGTTTGCTCAGAACTTTATGAGCCATTTATGGTATATCGATATCATAATTGTTGTGCATTCATCAGCTCATTTTGTTATTTGTCTTCCCCCTCGTGGCCAACATGGATTAATGTTGTTCAGTGTCTGCAGGGTGTATAAGTAGGTCAGTATTTGCTTGCATATTAACAATAACAACTTTATAAGGCCATTATACAGTATGTCAGGACTATGTGTGCCAGCTTGTTTCTGAGTTCTTCTGTCCTCTAGAATCGATAATCTTTAAGTAAGGTATTATTTACTGCAGGTCTGTATGCCATATTGCAGGATATCATGCAGCAATACTTGCAATGATAGCAACTGGTAACAGATGAATGGTCCCAGTTTTCCCAGAAACAAACAGGAAGGAAATTAATGAATAATAAAAGGGGGCTTCTTAAATACTTTTTCTTTCTTTAACTGGGACAAACCAGATTATCATTAAACTCTGTGTTGCTGTGCAGAACAGACTATTCCTCTCTGATGGAGAGATGGAGCTCATGAGGAGATTTGGGATGCTTGTATGTGGTATCAGATTATTGATGTGGCAGACACACAGTAGCACTGATTACTGTCCGTGTGTACACATTCAGTCTTAGACAGCCAGAGCTGTCTGGTGTGGGTTAAATCAATATCCATTAGACGCTGAGCAATCACTACAGTTCCATCCTTTTTAAACAAAATGTATGGTGTCTTATTATTTCAGCAGTAAATATTGTTTTAGACTATACATTTGGGTTTTTATAGATTGTACAAGCATTATATATTGAAGACTGCATCACTATTATTGATTGGCATGAAGTCTCACCTCACCCTTTAGATTTAGTTAATTATATCTGGGTTAATTCCAGGTCAATGATTTATGAAAATGTAAAACTGGGGCTTTAGTGAAAGGGAGAAGAAATTGCACCTCTCCATACAGTCGATTACCAGCCCGTTTCCATGGCTACGCAGGAGGAGCCTGATCTATTTTCAAGAGCTGGTAGCTAATGGCTCTCCATGAGCTGAACTGTGAGTGTGTGACAAGGGGTGGTACAGTGGAAATGCAAATGCATCACAGAATTTGCAAGGGGATACTGTAAGAAGAAAATTAGAGCATAGTGCTGCTGCGCCTGCTTCAAAAACTGGATTAGCTGCTGTAGTTATCCACACCAAACGTTGTTGGTATATTTATGAGGCCGGATTAATTCTTGATATCTAGAACAGCAACATTCAAGTATTCCTAAAAGAAAATCAAGGCTGTTTTCTACTAAACGAATTCCAACACAGACCAGCAAAGCATACAAATCAGACGGGTTTCCACGGTGTTGCATCTTCCAAGCACAAGCATGCAACCTACTCAAGGTCAGAGAAAATAACACCCAGTATTTCCTTATATTGGTGCGTTTTGGCAGCCACACTAGCCTATTATTACTCTTGTGATAACACTGGAAAAAAACATAGCATGCATGTATTCACACCCACCCCCATAATCCTCTTGGTGTAACTGGTAATAATCTACTTTAGGGAGCAGTTGTACCCATCAGGAGGTCTCACAGTCACCTTGAAAGCTTGTTTAGGGACTGTTGGCCACAGTGGCCTAACACCAAGCATGATGAGGCATTTTTTTTTTTTTAAAAAGGGTTACATAAAATGATTAGCATCTTTGGTGCCTGTGGTGTCGCAAAGCAGAGGCGAGCCCCCGTGCTCACCTCTCACATAAATTTGAGCTGATGCAGCGAGGGAAAGGACAAAATGCAGGGCAGATTTAAATGGATTCGGAGTGCATGGATGTTACTGAGAGGAATATGACATAATCCCTGTTTAATCCTAACCTTATGAGGGTTCTGCTGTCTGATCTTTTCACCTCCCTCCTAATAAAATGCTAAACCTTTACACATGGAGTTAGTTGTCCATTTTAATGGAATACAATCCTTCCTTTAAAAAAAAAAAATCGTTTTTAGTGTCAGTCCTGGCCTGTTTTTATTCACCATAGCTCTACATTTTACTTAATTAAACTGACCCACTTCCATTTCACACTTTTGCTCCTTTGCTCTAATTTCTACTCATCCAAAATGTGTCTCATTTCCTTTTTTTTCTCTCCTTACTGCACTCTGTAGTAAGAACGTGACCTGGCTAGCAGGACCTAGTGAGCGCTCCAGAGGCTGAGCTTAAATCCCACTGCATGTGCACCAGCGATAAAGCTGCTCTAAAGCTCGCTAGAGAACTGGCCTGGATTCTTTCTCTCCCTCGCTCTGACTCTCACTGTCAGCTGTCAACTTGGGAGAATGAGTTAGATAAAGACGAACAGAGGATGGGAAAGGACAGAGGTGAAGGTGAGGAGGAAGGAAGTGAAGAAAAATGTGAAGAAGAAGAAGATGGAGAAGTTAAAAAGAAGTTGAGGAAGAAGAACATGGTGGAAAAAGAAGAAGGTCAAGTAGAAGGTGAGGGAAACACTGATGATGAAGAAGAAGGTGAAGTAGACAGTGATGAAGAGCACAGTGAAAAAGAGGAAGATGAAGTAGAAGGAGAAGAAGAATAACAGTGAAGAAGAATAACTCAATGAAGAAGAAGGAGAAGTAGAAGGTGAAGAGCAGTGAAGAAGAAGAAAACACTGATGAAGAAGAAGGTGAAGAAGAAGAAGAATACGGAGAAAATGAAGAACATGGTGAAGACAAAGACCACAGTGAAGAAGAAGTAGGTGGAGGTGAAGAAGAACACACTGATGAAGAAGAAGTCAAACATAAAAGAAGGTGAAGTAGACAGTGAAGAAGAAGAGCACAGTGAGGAAGAATAAGAATAAGGTGATTAAGAAGAAGAAGAAGACTGAACTTCAATGTGAGCATTGTAAAGAAGAAGAAGAAGAACACACTGACAAAGAAGAATGTGAAGAAGACAGGGTGATGAAGAAGAAGGTGAAGTGAAAGGTGAAGAAGAACAAGATGAACTAGAAAGTAGAACACAGTGAAGAGCAAAGAACATACTGACAAAGAAGAAAGTTAAGAACATGAAAACAGTAAATAAGAAGAGGGTGAAGGAGACGATGAAGAAGAAGAAGGTAAAGAAGAGAAGGAAGAGGAAGAACAAAAACAAGATGATGGTGATGATGGGGAAAAGAAGGTGAAGAGGAAGAAGAAAAGGATGAAGAACAAGAGACAGACAAAAAGCTCCCATACTGTTTTAAAAAGTATTGAAAAAGCATTGTCACATGCAGTATGAGATTAAACTTCTACTAAATTGTTGCTCCTGTCCCTGTTGACACTCTTTAAAAGCTGTACCGTTCAAACCTCCCAGAGGCGAGGGAGCGTTTATTGTCTGACCCACAGGACACCTGATGAGTTTTCAAATTCTTTCCTCAGTGAAAAACGTCTGAAAGTATTCTCTCACAGTCAGCAGCCTCTGACAATGTCGGGGGCACTTTGAGAAATCCTTAAAGTGCTAGAAAAGAAAAAAAAAAGAGAGTATTTGCAGAGACTGCTGATGAAAGCTCTTTGATGGGCCTGCCAAGAGCAAAACATCAGATACCAACACACAGCAGAAATCCATGATGTCGGCATGAAAAGTTTTTCTTCATGGAAGTTTCTGCACTACAGCTGAATGTTAAAATACAGACAATCTATGTGTCCTGATTAAATCTTGAAATGCAGTGAGGTCCAGCAGTTACAGCGCAAGGCCTGTGAGTGAAATGTAACTTGACAACAACTCCTAACTGACCTTTTCAACATCATAGCAGCCATGTGTAGATTGGGTCATGTTGTCATGGCAACAAAAGGTTTAAAGTCGTGCTTATCTTCAGATACTCTTACCCGTTCGCCAGGTTGTCGTCGTCGTCATCCGGCAGGCTCTTCCCCAGAAGGTCACTGTCACTCAGGTAGCCAGACTTGAGGTCGGTGTCATCCACGTCCAACCCTTCGATGAGCTCAATGCGAGACGTGCTGCTGAGGCGGCTGGAGCTGCGAGCCGGCATCGTATGGGCCGTATACTGAGAGCCAGTCTTGCTCCCATGGTACCCTCCGCCTGTGGAGGACGGGGCGTCGCCCGCTTGAAGGCGAGGGCTGGACTGGCCGTGGCGCCAGGAGAGAGGTGATGAGCGGTTGGACATGCTGGATATGCTGCGGGCGTTGGTCTCGTCGCTGTCGTAGCCCACGTTACTGCTGTCCAGACAGCTGGAGAGACACAAGGGGGGAAGGGTCAGTTAGTGCACAGTACATTGAGGCATTTAGCTGACAGTCGTGGTAGAAGACACACAAAATCAGTATATCAGTGCCAAAGGATGAGACCAGAGCATCCATTCTTTGTCGGATGTCCTTCAAAGAAACACAGAGTGGCATTGAGTTGCTGTTGACCCAGATACAGCAGTTGTGTCATATCATCTTCGGGGACTAAAGCTGGAAATGTGGCCTCTCCCAAAGACCCCAAAGACAAAGAGAATGATGTCCTGATATCTCTGTGATACATTCATATACATCAAAGACTTTTCTTTGCATGATCAAACCCAATAAATGCTGTTAAAATACAGTACAAGGCTTTCTATTATTCTCTATAGAGTGTATCTAAGTTTTCTGGCTCATTCCTCTAACTGGGTCAGGGTTAGAAATGTCCTCCAAATGGCTGGAAGCGTCTTCTGTGTCTGCCCATTACATAACTAGAACTACCAACTCACCCAAATAAATATTTCACGAGCATGAAAGTATTTTTATCCATTGTTGATGGATAATTCATCAATGGTGCCACTCCAGTACAGAAACTGTCAGAGTCAAGAATCTTCGAGTGAAAGAGTAGCTTGTTTGAAAGACATCAGAATGATTGTTTAATGATATCTATCAAAATACTGAGAAGTAAAATGGCAAATTTGATCAGTCATTGATAACTACCTTATTTAATGTAACATGGAATGGCTTGAAGTCCATTTGATAACATCTTAACTAAGGTGTTCAATCACGTAAAATGGTTTAACATTATAATATTTCCTTAAACTTCCATGTATTAATAATCCCTTAAATTTGCAAGATATGTAATTAGAAAGAAAATAAGTGTTGTTGTGAGGATACACTATAATGATGGCCTCAAGCACATCTTTGACATTTTTTGTATTGCAATTTCTTGTTAGTCGTCAGTCAACATATGGCTAATGAGTTAGCAACTAACTGTGTAATTACAAATTCAGCAGACAGAGAGCGACATTAGCATTAATTTGAAATCATGTTCCTGGACACCTAATACATTTAGCCTAGCCAATGGCAAGGAAAGGGTCATTACATCATTATAAACCAATCTGCAGCTGGTGCCAGTTCTACTGCAGCTTATGGGAGATGTTATGTCAGTCATGCTATTTGGAGACCTACAGAAAATACAGAAATCAATCAGTGTGCTATTCTCTGAAGTGTGCTCTCTCTCCTTTTTCATTTTTTAGAGGTATTACATCATCATGGGTCATAAAACGTGGATACGCCAGGTTTTAGTAAGCTTCAGAGTAGATCTTACAATGTTCTATAGTGATCATCTAACATTCCATCTTTTTCAGTTCTGTTGGACCGTGGCACACCAATCAAACAACCTCTTTAAACATTCTAATGTTGGCAGCGTTTCCATAACTATTTTCCCATGGCACACTGATCAAACAAATCCAAACAAAACCAGTTGACCGAACTTTAAAAAAAAAAAAAACTTCAAAAAGGAAAGTGAAGAGGATGTCAGCTGCAATTTAGATGCACTCCTTGTGCCATTGTGTTTTAAAGTGGCAAGATGTCTTTCATCCGGTTGTTTTGGTTGGAAAATCGATGAGATGACTCATCATACAGCTCTTTTTTTTTTTTTTTTATTCCCACAGTTCTGTCAAGAGGTGCTCTCTTTCCAAGGTCTAACCATTTCAACTAAATCACCTCACTCAACACAACGACTCAGCTGGTCCAGTGAATTTACTGCTAATACTTGGCACGCACGAGCTGTGAATGCGTATATTATATGCATATTGTTGGGGTAACTGTCCACTTGAAAGCACGGCAAACTGATCAAATTTCATCAAACGTGGTCAAACACTGATTGAACATTTTGAATCTGACCAAACATCTCCAAACAATTCCAAACAAAGACAGACAGCCATGGCACACCAAACAAACATCCGTGTTTATCTGCGTTTGTTGGAGGACGTTTGATTGGTGTGCTGTGGCCCAATTTATATCTAGGTCTTAATAAAACTTCTTCACCAGCTAATCAGTAACTCCGTCAGCCATTTGATCCTGAGCAGGTAGCTTAAAGGTCATGTCCATATTTGTGAGATTTGTGAAACTCCACCATGAATTTATGTTTATTAATTTATTCATCTATTTATGTAATTTCTGTTCTGCGAGTTGCATAAGTGAACTACAACTGAATAACATAATACATTGTGCTATTCAACCCTGTGTAATAGAATGATAAATATGTAAACATTCTATTAAATCACTTTTATTCATCCTTTTCTGTAATTTTGTTTTATGAGCAGCACATAGGGGCTACAAGTAGCATCTTGTTATATGATCCTGTGCTGTAAAATGATAATCAAATGAACCTTGTATCATGTAAAACAGCCAAGTAGCCGACAACATCATGATCTGTCACTTCAGGACTTGCCTGCAAATTTCTACAATGTTGGCTGCACTGACTTCTATTGCAAATGTTTGCTTTTTTGTTTTGTAGCCATATAGCCTACTATTCCTTAAGTTTGTCTTTATGTATAGTCCAAGAATATGTCAAGTGTATAATATATACTAATTCAGTCAAAGACAATTAAATAAGTTTTGTTATTGTCCTTGTATGACGGCCAATACGCTTCAAACGCGGCGAGACGAGAATAGTTATTCCAGGAGCGCCACCATTACTGAGTCAAGCGCTACTGTGCTGAATGTTTTATAAATCTAGGGTTCCTTTAAAGACAAGATCTAGTTTATTCTAGTTTATCAGTGTTCTTTGCAGGAAACAGATGCAAACTGCTGAGAGAAGTTTAGAGTTTCACCCACACTGATAATGTAGGTGGTGTAAAATAAAAAAAGATTTGTAAGAGCCCTAAAATGATTTAAAGTACTGCAGGACTGGGTTATAATTTTATATACAGTTACTATGAATGACCCCTTCAAATTAAACAGAAAGTTGGTAATATTGGTAATATAAAAATACTCATTACTGCAGGTTTAAAAGCAGAATGGTGATCCTACTTGCATTCATGTTCCACAGGGTTAGATTAGATCCTGACTTTAATGTCCAAATGAAATAAAGACCTGTCCCCCACCAGTGTCTTGTTATGCTGTGGTTATTGCAACAAAACTAATGCCTGGGCCTTTTGCCTGTGAGAACCAAAAACAGAGATTCCTCGAGTGAAGTCATGATCATGAAACAGAGACGGGCTATTTAAGAAGGATGGAAGCCAGATGTGAACCAGGTGGCAACTCTCCAAGCGGCCGCAGCAAAACTGTTTACACATGATTGCATTTATGTATCGATCCAACAAACTATCTATTGCTTGTTCACATGAAGTGCGTTTCTTCTCAGTTTAACCAAGGACAGAATTTGGCTCGGCGTTTTAGGATTTCATGAACAAAACATACATTGTCTTTGGTTTTTATGCAAGGTAATGCAGCGGTGTAGGAGACAGCATTATGAAACAATTAAAATATGTTAAATGCAGACGTAGTGTGCTTACCTATGGCTGAGCTGCGAGCCCCGCAGGCTCGACATGGTATCCTCCAAATTCTGGCGGAGGTCAAGGACATTCTGCACGGTTCGTTTCCTCTGGGATTCAGGGTCTGTGGGTCAGTCATGTAGAACAAAAGGTTATAAAACATTTAGTGTCAAAATAAAACTCAAGCAGCTGGTTTATTGTGGTCTGTGCCTGTTTTAAGAGGATTCATGCACACACACGCATATTTTTTTCCTCCGCATGCACGTGTTCTTGCTTGCATTATTTGTGTCTGGACTGATGTGACAGGTGTCTTCCTTGTAAGCACGTATGTTCACATCATTAGGCAGACAAATTTCACTCCATGGGCTCCCTCACCATGGTAACCTCCGCTCTACCCCCCTTCTGCACCAACGTGGTGCATCCGGAAAATGAAAGGTTACCTATAACTTCGACTGCCCACCAGGGGGATGTATTCTGACATTCATGCAACATCAGGGTCTCTTTCAAGGAAAGTTTTTTTCTTTCCAGAGCTCTTTTTTTTTTTTTTTGTTTCATTGTACCTTATCTCAGAGTCATTCAGTTCAAGCTGTCAGCCCTACAGTGAAGCTGAACTGAAGCCAAAAGGGTTTGCCTGTAGGTCAGCTTATTTGGCCAGAGTGTGTCATCAGTGGGTCATGACCATGTTGAATCAATATTCAGGACAATTAGGAGTGTTGTTCTTTTCGCAGTAACAAATGAGAGAAACCTCCCTGTCTCAAAAAAACAAGGAGATGGGGTTTTCCATTGCAGTGTGGAGGCAACAAGCCCTGGGGAGAAAGGAATTAACATTCAATGCATTAACTGGGATAGCTGGAGGAGAGGCGTATACGTCAGGGGGACACACGTCAAATAATGTGCTGCTCTCATAAGCTGATGTTTAAACTAATGCAGCAGAGTGTAAAGAAGTGTGAGCATCAATATCACATGGAAACATTTACACACACACACACACACACACACACACACACACACACACACACACACACACACACACACACATTCAAAACATATCTTCTTTGCAACCAACACTGGTAATATTCTTCACAAATCTGCAGTGAAGCTGAGGGCTCGTTTATTATAGAACTTTTTATACAACAGCTGGTTTCAATACTATAGACCCCAAATACACACAATTTATGGGCTCAGTGAAAAATCAGTAGTTTTCTGGAAACCTGTAACATACTGTAGGTGTGTGTTGTGTATGTACAATATCGACAAGCTCTGTAATGGTTTATCTAAATGAGATATCGAGCAAATCTTAATTATGTTGATGGAATCTCATGTGAGCTCAGGTAAAATTATTTTTTTTGAGTAGTGATTCTGTAATGCAACTTAAATTTATATAATAGAAATTCTGAAAAAGTCTCCAAAAAGAATATAAATCTAATCATCAGTGGACGTCAACGGCTGTGTCCAAAAAAGTGTTCACTCATTCACTATTCATCATATAATACACAATTAAAAACTTACTCTGTAGTGAGCAGCAAAGTGACATTTGTAGGATGACTGTTAACTTTTGCATCTATAAAACTGGATGCATTGAATTATGGGATTGTTAGCAGAAATAAGACATAAGGGCTCTTCACACTGCGCTTAGCCCAGAGCTAATTTCTAACTTTTTTAATCCCAGGCTAGTGGCACCTACAGACTGTGAAATTTTATTGCAAGCCACACTGTGCAACATGAGTATAATAAACACAAGTTTAATATAAGTAGACCATCCTCAACTGAACTATTACTACAATGCAAGTCAGCGCACAGGAAAACAATCAGCGTGCATCAAACATCTGCGTCACTGTAGCGGTGAACAATGAAGCTAAGCAAGAATCGAGCCCTCCACCAGTGGTATTTATGTATCTGGAAAAAAAAAACAATCCAAATAAGAAGTGGAAGAGGAGAATATGTATCCGGTCGTGGCGAAGGAAAAGAGAAGAACTGGAACATTCCACAGCGGACTCACCCCGGACTTTAGCTCCGGGCTCGCTGGCTCTCCTCCAGAGCAGGGTTAGGTCTGAGTTTGAAGGGTTAGCTGCAAACTGACTTAACACGAGGCTAAAAGGTGCCACTGTCAAACTGGGCTAAATGGTGGCTACACATTATTGTAGAAGGTTAACATTAATCACGTGCTCCAACGGACATTCAACCCAGGGTTAGTAGAAGTGCAGTGTGAATCATAAAGTTCTGAGCTTAGGTTAACCCTGGCTTAGCCATGTCCATGTGAAAAGGGGCTAAGTTTTCCCAGGAATATGCATTTACATTTCACTGAAAAAAAATATATAAAAATGATGATAGTATGATCATTTTTCGGTGGGGGTTGTACAAAACAAGAATATTCCCTCAACTCTGGACGATATGATTTGTAGGCTGAGGCATTTCTGTAGGACCATAATGCTTCATTTTAATGGTATGTTGTGTCACATTTTATCCTTATCAAAAATGCACCTTCTGCAATTTGGATATTGTACTTGGCCACTTGGGCTATGGGCTACTGTTTCTATAATATAATGTGATAAAATAATATAATAATTTTGATAAATTGTTCAGTCCTGAAAAGCCCTATAGACTCAAATGGTAGAGTGAATATTCAGTGAGTATATTACATTATGTAAAATTAAAAAGGGAGGGATTTTGGACTCAGCCAAAAGGATTTGACTGCGATTCCACAATGAGCTTCATTTACAGTATTTATTAGAAACTTTTACGGCACTATTTTTCACAAGGGAAGTATTTAATAAATAGTTAATGATTTTAGATAAACAGTTAGTGAACCTGGGTCCATCGTTTATGGGGTTTTTTTTATCATCGTCCTTCCTTTGTTTGGGCTCTTAATCTGTACAGCTAGTCTGACCTCCCTAAGTAACCCTGTCTCCTAGAAATTATGTTTATACAGTACCAATTACCAATTTTCCAACTACGTTATGGTGGCAAACATAATCACTGCCTGCGTTGTGTTCACAGACGAGAAAAGACTGCGGTTTCAATTACATGTGTATGGACTGCACACATTCTGTCTCGTGCTTCAAGTCACCGCTTACTTATTTTCTTTATCAAACCAAAATTATGATCTTTCCCCAGCCTTAACTGTAACATGTTTAACAACGCTGTAGATCCTGCGATCTGAATTTGTATCGCAATGTCAGATATTTTGACAGAAAACAAAGGAACTTTCCATATATATTCATTAACAACAGCACCATTTCCATTTCCAGGCTAACACAAGAAGGTCCAACAGTTATTTCCATTGTGGTTGTTGATGTAAAGAATAATAATAAGATAATTAAGTTTAGGAATAAATATTTTAGTCACATCACATCTATAAACCCCACTGACCACACTGTAAGTCTGGGATATTGTTAATTTACTTTGTGATGAATTCCTGGGAATACAGTCAAACAGGAATCTTGGACACAAAGTTCACATGTGATTCACATCTGTTTTGAGTTTATACTGTATGTGTTGTACACTGTGCAGTGACTGACAGTCATCTGGCACCCTGCATTGCAGTCATATCTACGATACAGAGAAGGAAAACTCGGACGAAATACTGAAGCAGATGGAAATCCGGAAAGACCCATGAATGATGCAACACATGAAGTGCTCTATATTGAAACAGTGCAGATGCAAACCGAAGTATGGACAAATTAGTGTTGTTAAAGGCCCTCAGTCATTAACCTTACAAACACTTCTAAATCAACACTTCTAGTCCTAAGTGTTGCACAAATTCATTAAGACATCGGTATAATTTCTATTCAGATTTACATAAACAAACAAGACGATCACTGACTGAAAGTCTTTATCAGCCTCTACAGGTCATTTCGAAGCCTGTTTCGCTGCTTTTATTCTTCCTCAAATGGACCTGGAGCTTTTCAGAGAGTTTCTCACAATGGCACTGATGGACAAAAAAAAACTTCAGTAAAAAGAAACACACTCACAGCGATGTCAAAGAGAATTATAAGTAGGCCATCACTTTCTGAGAGCCACACTTTGAGAGTGTTCTCACAGTGAATGGTTATTACTCATTGGTTAGAGTCAGCTGTTGTCAAAAGAAATTTTTCATGTGATTCTTGGGCCAAAACCATCGCTTTGGTGTTCACTATAAGCTGAAACATTCAACCACTGCAGGATGACAAGAAAGAGGACGCCACATTAGACGCATTAGCCACATTATATCAATCGTCTTTTTAATGATTTAAGTTTACCCCTCCGTTATCTTTTCTCTCCCTCCTTCACTTAAGTCCACCCCCCTTTCTTTCCTCACCCTGCTTTCTTCCTTATTTTGATGATGTACCACGTCCTTGTTTAGTGTAACACACGACGGGTCTGTGTGTTACTGCAGACAATGATCCTGATGAAAAAAACCCATGGTGGTTGCAAAACATTGGTCATGTTTTCCATGTATTGTAATTTTGCACAAACCCAACAGTGTGCCTTGGTTTGTATTTTAAGGAGACTTGCATTTTGGATTTTTTTTTCTATTGAGATGCAATGAGCCCATTTTCCTGGTTTTATCAAATGGATACTCACTCTTAGCACTTAGCAAAAATAATCAACGTGGGTTGGAGTGCTGATGCCCTCCCCTTTGGCATAATCCAGGTCTCCTAAAGACCTGATGTGCATCTAAAGTGAAGATTTAGGCTAAAAACATGGTGTAAATGACGTCTTTCATATCAACATTAACAGCTTTAGGAGACTTTGCTAACACCAGACAAGCAGCATGGAGACAGTTTATGTTTGTTTCTCTTGTTTTTTTCCATTTGAAAACTAGTCACCATTCACTTCCATTGTTTGGGAGATTCTACAACACTATTTACCTGTTAAACTCCAGCCATGTTTTGTGGACAAAAAAACTAAACCCAACCTTCAATCGGCATGAGAGTGACTACCCCTTAAATGTGAGATTGTTACATCAGTTCTATGTGGCGTGATCATGGATATATTATAGAGCCATAGAGCCAGACTGTCCGAGCGGAAACAGCTGATCAGTCATGTGAGTTAAATGTTCAATATGCCAGAGGTTATTTGGAAAGTGTTTAAATCTCATATTAAGAACATGAACTCTTTTTCAAAAGCAGGCGTGAAAACTTTTTTGCAAAATTCTACTATAAATTCTACTTTCCATCAATCTTTTCTAATGCAATACTTCAAAATGTGCATAAAAGTAACACAACATACAGCAACATCTGACTAGTGAGACTGTTTTCATGTTTAAAAGAAGTCACCTGTACCTGCACTGTACCTTTAAGACTCAACATTTTCTGCCCCTCGCATTCTGCATAGCTTGTAATAATGCCATCTGTGACTATTGCTTCACCCGTATACCCAGTCCACTGCCCCACTATGATTCTACATGGCTGGAGGCCAGATTCCAACATTTGAGGTCTTGCATGACAGATCACATATAATTACAATGAAATGAGGTTTGCTCATCCCCTTGTTGTCCCGAAGAGTTTTTTTTTTTCAGGAGTACTGCTGTCTGCACTACTCTAATCTCCTGCTTTCTTCATGAATATATATCTAATGACCTAGAATCTATTTGTCGTAGTGCATTCATCATTTTGAAAATATTTCAAGGACCTGATTTGACAGTAGTCTATTTTCATTTACTACACGGCAGACTGTGCAAATTCAACAGCTCTGGGTGAAGAGAAAGAAGACAAACAAAAGTTCTAAGTATTTTTGGAAGAACTGTAAACCACAAAATAAAGCATGGAAATTGAATTTGAAGCAAAGATCTGAGTGGAAGTTTTTTATCTTCTTAAACATCTGCGGTCTTGTCTTGTGACGAGGCAGTGGCATGCGATGTTCCCATATTGGATTAAAGCCACGTTGCACAAACTTACACATGGCGAGTTTAATAAATGAGCCCATTAACTAAGTTCACCATTCTTGATGTCATATTGGTAAACAAAGAGACCCTCTATGGACAGAAATGAAAGCATCCTTTCAGTGAGCTTATAATGAGATATGCTGCAGAAGCAGAGCACAGAATTAAGCTTTACACTGTAAAGCAGACTATGAATAAAAAGATCTATTTACAGTAACAACCATGTCCACTGTACACGTGCGGTACAGTAGGACACGAAGGGAAAGAAGCTCCAGTTTAGTATGAAAAAGTGCTGAGATGTTGCTGGAAAACATAAATACTAAAGATCTATCTTTATGATCACTTTAAGTCAATAATAGCCCATTGTTGTGATAATTTCCCGCCTTTCCATAATGGTGTTCTGTTTCCATTTTAGCAGTGTTTTTTCCATTCATGGGTACAAAGCACTTGACTTGTGTCAAAGGCCCGCATGGGATTATCATCGTAAATGATGATAAATAATTCATGAAAATAATAAACTCCCCTTTTTTGAGAAATGACGACTTTCAATTGATTTGGAAACATCATGGAGATCAAACTGAGTAGAAAAGATGCAGCAGCGTGAGGCATTCTGCTGCAAATTTTATGTAATTAGGTTAATAAAGCAGACATGGGTGTGGTGCTGGATTCTGCAGAGCATTTAGAAATTTTGGCTATGATTTTGTGCTTAAAGACGCAACAAAAACCCAGTGATGCTCTGCTGCTATCCATGACATCCTTGTCATTGTTTGCCATTCTTACTGTAGTTGACTTTAAGCGTGACAAACGTGAGTGATAGACATCCATATAGGCTAATGAGGCATGGATAACAGATTAAATCAGCACACGTGTTCATTAAGATGCAACAGAGAACATACCCTCTTGATGATATCGGAGCAATGCACTAAGAAATTAATTGAATAATACATGAAATGCTTGTTGATGACATGCTTGAACCAGATTTGTCAATGATAGCATGTTAGATATATGAATTAATGCATTAGTGCAATTAGTTTGGCGGTCCAGACCCTCGAATCCGCCCACATCACTGAGATGACTGATTCTGAATATGGAAATGGAGCGTAACGAGTTGACATTTCTGTCTGATATCAGGTAAACACTTAGTGTCAATGAGTGAAAAACAGAGACTCTGATATTCCAGTTATTTAAATCTTCAAAATCCTTCTAACAAAAGTGTCATCAGAAACCAAACTTTCACCCATTTGCAGTTTTACGCATAATATTAAAGGGCTGTTTGTCGATAGTCAGTGTATTACCTACAGTAGACACCCCCAGTTTAGAGAAGCAGAGAGGAGTACCAACATGCAAGCTAAGGAATGAACTGTTGTCCACAGGGTTAGCAACAAAAAGTATTTTAGCCACTTAAAAAAGGTCCATCTAAAAAAAATATTTGTTTAAGGGTACGCTGTGTTTAAACTAATTTCACCAGCAGGTCACCTTGCCGTCAGACAGCCTTTTCAAGTAGGAAGCCACAGTTAAATGAGCCCAAATATTATTCTCAGCGAGCCAACCAAACTCCACAGGCAGAATCAGTAATTTTACCTCACAGAATATCAGGGCTGATGGTCCACCGCTGCCTCAATCAGTTGGTCAATCCCACTTTGTTTGTCTTTCAAACAAAACACAAACTAACAAATTGAGGCAATGGAAACATCCATTCTACAAAAATTAGATGACTGATTTCACCCATGGAGTCATAAAGTTTAGTTTGTTTGGAGAGAGCAATATCTGTCTCATATAATGGCGGTTTCCTGTCAGAAAAGACTGTCTGAGGGCAAAGTAAAGCGGTGAAAATATTCTAAATATAGTGTGCACTTAAACTGATACTGATTTTTTTAGGTGGGCCTTTTTTAAGTAGCTAAAATACCTTGTGTTGTTGAACCTGTCCACAGCAATTCATCGCCTCTCCTAATCTACTGTAGGTAATACACTGACTATGGATGAGCACCTCATACAACCCTACATCAAACAATCTTAACTCTTAACTCTTAAGTCTCTGCAAAAGATCTGAACAGTAAAATCAAAGGTGTCAAATAATTGCAGGAAAAACTAACATCAAAACCAGATTTGCACTGTAATGCATCTAAATTTTGGGTAATTCTGATACCTTCTCCTGTAATGTGACTGAAATAGAGGGCATATTTAGAAACATACCTCACCTACCATTAAACAAGGAGGCATGCTTGTATACAAAGGAAAAACAAGATGATGAAGTCATCTGAATAATAATCACCATCACATGATCAATACCCTTATAATTCAGCAAGCCACTCCTATTGATAACCCTGACCTACACCTCCAGAGCAAAAGCTATTTTCTCTGCCATTTGCGCCGTCGTAGTACACAGGGTGTAAACCATCTGTCAATGCTCTACAGATGAATGGAGCATGGGAGGAGGCTAAATATGTGTCTGTGTGCCTGAAATGAATTCAATATGGCATGCCTTCTTTCCCATCTCTCTTTTTGGAAGCGTATGTGGAGCGGCGGATGGACCCTCGAGTGCATCGACACATGTTGTAGCAAACGAGAGCTTTGAAAAGGAGATCAGTGTGCTGGTAATAATCCCCAACCCCTCAGGCTTTTTTCATGCAATCAGGCGGCAATGCTATGATAACAAGCAAGCATATTTCACATCATCAATGGCAGCGAGCCTCAGACACCTGAGTGACATGCTGGAGGAATGAGACAATAGAGCAGCGCTGTTTCTGCAAACTAAACTGAAGCAGCATTCAATGAAATAATAAGAGGAGGAGCATGCTTTGCCGGACGAGACCCCAATTTGTTATGGCCCACACAACAAGGATGTCTTCAATAATTTTTTTTCCTCTGCATAAAATCCGTTCAGGGGGAATCTGCAGCAGCAAGCAGGTGCCGTGTGGTGGCTGAATCAAAGGGGGCGTGCTGCTGAGAAATCGCACAAGCGGGGCGTTTGGTTTGTAGCACATGGCGGCCACACCACACATACTATAGCGGCACTGGGGTGGCGGTAGAGGTATCAAGACTTGCTCTGCTGTACTCACCTAACATCTGACTGAAGAGCAGCTGCTCCAAGTCACCCAGCACTGTCACCACCAGCTCTGGGTCCACCTTCAGGAAGGGCTTGTCTCCACCTTCCTCTCCCTGGCCTTTGGAACCGGACTCCCCTCCGGCTCCAGCGCCCTGCTTCTTAGCGTTGGCCTTGGCCTTGCTGGAGAGGATCTCATCATCTGACTTGCCATCCTCAGGTGCTTTGCTCAGGGGCTTCACCTCAGCGTAAGGACCACGGGGGATGCGACTCTGCTTGCTCAGTGCAGAAGGGGCAGCCAGAGGGCTGAAGGGCTTGGGTTTGCCCTGGAACAGCGAGTGTTCAGATTTGGATAGGTTTCTAGAAAGAGGGGCACCCCCTCCGGCACTGCTGCCACCCCCCGCCGTCTTTGGCTTTCCTGTCTTGGTCTGCCCTGCTCCGGGCTTGGCCATGTCATCACACCACTTGGGCTCATAGAGGTGCAACTTCTTCTCAGCATCAGTGAGTACAGCCAGGTTGGTCATGGACCGCTGCTTGCGGAGATTTGAGGACACTGGTATCCTGCCATCAGAACTACCCGCCCGGTAAACCTTCAGTTCACCCCGCTGTGTGCTCTGGGGCACTCCAGACTTGGCCCTCTTAGCTGCCATACCAACTCCTTTGCCATCTGCTTGGCCGTATGCCTTTGTGCTATCCGTCCTTTCCATCTTCAAATCTCCTCTGCCTTTCACACTATTTCCAAGCATGCCTCCTGCATGAGACCATATAGAAAAGCATCAGCAGGAGAGAAGAAGATTTCCTGATCAAACCCTTTTCCTTGTGCAAAAATGCTTCCTCTAAGGCAATCCTGCAGCCTCCTCTTTCTTCCCTCCGTCCCCTTTTCTCCCTCTTCTCTTTTCGTCCTGACAGGCTGCTGCAGCTGC
Organism: Lutjanus erythropterus; assembly: GCF_056507025.1. Classification (NCBI taxonomy): domain Eukaryota; kingdom Metazoa; phylum Chordata; class Actinopteri; order Lutjaniformes; family Lutjanidae; genus Lutjanus; species Lutjanus erythropterus. The sequence goes on along the minus strand of NC_139318.1, from coordinate 36,246,755 downwards.
AGCTGTTGCAGTGCTGCTGCCCAGGCACTCCCTTTCTCTCCTTTCCCTCCTGTCTTCCTTTCCTCCGTTTTTTCCACACTCCTCCCTTCAGCGCACCCTCCTGCCGCTGAACCGCGCAGCAGCGGAATGACAGCGGCGGCAGACGCAACAGCACTCCCTCCTCCCTCCTCCCCCTGCTTTCTGCTGCCTCTCCCTCGCCTCCGACTTCCCTCCCATCCTCCCTCCTCCTCCTCCTCCTTCCCCTCGTTTTTCCTTCATTAAAAGATGCTTTGCTCAGTGTCTCAGCAGAATATGTGAAATGCAAGAAAGCGGTGAGAAATGATCATCTGTGGCTTTTAAAACCAGGCGCCGTTCTCCTCCTAACACACCATGTTTTCCCACCATCTCCTCTGCTTCCTTTGTTCTTCCCCTCCCCCTCCCTCACCTCCAGTGCTCCCTGTTCAATACACTCAACATGAGGCATGATTTGTGATGTTGGTCGAAGTGTTATTAATGTGAACGCATACACACTTAGATATGTAATTACTCACCATAACATAAATTATTATCACTGTCAAAATCCCACACAATGCAACAACTGGAGCATCCAGATTATCTTTTGATCCTGTCTGAGCTTCCTTACGATATCAATTCCAGATTTACAGCTGCATAAACTCACATGCTCAACATCAGCCGTGTGATGTCCTCCTATAAATAGACAGCTGTGTTCTTATCATAGCATATTAACAAGCTATAATGTGATGAAAATGGTTGAACTAGCAAAAAAAATGATTGGGTGGTTTCTGTCCACTGCTTGAAAAAAAAAAACATAAATCTTGGCTTAAAATCCAAAAAGTGTATCAGCCAAATGACTTCACTTCAGCAGACTGAGCGAGCGACAAGATGTGCCAGTGTAAGCAAGTAACACACCCAAAACCACACTTTGGAAATGTCTTCTAGTCAGTGTTAAGACACAACTACACACACAGACAGACACACACATGATTGTGCTAAATTGAAAATCCAGTCACATTGTTTTGAGGGAGGGCTTTTCTTTTGCTAACATATGATCATAATCATCCCTTTAAGATATTCCACACCATCGTCTCTCAGGAGGATTGAGAAGGCTCTGCAGCGCTCGCGTGCAGCGCTGCTCCATGGAAACCACCCTCTCTCATCGCCTGCATGTCATCTGCACCATTCAGACCTCGCTGCTGCGCACAAACACAGCTGCCAAAGAAACACTTACCTTTTCCATAAACTGATATTATACAACTCTCGTCTTATTGTGTGCTCATCAAATAAAATGTCCTCTAACAACATGTAAGACCCCAGCTTTCAAAACTGAGTACTGCAGTCCGGACAGTGAGTTGGAGCCATAAATGGTACATTATACAGGCTGAATCCCTTTTTAATATATGATCAATGAGTCCTACACTATGAGTTGATCAGATGTTTATAACTGTCACTTGTCTGTTGATGTTAAACACCTGATATTCTGGAAACAAAAGCTCTGGAAACTACAGACTTTGAGTTCAGTCACTGCCTGCCAGACTCCATTAACATATTGATTAATTTAACTGTTATAAACACCTACGCCTTCTAAAAGATTATAAATGATTTCTTAAGACTCATTAGCAGACACTCATTTAATAAACATTCAGCATTATTATTTTTTTTAAATCTCTAATTAATGTGAAACAGGCACACAAAAGCAGAAAATTCAAAGAAGGACAAAAACATGTTTCTCCTTTAAATAATGCAAATACAGTGCTGTAGAATAGATTTTTGACTGAGAGAATGACTGAGTAGACGGTTGCTCTTTTCCAAAACACAGCATGGCTGAATACAACCATGCTAGATGGTGCAGATCCACTGGATATGATTGACCTGTTAGCTACAATGCCCAGAGGGCACTACTCTAACACTCACAATGGGTCTCCAGCACACTCCACTGATTTTTTTTTCATTTGGGTTTCAGGGCACCTGCGGCGGCTCATGGACCAGTGAGGTTCTTTGATCTGGCAATTAGGTTCTGGAAACAATGTCAGGTCTTGTTCGTCCTCATCACGAGGTCCACGGGCTCCCCTGCTGACTCCAGATCACTGACGGAGACCTCTACTCCCATGATGCAGTGAATGGCTCATTTGTTTTGGGGAGTGGGAAATCCTTAATGAATCACAGGATAACAAATTCCGACATGCCAAATTTGCAGCGAGCTTTACATGTTTTCATAGCACATTGGTGCATAAAGGATATTTTAATAACTGGATTTTAGTGGTTCTAGTGATGCAAACTTGGTCTGTCTGTCTGTCCTAGGGATGGGAATCAAGAACGGTAACCACTGAGAACCAATTCCAAATTATCTGATCCATCTGACTCATACGCCTCCAGACTTATCAGTTCCTTTTATCAGTGTTGAAATGTTTATCTGTTTTATATCGCATTTCAAAACAATGACGTCAAACTCATGCGTCTGTGTTGGAACATGTCGACGCAACATGGGCTTAAATTCCAGAAATGCCATGTATTTGTATTTTATAACCACAGGGGTGCCCCCGGAAAGTCCAAGATTTGACTCATCAGTCAACTGAGATTCTCCTCAAGTCGAGCCGTCGTTTTTTGAGGTGTTTTGTTGTCAGTGTGCATTACAATAATGAGATAAAACAGAAATAAGCTTACAAAAATGCAAATGGAGAAAATTAAGGGAATCATAGATATACTTTTATATTAGTTGGCACACGTAATGAAAAAATCCTGTTGAGTCTATGTGCTACTGAAACGGTTAAACAAGTGTTTGGCAAATAAGTTTCAGCTCTTGTTCTTTAGCTGCATCACTGAACACACAGGAACAGGTAATGCACTGTCAGCAACGCAGTCACCCCAGCTCACCGTGGAGGTGGTGCCACAGAGCGCTGGGATTTTATACAGACCTATGAGCAGGACAACAGACACTTATTTTCTCTGACTGCGTGGACATCTGATGTTTTCACATCACAGATGACTATGAAGGGCATTAAAACACGGCATAGAATCTAACTGGTAAAAAAATACTCATGTAGGTTGATAAAGAGTTTAGTGTGGTGCTCAGCTGAAAAAAAAAAGAACAAAACGTCAAATCTTCATATTGAACAGCCATATATAAAAATATTAGTATCACACAGGCAGGCTTAGCAGGTTTTTTCTTTAGTGAAGAACACCTAAATGAAAACAAATGCTGTGCAAAAGCTTCAGTCAGCTTGTCTAAAATTGATCAGGAATCAATAAGGGAATTGATAAAGATATGGACGGAAAAGCAGAATCTATGATAGCATTGGTATCAATAAAATCGGATAAATTCCCATCCCTTGTCAGTTCATTGCTTTAGTCTGGACTAAAATATCTCAGCATCAACAAAACTGGATGGACTGAATTTCGAGGTCCCCAGTAGATAATTTATATCTTACTGGCTTTAGTGATATTTTCCGTTTTTTATGAAGGAAATGTCCCAACATCTACGGGATGGACTGCCATAAAATTTGGTAAACAAATTCATTGCCTCCAGATCATAAATGACACTACAATGATCCCCTGACTTTTCCACTAGTACTACCAGGAAACTGACATTTGGAGTTTTGAGTGAAATGTCACAAAAACTATATAGTGCTGCAGTAATGAGTCCTAAAATCTAGAAATGAGTCCCCTCATCTTGAAGTCATTGGGCTTTTTTTGAACAGGTTTTTGGTTGGATGATGATGATATACTTCAGTAAATAACCCACTTGTGAATTTTTAAGCTTTGATGCGTCTCAAAAAAAGGCTGTTGCTAACAAGTGTGTTAATGAGACCACAGAGGTTGTCGCCGGATGCCGAACATTAGCCACTTCATGGTACTTGGTACAAGGTATTTTGTTTACAGCCTAAAGTTAGCTTTTTATGTCTGGCGATTGCATTTAAACTTCAAAAGTCTTTTAAAAAAAGGTGTTCATTTGAGGAGCTTATATTGCTGAACAAAAGTATCATAAACTTTTGTTGTTGCGTAACTTATTTTCTGCACTCCAAAATCCAATGGAAAAATCCCACTGGCCAGGAACCAGAGTGATGCTAACGTGCATGACAAAAATACGTCACCCCTGTAGCTCTCTGTTGGACGGATCGATAAAAATCTAGTGTTCATTTTGTAAATATAAATGCAGAAACTTTCAATCGTCACCGCTTCTTAGGAGAGAGGAGGGTGGAGCCGCATCCTTCATGCATCTTTCATTTGGTTTCCATCACATCTGGGTCTGATTCTCACTCTCCAACTGGCCATCTGAGTCATTGTGAGAGCGTGTGCGTATGTTTGTGTGTGTGTGTGTGTGTGTGTGTGTGTGTGTAGGGTATGACGGGACAGTTGCACAGCTGGCTGTTATACATTTCCCTGGACAGCACATGTAATCATTTTGGGGCTGCTCAGCTGTTATAGCACAGTGGATTCCAGAACGTCACCACACGTGCTCAGAGGGGAAAACCACAGATAAATAAATCAATGTTAATGCGCACTTAGTCACATGTAGGTCGAAACATGGCGTTAAAGGGAACATTTGAAGATTATTTGTGCATGGTGTCTAAGTCATGTGGTAATCACTGCGATATAAAAGCCCATAAAAAGCGATCTAATAGAATCATCGTGTTTTCTGGAATGCCCTTCATGTGCTGAGCAAGATGTCCATTCATGATAAACTCGAGCCGCTGAAACGACAGCAAAAGGTAAAACCATCTTGAGTTTAAACATTTGCTGAGTGATTAATTTGCTAGCTTCTATTTATTCTGGAACAGTGAGTCTCCCTCTTCTGAAACTTTAGTCAGTTTAAAGTAAGATTTCTCACCAGAGATTCTCACTGAGTTTTAGTTTCTGCAGATGTTTCTACTGAATGGAACAAACCTTAAAACAACCCTATTTCTCATCTTCCAGCAAACTTGTAGTTGAGGCCGGATGACAGCTTACAAAGACACATTTCTCTGCTGTACAGTCAAAAACAGAATTTAAGCGTCCCTCAGGCCGGTCCAGGAGGGACGAGAGGAACTCCCAGACAGGAGGTGAAAGCCGATCCTCCCATCAAACCGCTCAATCTCCCAGTCCCGCATCTGTCCACCCTCAGCCGAGGACCACTCAGTCTCGGGTCTCGTCTCTCCCTGAGGAGGCTGGCTGGACGCTCTCACCCCTCAAAGTCATTAAGATAATTAAGAAGACAGTTAGAGGGATTTATAAAAGCCCAGTGCAATTATATCTGCATGTTAGGTGATGAGGAACGACAAATATATCAGACGTTTGCCAAAATTACCTTAACTGTTGTTAAGTAATTCAAGCTGTTAATTTAGGTTTTGAGCATAATGCTACCACTTCAGACACTGCCGCCATTTAATTAGTTATACTACCAACTAAAAAGGGAAACAAATGAGCTTACTGATGAATACTTGAGTCAGGCCTCTTCAGTTACTTTCTTAAACAGACAGATTTGAAAAAAGTAAAGTGCCAAGGAGCTGGATATTAACATTTCCCATGTCTGGCCTGTAGAATTTGGAACATCAATGTGTAAACTTTTATTTTTTCTCCAATTTATTAGCTTTCACCATTAGAGAGGAAACATTATGGACAAAAGCACAGGCAGAACAAGGCACCTCCTTAAACACTGATTAGAATGAGAAGCAGAAGTTGCTGTTGTAGGAAACCCAATGTTGCATTAAACATCTTTTTTCATTCAGTCTGACTCTCCTAAATTCAACAAACAGCCTTAATTTAATAATGTCTCTTTACAGGCATAAACAATGAATGGGCTAATTAGCTAGTTAACTCACATTTGAAGACATAATTTATTTATAGTTTTTCGTTACATATTCATAAATGATCAAAGGGGCAGACTGAAGATGTTAAAGGGCCAGATTTGACCATCTGCCTGTCAATTGAATAGGCCTGAGACTTGAGTGATAGATTATTCATTGAACAGACAAATTAATATGTCAGTTATTTTCTGCATTCCTTTTCATGTTACATTTTAATTTGTTTTCTATACTCCTTTAAGCCACCATGGCAGCACTGGTGGGTCTCTCGGTCATTCCACCACTTTGACCCAAACTGAAATATCTCGACAAATACTGGATGGTTTAAATTTTGCGCAAACATTCATGATCCCCAGAGGATGAATCCTAATCAACTGAGTGCTCCCCTGACTTTTCCTCTATAGCCCCTTCGTTTAACTTTTTGGTTGAAATGTATCAACAACTGTTGCATAAAGTAACATTTTGGTTTGGGTTTGGTTTGGACTCTTTACAGAGAACCAGAAACACTTCAGATACCAAAATCTTTGATTCTGCATTCACGTACAGATGCGTTTAAAGAGATTATTTGGTTTGAGATCCGGAAAGAACTTGTTTTTTTTCTCAGTAACAGCATGTTTTAACATTAATGCTGAAATGATGAGGCTTATGGAAAACAACTCCCAATCTCTAGATGTGACTCACACAAACATGTTTAAGTATTAATTCTGTTTTGTGGTCACAGATTTTACCCCTGAGGCGATGGGGTCTGTTTACCTCCTTAAATCAATATTGCTTATTTACAGTAGATCTTTAATTATGTAGATCTCTCTCTAATTAGAAGTAATTGATTAAATTGTTGTGGTTGTAGGCCTATCAGCTAATGTTGCATGACTTGCCTCACCAGGATGTTCAGAGTACCTTAAAATAATGAAATGTTGACCAATTACAGTGTGTGTGTTTGTGTAAACATGTCTTGTTTGTATGTCAGTCTCTAAGCAACAATGATGCATGAGGTACAGTGTTGTTCCAGGCATCAGAACAAACACGACATCCAACTTTTAATGTTGAATGCAGCATTGACAGAAATGACATAAATATGACGATGATGTCACACCAGAGACACACAAACATTTAGAGACGGTGCTGCATTGACTGTGCTGTGTGATTTGAGAGAAACACTCGCTGCCAAGAATCTGTGTTTTCCCACATAAAGAAAGAAGTGAAGTGCTGCAGGAAATCCTGATGCACATAACAGGTGGTACGTACAGTACGAAGCTCTCGTTGTTGAGTTGGCAGCAGCTCTGGTGAGAACAACTGCCGCGCTGAACAGACTCCAGTGTCAACATTCAGTCATATTAAAGTTTGGGTGTTACAGGATGCAATATAATACAATTGGAAAAACAGGGGGTTTTTTTGTAGCAAAGTGGTTGAACTCTGTGAACTGAATGAAAACTTTTTTTTTTCAAGATTTAAGTAACTTGTTCTGACAAGTACACTCTGATATTGCAGAGGGAGGACAAGTGCTTCTTAAGGACCAAGGCTGAATTCAATTATGAGTCGACAAAGTGATTAAACTTTATAGACTGCAGGCTCTTAAATTTTAAGATCCTGGATGATAACCTTCAGATATCACCCTGTTTTATCAATGAGCATCTGCTTATTTGTGAGTTTACAGCAGTGGCTCCCAATTTCTTTGGCCTTTGACCCCCAAAAGTGTTTGTACAACCTCAACCTTGTATATGTTTGAGCTGTGGATTTCTTTTTTATGTGCATTTTTGGGAGATTTTATGACTTAATTAATCCCGGTGCATCAATTACAGCAGCTTGCCCCTGTGCTTCAAACTATGAGGCTATATGCATCGCTACAGGGTCATTTCCAGAGGTGACCCTCTATACCTGAGTTTGACAGCACATCAAAACATAATACAAAGATTGAGAAAATTTGCATATGGGGGCAGTGGGCTGGAAGGACAGGAGACTGGGGGCTCAAGTCCCATTAGAAAGCAACAGTCAATGCTGATATGTTTTTGAAACAATACATAACTTACATTATGTTCTCCTGTAACTTACATACGTTAAGTTACGTAAGTATCATACTTATTTTAGGCCAAACCATGATCTTTTCCTAAATCCACCCCAGTAGTTTTGTCTCCAAACCCAGCCAAGCAGTTTTTGTGCCTTTATTTTGAAAATAAAAGAACAACTTACACATCTACTTCATAAGACAGGTGTGTAGATGAGGCAAGAAGGGACCAAAAAGTTTCAAGCTACCTCCATTACACCGTCTAACTTGCAATATTACATTTATTTTGACGTTTCAGTACTAAACCTTCAACAGGCAAAGGATTTGTGGCAATGAGAAGCCATCTTAAGTAGGGAGAGGTTGTTAGTCTGCAACCAATTATCCAAGCCAAACCAAATCATTTGCCTGATGACGGTCTAGTACTGAAATGCGACAAATAAATGTAATATTTCAAGTCACACGGTATGTGGGAGTGTACTTGAAACTTTTTCCGCCTTTATTTTGAAAGTCTACCATCACGTTGAATATTTATTACCGCTAACTTGGCGTGGAGCCCTGCAGGTGCAAAATGACGCTGGAGGGGTAACTACAGAGTCATAGTTTAAAGCGTGGAGTCACTGACTAAGCTGCTGTATTTGATGAGTTGAGAATGAGAACATGTTGCTTTAATTGGACAGCTGACAGTCGAGAAACGATACGTAACAAGGGCAGGGAGGGATGGGAAGTGCAACAAAGGTTCCCAGCTGGACACAAATTACAGTTGTGGTTTGCGGACTTGGCCGTAACCCGAAGGGCTATGAGCAGTTCAACTAAACCGTGATTTTTGCTTCTCATATTGATTTATTTGTATAATATCTAGAGGAAGAAGAAAGAAGAAGAATTTCCATCTTTTTTACAACAAAAGAAAGATTACAGAAAGGCCAAACATCTAAAACTCTAGGAACATATTTTTTTTCCCCTTCGCTATCGATTCAATCATCTTTTGATCCCTTGGATAAGACCGGACTTCCAGGTTAGGAATCCCTTCTTTAGAGCATCGGTTGTATCTGTGTTCCCTGGATGAAAAGACCAGCGGGAGGAGATTCAAAGAGACTCACCAAGATCGTCACAGCAGACCTCCATGGAGTCAGAGGAACAGTCACTGAGATCATCGAGGGAGGCGTCTGGGTCCTCATGGACCTGAAACCTGCAGGAACAGAGATAAACACATTTTAATGGACTGAGAATCAAACAAAACACAGACTAATATTTGATTCACTGAACTAAAAGACTCCCACACACTGTCTTCTTCACTTCCAATCAGAAAGATTTTATAATGTTTTGGTACACAAACCTTCATCAAGTGTTGTTATTAATTAAGCAATATTACACAAGAGAGTGTGCTTTTGTAAGCACCACTGAAGTGCCAATTATGATGGTAAAAGGCACCTTTGATTGTAATATTGTGATTATACAACAGTTAAAAAAATAAAAGATCAAGAATCAAACTGCATTCATACTGTGCAGCAATTTGCTCTCAAAATAAAAAAAAAAAAATCATCTTGCTAGTGTTATCTCTGTTCTGCAGAGTCTGGAAAAGAATCACCAGACCACCATGTAATAAAACATAGTTTTCTGCTCCAGCAAGTAGACCGACCCGCAGCCACAACCAGCAACAGAGGCGATTTTTTAGCCCTTGTTGAGTCAGCAGCTAACTTGACCTAATGTTAGTGTTTTCTAAAGATTGTGGGATTTCCTAAATTGATTAAATACCACACATTCAAACATGGAACTGCTTTGCTAGCTCAGTCTGGTTATAACTAAAATAAAAATACATTTTCCATGGTCAGATTTACGACTGTAGGGCCATAAACTTCACATGTACTTTAAGCTAGTACTGCTGTGTCACAGACCTTTCGCCACAGCTGATGGAGGTTTGCTGAACAGTTTCTGTGTAGTCCAAAGACTCCACAGCATTATAAAGTCCAAAAGCCAAAGGTGTATTGAAAAAAGCTAGCTAAAAACATGATGAATTTTGGAAACAATTACATCCACAAAATATTCTGCTTCAATCCATATTTGTTGGTGTAGAGCATTAGAAAAATAAGATTTTCACTGTGGTTACAAAACTGTTTCTTCTCCAGCTTGTCGCACAACAAGGAAGGCAACACCTGTACTAAACGGGGTAATATGCAGCAAACTAACAGCACCATAAATTATATTCATTCAAGAAAGATTATTTGATTATTCAATATATCTGCAAGAAAGGTGGTCAGGTCTATATGGGCTCACTGTGGTTTGTGATTTACTTTAATGAAAACATTTCAAAAATACCCACCTTCTGGGCAAAGTAATATTTTTAGCAATGAGTACGGTGTGTTCACTATGCTGATTTGATCATGATGCAAAAATCTAGATGACCAATCAGATTGCTTGGTCAGACATACTTGTTGAATAATTAAATATCTCTGCAAGTGAAGCAGACTGTACAGGAGTCTTTTTGTTCTGTGCTGTTGACCTACGGTCTTCTCCTACGCATCTATCGATCTACAGGTGTACAAAGGTTTTGCTCTTGGATTTAGTTCCCCTAAAAGTGAAAATACTCTCTTCAGAGATGGTGATTTATGAGAAGAAGCATGAAAATGCCCAGAGGCTGCAGCACATTTGATGCATCCTAAAAATAAACCACCGTCTGCTGCTTATCTTTCCATCTTAAAAGGTGAAACACTGCCCTCACCTGAACCTGAAGGGAGCCACAGCGGCCATGTTGACTTTTCCTGGCTCACTCCCTCTGCGCGCCATGTTGAAGGTGTTAGGAGAAGACTTTGATCTGTTGCTGGACACCCCTCCATCTGATGCGTGCAGGTCCTGGTTGGAGATGTTCCTCACGTCTTTCTGAATGTTGGTCATTCCAGCTGTGGACACTGCTGGTATCTCATTCCCATTTGTGCCTTTACAGTACAGCAGACGTCCTCTCCCCTGGCCTAACTGGACGTTTGCAGAGAGACGGCACAAAGCATCGTCCTCAGCCTCATTGTCCACACTCCTCAGGCGATATTTTCCAAAAGTCCAGTTCTTGTTGGTGTTTCGTCTTAACTGGAGGTCTCGTAGAGCCTTGTGGGTCAGCGTGCTGCTGCGGAGGTCCAGCGTGTCTTTAGAGCGCGGGGCTTCTCTCTTTGGTATCTGAGGGCTGCTGTACGCCGAGCACGTCCCATCAGTTCGCTCCGTAGCTGCTGGGCTTCTGTGAGAATACACGCCGGCTTTCTGCTGCAGCAGGTGGTTCTTTAAAGCCGTACCTCTCAGCAGCTCTGCAGGACCCGAGGAGACAGAGGAGGAGGAGTAGGAAGGCCTTCTTTTAGCAGCCGGCTGATACTGAACTGTGGGATTGGCGTGGCCGCCGTATTGTTGTTTGGGATCCATCTTGGAGAGAGGCAACATGCTTCGAGGTAAAGGGAGACTGGAGCTGACACCTGCGTCGCTCTGACTCTGAGATATGACTTTGATATTCACTCCACCGCTCATGGTTGGTGACAGTCAGACTGAGATCTGGAAAGGAAAGACAGGAATTCAAATTTAGAACAAAACCTTGGCCTGACAACAGCTGGCTTGTTTGCTTTCAGGTTTTGGTTTTACTCAAAGAATATCATTTAAAAAAAAAAAAAAGGATCAAATGTGAGCAACAAAAGAAGCAGCGACCATCTGAGCACTAAATTTTACTCCAGAACCTTATTAGATTGAACATTTCAAACCCTCTTCCTCAGACAGACATTAACATGATGAAGGGAGAACTACAGCGTAGACTGGGCACAAAAGTGATGACTTAATGCTGATGTCATGATCAACCTATCAAGCAAAACATTTCAGTCTCTTTATACAGAACACTCAAGATGCATTTTCAAAAAAGAGATGGTTCAGTTCTCTTAAAAATCACAACAGTACAACAGTACTGCGAAAGATTCAGCAGTCCTCAGTACTGTAACTGGAAAATGACAGATTTAAGGATATGATGATTTAAAAGGTGTTAAGAAAAGCTGCTAATATATGCCAGCTGGTCACAGATTGGTTATTTGCAAGATGCACGAACGCTTCAAATTCACAGTATTATGCAAACAAGGTCAGGTCTTTACAAGCTTTTAAATCGATATTCAAGAAGGGTTTATTTATACTGAAGGCAACTCCTCTGCCTGCTCCTGATGATGGTTTTAAGGCTAAAGGAAAACTCTGAGGGAAATATGTTTATTCTCTTTCTTTGCTGTGTGTTTGATTGATTCCACTCATGATAACGATGATAAAGCTGCTGAAAGCTGACAGCTAACTGAGCTTAGCACAAAGACTCTAAACTAAGGGAAACTAGCTACATGACTCTGTCCAAAGGGAACAAAACCTAGGGTGTGAACTAAAGGGGAGGCAGACATGAGGTCCTCTGAAAACATGATTTGAGAAATTTGGGGGTCTCTAAAATATTGGCAATGTAGTATTGTTTGTCATGCATTTCTTTTTTTTGTATTTTCATTCTTTAAAACCAGCATGCATACTATTCTTGCCATTGTCTTGACGTTGTCACAATACTGGAATTTCTCACTTCGACAGAATGCCTTGAAAAAGTTTTAATATTTGACACAATTTTTGATAACACAGGGACAATTTGGCTCAGTGTTGAGGGCATAAAGTTTTAGATTTTTAAGCCAAACATACTGAGGCTTTTTCTGGGGGCAGATTTGGGAGTTGCCTTTAATTAATAGGACAGCTGAAGATATGAGAGGAAAGGAGGAGAGAGAGTGGGAGAAGGACATGTGGCACAGGGCCGTAGGCGGGAGGTGAACCCACGGCAGAGTACAGAGCCTCAGTACATGTGGCAAACCATCTACCAACTGACCTACCAGGCCACCTAACAAGGCTTCAACATGACAATGGATACGGCAAATGAGACGAGTGACGAAAGGAAGACAGCGCTGTGAGTAAGTGAGAGGAGGTCGGACTATAAAGGCACAGCATTTTTGTGTGTGTGTGTGTGTGTGTGTGTGTGTGTGTGTGTGTGTGTGTGTGTGTGTGTGTGTGTGTGTGTGTGTGTGTGCGTGTGTGAGACAACTTCTACAGTGCAGCTGGTACATCAAAGCACGATAGCCCTATATTATGAACTTCACTAACTTTTTATTCAAAGATCAGGAAAAAAAATAAAATCCAAACTTTCTTAGTCCAACTCCATCTGTACACTGCAGAGCCATTACTCTGTTCTGTACTCTGCATACAGATATCATATCAGATATCATACTGTGATGTTTGGTTTTGATGCCTGTGTGGAGGATTGATTAATTGATTATTGTCCTGTCTATCCGTATAAAAACTGAGCTCCCCTTAAACCCATGATATAGTTCGCACACTGACAAAATCCACCTACCAGCACTTCTGAAGCTTAGTGCAGCACTTAGTAGAGTAAAGAATGACTGTGATTTACTGAGAGTTCTTGGTTGGGATCATACTTGAAACATGAGAGTGGTATTAAAAGGTCTATTCTCATGTAACTTTTATCAAGAAACCGCGCATTTTCTACTAACTAACATTTCCTTAAAGCCTAAACATTGAAATAGCCAACATCATAGTTTGGAGTTACCTCTTAAGTTAATTTAATACATTAATTTCCTAGCTACTGCTAATTCCAAACATCAGACTAACCCTTCTACCATAAAACGATAAGGACACTACTTAATAAAAAACAACAGACCATTTTCACAGCAGCCATTTTGAAATGAAACAGTGTAAAGACAGGTGTTACCAATGAGACTAATTTCGGTTCCATTCCATTCGGTTCAAACAGAGTCAGGGTGCTGCTATTGTGCATGTTGGCTTACTGGAAAGGCTCTGCTACACTAAATGGAACGGGACCTTTGTGGGTATCACACACTACCATGTAATATCAATATGACTGCTGCGGAAAAAGATCTTTTGTTAGTCAAAAAGTAAAATATGTTTCCCATATTATGTAGGTCTTTAAAAACACTTGGCTGCGGACATCCTTCCTTGGTGTATACTGAGCGTGATGGACAACAGGCTTTCACTTAAGATTGATACTGTAGAAAATCGTGTAAAGCAGCTGTGCATTCCAGGGCGTCTGCCTCACAGAGCGGAGGTTTCTCCCCACAGAGGTACTGACTACATGTGAATGAGTGAGTGGGAAAGAAGAAAGAGGAGAGGATGGTTTGAGGGGAAGGACCATTATACCATCACATATCAATTACAACATTAAAGTAGCCTTAAGGTCTGAGATCCAAGTTAGTCACCAGTTCAAATTCCTCAACCGGGAGATACATTGAAATGAAGAAAGTGAATAAAACTCCACATCAAATGGTGTCTAGATGACTTTTAGTTGAACTCTTGAGAGAAGTAAAGCAGCCAAAACAAGACATGAATAATAAAATTAATTAAAATGTTTAAAAAAATAATTAATTGAAACTAAAATGTCACTCAGGAAAAAACAATCTATTAATCTAAATTACATTGTACTTAAAATTAGATTAGAATCAATCAACCAGCGTAACACAAAATCAATCAAAGCATCAGCTGCATCTCAAAAGACACCATATGTTTCAACAGCTTTTCCTAATGTATTCCTGGTCCTCCAGTGAGAGACGTGCTGTGAGAGCCAGTGACAGACTGACACCACTTGGCACGTGCAGCAGGAGAACGGCTCCTTTCAGGCCGTGCCAACACCGGCTGTCCCCACCCCGGCCCCGCAGACACCACCTCTCCCTCCAAAGATAGAGTGGTGGGGGCCTCTTCAGTCCTCCAACACCATCACCTCCATCACCTCCATCACCTTCATCACCTTCATCACCTTCATCCCTTCATCCCTTCATCTAATGCTGATATCCGATAATATCCTTAAGTTTTTATTTATGTTTACAGGTCTACAGTGCTTTGGTTAAATACTGTTTGTTTGGAAAAAAAATGGTTATTACCAAGAGAAAACACACTTTATCATAACTTAGTCAATTGTTAGCAAATAGCCTACCACTTTTCCTCATAACGAATATATTAAAAGGACCAGAGTGCAGGATTTAGTCTAGAAAAAAAACACAAAAGGTCCATTGTTGGGTGGTCAGAGCTACTGAAGAATCTGCGGTTCAACATGGCAGAGCCTGTAGAACAGAACCTGCACCCTTTGTAGATATAAATGGTTCAAAAGATGATTCTTATTATGAGCGATTATGAAAACATACTTATTCAATGTCTGTCATATTCTGCCAGTAAATCCCCATAAATCTTACACACCAGACCTCAATGATTTTTACCTGAGAATTTCTCTGTAAAAACCAAGTCCTACCAGTGATTATTAAGATTTACTCCACCATCTCTTTACATTCTTGTCTTAAGTCCTAATATTATAATTCTGTTACTTTAAACTTATTGGTTGAACATCATATTCTGCATATCTCACTTTTACAAAAACTTAGATGGGCAGTCTTACTAAATCAGACCTTTTAACATTCCAACATGGCAAAAGGCTGAGTTTTGCGTCTGGTACAGATGAAACAGTTAATTGATTAGTTTCACAAACATTCAGCCTGCAGCTATTTTGAAGAATAATGTTTTTCAGAGAAAAAAATGCAAAACATTTTCTTTTTCTGTCATGTATGTAGTTGCTGCTTCTTTCATTGTTTAAATTATTGTAAATTCAGTATGGGTTTTGCACTGGGCACTGGACATAAAGATTAATCAAGAAAACAACCTGCGGATGAATCAATTTAAAAAAAAAATGTTAGTTGCGGCCCAACTGTTAGATTCAAGTTAGGGCTATGAAAGAATAAGGTTCAACAAAAGGAGAGATTAAATGCCAGTCTTGTACAATATTTTGAAGCATATAGAATAATAAGTTATCCCTTAATTATCAACTGTTCCACACTAAGAAAACAAAACTGTTTAATAAACTACAAAACAATGTAAATTAGCTTATTTTAAGTTCTTGAACAGGATTCTTCTCATGGTTCTGTCTGGAGCCATTTTTGTATTTTATTGTGTCCAAAATTATTACATTATTAATATGATGGAAAAAAAAACAAAACAGCTACTTCATCTCAGCTCTAGTGACATGACACCTTTTACATGTCTGAAAAAGTAAAAGGATGTTGCTTTTCCTTTTGTTCTTTTTTTTTTTTTGCTTTCAGACCCAAAAGTGAGCGCCTTCATAGAGAGGGTTGTATGCTGAACAGACTGTAAAGCCTCCAGGACAAAATCGTTCCATAAATAAATAAACTTGATTGTATACTTTTTAATCATCTTAAATAATGTATGCTGTAAACTAAAATCTACAACAGTCACCTTTGTGTCCCTGTGTGCCCTCATCCCATAAATATCTCTCCGCCTCATGACTTATTTATGTGGAGTGAAGCCCTGAAACAACCTGACGTGCATGACAAACACTGCTCCACACACACACTCATAGGCACACACACGTAAATAATCGGGCTACACAATTTGGTTAAAGGGCATATTGCGATTATTTTGACTGAAATTGCAATATGTGATACGATTGGTGGTTGCACCTGGCTATATTGCGATTTTATTGCGATAAATTGCGCAGCCCGAGTAAATAACACAAGCATGTGCATTCAACATAACAGGAAATGACATCTTATGGCTGAGTTTAAAGTTAACAAGAATATAAATATAACAATAACAACAGACAGTATATTGCAGTATGGACAAGCACGTAAATTCACATAAATGTCAATAACTTATTTAACTATTTTTCAAATAGAATTTGCCAGGAATGATTCATTTGAACAGGAGAATTTTGGAAAACTTGTGGTGGTATTTAATAATATTCTGTTTAGATTCCACTGAATGTCGATAAAAGCCTCAGATAAAGTAAAAAGTGTTCTCTAAATCTA
Source organism: Lutjanus erythropterus (assembly GCF_056507025.1). Taxonomy (NCBI): domain Eukaryota; kingdom Metazoa; phylum Chordata; class Actinopteri; order Lutjaniformes; family Lutjanidae; genus Lutjanus; species Lutjanus erythropterus. The sequence goes on along the minus strand of NC_139318.1, from coordinate 36,230,109 downwards.
AACTGACAGAGCGAAATGAGACAGGATGTGTTCGTCTTACCTGAGTAAATAAATGTCCAACATTAGTCAGTCCTCAGCACAGAGACAGTAAGACGACAGCGGTGTGGTGCGGTGCAGACTAACTTGCTCTCAAGCTACACTTAACGTTATGATGCAGCCTACAGTTAACACAATTTAGACCCACGTGCTGCTTTAAAGTAAGAGGGGGCAAATCGATGCTGGGCGACAACGAGCCAGACAGGATGATGAAGGGAAACTCCATGTCTTCTCATCCCCTGCAGCTCCACACACACACACACACACACACACACTAGTGTCACTCTCACATACACACACATTTCACCCATTATGAACGGATATATTAGTGACTCATACTTCGATCTTTCTGTGGTGACATCATGCTTTGTTTTCCCCCCAGGGCTCATGTTTCTGTGACAGTCTGAATGAGACTTTGAGCTTCTTTTCAACGTGCCATCATCAAAGCATCCAGCCTGCAGCCGTACGAGGAGCTAAAACTGCCCCAGTCTTCCAAACCTATAATCAGGCCGAGGGCCAGACTAAAGATACTCGTACAGACCAACAACATGTCGGCGTGGGATCACTTTACTCTGGTGAAGTCTCCAGTCTGCAGTGCCAAAGGGTCTGATACTGCACTCATAATTCATCAGAACAGCCTGTTTTCTAAATCCTGTAAGTCCGTTTTGGAAGAAAAATGGATGATGTCTTGAAAAGTAGCTGACCAAATCTGGAAATCATCATCAGAATTCAGTGAACCCTTTCAGGGCGTATGATGTCTTCTGTAATTACTGATTTGTTTTGTGCTAAATGTCATCTTGTGAGGTGTCACAAGATGCCACAGAAATGTCACTGTATCTGTATCTGTATCTGTATCTGCTCAATCAATAAAATGTTAATGACCTGTCTCTGTATTAAACAGAAGACTAGAAGTGGGCATGGTTTATTATTTTCTCACCTAATATTCACTTTTTATCCCCGCCAGGAGATCATGCAATCACCTCTGTGTGTGCGTGAGTAAGTGCAAGAACGGACCTGCATTTTGTCCAGAGCAAATCTCGCATAATAGTATTGATCAGCCAAAATTTTTTGTACACATTCACGACTGCATGCTGAAGGACCTCTGTGAGGCACTGCTCTTGGAAAACCTTCATGGCTCCATGTTGCCGACAGCCGTGGCCACAGACGTTACAATGCACCTAATATCTCGTGAATGCCGTGAGGGAATTCCTTCAAATTTTAAACAAATGACCACGTGGACTCAGGGATGATCCGATTAGATTTTGGTGGTCACAGTGACCTCGCTAAACTCTCAGCTCTCTATCAGTCCTCTGTTCTCTTCTGTAAAAATAGTCTCTAAGTGAAGACAGCATGTTTCTCCATTGAAATTAGTCACTTCCCATTTTGCCAAAAAAATGCACTTAATATCCCTGATTAAATTCAGTCAAAGTTGCAGGTCAATATAGTGGAAACATGACTGATCAGTGGAGACAAACAACTGTGAGGCAGTAACTCTAATAGTTTTTATTTTTAATGAAACTAAGATTTATGAATTCAACACCATACCCTTTTAACTGGGGGACACTGATCAACTGCAAACTGAAAAAAATATTTAATGAATTGAAAGATTCATTTTTGCAATGGAAATACAAACTATTTACAGTAAAGATATATTTTAAAAAAATTCTTCAATTAAAGGAAATAATCTTAAAGTGCAATGATGCGGTGTTCATATTTCTGGATGACTTAATCTTACTGCTGTTCACAATACTAAAGTATTATAAATATGTATTAATATGATAAGATTTTATGATAATGATATTCAAATTAGCTTGTAACTTCATCTAAAGAACATTTGGCCAATATATTTTGGCCAATTTTGGATCAGCACATTCCAAATTGAAATTAAGTACTTGCATAAAAATGTAAAAAGTAGTACTCTGAAAATTACTGTGTTACATTCTGGAAATATTCTTTTCCCCAAATAATAAAGAACAGTAAGAAAAACACCTGTTTCCATCACATTATTTGTGCTCCCCAGATAACAGCTTCAGGTTCAGGTGCATCCCAACTTTAAAAGAGCGAAAGTTTAGTTTCAGTTGCAGATATTTCACAGAGCTGAATGTGTCCCTGCTGTTTCAGTCTCTTTGTGCTCCAGTTCCAGCTCAGCACCAATAGATAATAGAGTTGAACGAGTGCATCATTATCTACATAATTCAATTTTCTCATGACTGTTGTACTATCTAGTTTTACAAGAGGCCTGATCTAATTTTTATATATAGCACCAAGTCCCAGATTCTTGATTTTCACTGCTTCCTCCTTTGTCCCAGCTTTTGTCCAAGAGGAATTCTGTCGGGAAAACCTGGACTGAGGTCAACTCACACACTGGAACAAAAGATGTACACAAGCGCACACAAGAATTACACAAAGACACGTTCACGTGCGCAGACGAACATGCAGCTGGACAGAAGTAAAGCACGGCTCCTCTTACATTTGGCTGAAGGCACGCTGTTAGGTGACACCAGTCCAGACTTTGTGTTTCCATTGTTTGTGACAACTAAAAAGCTACGGTTTGTGTTCAGGTTTTCCCTCCAGCAGCACTGTTTTTCAGCCGGATACTGGGACAACGAAACAGCTGGAACTTCAAAGCTACAGTATTTGGTCCATCAAGACTGTTTCTTTTCTCAGTTTTATCCAGACTGTGGTGATTTTTTTTTCCATCAGTCCAGTTAATTATGATGATGATTTGTAGACTGAACTGAACATTAACAAACTGGAGCCAGAGGCATTTGAATAATCTTGTTAATTTAACATTAAAACATGAGTGTTGCACAAAGACATTTTCAGTAGTAGTACGGCTCGAGGGATGGAAGTGTCAGTCTGTTCAACTCTTTGGTCCACAGTTATTTAAATTCAAAGGGGCTTTGTTGGCATGGGAGACCGAGTTTTACAAGTGGGAAATAAAATCCAAGGAAAAATGTGCATATATCTCAACAATATCCCATCATATCAAAAAGTATTGGATGAAATGCCATATAATGTTATACAAAATTAAAGGTCCCCAGAGGACAGAGACTGATGTCTCATACCGTGTCACTGGCAGGTCGACATTTTTGGTTTAGAGTAAATTATCTTGACCACATTGGAGAGCCGTTTCATCACTTTTTACGCAGATGTCCAGGCAGTTTTGATGGTAAATGTTGTCGATTGGAGCAATAAATTCCTCAGTATTGCTATATTGACAGAAAACTGACAGTTCTCCTGTTCTAAAATCTGTTATTTTTCCTGCACTAGTGACGCCTCGGGCTGACAGCTTGTGGTCGGTTGGTCGATTGGTTGGTCGTTACGCTCTTATCCAACCAATTCTCATTGGTCAGACAGTCACTGATGTTACTTTAGTAAGAAGACAGGCGCCTCATAATCCATTATGGCCAAGGGGGAGGGACATAAGCAGACCTGATATACTTAATTTCTGAGTGAGAGGCCATTAACTAAACATTTTCTCAGCTCCAATATAACTGACACCCTGTCAAAGTACCAGCACAAATCATTACATCGGCCCCCGGCCTGAGAGGACGGAGGAGTTGAGTGGCTGAAAAGTTTATTGAGCTCCTTCCAGTGTCAGTTCAAGTTCAGCGGTAGATAAATAACAGCGGTCCGCGACCCAACTTAACACCGGGAAGCTGTGAGTTTCGCCCTGTTTTATGTTGTTTTACTGCACTCTGTAGGTTATCCTGTTGAATCTGGCACTTGCATGTTGCTAATGCGGCTACTCTCACTGGCTGAGGCGCCGCTGAACTAACTGTGTAATATTCGGTGACAGTTAAGATAAACTTTAGGCCACATTTGAAGCCAACTAAATAACCAATGGCAGGCTCAGGGGCGCCGCCAGAAATATTGGGCCCCCTGAAAGATTATATAGATAATACAATTAAAATAATATTGATAGCCCTCAAAGGGCCCCCTGTCAGACCCGGGCCCTTAGAATCGTCCTAACTTTTCCCCCCTGGCGGCGCCCCTGGCAGGCTGGACACTGTAACTGTTTTAATAAAATAAACAATAAACCCAGATAAAAAAAAAGATAAACCCTGTCATGTTCACCTCTAGATGAATAGCACCATCATAAGATCAAAATCTGACTGAGCATGTCAGCATGCTGATGTTTGCTCACAGAGCCACTAGCATGGCCGTAGACTCTCATCATAGCTCGAGTTAATTGTTTTTGGCTTACTGTGAGTGTCACAATCAATTTGAGCAATTTGACTGAATGAAATATGGCAGCCATCTTTATTTGTATGTGATTAAAACTGCAGTCATTGACACTGACAACAGACACTGTCACTGTTACATTTGGAGTTTTGGCCACTGAAACCTCACACAGTTCGTAAACAAAAACATGCAAACAGAAAAAAGCGTTACAGTCATCACTGTTGTATCACACTAAAAAATCATAATCAGGCAACAATAAATCACCATCTATGTTGTTTAATAGAAGCTTTAATGTGTGTGCAGCTGCTTTTTGTGATCAAATTACTATCGTGTTCTTCTTCACCTGCCAGTCTGACATAATGTAATCTGATTTTCTACTTGCTGCCAGACAAACGTGGATCATTGTTTCACTACATCCTTGTGTTCTCCCTGGACAAAAATCTGTTGTTTTAGAAAAAGAGATAAAGCTGTCTGAGATAGTTCTAACACCGTCTCAGACAATAAAGTTTGTACAGCTACGTGTTCCCCGCTATAGAATTACATTTTTTGCTAATGGCATTGCTTCTGCAACATCGATAATAGTGCAAGTCTCCCTCCTCATCCATCACACAGTGTAATAAAATTACAGCACACTGCAGCAGCACTCCTCTGCAGAGACTGTGTGTGTGCTCACTTATAAAGGCATGCACTTTATGTAAAACGTATTTCTGTGCTGTCATCACCTACAAATATGTCACTTCATATATTTTTGTCACGTTTTGCTCAACATCATTAGTCAGAGATTAGCATAAACCCATTAAATACTGACATATTGTCTTTTCCATGAAAGCCTACTGTACTTTTTGTGGCGCGCGAGATTAGAGTGAGCATTTAGGCGGGTGAGTTAATCTGTTGGCCCATTACAGGGATTTATCCCTTACAAGTCACTTTAAGTGATTAACCATGGTCAGTAAAGCCATGACAACATCAACACCCTGAAATGTGTCAGCATCAGGCAGCTATGTCCTGTTTGAAAACACTAAATGTTAGAAATAACTCAAACTTAAATTATTTTAAAGGGTACACTCAAAAAAAAAAATGATCTGACATTTTACAGCCACTTCTTTCACAGTGTAAGTCTGATTTATCTTTATGAGGAACAACAAGATTTCAATAGTTAATATTTTATTGGTCTCATACTGCACTTATGACAGAACTGAATTAGTTGTTAGATTCAAACTTTATTAGGTGCGTCATGATTTAATAGTTTGAATCAGAACAGCAGAATGCAGAGCAATACCACAGAAACTGGACCTTATGTGTCACTTGTATGGATTCGTCAATTTAGACTCGGACACTTGTTGTTTTTCATTCCCACATGCTTTTAGAGACAATTTTACAGCTGATCAGCAGAGATAAAATAAAGTGCAGTCCAGCACCTGTTGCCTAGGGACCAGGTTTGGAAGCCACTGACTATATAAGAATCCATTACAGGGAATTTCTACAGGCTTCAGGTACAAACGATAAGCTCTCTGTGTTCATACTTTTAGTCTACAAGTGTCATCACTCACTTATTCTTAAAAATTGGGCCAAAACCACATTCTGAGGGGGTCAAACTCTTGGCTATTAGACTTTGTAACAGGCCAACCTCCTTCTGATTAAACATTATTATTAAATGAACACGTCGACTCTGTTGAGTTGAAGTATTACAGAGCTGACAAAACGTCACTTGTAGTGAGCAGCCATGTTATTTTTTAAACTAGCTACAACTGTAAAAGGCCAACATTTTCATTAAAAAAATTTTTTATAATGGCACATTTTTATAACTAAACTATCAGCAGGTATTGTTAGTTTTAGATTTTGAAGGATTTTAACACATTTTTAAAAGTTTGGCAAAGGGCAAGTTTTTTTAGAGGACATGACTTTTATTTTGGCGCAAACACTGAATCAGTTACCAGCAAACTGTACATGACTATTTATAATTATTCAGGACAGTTGTTTTGAGGACTTCTGTCAAATGGGTTCAAGCTAATAAAGACATGAGTGACCTGATTTTCTTCCTAAAAATACACAAGCCTAGAGAAACTTTATAGCTTATTTAAAATAAAATGTAATAACACACCAGATAGCAGAGGAAAAATGGCCATTTAAAACTATCAGTGTCTGTAGCTTTAAATCCAAACAGGGTCAGTGAGGCCTTTTCATATATAATGTCCCAGGTTACACTGCTGCTCTCACATAAATTATTTCTTTTAACCTGAAAAAAGTAGAAATCGCCCCAGAAGGATCAGAAAATGGATCATAAGCAGCGCAGGATGTTGTATTGTAGAATCCGTGATGCTCTGAAACAACCTGCCTCTGCAGTTATATGCTGCTGTTATGCAACTGGCACAGTTCTCTGAGGTGAACTGTAGCTCATGTAGGAACAGGAAGGCGGTCTAACACAGCATACTGCAGCGCCGTGATGATGAGTCAAAGTGTGGGCAGTTGTCTGAGGCGGACCATCAGTCCTGCGAACTGGGTCATTAGAACATGTAGGAGAAGAGAAGTGCATCAGAAATATGCTGGAAACTCTCCAAACTGTGCAGCAACAACACCTAAAATAGTTCAAGTGATTCAGTTCATGCATAAGCAAATAAAACACGTTTTTTCCACTTTCATCCTCGAGGCGCACAAGAAAAGACTGCAGTCCATAAAAATGTGTGCAGCTTTCTCTTTCTCTGTGTCTAGATCCTATTGAAAATATAACAGTGGTGACATATGGTGTGACCTGAAATTACACAAACACTGTGAGTCAGGAGCTCAATTCCAGACATAAAATGACAAAGTCACAGGCGTATCTTGATTTATTGCAAATAGAGCTGCAATGATTAGTCAATTAATCAATTACTTGATTAAAAGAATTAAAAAAATTACCTGCCAATGATCTTGTTAATTGATTGATTGTTTCAATCATTTTTCAAGCAAAACTGTCAAATATTTAGTGGTTTCAGCTGCTTAAATGTAAGGATTTACTGGTTTTCTTTGTGATTTATGATAGTAAATGACGAATCTTTGGGTTTTGGACTGTTTGTAATAATCAAAATAATCAGTTGCAGCTCTAATTGCAAATTTATTGGTTTTGTCCGCAAAGGCCTGACAATAAGTGATTTAATATCAGTTTTCAAAGCAACATCAGACAGATAACCACAAAAGTTGGTGCCTAAACTGCCAATAATACATGTTATTATTGATTTTTAGACTATAATTTTGGCTGGTATGTTAGGCCTCGTTGACTCAGTTTAGCCCAGCTGATTATCAGAGTAACACAGTTTTAAAAAATTCACATACATTTCATCATTTTCACTTTAAATTTTTAAGCATTTTTAACACTTCCATTGTTTTCCAATATTTTTTGTTACTCTCACTCTTGAGGCCACTTTCTTTAAATGACAAATGTCAATTTTGTGTTGTGAATGATGAATGAATATGTGGAAAATTAAAAAAAACATGGCTCTGCTACCATCAAATCATGACTATTTTGATTAAAATTGGGTTTAAATGTATTAATCAGTTGATAATTTATCATTCCATTTTTTAATTTCACATCCTTTTTAGCTTTTTAGCCCTGCTTAATACGAATGCATTTTCAGCAACTTCATTTTCATCAAAATGATGCATTTCAGCCGTGTTTCTCTGAAACAATGAGGGAAACGGTGCTGAAACATTTCTTTCGGCTGAGTCTTATCCTTATTTGCAAGCGCTGAAGACTTCATTTGCTATTTTGTGATTTCTGGGTCAGCAGCCTCACGCCCTAAAGACATCTGGGTTATCGTGCCAGTTCTGTTGTGTGAGTGGCAGGTTTTCTTCCAGCAGCAAAGACACAGCATGTCGTTACTACGTGCCCACACACACACACACACACACACACACACACACACACACACACACACACACACACACACCACCTGTATGTGCAAACACCGTGCACGCTCATCTACAGTGTCAGAGTCAGAATGACAGAAGTCTTTCCGTCAGTTGCCACAGTCAAAGTCACAGTTTATATGACCTATTGAGCATCTGCTCTTCTCATTGCTGAAAGCTGTCACCACTCTCGGCTTGTTTCACCAGCCAGCAGAGTAAACAGCACAGAGCTTCTCTTTTTTTTTTTTATCCAGCACTTTGGGTAAAAACTGGAAAATGGTTATTTTTGCCAGGGCGCTACAGGGTAATAATACTGCACAGACAAAAATGGAGGTTTCCACTCATATCAAAGACAGTTGACTACTATTGACACACCTTTAGCCAGAAGGAGAGGAACTAATTAGTGAAAACTGCTTAAATGGTTGGAGTGGAAACCTGCGTACATATGGCTCTCAGTGGCACCACTGAGCTCGCTCTTTAACACTGCACAACCAGAAATGACCAACTGAATGTTCCCCCTCCATCTGTCGGTGTTATCTACATCAGGCTAAATGCACACTTCCTCTTAGGAAGCACAGGAAACCTAGTTGAGTTATTTAAAGTCGGTATTTATTTAAAGTGAAATGCCACACAAAGTGTCTCAGTACATTTTAAAGGAAACCGGAGCAGGGACCTGTTAACTCCTGATGACCTTACCAAGTGTCCAAATCTGATTCTGCTCAAATGAAATGCAGCTCTTCATTGCTGAACCTCTTTTATTTGATGCGACTCATAATGCAGTTTGAACTGCAGCACTGTGGATTAAATGTCCTACAGTAAACAAACAAAGCAGAAAAATATTTGGGGAAAAAAACAGTCTTTTGTGGTCAATGTAGACCTGAGCAACAAAACAACACTGATATCTAGACACAACATCAAATGCAATAAGAAAATGTTCAATAGTTTAATTTGAATCCGCTGCTCTACGCCAATGTCTACTAAACTTGGATCTAAACAAGCTTTTGACTGTGTTATAAAGTTAAATAGCATGTTATGTATGTGTCATACCCTATAAATAAGAATAAAGCATCAAGTCAGTAATTGAGTGGGCGAAGATCTAAGTTTGGATAAGAACCGCATGTCATTATGTTGTGATTTCAATCTACAAATAAACCTTCATTCAACATTTTCTCTGCCTTCTGCACTTGTGAGTACATAGAGCTTTCACAGTAAAGTTGCATTTAATTTAATCAAACGCGGGTCAAGACTGAGATCAATTTCATACTAACTAGGTTTGGAACTTGGAACATGGTCAAACAGCCACTCCAATTAATAAAATGCTGTCACTTGTCATTACTGTGGCCTAAACTACAAAAAAAAAACCCCTTGGTTGTAAATAAACTGGACTTGTTCACTGGCGTTCACATGACACAAACCAAAATGAAATGGTTGTCATATAATTCTGTCACTGTGAGGCTTTCATCTACTGCATCATCGGCGGTGCTGTCCACATCTGGATTTTAGACTTTGCGCTCATTTCCTGGAAACTGGTGAGACTGTTTAACTAAAAACACAGTCAGCTGTTCAGACGCATACCAACAGCAGAGGACCTCCACCACGGCCGCCAGATGTTGAACTTCACACAGTCAGCAAGGCGTAAATCTCTGACATAATATATTATAGTGTCCATATTTTCTGAAAGGACCCAAATACACCCACTGTCTCCTCGATTATCTGTACAGTGTCACTACCAAGAGCCTCCTGTGTTCCTCCACCAGTGTCTGGTTTTAACTCAGTCTCTGTTCACTGGGGGGCAAACTGCACTCAAATGTCAGTTCTCCAGGGAGACACCATGGCTGCAACATGTCACTCAACATCTGACAAGATGTTCACAGTGACATTAATTGTAACCTGAAGACTTAACACTGAAGAACTGCAGTTTATTCTGAAGTTCAAGTCGAATTCTTTATATATTTGTATCTGACTACACTTCAAAAAGCAAGTACTAATCATTGTATATTTACTGAAGAAGCCTAAAAATAAAAACCCCAATTCCAGACCAGTTGTGACACTGTGTAAACTGAATACAGTACTAAGACAAGATATTTACTGTTCAAACTGGCAACTGATTTTTGCAAATACACACTAATTCTGAATTTGATGCATGCAACAAATTTCAAAAAAGTTGGGAAAGGGTCACGTTTATCAGTGTGAAACATCACCTTTTCTTTTAACAACACTCAGTTAGTGTGAAGGGAACTGAAGACACTAATTGTAGAAACTTTGAAAGTGAAATACTTTTACATTCTCGCTTGATATTCAACTTAAGGAGCTCAACAGCTCGGGGTCTTGGGGTCGTAATGCACCATACATTTTCAATGGCAGGCAGGTCTGGACTGCAGGCGGGTCAGTTTAGTACCTGCACTCTTCAGCTACACGCTGCCACGCTGTTGTAACAGATACAGAATGTGTCTTGGCATTGTCTTGCTGAAATAAGCAGGGACGTCTCTGAAAAAGACGTCTGGATGGCAGCATATGTTGCTCCAAAACCTGTACGTACATCTCAGCATTAATGTGACAGTCACCTATGACACCATGGGCACTAACACACCCCCATACCATCACAGATGTTGGGGTTTGAACTCTCTGGATGGTCTTTTTGCTCTTCAGCACAGAGGACACAACGTCCATGATTTCCATAAACAATCTGACATTTGGACTCATCGGGGCCACAGCACAGTGTCCCAACTTTTTTGGAATCGGGCTTGTATTTTAAAGACAGGACACCTTACACCACACTTCATCTGTATTTAAATTAGTGTACTTGCTTTTGCAACAGACTGATGGACCAGAAACAAACTGCAGTGTAAAGATCACCCCTGACATTTCCACCAAACACCATTCATGTTTGACGTCCCTGCCTCTGACAGCCATCACAGCCTTTGCATCAAAACAAAGATGAAGCCAAACCTCTGCACAGTACAGGAGGAGCGGTCTTCTCCTCATGTCACATCTTGTTTTTGATCTGTGACAAAACTCTTGTCCTGAACACTCGATACTGCATCGCAGCTTTATATGGAACGCATAAAATATGTATCAGGTTTTCCAAGGCCAGCACACATGTCATTTTGGGTTAGTCTAGGTGGAACATGTCTGCCACTGGAGCGTGTCTGCGGACAAAACTTTCCAAACCAGACAAACCACACACAGACACACACACAGACACACACACACACACACACACACACACACACACACACACACACACACACACACACACACACACACACAGAGTTGGATTCAAGACACACTGAGACGTGGCATTTACGAGGAAACAAAAATCGCCCTTTGAACACGATGCTCCGCAGTATTTGTTTTCCCATCCCATCATAACATCTCTGCGCATGCTTGTGCTGTAATATTATAATCATCATAATTATTTTGATGATATGTGTAATTTGAAATGATCTATGGATTTAGTGCGCAGCAGCCCAATATGACCACAACGCAATGATGAGAAGGAAGCTGCAGAGCATCTGCTTTACGTATGCAGAGCTCCGGAGAGTGTCTTGGACATGATGAAGGCTGTTGAGAAGAGAGAAAATTATGCCCTCAGCAGCGTTTCTCACCACCATAATAGATGTTGTCGTACCACAGGACACTATTTCTGTGTTGTCGTTCTATAATTCAGAGTGACACCGAAGTTAGTTAAGTTCAAAAGTGCAGTAAGTTGCACATATGATAGATCTTTTTTTATTGACAATGACATCACCCACCATTAGTGGTACTCCCAGAGCCATGCATGGACTCCCTGAGCAGAATTGAATTACTGTATGGTCTGTATTGTGTGCATCAGTGCATGCTATGTCTGGGTATAGAACTCCAATACTTTTTGGTACCAACTGAAATCTGTTGAGTTGTAGCAAAGTACCTTCCAAAAACATGTATCTAAAGTAGTGAAAGACCGTTTAATCGGTCAGCTGATATAGACCTCGCTCTCATGCATCCTGCTGTAAACATTTGCATGAATTCTTTCATCCTAATGACAGCAAATCTAATCTAAAACTGTTATATTGTACAGAATAATGCAGCTGAATTAAACATGACTATTCCCTGTTCTGAAGAACTGAGGAATTTTGGTCGTATTAATCCAAATCTGAAATTAAATGCTTTGTCAGATTCTTTCTTTACTGATTCGCTATGTCATATTCCTGTGGAATATCTGCATGATGGATTGGCACAACATTTCAACATGGTTCCCGGAGGATGAATGCTAATGACTCTGGTGATCCACTCTCATGCTCAATACTTTTATTTATGACTATAAATACCCATCAAACTAATGGCACTCCCATCAGCCACTGCTGTACTTTTAGTATTGTTTAGCAGATGCTCCCTGACTAAGATGGTGGACATATACCTGCTCAACATCAGCATGTTAGCATTGTCATTGTAAGCATGCTAGCGGCCTGGTGTACATTAGCATTTAGCACCTGTAATTAGACACCGCCGCGCTTATTTACAGCCTGACAGAGCTGCTTGTGTTGTTTAAACAATTACTGATATAATCATATTTTTGTCTGTTATTTTATACATGGCAGCTGCTTAGTGTTTTGATATTTTCTTTTGGAGTGGCTTAGTCTCTCTCTTTTTAAGTGTAAAGCTGCAGTAATTAGAGGTGGGTGGAATGACACAGAAATATCAATACTACAAATACTAAGTACTTGTTTTGAAGATCAAGTCTAGTGTCAAAAGGACTGATTCAAAGACGTCAGTTTCAGTTTCTCTATTCTATGTTTTATGCATTTATATTTAATCAAAGAGCAGAACTGTCTGTGCAAACAATGCTCCATTTTCGTGAACACTGCTGTTTTGTGTCATTGTGTGCATTCAAGCCACACATGCGTCACGCACGCAGCGCGCACGCAATCTAACTAGTTTAATCCGACACATAATTGTCGTGATGGCTGAATGAAAGAGGAGCGTCGTTTGGAGCTATTAACTGCGATGTGTGTGGGAGGGCTGTTCGCTACTGTGGCAGCACCACAAATCTGATCAAACACTTAAAAGAAAAAAAAAGGAACTTGGAGCTGCAACAGAAAAGAACGAAGGAGGAGTGAAATGCCTCAGCACTCAGACCATCGACACAGACACGGGGTCAGAGAGGCTCAGGCAAGAAATATCCAGGTTTATAGAAATGAAATGAATATTTTAGTCAAATCGGACATGTTAAAATTTAAAACTGTAATTGGTCATCATTAGCTGTTACCTCAGCAGACTATATTAAGACATTCACATAAAATATTCAGCCCATTGAAGCCAAATTAATTATTTTATTGGAACTAAAAAAAACTAACATACCTCAAACCTGAAATATGAAAATGAAGAAAATAACCTTTTATGTAAATGATTGCTAATCTGCAAATCATTCAGTGATCATGAAATGTATTCAGATTTGAATTCACCTCATAAATCATGACACACAGCTCTCCCTACATGAAAGTATATAGCTTTTTTTAGTAATAAAAAGTATGTGGATAATCTGTGTTTCTGAGCCTGAATTACTTGGTATTGCATCAAAACCAAATTTTGTGTTATCACCCACCCTGAGCGGTAATTATGTTTTTTTGCCACTTGGGGGCAGTGGAGCAAGTTGTAATGGGAAACATGTTGACAAACAACTGCTAAATTACACATTTTGCTGTGCCATCCAGTAAAATTAAATCCAATATTCACACTCCACCAACCTCTGATGGAAATATCATGACCTTTATATATAGGCTACATCGGCTATTGAATGTTCAAATGTTATCAGCCAATCAATAGATTGTCACTATTTTTTTTTGGGCTGGTGAGTGAAGAAAATCTATAAGCCACTTGTGTATTTTACCAGCATTTAGATGGTGGCTGATGCTAATTTTGTGCCTTGCTGTTGTGTCTGAAAACGACGGTGAAAGTGCACTAAAACATTTTCAGCCTGGAAAATAAAGCAGTAAGCTGAAAGACGCCAAAAAACTCAACAGAGCTGACAAGAGCTGCAGATTCGGGTCATAATTCTCTGCGGGTTCATCAATACAACCAAACTATGAGACACTGAATCAATGTAAAAATATTGATTAGCACTTTAAATAAAGAGGTGCTGCAGAAAGACGGGCTTATTTTCACCCACAGCAGCATATTTAAAAAAGTATTGCTTTGTTATTGGTACAGAAACTCAGGTATTGTATTGAAAATGTCAAATGATACCCACTCATAGTACATGCATAAGTTATCATACAATATATTTCTGTATTTACTGATGTGCTTAACCAAACATAAAAAAAAAAAATCATCCTTATATTTCAAAGAAACTGCTTCCGGCTCTGTGGGAACAGCTCATGTTGATTCACTCTTTGATGAAAACATCAAACAGCAAATGCATGAATGAATCAGTGAAAACTAAGGAGATGAGTGGTGTGAAGTGTGAGCCTGGTGCAGTGGTAGCTTGTAGCACACACTGGCATGAGTCAGCAGTACGTCTCAGACAATTACTGAGCACATGACTCTGCTGCTGTCCCGGGCAGGACGATAAAAGTCCTGCACGGGACCACAAAGTCTTTGCAGAAATTAGCCCAGCAGCCTGACTGTGTCCTGCTTCCCTCGGGCCTCTCATTCTGCCTGCAGTCACGCACATGATAGGAATATCTCAGCCAGACACGAGGTACTATAACGTTAAAGGACTGTGACTGCCAGCTGCTCACATGCTACAAACAAAAACTACAGTGTGACACAGTTTGTAGTGGTGCACTTGTTTATCCACAACAAGGTCACTGGGCTGAATGGAAATTTCAGATCAATAAAATGATTTTAAATCCAGTTTAACTACAAAAAAATCAAACTGTGCAGCTGGCACGCCTGTCACAAGTCAAGTTGTAGTATAATGCGTTGTGTACTCTTTATGCATGACTTCAGAACAATATGTTAATTTATGGATCATATTTTATGCAACCCATAGTGCCTTTAGTATTTCCATCATCATGATTTCTGATTTCTGAGTTAATGACGTTCATGTCTTACTTGTAAATAAGTCTACAGTTAAAGGAACAGTTCAAAAATCCTGATCAGTGACAGCAGTGCACATGTAATCTATTGAATTCCAAGTGTTGCAATTATGATTAACTCATCATGACTTCATCATGTCTGCGAGTCTTCAAATAAAGTCAGCCCCTCTGTGTATTCAGGCATTATGTATATGGAAAAACACAAATGCACCATTAGATCATAAGTGTGATTTCACAATGATGCCACCACTCACAGTGTGTTATTAATCACTGTTAAAAGACTGACAGGCCACCATTTTATTTGAAGGGCTACAAACATGATGAAGAATGAAGTAATGCTTAGTTAAATATCTCAACTCCAAATCGATGTTTTAGTGTTTTTATCACATCTGTGTTGCACTATATGTCACCTATACACCAGCATCTGGTTCAACACATAAAAGTTGTTTTGTAGATACTCTCAGGTATTTTAATGATATTTCTGAGTTTGTATTTTCCTTAAAAATAATTCAAATATGTTGATGACTCATCCTGCACTCGGGGGCGTACATTAAAACCGCGCCCAATGAAATGCTTTTTCGCTTATGATGCCACTGGAACATAGAAGGAGAATATATTTATTCATTGTAGCAAACAGACTGGAGTGTTTCTGGGGGGCGAGTTTGATTCAAGTCAAAACTTGATCATATTTAAGGGAGAAAATATTTTCTGGTTCCCCTCTAATGTCCTCGGCCTACTTAGCTTCAACTCTCTGTGATTTCTTCTGTGAGTTTTCTGAGGGACAGATAGCTTTAGCTTTCTTGCTGCTAAGGCAGTAATTGTAAAGTAGTAACTGTAACTGTTAGCTGCTAGCTGCCATTAGCGGGAAACAGAACCGGACTCAGCAGCCTCCTACTGAACATGACCAGTCACCAGAACAAAGACAGTGGGTGAAACTGACAGGAAAACAGTCCTGATGTGGTTTACGGAGTTTCCTGGCGGAAATAAAGCTTTACTTGTTGCTAAAAGTAAGTTGGTTAGCTGTGAGCCACAGGATGCTGGAAGCAAAACAAGGTAAGAAAACCTCCTCAGTACTGTAACCTGTCCCCTGTTGATCTAAAGGTTGTTTTGGTCGCGGTTTGGCTGTGTTCACTGAGAGCTCTTAGTCTGCAAACAGTCATATGACCACTCTCCTACATCCATGGGCCACTTCAGCTGCCGGATGGAGAGCTTAATGCACAATGCTACTGGCTGCTGTAAAGTAATATCAACCCAATAAGGCCTATCACAATAATATTGGCAAGCAGTAAAAGCTAAACTTTTGTTTTTAACAGAACATAATGCAAATTGTTTTTATTTTCTAGATTTATAGGCAACATTCTGTGTATATTAGATCCCTTTTCTTGATATATACATATGTTTTGCTCTATTTGTGTGTCTTTTCCTAAATGTATTTATAATTATTAAAAATACAGATGAAAGTTTCAGTGCCCTGATATCATTCTGGACATATCTTTATCACATAAGGTTTGAGGGATCATTGCAAAAAAGAAAATGTCTGTTTCTGTATTCTGTAAATTATATCGTGTATAAAGAATATCGACTGATATATTGAGATCAGAATTTTTTTACTGCCCACTGTCAGTATCGACATTGGCCCCAAAAATCCAGTATCAGTCGGGCCCTATCGGAAACACCAGTCAATATCTGCAACAAACCCATCCCTAGCTGCCTGTTTTGCAGGAAACAAATACGCTATAAGCACTCTGCAAGCTGTTTCATGGGAACTCAGTAAACATGATTACAAAACTTGGAATTCAATAGAATACATGTGCACTGCTGTGACTGGTCAAGTTTTTGCATAATCCCTTTAACTGCAGACTTACATATGAAGAAGACATAAACATTAATAATTTAGAAATCATGATGATTGAAATACCGTAGTTGTTGCATTAATAAATGCCTTGTTCTTGAGTTAAATCATGCAGGAGTACATTCATTTCATGAAGTACTACATAAATGCAAATGCAAACGCTTTTTCCATGCATGAAGTCATTCAGAATTCTTGAAGCTTACTATAAAGTGTTACCACGTTATGTACCAAAGAAACTCAAACTTACCTAAAATGAGGTTGACAAAACTTGATGACGCAATAACAAGTGCAAAGGAAGCTGGGATCACTTGGTGATGAGAGTGTCAAGCTGAGGGATGAGCATCATCGTCAGGTGTCCATCAGTCCATCCCTCTCATGATCTCACTGTGCAGAGCAGCTGCTGTGAGCCCTGTGCTGGTACACTTCACTGTCCGATATGCAGATTCCCAGATGGGACAGCAAACGGCAGCCTAGAGCTCAGGCAGCACAGAGGACCGAAGCACTCCAGCCTCCGTCCGTCCGATGTCTGGATCAAAGTGGGACTGCTCCCTTCCTGCTTGCATAACAATACTCTAGACAGATTCTCTGCTGCAGTTGGTGCCTGTGGATCAGACTACTTAGCCGGCAGGAGCGCTCTCTCTCTGACTTGCAAATGGATCTGGCTCTGTTCCAGTCCCAGTGTCTCTGAACAAAAGTGCTGAGCTAAAACTGGGCCATCTACCTGGTGAAACACTCATAAAACTGCCCAATAATCTGCAATATCTTGTCTCCCTCACCTTCTATCTGTCATCGTGCAGCTTGGCGGGTTGCGTATGCATCTTTTCCGCCTGGCGCTCAATGTCCTGAGTCACAGCCAGAGCCAGTGAACTGGACTGATTTGAATTGTCACTGCATGTTTGTATCTGGCCGCCTGCAGGGCACCAGCTCCCTCAGTGGGAATCTGGGCCAAAGGAAGCCGACTCCGAGGTGTCAGCTCAGGAAAAAAGGAATGACAGGAGCGATGACATGGTGACAGCATGGGCTCTCACACAATTTTTCTCATAAAATCTTTGAGGTGGGGATTACAAACTGTGACTAAGACTAACCCCCGCTGTGTTGCGAGGCCAAATATTGCAAAAGTGACTCAGCCAATCAACTCACAGGGCTGCAAAATATGCACAGGCCAAGGACATGTGGTGGATCGTGACCAAATTTAGCGTATGCCGAGAGCAATGAAACAACACGCATACTGGTGTGAAGATACAAGGCAACGGGTGGTGTTGTGATGGTGGGTTATGTTGTATTCCCTCTTGCATGCTGGAGCAAATTGCCCGACCTTGAAGTCAAATTGCTCTGTAGGATGACTAAAGTTCGTGAGGGGAGATTATAGACTGAGGCAGTTTGGAAATTGGAGCCCTCCATCGTCTGTGTTGAGTCACAGACAGAAGATAAGTGAGGATTACAGTCAAAGACGGGCACTGCCTGGACACAGAAATATTCAGAAATGTGAAATTAATCCGCACACACACAGAAATACACATTTAGGTCACTTCTGGGGACATTTCATAGACTTGCATTCATTTCCTGGATACTTAATCGAACCCCAACCATAGCCACGATTTCTAACTTTGACCCTAACCCTAACCTTAACCAATTACCCAAAATATTTGCCTTTTTCCATTTGGGGACATGGCTTTTGTCCCCAGTAGAGGGTAATGCGATGATCTCACTTTCCCAGCGGGAAACGCCCCCTCAGTTGAACTGAGAGCCAAAACATCCTGAAACATGGGAAACCACGAAATATGGAGTAAAACAAACAATTATCTGCTGAAATTAAAGGCAGCTGGACTCAACAGTGATTCTTACGACTGACCAAAGACACAGTGGTTCATGGCCACTGACACAAAAGTCTGAGTACTTGGTCGTACTTCAAGGTGTGATTTGACATGTTTGTAGTGGTTGTATTATCTTGCGTTTTGTTCCTTAAAAGCCTAACCAGGGACAAGGACTGCGAATTGGCTACAGCCAGAAGTCCTATATGCACATTGCATCAGTTGCATTTTTTTACTTTAATGTGATAATGCTGTCCCTGTCAAATAAATACATAAAATCATTTGAAATAATTTTATTTTATTACATTACTGCAGAGACATGACTGCATGCAGCAGTGATGATGTTTGCAGTAACATCTGGAGCATTTGCAGAACAAAAGGCTGAGTTAAATATAATTAAATGAATGAAAGGTGCTAAATATTTGACTGATGAGTAACGTTAGTCAATATAGTATATAACTTAAAGTTCCCATGAAGTCAAAATTGATGTCTGAGTGTTTATCACATATGTCAGCTATACACCAGTATCAGGCCCACCACTCATCCCGCACTCTCTCACTTATGACACAACAGAGCATGAAACTGGATCATATTTTACTGAGAAAACGGTTTCTAGTTTCCTTCTGATGTCCTCCGGCTGCTCAGCTTCAACTCTTGGATATTTAATTACAAGGCTTTCCTGATGAACTGAAGGCTTTAGCTTAGTTGTTGCTAAAGTAGCTAACTGTAACTGTTACCAGTCAGCAGCCATTAGCTGGCAACATAACTGGGCTCAGTATCCTCCCAGTAGAGAAAAAATGTGGGTCACTGTTTCAGAAACACCAAGACGACATCCTAAAAAGTCCTCAACAACCCAAAGATATTCAGTTTACTGTCACAGAGGATAATACAAATAAGAAAATATTAACATTTAAGAAGCTGGAAACAGAGAATTCAGACATTCTCAAAAAGTAACTGATAATCAAAATAGTTGCCGATTAATTTAATAGTTGACAACTAATCGATTGATCAACTAATCTTTGCAGCTCCAGACAAGTCAACTGATCGTTAGTCTGAAATATGTCCCTGAAAGTAGCCTAAGTCAAACCCACATGTTGTCCATACAGTACGCTGTCTGACCTTGAGAGATACAAACTGCTATCTTTGTTATTAAATCTCTCACACGGCGCTGAAGATAATTGGAGCCTAATTAAAGGTACAGAGATAAAGAATCAGCAGGTACAAACAGCCAGAGTGGATTGAACTGATAGCAAAGTCCTTCGTCCCTCACCCTCCTCACCCTCCTCTCGCAGCTTATTAATTGTGCACTTCACACTCCGATGCGTGTCTGTTCTGCTTCAGTTAATAAACCTTGTCACCTTTTGCATCAGCAGCAGCTTACAGCGAGTAGTACACACCAAAAAAACAGCGAGAGACAGGCAGAGAGACAGAGAGGAATCAGGGTGTGTCTCAGCACGTCTCCGACATAATCTCTGCCTATATGTGACCTCTACTGACTAATTTATGAAACTGCATCTCCTCACCTCTCATTATGGCCTCATAGCGTGCACACTGCAGAGCTGAAGTCAGCAGAGAGCGAACGTCAAACTGCTGCTTGTCGGATCAGACAGAGAGGGTCGTCCAGCTCAGAGTCCCCCTGCCCTAATCATAATTATCTAATTTCCCCCAAAACGCATCTAATTATCTCTATTAGGGTTATATTTTCACATCCTAATCCATCTAAATGACATTATATGAATTAGTCCAAACATTTTTGGCGACTAGTGTCAGAACAGCTTGTTTTTGTTCTCTCACACAGACTTGGACAAGAGCTTTATTGCTAAAAAAGTTAAATTTAGACAGATTAGTAACTTGATTACTGACGTCCCTGAACACTGTGGAGAAAAAGGCATTTAGTTTAATGAGCAGGATTTAGGTCACTGTTGACCACATAATATAATACTCAAATAATAAGTCAGCAAAGTAGGGCTGCAACGAACAATTATTTGTCTTTGTGGATTAATCTGTTGATTATTTTCTCAAATTAAAGATATGATGCAATATTTCTGCATTAAAGTGTCTAAAAATGCTGTAAATGTTATATACTTTGTTGAGCTGGGTGCTTTCATTATCCCAAGTGTTTCCAGTAACCTTCAAATGCAGAGAAATCTGTAATTTATTCAGTGTAATTGCACATTTCCTGTTGGCCATTGCTAGCTAGTTGCAAATTGCTACAACATCCAGGAAAACACGGGATAGATTTTGTTTTTTTTCGCATTTTTATTCTCTATTTTTCTATTTATGCTATTTTAACCAACAATACTTGCCTTAATATTTATTTATATTTTTTGTACTGTGTTTGTTGTTATGCACCAACGTGCCACAGCAAACTCCTGTAAGCAACTGATTCTGAAAGTGAGGACGAAGTCTTATGAATGTGCCTAGTGTGAAAAACATCTGAATATTACCTCAATAAAGATTATTTCTGCCTAAGTCATGACAGACAGATTTTCATGAGTTAAGCTGGTTGTTTAAAAGTGAAAACAACAACTCCCATAATCCCACGCTACTTAATGACATCAAACTTAGACCCTGAGCATCAGAACTTACACACTGTGCTTTCAATTGATCTGTCCATAAAAAGGACAGAAAAAAGTAAAAACTGCCCCATTACAAGTAGAATCTGATATATTTAAAATATATTTAATAACTCAATTTCTATAAAATTCTGTCATCAAAATCTGTATTTACTAGAAGTGTCACAATTTCAATGTTAAATATGATTAAAATGAGCTTTCAGTTTCAATAATTGAGGCAGAATCTGTAAAATGGCACAGCATAGGTTACTGGCTGCTGCATCAGACTTGACACCATCGACTGTAGAGGAATTTGAAAATGTAAATGACGTGTCAGGACATAAAATCAATGATCTGTTGATCTTCATAAACCAAGACTTGATAGTCTAACAATGGTAAAACTGTCGGTGTAAAAAAAAAATGTTTAAATCGAATTGTGACATTTCATATCAAATTGTGGATTTGTAGACTCTTGACATCCCAAATATTTAATGTGAAATTGTTGATCTGTTCTTTAAATCCAACATGTTTGTCTGTCCTTGGAGGGGGATCCCTTCTCTCTCGCTCTCCCCGACGTTTATTTAAATTTTTTCCCTGTTGAAGGGTTGAGGGGTTTTTTTTTAGGGGTAGTTTTCTCTTCCCCAACCACAGGTCTGAAGGACAGACGGTTGATTCTTGTTTTCTTCAAACGTAAGTGCAAAAACCCAAATATATGTAGTTAAATACCAAGAAAACTAGAAAATGTTCACATTTGAGAAGGTGGAATGTTGAGCTTTTTTCTTAAAAAAAAAAGACAAATGATTAATGATCAAAAATTCTGAATCTTGAATCTACTAATTGACTAATTGTTTCAGCTCTGCAGACAAGTTAAACCAAAATATGCACTTGCAAAATAAGGCTGTAAGAGATTATTCCGTCAGAAATAGACACACAGCATGGAAATCAGCCACAGTGGATTTAACACTAAACACCGTCGTGCATGCAGCCTAACACACACTAACACACTGATGGTTAGTTGCTATGCAAACACATTCTCAGCATGAAGTCAAACTCACCTCCTCCAGCTCTTCCTCCTCACCTGACAACTTGGCAAAGCTTCTGTGGAAAATGCTGCCAAAGGAAAGACCACCACTAGGGGAGGAGTGCTGGCTTCATGTCAGGTCAAATGCCAGAAAGAGACTGAGCTGAATTCCTCCATGAGACTCCAATGAGCAATCATCACTCCTCCTCCGTACGTACACTGATGGATGGACCACAGCCCAGCCCCGTCCCTCCGTCCCTGCCTGCCTCTTATCTTAGCTTTGCCTCTTATCCTCTCCTCTTCCTCTGGATTAAATCCATTGAGTCTCTGTCACTCCACTCCTCTCCTCCTCTCTTTTCCCTCTCTGTCATGAGCATAATCACATGTGCACATACTACACAACTAGCCCGGGCGGATGTCCACAGAGCAGAAACAGAGGGCTAGTGTTGGCCAATCGCCGGCTATAAATAGGCTTCTTGAGTTCATCATTGTCTCTTCCTATGATGGTGAAGAGCCCAGAGGGCTCGGAGAGAGGGAGGAAGGCGCACCAAGCAGCATCACTCTCTGCTGGCTTTTACTCCCCTCCTTTATCGACTACTGCCTCCCTATCAGTTTCACCTTTCCTGATTCTCCTCTTCTGTAGGGAGATATGTGAGCCATGCCGGAAGCGTTAACATTTATGTCTTTCTTTACTGAATGATGAAGCAAAATGAGAAATAAATGCTCCAGAGTGCACACAGCTGTACTTGGTAGTTTTATTTTGACTAACAGCAGGATGAATTTATAGTTACACTGACCATACAACCATCTATCATAACGTTAAGGTCACGTCATGTGTGATGTGGTCTAATAAAGCGTGCATAAAGCGTACCTGCACAAATGTTGAATGTCAAAGTGGACAAGATCGCCAGTGAAATGCCAACAATGCTCTTAAGATAGATTATACAAGTAGTATTAGGTGTATACTTTGTCAGTGCACATGCGCTCATAAATTCATGAATGAATTTATGAGCTTTCATGAATGAACACTTCCTGACATACGGGGCAGGAAGCATAACCTTATATGGTATTACTGAGGTGTTAATTACACTCATTTACAAGTCTACATGTCAAACACATGCACTCAAACACACACAGGTGGATCATTTACACTGAATCTGACGTAGCACGTTCATACAAGTCCTTTGTACATAAAAAGTAAAAGATATTTAAGAATATGAAAATATTCATGCATGAGATTCACCGTCTTCAACCTCACCGAAATCACATAACACACAAAACCTTTTGTATACACACCCAGGGACAACAGATGGAAATTAGCATTGTGCTATATTTATGTAATACATTTATTGTACCCTGTCCCTGTTTTAAATAAACCAAAAAAAAAAAAAAAATGAATAAAACAATGTAACTGAATGCAACTGTGCACACATGAAGAAATATGGTCCTAATTTTGGTTTGTGTGGATTGCAACACACCATTTTTCCTCATAAATGTGGCAAAGACCCCACAGATATTATTATACTGTAATCTATTTTTTAAAAATAAATCATACAACAGATTTCAGCTCACTAACTCAGGGATGTCCAAGCAAAATATCCCTGTTACAAATGTACTCTTTGGTCATGGTATGGTATCGTATACAACCAAAGAAAACATACCACTAATATAGTAAGTATAAAAATGATAATAAGTGTGGTTTCATCAATATGTGTGAACTGATTACAGCAACATTACTGATTGGCCCCCGAGTCACACAGATCACTTAAATCCATCGTGAAGATCTCACATGGTGAGTAATCCACCGAGCGAGAGGGAGCAGATCAAGCTTTCTGCAGAAACACCTTGTAAGGCAGCGCTTCTGCTTCTTCAATCTGACAGATTTATAGGACATCCGCTTATCATGCTCTCTGCTTTCTTAATGGTTGCAAGAGACAGAAGGGAGCGCACACATCCAACAAACAAAGTCTCCGAGTATTTCATGAGAGCATGCAGTATGCACGACCCCACAGACAAATTCACAGCAGGAGCTGTCAAGGAGAAAATGTCAGACATGGCTAAGAGCAAGAATCTCAAAGAAATACTGCTGTTATTATGAAATAAAAGGTTGACTGCGGACTAGCTTAGCAAAACATACTAGTTTTGGACTCGATGACTATGAGGCCACAGTGAACTTTCAGCTTTAGTCAGATGTTGTTTAAATCCATATTTGGTGAACAAATTTTAAGATAAGCAGCAGGACAAATGATACTAAACTGACATAGAAAGCATCCAAGGAGGTTTTTAGTGCCAAACAGTGGAATGCTTCTGACTTGCCAAGTCAGTCATCTGACCTCAATCCAACTGATCATGTGTTTCACTTACTTAAGACTAGACAGAGAGAAAAGAAAAAGAAGAGAAAATTCCTTGAAACAAATGAGAAGGGAAGATGGCTGCATTACAGGCCTGGCAGAGAATCACCAGGGTGCCTGCTGATATCTCAGAAAATGATTTACAAATAAACGGCGAGGGCTGCACAGTTGATCTGAATATTACTGAAATCACAACTCGACCCAGTGCAATATCCAGATCGCAGAAGCAGCAATTTTTTGATAAAGGAAAAATGTGTGATGAAACAGCATCATAATGAACTGTGCTGTAGTGCTGCAGGGATGTTCTGACCCACAAATTCTCCAGATGTAAGAAAACATTTTGTGTTTGTCATCATGATTTTAATAGGTTTTTTTCACTGATGATGCATTGATGCATTTTTGGGGACAAGCTTTAAAAACAAACTTGAGAGCAACAGTTGCATATATCTGGGGTAAAATTAGCATTCAGCTGAAGTTGTATTTCTAGCCACCAAATGAACACAAGTCCAATATTCATTCTTCCTTTAGCTCAGTTCTGGTCTTCTCCCACTCCTGAGTGAAACATCTGTCTGTTTAGCTGCTAAAGCAGGGGTTCTCAAAGTACGAAGCAACTTTAGAAATATTTTGTTTGGTCCTTTAACATGTATTATACACTCCCTGGACAAAAAGAAGTCACCAACTGGATTTAACTAAGCAAACAGGTTAGAGCCTTCCATTGGATCATTACTGCGATGATTAATATGTTTCAGCTGGAAACAAGTTATTTAACCCAACTGATGCAGTGAGGAGCTTCTCATTTCTCAAACAACCATGTCAGAAGACATATCCTGTGGTCGTGGAAAAGATGTTATTCTGTTTAAGAAGGGTCAAATTATTGACCAGCATCAAGCAAAGAAAACAACTAAGGAGACGGATGAAACTACTAAGATTCAGTTAAGAACTGTCCAACACATTATTAAAACCTAGAAATGTGGTCGGAAAAAAATCTTGAATGTGATTGGAGATCACTTAAATGTTTGGTGAAATCAAATCAGAAAAAATCAACAGTAGAACTCACGGCTAGTGAAAGTAAGAGCATTTCTACAAACACAGTGTGAAGAGAGCTGAAGGGATTGGGACTAAACAGCTGTGTAGCCTTAAGAAAACCACATATCAGTGAGGCTAATCGAAAAAAAAGGCTTCAGTTTGCTAGAGAGCATAAAGATTGGACTCTGGAGCAATGGAAAAAGGTCGTGTGGTCTGATGAGTTCAGATTTACCCTGTTCCAGAGTTATGGGGGCATCAGGGTAAGAAGAGAGGGGTACAAGCCTGTGGGGGCAGTGTTATGATCTGGGGTTGCTTCAGTTGCTCAAGTTGAGTTTCAGAAACCAAAAAATGAGGTCAGCTCACTACCTGAATCTACTGAATGAGCAGGTTTTTCCATCAATTGATTTTTTTCTTCCCTGACAGTACGGGCATATTCCAAGATGACAAAGCCAGGATTCATCTGGGTCAAATTGTGAAAGAGAGGTTCAGAGAGTGAGACATAATTTTTACACATGGATTGTCCACCACAGAGTCCAGACCTTAACCCCATTGTGAATCTTTGGGATGTGCTGGAGAAGACTTTCCCATCATCAAACAAGATCTTGGCAAAATATTAATGCAACTCTGGACAGAAATAAATGTTGTGACACTATAAGCTTATCGAAATGATGCCATGGCGAATGGGTGCTATAATCAAAGCTAAAGGTGGTCCAACGAAATATTAGAGTGACTTCTTTTTTGCTGATAAATATAACAAATAAATAAGACTAAAATTTACTGTCATGTTTAGTCTAGGGTTGAAACTATCTATCTAAAAATGTCTGACAATCTGGGATAGTCATTTTTCACTGTTTTCTAAGTTCAAGTTAATGTCTTGTTTTGTCTATCCAAAACCTAAAGATTTTCAGTTTAATATTGTATTAAACTGAAAATCTTTAGGTTTTGGATAGACAAAATTAAAAAAGGCAGAGAAAAGCAGGAAATCTAAATTTTTTTTTTAGCTATTTTTGAATGAAAAACTATTTTATCTTTTAATCAATTATCAAATTATAGATTTTAACAGTTTGATTAATTATTTTTAGCTGTGAGTGAGTAAGTTTCAAGATTTACTAACCAAAACTGTGAAGTCATGGTGCAGAAAACAAACACAATGAGCTGAAAAACACTGAAATGCTCTGTAGAGCTGAATACAGCTGTACAGGTGTAGAGTCTATGAGTTTCCCCCCTTTCACATACACAGAACCATCTGATCCATTGTAAATATAAAAATATTGACTACAGGATAAGGCTGTCACCTTTTCAAAAAGTAAGGCTTGAAAAAATTCAAACACCTTGTTCATTCAAAGTAATTCAAAGTAATTTAGTGTAATATTCTGTATTTGTTATATCTTGCCTCATTACTTCAAGTCCTCAAAACTCAAAATCATTACCTCTTCTTTCCATTTGGGGTCGCTAATGTGGAGAATTACCTTGAACCTGAACTGTGAGGACTCCTTCATGGAAATGACAAGCTGTCGTCCATCTGTTGCTTTAACATTTAATTCTGACGTTTTCTGGCAGGAAGTTCTATGACTTCATGTAAAACAGTTTAATAAACGGGAACTGGCGGGTATCCCTCTCTGACGCCGTCCATCAGTAACTGCTCTCACTATCTTTCTCCTCAGTTTCCTCCCTTCTTCTCTCTCTCTCCGTTTGTCTCGGTGTCCTGACTCCTCCCTCAGTTCAGCCTGGTGTCACTCAGCCTCCCTCTGCTTCTCTTCATCAGACCAGCGTGTCTCCTCACTCAGTCATCTCTTATTAACACCACAGAGAGGATCAGCCTTTCACCTCACTACAGGTATGTTTGTTTGAGTTGTAGATAAAGAAAACATATTAAATGTCTTAATTTTGGTGTTGGAGTAGTGAACTACGTGTAATTAAACTAGTAGTTTAACTACATTTTGCAGCAGGTTCCTGTACTTCAACTATATTCATATTTACATACATATGACATCATATTTACATGATGATTCAAGTAGGGTTTTTTTTATTTTTGCCTTTTCTGTGTAGATAACTGAAACTACAAATAATCTGGGGCCATAAAATGACAGAAATGTTTTTTTTTCCATTGTGTCACTACTAAATGATTGATACTGTATAAACAACCAAAGCTAACATGTCTATTTTTGGTTTTGTTTAAGTATGACCTCCTTCACAGGTCATACAAAACCCAAAGAAATACAATTATCGTGGCATTTTTTTAGCTGGCATGTGACCTTTTTTATTATATTTTGGTATAATTATGAATGACATGTACTTTGTCAATCTGATCACTTTTTATAAAGTAGTTTGAACCACTTTTTCTAAGTACCGAAGTAGATTTCTCTCTCTCGGTAGCTTTGCTGTTTTTCATGTGTGAAGTAACTGGCAGCTTGCAAAGTTATGATTTCAAAGTATCTTCTCAGCGCTGCTCAATTTAAAAGTGACAAGTTGTTAGTAAGTTCGTGTCTTAATGTTTCATTGACGTGTGCACAAAAAGACTTCATTTAAAGAGAAAGTATAACACTTTTATGATCAAAATGGTCAAATTTAAGAATAAAACACAACAAAAATATCATTTCTTTGCTAAAATGTTAGATCAGATTTAGAGACAAAGTTACATTTGGGGCTGAATGATTTTGAAAAAAGGATTTAATTGAACTTATTTTGACTGATATTGTAATATGACTGTCAATATTACAGGGAATCATAATTTTAACATTTTTTTTTATTTTCACAAACAAAAAAAATATAGTGTGGGTTCTGTGGGGATCTGTATCAGGTCAGGTCAGGACATCTCTGCAGCACCACAATATTTAATTTAAATAGTATTTCAACACACTTTAAATTTAAATTTTGCACCCCCTTTGATTCAAAAAATATAGGATCCCATATTACAATTTCAATATAATTTCAACTAATTGTCCAGCCCTATGACCGGTGAACACGGAGCATTTTTTGCAATAAACTCAAGTGGGTGTTTGACTTTTTTGTATTATATTTTGTCAGAATTTTGTGTCATGTATTGTACATTATAAATTTAAAACAAAAAAAGCAGCAAAGCTTTAGTTGGAGTAGTTAGTTTTGCTTTAGTTACGACTTTTTTCAACTGTTTGCTGAACTACAGCATCTGTAATACTGCTCAGTTTAATAGTGAGAAGTTATCAGTAAGTTCAGGTCCTGATGCTTCATTGGTTTTTGATTAAGTGTTAAAGAGAAAATATGATCATTTATTTAAAACAAACATCATATTGATCAAATCAAGAATAAATTTCAATGAAAGCAAGACTCTTTTTAGATTTAGAGACAAAGTTTTAATCAAAGACCTATAAAGTTTTGCTGGTTTGCACACAGCTAGGAGCCCTAAAAGTTGGAAATTTCCTCTTTTTGTGTTGGATGGAATTAAATTATGCTCCAACACAGTTTCTTAGCATCAGCAGGAAAAGCAGATAAGAAGTAACCTTGAAAAAAAGTGCTGCTGTAAAAAGACCTCTTAACAGATCCCTAAGCAATGCTTTTATTTATTATTCTCTAAAATATTGCTTGAGTAACTCAGACAATGTGTATCATAGCTTGTTGGGTTGTCTGAGGTCATGACTATTTAACGTGTGATTACAAAATGAAATGTGAGGAATTTCCTGTTTATCCACAGCGACCTCATAGATTGCGGACATTCTGTGTGCGATGACAACAT
The DNA here is from genome assembly GCF_056507025.1 of Lutjanus erythropterus. Taxonomy (NCBI): domain Eukaryota; kingdom Metazoa; phylum Chordata; class Actinopteri; order Lutjaniformes; family Lutjanidae; genus Lutjanus; species Lutjanus erythropterus. The sequence continues at coordinate 36,200,656 of NC_139318.1, read as the reverse complement.
CGCGCAACACGCATTTGAAACTCAAAGTTGGTGCAGACACTTTGCATTTTACAATCACGAGAGAACCGTCCTTCAGATATCCACTCACACCACTGCACTGAAACACAAAGAGGGAAAGAATGAGCAGTGTATCATAGCAAACTGGTACTTCTCCTTTTATAGGTATTGTTGCATCTAGCCTGAAGTGTTGCAGATGGCTCCTGTCTGCTGAGTAACACCGATGTGTACTCCAGACGTTATTATATATACAGCGAATGAGAAATGTACACAACAGGCTCCCCTCTTCTGCATGCTTACACAGAATGCCTTTCGGAGGAGGAAACAAGTGCGGCTGCTGCCAGAAAGCCGTCTACTTCGCTGAGGAAGTGCAGTGTGAGGGGAAGAGCTGGCACAAATCCTGTTTTCTGTGCAGTAAGTATTAAAGTTCTCAGGTAATCTGCTTTATGCGTCCTCCGACTCCCCAAAGCACGTAAACAACTCTGAAATCACCGGGAGTATCGGGGGGGAATGCAGAGTATTTGGCATCGGAGGAGGAAAGTGAGCATCTGCAGGTTTTTGCTCAGACAACTCACTCCTTATACGGAGGCAGTGGAAACATGTGACAAAGGCTCGGTTTCCCTTATATGGCAGAGGAAGGTACACAAACTCCCCCTCCAGCACAGACAAGCATTTATCTGAGCCCGCTAAGCACTTAGTGGTATGCCATTTTCTTCTTTAAAATGTCACACATAGTTTGTGGTTATGTCATTGCTAAACAGCTCAGAAAAAAAATGTCAGGAATTGTTTCTGAGTTTAGTTTGTTGGGTGGGCTGCGAGCTGCAGAAAAAGAAATAATTATATGATTGCACTTTTAATTTGTTTTTTGTTTTTGTCTTTGCTGTCAGTGGTCTGTAAGAAGAACTTGGACAGCACAACAGTGGCCGTTCATGTGGACGAGATCTACTGTAAATCATGCTATGGCAAGAAATATGGACCAAAAGGCTACGGCTTTGGAGGTGGAGCCGGCACTCTGAGCATGGACACAGGAGAGGGACTTGGAATCAAGCCTGAAGTGTGAGCAAATATGGCACTTCCTCCTGTTATTTTAACTAGTGAGGGCAGTATTAAGCTCTACACTGCACAGCCAGGTTAAAGAATGATAAAGAACATTTCATAAAATGTTTGACTTTTACCTTTTTGAAAAGAAAAAAATCCACAAACAAAACTACATTTACACACATCTGTATTAGTTGCTCTTAAAGGGATAGTCTGGATGTTTTGAGGTGGGATTAGATGAGTATTGGTTTCCGTTGAAGACCCCATTTTAGAGAAGCAGCAGGAGTCTCTGTGTTTCCTTGCCGTCTTCTTTAAATCTGTTTTTTTTCTTGACAGACAAGCTCCTCATCGCCCCACAAACAACCCCAACGCCTCAAAGTTTGCCCAGAAAGCCGCAGGCTCAGATGTGTGTCCTCGATGTGGGAAAACAGTGTACGCAGCCGAGAAGGTTATCGGAGGAGGCAACGTAAGAACGATTTATGTGTATTGTTGTATCAGTTGTACTTAAAATGAACAAGAAAAGTGGATAACTTGTCAGTTTTCTGTATTTCTGAGCTTTAACCACGTCTCTGCTCTCTCATCAGTCCTGGCACAAAGGCTGCTTTCGCTGCGCCAACTGTGGCAAAGGACTCGAATCCACGACCGTCGCTGATAGAGACGGAGAGATCTTCTGTAAAGGTCTGTGTCTATCAGCAAGGGTTGATTGATGATTGATGACTCACTGATGATTCAATGATTGGTTGATAGTTAAATTAGCTGACGGACGGAAAATTAATCAGCATCTATTCTGATAATCAGTTGTTTAGTTTTCAGAAAAAAATCCAAACATTTCCTTGGTCTAGTTTCAAAAATGTGAGGATTTCCTGATTTTCTTTAACTTATACGATAGTAAATTGAATATCTTTGAGATCTTGGACTGTTGAACAAAAACATCACCTGGGGGACATGATAATGGACATTTTTCACAAAGAGATAAGGTTGACTTTCTTGTCCTGGAGGAAGATTAAATAAATAAATAAATAAATAAAATAAATAAATAAAATAATAACTTGAATTCTCAAATTAATAAATTATTATATTGCAGTGCATGCAGTTGTTTTGTGATAGCAAGTATAATTGTACTTCAGATGTCAGTGGTTAAGTTAAAGGACCAGTGTGTAGGATTAGGTGGCATCTAGCGGCGAGCTTGGAGATTGCAAATGCCTTGTCTCACTCACTCTTTCCAAGCGTGTGCCAGAACCTACGGTGGCCACGAAATTGTTGCGAAAGACGAAAGGCTGTATCTGGAGTCAGTGTTTGTACTGGTCGTTCTTGGCTATTATAGTAACTAGGCGGTGAAACACGGTGGCCTCTGTGGAAGAGTACTTACAAATTAACTTGATAAGTTACAAACTTGCTCCTCTACCGCGTCACGCCTCCCGTCCCCGCCTGAACCCACATGTGTTCATCGTCCCCAGAGTCACAGTCCTGGTCGGAGCCGCTGTAAATCACCTCGGGACTGTATTACCAGTTGTAAAACTTGCCTCCATCGGTCTCGGAAGCTGTGTCCCAGTCTAATAGGACCGGGTCTAATGGCGAGGTGCAGCTCCCAAATAGAGTTGAAGATTTTTTTTTTCTGCGACTAATGCATAGATGAAAATGTGGTCGACTATAAGTCGACTATAAGGGGAGAACCCTTTGTGATTATACTTTCAGGTGATGCTACACTAATAAAAACATACGTATGAGTATTATATTCTATTTTTCCCATGTTTTGCCAATAAATCCCTGTAAATCTAACACACTGGACCTTTAACCTCAACTAGTACCATCTGAATCTCAACCTGCAGAGCAGAAGCAGCTGCTCTAAATTATTTAAGACAGACACCCAATAGGTCAGCCGCCCCTCTGACCTTTTGCCATTTAGTATATTTTTTATTCATGTTTGAACAAGACTTCATGTTTGTCAGTAACCTACATTAAATAAACTGACTGGCAACTAAAACACTCTGTGGTTCTGGTATATGGATCTGCAAATTCAGGTGTAATAAATGATTTGTTGTTTCTCGGTCTCTGTCGTGTCATTCACAGGTTGCTACGCAAAGAACTTTGGTCCCAAGGGATTCGGCTTTGGTCAGGGGGCAGGAGCTCTGGCTCATTCCCAGTAAAGCCTGAGGCCTCGGCTCACCTGGGACCGACATTTGCGTTCTAATATCATCGCTTTCAGGATCCTTCAGTCAATACTCAGCCTATTTTACTCTGCCCTTTCACTCCAGCTACAGGCAAGGAGAAATGAAAAGAGGAAACACACAATACGCAGCTTTTTGTACGAGTTCACCAGGCAGATTTTGCTCTCTGTGTTGCATTTGAATATCTCATTTTTGACTGGTTGAAATATAATATATCCTGCTAAATATTTTATTTCAACACACTAACTTCTCTGGGTTTGGATGTGCACATTGTGTGTGTTTAAACTGAGCTGCCTGTGTTCTTTCAGAAAACAAGTTAAACTCTGCTGTTGCAATAAATACTGAGACATATTTGCACTATAATAACAGAGAGGAGTTTGGCAAATGCCGAATTTGATTATTATCTGAATGAGTCTGAGCGAGAACAAAGTAAGAGCAACATGTTTCAAGACTGACGGCTGTGAAAAAAACTGCCTCTCATCTTGCTACTCAACATAAAGCCTTATTTTCTGCTGTACACATCAAATGATGTACATACCGTCTTAAGATATGCACTGTTGCTGAGACACAAAATAAATATCAAGCAAAACAAATAAGAAATATTCGCCTGTGATGTCAAATTTGGCATGGCTTACACATCTGTTATTGTTCTTTATGTGTTTCTGGTCTGATGAAATCAGCGCGCATGTTTACGCGGTCTTGGGTGTGCTTGTTATTCCTTGTAATCATGATCAAACTGAGCTAAATGTCAGCTGTTGTGGTGAACAACAGAGTCGCAGTGCTCGGCCCCGTCTCTGCCTGCGCCGAGTGGTTGGCACAGTGACCAGAGAGCCAGGCAGCTGTGCTGGTGGTGCTGGTTGTGGTGGCGCTGGTTGTGGGCGAGGCCGTTTGTTTTGGCTCTGACTAAATGTGAGTCAAGTCAACAGCAAAAACAATGTCTGAAATACAGGCAAAGATTAGAGAATAACACTGGGGTCTGTTCCTGAGCCTTCATATGTTTATGCTCATTAATAATCATAATTATAATAAGTGGAACAAAAATTAGTTTATCTCTGATCTTGCAGACATCTTAAACTGGATGTTTGCTCAAGATGTCCAGCTGTAATATGAAAATACAATGGACATATAGGTTATTCATTTCAGCCCTTCACCCACCAGAGGGCAGCACAGAGACCTGAGCTTTACAGTCAGTCAGGAGAAATGATTCATTTATTTCTCGTTCACATTAAAAATAAAAGGCAATTATAATGAGTTAGTTGCATATAATTTACCATGTAAAATTCATCATACAAAGTGAAAAGGCTTTCATTTAGTTATTTTGTATTAATTACAACATTTCTAAAGTTTGTTTTGTCATTAAAAAAACTTTAAAAACTTCCTCAAACAGTGTTTGTCCAGTCATAGCTGGACAGGGTTGCCTAGCAACTGTACGCATTTCCTTCACTGATAGTTGATAATGCAAACAATCGATTAATCATTAATAATTCATAATTTATTTTATTTTTTGTTCTCATTTTAATTTTAAGTTTCCTTATTCAACATGGGGGTCCACCAGAAAAAAAAAATCCAAATTAGGTACAATTACTGCCACTACCGATTATTATTATTTTTTACATTATTGATTAATACATTTTTAATCAGTTAAATTCTTAATAATCATTTGATCATCAACATCCCTACCAGTCTGTCTAGGATTGGATTTCTCCACATGTACACGCACATGAAGTGCTGTGCATGGGGTTGTAATAATTCTGAAAACCAAAAAACACAAAGCAAAAGTTTAAGGTCTACTCCGACATTAAGCTGCAAGTGTTTGCATGCCTGGGTAACCAGCTTACTACCTACAGGAGTAACCGAGGATCACCTCCAAGAAAAATTTCATACTGCATTGTTTCTTAGGGGTTACAGGTTACATTTAAAAAAGCTCAGTTCATGACTGGCACATCCACTGTGTATCCTTCCCACACAGTGTGGAGGTTGGTCCTGGATGCTGTAAGTGTTTGGCTTAATGTTAGCAGCTCTGTCCTGCCATGTATAGACCGTTTTCACTGCGGATGTGAAATAGTCAGGTAATCACAGGTGTTAAAGGGACACTGGTGTTTACGATTTCATGTCAAAATGACTGCTGTGAAAAATGTCTATTGGTTTTGGGTAAGTTGGCCCAAACTTTAAACCCATTATAGCTTTAAGTGTTGCAGCTAAAATCTGCTAATGACAGTCATCATTTCAGCCAGCGAACAATAGTCAGCAGCTAGAAATAGGAAGCCTGCTTTTGTCTACCTGTGTTTGAAATCAAGAACCCATTACTTTAAAAACTACAACAAATTTTGATGGTAAATATTATATGTTATATTGTAAACTGCATGTGCCATGTGAGAGCAGACGGTCTGACAGGTGAAGGAAGAGAAACTAGAGGGGCATCAATCCCCTCTCATATCGGGCTTTATATTAAAGGCAGAATATGCAGGATTTGTCAGCTGCTGTTTGTAAATACATCAGACAGGTCAATGGTTGTTGAGACTCATTCCCATGATCTCAAATAAAAATGGTAAAATATCCCAAATACGGCAAAATAATGAGAAAATGAGAAAACCGAGGCAGAGGGGAGGGTTTCTGCAGATACAGGCACCAGGAAAATCCTGCATAGTATACTTTTAATACTAAATCTTAAATAAGAAATCTTAAACTGAACATTTTTAATTTCTCTCTTGGACAGAATCTTGTATTATATAGCCTACTTTACAGCAAGCGTCACATGTGAAAACTACTGTACAGTGAGCTGCTATACATTCTAATTCACTGGTATTTGTATAGGCCTATATGTGTTCAGTTTCCAAGAGACAGTCCAGCAAACACACACAGCACTTTGTTAATCCTGCTGCCATATATACTGTGGAATTATAATCAGCTGCCACGAGCCAACAGGCTGGATTCAGTGTCATAAATCAAATCAGCATCAGGGACTTTAAAGTCCTGACTCAGCGAGAGCAAAAGAACAGTCCCGCAGATTTTAATAATCCAACTCCACCAATAAAAAAAGATTAAGAGGATACATTACAGACAGAGCAGACGCAATTATCTCACACATCCACAGATTAATTTCACTATAAAGACTGATTCAGTGTGAAACAGTATTTCCCATAGGAGGTCCCATCCTTGATGCAAGTTTAAACAACACACAGCGACTATAAATATGAAACTGTAATACGCAGCAGGGTCGGTGTCCCAGCAGGTCACAGTCAGTGGGGTCTGACAGCTCGCCAGTTATCCCATTGAGCCGCCTGCTGCTCCACCGTACGCAGGAAACAATGCAGCAGCAGCCACGCATATGTTTCCACAAGTGTAAAGCACGTGTTCAGTGAAGAGGGAAATTCATCAGTAGACGCTGTTTTTAATCATTACAATATGCAAAATACAAACAGGCCACAAATTAAAGGAAAAATTGATGAATGAATGAGCGAGAGGAGCATGACGATGCAGACGCCTCCAGAGAAGAGGTCACGGAGTGGTGTGAGGAATGTTTTGAATCATTTTGCGGCCTTTGCTGTCACCAGATGTCAGATCAGTGTTACACCAGTGGGAGATTTCTGACTGACAAGTTCACCGGTACCCTTCACAGCCATCATCAAAACACCAAATAAGGGAACAGAGCTGTAACTATAAGTCAATTAATTGATCAAAACAAAATGATTTGCTGCCTATTTTGATCATTTAGAAATTTTTGAGGCAAAAATGTCAAACATTTGCTGGTTCCTGCCTCATAAATTATGCTTTTCTTTGTCATTAATGACAGTAAATGAAGAGTCTTTGGGTTTTGGACTGTTGCTTGGGACAAAAGAAGCAATTTGAAGACATCACTTTGGGCTCTGTAGAAATTGTGATATGCATTTTCACCATTTTTGGACATTTTATAGACCAAATGATTAATTCTGACTAGCTTGGTTTATGATCTAACAAATATCTAAAATAAAAAATAAATAAAATACAATAAATTCCTACATATAATGCTCCAACAATGGGACACAGATCTTACATAAGTGTCAGATAAACTCTACCAGCTGCAACACAAACAGAGACTGTTCTGGAGTCTTAAGAAGTCCAAACAGTTTACTGAGACGAGTTTCTTTCTCTGTTGTGTTCGCTACTCAAACTTTTCCTAGAATCTCAGTCATTATCTTTTACAGAAGTGCTGAAGAAGTGACTGGCACACACTGTTGAAATATTCATTCACAACGTCTTAAAAAAAAAAAAACTCTTGAAAACCTCCCCAGTGTTGCCAAAGAAGAGACGACTTACTTTTGAAAGCATTTTAATTACCTTTTTCAATCCAGGAAACAGATTTAGCAGCCAAATTAAGGCAGCGAGTAAAGATTATTTTCATTAATCTGCAGATTATTAATAATGAATTGTCCTGGAGGACTTTTTTGTAAGAGATTATTTCCTCAACTAGTATCATAATGAAAAAGCCCAAGAGGACATCTTCAATGTCCTTTTTAGTTCGAAAAACAGCAAATATGCATATTTTACAAACATTGAAACCTGTGAATGTTTGGCATTTTTGCTTGAAAAAAAAAACTGACTTCAACAAGAAGTACAGTGCAGTGCAGATCTCCAGTGGAAAATTTAAATGTAATCAAAGACATTTTAATATAAATATAATTTAATTAAATATTTTTTGCAGTAATTTAACAGATTACAATTGCATCTTTTTTGTAATTTAGAAGTTACATAGTTACTTTCAAGCACTGATAGATCCTATTGAATATCTGAGTGAAACTTGTTTCTCAGTTGTGGGTGTGGTATGTTCTTTGTCATGATATAACAAAAATAATAACAAAAAATAAAATTAAAGTAATGATAGTCATACCAACAGAAAATAAATGTTACAGTTTATTTATCACATACATGCCTCGCAACAATTCTAATCACTATTTGCTACTTTTCTCCGATAAAATTCATTAATATTGTTTTTATTATTATTTTTTCTGGCCTCATGATACAAACACTTGCTGTGCAGGAAAACAAGGCTTTTCTTCATTTCTATTCCAACAACTCGGATTAAATCACACAGTCATGTTTGCGGTGCGGCTCTATGAATAGTGATGTCAGTCGGTCCAAAGCTTTGATTGAGATCAAAGCTGCAGCGTCACTAACAAGTGTTTCTATCTATGTGACCAACTGCCAAACTGGACTGCTGCTACAAGCTGAAGACAATTAAATCAACAACACAAACACAAACCAGACACAAGTGATCTGATGGATTAATTTAAGGACTTATTGTCCTTGCAGGAGTGAACTCAGCGCTTCACACAGACAGACATTCATCTGTGTTTACAGATTGCTCTGCACAAACCCAGAATACAAAGCAAACTGGGACCCACCAGTATCAAAGAGTGGCAGCATCATATGGTGCTGACGTTTGTCTATGTTTAGTTGGTCGGCTTTAGCTAAATGTATACTGGAAACTGCATTCCTGTCTTAAAACCAGGGCTTAGCATTGTCTGCAGCTATTATCCTAATCAGACCGAGGGGGCCCTTCAGTCTGGGAGGGCACAGAGCATGTCTGCGATATCGATCTCAAAAGGCAAAGAAAATCTCAGAAATTCACCTGCAGGAACAAGACAAACTTTGAACATGGCTGCTGAGAGTTTGTTTCAGGATGGGAGAAAATAAGAACGCGCAGCAGCTGTCTGCCGGGATGAACAAAGCTGACGTTCAAGAGTACAGAAGATCGCAGCATGGAAAACGGGGAAAAAACAGATTGATAAATGACTGAAAAACTGTGAAACTCGACGCGGATGCTGTTTATCTCATCCTGGCACATTGAAAAGTTCACACACATTATTATAAAGAAGCAGAGAGCCATGATCTGTCAACACAAGACAAGCATCACAATCACTGTTATCCTGACACCACCCCCACCCCTCTCGTGTGTGTGTGTGTGTGTGTGTGTGTGTGTGTGTGTGTGTGTGTGTGTGTGTGTGTGTTTCTATTTAAGTCTCCTTGTGATAGAGAGGAGGGACAAAGGGGAGAAGGAGATAAATATTCTGGTACTTTCTTCTCTCCATCACTTTGTGTCTGTCTGCATCCACAGCAACAACACAGGGAGGTAAGACCATCAATCTTTGCTACACCTATAGCCTAATCAATTAAACTGATAGACATCACTTGAAGATTGCGGTGGTTTGATCAGACAAATATAATATCTACCATAATCATCAACCATTTGATCGATTAGATTAGACATTAAATGGTATTTGGAATCAAAGTCTAACCAAACTTAAATTCGGGGCTGTATTTTTTGATTACTCTACTGATGGTTTTCTCGATCAATCTTATCAATCTTCTACAGAAAGTCATCGATATCAACCCATCACAAGTACCCAGAGCTCACGTTGACTTCTTAAAAATATCTCATCTTGTCTGACCAACAATCCAAAGATTCTCTATTTTCTATCATAGAAGAAGAAACGAGCAAATATTCAGGCTTGAGAAAATGGAATCAGTAGATTTATTTTGCCGTTTGTGCTTAAAATTATACTAAACTATTAATTGTTGGGAGGCTGTGGCTGAGAGGTAGAGCGGGTCGACTACTCATCGTAAGATCGGCGATTCAATCCTCAGCTTCTCCCGTCCAAAATTCAGGCTGTGCCATTGGTGTGTGTGTGTGTGTGTGTGTGTGTGTGTGTGTGTGTGTGTGTGTGTGTGAGTGTGTGTGTGTGTGCAGGGGTGAATGTTGGTATGTAGTGTACAGTGCTTTGAGTTGCTGGAAGACCAGAAAAGCTCTGTGTGAATGCAGCCCATTTATCAATTATCATAATAGATCCCAATCACTTTTCTGTCAGTCAAGTAATTGCTTCAGTTTTAATTACATTAAAAAGGTTTAATCTGCTACAGCTATGACAATTCGCTATAAATCATTGTTAATTTGATAATGATCAAAAGTCATTTAAATGTGTAACAATGAATGGACATGGAAAAAATCTTCTATTAAAGTATATAAAGGTATATATTGCTATATTGATAAATACTGCAATTATAGTGATAATAACTATTTAGGGATAAAATACCAAAACAAAAGTGTCTATTTTTTGGCCAAACCAGTGAATAAATTATTATTCCCATTCATTGATTGGAAATACTTCCTATAGTGGCTTAATTCATTTCACCAAGAAATATTAAAGGCAAAGGCATCAACATAAATAATCTCAGCAACTATTTGGACAATCAATTAATCTATAAGGCACTTTTTAAGCAAAAAGGCCAAATATTTCCTGATTCCAGCTTTTAAATTGTGAGTATAAGTTGTTTTTCTTGTGGTAATAACCTGAATATATTTAGGTTATGAAATGTTGGTGAGACAAAACAAGCAGCTTGATATCTTACAGACCAATCAAGAAAATAATCAGCAGATTAATCAATAATGAAAATAACTGCACATGCACATTATTTTGATCCTTTTTCCTCTTTATAATAGTTACCAACGGGCCACTTGCTTGGTAAAGTCCAGTCTGCATTCCTAAAAAGCTTCAGTCTGTAACTGTTCTGAGAATCGGGGACCCCGTCTATATTTGTGTCTTTATCCAGTGGAAAAGTGGGGGTGAAACCAGGTAATGTTATCTGTGTTGAACCGGGGCCTTGCATGCTTCTTCCCGTCTGCCATCACTTCACTTTCTGGCAGATGAGTGTGTTAGTGTGTGCTATCAGCGCTGAGAGGTGACTGCGTGACTCTGTCCAGCAGGCCTGTCTACGAGTGCGACACAACAGCGCCTGATAGACAAAACATCCTTTAGCAGTTCGATATATAATTCACAGAACATCGCTGCAGAAAATTTAAAGTAATGGAGTAACAATCAACACTAGATGACGAAGATCAATGTAATTCTCTTCATATATATACTGTATACATTCTTGTAACACTATCCGGTCGACTCTGTGTGGTGGAATGTATCTATAGTGGAGCTAAAAGGGAAACCAGAGTTAAGACCCATCGGGGGACTAGACCCAAGTGGTCCCCGGACCATTGAGCACTTCAGAGACTAAGGGTTTTATTTTTGTCTTCCAGGGGGAATTGAAATAGCCAAGATGCCTGAGAAAGCGTAAGTGTATTGTATTTCTGTTATTGTTTCCATTTCCTAATCAGAGTATCAGTTCCATACAGCACATGGGATTTATCTATAGAAACACATATGGCAATATGGCAGCTATGGGATACAACTGATTATGTTTTTTGCTGTCTGAAACTGAGTGCTAATGCTACTTTTCTTCACTTTCTGCCCACAGACCGGAGGTAAGATTTCACAGGACAAAACTCACCAAGAAATCCAAATTATTTAACACAAATAAAAGTGACAGTTCAGAATATTTGAAGTGGGCTGTGTGAGGATAGTCTGTGTATTACCTACAGTAGACTGTGGTGAACCACAGCTCCCAGTTTGGAGAAGCGGACAGGTGCACCAGCATCGAACATAAGCAATGAACTGTTGTGGACAGGATCAGCAACAAATCGCTATATTTAGAATATTTTCACCGCTTTATCAGACAGGCTTTTCCAAAGGGAAACGCCTGTTACATAAGTCACCAGACTCAACAGCCAAAAACAGTATTTTACCACACAGAGCACGGGAGTCTTCTACTTTACCCCTGCCGCCATCAGGTAGCTTGCTGTGTTATTTTGTGACTTCTGTTTTAAAAGGTCAGATCAGATTCACCAGAGTCACACAACAATACAAACAAACCAGCAGGTCGAGGTTTGATGGGGTTTGGTTGGTTTGGAGAGAGTGATATCTGGCTTATTTAACAGCAGAAAATCGTGAGAAAATACGGTCTGGTGTTAAAGTATATGCTGTGAAAATACTCCTACGCTGGGACTCCTGCCACTTCCTCTAACTGAGGGTGTGGCAGCTGTCATCTACTGGAGGTGATACACCAACTATGGATAAGTGCCTCATACAGCCACACTTCAAATCATCTGAACTATCCCTTGAGGATTATAGCCGATTTACATTTAACATGTCACGCTAAATTTAAAAAAAATCGTTCTTTTTGCAGAGGAAATCTAAAATCTCAGCCTCTCGCAAGCTCATGCTGAAGGTGAGTCCTCAGTCCAATTTGCACAGGCCGTCTTCAGACAGAAACACGGTAAATAAAACTCACTTTGTGTTTGCTGTATGTCAGAGCTTGATGGTCGCCAAGGCCAAAGAGGAGCTGGAGCAGGAGATGGAAGAAAAAGAGGAGCAGAAGGAAAAATACCTGGAAGAAAAATCTCCTCCTATACAGACCAGCGGCATGTCCATAGCAGAACTGCAGGTACGATTATGCATTTACCTCAGAGTTGTTCATATTCTCAAACTAAAACTCTGTAAATTTGTTGTATTGCTTAAGATCTGTTATTTCACAGTCAGGAGGTGAGAAAATTAACATCCAAATCCTTGTTATTTTCTATACAGACGTTGTGTGAAGAGCTGCATGCCAAAATAGACGTGGTGGACGAGGAGCGGTACGATATTGAAGCCAAAGTCTTGCACAACAACAGAGAGGTAACGCAACACTAACAAAGAAAGATGACAATGAACAGCATTGATGATTTCCACATCAACAACAAATGGTTTAATCTATTAACAGTTATCAAATAACAACAAAGACAAAGGTTATTCATCATGTTTAATCTAAAGCTGCAATGTCTGTAAAATGTCCATCCCATCTCATCCACACTGTCCATCATTAATTAAAATAGTGCTACATTTACTTGCCCAACACGGCACTTTACTTGCCCCAGGCAAACAGTTTTGATAAACCCTGCTCCATTTACAGAAACTGCCACTCCCGGCTCGTTCCACTGCTCCAACAATCACAGAATCTGGTTGTTTGGTTGAAATAAAACCTTAATTCACCGCATCAGATGTGAGAACAGTCTGGCTCCTCTCTGTGTCTGTCCCCACTGCTTCTCTGATGTCCAACCTTTGTCTCGCTCCTGTCTCGATATTTTGACATCTAACACCGTGAATGAAGTGTTTATTTCAACCAAACCACGGTTGGTGATTGTTGGAGCAGTGGGACGAGCAAAGACTTTGTTGGTGAGTTTTATTTTTTTTCTGTTGAGTCTGAATAAAGATGATGACAATAAAATTGCGGTTTCTGTCAAGTTATACTGGCTAGTTTAGTGACAACAAAAAAAAAAAAACAACCGTTTCTGGTTAAACAAAACGTATCTTACTCTTTACTTTCTGCAGGGATCCTTTCCTTAATGGTGTCATACACATATTTATGGGTAATGCAAGTATTGTTCCACCATACATGTGATACAATACATGTGACACGTAGCTAAAAGCTAAATAACAATCTGAGACCATCAGTGGCAAGTTGACCTTAACTTCCTCCCGACTTTCTCCACAGATCAAAGACCTAAACATCAAGGTGCTGGACCTGCGAGGGAAATTTAAGAGGCCCAACCTGAGGAGGGTGAGGGTCTCTGCCGACGCCATCCTGCGCTCACTGCTGGGCTCCAAACACAAGGTCTCTTTGGACCTGAGAGCTAACCTTAAATCAGTCAAGAAGGAGGACACAGAAAAGGTGAGTTCAAGAAAATAAAAAACCTAAAAACGAGGAGATGTTTCTGGCGAGAGGACAATGACACGATCCTGATTTATTCCCACACAAGGTGCAGCTGTGATGTTCTCCGCGGCGATAATTTATGTTTGCACTTTAAGGCTTTGGCTGATGTCCACATCAAGCGTGACTGCCAAAGTGTGAAACTGACTAATCAGCTTTCTCAACTTGCCAAAGCAAAAAGAAACCACCGGTGCAAAGGTCAACTCATCAGATTATGTTAAACAAGGATTCTACATCCCATCAGTGATTAATAAAGAGAAACACTGTCAAACACAGGGCTGGGCAGTCTGGCCAAAAATGGATATCACAGCAGTAACAGTATAGGTTTTTTTTTTAATGTCAATATAAATTCTTCTACAGGGGTAAATGCAGTGATTTGACAATTAAATGACAGCTATTATTGTACTCTTAACTGTATTACTGGCACATATTTCACATAGGTTTTTTATAGAGGAAAGTTTAATGTGTAAAACTGGTGCAATACACAAAAATAATTCAAAACCTTTTCTCCAGTATGTCATGTATTACCACCACTTATAACCACTGTTGTCTGACATGATTTGCAGACTTCTTAAACCTGAACCACTGATCTTTTTTCAAAACCCCTCTCCTCTTCATTGTGTGCTCTGTAGCAAATTCTAACAAACAAGCTAAAACCAAATCTGTCTGTATGCAGTCTGTTTGCCACATATCTACAAACTTGGCAAAGCTTTGACATTAATGGTTCTTCTACCTGTGCTTTTAATGTTTCGTTGTAACGTCATATCAAGGTCAAAGTTCTCGACCACGGCATCATGGTATGGTCAAACTTCATACCGTACAGACCAGATTTATGGGTCGGACCAGCTACCAAAACAAAGAAGCTCGGATTATAACGCACACAATGCTGCTACATTAATGCTCAAAATCTAATCTGTATAAACTTGAAGTAACCGCCTCTCTGTCTCTGTGCAGGAGAAGACGGTGGAGGTGAGCGACTGGAGGAAGAACGTGGAGGCCATGTCGGGCATGGAGGGCCGCAAGAAGATGTTTGATGCGGCAAAGGGAGCCAATCAGTAAACCGATGTTACTGAAGAAACAGCTGGCTTTCATCTTGTGTCAAATACCGTCACTTAGAAACCAAAGAGCGTAGAATATAGTACAAAACATCCATCAATAAACTCTCCACTACTTCACAGGGTTACAGAAATTTTTGAGGTATTTTATATTCAACACATTTTCCAAAGTTTTCTGTTTTGTTTTTCATTGTCACTGAAATAAACACAGTATGTGCAGTCTCTCTTTTTTGTGTCTTTTGCTCGTAGTTTGTTTTCTGAATATTGAAAGAAGGAAAGATTTGCAGTCACACACATAAATCAGCTGTTTTTGATGTCATGGAATTAAGGACAGGGCTATGCAAAAAAAAAAAAAAAGATTTCCTCAGCAGATACTGGGATTGTGATATGAGGCACAGTTTCAGTGAGAAAGGTCGTTTTTGCATTTCATTTTTACTGAAAAAAACAGGTGATGTCACCTTTATCAAAAAACTGCAGCTCCTGTGATTTAGCTACTGCACTTATGATTTCTAAAATACTCAATTAAGTTTTAAGTCTTAATTTATTTAGGACAGTCAAACTTAAGAATGTTGTGGCCCACTTTGAAATCTAAAAATCCTCTGAGGCCCATTTAAACCTGTAATCATGACTCTGATCAACTCGAGACACCAGTGAAGAGATATTAAGATATGTTCTGGGGTTAATGTGACACGTCACCACATACGGCGAAACACCTGTTAAACTAGCTCAGATAAATGAAGAATAACATGCAATTTAATGGCTTTGTTTTATTACTTCTGATTACTCTTTCAAAAAGTAATCATAAATATTTGATGGTACTTAAAACTTATAAGATTGAAACTTAAAAACTTTTTTTAATTTATTTTTTATGACCTCTCAAGGCAAGACACCTGCAAGTCAAAATTCTCTGATTCCAGCTTCTTAAATGGAAATGTTTTCTGCTTTCTTTACTCCTCTGTTACAATAAATTGAATATCTTTGGTTCGTGTACAAAAAAAAAAAACATTTGAGGACATCATCTTGGGCGTTTCGGAAGCAGTGATCAAACTTTATCTCCATTTTCTTAAACTTTATAGGCAAACAACAATTAATGGGTTAAATCAAGAAAATAATCTACTGATTAATCAACTATGAAAATGATCATTAGTTACATCATTTCCTTAGTGATTTAGAATATACACGTGTGTAGTTTCACAAAGTGCTTGAACCTCACACACAAACACTTTAAGTGAAGATACGGAAACACAACTTTTTTAAATCAAAATCACACAACTCAAAAGTTGCAATCAGTGGAATAAGTTGCAAAGTGAAGATCCAATTTTAACCTAAATACACGACACACCAGCAACAGCTGAGGCTTAAAGACAAATGACTGAAATCAACAGCATGGAAACCTAAAATGCATGTACCAAACCTAAAGCACACAGAGGCTGCAAGCTCAGTCCATGCAAAGAGTCTGTTCAGTTATTGATCAGTGGAAATAAGGTTGATCTGCAGCAGCATGAGAGCAGAAACTAGCAGCCAGCAGATGTTTAGACATCAACGAGCAGACCTGCAGGAGAGACACTCAAACATTAAGGCGAGCAGCAGTAACGTGACATACCTGCTGTAGTTTGTTGAAGTGAAGCTGTGACAGCTGACATCTCTGCAGGGTGTAAATCCTTCTCAAACACTTTGTCTGTCAGGGATGACAGGAAACTGCAGCTCGAAGCTTTCTTTGTGACAGACGAACAGTCTTTGAGTGGCAGAAGTTGTTGTTAGCGCCACAAATCCGACCTGAAACAGCAGGTTAACTTCATCATCAGACGCTCGTGACGCGTCACTGTGAAGGGTGCGTTTGATTTACGCTGCGTCAAACACTATGTCACGTGACATCATTACCGTGCATTATTTTCCTGAGTTTTAGTCTCTAAAGGATGTTCTTATTATCTTAAATTCACAAAATAAAATAAAATAAACAGAGGAAAAAAACAGGCCACAACTAAACTCAAAACTGAACAAGTAACTTAATATATGAAAATAAATACACATATATATGTAAATACAAAAATCATCACTGTACAGTCTTTATATTGAGATTAGATTATTTGTATGGATGGATCAATTGGATTTTTTTTTTTTTAAGAAAATAATGCGGATATTTTCTGGTTTCTTTACTTCTCGCTACAATAACAAAAATAATGATAAGCAATAATAATCACTATATAGTGTACCAACTCATATCACGATATTGATAAAATATCAAAACATTGCCCAGCCCTAACTAGGAGAATCATTTTAAACTTTTGAACTCAACCACAGTATTTAATATCCAGGCTCCAACCTTGTATACTATGCATTTTTATTCCTATTCTATAAATAAACAAATAAATTATGTTTAGTTTCCAGATCCCTCCCAGTGTCTGTTTTGTCCGCTCAGCAGTACGAAACCCAAAGAAGGATTAAAAAAAAAAAATCCCTATTTGAAAAACTGGAACCAGCAAAAATAATTTGACCATCGTTCTGTTTCCATCAGTCTATTGTTTATTCAACTAGCTGCTACAGCTCTAATCTATAATGTTTGAGCTGAATTTCTATGCTACTGTATTGATTACTAAGTCTCTTACTAAGATTACTAAGAAAACTCTCTAAAGTTGACCTGAAGAGAAGACAGTGCTATCAGTTCCTTCTCCAGTTTTCTTTTCCTCCACCAGGTGGCAGTATCAGCTCACAGTCAGTTCACTGAGAAAATAAAAGAGATTTTCCAACCAGCAGGTTTCTGCCTGGCAACCAAAGAAAAAAAACATGGACAATCCTGTTTGTCTGCAGCACACACTGCTTATTGAAAAATTTGCATTAAAGACGGATCATAAAATACTGAGACTTGTTTGAACAGAAGATCTTTGTTGGGACCGGTGCCACGCCAGGGTCGAACAGAATTAGGAGAACTAAGTGCTTTCTGTTTTATGTTTGTTTTAGTTGACTCAGGTGCCAGACGGGTGGGGTTTCTAACAATACAGTCAGGAGGAGAAAGTTTATCCAATGAAACACAAAGTCAATGCCGTGATTGTCTGCGGCTTCCTGACGGGGCTGAACAGATCTTACCGTAACAAGAATAAAGTCTGTTTGAACAGATATTAGAAGTAATACAAAGTCTTAAGATTCTTTCATTCAGGTGTTTTCTTAAGGGATTTAAAATCATATTTAAGTTGATGAATGACCTCTCCGTGCAGTATTTTTATGCTCATGTCATTGTTTGCTGGGAGTTCACCGATTTGAATCATCTGTCATGCATTCCAGACAAACCAGCTTATTTATCCTGTGACAGAAAAGATGTGCCAAAATCTTGACAGGACTAAAAAACAAATGATTTTATCTGGGTTATAACAACTTTATCCTCCTTCCAAACATGCATCACGAACATGTTAAAACACAGAAAACATTTGTCAGTTGATTCATTGAGTTTAAACACCCCGGGCTGTATACTGTAAATACCATTTCAGTTTTGTCTTGCAAACAGCCACTACGACAAAACGAAGCTCTAATAATTGAGACAAAATGTTTTTAAAGAAAAATCACAGAAAAGGCAAAACAGAATGGTTTTAATCTCCCCAATTCAGGTACACACACAGGTGCCTTTTTCTGAGTCATAGAGGAGAAGGAATTGTTGGTCGTTTGTTGATCTTTTACTATGCAAAATATTTCCTGTGTATGCTCAGACTTCAGTGCACTAAACTAGAGTTTAGCTCAGACAATTAACCCGAAACAAGACTCAAGACTAGTCCAACCTCAGACAGACTTGTTGCCAAGTAGGTTATCCCATAAAATTAATTTGCCGTGGTATACAACAACAAACAGAATGAGAAAAAATAAAAAGAAGTGAGTACTGCAAGTCTAGCAGCATAAATAAAAAAATATGTTTGTAGTAAACTGACGATAACATACAAAAATATTCTAAAAGCAACGGAAGAAAATATATGACTGTTGCATTGTAAGACAAATTTTCTGATATTGTGCAGGTTTATTCATAAGACACACATTTTCTTTTCTAATGAGCCTCTTATTTCAGACAAACAAAGATCAGTGCAGTTCAGTGTATAGAAATACACTGGACAAAGAAGAAATGTTATTTTGAATTTTCCTTTCCTCTGAGTAGCTTCTAAATGTTTCTTAAAAATCAAAAGCACAAGCCAGATATCAATTAATAAAATTCCTGAGGCTTTCCTTTGATGTTATCATAAGCTTGCCAAACATCAAAATATAATCCATAATTATTATAATCATTATTAGACAGCTTAATCCACCTCACCCATGTGAGGGAGGTTTCTAGTACACAACAATGCACTGCTGCTAATAGAGGCAAGTAAATTTTCCAGCTGTTTTGTTTCAAAGCATCTAATAAACAACTGGGCAGCTGAATGATTTATCATGATGCATGCACACATGGATAAAATATCAACAGATTTATTCTTTAATTGAAAAACTTTACCTCTGTAAGACTTGTAAGACTCATGTTTGACATGATTAAATCCTCCAAAATAGGAACAATTAAGAAAAAGTGAGATCTGAAATATTTAAAGATCCCCTCTAGACAAGAATAAAGTTATAGAAATAGACTTGGAACAATAATATGTGTCAGATATGTCTTTTTCTGCAAAAAAGTATAACTTCCAAATTAAAATCCTTGAAAAGGCTTCTACCCTTCTACCACTTCTATGTCATTAAAAATTCCATAATCTATAAATAAACAAATTTTTGCTAATTTCTAAAGTTTTACTGCTGTACAACAGGTGTTTTCTACTACTACTTCACTGTAAAGTCCATTGTCGCTGTATGTTTCAGTGAGTGCTAAGAAACTTTCCGCTTCCAACAGATGAATGTGAAAACATCCTTCTAGTGTCAGACTCTGCACATACATCATCCTCAAACATCCAGCTGGAGGAACAAGAGGAAAACCATATTTCTGACTGGAGCAGGACTTCGCCAGTTGAATGGACTTCCCAGATATGCAAAAATGCTAATAAAAATGCTAATAAAATAGCTTCAAATGCAATTTGTTGAAGTACTTCAGAGGCCTGAAATGCTTGTTATTGACTTCCATTTTGCTTCTGATGACTCAACTCTTGACTTTGAATTTGCACCAAAAGACTTTAAACTTAGCTTGGGACTTGCTTTGACAAGATTCGAGACTTGACTTGAACTTGTCTCGACCGACTTGAGAATCGAAGAAGACGTCAAAAGAGTAACAGCCAACCCGCACACAAAGCCAGGGCTGAGTTATATTTTGGCTTCGGCCCACAGGAGAGGTCTGTTCAGTCATAATTCCCTCTGTGCGGGATCAGATTCAAGGTTAACAGCAAAAACAGGGAGTATCAAAAGAGTTGGCGTGGTCATAAAGGGTGTTGTTGATAACACGTTATTGCATGTGAGGACTGAGGGCGGATTTCCAAAGATTAAAGGCGAGGTCCAGGAAATGGTGCCGGTGAAGGGAGTGAGTTAATTTTATTCATGGGAATAATGCTGAGTAATATAATTACATAACGCTTCCAGTTTAGTGAATAACTTGTTGCTGTTATGTAATACTGTAAAGTTAAATGCTTGTGGTCAGTGCCAGTTGCCCTTTGACCTTTTGGATATTAAATGACACCACTTCATCATTTTATGCCTTTAGACTCTTGTTTGTCAGTTTTTCATAATTAACCCCGCCAGGCGAAAGGCGGTACGGTTTCATGTAATCGCTTCCAGGTGTGCGTACGTGGGTGAGTGAGTGAGTGTGCGCATAGTGACTGGACGCACATCTTGTGCATCTTGTTATGGGACCAATCAGCTTAATATGTTTTGGTCACATTCATGACTGGATGCTGAAGGACCTCTGTGGTTCATAATTCTTGAGGTCCGTTGATCGTGGACACTCGTGCGCACACATGCACGCACACAGAAGCGTTTGTAGGATCTCCTGGCGTGGATAATAATAAGTAGTAACAATAAATAATGTGAGTCTTTGCTCGGAAATCAGAGGAGCTTGAGCCGTCTCTTTGTGTATTTGCACACACGCAGGTGTAGGTTTACAGGGATTATTTCTAACCTTCCTCATGTCTGCCAGATCTGAGATCTTCAAGCCATTTGAGAGCAGTAATCCCATGTTGTTCAGGTTTAGGTATTGCTGTGTAAAAATAGACAATGCGAGTCCATAGAGAACGCATGTTTTCCCATTCTAGTTCATGCCATCTGCCATCTGTTTGCAGGTATGTGCCCACCCATTGTAGACTTGGGCAGCCTGCCGCCATGTGATCCACCACTGGGTTTAAAAGCTTATGGTCCTCAGAAAAGGGCACAGTATACTATTCCCCATTGAGTCAAGTGTGAAACGCACATCAGCTCACGCTCTGGGTAAGTCTGTGTGCTCTTCTTATATGTTCTTAAGCAATAAATAGAAATTGTTTTATTATTATTTATTTCTGTTATATACAAATTCTATTATCCTTCAGTGACAATACACTGTAAAAATTAAGTGTTTGTTTCAACTTAAAAGGTGTACAGGCTGTCTTTAAAGTTGAATGATTTTGAAAAGAGAAGTTGAGGTTATTTTGCAATGATTAATGTCAAATAAACTTCATAATAATTCAGTTATACTTGAGAAGACATGTTCAATAAGCTTAAGATATTAAGTTGAAACAACGATTTTTCAGTCTCACTGACAAACAAGCAAACAAATTCGATTTTCTTTTACATTGTCTTGGTCTAAAAAGTTAGTTCTTTACATAATAAAAATGAAAAAGTTAAGAAAACACAAAATTTCAAGGCAAATTACTTCAATTTTTTTTTTTTTTTTTTTTTTTTTTGTTGTTGTTTATTTTGAGTAGTGAGCCCAACTCAAACTCTTAAGCTTGAAAAAGTTTTACAAACTAATAATATTGTGTAGAGATAATTTGTTTTACTTCTAAATTTTGAGATGGAGCCCTGCCTATTTGTATTTGCAACCATTTTTTTGAGTTTCTAAAATTCAAAAATTCAAGTAAATATAAAGGAGAAAAGTAAACAAAAGATTATAGTTCATAACTAAACTAAAACTAAGTTTATATGTGTCTAAGTTCTGAAGTGTTCTGAAAATAAATACCAGAAATTTTAAGTTTAATTGACTTGAATATATAATAAAACTTAAATATTTAGATTAAGTTAATGAGTAAAGATCAGAATCCTGAATGTTTTTTTGTTTTTTTTGGTATTATTATATCACCTCAGGCTGTTGATGCAGTAACGCTCGTTTGACTCCTCTGAATTGGACTTTCTTGTGCAGGTGCTGCATCCTAAACATGTCGGACACAGAAGAAGCCACACATGAGTGAGTAAATAAATAACTTCTGCAGAGAGGAGGGTGATGATAACAAAGGCGTGCCAGCACACATGGAATCCATTTTAACAAAATATTTTTGGTGTGTTTTCTTCTTCTTTCAGGGGGCCACGTAAGTCACTTTGTCAGCTCACACATGTGGGCGACGTGAGTCTTCACAGTTTGTAATTGAAGTGTATTGTTCAGTTGCAGATTCATACAGCTGCTTGTTGTCAGTAAGAAATTCTGACTTCATGGCTGGATGCTGCGCAGCTGCTTCACATGACAAAAATGCATCCATGTTGTGATTATGTTGCATGCATACATATCAGAAATGCATTTATGTTCATGCCCCGTGTTTGTGACGTACACTGCCGTAGCTGACTTCTGCTCTTTACGTGTCTCTGTGTGTACGCTGTGAAGAAGACGAGGATATTGTTGGTATGTAACTTTAATACAAACAATATCTATGAAAACTGTGTAAAACCTTGTTTCTGAATGCATCAACTTTAAAGTGTTTCTGCAGACAGATGGTTGATTGTTGAGTTTCATTCACCAGAACCACCTCTTCTTCTTCTATTATATTTCTGGCATTTGCATTTATCAAAAACTACATATTTTGATTAATGCTTGGGGAATGTCCCAACAACCACCAATGTGAAGCATCAAGACTGAGACTCAACAAGCAGCTATTTTTCTCCAGAACTGCCCACCTTTAAAGGGTAATTTGGGTATTTTTTAAACCTGGAGCTATTCTGACATATTTTGGTGTGGCTACTAGGCACAAAAAGTTTTGAAACTGGTCCAGTAGATCGCCTCAGATAGCAGCCTCAAAACAGATTACAATGGCTGCAATGTAATTCTTGCGAGCAAATGCGGCCGTCAAAAGTATGTCCACTAAAGCTGGCTAAGGTGACCAATTCCAAAATCTTTTATACCTATCAGTCATTTAGACCCCAAGATATGTAAAAAATAAGTCCCAGGTTTAAAAATAACAGAACTACAGAACTACTCTTTTAGAAGCTGCTTGTATTTTCACTGCCACTGTTACCTGCTTTACACACTTGAGCCTTGCATTTAAATAGTCTTAGTCACTTAACACAGTTCATCTGCTAAGCTGCTGGCTTCACCACACACAGCATACTGTATTTTTGGCGTGTTGGTGCCACTGTAGAGGCAGCTGCTGTCCTGGAGCTCTGCTGCAGGATTGACCTTCGTCCTCTCAGTCCTGTCTGTCTTTGGCTGGAGATAGTTCACCTTGTATGAACATCCCAGTGGATCTGTCCTTTCAATTCAAATGGTGCAATGGGTCACCATCAAAGAGATAAAGGGTCGTACCACTATTTATGTCCTCTTTGTGAGGCTGTCTATGTGGGCCACTGTGCAGCTCTGAAACTAAGAGGCACCTGTCTCCCTCCATGCGGAGCAGAGTCGCTGATAGAGAGCAATGTAGGTCAGCTTATGTTCTCAGTAGAGGACCTTGGGGAAGATAGCAGCAGAGGCACAATACCCACCTTCATTTTTATGCCTGTTAGACGTCCTCTAAATGCAGGTTGGCTTACCCTCTTTGCAGCGGAAAGAGGTTGAGTTACCCTCAGTGGCCGAAGGGACTCAGACTAAAGGCTTAGTGTCACTTTTTCCCACAGAGGCCCAAAGAGGAGAGCAATGTTGGGAACAATAAAAGATAGCACTTTAAGTACTTTGCAAGTAGTGCAAGAGCTAAATGCAACTGTGTGAAAGCTGGTGGAATTAGTATACTGTCATTTTTGCAAAATCTATTTTTTTAATCTGTGCATCTTCATTTAAAAATGAATATTTAAATGCAAGTGTGTCTTTTAAAAAAGCTACAAATCTTTTATTTATTTTCTTTTATTTTAAAGGGTTTTTATTAGAACAAGTCGCTTGCTAAACAGCTGGCTAGCAAATATGCATTACCAGCACAAACCACAGGACTGCAGAGGAACATTACACTTCATTATCAAAGAAAAATTTATATCACGTCAGCATCTCCATATTTGCACACTTTTTTTCTTACTCTCACCCTGAACACTCTCTCTCTGCTGCAAGTCTACATCATACTTAGGTAACCAGTTTTCCAGTGGTTCATATCTTAAAATCAAACTCACGCGATCAGTGAGCACACTGATCGTGTGGCCCATTTTTTGAAGGCACTGTCAAAAATACACATAGAAATAATGTTGATTTATGCTGTGTGAGACTGTCACATTGTTTGCTTGCTAACTCTACATGCTTGCTTTGCACAGAAGAGGAGGAAGAGGTGGAGGAGGTAGCAGAGGAGGAGGAGGAGGAGGAGGAGGAGGAGGAGGAAGAGGTGGAGGAGGTGGAAGAGGTTGTAGGGAAGGAGGATGTGGAAGGTAGTATTGCTTATGCTAATATCTGTTTGCATGCCAGCAATAAAATAGATATGACTTTACATATCTATTTCATAGGCAACCATGTAGTGTAATGAGAGTATTAGTGAACGTGCATAAAAGGAATATATTGCTGTGTACCTGTATATTTGTTGAAAATACAGTTATTGTTGATGTTTCTATTTCCAGTTTTCTGTGTGGTTTAAAAAAAAACAAAAAAAACCCTAAATATAAATCCAACATCATGTAAATACAGTATATAAAAAGTCAATAAGTCAAGAATTTGAGAAGAGGTTATGCATAAGATTGACATGAGACTGTCATAACCATGACATGACACCTGTCGTGAACATGATGGACTCTTATGAATGTTTATGACTGTTTCATGCTCTTGAAACTTGGTTATTTATTTTTAATAACATTTGTATTTTGACACAGTGTAAACACTTGACAATTTTATCAACAGTAAGAAGCTGCGGTGCTGCTAATTAGAAAGTACTTGTTTGAGGATACTGGGAGTTTATAACATTTGTTCATGCAAAGTGGAGGTGTAAAAGAAAGGAAACAGATTCAGGAAGAAACCAACATTTCTTGCATGCGGTACAAATGAATCTACACTGATCTTATTTTTTATGTGAGGCATTTTGAGCAAAAAGCCTGCTGAATGCAATAATAGAACAAATAGTAGGTTTGGAATACGGAGCATGGGAATTACAAAACAAACAAAATCACAGGGATTTTAGATGTGTAGCATTGTTTCCAGCTTCCTTTTTGCAGTAGCCACGTTCAGTTACACACTGGTGACCTTATTGTGTAATACAGCAAAATAATAAACCCACTGCCCCCACATGAGGACGTTTTTTTTTTCAAAAACTACTTCCTGTTCAGAAACACTGCTTAGGTTTTATCCTCATCAGTACTTATCTAAAATAACTAGGACAAATTACTAATGTATATAAAATCAAGGCTCAGGACTGGAGGGTGACAGCGTCATGTCAGTCTTATTCACAGCCCTCAAATAGAGTTACCCATTTTTCTTTTCTTTTTCTTTTTTCTTTTTATACCATGTAAGGACCAGGATCTGGGATCAGTACAGAAAATAAGAATTTCATGTCTGTGACCGAGCGAAACGTCATCTTTCTCTGTCTCATATGTTATTTATCACTCAAGAATAAGTGATGACAACATGAGCAAAACATTTACTATGACAGGCAGTTGAAGTTCACTCTCTGCCTCCCTGTAGACAACAATATGTGTTATCTTGGTCAATAATCTAAGGCAGTCTCCTCTAGACTCTCAGAGACAGAGACGCCCACATACCTGTCTGTCTCCAGTCCATCAGCAGTGACAGAAGACAGTCGGCTGTGTGACTCCTTAGTCACCTACTGAGTGACTGAGGTCATTCGAGTTCCACCATTAATGACAACCTTTAAATTAGAGACCAGCCACAGGTGAACGTGCGTCAATCAACCGTGACACTTGGTTTATTTGCGTTACAGGTCCGACTCGCTCAACCAGAAAGTCTTACCTAAATATAAAATGAAAGTACATATAGAGCTCTTACGTGTAGGAGAGATTTAGAGTATTAAAGTGATAAAAACGTGCACAAAAAATTCTGATATTCTGTCGAAACTAAGATGTTGGACAACAGCAGTCATTTAAATCAAGCTTAAAACACCTTTTTACACCCGTTTATGTTTTTTAAAGACTTAATTTAGCTGGGAGTCACCTGTAGGGCATCATTGTCTACACGTCAGCTCTCTGCACCTTTTCTGCATCACTCAAAGTTGACGTCAGACTGACCCCTCTCATCTTTCCACAGATGCTGGCGAGGAAAATGAAGGAGGTATGGACAGGTTATATAACCCTTGAATGTTCTCACCCTGAAAAAGGAAATGGAACAAATGCATTTTTTTTCCTTTCGGCAATAATCAATCAATAAACAATCAGTGTTTTTTTTTTATTAACAGACACCATAGTATTAAATATAGGCCTCTACAAAACAGTCGAGCATCACTTCATGGTAAAAGTATGAAACTATATTTACAAATAATACAAATACAAATAAAGTTAACCTGTATAATAAAGGAATAAATCAGAGTTGCTAATCTTTGTGGAGATGCTACAGCACAAATTATTTAATAAAAAATGTAAATTTTATCCTAGCATCAATGTCTTTATCATTAAATGTTAGTAAACTATTTTTGGATAGCCTGCTTAAAACAGTGTTATTTCATTATATCAGCTTATATATAATGGAATAACACTAAACGTATCATATGAACAACAATGCATGATCACAAGGTTTTGTTTTTTCTTGTAGTAAATATTAAATTTTAGCTTCATACATCATGAAATGACATAACCTGTTTGGATGAGCATGTTTTTAAACAGTAAAAAAAAAAAAAAAAATTCAATGTATACAATGGAATAACATTAGATGTTTCATATTAACAACAATGAATGATCAGAAGTTTGTTTTATCTCATAGAAAATATATTTTTAATTACATTATATTAGCTTCACAGTCATGGAATTATTTGACCCTTATTAGACTATTTATGATTTTTTGTTACATAATTCTGTTCAGTAAGACCTTTAAACTATAATATCTCTAAAGAAATTTTTGCGTACCTTTAAAAATTACACGTCTGGAGTAACTTTTTTGTTTCCAACTTCCTGATCAGAGGTGAACTCTAGTCTAGTGGATTTTTTTTTTTTTTTTTTTTTTTTTTTGTTGGCATAATGTACCAAAGCCAAGTGGTAGCGATGGCTCAGTGAGGTTGAATTAACTTCAGCAAATTTTTTCAGTAAGATATAGTGACTCAAAATGTGGTTTCCCAAATCAGAACATTAATGAGTCTAGGAGTACAGATGCTGTGTGTGTGAAAGAGGAAAAATTAGGTTTATGTTTTGTTGTCGCCTTATAAACTAAGCATATAACTTTGCTTTTTCTTTTTTTATGGATTCACAGAAGATGCAAGGCCCAAGTCAAAGTAAGAACAGAATATAAAAATATCTAAACTGAGACAAAACTCTCCATGAGGGACGTACTAAGATGGAAAGATTTTCATGTTTCCATCCTCCTCAGGGCTCCTGGTTTTCTGCCCACCTTGGCACCTCCCAAAATCCCAGAGGGAGAAAAAGTGGACTTTGACGTGAGTTCATCTGAGGACTGGTCAAAGTTACACCTGCAGACCGTCTTTTGGGCAGATAGTTGGAAAAAAATCTTAGCTCACTGTTCCACTTGTTCCTGTAATTTAAGGACATTCATCGAAAACGAATGGAGAAGGATCTGACAGAGCTCCAGACTCTGATCGAAGCTCACTTTGAGAAGCGTAAGAAGGAGGAAGAGGAGCTTCTCAGCCTCACAGAACGGATTGTATGTTCATATCTCTTCTACTGCAACATACCCCATGTTTAGCCTCCAATGTTAACCAAATGATCCTGCCCCTGTTTGCTCTGTTGTTAGCACGCTGGTTACATCTAAAGGCTTGTTTATGCTTAGTGTATATAGATATGGACAGAGCCTTCTGTCTGTATCTGGATACTCTGAGCTCATTTGGTCCATATTTCACTTATGGAGCTTCGGACTAAACGGTGCTGTCCCACCGGTAGTTGTGGCGACAGTGTAGCCAAATGTTCAAGCAAGATACGACCACAGGACATAACAAAAAGCTTTGTGAAATTCCAAAATGAAATATGTTGTCAATTATGAAAATGGGCTCTCCATCTACATGTAATTAATAGCAACACAGACCACCACCGTCTACAACACTGTCTCCACCTTTGCCCCAAGAGGTTCATTATTACAACCTCCTCCAGCGTCACCACGTTTCCTGTTGTAAGACCATGGATGTAATAAGAAAATTAGATACAGCGTTAGAGGCGAGCCTGTTAGTTAGCCTGTTAGCATGTTAGTCTATGCAAAAAAAAAAAAAAAAAAAAGCATCACACAACATTGTCAGTTTGACCACTATGTCGACTTGGTTTCAAAGCCTTGCGCTCTTCCCGGGGCTTGTGTCATTATATACTGTACAGGAAACGTCATGCGTGTAGAAGTTACAAAAATACCATCGGATACCTGTTAGTTTGGAACATTTCAACAACGTAGCAGCAGCGCAACTAATGGTCATGTAACTGCAACGCTGCAGTAACAATCGCAACATTGCAGGGACACACTGTGTTTTAAGAGTAGAAGTAAATGTTAGGAAAACACTAGCTAGCTGGCTGTCTAATCTACATCAGTCGTTAGCTAGATAGCTAGCACTTTGCGAACATTAGTTAACTTGAGATGCTAAGTTATCTGTGAGCAACATCTTTTACCAATCTTCAGAATTTGGATTTCTTTTCGACATAGACGAGCCTAACGCACAGCCTATCTAAGTACAGGAAACGGGAAAGTGAAAGTTGACTGATTGCTCAACTGTTATTGGAGCACAGAGCAAAAAGGGGCGGGACTTAGGAAGGGTCACATCTTTACTTAAGTGTCTGACATTCTGAGTGCACGGGATTTGTTTTGGTCTGTTCTTTTCTTTCCTACTCCAGGAGAAACGCAGGTCAGAGAGAGCTGAGCAGATGAAGATCAGGGCGGAGAGAGAAAGAGAACGGCAGAACAGATTAGCTGTATGTAAACTTAGACAACTATCATCACATCATATCATAACTGTGTGGTAAATGTTTTAGAAACCGGCCATTTGATTGTCCTCTCCCAGACAAGTCCTATACTTATATCTTGCAATGAAATCACATTTGCTGCAACACCCACTTAACACGTTGATGTTCCGATCCATGAGTACGATATGATACAAACCACACCCATCTTGGAACTACATTTTGCCATGACGACACCTTGGGTGCAGAACCCCATGATAAATCACCTGCTGTTAGAAAGAAGTTTGGTTTAACTGTCTGTCCACTTGAAAGACCGCTGGGTATTTTAAGGCAAATAATTCCCATAAATTGAGTGGACTTACCTTCTAATAATGAACCTTGTGGAGATAAAACTGAACTGTTTTCTACATTTCTCAGCTCATAAGCACAAGCTGCAGTCAAAATAACAATCTCAACTACACACCTGTAGTGACTTCGTGAGGCTATGGTGTTGCCTCTGGCAAAGTTCTTAAAACCACTTCAGTGGTATTTCTCAATACAGTAGTTGTCTCGAGGGCCAAGGTAAAAACAATACCTGCGACACACTGTCATCGCTGTTAATTAAACCACATTCAGACAACATCAGTCATCAAAACACTGTAGATAAGTGATTAAAGTCAGTCATTTTCTTCCACCAGGAAGAGAAAGCAAGGAAAGAGGATGAGGAGGCAAAGAAGAAAGCAGATGAAGATGCCAGGAAGAAGATGATTCTGTCCAACTTGAGTTTCACTGGATACAAGGTGATAATTTTCTGTACTTTTTAAAACATCTTGACTGATAAGAGGCTCGCAACGTGCTGTACAAGCACATGATCACATGTAGTTACCCTCCTCCTGATCATCAGACACAGACTGGGCCGAAAAGACAAACGGAACGAGAAAAGAAGAAGAAGATCCTAAGCGAGCGACGTAAAGAGTTAAATATTGATCACATGAGAGAGGACGGTCTGAGGTAAATAGTTTCCATGATTAATTCCATCTAAAAATAATCTGACCAAGTGACCACTATCATGATGTGCGCACTATGAAATGCTTTCACTTTGTGCTTCATGCTGTGATACAGGGAAAAAGCGAAGGAACTGTGGGACTGGTTGCGCCAGTTGGAGGCGGAGAAATTTGAACTTCAGTACAAGCATGCAAAGCAGAAGTATGAGGTGAGATAACATAATAAAGCTGTAAAATCATCATCAACATGCATATATCACCTACATGGCTTCTGAACAGATTCTAGGACACAGGCCAAAACATCAACAAACCACAGCAGTAAGATTGATTACATACATACACGCAATAGTTACCAGAAACTAGTTTCTCAGTTATCATATGTGAAACTCAGCCAAAGATCACTTGTGCATTGAAAATACATAAAGTAGTAGATGTAGGTAGGTCTAGCAAGTTCAGCAAGTGTTAGCCATTTTTTCTCCATCATGATGGAGTTCATCTCACTGCCTCCCGTATACGGAATAATAAACTTGGTAACGAACACATACGGATCATCAACATTATGTTTTCGATTACAGTTAACAGGTTGGAAAAGAGTAGATTACTTTAGCTTCACCTAGCACTAGCTGTGGCAATCTTACCAATTAGCTTTATCTTTGTTTCTGCAGTTTGCAAATGTTAGGAATTATTTTGGCTATTGCAAAGCGGGTACTGCCACATGAAGGTCTGTTTCTCCATAGAAACATGTTGCTCATGTAAAAGCAACATATAGGCCTATTCACATCTTAAGACAACTAATGTTTGTAAAACCAACTAGCTAGATAATCTACATAATCATCCCTTACTTGCTAATCCACACAATTCACTAACTAGCTAGTTAACCAGCGTTTTGTATTAGCAAAATGTTAGTTAACTAGCTAGCTTATCAACAATTGTTAGCTAGCTAGCTATTTGCTAACATTAGCTAACTTTAGATGTGACTACATGTTGCTTTTACATGAAACGAGAAAGCTGATAGCTACCAAGCTAGCTCAACTGTCTGAGCAAAAAGGGGCATAACTTAGGAAAGCCAATTAAATCCTCAGGACGCTTTTACAGCAGTTTTATCTGCAGTTTTTCATGTGTGTATGTGAAGCCTACTTATTTATTGTAAATATATGCAATAAGTGTGTACTTTTATTTTCTGCTGACAGATCCACAGGTTCACAACTTTCCTATTGGATAAGCGTGAACTGCTGTGCCTTCAACTGAAGTTAATAAAGTAAACATTAATAAAATAAATATTCTGACTGATGTACCGGAGTGAATGTCCAGCCTAAAAGTTAACTGTTATAGTCCAACAACCTTCATTTTAGTTTCAACTCTTGTTTCAATGGTAAAACAAATATCAAAAAGTCAGATTCTGTTTCAACCAAATGTTTACTGCATTTTGGTTTTGTAAGGCAAATAAACTTGTAAACATATCTGTTTTTCACAGGTCACCGTGCTGAGAAACCGTGTCAGTGATCATCAGAAAGTGTAAGTTAAGGATGCTCATATCACAATGCAGAAATAATGATTTTATTCAGAGCCTTCTAAGACATGTTGTACTGCATGAATGTAGTGCTGCAATAAATTAAAACGTGTTTTGTCTTAAGCCAGACATAATCAGCTATTTTCATAACATTGTAATCTGACAGTTTATCCATGTTACATAAAACTTTATCAAGATGGTAGAAATACAAACAACAGAGATTAAAAGAATGCAGAAAGTAAAGTAAGCAAAAATCACTGATTCCCTGCTCATACTAAGAAGTCTGCACTGATGTTCACCTAGCGACCTCCTCATGTTTCCACCTCCTCCTGTTTCAGCTTCCCCTCAGCCTCTCTCAGTACTCTGTCTCCATTTGTTTGAAGCGGCGTCAGTAGCAGCTGTTTGTGCCAGCTGCCTGACAGCAGGACTAAAGTTTCCTGAGTACGCCCAGCCAAACAGGACTGGGAAAACAAAAAGCGGCGAACACATGAGAGGAGTTTTTCACAAAGGGCAGGCGGGGGGGAGGGGGGGGGGCATTTGAACGACATACGTGCATTCAGTCTCGGAGGGGAGACGGGCTGCAGCGGAGGTGCAGCAGCTGAGAGGTGTCTCTCAGAACTGCTGTGTGACATCACCCGTGTTTGTGTAGCTCTCAATAACACGGTGACCATCCAAATCATGTGAATCCTTCCTGATGTGCTCCAATGAGCGCTCAGGCTGTGAACCAAACTTTAACAAGTTTATTCCTGCAAAATATTGTACTGCCTTTGCAAACCAGGAACACTGTTATCGAACATTAAAAAAACAGAAATTGTCACAGTCTCACCTAAAATGTATTTGTATGTATTCATAGGGAACGTGCAGGGGTCAGGTACCTCGGCAGCAACAGTAGATAAAGATAGCAGTAAACTATTTGGTTGCAAATCCCCTTCCAACAGCAGACAGAGAGCTATGAAAAGCTTTCAGCGTCTGAGGCCAGCAGCAGCTTTTTGTACAGCAGCGGGTCCCAACTTGGGGGTCGAGACCCCTGGAAGGAGCCACAAGATGATTATGTGCATGGAGATTAAGAGCAAACTAAATTCTTAAATACAGTATGTGTTTTTCTCTAATCAGTTTTTTTTTTACTTTGGATTTCTGTATAATTGTTCCTGTTGGTGATGCTACAATTATTCAATATGAGAGCAGCAATCATTAATCAATTAATCAATACTAAAATAATTGCTTTCTTTAAAAAAAAACTGTCCAAAACTGAATAAGATGTGATATTTATGTTAGTTGAAAAGTGTCCACGAATGAATTTATTTCCTGAGGAACTCTGTTTTCTTGGTCAATAGAGTGCACACTGAGGAATTTATTGCTTTTTTTTTACCGTCAACACTGACTGGACATCCACATGAATAGTGTTGACTTTTCCCTTTAATTCCCCAGAGCCACTTTGTTTTGATCCAATCTGACAGCATCCAATGAAGTTGCAGGAGAAAACTATGAAGAACTAATGTTTTATTTCTGAGCTCGAGTTATAAAAAATGATACCAAAGATAATTTTGTTTTCACACAAAAACTAAGAGGTGTTCATTCGACATGAAGTTGTATTAAGAACCGTAAGTCGAGGTTCTATTGTTAAAACGGTACAGTATTACATTTGGTGAAGACATAAGTGAGAAAGATTTGTGTTCACTGCTGCAGGCATCCTAAAAAATAGTTTCAGGATGCCCGATCAAACAGATTGTGTTATGACCAAACAGCTTCAAATAAAAGATAAATGACATTAAATCCAAATGTTAAGACCAGAAGGGTTGTCTGAGGTTTCACACATGGTGAGCTGTGTCTGAAATGTCCTTTCTGTGGACTGAATTTCCCTAAAATAATTTACATTTCAAATGCAGCGACAGAGAATGACTCATTTGCATCAGTGGAATAAATCAAATTCTTGAAGTTTGCACCTTGGAATCAAAAGAACAAAAGGTTCAGTACAGACATGCTTTTCCCATAAAGGTTCATATGCATTTCAGGTTTAGCAGGTCGTGTGCTGCAGGCTGATGAGATGAATTTCTGCTGACTTTTGTTTTACTCTCAGTTCAAAGGGTGGAAGAACCAAGCGTGGCCTGAGGAAGTAACATCTCGACATCAACCTGAGGAATACTGGCAACATCTGATTTAACATAACATTTTTGAAGAAACATAAACCGCATGCTAATGTTTTCTCAATACTTGAACATGCAAGAACAAATTACAATTCCGAAAAAAAACATCATAAGAAGCTCTTAAAGTTTTATCTGCAGGAATGTAGCAGTATCTCTGATTGATGAGGTGATGTGTTGCAGCTTGTGTTTATTTAAACCCAACATTATGACTGTAGAGAACATCGCTAATGCAATCTTAAGTGTCATTTTTAGAATACTAAAAGTGACGTTGATGCTAATTAATTGGCTCGTGTGTAGAATTTTGTGCTTGAAATGAATTAAAAATCTTGAACAAATTGATGTCCTCTTTTTCTTATCTGTTTGGGTTCTTCACTTGTGGGAACTTTAAAGTTTGCACTGACTCACAGGTAATTAAAGTCACACCTTCTTTAATGAGGTCGAACTGTATGCCGATACCGAAGCGTAGTTTACTTTGGCATACCAGTTATTATGGTTGGCAGATTTGGTTCGCTTTATTGGGCCACTTTCAGGCTTTTTGTTTGAGAAATCCAGGCACGCTTGATAAAATCCAGGCACGCTTGATGTGCCTGCACAGTATTATCAGTTTTCTATTATGACCACATAATGCACATAAATCTATCAGCATAAAATGTGCCAGACACCTCGTAAACAGGAATATAACCCATGACCCCAGTGTTCTCCCGTGGCTGTTGGGTGGATTATATGAATTGAACTGTGAAGGACCAAAGTTGAATCCAGGTCAACCATTATGTAATGCAGTGAGTGTACAACGACAGCTGCAGACTGACTCTAAGTGTCTGTTCTAAAGCCTCAGATAGTAAATTATCAGGGTGGAGTAAACAGTTGGAAGGACGTGTTGCGAATCTCCCCAGAAGCATTTCTGCAGCCAAAACCTGGAGGGGTGTGACAAGATGTGAGCAACGTCTGACAAAGCTTTTTATGATCCACCAGTGACTATGACAAATGACTCACAATGGACTCAAAGTTTCAGCTTTATTTGTCAAAAAGTAGATCACTGGCAGCTTTACTGACGTTTCTGGGACAATACAAAGTGTTACTGTTAAGATCACACACACACACACACACACATTCATTAGAAAAAAGATACACCACAAAAATGAAAGTTGGCTTTACAATTGTAAACACACATCACTGCTTAAGACATTGTCGCTGTTTTATATTAAACTTAGCAACTTTAACAACAGAAAATGTCCCGTTTTCTATATTCATTTGACATAATCAAAAACAATTTTACAATGTTATGTTAAGATATTAAAACAGCAATTTCAGTGCAAAATAAAGTGTTGATGTTATCGTCTAATAAAGCAAGCTCATGTTCCAGATTGAACATTGCAGGCACAGACACAGAATTTATGTTAAAGGACCAGTGTGTGATTTAGTGGCATCTAGCGGTGTGGTGTCAGAATGAAACCAGCTCGCTTCACCCTCCCCTTCCAGGCATGTAGGAGAACTTATGGCAGGGATACTCAACCTGCAGCCCGTGGCCCAAATCTGGCCTACGACAGGGCACCGTGTGGCCCTTCAACCAATGTCTAATTCATAATGAAAATAAGCTGATTCACACTGTTTTTCCTAGGAAAGGGCTTCATCCACAATAACCAACAGTGACAACTGATTTCTGTATCCGTCTGCTGTGGTTGGATTTGCCGCTTGGCAATGATGAGAGAGGATGGCAAATATGGAAAGGTCAACAATGAAAAAAACAGGCAGTTCAATGAAAAATGGATATATGAATTTGCCACCTCATACCAGTCTTAAACCGGTGTGCCAAATGACAACTGCAAAGTTTCTAATATCATGTCCAAGCATGAGTCAAAACATGCTAGCTTTAGTGCACTGAAGATAGCATGAAGATAATGTTATCATTTTTTTCTGATAGATAATGATATTCTTAATGTTTGATTGTTTTGTCATTTTGCAAAAGTGGTCCCCGGGCAAAGCAAGTTAATTATCTCTAACCTATGAGATGCACGGAGACGACCTGCCGAGTCAGATTTTCTTTCTTTCTAAAAACTATAACTGACACAATACACGAACATTTTAGTGGAAAATTAAATTCTATTATTCTGTTCTATTAAGATTATGTACCAGAGGGAGCACGATCTCATGTGATCTCTGAGACGAACCAACATGGAGACTGACGTGGTGCAACAACTGGCTGTAGAAAAATCAGAAGGCTAAAGGAGTCTGGATGAGAAATAGTTTGGGAGACGCGCTCAACACAGGTTTTTTATTCTTCAGCTGGAACAAGAGGTGAGATTTTAACTGCCAGTCTGTCAACAGTAGAATCTGTCTGGCTAACATTAGCCTGTAGGGCTAGAAAGTTTTGCATTGTTTGGCAGCACCGTCAGCTGCTCAGCTGCTCCGTCTCCTTAAGACTCGTCTTTCTTCTCTTTATCCCGTCTTGGAGTCTATCACTCCTCACTCTTTAATGTCAAGGACATGTCGTACATGTGTGTGTGTGTGCAGCAGTGATGAGCGGTGTTGGCTGTGATGTTATTGTCTGTGTCACTATGCGCATGATATGACCATCATGCAGAGCAGGCATGTTAATTTGACTAGTACAGAATCAGATATCTGACCTTGACGGCTGATCAAAAGTCATGGCTGGTCAAGCTGAAAACTGTCCAGTTCTGGTCTCTGGCCGGTCAGTTGGTGCGTCCCTACTCATCTTATCAATCTATTTTAGGCTACTGTGGAAACTTGGTTTGCAACAAGGTAACATCATCATTGTTTTTGTATTTAATCATATTTATACGTATAAGTAAACTTTTAACAGTAAACATTTAATATATTGTTCAATTTCAAGTCCAAATTTGCCTTCACATTAACAATAAATTGTTCTGTAAAGGGACAGTTCACCCCAAAATAATGGCCAGTTACGGCTATTCATCCATCTAGATTATTTTGATGCGTGTTGCAGAGTTTTGGAGATACAGACTTGTAGACATCTCTGCCTTCTCTCCAATATAGTGGGACTAAAGGGCACCTGGTCTGTGGTGCTCAAAACACCAAACAAACTTAGAAAAATTCAAAACCTGTGTCTCTTTGCAAAAATCATCACGGTTACTCAAGATATATCCACAGACGGTGTTGTGAGCAGTTTCATGTAAGAACTAAGGATGTACTCTACATGTCATTCAATATTTAAGTATATGGATTAAATATTTAGGCCTTTAAGATGTTTATAGGCCATATAAGGTATATAATAATGCCAGAGAATGTGCAATATGATGCTGTGGAAATAAAGCTTTGATTAAAGAGGGGGAAAAGCACATTTGGTATTGTTTGGTATGAGCATTTATATGATTCTTTTAATGATGGTTAATTGATTAATAGATTGTTAATGTTACTAATGATCAATTAAGGAATGTGCTTACCATTTGCAACCACACTAGGAACTATCTTTCTTTCTGCAGTAAAATCTACCAGAACTACTTTCTACTAGAAAGAAACTGCTCACAACAAGGTCTGTGGATTATCTTGAGTGGCTGTGATGATTTCTACAGAAAAGACACTGGTTTTGAAGTTTTCAAACAGATTTTTTGGTGCTTTGAGCAACACAAGCTGAGCGCCATATAGTCCCATTACATTGGAGAAAAGGCAGACATCTGAATAACCAATATCTCCAAAATTCTGAAACTCACGTTAAAAAAATGCAGATGGATAAATAGCACTAAAGGGCAGGAGAAAAACATTAGTATTTTTGATTTGGGGGTGAACTGTCCCTTTAAACTCATCAACAGTCATTTTGTGCTTCTGTTTTCGTAAAGTATCAGTCCAGGCGTTGTTTTTGGACTGGTACAATTTATATAATTTCAGCACTGCTATAGGAAAAAAAACTAAAAATACCCAGCAATATTGATTATACACAAATGAAAACATACCAGTAGATCCCTGTAAATCTCACACACTGGCCCTTTATAAAACAGCAATTAAAACTACGAAAGCAAATAAAAACTTGCAGTCTGGCTGCTTACATGTTACATCTTAACCTTCACCTTTTTTCTGACAAAAGAAAAAGTAGCAGTGCTACTGTACTGTCTGTAACCATTTGTTGATGGAATGATTGTGGATACATGGATAAAAACATCTGTAAGTCTTTGTGAAATGAGAAAGGATGCTGCTCGGCCTCAAGAGTGCTCACGTCTCGTGGATGCGCAGAGGACTTGAAGGTAGGCTCCTTTGTGTTAATCGACAATTTGAATTGATTTGATCGCCGCCGTGGTGACATCATTCACAAATGTGGTCTTACTCATCCCTTGCTGCAGGACAAAGAGTTAAATATAAATCAGTGTTCCGCCTTAGTAATTACGCTGAAGTTTCAGTAAGCGACACACTGACAGACTTGTGGTCTCAGGTACGCTGTGCTCATGGCAATGTCATAACAAAATCATCCCTTGTACCCTCAGAGAAGATTTATTATGCATCTCACTGTATTATAATGCATTGCATGTGCTGTCCAATGTGTGCAACCACAACGTGTCCAACGTGTGCAAACCTGAGCTACTAGATTCCTCAGGTGTATAACTTTGGTCTCTCATTCTCATTCACAGGGCATTCCCTGAGAACGCCGCCTAATCCATCAATCTGGCTCCCTGTGTTTCTCACAAATACCTGAGAGAGGCGTGGAGTTCTGAGCTGAAGGGAGGAAACACAGAGGACACACCCAAACCCTGACAGGTTTTGGCATTCAGGGTTAAGCTTCAACTCACCTTTTTCAGGAAGTTCTGCAACTCTTTGTCTGACCAGAGGTTGTAGAGGAGCAGACTCGCAGCTTTCTTGGATTTAGGGAAATATCTGAATGGAGGGAAAACAATAATTAAACTTAAGACTTGTGGAAATCTAACATGCATGTTTGAATCCCTGATGACTCATGGGTATTTCCCGCACGTTGACTAATCTTATCTATTCTTATATGCGGGAACTTTCTCTCTTGGCTCACATGTAATCTTACTCGTTTTGGCTGAGATCTTTCAGTGAGTTGATCAGATTGTAGTTCAGCAGGTGTTTGCCCGTCTCTGGGCCCTTCATCAGCAGGCAGTTGGAGGTCTGGCAGGCGATGGCCAGCGTGTCATCAGACTCATTCCCTTCCTTAGTGCCTGCGCTCAGGACGGCCACCAGCTCCGGGAGCGCTTTACGAGCTTCAGTAACAAGAGAAAATAAAACCCACTGGCTGTTTAACACAAGCAGCCACTTGTAAGAATTGTAAATGATCGTTTGGGATAAAAGATATCAAGGAAATGATCCAAATCTGACATCTTCTCTGAAGCAAAAAATATTGTAGATTCTAAAAAACATTGTTAGATTGTCTTATTTCATATATCTTAGTATTTTAGCTGCTTAATCATAATTGTGTTTAAGGTAGGTTGTAACAAGCTCTATATAATATAATAATATAATAAGCTTTAGTTAATAGTAATAAGGCTCTTATAAGATGCTTATTAACATTAATATGTGCTAATAAAACTATATAAGTGTTACTAAGAGCATCATAATATGTGCAATGTATTATTTTAAGACATTTATAAGCATTTATAAGACACCTGTTGACACTTTATAGACTGCTTAACAATGTTCATAAAAGCTTTATGAGTTTTTCTAACTGTTTATAACATCAAAAACATATTCATTAAGGTTATCTAACTTTCCTATTTATGTCACTGTTGAACCTTTACTAAGCTTTTTTGTTGCTTTATTAAGATAAATATATAATTTAATAATGCACTTAATAAGGCATTGTTCACCTTTTAGATCTTGTTGCTGCAAAAAGCATAATTAACTGTTAATAAGTGCATAATAAAGCATAATAAAGTTTGTTTTAGTCTTAATGAAGCAACAAAATAGCAGTGCATAAACTGTTAACAGATATCTGTTCTTATAAATGTTTTATTATCTTTATTATTATTTATTATTATTATCTTAACAGTAAACATGTTTATGATACTGTTATTTACATATGCAGTTTTATTAACACATAATAATGTTAATAAGCATCTTAGAAGATCTTAGAATTACCTATTAAATAACAATTATTCATCATTTTTATTTTTAAAACATGTGGTTGAGAGATGAAACAGTTTTCAAATGAAGAGAGGTAGTGCTTTATATTATGGGCATTGTAGTAAGTGGTAGTTAATAGGTAATAATGGTAAGATGTTTATTAACATGATTATGTGTTAATAGGACT
The DNA here is from genome assembly GCF_056507025.1 of Lutjanus erythropterus. Lineage (NCBI taxonomy): Eukaryota > Metazoa > Chordata > Actinopteri > Lutjaniformes > Lutjanidae > Lutjanus > Lutjanus erythropterus. Next base: position 36,160,623 of record NC_139318.1, on the reverse strand, counting down.
AAAAAAATGAGTATTAATAATAGCATCATAATGGTTATTGTTAGTTTACGAGACATTTATAGGCACTTATTTGAAATTTGTTACCAGTTTATAGACAGCTTAAGAAGATTAATAAAAGCCTTCTTTAATTGTTCATAATAGCATCACAAACAAACAGATTTATTGAGTTTCATTAACTTGGCTATCATGTCATTGTTAAACCTTTACTAAGGTTTTTTTTTTTGCTGTTGTTGTTGCATTTATATTAAATATAATATGCATGATAAAGTATGTATTAATCTTAATAAAGAAACAAAAACAGTCCGAACAGTCTATAAACTGTAAACAAGTTTCTAACAAGCATATAAATGTCTTATAATCTAACAATATATATGTTTATGATGTTGTTATTTACACATATAGTCTTAGTAAAACATAATAATGTTAATAAGCATCTTATAAGAACTTGTAAGGGCCTTATTACCTATTAACACCTATTACCTTTAGTATAAAACATCACCACACACTTCAAGTTTTGTCTTGCACCTGCTTCTTACCGAGGGCATTGTGCAGGTTCGGGTTCCTAGTCAGGTTTCCCACCAAAGCCACTGCGTTCCTCTGCAGGTTGACTTTTTTTGACTTTAGAAGGGGACTGAGAGTTTTCAGACCGTTCAGTTTCTGCACAATCATCTGGCTCATTACACTGGAGACCTGTGTACACAGATAAGCATTTAAACCAATCAGTAAACACTAAGTTAAGAGCATACATGTATAAAAAAACTAATTTTGAGTTGATTTTAAAGTTTTACTGGTAGGAAATATATCTAAAATGACAATTTAAAGGAAATGCAAACTCCTTAAATCAAATCTTAGCAGAGGTTTTTTGGCCTCAGTCAGTATGTGATACATTACACATTTTTTCTTACAATGCCTTCATGTGAGGTGAGGTTCTGCATCACTCCACAACAGGCTTCCTGTGTTTCCTCTTGCTGGCTTGAGTCAAGCAAAGACAGGTAGCTCTGCAGAGTTTTGGAGTGAATCAGCCAACCTGCCCCCTGAGGCTGTGGATCCTCAACGACAGGAAAGTCAAAGTGACGCTGGACAAGACAGGGGACAAGTCATTCTTAACATGCAGCAGTTACAGCCTTTACTTTTAGGGAAATGAAGAATTCTCCTGTATGATTCTTTGGAAAGAGGATTTATCTGAACTATCGGTAAAACACAGAGTGCCACAGAGTTCAGCGCCAACATGTAACACATGAAGGCTGACATGTGTTTATTCTTGTGTAAAGTTTAAACATGACATAAAAGGCAACACCTTTGACAATCAGAGAACAAAGTCTCACATAATCTCTCTGAGCCTTTGAGAAGCTGGATCATAATTATAACTGCCATAATGCTGGTGCAGTTGACGAACAAGTCACACTGATGAACAGGACTAATAACCAGCAGCACACTGACGGGTATTTGTGGGTTCTGTCTGTCTGATTCACTGTTAAAATCAACGGTAACCCACAGGTATCAGTGTGTATGTGGTCATGTAGCTTTTGTGTGGAAAAAAACACAACAAAGGCAGCGATATCTGTGTTAAAATGGCTTTTTCTTTTTTGTTCGTCTCACCTCCTGTTCTGCTTTGTTCTGTGGACTGAAGCAGCCGATGGGGCCGGTCTCTCCCTGGCTGTTGGTCCTGCTGACAGGTTTGGCCAAAGCTGTGATCCTGCTGAACAGAGCCGGCGCTTCGGCCTCCAGCTGGAACGTCAGGTTATGCAAGACGCACACGCAGTTTTCTACAGACTGTTACGACAAGTAGAACAACACACACAACAAGAGAACGTGTAAGACTCGGAATAACGTGTAAATGTGTGTGTGTACCTCAACATGACGCATTCACACAAACATAAAATAATGACTTCTTCACACACACATGAGAGGGAAATTTCTTAAATTTGCATTTTGAAATTAAAACTGAAATGTCAAAAATAAAGTTAAAATACCATTTTGACTTGCTGCTCAGCATGGTATCTCATCTGCACTGTAAAATATTTAGATATTATTATGATTATTATTCTCCTATGATTCATTTTTTCTTATGCTTGGCACTTACATGTAAAGTTTGACTTTATTCTTAACACTTCAGCTTTATTCTCAAAATAATAATATAAATAAATAATAATATAAATAATATATATAAAAAATTAAATAATCTTTTTCCTATCCATACATATTAAATTAGAATGAAAAGATATGCTGCTTATTGTGCATTCAGATATTTCATCAATAATTAAGCTGTAATACAGTAAAATCATGATTTAATATTGTATTTTTGCCATGTGAAAGCCTCCATAATGTCCAGATTCAAAAATATTGCCAACTGTACTGCATAATAAACACTGTAACCATGATTCTTAACTCATTTTTTACACAAATTTGCACACAAATAAAGCAAACAGGTGATTTAAAGACAAGAGCAAAATAACAATAGAAGCTGTTCAAGTGGTTTGTTTTGTTGTGTCAAACAAAGCAGTTATGCTGCTCTTAAAGTCTTACTGGTGACAGATAATCATTGCATTTAAATTATCCACACTACTGTTTAATATTGAGCATTACAGGCCTGCAGTAAAATGTAGTAAACATGTAGTAAAATGTTTTTGGGAGCAAGCTGTGAAAAAATGAGCATACCATACTTTTAAAACAACTATTCTCTCTACTTTTTACTGGAGTGTGTGGAATCCTGAAACAAATTATGAATAATAAAAATGTTAAATAAATAAATTTCTTAAAATTCCGAATAATGAATATGAATAAGTTATCTGTAGATAAAAATATCATGTAATGTTAACATTTCTTTTTAGCTATGTTCACTCAGAACATAGCTTACAATAGTTTTCTGTACATGACTCAGCTGTACCTTTTGTTAGACTAGAACTACTCCAACAAACAAAACCACAAGTCAGCTACAGAATAGCAACGGCTGGTTAACTGCAGCTTCTCACTGTGTTGACACAGGGTTTTGGTATTTTTTTTGTACATGTTCCATGTTGTTTTGTGCATGTGAATGAAGGAGAAAATGAGGCAGAACGCAGTATGAATAAACATTTTTTTTTCTCACGCTCACCTTTTCATCTGGTCTTCCTGCTTCCACACAGTCTTGAACATATCTGACCAGACAGTCGATCAGACCACGACACTTTCTCATCGCCTGTCTGTTGCTTTGCTTTGTGCTGCTCAGGTTTCTGTACCAAAAAAAAAAAAAAGATGTTATGTTTTCTGGCAAACACATACAGCCTATTTTATGACGATTAATTTAATTTTAAGTTAATTTATTTAATAATACATTAGGCTTATTCATTGTTCAGGCTGAGACAACTATGGAAAAGCCGTGCAGGAAAGATTGCAAGTCGCAGAAAATCTGAGACTTGTCTGATATCAAGTTCGCCTCGCCTTAAATGTAAACAATAGCACTCTTGTGCAATAAGGGAAACAGTTGAGTCCAACAATTGCAGCTCTCCAGGAAGTTGTTCAAATGTCTTACATTACAGCTATGTGTTTGCTTTTGTAGTATATAAGATTAGAACAGTGTTTAACTATTATCATGCTAATAGCACCTGTAACTGTGGTTTGATCGATGATGTCAAACATTTACATCCACACTTTGAATAATTAAAAAGCCTTCAGATTCTGCTGCCTGATGCTCCTGAAGGTCTTTTTCTAAAATCAGCCACTAAGACAAAAAAGCTTATTAAATTTTATTACTTGCAGACTTGTAATGATTTGGAAAGACGATGAAGGCTCAGGCTCTGATCAGCAAGAAAATAATGGCAGATAAATATTAGAAACAACTGTCAGGATAATGGAATACATGCAAGCTCACTGTTACTGTAACATGACCAATTTCCCCCCAGGGATCAATTAAGTTTTCTTCTGATTCTGAAACTCAATACAGTTCGACAGCGGCACAAACTACAGCTTCTAAAATGACCTCAAGCTCAGTCGACATCCCTACAACTAAGTAACAAAAGCTCAAAGGCAGGATTTAATGCAGAGCTGTTGTATTAAGCTTGTGAGCTTTAAGTCTTGGGGTTCCGGACCAGTTAGGAGTTTAATCAGTGGCATGAGACACATCTGGGCTGATGTGTAGCATGCATGCATATTAAAGCCAGAGCCAGGCCTTGGTCAGATCACCCTACACACCTCTGCATTGTGACTTTTGTTTCATTGTTCTTTGGTTTAACAGCACAACACCATTGTAGCACATTTTCACTCATCCATCCCCTAAACTACTGACTTGACAGATTTCTCCCATCTACTTGTTTGTGATTATTTTATTTAAAAAATCAAAACCTTTGTGATTTAGTTTACCCATGTCTCCTGTTTTTGTTGCAGTCTAACGCTGCAATCAGTTGCGAGTTAGAAGTCAATATTTCCATTATTTCCGTCGTTATTCCCAATTTCCAATCTAAATGCGTCCAATTACGCCTGCTCTGGAAAATGGGGACGCCTGCAGCAAACTGATGTTTGTAGGGCAAGTCTGAACTTCACAAGCTCCAACAGCTGATTAGCATTCTTCAAAAGAGACAGGAGGAGTAGGTGAGTACCACACGCATGTAGAAACATCTACCACGCACAAATCAATTGAATGGAAATGGGAAGGGCAGCTACAAAGTTGTTAGAGCACATTTCACAAAAAAAAAAAAAAAAATTCCAACATGGATTTCGGACTTGAATGACTCTTGCTTTAGTTTTAGTAAAGTGTTCCTAATAAACTGGCTGCTGAGGGTCTGTCATATAATGATATTCAATCTTAGTAAAACATTTCTTTCACAGGCTACTTAAGAGTAAATGTTGCTCAAAACATTGTCCCAAATATATCCACTCTACTTTTTTTGAGACAATAAGTCAGCCTATCCAGTACTGTCACATTATTGTACTATTAACTTATGCTGGTTCCAGTCTATCATGTTCATTTTCAATGTTAGTTATTTGCCTTTTTCCAGAGAAACCCGTGTAATGCTGCCATGCAGACCAAAGAGAAATTAGTCATGAATCAGTCGCTGGCGTTGCCGCGTTCTCTACCACACCTCCACCACACCCGTGACATTTACACACAGAAATCAACTGCTGACAGTGTTCAGAGTTTTGAGTTGTAATCTGTAAAAATTTAGGCAGATTCAGAGTGGGACTGAAAGCAGTAGAATTAGACCTACATGACATCCTCCTGACTAACGCTATATATAGCGAAACTGATGACTAATTACTGTGACTAATACTATGACTAATTCAGGCCTTTCAAACATGTTAATGCAGCAAACCAAGTCTTAACCAGTTTTGCATCACAAACCTTTTCTCATGCACACTGTCACATTCAAACAAAATAAGTCTCTACAGGAAAACATTCCTAAAAGCAAAGTTGTACACAGGCTACTGGTACATGTTTGATACAGTTGTTGTAATGCAGATATATTGGGCCTTACAGAAGCATTAAGGGGCAGTTCTCTCCAAAATCAAAAAATATCTATTTTTCCCCTGGCCTGTAATGCTATATATCCATTCATATTTTTTTGGTGTGAGTTTTTAGAGATACCGGCCATAGAGATGTTTGCCTTTTTTCCAGTATAATTAAGCTAAATGGCAGTTGGCTTGTGTTGCTCGTTTACTCAAGATAATTCACACGTCTTATTCTAAAGTTGTTCAGGTAGATCCTGCTGCAGAAGGAAAACAGTTCCTACATGAAACTGCTCAAAACGAGGTCTGTGGATTATCTTGAATAACCAGGTCATGATTTCTAAAGAGACACTGGTGCTGAGTTTCTCAAAAAACATTTTTGGCGCTTTGAGCACCACAAGCCGAGTGCCATCTAGTTCCATTATATTTGAGAAAAGGCAGGTATCTCTATGGCTAATGTCTCCACAACTTTGCAACTCACACCAAAAAGATCTAGATGGATAAACAGCGCTACAGCTAAGAGGAAAATTCTGTATTTTTAAATGTGGGGGAGAACTGTCCCTTTAAGATCCAGAGCCTTACAAACGCTAAAGCAAAGACGCTGACATGATCTCAGATGCTCAGTTAAATATTTTGCTTACCTTAGACAACCAGTGGCGTGATAGAAGGCCTCAGGGTCAGTGTCGGTCCGTTCAGGACCTGTTGTGTAAGGCAGGATCACACGCTCCATTAAGACGGGCAGAGCGCTCTTCAGCAGGTCTGGCTTCAGGCTGTCGACAGAGGACAAATTCCACAGCAGACCTGGAAAGAAAATGGAAAACCCTGTTGTTTGAGCACCACATCCATCAAATATTCATTCACTGTCTGTGGTAAAAATATTTTTAAAAATCTCAATGATTTTTAAAGGTTTTAAGGTGTGTTTAATTATCCAATCAAATGTTTTAACTGGTAACCGAACTAAAACTGGACTTTCTGGATGTCTACAATGTTCAGGCGCAATCATTTTTTTAAAACATTTAATATGTGTTAATTTTAATCAGCATTTAACTTTATCAGTAGAACCGTAGCAAGGTTAAGCAATTTCTTAAACACTTTACAAAATTGAGAGGAGGAGCTTTGTGATTGACTGCAGGACCTAAACAAGTGGTTCTATGTCTGACTTGTGTGCATGGACGGATGAGTGTATGAGGCTGCATATTTCAGAGCGATAGTTTGTACCTGTCAGTTGTTTCTGTGCGTCTGCAGAGTCTGTATCTCTGAGCGCAGCCACAGCGTGTGTGATGCCGCCGCAGCGCTGGATCTCCTCCTTGTTGTTGTTGTTTTTAAAGGACAGGTTACGGAGGGCAGCCGAGGCCGTCTGACTGACTGGCAAACTGCTGCTGCGCAGCAGACCCACCAAGGGAGGGATCCCATTGAGTTTCAACGCCTACGAGACAAGAGAGCTTCAGGAGATAGCACAGCTGACTGAGACAGTAATTTACCACAAGCCTAATGACTGTGATTTATTACATATGAAGCATATAATTTCTATGTATTGTAACAATGAGCTAAACAACACTTCACTTAGCAGAGTGCAGGTAAATACTAGAATTACCACTGTGCAGTTGCACGACTCTGCCAACCGGTCAAGTTGCAGTTTACACCCATGTGTGTTCAGAATCACACAGCACATGAAGGAATTTAATAAAAGATATTAAGTGTATTTTTTGGTGACATGGAGGCTATCACCATACTGACAGTGAATAGTATTCAGTGAGAAACATGCTGTCTTTGCTTAGAAACAATAGAGGACTGATAGAGGTCCATTTGGACTCAAACTGATCAAAATTTTGTGGTCAAAGGTTCCTGTGACGTCACTAAACAAGTTTTTCACCATATGCTAATTATGACAAAATTGCACACAAATATCTAATAGGATAAAATAATGAAGTGATGACCATTTATATCCAAAAGGTCAAAGGTCAACTTCACTGTAACATCATAATGTTCAGCTCTTTATCAGTCCCCTGCACTCCTCTGTAAAAATAGTCTCTGAGAGAAGACAGCATGTTTGTTGCTGGAAATTATTCAAGAAAATCAAACATTTAGAGTGAGATTTTCCATTTTGACAAAAAGTACACTAATAGCTTTTATTAAATTCTTTCAAAGTCTTCACTACAGACACAGACGGACATGAATGTAAACTGCACCTTGACTGTTGGCAGAGATTTACAACCACAAGGCTGTAATTCTAGTTGATAATATTTAGGGCCAGGAGTTTAACAGCAGTCAATGCATTTTCACTCTGTAATAACCTCTACATAGTAGTTTTCATTGTTAGTGGCAGGGGCCCCTCCCCCCCGCATGGGATTCAAATTACTGTTCCATGCATGAGGGATTCACAGAAGTCTGACATTTTATCTCTCTGATATCAGCCTCACTGTTTGCTGTTCGTTTCCCTAACACCATATAAGAGCTGTGTTACTGCTGATGCAAAGGGAACTTTTCCTAAACTGCTTCAAATGCAAGCATTCATCTGATGAAACACAGGGTAGCTTTTATTATTATAATAACATAAAGGGTTGAAAAAAAAGCTCTTCAGCTGAGCTGCACCAGCAAGAATTAATTTTTAAACCCAATTAAAACACAGTTTATCTTTAAATTATGTTGCACCAAACTCAGTTTAGTTTTTACTCTAAACCTAGATTTAATTGAATCATGTTGCACCAAAACTTTAAACTGTGATGCAGTGTTAACTTGTAACTTACACTTGAGGAAGTTTCATGTTTAAAATACCTGCCTTTTTGAGACTGACTAAGCAAAATAATCAAGTTCCTTGAAGAAAGTTAAGGGACAGACTCAACCAACTGGACCATTTTAAGATGCTGCTGAATTTGTCTCAAGATACCGGTTCAGCATTGAAACTCTTACTGAACTGAACAGAAACCAACTGTCAAACATGGCAGTGAAAGAAAGGCAGCTGTATCAACAATGCTCCAGCTCCTGGTGCCTCTGAGATTTTCCAAGATTTGTGGCCCACACAAATCTTTATTTAGCCATTATGAGCCATTAATTCAGTCAAAAAGTTTCTCTAAAAGGAGAAGAAATAAGAGTTTCTCTGCCAAACCTTCATGAGTAGGTTACTATTTTTTTAACTAGCCAGCAAACCATTTACCATTAAGCTTAACCTAACCTATTATATAGCCTACTTACTAAGTCCCAGCAGCATGTGCATTTATTTTTTATTTATTCATTTTAATTTGGAATTAAGCATCTTCATATCGATTAAAAAAATAATTTATGCTTACATCAATAAACTTATGTTTACTAAATGGAGATTAGTTTTCAATTGTGCAGCTGAGGTCTCTTGATTTACTGTTTTTATATTTTGTTTTGCTAAACTCTGATTAGAACTAATCTTAGATGAAATTAATCATGATGCAATACCAGCAGACTTTTGCCCTGGAGCCCCCTAACAAGACCTACTGTGAAGAATATTTAACTTCAAAATGAACGTACACACAATAAAATAAAAATCTTGGCTGGAGTTTTTACTGGTGTGTGTTGTGTTAATAATAATGAATTCTCCACTCACTCTCATGTTAGCCTCAGGTGAAAATTACAAGCAGTCTGACAACATGATAAGACAAGAAGACAAACCACCTCCTCTTTGGCCTTGTCGTCAATGAAAGTGTTGTGCTGTATGTAGGAAGCTCCGCAGTGCTGATACATCTCGTCATGGTTGGAAAGATACTCCACAGCCTCCTTCATGGTGATGTCAGCAACTCCACTGTTGCCAGCTGACCTATAAGAAAAAAAAAACAATCTAAATGCTACTTAAAAGTAGGGCTGCACAATTCGTGCTATAATGTGAATCAACACTTTTATGAAATGAGATCATGATTCTCTCACACGATTCTTATTTTTTTCAACAAAAACATCTACTGCACTCTTAGATGCTCAAGTAAAAAAAACACATCTGAGATCCTTGCTGTTTAGACAGGGCTTTAAACAGACCACATTATCACACAAGTTATAAAAGCTTGACTTGAACATAAAGTGCTGGACATAAACTTAAAAGTCTATAAATAAAATATTTAGCATCTTTCAGAGGGGTGTGGGGTTCCACTGGTTGGAGAAACACTTGATATACTATCTTGCAAGATATACAAGATATACTATCTTGCATTGCAATATATCTTGCATTGCAAGATCATAAGAGAACTGTGCACAACTGCTAGTGGCAACTTAAGAGGCACCAGTAAAATGTCAACAGCACCAAACTGTACAGAACAGTAAGGTGGTACTTGGAGAGCTCAAAAGTTTGAGAGAACTGTGATTCAGGAACTGAGTTTGTTCCAGAACAAATAAGTCAACATGTGAATGCTGGTATGACATGAATGCAGAGGGAAATAGGAGCGAGTGAATCATTGTCATGTCATTTTTACAGTTAATCATGCAGCCATTAAAACGCACTGAAACATTTTATTTATATCATTTGAAATAAAGACAATGAAGCAATGAGGTTGGAGAAAAAAAGTTTTGACCCCACTCACCCGGAATCTCCTTTGCTCTTCGGAGCAGACTCTGTAACAGGAGGCTTTGAAGATGTTTTAGGTGCATCAACTTGGCTGCACAAGAACCCGGAGTTTGCTTTGGTCTGACTGGTGCCATTCATAGGGAGAGGCTGGAACTGGGGCTGAGGTGAAGGCTGGAACTGAGGTGGAAGAAGAACCTGAGACTGAACTTTACGCCGAGACTGAGGCTGAAGTTGAGGCTGGGATCTGGTGCTCACTAAGTACTGACTCTTGGACCTTTGTGTCATGTAGGTGCTCTTTTTGGAGGGTTGCCTCTGCGAAGCAACAGAGCGTTTGGGCATGGAGCGCTGCCAGGCAAAGCCAGGCTCACTGCGGCTGGTGTTGGTTTGACCGACGGCCACGGAGGCGCCAACAGGGGCATAACTGCTCTCATACTGATAGGTAGTAGCTATTGTGTTCCTCTTCATGCTGGATCCCTTAATGTTGTTGACTGCTTGCCAGTTCTTCTCTTGGCTGAGCTGCAGAACCAAAGAATACATGTGTTTGTAATGAAGCATAATCTTCCCTAATGAAGGCTAATTTCATCAGAACATGAGCGAGGAGCAAATCAGATTGTGAAACATCTTTTTGGTGTGCAGCCCTCTAGGCTTCTTTTAAGACTGACTGACGGCCTCCGTGGGAGAGGCTGGTAAACACATTTTTGTAGGAGACTATGAAACCGAAAAACCATGGAAGGATTTGAACAAGTTTTCGAGGAAGAAATCTGAGAAAGTTCAACTCAGGACAGCATTCTTCAAACCCTGTTTCTTATTATTGAAACTAGGCCTCCCACAATACGGCATTTATAGTGTCATAATAAATTGCGAAATAAAAATCGTGCTGTGTGAGAAAAATGTTTTGGTTTACTTTTTTCCCCTTGTCATTTTCGCATGTGAATTGAACTGAAATGATTGTGGAACTGGAAGGAATATTATTTTGTTTTGGAGATTCATGGGAGGGGAACATACAGACTGGATTTTTGGGTTTTCTGGGAGGGACCGTTTTCTCTGTTGTTGTTTTATTTTGCCTGCACTTGAACTATTAGTCGTTAGGTCAGGCTTGATTAGGTTATTGTCCACTGTGTGGAAAATTGTCTTTGGCTTCACCACAGTCAACACATATGACAAATAAGACAGGAGTAAAAAACAGTAAATTGACCCTTCCTAAGTCTCACCATTGCTCTGTGCTCCAACAACAGTTGAGCAAACTTAACTTGGTGTCTTAGTCAACATTATCCTCTTCCTAGTATTTTGAAACCTCCAAACTGGGACACCATGGATCACACTACACACGTTTTCATCACGATAATCAAAATTCTATATTTTAAATGACATTATCATAAATTAAAATAATAAATCAGAGAGAATTATTAGGGTTCATCTGAAAGTACTGGGGGTGAAAATAGCATTTAATGTGGTTAAAGCAGTTAAGTCAGTAAATTAGTGTGTGTTGACTGATAAATGCAGCTGATTATTACAGCTGTTCACACCTCAAAGTGAATGTTGAAAACCGGGATATTTTAGTGTTTTACAGTTATCTGTTAGGACTCAGGACACCCAGGTTGAAACCGGGACCGTCCCGGTCAAACTAGGACGTCTGGTCCTTCTCCTGTAAAAGCAACATACAGGGTCACATCTTAAGACAGCTACCATTAGCAAAATGCTAGCTAACTAGCTAGCTATCTCTAGCAAAAAGATAGCTAGATTATCAAGATAGTTAGTTCGTGTTCTGCTAATGTGAATCTATGTCGCTTTTACTGGTCCCCCAGCAACATCTTTTAACCATTTTCATAATTTGGAAGAGGCTAGCACATAGCGTATTTAGCATAAGTACAAAAAAGAAAGTTGACTAAGTTACCAAGCTTGTTCAACTGTCATTGGAGCACAGAGCAAAAACAGGCAGGATTTATGAAGGGTCAACACTTTAATTGAACTTGATAGATATTTCTAGTGACTTGTGGCCGTCTAAAGCACCTTCTTAAGGGGACTAATTCAAATCATGGGACTTATCACTCATTATATCATGAGCTTTCTACATATACAAAAACATACAAACACACTTGATAATGTGGAACATGAATGCAGGGTCAGGAGGATCAATAACAAACCATATCCTAGTCAATCATAATACACCTAACTGAACTGAGAGATATCTGTTGTGGTGATTTATTGTTTATTTGTCAATACTACATGTTTTGTTTTTGAGTATAGACTGGTTTCAGTGCAACATCATTAAAGACATGCTACTAGGGGGCAGGAAGCAGTGCTTGTCCACATAACCAGTGTTGCCAATAGATTTAGCGACTTTTCAGACCCTCTTAACAAATTTACCTCTAAAAAGCGAGTAGCGACAAATTTAGCGACTTATTCTGCCATCAGCACAAGGGTCTCTCTCCTCCTCTCCCTCCCTGGAGCCCTGCTGGCAGGCAGGAGGACATTAGTGTCTAGACAAGACAGACAAGACAACCCCAGACCCAGAAAAGCCACACCAGAGCGATTATTCTGGCCTAAAACAAGATCTCGCGAGAGTTGCAAATAAAGGATTACCTTCTAGATATGACCTAAGAAAATTCTGCAGAAGATGAACTTGACACTGCAGCCTGTAAACGTGCAAATAGTTTGTTTGAGCTCCTCTCTCACTCTTTCTCTCTACACCTTTGGCTTACTGTGTTCCTGTACAGAGCAGATCTATAGGTAATGTGCTAATTTCTCACCATTACTGTCTGAGTCATACGTGATGAAAATATTGTTGGGCGCTAACCTAACTGGCTCTCCAAGCAATCTATCAAACTGTGACACAATGATGCATTACTTGCATCACATGCAACACTTTCACTCTTATTTGCTGGGAGTTACAACTCAACTCTTACCACAAAAGATGAAATCACCCCCTAAGTTCTAAATAGGACCAAAATCAGCCTAAAAACACATCATGTGTGATTTGTGCAGAGTTGTAGAATGAAAACTCGTCAGGCTGTCATCCATGCCAGCTACAGCCCTGCCTCAAATATCATTTTCTCTATGACAAACCTGTGATGATAGCAAAACCAGAAGAGTCACTCTCACTGGCCAATGTTATGATAAATAAAATAGTTAAGCTCAATAACTTACTGTATTAGAAATGCCATTTCCGAAGAAGACACTCCCATTTGATGCGCTCGACAGTGACTTTGGGGCATCAACAAACACAGAGTCATATACAGGGCCTGCAGGGAAATGTGGAAGGTTATCAGCTGTTATGTGTGCAGACCTACCTGAGATCAATGACATTAATTTATTACTTTTGTCAAAGGAATCCAGAAAAACTGTCACCTGTTCCACAGTTCCTCATGACAAGTCTGATCTTTGGTTTAAATTCAAACATGTCTGTCTATGGGTTGCAGAGTTCTTGAAACCTTGTATGAGCAGTTTCATACTTTCTTTTTACCATAAAAAAAAGAATGAAGTTTCTACATAAAACTCCTCACAACAAGGTCTGTGGATTATCTTGAGTAACCAGGTCATGATTTCTTGAAAGAGACATTGTTGTTGAGTTTTACAGATGTATTTTCAAGCCGAGTGCCATTTAATTCCATTATATTTGAAAGAAGGCAGACATCTCTACGGCCAGTATCTTCGAAACTCTGCAACTCACGCCAAAACTATCAAGATGGATGAATAGCACTAACCAGAGGAAAATATGTATGTTAGATTTTGTGGTGAACTGTGCCTTTAAGTAAAAACAGTGCATGTTCCCACTCCCTGCAGGAAACAGGGAGAGGGAACATAAACATGAACTGGTGAAAGTCTGTCTGGTTCCTTCTTTAATAGACATAGACAAGAATATAGAATATAGCCTATACATTAACACACATTTTTTTTGCAATGATCCCTCAGATATGCTGACAAAGATACATAATGGAGGCAGGATGTTGCACTACCAGGACACTGAAACAATAAACTTTCACCAGTGCCTTTAGTAATGCGAAGTAACTATATACTTAAAAACAAAAAATAGAGCAAAAATATACGTATATACTAAACTTAATTCGAGAAAAAGGGTTCAGCTATATTTAAAATGCTGCCTATAAAGCTAATAAATAAATCTACATTATGTTCTGTTAAAAAAAAGGACATATCGGACAACATATAGCCGCTGATGCCAATATGGCTGTGATAGGTCAGACCAGTATAATCGATCAGTTTCTCTGCACCACAAGAGGAAAACATTTAGAATCTTTGATTTATTTACTATCTGGTTGTACTAAAACTGATCAAATTGAAAAATACTGACCTTCTAAATATACTGTAGTAATGAAAATAAAAGTTTCTACATGCAGGCAGCTAAAACATCACCACAGTGGCAAAACTGTGTCTGCAGCCAGTATCCTCAAAATCACCAACCCCACCCAAATCTTTTTTTTTTTTAAAGTAAGGTTATCACATGCATTTTTTATTTAGTTAGTTACTATAGTTCATATTGTTAATCAGCCTTTCAGCATTATCACAGTATCAAAGACAATTGTCATAAAAAAGAAAAAAGATTTTGCTATTACAACAGGCCAGTTTAACTTAAAATGGAATAAAAATTTGAAATAAATCTAAAAAGAAATCCGAGCTAAAATCCTCACCCCATACATAAGTATCAAATCTCATATCTAAAAATGTAATTTAGGAGCCTGCACATATAAGGGATTGGTGATCTTCCTGTATCTATCAGTCCGACACATTGGGATGTTCAGCTAAAAAAATTAATTAAATAAATTCCCTTGAACAGAACTGCTTATAAACCCAACACAATTAACTCTAAACTCCAAATAAAATTCTTGGCCTTAATTTGTGCCTGTTTTCTCTGTAATTAGTACCAGATTAAATCATTATTTCCAGAAAATAATTCTATTGAAATTTCGGACCACTTGTATTAAACATTACAGGTTTATTTTTCCTAACATAATTGTCTAAATAGTATTTCTAAGCCATCTCCTAACTGTCAGGAATTCTTGTAGAGGAAATACTGAATCCTGGAGGAAAAGCACGAGAATCACTCAAAGAATATTAAAAGTTTTTCAGTGTAAAACTCTTTCTAAGATGCTAAAAGAGTCCTGCGTTGTATCTCCAGCCCTGCTGTGTTGTCTGCTCTTACTTGTTGGTGATAAAGAAGAAGATTCTCTCCTGCTGGTGGACTGTTTGGACTTGGTCCTCCTGACTGTCTGCACTTGTTCCAGGACTCTCTGTTGTCCTGAGCGGACCTTGTTGACGGATGGCAGAGCCAGAGACGTGTTGTCCACATTGTTGATGGAAATGACGCTTTTCAGCGGATCCAGACTCGTCATTTTTCTTCTTCTTCTTCTTTTTTTTTTTTTTTTTAAATCTGACGGTGAGGCCCGACAACAATAATATCCAGAGGAGGCTCGGAGAGGAAGCCCGACAGCTGCGGAGTGTTTGTCTGAAGTGATAAAAGCGCACCTTGCCCTGCCCTGCAGATTAGACCGCGCCCAGACACACAGGGACAATACAGAGACAGTAAGTGCACTTTCTCTCACGTGTCCTGACAAACACCACCACATCAACACACTGCAGTATGACTCAACTACAACACCGAAATACTGTACTTTTAACCACTTTATATCCATCTGACTGCTTTAGTTGCTTTACACATTAGGATTTTTGTATTCAAAACATCTAAAGAGCGCATAAAATGATAAACAGTGTAGCAGCAGTACTGAGGCTATTATTCCATTAATCAATTAGTCAGTTGACAAAATGAATTGGCAACTATTTCGAGAGTGGTTAAAGTAATTTCAAAAGCATCCTTCCAGCTCTACAGATATGTTCACCTGCTTTTACTTCTTAAGTAATTTTGATTGGACAAAGCAAAGATTGTGAAGGTGTCACTCTCTGGGTAATTGTGACGACATTTCTCACAATTTTCTTAATCTTTACAAACCAAATAATCAATCAGTTGACTGAGAAAGTAATCAGCAGATTAATCCATAATGAAAATAATCAAACACTACCTCCACCTGTCTTAACTGCAACAATAGGCCCTTAAATCCTGCTTTTACATTCATACACGAGTTATAATAATCAGATATATAATAAGACATTTTTACAAGTTCATAATTAACATTTTGAATGCAGGAGTACTAGTATTATCATATTATTATTAGTAGTAGCAGTATAAGTATTAGTATTATTATAGTATTATGAGTAAAATTTACAAAAATATCTACAGTAAGAAACTTGTTTGGCTTCTGTGACTGGTTTATTATTATATATGACATTGTTAGATTATTTATACTGATGCACCAGTGCTAGATAGTATTTTACTGCTGTAGCTGGTTGAGGAAAACTTACTTTTAACTACTATACTATATATGGTTTTTGATGTATTATAAATCTGTGATAATTAATGAAGAAATGTATTGTTTGTCATTTTTAATTTTAATTGAATTAATGTTTTAGGACTTTAATAAAACCATCTGAGAAGAGAGAAGAGGGAAACACTCTTAGGCCACAAGCCAAGAAGTTTGGTTTAATTTTTACAAATGCATTGTTTTTTATGTGGTTATCATAAATTGTTGAAAGTAAAATCTTAATCTGAAAAGTAAATAATAATTATAGCTGTGAAATCAATGTTGGAAAGTAAAAAGTACAACACTTCCCTCTAAAAGTTACTGGTTCAAGTAAAAAGTAACAGAAACAGGAAATCTGCCAACTTACCCATTTGCAGCGCAGCTGTGGAGCATAACTAAGAACATTTACTCGAATACTACCCTTGAGTACAATTTTGAGGTTCTTGTACAACACTTTATGAGTATTTTCTACAAATATTGTACTTTTTACTCCACTACATCTACTTGAGAACATTAGTTACAAATAATTTGGCATGTTCAGATTAAACAAAATATAATCTACAAAATTCACATGGCAAGTATATTAATTAGTCGAAATTCCGAGCTTCAATATTAAAATAATAAAGTGAAAATAGTTAAAATGCAATTATGTAAGATACATTATTCATAGTTGGACCTGTATGAAGAGTACTAATACTTTTTGGTACTTAAAATATATTTTGATGGTAATTTTTAGACACACAAAATTCTGAATGCATGAATTTTACTTGCAACAGGGTATTTCTACACCATGGCTACTTTCAGTTTAGTACAAGATCTGAATACTTTGTTCACACTGTGCATTTCCATAATGATGACTACTTTTTTTTTTTAATACATGATATATTTTTTAGTACTTTTATATGGGGATATATATATATGAAATATAGGCTACCTCAGGCTGTCATCAGCGCCATGATGCCACAATTATGAGCTTCAGCTACAAGTGTTCAAACAGAAAGTTGCACAGTCAGTACCCAAGAAACAGACAATTTATTATGACAGATAAGGAAGGACTAACACAGAGAGCCTCAGACGCGTAAATGTAGATTATAATCTGAATGAAGCGGTAATTGAAAGCGAGTACCCTCCACTTCAGGTGAGTTCAGACCTGTTCACACTGCATGATATTCTTCCTGATCTACCACAACTGCACACGCTGGAAAATTACACCATCATTAAAGTGCACTATAAGAAGTTATCTTAATTTATCTATTTCGCAATGATGTTAAAACAGGACAATAAAATAGAACAAGATAGGACAGAATGTAGGTAAAAAAAACTAACTCCAGTGGTGCGATGCAACTAAGTACATCTATTCAAGTACTGTACCTGAGTACAATTTTGAGCTTCCTGTACTTAACTTATATATGTAGTAAAGTATATCCATTTTATGTTACTTCATACTTCTACTCCATTACATTTCAGAGGCAAATATTGTACTACATTTATTTTAAACTTTATTTTTGAGTTACTTTGTACTCAGATTACTTACACAAACATAAATTAATGAAAAATTTCTGATGTATTTTGGGTTTTTACCACTCAACAGTATATAAAGTAATTTAAATTAGCTCCACCTTAACCAGCTGCAAAATGAGCCATTTTTTTCTGCACTTTTGGTCCCGTAAATATGCTTTAATGCTCATACTTTTGTACTTTTACTTGAGTAAAGTTGTGGATGTAGGACTTTTATTAGAAAAAAAGTATTTCAACACTGTGGTTTTGCTACTTTTACTTAAGTAAAATATCTGAGTACTTCTTTAACCACTGATAGACCTAACTTGAATTATATGTCAAACAAGTAAAATACAAATAACTTTTGTTGAAAATGCACAAGTGAAAATACAAAATCAGCTTCATATTTTACAAGTATTTTAACTGATCCTGCCATTCAACCCCTACCATTTAAATCCCGTTCTGTCAAACTTTTGGGTAAAAATACTGACTAACTCTTTAGTGACATTTTAATGATTTTTGGTGGGGACAGTAAACGACTCCAGAATTCAAGCTAAATTGAATTACGTGCAGGCTACCCTACATAAAGTACAACCCAAATTGTTGGGACATCGTGTAAGATGTAAATAAAAACAGAATGCAGTGATTTGAAAATCATTTTGATGGCATCATGGGTAACTGTCACATCTGTGAAGGCCGCATTAATGCTGAAAGGTACATACAGGCTTTGGAGCAACAGTTGTCATCCAGACACCTGTTTCAGAGATGCTGCTCTTTATTTTAGAAAGCTCAAATTCATTTTTTACATGTTACAACAGCATTGTTTTATTGTGAAAGTGTTCAGGTAGTAGACTGACCCGCCTGCAGTCCAGACCCGTCTCCCACTGAAAATGTGTGGTGTACTATGAAGCAAAAAATACGACAACGGAGACACCAGACTGTTGAGCAACTGAAGTCATATATCTAGTTAGAATGAGAAAGAATTTCACTTTCAAAACTTAAGCAATTAGTGCCCTGAGTTCCTAAACACTTATTGAGTGTTGTTGAAAGAAAATGTGATATAACACAGTGGTAAACATGCTCCTGTCAAAATTCTTTGGAACATGTTGCAGGCATCAAATTCAAAATGAGTGTGTATTTACAAAAACAAATCTAATTAGTTTGCACATTAAACATCTTGTCTCTGTACTATATTCAGTTGAATATAGGTCAAAAGGTTTTTGCAGATCATTGCATTTGGTTTTTATTTACATTTTACACAACTTCCCACCTTTTTTAAAATTGGGGTTGTATATGTATTTATTAGGGAGGCACAATATGAAATTTTCTCAGCGAACACCTAGCACCTATAATTACCTGCTTATCATTGTCGATACTGCGATAAATTGACATTTTTTAAATTCTAGAATGAAGTTTACATAACCTGTAATTCATGGACACCTGAGGGTAAGAAAGGCTAAGCAAATATATGACACCAAAAACAAAGAACAGTTCTGACTCTTCAAATTATTTGTTTAGTTTTAATTTCATCAAAACACTTCATACTCTGTCTTTATGGAGCATTTTGCCAAAGAATTCAATTCTCTCAAATCAGATATTAGTATCGGTGAATCTATGCCAGTACCGATATAGACTGATATAGCTGGATAAGCCTGATATTTATCACCTCTTTTTAGCATCACTTGTATTTCTTATATTGAGGGATGTGTAGCTTTACCAACTTATTAGTGTTTGTTATTTTGATAACAAAGCCACAGCATTTTTTGGTGGATTATTACTGATGTAATCTCCACCAGGGAAACAAATGAATTCAAATGTACCACCACACCCATGGGTGCTCTGGCTCCACAGGGTGTGCATGTGCCAGCTGGCATGTTGCATATGTGTGCAATTTGTTTGTTTGTTTTTTCGTCTTTCACCTTTGCCTTGCTGCTCTAGAGCCAACCTGATGGTTGATTTGAAGCAAGAGTTGTTTTCATTTGAAAGTTTGACTGTCTCATGAGTTTATGTTGCCCTCTAGTGGTGAATGTGTACATCTGTTGTGTATCAGTGAATATGAGAGTTCCTACATCTTTTCCTGTATCGAATTAAAGTACTTTTCAAGCATGTTCAAGGTGCTTTTTTAAGCTTTTCCAGCACCTTACAGCTGTAGTTAATTACATATTTATGCATGCTTATATATATATATATATATATATTTTTTTTTTCACAAAATGATTAGGCCCTGTTTGATTTCATCATTGTCTACATTTCATTGTAACTTATTTAGAACCAAATTGTTTCATGATAGAATACTATAGAGCAGTGACAAATTAAAGGAAAACACCCAAAAGTTTCATGTTTCAAAAAATTTCATGTTATGGAATCCTATATAACCTGGCTGAGCCCATATGAAATGATCACTGGTTAATAACTTCAATTTCAATAAAATAATCTTCAAATTTTTTCATTTTTTTCATTTTCAACCCAGAGCTGACTGAAACAGCAACCTCCCTTCATAGTGTCATCTGGTAGCCCATTGTTCAGATGGCACACATCAATAAATCAACAAACACTGACAGATCACACAAAGTGTAGGCGTACGTGTGTGAGTGAGACTCAAGCAGAATCGTCTTCATTTTGTGGAAAATGCAAAAGCAATTAGGTTCTCTCCAAATTATTTTATTATAATTTATTATTAAGGTATCGCAATAACAATTTCAACCACTTTATCCATAATCAAAGCACATAAAAAAATCAAGTATTTTCAAGGATTTCCAGCACTCATAGGAACGTGGAATACTGTAATCATAGTCAAAATTGACAAAGCGCATCATCTGCTGACTCGTCACCTTTAATCAGAACCATGGCAGTCAGGAAGAATGAGAATTAATTCTTTATTATTGCTTTCATAATCATGCTCATCACAATGTTTTTCAACTGGAATGAACATCGGTTATCATCTGAAATCCTGCGATCTTCACAAAATTAAGAACTACTGAGTGGTTTTCCAACATCTTAAGTGAGAGTTAAGAATACATCTTAAAAATGAGCTGTTGCTGAGTTAAAACACTGTCATAAAGATGTGGAACATGGAGTCATTTCCTACCATACACAAAAGGAAGTGGTTTATCTGGTTAGTCAAGTAAGTGCACTGCACACTAAAGATATATTAAGTATTTGTAATTTTCTAAAGTACATGATGTGAACATGTCAAAAAATAGGTCAAAGAGTACATACAGTATATAACAGAATATTTTCAGCACATTCCCACTGCTGTACTTTGGGAAAGAGGAGTGTAGATTGTCTCTAACATAAAGAAGTGCAAGAGGACAGTGAAGATGATGACTGAGACATGAAGACAGAGCTTGTCCCTTTTCCTACAGTATATGTTCTACACTGAAAAGTCTTAACTGGTGCGTGAGGAAAGAAAACGTTACTGACCACAATGTAAACCTACAACCGTCTGAATGTGTGTGTCTTCCATGCAGCGAAGGCCGCAGGGCTACTTTCAGTCTGGATCCACTACGAGTGTGTGGTGGACTAACAAATTCACAAAAGGGAAGCATGGAATTGAAAACAGAAACAAGTGGTCCCGCTGAAACTACAGGTGGGTGGAATGCAAGTCGGACGTGAGGCTTTCGGAACGCAAATGGTCACGTTTCAGACCTTTCAGAACGGCAGTAGCACAGAAGTATCATACTATGTGACAGGAAGCATGTTTGCTGAAGTGCATAGAGGGAAATCTGGGGGTAAAAAAAGGCTCAACGATTATATAAAAAGTATAAAAATGTCAAAGCATGTGCCCTGCACTACTTTCAGAAACGTCCTTCAAAAACTCCTTCATTCAGCAGTACAAATCTAAATCTCAAGAGCATAAAACACATTCAGTGGATAAATGACTCCATCTTAAAGCTCACTTCAAAGGCTTCTTTCACTTTGACCCACTTGGCTCCTGTATTACTCCTCTGAGTCAAAGGCAGTGGGCTCCAAACCGTCTGGGGGCCTCCGCTGGGAGTTGTGGGGCTGAGCCAAAGGAAAGCCCCTGAGCTTCTCTTGGAGGCTGCCCACGGTCAGCCTCATCTGGTCTTCAGCCCCCTGAAGAGATTTCAGCTCCATGGTGTAAAAGATGTACAGCAGAGAGGTGGTCAGCAGGATGGCGAAGCACAATCCGGCCAGCATGTAGAAGGAGGTACGAGGGAAAGGTTGTTCAGCTCCCAGAGCCAGCCAGGGCACAGCAGCGATGGCAAGCTCTAGAAACAGCAGAGCCAAACCCATCACGCCGGTGCGTGTTGCTGTGTAGCGCATCCGCTCAGCACAGTGCAAACCCACTTTCACTTCAGTACGGGCCTCTGTCACAATGTCAACCAGCTCAGCCACCTTCCCTGGTGATGTCAAACAGAGAAGAAACAAAGAGGATTAAAAAAAAATCTTGCAAAAGTTTGTGGTTGATTTCAACACAGGTGTCATGGGTGTGTTTAACACAACACAAGTCAGTTGAACAGAGAAGTGCTGAAACTAAGACTACAGGGCCCTCCACACCAAGAATTATAACTATAACTCAAAATAAAAATACACTATTTTAAAAATCATTCTAGCTCAAGTGGACAATGAAGTCCACACAACAACTATAAAGATGAGAGTGACGACTGTGACAGTGAATAAATGAACAAACGAAACATTGACAGCCAATCAAAATCCACACCAATTTATAGCCTAAAACTTATTAAACTCTTATATAACGTAATCATAGACTGCTGATTAATTATAAATATAAAAGGTCATTTTACCTGAAACACACAACCAAACAGTCTTTGGTGTTGATGGGGTCTCTGAAGTTCATCTGATCCACACTGATGTCCTCTTTGACGATTGTCAGGATACCATCAAATTGACGTTGGCTCATACAAAAGTTTATGAATAAAATTCATCTTCAAAAGACAACTCTTGTAACAGAGTGTTGGATTCTCCAAACTCCTTTTGTCTTTGAAGAATTTTGTGAACCCCCATCCTTCTGTTTTTTCCTGTTTTTCTGGGCAACATCCAGCAGCAACACGCCATCAATATCCATTTTGTAAGCTGCTGACACAGTTTGGAAAGTGCAGCGTGTACTTTGTGCCACTGTTTACAGGGCGTTATAATTCATCAGTGTGGATGCTCACATTGCTTTTGTTACACATAATGTTTTTGGTGTAGACAGCCCTTAAGGGCAGGTTCATACCATTACCCTCTTGGTGCAGTTTGTTTGGGTTGATGTGACTGTCAGACTCGAACTCTGGTGAGGACCAAACAACCGCTCTCTGGTCCGCCTCAAAAGGGTGATAACTGAGGCAATCTATCATCCTTGCATTGCAACCAGACCTTTAGGTGTGAGCCCATCTAAAGTTTACAGCCTTGCTCTTGGTTCTGCAAGGCTGTATTTATGCCCCACTTGGACTGGATTAACATCACAAAATTATAATAAGTTTTCACTGCGCTCCTTGTTCATGTAACTCATCATTCTTCTCATCATTCATCATAATTTTAACCATGATGATGATTAAATTACAGGATGTGGTCTGTACTGGACATAGATATTCTGAAGTATTAGCCAAAAGAGATGACCAGTACCTACCTGTAGCTGTCATTACAATGGCCCATTTGATCAATTTTTATGGGTCTCACTCCCTGATATCTTATTTTTTTCCCCTTGTCATATTGGCTCCCACACAGGCCTATATGATGATATCAACATTTTTTACCTTGAAAATATTTTTGAGTTCTTCCATTTTAAGAAGTCAAATTTCACGCTGACCTGATGAAAGTTTGTTTGTCTAAAAAACGGAGGTAGGGATGAGAAATGACCAGCATAAAGGCTCTGGATGGGATTAAAACTGACCTGCACAGGTAATGTTAGAATGATGCCACCTCCTCTTGAGACATTAATCCCATCTGAATAAGCCTTTAAGCATAGCAGTGCTTTGAGCTAAATGCTAACATCTGCATGCTAAAATGCTCAAAACAACATCAACATACTGATGTTTTAACTTGTGTAATGTTTCCATGTTCCACTTCTTAGTTTAGTGTGTTAGCATGGTAACATTTGGTAATGAGAACTAAACACAAAGCACAGCTGCAGCTAAAGGGAATGTCATTAATTTTGCAGGTATTTTGTCATAAACGAAGGAATTGGACAAGAAAATATTTTGACCTGATGATGGTGCTGGATGGATCCTCTGGGGATCACAAATGTGTGAACAAAATTTCATGACACTCCATCTGTAATTATATATTTCAGCCTGGTCATGGATCGACTGACACTGACATCATAAGAACCACCCCTGCTAATATTGCCAGTAAAAATACCTCCATCAAAGTCCCGATTCTTTGATTTCCTGTCACTTTCAGTCCCAGTAGGAGTGTGAGTCTCCAGCCTCAGTTCGGCCGTCAGAGCTTCATGGTCGGAGTACGGGAATGGATGGTCAGGGACAGAGCCTTTGGTGGTGGACATGAAATCACAATAAATGTCCGCTTTGGAAGAACCCTGGAAATTTAAAAAAAAAAAAAAAAGGGAATGTTGCTTCGGGAGTCAAAATACAAAACGTATTCATGTGATGACTTCAACATCTAAATTAAAGATAAACATACAGCAGATGTGATGACACAAGGCTCTCACCCACCTTGAACAGGATGTAGTCAATTCGA
This sequence comes from Lutjanus erythropterus, assembly GCF_056507025.1. NCBI lineage: Eukaryota > Metazoa > Chordata > Actinopteri > Lutjaniformes > Lutjanidae > Lutjanus > Lutjanus erythropterus. The sequence goes on along the minus strand of NC_139318.1, from coordinate 36,136,152 downwards.
ATTCCCTTCTCAAAGGGAACAAGCTCCTTTTTACTGATAAAAGGGTTGTCGGCTATAAGAGTTATACCATCCTCACATCCCTGCAACAGAGAATTATTTTTTAACATTTATTTAAAAATAAAAACAGGAAAATGCATTTTTTTTTAATCATTACAGCCTACTTCTAGTTTTCATAGTCCTGAGCATTACTTCTGTCAGTTATGATGACATTTTACTGACTAGCTTGATGCTTGAGATATGGAGCCACAATGACACTGCTGAATATAGCTTTACAGTTATGCAGAACTACATCCCCACCAAGTATACTTACTGAAGTTGTGCATGCAAGATGGTCATCTTGCTTTTACATTGTTTTAAACCTGTCTGACTGCTAGCCATCTGTGCTGTTGCAAAGATGGCTACCACTGTCATTGTGTCTCATATTTAACAATCAACCCTACAAAATGCAAAAAACAATTGTGGGTAATTTCTAAGAAATTACTATAACTTGATAATTACCACCTAGTTACCATGAAATAATGGGACTTGGAAATCAAAGTGTTACCCGGCATTCTTGTTACAACGTACATCGAATTTAGCGGTCTCTAAATAAGAGTCTCGGAGTCCAGTGGAAGTCCTCAGTAGTCTGTTGCCGAGGTCCTGAGGGTGCATGTTGAGGTCACCACCTAAAATCACCAGATCTGCTCCAGCAGAGGTGTGGCTAATAGCCATAGATAAACACATTATTACCAGTGACACAAGTTAACATCAAGATGAAACTTTGCTGTGTTTAAAAAGCATTTTGTTGGTAAGAATACTATCAGACACTTCATGTTGTGACAAACATCACTATCACGTCACAACAGGTGAGGTTCACCTGAGAAAAATATGCAAATATAAACCAATATAAACAAATTAAGCATGAGCCATATTCCACAGTATATTTGCAGAACAAACAAGCAAAGAGATATTACCGAACGAACTGCTGCAGCTCCCACGCCTGAACCACTCTGTGAGGTAGATAAGTATCCTTGTCTCTGGAGTACTCTGCATGCAGCTAAAATTAATACACAGGAACAGCAGCACTTTGATCAATAACTCTATATGATAAGTGAGCAAGGCTGAGAGCTGATGTTCGGAAACCTTACATGAGTAACATAGACGTTAGCAATCAGGCTGCCGATGTTTAGGATGGCCATCCCGACAGCTTTACCCCCAAACCAGTCCCCATGGTGAGCCTGAGTATGAGCAAAAAATACAAAAAGTCATGAGAGAAAAAGGAGATATGTTATTCTGCAAAGACTGGTTGTAGGTATCACATATCCATGAGGGTCAGGCCTGCGTGAGAATGGATCCTGACTAGATTGCTGACTTGTTAACTCTATAAGCGCCTAAGTACAGCCAGAGATCCGCTGATAGGTCTCTATTAATAATTCCCAGGTCAAGAATAAAAACCAGAGGAGATCTGGCCTTTGCAGTCAGTCTCTCTCGAGTCTGGAACAATCTGCTGTAGGAAATAGGGCAGCTAACTCTGTATCCCTGTTTAAAACTCTATCAAAAACAAATTATTTTAGAATTGCATTTTCTTAAATTGTTTTTATTTTCATCTGTTTAGTTGCTCTGTGTTGTTGCACCCTGCATCTCTTGAATAGAGTTACATGAATTAAGTTGTGAGAATACTTTTTGGTAAAATAATGCTAATTTCTTTATTAATGTTCACTTTCATCAATATTTGTATACAGTGTACAACACAAAACACAACGTTCTGAGTCTCAGACTTACCATGTAAGGATAACCATTCAGTGAGTAGCGATAAAGAAATGTGTCGTGGATTCTGTGTTTGGAGAAAATGGCCAGTCCACTGCCTATGACCCCACTGCAGAATGACAAGAAAAGTAACACATGAATAAAGGTTGTAAGTCTCATGCTAAACACCTGCTAGAGTTTTTAGACCATATTTGACACATGAGCATAAACAACTAGATGTTTATTATGTAAATACATAGTTATATATACATATGTAGATTGCCAAACAATTATTAGAACATTCTAGCTGGGTATTGTAGCTCATACAAATGAACTCAACCCACCAATTCAAAGCGTGCAGAGCATTTAATTCAAGCTGAAATGCTAAAACAGTGCAATGTTATTTAGTTTTATCACTTACATCTAACTAACAGACTATCTCCAACCCCTACAGTAACAGAAGAGATGTAAATGTACAACTCTGCTGGGAACTATGACAGATAAGTCCACTTTGCTTCATTGGCAGTTAGAAGGAGTAATTTGTTTTTCATTGCATCTGTGCAGTTTATCAGCTGTCCATGGCAACGATGGTGAACACCGCCTTAAAGGTATAGCTTCCTTATGACCTTAGGCAGAAAACATATTATGCTTAATTTTCAGATAACTACATCATACATGCTCAGACAAGCTTAATTTTTGGTTATTTGTTATGCTATGTATGTATATATGCAATTCAAAGATTTTGCCACATTTTCTTTCAAGCTAGTTTGGTCTGAATGTCTGGATTTGGCACAGTTATAAGACACTTGGGGTGGAGCTGTCTTGCAGGCATTTATTTTTTTTATCATTCTCTTTTAATTTTTCCATACTTATCTAGATCTGGAAACTACTTAACTCAAATTCCATACTTTTTCATACTGCGTAGGAAGTCTGACTAGGGCCCGATTATCGCTTAATCAAATAACTTACATCCCTCACCATCATAAGTAGGTGTTATCTGTAGTAGATGTGAGAACTTATCTACTTGAGTTGACATTTTTGTGAGCTGCAGAGAGGATTAGAGAGGTAGAACCTTTTATTAATCTCAGTCTTATGCCTTGGTATGGAGGTCAAGAACGAATTAAGCCTCAGAAGTTAATCCTTATAGGTAAGGCCTAAGCTTCTGTTAAATTTTTCATATGGATCTATGCCATGAAAGCACATTTTTCTGACACTAAGGCACTTCAGGAACCTTTTGAAGATACGACATCTTACTCATAAATTTTAATCACAGATTGGGTATGTTCAGAAAAGATTGCACAGCAATCTTGAGAGGAGAGTAAAAACATTTACCTTTTGAAGTAATGAGAGTGAGGATGACTACAGGCAAGTTTTTGTTTCAAGGAGAGGTAGTCTTTCTCACTCCATACCTGAAAAAAATCACTGTGTCACTGGAAATGTAGAATACCAGGCAATTATAATATTGTTAATATGAGTTTAAAAGAAGATTTATGGCAGAATAAACTAAATTTAACCAAACGTTTAAGCTGAAAAAATCTATTAGATTAGTGACTCTGCAACTTCACAACATTGTAAGATGGCTTCTACCAACCTCTTGCAGTAAGACAATATCATGCTCTTCCTTGCACAACAGATCTCCAATCATGGCATAGCGCTGAGGACAGTGTTTGCTGAGGTAGCGGATCCCCCTGAAAAAAAAAAAAGGATGGTCAGCATGTCCATGTCTGCATGTGTTTTTATACATGTATCAAGACATAAAACTGCATTAAGAAACACTGCAAACCACAGTCACTGACCAGCAGTTTAGGGAGAAGACCCGAACACTGACAGAGTCTGTGTTAGCCATGCTAGATCAGTGGATGTGATGATGGAGGGTCAGATCAGGTGAGATGACTGGGACAGCTTCTAATGTGACACACAAAAGTTATTGTTAGGCTAGACATCGATTTTTTTTTTTTTACATCTAACCACAAATAAACACATTAGGTCGAATGTCTGACAGCACAAAACCTTCCAGCATATTCTTATACACAGTCATAAAAACAGGATCTATCAACATGTTTTGCTATGGAAAAACAAACATACATTACTAAAGGACAGCTGAGGATTTTTGAAAATATCTTGAGGAGCTTCATACATACTGAATTTGTTGCCATGGCTGATCATTTTATTAATATGTAATTCAGCAAGGAAAAGCAATAAGATAGATGAAACTTGTAAACCAAGGGCAAATGCACACATATGAACTGACTTCATAAAATAAAAACTTTATAAACTGAAAAGACACACAATCATGAGTCTCAGAAATAAGAATATGCGGAAAAAGACATAAAAATAAGCATTAAAAACAGCAAAGCAAGCACCAAAAATGCAAACCAAGCAGATCACATCCTCCTGACTAGAGTTCAAGCTGTGGTCCTGAAACTGTTTTAATGAATCAGCAAATATCGCCATTTTTAACTGAAAAAATGTATACAAATCTTAATTGTAGAGCTTCAACAATTAATTAATGAGTGACATTTTATGGCCCAAACAACTAATTGAGGAATCAAGAAGACAGTAAGCAACAATGAAAACATTTGCTAGTTGCAGACCTACTTAACTGTTCCAGTGGAATACACTATTAGATATCAACAGATGTGTTAGGTGTAGTCTGAAAATAAGCTACTATGTTTTTTAAAAGTGTATTATGCAAGATCTTCCTAAAACAACAACAACAACAACAACAACAACAGTCGACTCATAAAATAACCCCTTTTAATCATCATTTATGATCCACTAGAAGAGTGTGGACAGAGCCTCTGCCCTCTTCCTCTGTTTTCTTATTTTCACAATACTTTGCTGTGTTCAAGCTGCTTTATGAACCCCAAATGTCAGTATTTGGCAACCTGAGAATTAGATTCAACAATCAACCATTTTTCAGGTGCTTTTACAAACAGCAACTAATAATTCCCGCATATTCTTCCTTTAAATAACATGTTATAGCTGAACCGCCCCTTGCAGGCCTCAGTGTGTCGTGCTGTGGGAAAATGATTTTTGAAAAAAGAGACAAAGTAAAGGGGGGATTGCATTCACTCGTTTCTCCTGGGAGTGAAACAAAACACGAGCCCCGAACAGAGTGCTGACAGGGCTTTGCTCTGTCTGGAGATCAAAAGGGGGAAGCAGCAATGCAGCGAAAAGAAACAAGGGGCTTTAGGAAACGGTTGTTTTGAACAGACAAAAGCAAACAACATAAATAAAATAAACAACTTCCTTGAAATGCTAAGACTAACTTTAGCCAATAGTTGTACAATGGATATCCCATTCAGGGAGGGATGCTGCATCTTTCCCAAAGGAGTGTACAGGAAGTAGATGCTGCAGCCAGGTAACAGTGGCATCGACAGTGGATTTCAGCCTCAAATGAATCTTGACTCATTAGCTATGTTTACATGCACAAAGTATTCTGGTGTTTGCCCTTATTCTGGAAAAGAAAATATTCCTACTAATCCATTTACATGCCCACTGAAAAATACCAGTCTTCTAATATTCCCATTTACATGCAGCTGTCCATACTCTAATTATGGACACTTCTTTCTGTCAAAATAGTATTTCTTCAAAGTTTTGGACTTGTTCGAGAGTCATTTAATGACCTTCTTGAAAAGGCATTGCAATATTTGTGCATATCCACAAACATGCTGATATAAAAAGTAATGCTTTAAAGCTGGCGTGTTTCTCCCTCAGACTATAAATTTGAGGATTTTCTTTTGGGCACACATCTCTACCCAAGTCCTACAAACAGTTGGCATGTTGGTTTGTACACAGCGCAGAACAGAAGAGGTTGTGTGCCACAAACCACAAACCCCAACTGAGTTGCACATTCTGAATTTGCTGTTTACATGACCAAAGAATGCTCCTAAAACCAGAATAATACCAGCGTACCCCACATGTCTAAATCAGAATATGTTCCAGTCAGAACAAGGCCAAATGCAGAATATCCAGTCGGGACATACTGTGTCAAATTCAGAATACTGCCATATTCTGAATACTGGTGGGAAACTAGTGTGCATGTAAACGTAAACACGGACACTCTGGGGGGTGAAATGTTGTCGGGTCATTACACTGCATGTGCCCTGGATCTTCCACTGCCAAATCACCCCAGATTAAGTTACATGTGACCCAAAATGCCCGATGTTGTCTGATGGTGTTCTGGCAAGAAAATGCAGAGGTAGAGTAACGTTAGCTCGTAGACAAGGAGGATAAAGTTTTAGCTAATGCAAATGCGTCGACAGCTACACTTGCTAGCCCCCTGAACGCTCCCTTAATGTGAATTTTGATGAAACCGTTGGAACACCGTCAGCGTCATTATCATATAACGTTAGCTAACGTTATAATATTCAGGCGTTAATCACTGCAGGTAAACGGTTAACGTTAGATAGCGTCGGTAGCTGTCAAACGGCTCTAGCTAGCAGTTTGGCTCGTCTCTGTAACTGTGAAGCCCTTTGTTGCCTTGTTACCCGAATGGTTTGTTCATTAACTAAAGTTAACGATCATTTAACTCACCTCGTGAACCTGTTGACGTCAGCTGCCCTTAACGTTTTTGTCAGTTTTGGCTTTGGACCCAAAACACTTCCTGGTTGCGTGCCAGCTAACTGTTATTGTAACCGAGTTAGACTACGCTGTACCATTACATAGTCGGTTGATCAGCATCTCAGACAACGAACACTAACTTGCTTGTATTCAGTCACTTCTTCCATTGCTACGTCCTTTCCCAGCCCGGCGTGAAGTCAGTTGGGATAAAAATATTTGTCATGATGACCTCCGGTTGTAGTTTTCTCTCAAAATAAAACAAGGACTTAAGTTGCATCTGTAATTCAGTGACAGCGGCGTGCGTATAGAGCAGTTTTTAATGGGAGTAATAGTAACTGTAAATACTGTATTGCAAAAGCTTTAAATAAGCAAATGCATTCCTTTTTTGTACAAAATCTTAATTTGGAGGATTTTCACCGGATACTCGTTTCCGCTTTGAGTCTGCCGCAGCCGCGAGTAATTCTGGGAGCTGAAGTTTTTTCAGCACAACGCCTGGATAGGCAGTGGTGGAGGGTCGTCACAAGTCATTCATTCAAAACTAAACCATACTTCTTTGAAATAACAGAATTTTTAATAGCAAAATCTATACTATTATTGCTGCTACTACTAACGATAGTAATAATAATAATGATAATGTTTATATTATTTTATTTTTTATTTAGTACCTCTCAGGCTTAATGCCTCCCCCATTTATGATATATTATAAATTACATTATTAGATTGTCAATACTGATGACTCACTGCATATGTTACATATGTAACATTTTCACTGTTGTTCAGTCCAGGAATTTATACTGTGCACAACTAAGTCACAAATTAAAATGAAATGTAAGGACATTGCCACTGGTTTTGACCGAAAAGATGTATTGTCAAAACGATCTGTTAACTTTATGATATTATTAGAAAAATAGTCAAAAGTCAAAAGTCAAAACTTCAAAAATCCAAGCCATGCTTTTAAGTATTACCTTTTGATTATAATTCCTTAATTAAAACTCTAAAATGTTGTAAAAAAATAAAGATAGTATGTCTGCAGTTAAATTACACAAGGCTTTAAATGGACATTTAAATTGATTAAAGGGACAATTTACCTCATATGTATTTTAAAAAATACTATTTTTCTTCTGGCTTGTAGTTCTATTTATCCAGCCGATTGATATGGGGGTGAACTGTCCCTTTAAAATGGTAGAAAAGAAGAATTATTATTTTTTTATACACTGAATTATTTTTATTCATTCATTCATTCATTCATTCATTCATTCATTTTCTGTAACCCCTTATTCCCAAAGGGTCATGGGGGGATGGAGTTTTTATGTTTCCTTTTAAAACGTGATGATTTTATGACCTGTTTGTTTCATTTTGCTGCACTTGAGAAACTTTTAATGTAAAGTCTTAATCTGAAAAGTAGGTAAAGTAGCCTATGTTTGTCAGAAAAATGTAGTGATGTAAAACAAATAAACCATCTTCCTATGAAATTCAATGCAGTTGTATGTAACAGGTAAAGTATAAATACCCCAAAATTTACATTTACGCACAGTGTATACTTTGCATCATACTTTACCACACAGGCTACTCCATTTTGATTTCAATGTACTGTGACCCTTCAGTGATGCTAGAGGATCAACTACATAAAAGGCTCAACTATTTCATTTATAGGTGAGGTGTTAAAGATGTGTGAATCATTAAATAAATGCTAAGCTGCACCTTTTATTCTATAAAATGGTTAGAAAAGATCAAGCAAGATCATATGGCCGACTCGAGGAGGCCAATGATTTTCAGAATATTTGATTTCATGAGCCAATATCAGTATGAAAAGAACCATCATGGACAAAACAAATTTACAAACATGTTTAATAAGTTTTCTGGGGAAAAAATGGCCCCAAAGGCACCATGCGTCTTTTATTGTTAGATACATTTGTTTGATTACATAGTCCAACCTCTACTTTGAAGTATAAAATTGCAATGCACAATGGTAACAAAGACAACAGTAAACCACCTTAAACCAAAAAAAAAACAAAAACAAAAACAAAAAAAAAAACTGCCCACACCATTCAGAATATGATACATTAGATATCTCATTATTAATTATCAATATCAGCACAATCACACATTATTTTCAGTGAAGCATATGGCAGACACTGAAAGTCAAAAGACAACAGAATCAAAACAAAACATTAATCTTGATAATGGCGAAAAAATGTCTGTATAAAAGATAAATTGAGAAAACCTGCTAGAGGAGGAGTGTTATTGTATCTAGCTTGTGAAATACGACATTCAAAGCCAGGTGCAATTATTCCACCATACTTATAGCACAATTGTCCAGTGAACCACACAGAGTAGACACTTGTCTAGCAGGATCCATGGGACGACAGTTTCTCCCGTCTCTAATAAGAGTCCTGCAATACTTTAAACATCTCCATCACAATGGAAAATGATAATACATCTCCAATACCCCACCCTGCCCTCCCGCTATTTCTTTTCCAACCCTATAAATAACAATCAATGGTCATACTCCACAGCACAGAGACAATAGCTCTCATTCAAGACAATTATTTAGTTTGATTTCAAAATTATTTCATGTGTCATGTCAGTAAAAAAAATTGTCTTAAATATCAAAACTGAACTTTTATCAACAGATGCAGCTTCTCCACACATTAACACGGAGAAGGGTGAAGCAAATGAACCGACTTCACAGCATACAATCTCTTTTTTAAACAAAAGAAACAGTGATTAACTTCTCTCCACTTACAAAAAACCATGGTCTCTGTGCTGAGTTAACTTGATCACAAATATGAACATAAAGTAAGTACCCCCCAAAAAATACTCCTATGTAACACATATTCCTTTAGCATCCGCTGACTCACAGTACAGAAACAATTCATTTTTTCCATTAGGCTACATAACTCAAGGCAGAAAATAAGCACTGCTGTTGCTTCACCACCCCCTTCTTGATCTTTTAAGTGCAACCAAGCACACGTCTTCAAACAGAGAGAAATAACAGGGGATGTCGTAAGGATGGCAAAGCCCTGGCTTTTATTTCAGGCTAGCAATTCACCATGTTCACACGGTGGCCATTTTTCTGTGATGACACACTCGGGGTGGGAAGCTAAAATGCCAAACTCCTGTGCTATAGGTTACAAGTCATGTAAATGTAGAGAATTATACAAATCATTCATTGATTCCCGATTGATCAGAAGCTGAATTGTAATGGCTCATTGTGCCATATTTCGAGCTAAGCCATTAGCAACCGTTACACAACAGCTAACATTATCATTCAAACACTTCCTGGCTAACAGTGTATACATAAACACTGGATGTAGTCAAGCTTGCAATGTGATGTTAACGGTCTTGCTGTTTCTTGTCCAAGTATGTAAGCTAACCAGATTGGTATGTTAGCTTAGAATAAAATAACAGATCTGATCTTAAAGTTTTCAGTATCACAATCACACAATTACTCAGCGATTTATATTTCAGTGAGCATAACTTCACATTATTGTTTTAACCAGAACATTTCTTAAGTTGGGTGAAGAGACAGTTAACATCAGCGTTAGCCTACATTGCAAGCTTAATTACGTTCAGTGCATTCTACTTCCAGGCTAAGCATTAAATAAATGTCTAAGATTTCTGTTAATATATCAGAATTAATTTACGCGTTTCCTATTTCCATGTCATGCAGAAGTATAACAGTACTGCTAGCAAGGAAGTGATTGAACACTAATGCTAGCTGTTATCTCATGGTAGCTAATGAGTTATCAAATATGTTATCTGAGCTCAAAATATGGCCCAATGCCCCTCCAGATTTTCACTGTCCACTGTCTTTTCAGTTACTGATCAATTGGGAAGCAGTGAAATTTACGTTAGCCTACGTTGCAAGCTTGATTACATCTAGCGCCATTTACTTCCTGGCTTAGCATTAGCTGTCAACCGACAGGTAACGTTAGCTGTTGTCTCATAGTAGCTAGGGTTGTCAAATATGTTGTTTTAACTCGAAATATGGTCCGATTTTCACTATCCGTTGTCTTTTTAGCTGTTGAATAAAAAGGGTGAAGTTGTGAAATTAAAGTTAGCCTACAGTGGTTGAACGCTAACATTAGCTGTTGTCTCATGGTATGAACATGGTATACAGGCTTTCACTATCTGTTGTCTTTTCAATTGCTGATCAATTGGAAAGCAGCGAAATGATAATGATTTGTCAGATTCCTTTCATTTATACAACTTGTAACCTACACAGAAATACATTTTAACTTTTCACCCTGAGTGTGACATGAAAGGAAAATGCCACAGTGTGAATATGGTGAACATACAAAGCATCCTTAGTGTCACAAGTCAGTTATAGATAGATGCTTGTAAGACCTGATTTTTAAATTGTGTAATAAAACATTAAAAAAAAAGCAGAACCTAAATAGTACGGTAACACAATAAACCTTCTCCCTGTACACTTGGACTGTAAAACTTGGGACGATTTTGTTTGTAAAACAACAGGCTACATGAAAATTAGTTATCCCATCCCATTCCTCTGTGTGCCGGAATACAAAAACTGCCTCTCGAGATGCAGATCTGAGAGGTTTCTTTCCAATTTTTTTTTGACAAAATACACCTGTCTGACTATTTTCTGTTTGTTTAAAAACAAGAGGTAGTAAAAAAAGGCAATCCAAAGTGGCAGGCAATGATATAATCTTTGGAGAAAAGGCACTTTGCTTTCCTAACAAACCTACTGCAACAACACCACTTGGCTCTGGTTTTCCCCTTCCGTGGTCCTGTTCTTTCTTTACTCTTTCCAATCTTATATACACTTCTCTTATTGCTCAGAGTGTGTTCCCTTGGATACTATAAGAGTCTTTTCAAAACACATTCTCATTCCCTCAAATAAAACATTTCAAGCTCCATCAAATACCTCGGGAAAGTGACCCACTTCATCTAAAGCATGTTTAAACACATGGAAGATAGCTAGTTGTTCGAAAAATCCGTAATTCTTCAAAATTTCTTTGCGTGTCGGCACGTTGAGATTTGCTTTTTTTTTCCTTGCGAACAAGACTTTTTTTAAAGCATAAAATGTGTCCATGTTAGTTCGGTCTAGGATTGTTTGAGTGTTTGTTTTTGTTTGTTTATTTTTTTTTCCTGGATGGTTGAGCTGGTCGAAGAGAGATTGTGTCACGCTTTTGTCTGGCTTTTCCAAAACCTCCCTGAAGAGCTGTTAGTCTTTGACAAGTCTGTAGACATGATACTGAGCCCCGTGTTCACTCGTGGAAACCTCGAAAACAAACGCTATACAGAGCAAGGTCTCCTGGGTGTCGCGGTTCGTCACCACCTGAGGGGCAGAGGGAAAACATCAAGTGAGAAATACTGTATGAAGCCACACACTTTGTTTAGAAATACTGCAATGACAATTTATAATTTCCTCATTTGTTAAAGAATTATTTTGCATTTTGGAAATGCTTAATGACTTTTTTGCTGAGAGTAAGACGAGAAAATCTATACCACTCTCATGTCTGTGCACTAAATATGAAGCTACTTGCTCTATTTGTGGTATGGTCAAGCTGAATTTGCATAAAGAAGTGTATCCAGTTTATCACAGCATTTTATTATTGAAATTAAAACTTTCAGTGGGCTGAGTTGGGCCCAGTCATAGGTCTATGAAATCATACTTAAAATGTCTGACATTAATGGGGCACTTTCAGAGTCAAGAATCATGGGAAGTGGAGTGCCACAGGGTAGTTTCCTGGGTACTCTATATATTTTTCTCTATTCTTTTTTTAAATTCTTTTTTATTATATACTTAAATGCAGCCACCTCATGCAATCTTCTTTATATGCTGATAATTTTGTTTTATTTGGGAAGATAAAGAAAGAAGAAAATGTAAGTGGATGACTGGGCTATTACAGATGATCCCTTTGAGAAAATGCAAAGCTAGGGAGTTCAGTGCAGCTTAACTGCTAAAGATACTGAGAATGATCTTGTTTGCATGTTAGACGGGCTTTCATCAAGTAAAAATATGGCTTTAAATGCACTCAAAGAATTAACATCACAACACCTCAAAAACAAACTATAAAAGGTTCAAAACAGCTAGCTTGACCCTGTTTGACGAACAAAGTCTTTCTACCAGCATCTCTAAAGCTCACTAATGATCACTTTATACCTCATTTGTTTAATCTGTACAAAAAACAGTTTAAAAATGATAAATGACCATGTAGTGGTATTGAGCATCTCATCTAACTCTCGGCAAATATTATATTATAGTTCACTAAATGTCAAACTATTCCTTTAACAAGCCAATAAACTTGAGTGTTTCTTACCTGTAGGATAGTGAAGTTTTCAAGAACACTGTTCATCATGTACTTTTCCGGCAAGTGTTTGAGTTTGTGGATAAAGTTGATCATGTACTCGCACATAGGAGAGCGGTGGATCCTGTAAACACACTTTCCTCCCTCCAGGCGGGCGTACTCTGTCTGCAACGCACACACAGAGTCGAAAACACCGAGTGAGAAATGAGAGACTGTGTCACTTGTTTTGAGGAGAGGAGAACAACAGAAAGAGTGCGCGTTCCTCACCTCTACTTTTTCAACGACCTGCTTGCCAAACGAGCAGACTTTGGTTGAAACAGTGATCGTCATGTTCTCAAGGCTGCTGTACTGGCTGCTGACACCGTAGAAAGAACCAGGGCCATCCTGCATGCCGCTGCTGTTCAGGTCCGCCTGCAGAGGGCATATATTTAAATCATATTAGTGATGATCTTCAAGTATTTGCATGTTAAGTAGTTCTGGGATTCTTTTTTTAAGCAATAGTTATTGAGCTAAAAGGCTGTACATGAATAAGATTTCATACTTTTCCATTTTGGGATAATGTTAAGCATAAATCAAACAAAGACAAAAGCACAACAACTAATAACTGGTAAATAATAATGATATGATAATAACAACCCACCCAGAATTTAACGAGGAAGAAAGCGTTCTGAGGGCCTTTCTCATAAAGCTCTTTGAGGCCGCCCTTCTTCTCAGGGAACTTGTCGTAGATCTGCCGGATGTCCACGGCTTCGAGGAGCGGGTCGCTGTAGGAGGGGTTAGTCTGTCCAATGTGGACAAACAGGTGTTTGCTGTACTGCAGTGGACAGAGACAGAAGAGACAAGAAAGGACGTGGTTAACCTTTGCAAAACATAAGAAAACATAAGATCCATGCAAAAGACCATGTAAATATTCTGTTGCTCTCTGCCTTTGTTGTACATGAGTTGTTTAACAGCATCAGGACGATCCAGACAGGGTCAGAGATGCTGTCCATCGCCAAAATCCAAGCTTTTAAAATTCTATAATACTGATGCTTTTGTCATAATTTTTCCCTTACTGATATAAAGACTGATTATTTCTTAAATGTGATTTTTTTTTAAATAAAGGTAATTTTTAGAAAAACAGATTGGAAAATCATATGACACATTCCAGCCATTAAAAACCAATTTTTTTACAAATGGAAATATGAGTACAATTAAATAAAAATGTTTGTGCCAAATAGTGTAATGTTTTATAGTACTTGTATGACAGAATTACAATAAAATAATTATTTTGTTCTTTTCAGGCTCATCATAACCTTGTGTTCTAAGAACCATATGGTGTGATTTTTCTGGGGATCTGTACCAAACAAAGATGTTTTCTTCAGTTTGTATAATATGATGTGTAGGCTAGGACATTTTTGTAGCAGACAATAATTCATTTAAAATAATATTTTGACACTTTTGACTCTTAATCTAAAGATATTGCGCCTCCTGTGAATTGAAAATTGCAGTAATTGTTCTGCCCTAATATCTGAAAGAGGGAAGCCTTATTGTAAGTGTTCACTCACGTTGTCTGGGTCTCTCTGGACCTCCATGAAGGCCGAGTACTCCAGCATCCGCAGCTTAGAGGAGGCGATGGTCCGGTCCTGCCACACTGGCACTGCAGTTGCAGTCGGTGCAGGAGGAGGTGCCAGGGGCTCGTAACCTGGATCACACAAACATACACAAATATTTTTAAAACGGTCTTTAAGCAGTCCTTAAACAGTCTAAAACTTTGTTTCATTTTTGAAAACTTCTCACAGCTTTGTACATACTTACTTGTTATGGATTGTGGTACCGGACCTGATAGGCTGGGGTATGGGGGCTGTGCAAAAGGTTTGATACTGAAAGACAACGGATGGATCAATGAGAAAAAGACTCTACTTGACAGGGTCAGAATCAGATGTTTGAGGCACATGAGTCCTACTATATTTGTATTTCTGTTAAATGTCTTTTATTGTGAAAATCTGTTAGTCAAAGAGTAAGCATGTGTTGTTGCACCAGCTAGGCGTAAGTCCACCTGCTTCATTGGTTCTTTCTGATGCAAAATAGCATCAATTAATTATGCTCTTACTGTCAAATTGATTAAAAATATTTATAGATTTTAAAATTTAGACGATGTTTTTTTTTTTAGAATTTAGAAGTCTTTGAGGATTTATCTTCTTTGTTCCTTTTTTCTCAATCAAATTTGAAGCAGTTAATTTGCCTGGTGGTGGTTGACATCAGTGCAGGAAACATACAGTACAAAACAGTGTAGAAGAAGAGTTAGTGCTGCTTTGTGCTCACAGTTGCACCTCGGCTAGGGGGAACTTACGCATGGCTGGTGCGGCCAAACCCAGGAGTCCTTCCCGGGTTGAGATCTAGAACCAGCCTGGTGTGCAAAAACGTGATCCGTTAAACATGCCCTGCAGTACCCACCTGACCCACCCTCACTCATTCATGTATTTACTCATCTTTAGCACCAGTGTCCCTCTATTTAGAGCCCAAATACACCCTGATGTCATCCCACACACATCTTGTGGGTTCAATAGAGGGGTTTACTTACTCCTGAGAGGGTCCAGGCTGTCCTGGGATAGCAGGCCAGAACTGGAGAGGAACAAAACATTGTAGTATTAATCAATTTTGCTCAGATCAAATCCAGTTTTCATGGATGGAAACTACAACAGAAAGTGTAGATGTGTTGTGAATGCAGAGAGTGCTGAGCTCACTCTGGCTGGTTGGTAGGGGGCAGGAGGCAGTGGTGGAAGATGATTCTTTATCATACTCGGGGAGACGATCTGTGCAGACGACAGCGCTGCCATGTTCTGCAAGGCTTTGTCTTTAGACGCCTGATCCTGCAGATTGATTGAAACAGAGCAGTGACAGAAGTCAACCACAAGGTGGCACCATAACCTCAACATTACCTACTGCTGCATTACACCGTAGAATATACTGTAGATTACTGGTTCCCAACCCTTTTCCTTAAGGGACCTCTTAAGGAACATATTTTATGGATATTCAACACTCCATTCAATGCAGAACAACAACAGTAAGTGTTTGTGTAAAATGAGCAATTTGGATGAATTATGAGCAGATTATTTCCTGTGAATTTTGCGTCAGAGATGAGCTGTCCTTTTATTTTTTAGGAATTATTTATACAGTTCTCTTGTATTGTGTATTTGCTTTTTATTTTTAACAATCATATGTACTTATGAGGCTTCTTTTTGGACAGATTCATGCCTTTCTTCTCTCTGATGCTTGGTCATTGTTCTGTTAGCTCTTCAGTTGTTTTAACTGTGTACATTTCTAAAGCAGTATGAGGCTGTTAGCTGACAGTGAAGGCTCTAAAGCTTGTATTCAGGTCTTCACTGTGTCCTCATCTTGTGAGATTTTTATTAAGTTCATATCATAGATAATAATCAAACATTTAAAATAAACTATTTATTTTAATTTTCTCCACAGAAATGAATGGAATGTTGAGATAAGTTTTCTTATTTAAGAAGCTTTGGTGACTCCTGGTGGGGTTAGGGACCCCAGGTTGGGAACCAGTGCTGTAGACTTTCACACTATACTACATTTATTTCTAACTGCTTGATACATAATTAAAACATCTGAGTCAATAAATACACTTATTACATGGTA
Source organism: Lutjanus erythropterus (assembly GCF_056507025.1). Classification (NCBI taxonomy): domain Eukaryota; kingdom Metazoa; phylum Chordata; class Actinopteri; order Lutjaniformes; family Lutjanidae; genus Lutjanus; species Lutjanus erythropterus. The sequence continues at coordinate 36,119,944 of NC_139318.1, read as the reverse complement.
ACTGTTCTGATTATTCTCAAACTGTAATAAAATGAACATTTTTGTGAGAGCAGCTTGACAGACTGAAGCAAAGAGAAGAACACAGAAGATGAAGCAGCGTTGCTACAGCGACGGTATTTAAGCTTGGTCAGTGTATTATTGGGCTCACCACAGGAAAAAGAGAATAAAGAGAGTGCACTGGTTTGGGTCCATGTCGCATTGAACAGCGTACATTAACATATTCAAGTTTTACTATGCAGAAGAAAGCTGTACTACGTAAATGAAACAGGCAGCAAAAAACAAAGCCAACCAATTCATGTCCATAGTGCATGATACATTTTTTATGACTTACAAACACATCAGACCTTTTATTTCAGTAAACCAAACAAAATTTTAAATGCATCCTCTTGCTCTTTCTTCACTTGAAGCTAATTAAGCGATGACTTTGCAATTGAAGGAAAGCGAGACCCCAAATCAGACAGCAACACCTTATGCAAAGCAAGCAAGACTTTGGCTTTTGGCAGAGGCTGAGGGGATTACGCTACATCAGGCAGGAGGCGCAGCAGCAGCACTACTGTGTTCAAAGCATGGCTGTTTCCTAAGCATTGCTTCATTACAGCGTAGCAATGGGACAGGACGCCATGCCAGCAGAGGGCCGTAGCAGGGGGACAGCGCACTGGTGGTGCCAAACAAAGGCGGGGACGGGGAGGGAAGCATATTGCACAAGTCAGATTCACTTACCAAATTCATCGCCTGAATCAAAAAAGAGAGAAACCATTAGTACTGTGCATTTCTAAATGATGCGTTTGGTTGACATGGTGTTTGACTGTGCATTTAAATTCAGGTTTGTCTTCTGTTTATATACTGTAGACATGGTGTGCAATAACATGTAAGGTTGCACAATATGGTAAAAAAAAATCATATTGCAATTATTTTGACAGATGTTGTGATTGCAATATGATTTCTGATTAGTGTGAGTGATCATTTTTGCATCACAATTTTCACAGAAAAAAAATCATGATGATGTGGTATTTGTTGAGTTCTGAACCAAACAAACATGTTTTCTTACATGTGGAGAACAAGATTTGAAGGCTAGAGCGTCATTACAATGACACTTTGTCACACAGTCAAAACTTGCATCTTCTGCAAGTTGTATATTGCAACTGACCATATTGCGATTTTCAATTTTGATTAACCGAACAGCCCTGATTCCATGTTTATGTAAACACACAATGACTGACAGTTTGCTCTAGTTTAGAGGTAACAAGGTTCATTAGGGACTGTATTATTTGAAGAATCCTTAAATATATTATTATCACAATATTTAGAAAACTACTGGGTATAACACTTTTGCAAAAACTTTTACACTGTAATATAAACTCTTGCTTTTTTATTTTATTTCAGTACACAGGAGTGACAGGCTGAAATCATAGCGCTATGAATTAAAATCATGTATGAAAACTATAAAGCAATGTGTAAGTTTTTTAATTCTCCTAAAAAAATGTGCACTGTATAACTGAGCACATCTGTACTGTATAATAAACCAAGGAGCAGTTCCTCACTGGAAGACAAACAGAGGAGAAACATGACGCAAATGGTAAAAAGTTTAATCCTCAGAGGGTTATTGCAGCACAAGCCTACAGTGTATTGCGTCAAATGTACAGGTGGTGCTACAGCGTGCAGCCATTTAGCACCCACAGTTTTACGTCATGTTTGTTCAGCTGATGCTGCAATTTCACTCCCCAGAGGAAGGAGCTGCTCTTTGGAAACGAGTTTGTTGAGAGTGTTTTTCTTTGACAAATAAACTACTTTGGCTTCACTTCATAAAGGTTTGACTGATTAAAAACTTGGACAAGAAGTTTGTACTGCTACAACTCCATCCAGTTCAGTAGTTGATTTTTAACAAATAAAAAGCTAAAGGTAAAAAAGTTAAAAGTAAGAATGACTTAAAAAAAATGCCTTCAAGAGGTGCCAAAGCTACTATCCAACAAAGGTTAAGTCACTGATCATAAAACCCCAAATGACTGGAATAACCTACATGTTAAGCGAACAGTTGAAATTAATAAGATTTTTATGCAGTGTACATGAACATGAGGTGATTTTATCTTTCCTAATCATTTTGCAACAGAAATGTGTCAATTCAAACATGTCTTGTTGTGTGAAGGAGACAAAATATAGATGGTTGTGTGTTGAAAAAAGTAATCACAAAAAGAATAGAAGAAAACATGATTAATCCCTTGAAGCAAAGAGGATAAAAGTCACCACGCAGTTAATTAAAGCTTGATTTTATGCCATTATCAGAATTCAACATTAATGTGTTTTTCACTTGTCTGCTCGGGCAAGTGGGTCACAAATCTACTTGACTTACTTACTTTTTTATGTACGTAAATTAATCAGAAGAAGGGTACAGTGCTTCATAGATGTGAAGCATCAAATATTCTTGCATATTGAAAATGGTATGACCCAAAAGTTGGACTTGTTAACTGTGAAACAATACATTTAATTTTTTTTTGTTCGCCATTTGCCTGATCAAGCCAGTGAGATACTAGATTTACTAGCCCAATGTGGCACTTTACATGCTCCAGGCAGGTGTCAATCCTTACTGTAAACCCTGATTATACTGCTACCTGCTGGTCCATTTTTAGAGCAAACTTAAAAAAGAAAATATAGAAAATACAGAGTGCCAATCTATGATGGTGTATTAAGGCCATTAGGTAAAAGAAAAACAGAGCTGGGGGAGGGGGTAATATTATGAGGAAAAAAATTAAAAGTTCCAAGTTTAAAGTGGCAAATTTAAGAGTAAAAACTCACACATTAATGAGAAAAAAGCATGAATATTCTTTAGGATCAAAGTCAGAAACTTGCAAGAAAAAAAATCAGAAATTCTCTGAGATTAAAGTCATAAATTTCATAAATACCCAGTTTTGTTCTAGCATGGTTGTACATATTTCTGTCAAGAATTTATAACTTTAATATCAAAGAATATCCCAGTTCTGTTCTAGCAAATGTAAAACTTTAATCTCTGGTTATTACGCCCCTTCCTCGGCTCTGCTGAAGCCAATGAAACGTCTGATATTGTTCATATATGCTGACCCCAAACAACATGAACAAAACGTGTTAGAAAAAAAGGTGTTAATTCTAAGATCTGCAAACATAATTTTTTGATGCCATAATGTGAACAACAAAACACCATGACTTCACTGGTGAAGACTTCTAACTTCTGGACAAACAAATGAAGGACGTTATGGAAAACTCACAAACTTGTGTCACTGAATGCATAAGTTGATTCTTCCCACAACACATTATAAAATCGCTTCCTGAGATCAAAATTCACAACATGTGAGGAAATAATGAGGTTTCTGCATCTATTTTCTTATGCCAGCCACTACAGGGAGAACTGAATTACATGTCATCACTGATAAGAGAGATAATTTATCTAATTTAAAACAAAATGTGTCACTTGTGAGTGCTGGTGTCCACTGGAGGATTAGTCTGCATGAAGGGGTTAATTTCAGTTTAAGTTAGCCCTACAGAATACCACAATGTCTTCAGTATTTACATGTGTCTGTCAATAAAAAGCACGGAGAGAGACCAGAGGGACTAGAAGAACTACAAGACGAGTCAGAGGAAGTCAGAGGATGATATCGACAGTGGAAAGATTAATGGATTTTGCCTGGTTGGTTTGACAAAATACATCACATTAAAGGGACAGACACATAAAAGAAACTAAAGGTGTGAGAGCAGAGACAGTTTTAGGGAGAGAAGAAGTCTCAGAGAAGGAAAGTGTGCTGTAGAAGCATGGCCGCCACAGAGGACAGATACAGAGCTGAGTGACATGCTGCTAAACGCTCATTGTAACAGCTTGTGTTGCATTAAGCTTTAGAATCAGCTACTATACTTTTACTATGGAGTGAAGAGGCTAGCCGTACAGTTAATGTAGCTCTGACATACAAGAGTTAAAAAGCTTCGTCTGTATGTGCAATACATGCATGCTACAGAAGCAGGACTGTGGTTTCCTGAGGTATATTCTCCTTAAGAATATCTTTATTATCTGATTTATCGTTGCCAAGCTTGCATCGACTTATCTCTAGCAGGAACTGGCCTTGCATCAAAGCCAGGACTGATAATACTGTGCACAAATTAGCAGGTTAGTGCAAAGCCAAGCCTTTTCCAGCCCCGCCGAGCCCGCCGTGAAGCGCATACCTTTAGCTTTGACTGGATCTCGCGAGATTTTCTCCGGGCGAGAACCTGCAAGTGGCTAGAAACCTGCACAGAAGAATAGCCAAGAGGAGGGAAGAGGAGGAAAAGGAGACAGGGAGAGAAAAGACAAGGGAAGAAAGAGAGAAGCCGTAACCAAAGAGGAAAGAGACGCCCAGTCAGTGTTGCCAGGAGGCAGGTCTGCGGCACCTACCTTTATACCCGCCTGGTATTCACGAACTTTCTTCCGTGCTAACACCTGTATGTGACTAGACACCTAAAGGGGTGTGAAACAGTTTTTGAGCATAAAAAACAACATGCACTCAGATGCGTGCGCACACATGCATGTAAGTGTAGATATGTACACACGCACATTAATAAATAGATAACATTTAAATAGTTAATGCAAACAAGACGTGTGATTTAAAGGATAAGCCTGGTGATATTTTCTATTCTTATAACCAACAAATGTCATGAAAAGACCAAAACCGTCAATGAACTGATGCTATGAAGCCTGACAGTTTATTCTTCACAAACCTCCATTGTTAAACATATTAAAGTCACTGAATATAGCCAGTGTTGGTACTGAGTGTTTGGTTGGTAATTTCTTGCACTGATGAACTGTTTTATCTAATAATTTTAAGATTGCTGAGCATGTCTGCTCTAGTGGGAATTTTGAATTATCCTTTGTTTGTATCAGGGTGCTTGTTTTGTTTCTTAGGTTTTTATATGATGCGTTTTGTCTGCTGTAACATACAGAACATCATCCCCCATGGACTACAGATAAAAATGAGCTTTAGGCTATATCTGGTACAATACATGTATTGTGTACTGTCCCCGCTAAATAAATAAATAAAAAGTTGTTCAAAACCTTTTTAAAAAACATGAATGAGCCACACTGTTGCACTGGGTGACATGTTTTGTCATATTGTTTTGAACATGAGCCTTTATTATTTATTTGGAGTCAATCCCACATACACAGACATGTGGCTGTAAACACTCACTAAAGCATCGAATGTGTATTCATCCGCTCCTGAAAACATTCCCTAACAAGCAGACTGTTTTGAGTGACGTTTGATAAAATCTATTTCAGGAAAATACTTTTTAAATGAAACTACATATTTAAGACCACTTTTAATAAGTTATGTTCAGAACCACAGACAGGGCAGGTATGATTTGGTCTTTTCATGGGATTTGTTGACAACAAGTGCACTCAGAGAGCCCTGATCTCTGCCAAGGCTAACAGTCCTCTCTCCTATGAAATGCAAATTTGCAAATTTGCAAATGCATTATCTTTGCTCGTTCTTAAGAAGCATAAAAATTTGACTGTTTTTTCTTAATATCTCAATACAGTTTTTTCAGACAATTCACATTTCCATGTAACTAAGAGTATAAATTACTTGAAATATATGTGTGTATTTGTGTTTGAATAGCCACGCTATAATTTAAGAAAAAAGTGTTGTTGCAATTGCACTGGTTCTCCTATGAAAGGAGCACTGTCCCCAAGTGCTTCGACTGCTTTCTGTATGAAGTCTGAGAAAATACATGTTTGCTACCCCAGAGCATTACTGGTACTTGTGAATGTAGATTGTGATATGGAGTCATCGTATTGCTTCAATAGATATGTTTTGTCACAAATGAACTTTGCTCCCACTGACTGGATCTTGCCTTATCCTGCAATGTTAGTGATCTATGATTCCGATCTGCTCCCAAATTTAATTTCTTCTTCCTTGGCCCATGCTGCAACCTTTTACCAAGTTTGATGAAAATCAGGCCAGTAGTTGTTCCAAAATCGTGCTGACAAACAGACAACACCAAAAACATGGAGGAAATAAAACCAGACTTATCCTTTAAATAAACTTTTCTGTAATGAACAGTAATGAACAGTTTTCACTTCTGGTGGTGTGTTTGTTATGACTTGTACTCTCAGTAACTAAAACAAAACTCATGCATGATTATTCAGATCTAATAAGTCATTCAAAAGTGTTTACCTGTTTTCTTGTGCGGGTTTTGCCTGTCCTCAGCTTGATGTACCTCGCTATCAATTCATTGCGACCTGCAACAAAAACAAACAGAGAGCCAGGTCACAAAAAAAAGAAGAATCCCAGAAAACACGACAGAAGATGCAACATTCGTTGTTGATATAATACCCTGAACTGGACAGAAGGTGGCACTCTTGTTACACCTTGAATACACGTCAAAAGAGCAACAGTGCGACCTTTCCCAGAGCTCCTCAGACGCAGGGCAAACACACTTTTGTCACAGGTCACAGGCCACAATAACACCTCTGTTTCCTCTAGGAGATCATATTTTTAAAATATTATTTCTTCTCGATAATAAGCCAGATACTTAAAGGTTGATTTTCTTGTTTACATTAGCTGGTTTCACAACTCCTTCTCCTCTGCTCACGTGGGCCTGAAGCCTAATTACAGATTGCTCAGAAAACAGAACCATGTTTTTCATGACATAACATCCACTCTCGACATTCTGCACAAACAGGTTGTGCAGAGAACAGGCTGCTATTCTGGGCTGCTGTGGTTCTCTTGACGTTCAGAATGAGATATGACCTGGGGTGTCGTGACTCTCCAAATCTGTGATTTGATTTGATTTTAGTTCATTAAAAAGCTCTACCATTGGTAGACTATTGAATCTTTATTTGTAAAGATCAATAGATCATTGGTTTTATGGTCTGAAAACTGACATTTACATTTTCAAATCCTTTTTTAAAATGTCAATAATGTCTCTGGACTTATTTTACCACTGTCAGAAGCTGCTTATTATTCATTTAGCACTTATATCTTCAACTGTACAATACTGATCTAACAGTACAGCCATATTGTACTTTCTTGTATTTTTTTACACTGGCATCAACACTATATTTATTCATTTATATTGTGCATTTCAGCCAACCTATACTCTTGTTTATAATGCTCTTGCATTTAACACATTTATTATATCCTCTATCTTCAGCATTGTTTACACTGTCTGTGTACAGTGTTGTATATAGTGTTGTATTGCGGTATACTGCATACATATTTTCATATTTTTACATATTTCTTATTTTTTCTATGTATTGCATATATTTGAACTTATTCTTATTTTTACATACTTATTCATTTTATTCCTATTTTCTTATAACATCTTTATGCTTATACATATAATTCTGTTCTTGAACTCCCCCCTGGGGATAAATAATAAATAAGTATTAATAATTCTGATTCTGATATGGTATCGAGTCTGATCAAACGTGCAGTAAGCTACGCTTTGTCATCCCTGAAATGTTTTGCTGGGAGATGTGCCAGACGACGCAAGGAGGCAGGTTGGAAAGAAAAATAAAAATCTTGGAGAATCACAGTTTCTGCCTTTGAAAGCTCATTTTGATTTATTTTATTTATTTTATTATTTAATTTAATATTGGAATTGTGATACTCCTAGATTGAACAAGTGCTGCCTTTTCAGGAAAGTGCAGCTGGGATCAAGCAAAAGATCTGATGGCTTATGAGAAGTGCAAAAAGCATTATTATGTTGTCCTGGGAGAAAAATCAGTCCATCAGTCTTTTTCACCTCTTCTCTTTGCCAAGTCACGTTTACTGGGTTTCTGTGGCTGAAAATTGGGCCAAAGGGAGAGGTTGAACCGCTGTATCATTATGAATAATGGCCCAAACTCCTCTAAACTTGCTGACTGAAATTTACACCAACAAAAACCGGTCAAGATGTGCCTTCTTAAACACACACAGACCCGCACACAATAGACTGTGTGTCTAAGAAGTTTTACAGCCTTCAGAGTATCCAGACGCATAATGACAGGAGAAACAAGTCCTGTTTTTTCACACACTCTTTAGCACTTGGCCCCCAGAAGGCCCTGGTTAGAGCAATTACCATAAAAGTACTGCAGGCCATCTCCAGCAGGCTCGCAGCGCTCACCAACCATACTCTCCAACCAGTCAGCCCGGCGGTCGGCCAGCACAGCAGAGCTCGACTGTCTGCCGATACTGAGCTAGCCCGCCCCCCTCTGCCCCGGGCCAAGGATGGACACGCCCGCTCCAGCGCCTCCGCATTCCTAACATTCCTCTAAGCCTGTCACATCTGTGCTAGCCAGTCTGATTGGCCTGGTCCCGTGAACACAGCCAGAGCTCGGGCGAACACACACACACACACACACGCTCATGGGAGAAACAGGGGTGAGAGCTGGGGTGAGGGCCATTAGGTTGGGGTGGAGGGGGGTCATCGGTCGGTGGGGCGATAGGGGCAGCTGATGCTGTAACTCTTGGAGGAAACACAAAGCCATAACTGTCTCTGCCAACAACTGCCACCTGGCAGCGAAGCAGCCCCCTTTTCCCAAAACAACACCACTGTGTGACCCCGCACCCAACGGACGGCAGCACCTGCTGCAGACCGTCCCAGCAGAGGATGGCAGAGAAAGAACAATGCCAGCTCGACCCCCACGCAACTGTCACTCTCAATCTCTTCAGCTGAGGAGCGGGGGGGGCGGGGGGGGGACAGTCCAGAGTTCTGCCGTGGATTTCACAGATATCTCATTGCAAAGTACAGTACGCTGACATACAGGTCTGTCTGAGAAAGATAAGAACTTCTCTGAGAATGATGAGGTAAATTAACTGCAGACTTTCAGAACTCTCCCAGCTGACGTTCAGTTGAACAAAGCAAAATCTCTTATTCACAGTATTATGGAAATTATTCAAAAATAGCTGAGCAGATACATTTTTGCAGATACATTTCATTACTATCGCTAAATAGAGTTTTCAGGTATCTTTATTTATTTTTCTTTTCATTTATTTTTCACTTTATCATTCACTTTCTACTCCTCATGTTTTCAAATCCGGCTCATTACTGAAGTTTTAATGCATTTGAAGGGAACTGACCTTGAGTGGACAGTAACACATAGAAATGACAATTCCTGGGTGCATCCATCAGTGTATATCATGCAGGACTTATATAACAAAACAAAAATGACATAAGATACGTAAATGTGGAGAAAAGGTGAGGTTCAGTTAGTTTTGCACAGAAGTAGCCTTTAGAAATGTCATTCAGAGGGCAACTTTCTTCTCTTTTACTTCTTTTATATTACTTCTACTAGAAGTTAAATAAGTGCTTCATCTTTTGCCAGTCTTTTTTACACAAGTATTTATGTGTCCACTTGAGTAGAGATTGTGTGTACTTTTGCCACCTCTGACTTTTTTTTAACTTGCTTTATAACAGTGCTGAGCTCAGTGGTTGTTGGTCCTGCGTGGCGAATCAAAAATGCATTTTGATCATCTGTTGAACACTGCAGTCCTGTGGTGTGAGCTGAGACGATATCTCTAGTTTTTCCACAACATCTGGTTGGTTTTTTTTTTTGAAAATTTAAATTGCTGCTTTTGTTCGATGTGATTTACAGTTTGCTGCACAGACATCACTTTGAAGTGGGTCGGGAAAAGCACTCCAGTTTCAAATAAATTTTTATAAAGCTGAATGTTGAAAATGACTTGGAAATGGAACTATAAGAGACCATCATGCAGTTTTTTTTCCTGCTGGATCATGATACTGCAGCAGCATGTTGAACACAGCCTTGATTTTAATCAACCGTTACATCCCAAAATGATATATAGCATGACTTCATGACAAAAAAAAAGAAGAGTTGCTCATAGGGCGATGAGGTAATCAGTCACAAATCTCTCATCCACCACTTCACACCCTTGTATGAATTTTGAAAATTCATAGCATTCAACACATTTTGAGGGGTAACATAATCACTCAGGAGACCTGTATTTAACTCTCAGGCACAAAAAAAAGAATGAGCAGAATTTATTCAAGAGGCTCTGGATCACTACAATCAGTGAACTGATGCCTACAAAAATAAAACCTGTAGCTGGATATCATTTACATAGGGTAAAAAAAAAATCACAGCCTGACACAGAAAACTAAAAAAAAGTCTAAGGATTTCCCAGTATGCTCATGCACATTTTATGAATAAACAGCCTCTCTGCCTGGTTTTGTTATAGCAGTGACCCAGAAGGACTGGTTAATAGGAATGTAATGATACAAAAACTCAAGGTACAATAATATCATGATAAAGCATCCACGATTTATCGCAATCAGAATTATGGCGTGTTAAAAAAAATGTCCTTTATTGAATAATAAATCGGATGCTTACAGTTGCTTGCAGTACATAAAATATGTAAACATCAAATGCCAATTGTGTATGAAAAAATAGATTTAAGAGAAAGGAAAAGTAAAGACACACATGGGTGTGATCTGTGTGTTGTCAGTGGTTTCTGCAGCCGTGGCAGCAGAGATCTGCTCAGACTTGACGTGGTGGGGGTCAGAGAGACGGCGAAAAAGGCTGCTCCACACAGCAGGGGAACACGACAGGTGCACGCAAACAGACAACCACTTACACAATCGCACGCACAGCCTGGCTTGTCCTCTGCCTCTGATTTCCTCACACTCGCTGTCTCTCTCTCCTCTCTTTCTGAGCTGCTCATGATTCCCTTGTTGATTGCTCAACACCCACTCAGATCGCTGCAGGCTGCCATTCTTAACCTCTTCCCTGACAGGACACGCCTATCTTTTTCTTTTACTACATGACCGCTGGAATTTTCCACTTCCACGCTAAGATAGTGAGTAAAAAGGTAATCTCTCTTCACTCCCCTCCTCCCTCCTTGCCTCTCTCCTGCTCTGTCTCCCTCCTGAACCCTTTCTCCACCCATATTCTCTCCCCTCCTCCCTTCTCATAACATTGAGGTAATCCTAAATTGCTAACATACTGCTCAGCCATGACTGAAAACATTCCTAACATCTCAGTGAGGGGGCTGACAGGGAAGGCCTGCTGCTCAGTCATCATTACAGCTCGCTCAGCCGCCCCCCCCCCCCGATACCTTTACACACATCCTTTCTCAAAACTTTGCACACGCACCGGACCTGCGGCTAATTCCTAATGTGGCCTTCAAAGGTCAAAACAGACATGAGCCTCCCTCTAGCGCTGAAATTTTTCTCTTTTTTTGTACCCAGAGTGCTTTGCAGTAGTGACAGCTGCAGGGCTGACAGAGAGAGAGAGAGAGAGAGAGAGAGAGAGAGAGAGAGAGAGAGAGAGAGAGAGAGAGAGAGGTGTGTGCTGGGGTTTGACATACCTGTCTAGGCCAGAAAACGCGGGAGAACAACATGTCAGTACAAAACATGCCAAAACAAGACAGGCAACATTTTTTTGACACACGCATCTTCTGAAGATACTTCCTCTGAACTCTAAAAGGGTGTGAAATGTGCCAACTATTTGATTCGACCAAGAACAAAACGTCTTTGAACCACAACTATTGCTTGAATGTTTTATTTTTAGTTTATTAAAAAAAAAAGACACCGCAGATAACCACCTAAGAGTGATTCCAATATGCAAAACATCAGAGCTTTTTTTTATCTAACCATCATATTAGTTAAAAAAAAAGTTAACATTTTTTATGCAATCAGAACAGCCAAGATCTATAATAACTGTTATCTAGCGGTCGGGGTTTTAAACACAACATAAAATGTAGCCTCAAATCTTTTATGTATCGTGATATCATGATACAGTGTTTTTGAGAATCGATCTAGTATCACAAAATATAATCGTGTTAGTGATGTGCGTACCGATAGTCTTTTACACACCTAAAAATTTACACATACAAGTAAAAGAAAGAAAGAAGAGACAAAAAAAAGCAAAAACAAAAACCCTAAATCCAACCTCAACTGGAAAAAAGTCCAGAATATTTGAAGAATATTACAAAAGACTTAGTATACTGTAAATGCATACCAACATAAGCTGTGTAGGTAATACCCACTGTTACTGCAACAAAATGTCCTGCAGAGTTTTCAGGAGCCAGAGGAAACCAAGCAAAGTCACCAGGGAACCGATAATAAATCATTAAGTTTTGCACGCCAGCCTAGAGGTTAGCATTGTGCTCGTTCCCTTCGCAAAAAGCCAAAGGGAATTTTCCATTGGATTTTGTTTTTGAGCAGAAAACAAGCTCTGTGGTGAATAAAAAAAATGTATGACACTTAAATGCTTTGTGTAGCAAGACAATCCTCATTAAAGAACACCACATTTATGACCTTTGAAGCATAAAGCTCACCCTAAGTATAACGCTGCTATTAGGATGTAAACAAATGGCACCACGGTCACATGACTTCACCTCACCATGACTAAGTGACAAGTGATTAATGTCCCCGACAACCTCTGTGGTCTCAGTTAGTCACTTGTGAGCAGCCACCTTTTTCAAGATACGTCAAAGCCTCAAAATTTATGAATGTGTTATTTACTGACAGATTTTACATCGCACAACAAACCATGAAAATCTCTTAAGCTTGTGTTAACCAAAGTCCTTAGTTCAGACAAATAATGAAAAGCCCGTTCAAAAAAACAAAACAAAACACTGAGTTCACATTTTGGGAAGCAGTTCAATTTTCTTTCTTACAGAGAGTTAGACGAGAAGATTGATACCGCTCTTGTATCACTTTATTTAGTATAAGCTACAGCTAGCAGCTGGTTAGCTTAGCTTAGCATAAAGACTGCGAAGAGGGGAACCAGCTACCCTGCATCTGTCACAAGATAACAAAGTCTGCCTACCACAAGTTGAAAAACTCAATAGATAACATATTATATCTCGCTTGTTTAATCCGTACATAAAACAAAGTGTTCAAAAAATGGTTTTTGGTTTCACAGGGTTTATGTGGTGGACTTGACTTCCTGGTCCGGCACATGAGACCATAGTTTTTACACTATAGTTTTTATATCAGATACAACCTGTTCATTAACTGACTTTGAGAGGCTCTGGTCAGTGGATTTTGTAAGCTTCAGAGAGAGAGAGAGAGAGAGCAAGGCTAGATGCTTCCATCTGTTTCAAGCCTTTATGCTAAGCTAAGCTAACTGGCTGCTAACTGCGGCCTTATGTTTACCATTCAGACATGAGTGTGGCATCAAAAAAAGATGAAAAAGGTGATCATGTTAGTATCAATGATGGACTTCTGAGAGTTATGATAGATTTGACACTTCTAAGACAGCTACACAGTTCATGACAGTTTTATTACAGTTAGATATATTCTAACTGTTATAAATGTAATGACATCACCAACTAGATCTAACGTTCTTTAAGTGTTCTTCATGTTCTGAAACAGCTGGAGCGATTATTAACATGCATGACTTATTAAAATTAAGTGTTATTCCTCTTTGAACTCCTCGTCACCCTTGAGCTACGTAAATGACTGGCACTGCTGCTGGGAAGTCTAGACAGGTTTGTAGAGCAAAGAATACACATGTATAAAACAGTCATCTTGCTAAGGCAATGGAAATTTGCAAAGGTTTCCCACCAAATGAAAAAAAAAATAATAAAAATCCTGGCAGAAAAAGTGGAATTCCCAATGGGAGGGATGACTTGCCTGCTTTTGGAGGCCACTGGGAGTCTGAGACTGCAAGGTAGACAGTATTACATACAGTGCAATCGTTAACATTCCCCCAAGCTCACGTCAGGGCAGCTTTTAGATGTCTGAGGTAATCACCTTGTGAGAAGGCTTCTTCTGGGGCATGCCTTGGCTCTGCCAGCGGAGCCTCAGATGACTTATTGTAAGTGGAGAGGGTGTTTAGTGCCCTAGAAAAAAACGGGCCTCTAAAAGGGGTCCTGACAGTTTGTTGCTAAGGGGGCAGGCTTGTGCACGGCCTGCCTCTTTGTTGACATTCTCATGACAAATGTATGGAGTCGGGGACACAACGCTGCCCTGCTAAACAGGACTGAAGGGTTATTTGGGTAAATTTAGAGATGCCTGCATTGGTTTGTGCTGAAGGTCTGTAAATAAATGAAACACATTCTGTAAACTAGCTGAGTCACTGTGAAAGAGTATACTATAGGTTTACAAACAGAGTTAATTTTAAGCGCATGTTCTGCCTAAAAAGACATTTTGATTAATTTATTTAGATGAAATGTAATTAATCAGAAATGCTTATTGTAAACAGACTGAACATGATATCATTAGTCCAACAGTTTAGTCTGTATCCAGCTTATATTTTAAGCGGCTGCAACATTTATCATTTAATTTTACAATTAATTAATTAACTGACCCTTCACTAAAACCCCTCCCCCGAACAGGAACTGTGTATTTCTCTTCATGTTGAAGCAGTGTGCATGGGACTCTAAGCAGAGCAACACTCAAAGAGTTTGGAGGGTGGCATCTTCTTTTTTTTAAGTCTTTCAAAAACCTAAACCATATGTGCAAACGTGAAGAATAGATTAAACTTCTGTCTTTACATGCTGTAATGTAGGCAAAGCTGCAAGCCTTACCATGTCCAGCTAACTAGCTCACTACCTACAGGAGGCCCACCTCCCACAAAACCCTCATTTTAATTCAATTTTTATTTTTATTATCATGCTTTAGGGCTGACTAGCTCTACACTGAAATACACAAACAATGGTGCTCCTTTACATGGATCAACAACTGGTGAAGATGCTAATGCTACTCCTGGGACATGCAGCTTTAGCCTCACTTGTTTAGCATTATATCATGTGCATTAGCACTATGCTTATCTAAATAAATACATCTGCCAGTGAGAGTCATTAATGTAGCAAAATCAATGGTCGTCAGCGAGAAAAGAGAAGCTGCTTTTGTTTTACTTACTTACTCTGTGGAATTGAAGATCTTGTCTTTAAAAAAAAAATGCCAAATTTAATGTTAATAGTGACTAATGTAGCCTACATCAATCATCAGCGAGCTAATTTTTGGCTAAAATGATCAAACTTGAGATGTGATATATGTCACTTTTAATGGTGCCCCACCAACGTCTTTTAACCACCTTTGGTTTTCTTTTCAACATGGACAAGCCTACTATGTACCACATCTAAGTATGGGAAAAAGGAAAGGAGGAAGCTGACAAAGGGGCCAAGTTTGCTCAACTGTTGGAGCATAGAGCAAAAAGGGGCAGGAAGGGTCAATAGTTAAGTTCTTAAAATGTCATAAAAGGGTGAAAAATGCTCATAAGGAGATTCTAGAGCCCAAGGTAATGTTTGAAAATATTTTGTTTAGTCTAACTTTGACAAGATGGAAATATTGAATGCTTAACATTTTTGCCTGATAAATGACTTAATTCATTAACGGATCATTAAAATATGCTCGTTAATTAATATTCTCATGACTAATCGATCCATCCACGACTTGCTTTCTCACTGCTATCCTCCTTCCCAGGATGGGAGTATCAACAGAAGCTGCAACAGTGGCTGAGTTATCTCAGGTATGTGCTTCTCCTTGAATATCAAAATCTGCCTGACAAATGCGAGGATGAGATTCCATCTCGGGTGAATCACGCCAAAAGAATCCCATCTGACGTCAAGCGCAGAAAAAAAGCCACCCAAAAACACAGGGCTTTAAAAACAAACACTAATGCTTCTAAAATACACAGTCTGTCTGAGTCTCTGGTGGCAATGATTGATGGTTTTTCTGGTTGTTCTGAAGCAGGAATCAATTTCAAGTTTTCGAGACATGATGGACAATAATTAAAGGGCAGGAAAGTCTTACAAAGCAGGGCTGGAGGGAGTTGAATTACGATGGTGAAAATAACATAATTTCGCAAAACCAAAGAGAGGTTTATTGAGGACAACGGCAAGTAAAACTGCAGAGAAGGCAGCACAATTCCTGTCAATCAGCATTTATTGCTGTTCAGCAAAATTCCCAACTTCAAATGCCAAATCTAATTAGGACAGCAGGTTCTGATTCAAAATGAGGAATGGGAAAGTGGGATCAAACTAATGAAAGACAAATGCGTTCAATTTCCTACACCTGGATGTCAGTGATTCTACTTGCCAACATATCCATCTGGAGTTTTTCAGGACATTAAGGGCTCAACACCTGCAATTTAATGAACACGCTGCAGGAAACAGCATAACTATTCTCAAACCATATGGATGTTCAAGATCTTCGACATGCCAACGTGATGTTTTTGTTCCCGAGTCTCGATTCACGCTGTGCTAATTATTGCTCATTTAACCGAGCCATCCAGCATCAAACGCAACACTTCTCCAGAAACCAGCTCCAACCAGACACCTACGGGCAAAACTCTCCCAGCAATACCGGTGTGGGCAGAAACAAGCGCATGACGTTCAGCGATAAAAAACACAAAGAGCAGGTTTTGCGGCTGAAAGCATAGTGAGGAAGAGAGGAGGCCGTAAAAACAGTGGGCATAAAAATAGGCTGTAAAGGCTCTGAAGAAAAAGACAGGTGTAAATCAGGGGGAGAGGAGCTGAGATGCTCTCAAGACGGCAATAACCAGCTCTGAGAGGGCTGGTGCGACTGGAAGAACCTGCCCCTGGGTCACAGCGCAACAGGTACAGACTTGTTAAAGAGAGCTGTGTGGAAAGAAAACATTACCTCTGTGTCAAAGCTGTGACAAGAGGAAGAAAAGCAGTTTTCTCATTTCTCCTCAGATGGATGTTTGTTGTCTTTTAGCCACAAATCTCTGTGGAATGGATGGTTTTCTCATTTTTGTGCATTAATTGTGGAAGTGATTTCCAAAGATGGAAAGCAACTGAGTACAAATATTTGATTAATGCACTGAAGTAAATAACTCTAAGTGGCTTTTTACTTTTACTCCTTACATTTTTACATAAATATTTGTTCTTTCTACTCCTTACATTTTCAAAACAGGCCCGTTACTTTAGTTTTAATGCATTCAAGTGGAATTACTGATTATTTTTATTTAGCATCAACATCAAGATTGACTTCAACATAATTGGGCACGACAATAACACATAGAAAAGAAAATTTCTTAGTGTATCCATCAGTGCATGTCAAGCTAGACAGATGTAACAAGAATGGAAAGTGATGTGAAAGACATAACAAGACAAAAAAAATCATGTAGCGAGACAAAAAAAAAGATGTTAGATTAAAAAAGGCGTAACAAGATGAAAAAGATATAACAAGTCGAACAATGATGTAAAATATATAACAAGACAAAAAAGATGAAACAAGAAGAAAAAGACTTAACAAAACTAAAAACAACTTTAAAGACAAAACAGACAGAAAAGGAGACTCGACCGCAGAGAAAAGGTGAGGTTCAGTTAGTGGACAACTTTTTACTTTTGTACTTTGAGTACATTTCAGAGCCCGTACTTTTTCACTTTTACTGCAGTAAAAACGTTGTGTACTTCTACTTGAGTAAAGAATGTGTGTACTGTTGCCACCTTTGCTGATTTCCATGTAATTGTTCTTCTGTTCTCTGGCTGTTTTCACTCACCGTACATCTTGCCCTCATCTGACAGGATGATTTTCCTCCTGCCACACGGAGGGTAGATGGCGAGGGCCTCCTGGAAGCTCTGCTCGATATCCGGGCTCCACACGCCCTCGGCGTCCCCGTCCAGGGTCTTGTCCTCGTTGTCCCCGTCCAGCCCATCCTCTGGGCTACCGTTGGTGCTCCACTCGTTGGACGCAATGGTGGCGGCTCCCCCTGGGCTCGACCCCGAGCCCCAATATCAACGGATCTGTGGGAGATCTGTGGAATAGAGACGCAAACTGATTAGCTGCTTTTATTGGACACTGATTTGTACAACTTCAGCAAATGTTAATCATCATAATCATAATTATTTAAGAAACCCAAACAGTGTTAACAGCTTGAAACACAGCTTTCTTTACCAGGCAGTTAAAGGGTAAGTGATCTTCTCTATTTTTATTTTTGTCAACAAGACCAAATTAAAAATGGCTGGACATTTCATACAAGCGCAGCCAAATCTTGATACAGTTTATTCCTGTGTGCCAAAGAGCTCCATTGTTGTCTACAAGCATTTAAAACACATCAGTGAGCCACACTGTTGCAATGCTTTGTAATTATAAGCATGTGTACTGTAGGTTTTTTTTAAGTCAAGCCAACTCAGACTATCCTGGTGATGTAAATACTCACAAGTGGTTTTGGTCTATTCATGGGGTTTGTTGACAATAACAAACATTTTTACCTTTAATCCACACATTGTTTATATTATTGAAAAACACCACTAAAGAACAAGCATGCTGTAATTAACCATGATTCAATATTTTTTCTAAAAGGGCTTGATTTAAAAAGTTTGTCTGACCTGTAAAGTTTAATTATTATTAATTTAAATATGCAAAACAAAGAACAGTGCACCTTTTTATTTTTACAGTAAAAACAAAGCGCAATTAAAATCCTACATTAAAAGTAGCTTGTTGTTTCAATAAATTCATTTTTTTTAATTCAGTTTGACCCTCCTAAACTTTCTCCACAGACATAACCAATGAATGGGCTAATTAGCTTCACTCATTTGAAAGAAATTATTTATTTATACTTTTATCATATTCATAAATGATCAGTGAGGTGGGTGGCCACCAGTTGAATAGGCCTGATGTGGAGGTCTGCAACATAAATTTGGTCTAATGGCCAAAGTCAGAACTGCAGGTCATGTGATGCCATCAGAAGAAAAACAGACTTCCGCAGAGTCCGTTTAAAATGCAAGATTGCAAGCGCAAATGTCACAGTCAATAATTATTGCTTGTGCTCGTCAAGTTCTCCCTCAGTATCTCTGGTGAAGTTTACTGTAGTCAAGCAGTAAGAGTATAATTAGCTGCATGGTCTTAGTTTGAGAACAAAGTGTTATTATGAATGTAGTGGTGTCACAGTTGTTACATGTCCCCATTCTCCCATGAAACCACTGTCCTTTCGTCCTGACGCTTGAGTAATCACATGTGTTAGCTACCCTCTGGGATTACTGGTTCCTGTGAATGTCACTTCTGATATGGAGTCATTGTATCGCTACAATTGGAAAAGTTTTGTCACTGTTGATATTTACTATCGATTGGATTTTAAGATGTATGATATTTACTCCAAAAGCTGCATTCCCTATCTTGCAGTGTTAACAAAAGTAAAAAAAAAAAACAAATTTGTGTATCTGTGAATCAGATCCATCCCAAAATTGAATGGGTTCTCCTTTGACCCCTGCTACATTCTGACACCAGGTTTCATGAAAATCGGGCCAGTAGTTTTTCTGTAATCCCGCTGACAAACAGACAAACAAACCGCACCACAAACATAAGCTCCTTAGCAGAGGTAATAACCTCAAAGCTACGATGAAAACGTACTCTTTCATTAGACCTGTCATACTGTCTAGTTACCAGCCAACATTTTTCTAATGAGCATATTATTTTTGCGACAGTCATGTGTGGAGGAAAGGTAGGTATGAGGAAGCCTGAAAAACCCTTTTGGTGTTTGTGCTGGATGAGCAAGTTCTCAGAATACATCCACTGCTGCCTTGCCTTCAACTTCACACAGTGAACTGTGACAACCACTGAGCAAACAGGTCAGCGCAGTCAACGGCTTTCTTACTTTGTTTCCTTGTTCTGAATGTATGACGCAACACTGCTGACATTCGTAAATGAATGTCAGCTCGATACCTACAGGACTGATTAAAAAAACAGAAGAAAAATGGAACAGAGATTTGATAAAATTCAGATAAAACATCTCTGCAACCGAATTAACAACTTCCGTACTGAACTTGACTGTTTTTTCTTTACAAAAATGCATAATTGGAATGACTTGCATAGCTGCAAAAAAAAGCTCAGAGTTGTGTGAGTTCACGTAAAGCACACTGAGAGATGCTTTAGAATAAGGAATGTCATTCATCTATAGGTCACAACTTTGGCTTCCTTTGACATATTCTTTATGGCAGTCATTAAATTTGTATGAATAAACAATGTTAACCGTAATTATTACTATAATTTCCTATATTTTATGTCTCTGAAACGGCCAAATGAATTCAAGATATTCCATAAAACGAAGTTTAAAGACCTCACTAATCAGCGCTGGCCTCAAAGAATTCTTGTGGTCTGGGAACTGTGTCCCAATGTGGTTGGCTTATGGCTGACTGCAGGCAAAGATCTTAAGTATTTTTCAAGCTGCCTCTTCAGCATTGTATTGTTTCTCAAATGGAAGTCTATGAGGTAACCATGATCCTCCCAGGATGCTTGTGTTTCTGCTTTAGCATTTCTGCAGATGCTGACAAAAATAAAGTCTAATGAATAAATAGAGAGCGTGCCAAACTGAGTGTTCGTGAAAACTTCAGTGATTATCAAGTAACACTTAGAGACTATATTATAACATTTTAGGAGTATGATACATTATCTGTTTTCAGTTTTTTCCCCCAGTCACAAGCCATATTTTACTCTTCTTTTATGAGGTCTTGCACAGTCAGAGAGTCAGAAAATATTAATAGTATCATTCCTGTAACATAAAAAAACAAATCCTGTAACATAAAAAAAACAAATCAACAATGACCTATTCTCTTTTAGGTCTCACATACAGCCAGTAAAGGATTAACTGAAAAAGGCAGGAACAGAGTCTTTGATTGCTGACAGGTTGTTTAGAAATGAGCTGCAATCTGATTGGATTTAAAGGGATAGTTCAGATTATGTGTGAGGCACCTGCAGTAGATGGCGGTCAACGTGCCCCCAGTTTGGAGAAGCAAAGAGGAGTCCCAGCACAGAAACTAGACAATATACTGCTGTGGACTGAGTCTCAACAAAAGGTATATTAACTACCACAATTTAGTTTTAATTGTACGGTATATTTTTAATATTTTCACCACTGTACTTTGCCATTAGAGAGCCTGTTCTGACGGGAAAGAAGACGAATCTTGCTCTCTCAAAACCAACCAAACTCCACAGGCAAAATCAGTCATTTTATCTCACAGTGCACTGAAGTTGCTGCCTCGATCTGTTAGTTTATTTGCGTTATGATGTGTCTACGGTGTTTCAGAAGGATAGTTCAGAAGTCACACAAAAATAACACAAACAAACAAACAGATCAAGGCACCGGTGGACGAGCACCTCCAGCGCTCTGTGAGGTAAAATTACTGGTTTGGTTGGTTCGGAGGGTGCAAAATTTGACTTCTATAATGAAGGTTTCCCATCAGAAAACGCCGTCTGAGAGCAAAATAAAGTGGTGAAAATACTCTAAATATATCGTACACTTAAACTGATAATGACTTTTTTTAAGGTGGACCATTCTTTAAGTGCCTTTTGCTGCTGACCCTGTCCAGAACAGTTATCTGTTAAGCCTTCATGCCGGTACAAACTTCCATCTACTGCATAAGTACCTCATACAACCCACAACCCACCCCACATTGTATAATCCATCCTCAGCCTTTAACTACCAGCAAGCTTGTGCAACATGTTCGACTGCAGTAACAACACAACTGTTTTTTTTTTCTTTTTTATCTCTATCTCTAAATACTGCGAATTCTGTTTATTTAAAACGGCATAACATAGTAAATGATTGCTCAAATAAATAAGTATGTCCACTTTCAATACCAAATGTTTAAAACAATACTACCATCCAACCTAATCAAGACCTCAATTCAGTTTAGTCTTAATTTTCATGCCTGAAATCTGGCTTGCAGCAAAGCCAGTGTTCAGATTTTTTTTGTACCAGCACTGAGTGCTAGTGTTTTTGTTTGTTTGTTTGTTTTTCTGTTTGTTTTTGTAAGAAAAAAAATCATATTTTGTGAGCTTTGGAGTTTTTTTCTTTTTGCCATGCGAAAAATCTGTCGAGTATCTTTTGTTTAATACATTTGTATTAATTTTTTAAATTCTGGTATCCTAACACCTCTGTTTGGAAATAACTTTTGAAACTACTGTAACAATCTCACCATAAACAACGATGTCCACTGGTTGTATGTACTTGAAGGTTACGAATGAACTGGTTTACTGAAATAAACATTATTAACAGTGACACGTTGACACAGCGGAATGAACTGTTATGATGACACCCTGAAACCCGTACAAAACCAGAAATAAAGCTTCAGTCTTGTAATGTGATTTGTAGCCTATTTTAAATTTACTCGGGAAAATAATATTAAAAACATGAACAAATCTACTCAAATCAGTGAAACTTTTTTTCTCAAGGCCACAGATTCTTCCTGGTTTAATTAAACTGAAACTGTGCAGCCAAAGAGCAGTTGTATTTAATCTGGGTATATTCATGATTAGAGATAAAGTCAGACAAGGCCTCTTTTATAACATTAAATGAAAGATGGCAATTCATGCCAAGAAATCTCCCTTAGCCTCCCCTTCTTCTACCTTTATCTCTAAGTATTTGGAAAGATTCACACTTTATAATCGCTGCTGTTACATCAAATCATCCGAGGACCACAAACCGGTGGAAAAGACCAGGTGGAGGATTAGTGATGCTTCCCTTCTCTTCCCATCATCATTTAACAGGAATTACTAGAGATCAAAAGGCGTCGGGGCAGACCAGTTTCCTGCAGCGATACTCTGCCACACGCAGAACTTGCAACATGAAATTCATGGACGTCACTGAACCCAAACGAGAGTTTGACAAATATCCTCAAGTCAAGCTGCTAATTTTAGCTGAGGGGGTATTGGTTATGGCGAACCATTTGCGACAGGGTCACGGCGTTAAAACTCAACACTGAAACAGAGCACTCATCAGCAGCTCAAGTGATCCATGTCAGTCCTCACAGATCACACGGCTGGATCTCTCCCAATGACAGCTCACTACATACAACCAGAGTTAGGACCGGTTTATTCAACTTTGGTCCTGCAGGTCACAAATAAATGCACAAAACTGATGCAAAGACAATAATAATAAACACACTTATGGATATTACATTCCATTTCGGACATATTCTGCCAATAATTACCCGTAAATCTTACGCACTGGACCTTTAAAATGTCTTGTGTCATGCAACCAGCAGTCCAAAGCCCAAAGATATCTATCATGCTTGACAAAGAAAAGCATCAAATCTTTACTTTTGAGAAGCTGGAACAGGGAAATATTTCTCATTTTTGCTTAACAAATTACATTATTAAATTATGAACATGTCAATTAACAAAATCAATCACCTTTAGTTTAATTATGTCACCTTAGACTAGAGGAAATTATGATGGTCTTTCAGGTATGTTACTATTGTCTGACATTTTGATGACCGTTAATTGGGAAAAAAAATCAGCATTCATACAAAATCATTGGTCGCAGCTCTAAATGGTGTTAAAACAACAAAAAACAAAAAATGATGGCAGTCTGTTATGATATTAGCTGTGATACTTCTGTCAGCAGCCAGTGTGCTGTAAGCCTGTTGGTACAAATTAAAAACAGAAACATCTTTAGGCACAAAGAGCCATTAACATTAACACGAGCGTAATCCTTAAATACACATTTGTGTGTGAGCCTCGAGTACAGCAGATGCTGTTTGTGTGGTCCGGTGTGAAAATGTCTTTCAAAGTGTTTCATTAATGAATGCACAGGTGCTGCGGGGCAACAGCTTCAGTAGAGCCGGGGCAATAATCAAAGACTGGTGGCACAGTGAGGGAAGGAGGGCAGGAGAGAGGGGGCGGCCGCTCTATTGTTTATCTCCAATTATAGCTGAGAAAACACCGCAAACCTCCTCAGCACTGCGAGCTGTGAAGAGCAGCGAGCGGCGTTCAGATCTGACGACCTCGATGGAGCTGCGAGGGCTCACGAGAGTGTGTTCGAGTGAGGTGCTGCGAAAAGAGAGGCTCTTCACCAAGAGAGGGGCCTGAATTCCAGACATGTCCTTATTAAGAAAGGGCTGCGAGTGCTCACTGTTTCTCCTCCTGCCTCCCTTGTGTCAACCCAACGCCCTCCCTCCCTCCCTCCTCCGCCTCAACCCCCCCCCCCTCCACCCAGCGCTCAGAACGTCTCTACCCAAATAAGGACAGGAGACCAGGGGATGCGTGTAGGGGAGGAGTGGGTGGTGGATGGGTTGGTTGGTTGGTTGGTTGGTTGGAGAGCAGAGGGGGAGAGGGGGTGTGTATGTGGACGGGGTGGGGGGGGGGGCATTGGAGGGGAGGGTGGGGAGGGGGGTGTTGTCCAATTTAGGCGTCCACTTTGGGGTCTGGAAAACAGTGGGATTGTTCCAGCTGGAATGCAACATCAGCAGTGAACACGCTCCCGCTTTGTGACGCTCGCAGCTCAGACTAGAGGCAGGGCATTGTCAGTGGAGCCATTTTTCAATACGTCCTCTATTGGAGTCACAGGACTTAAAATCAGGACAATGGTCGTCATGACTTCATGATGAAAGTGACAGAGCGGTAAATAAAGTGACGAGGACAGTTTTATGGACTCAAATGCAACAGCTAGTTTGACAGTCGCGCAGAGTTCCAACAAAAGACCTCTGGGATTCGGCTCTCCGGCATGATTTACTGCCAGCGCGTCATCTCAGAAGAAAATCTGTTGTAATTAACATATTGATTATATTAGAACAGCTGCTACAAGCACACTGAAATGTCGATTTAAGCCAAGTTTGGGTGAGAAACTCGACAACATAGTAATGACTCACACAACAATATCAACTGCAGATACATGGAGCTGCACACATGAAGATAAGGGGTGTAAGAGAATATCACTACATTTGAGTATAGAGATACTACTGTTAAAAGTTTGTATGCAAACTTTTTTCACGTAGTCTCAGGAGTCAGTCTCTGAAACAATTGGTGGAAACAATTGAGAGTTCAGGAAAAAAAAGCCTGCACTGGAGAATCAACCCACAGTCTTTACGGGTGGCCCTTCATACTGGGTGATGACACGCTGAAGTCGTGTGACTACCACTGAGGAGAATGGGGGGAAATCATTGTTTCTGCTGAGGCGTGTCCTTGAAAAAATGTAAGGTTTGATAACGGCCAGTCTCTCCACTGTTCAAGCAACCATTTTGCACTTAGAAATCTATCAGTGGGCAATAAAAAAGTAAACATTTTTAACTTTTTACAGATTGTATGCGTATGATGGTTTATTCTTTCTAATATGACAATTTTCCTAAAATTTGATTTTAAAAAAGCACAATATATCACATTGCTGTTAGTATCGCAGTATAAAAACATTTGTGAAATATTCATTTTCTGTGTCATTGCAATTAAATTTGAAGCGGACTTGGTGAGACTATGGGCTTTGGTCCAATTGTCATCTGCAGGCACCTGTTTGCAAAATGCATGTACTTCTTACTTTAGTATTCTCATTATTTAAAAGTAACCAGAGTGCAGGAAAGAAAGAAACTAAGCTTTGTCTGGGTGAGGACTCTCAGACCCCCGTCTTTGGTTCGAAATCCTCTCTATTTTTTGAGCTCTCGAGGTTGACAAGTAATGTGGATAAACAAAATAATTGTTAACTTCCCTTGTCTCAGCACAAACTTATGTATGAGATTCCTCCAGGCGGCCGGCAGATGGGAGGTTTTACTGAAAGATCTTGATTGAATGACAAGCTGCTCTCATGTTTTAACACAAAATTCAGTAATAACGCTGCACAGCTATGCGTCCCTCACATTCACGCACCAGAACCCCTCTTCCCATTTTCCCAGCCCTGGCCAGAGCGATCACATTGCATTCTGTTTTCAGCAATCGGCTTATCTCTGCTGCTCTGAGTCCATCTGTGAACCAAGCAGAGTTTATTGGCACTGCACCGAGTTTCCTTTTTTCCTTCTAGACAGGATTGTGTGCGGTGAAATGTCCCCATGAATTCCAGTAATTCTACTGAGTCACTCTCAGGCTGCTGGGTCACATGCAGGAAAGCTGTCTGTACAGACTAAATCAGGAAAGGGATTCCATCACAGGCATTTGCTTAAGTGTGCCACGGAGAGAGTGTAGGAAATCCCTTACAAACACCTACAGGCAAGAAAACAAACAGAGCCTGTGTGTTTCAGTGGACGGCATGACATTCAGGAGTCAACACAATAACACCGATTCACTCTGAGAAAGAAGAGCTAACATTTTCTTTTATTCCTCAATTTTATCTTCCACTGAACATGAGATCATCCTGGTTCTCTCAGATGGACCGGACAGATGGGTTTCTACTTACGCAGCGGAATTCAAAGACAAGACCTTGAGTCAAGACTTCTCTGTAATGTCTCCGATTTTTTATGACCTGACGGCAACATCTCTTCTCCAGTCTGCTGGTGAGAAAGGAACATTCGTGGAACTGACCCACGTTTAAGACCAAACAGGACGGATCATACACTCTTAGACATAAAAATGATAACTAGAACCATATAGGGTTCCTCGGCTTGTCCCCATAGGAGAACCTTCTTTGGTTCCTGGTACAACTGTTTATATATTATTCCACCTATAACCCTCTATGAAGGCCCTTTTCCACCAACGAGAAACCGGCACCATTCCGGCTCAAGCACATAATGTTGAACCGTTCTGAGAAGTTCCACTAAAAAAAAAAAAAAAAAGTTGGTTCCCAGCTTGAACCAAAAACTAGCAGGCTTTCCTTGGGAACCAAAGTGGGCGTGTCATATTCAACAGTTTGTTGTGGATTATGCAACACCCTCTGTTGATAACATCATGATTAAAATCGTTCTGCTCAAAACTGGTGGAAATGCAGGCTGGTTCAGGTTCTTGAATGGAACCAGTCCAAGAACCAGAGGTAATTTGGTGTAAAGGGGTCCTGTGAAAGGTTCCACCCAGAAACCCCTATGGGCTCTTCTCCACCAACAGAGAACCAGCCCTGTTGCTCAAGTACCCAGTTTTTAACTGTTGTATCCCCCAAAAATAAACCAGCTTGGAACTTGAAATTTGGTTCCCAGCTGAAACCAAAAAAATATCGGGTGTTGCTTGGGAACCAAAGTGGGCGTGTCATATTCAACAGTTTGTTGTGGATTGTGCAACACCCTCTGTTGATGACTTCCTTGATTAAAATGATTCTCGTCAAAACTGATGGAAATGCGGGCTGGTTCACTGCATAGCATCAAGGTTTCAAGGATCTTGAACGGAACCAGTCCAAGAACCAGAGCTTATTTGGTGGAGAGGGGCCCCCTAGAAAGAGTTCTGGTTCTAGAGATGGTGTAACCCTCTCAAGGCCCTTTTCCACCAAATTTCACCTGGTTGCACCGTGATTTTGGATCCAACTGGGAACTAACTTTTCAGGTTCTGAACCAATTTATGTTTCGTTGAAATGCTCAGAACAGGTCAGAATTTGGTGCAAGAACCAGAACGGGTTAGATCCATGTTGGTGGTAAAGACGTATCTGGGGACTCTATCCACTTTCTAAGGGCCCTGACAAGAATCCACCAACGGGGTTGTACCAAGAACTTTATGTTCCAAGGGTTTCATATAGAAGCTACCAAGGGGGACCAACCCTCTTGTCTTTGGAGTTCTACAAAGAACCATATTGTGTTCCACAGATGAAGCAAAAATCTATTGAATCCCATAGACTGTATTTTGTGGTCATCCATCATTTTAACAATCTATGTCACAATTATCATGGTTTAAATTGACAAAACATCTTTTAACAGCCACGTTTTTCAACAATCCTTGACGAACTCTGTTTTCCAAAAAGGGTTCTTTGGATAAAAAGGGTTCTTAATGGAACCCCTAGCCTTGCTGAGAACCCTTGAGGGGTCTTCAAAAGTTCTGAATAGAAGTTCAGCTTCAGCAAGAACCCTTTTGGAACTGTTGTTTGTAGGAGCTTAGACTAAACATCCCACCATGAGAGCCATGTGAGCCCATTGAGCTCGGACAGTAGTATCAGTACGATAAACCACAGTTAGCCAGAGTATGTGTACAGTAAGTTTTGTGCTCCTGCTGTTAATTTCACTGTCACATAATTTATTTCATTCTGAAGCTTCAGTGTTTCCTAACTTCAGCTGTGGTTTCTCAAAGCGACTGAATTTCAACAGAAACTGGCTCCTCCTTGTAAGCAGAACAACAGTCAGAGCAACTTTTATTTTAATGATGTCAAGAGAGCCTGAGCTGGATGCATAAAAACATGACCTTTTTGATGTTACTTGTTAAAAATGCCATAAATACCAAAAGGCAACACAACAAACAAATATGCACATTTTCTCAGGCTAGTTCAGACAGAAAAGCCTGTGCAGAAAAACCTCTGTTGCTTTTTGTGTTGTGGGAGAAGGAGCATCAAATAACAACAAGTAAAGAGGCTGCTATCTTTATGTACCTGGTCCATCAGACTGAATCTGCATAGAGTCAGTCACATTTGGAGATTTGTGTTAAACTGTTGCTCATGTTGATGTAATATTCTTAGGAGAATGTAACCTGATGAGTGCTAATTGTGGTATATTCTACCATTGTAGATGCAGGGGCACCACAATCAGGAGAATCAACTGTTATTCATTCACTTACATCTAAATATTTTTTATAGAAATGCACCAGAACCAGAAGTATCTATCATCACTCACAAGCCAGCCTGCACCAACACAATACACCAACCTGCAAACAGTTGCTTATTTACACACCCAGCAGATACAGAGCGCCATTGTGTCACCTGATGAAGTCCATTATTGTCTCTCCTTTTAGCTCTGCTTTGGTCTCCACCAACTCCTGAAGAAAATATTTGGCTCTTTAGCTGCTAAATGCTCCGTGATGTTCACCAGCTAGTTGTTAACCGTGCCTGTCTGCTGTTTGGTGCTGGGTAAGTAGTGTAGCGTGGGTTTATCAGAGGTTTTTGCTACAAACAACAGACAAGAACATTCAAACTGAACCGAAACAATAAAGCTGCAAGACATGAAACTTGTGATTCGGGTGGTAAATAACTCACTTGTAGAGTGGAAATAATAGAAGTGGTACAAATGGTACAGCGTAGTAGTGCTAAGTAGTTTTTAAATAAAGCACAGAAAAACAAATGTATGCATATCTGTACAGTACATGGCGAGCTAACAAGTTAGCTTAATACTTAGCAAGGCTCACCTAAGGACAAGCCCCGAAAAACAATTTCTCTCTTCAGCATCAACTACACAATGCAACAATATGAAAGGCGAATTTTACCAGTGTAATATTAGGATTTCCATTGTCAGTGACTTCAGCACAGGCATGCAGAAACACAACAGACACGATGAGCAAGAATGATGAGAAAAGGAAGCCGTAACAAAACTGTAATTTCCAATAAATTTTCAAAACAAAGGTCTCTGAACCTAAATGTCTCTACACATGACAAAGTCACAGCATAAAACATTTTGTTCCTCTCAGGGGGGGCAGTGAATCTCACTGGTAGATTATATCAGGATATCAAGTATTATAAAAAACAAAACATTCCTATTTCTTGTCTTTTATATTAGAGCTGTAATGATTTGTCAATTAATTGATTAGATAATCAAAAGAAAATTAGTTGCAAACTATTTGGATAATCAATTAATAGTTTCAGTCATTTTTCAAGCACAAATGTCTTAACATTTGCTGGTTCCAGCTTCTTAAAAGTAAAAGTGAGGTTTTGCTGCTTTTCTTCATTTCTGATAATAAATAAAACTATGTAACCAGATTTTTGATCATATCACACTACGTGACAATCAGCGTTCTTGTCCTGTCTGTAAGTCTGTGCACTCTCATTGCCATGACTCAAATCTACTGACTCATGTCCCAAAGCAGATTGTTAACAGATTTTCTTCAAATCTGTCTGTTCCCCTGAAGAGCCATCGAGCCTGTTGTATGTTTGAACGTCTCTCCATCGTAGCCCACTGGCATCATGTACTGTATATACCTCCATCTGTTTGTTCACCAATACACTACAGGATTTGTTCGTGCCTTTAAAAGAGCGGCCTTTGTTAGGTTGCTGCGAGAGTTGGGACACTTGTTGGCAGAAAACAGACCCCTGCTGGCAGCTGAAAGCCCCCCTGCTTAGCTGAGAGTTAAACACACCTCCACCGAACTTAACGTTTATACACTAACAAATCCACTGACCAAAACTCCTCCACATGAAAACCACACGTCTTGTTAAGGTTGAGGGGCGCTCACAGATGTCACAGTGAGACCCCCCTCACACACACACACACACACACACACGAACACACACACACACACACAACAGCCACACAAACACACACTTGACAGGGGAAACAACAGGACTTGGTGGCAGAAGGAGCAGCTGCTCTCTGAGGTCAGATTACAGATAAAGAAAACATTTTAGGTTCCAGGCCAGGAAAGCTGCTCTCTGACAAGAACTGGAAACGCTGCCTTATTCCTGCTGACACGCACAAACGCACACAGATGCATTCACAGCAAACGCACGTGTTCAAAGGGATAGTTCGGATTATTTGATGCCGCATTGTACTTATCAATAGTCAGTGTATCAGCTGCAGTAGATGGTAGGCAACATGTCACCAGTTTGGAGAAGCAGAGAGGAGTACCAGAACAAAAGATAAGCAATGAACTGCCGTGGAAAGGGTCAGCAACAAAACGTACTTTGGCCAGTTAAAAAGTCTGCCTTAAAAATCAATATCAATATATTTAAGTGCATGCAATATACTGCAATTTTTTAAACTAATTTTAGGAAAGTTAGAAAAATAAACAGATTATAAAGAATAATCAGAAAATCTGAGTTCAAATGTTTACTTGTTAAGGCAATCAGAAAAGTGAAGATAGATAACAACATTGCTATTTAGTGGTCGTGGGTTTAAACACAACACAATAGGAACCACTGCAAAACATCTGTTTTGAGAATCTACACAGTATCACGATACATTATATTGTGATACTCAAATGTAGTGAATGTACTGGATGTACTTACACCCCTATATACTGTATACTTAACACTTTACTTTGTCTGCTACCACCAACCAAACTCCATAGGCGAAATCATTAATTTTACCTTGCAGAAGACAGGAGCTCGTGGTTTACCACTGCCCTGATTGGTTAGTTTATTTGTGTTATTATGTGACATTGGTGAATCTGAACAAACCTTGGAACACACTGAAGTCATATAATGACACAAACAAACTGACATATTGAGGCACCAGTGGTCCAGCAACACCCATGTTCTGCATAGTAAAATGACTGATTTCACCTATGGAGTTTGGTTGGTTTGAAAAGAGAGCGATATTTGGCTTATATAATGCCAGTTTTACATCAGAAAAGGTTATCTGACGGCAAAGTTAAGTGGTTGAAAATATTCTTGATATAATATAAATTTAAACCAATATTGATATTTTTAGGTGGTCCTTTCTTAATTAGCTAAAATACCATTTTGTTGCTGACCCTCTCCACAGCGCTACATCCCTTAGCTTCCATGCTGGTGCCCCTCTCTGCTTCTCCACACTGGGGGTCTGACAACCACCATCTACTATAGGTAATACACTGACTACTAATATGTACCTCATACAACCCCACATCAAATAATCCAAACTAGACCTTTAACTGTATAACTGCTGTTTAATTCAAGAAATAAGCTGAAGGTGATGAGCTGGCCCATGTGTCGGCCTGTCTGCTCAAAGTTTGACACCACTGCCTTCCTCAGACTCATGAAAGCACCATGTCCAAAAAAATCAGAGTCACCACCCTCCCCTCTCCCTCCTGTGTCTGTGTTTGGCCCTAATAAATTCTCTCCAGCTTCTCCAATAACTTCCTCCTACTTCCTATCTGGCACGGCGCTCAGGAAACAATCAGAGCTGAGAGTGAGAGGAGGGCTGGACGGCCAACAGCTCACACGGCAAGAGGCAGAAAGAGAGTCAGAGGGAAAACTTGAGACAAACACACATGAACGCATACACACACACACACATCGCATGCACCCCTTGTCAAGTCAAACATTTGCAGTTTGATACCAGCTGCATGCCCAAGAAAAACAATAATGTTCAAGTCTCGCACGCAAGAATGAAAATGTGTGAAAACGATCTGATGTGGAAGAGTCCGACACATTTTTTAACCATAAAATGCACCACAACTGACTCTTATTTGTCGTTTTCTTTTAAATAAATCACAAGGCGAGGAGCTCACTGAGGTAAGAAGAGCTTACTGGTTTCTTAAATGAGTCACAGGCAGATAAATGAGTATCACACGTCTGAGCACGAACATAAGGCCTCATTCATTCATTCATTCATTGTTCTATTTTAAACTCTGGACACTGCTGGCTATGTGGTCTACCTTGAATTGTAACACTTCTGGAGAATTAAGACTAAATCCATCTGAAGAGGGAAAGACTGACACAAAACGGGCCGCGTGTGCCAGAGAGCTTTTTCTTTTTCTTTTTTTTTTTTTTTTTTTTAACAGCCTGAATCAGCATTTTAATCGGAAATTTTCCAGGGAACTTAGCGGAGAAGCCATTCTAGCCTGAATTGGTCATTTTGTGGCGGGGAGAGTGGTTTGAAGCCATAATCTGTGAAACCTTTAAGACATGCATAACTTTGCAGCAGAATGCACCAGCCAATAACTCATCTAACCATATAAATGGTGGAACAAGGCATTAAAAGCAGCCATGGCTTTGATCAGGGCCATATAGAAGGGATTTTCACAACGGAAACTAGGATTAAAAATAAAAAACTGAAACAGGGACACGACTGATGGCGCATTTAATGTATGCAGATAAACTCAGAAAGGTCTGTGCCCGGCGTCATAAACTACCTTAAGTTTCAAACTTAAGTTTGTCCCTTAAGCAAAATTATTCCATAGGCTAAAGGGTTCACTCTTAGCTTGTCTCCTTGCTTTAGAGGTCAGACTAAGGCTTTCACAGCAGTTACTGTCATAATACAGCACACGAAGACTTCAGTTACCATGGTTACGCTTCACTTACAGCATTCTTTAATGTTACTGTACAGCGTTCGCCACATTCACACGGCAGCCATTTTTCCTCTGATGTCCCACTCAGCTCAAATGCTGTACTGCTGTTTCAGGTTGTACGTCGTACAAACATGGAGAATCTGACAAATCTTTAGCATTTTGCAACTTAAAAGACAATGGATAGTTAAAATCTGGGGGGACATTGGCCATATTTCAAAATAAAACAACATATTTAATAATCTGTTACCTACCATGGCTAATGTTAGCATTCAACCACTTCCTAGCTAACGCTACCATTTTAAAGTGTTACACGATACAATAGGGAAGACATAAATTAATTCTGAAATAGTAACACTTGTCTTACCCACATTAAGCTTGATGTTATCCGGATGTTACCAAGTTTGCAATCTAATGTTAGCTAGCTGTCCCTCTGTCTCGCAAGCACTCAACCTGTGTGTATTTTTAGTTGCAACATTAGTTATTGTCTAACCACTAATTATTTATGTTATGAAATATGTTGTTGTAGTTTGACATGTGGCCCAATGTCTCTCAAGATTTTCACTGGCCATTATATTTTCAGTTACTGGTCAATCAGGAAGCAGTGAAGTGATAACGATTTGTGTCATTTGAGCTTCCCACCCTGAGTGTGACGTCACAGGAAAACGGAAATGTGTCAATATAATCAACTATTGTCAGTTGCTAAAAATATATATTGTCATTTGTTAGCTAGCTTAGCTATTACAATCAGTTAGCCTGTGTTAGCTAGCTTCTCCAAAATGAACGACAAGGGAAAAGAAAAAGAAGAACAAGCACAGAATCCAAAGTTAATTTAACCAAGCAGACTGATATGTGAGAAATCTTGCTTACCATGAAATCATAAAGTATTATAGAAATAAGCTACCATTAATAAAGAGTTATGTTAATGTTTTAACAATTTAAGGTCAGTCTTTGCCCTTTTATGCAGCCGGGCACAGATCGCCCTTAAAATCACCGGGACACCTGTGTAGTTTTATACTCGGAGCAACCGAAGTGAATAACTCTGTGCTGTAGAAGGAGATCATCCCCCAACCCAAAACACTCTGAGCACAGGGATTAAAGGGGTTTCACATGAGTGCCCTTGGGTCACTGGAGCTCCAGTGCGACACACAGGCCTCACACACACACACACACACACACACACACACACACACACACACACACACACACACACACACACCAGACGGGCCCAGTGTGAGAGTGAGCCTCCCGTTATCTATAATGGAGGCACAAACACTGGCACACATAACCCCAGACATTTTTTTTATGAGCTCTGCCTCTTTTGAGTACATTTATGTGGAACATCACTCCCAACAGTTGGTCGCCGGAGAAAGGACAACTAGAACGTTTAGCAACTTGGGGACAACTGACACAAAGACTTTACTGTTCTAGGCCACTCCCCGGCTCCTCCCCTGAGTGGTCCGAATAGGAGGCCAGGAAGCTTATCTGTTAAAACCTCATGGTTTGGAGGATATGTAAACATGTGCAGTGCATTAACGTGA
This sequence comes from Lutjanus erythropterus, assembly GCF_056507025.1. Taxonomy (NCBI): domain Eukaryota; kingdom Metazoa; phylum Chordata; class Actinopteri; order Lutjaniformes; family Lutjanidae; genus Lutjanus; species Lutjanus erythropterus. The sequence continues at coordinate 36,085,748 of NC_139318.1, read as the reverse complement.
ATACAATGCTGATAAATTGTGTTACTGCATGGGGACTCTGAGAGTGAAGTAACTGGTATGTTTAAAGATATATTTTATGTATTTATTTAGTTATTTTTATTTGTTGATGGAAAGTATTTAAGTACATTTACTCAGGTATTACACTTGCAAATTCCAGGTACTTGTACTTTCCTGAGGTATTTCTATTCCAAGCCACTTTATACTTCTACTCCACTACATTTATCTGACAGGCATCAAACACATCACATACTTTGATTAGTTAACTATTAAATTAATCAAAAGCTATTTTGATAACTGATTAGTCATTTTTTTAAATAAAGAAAGTCAAAACTCTGATTTGAGCTTCTTAAATGTGATTATTTAATCATGATTTTTTTTTTTCTGGTTTCTTTACTCCTCTAGACTACAGCCATGAGTTGAACAGCTTCTATCTGAGGATCTTGGGCTTTGGGAAACACAGATCGACATTTTTTACCTTTTGTTTGACATTTTAGACCAAAGAAGTAATTGATTAATCAGGAAAATAATCATCAGATCAATTGACAAGGAAATTTTTTGTCCATTGCAGCCCTGTGATGCTGCACTATGAACCCAGTAGTGTGCGAAGTATCTAAAACTGTCTCCACTTAGATGGACGACAAAATATATCACATATGTCGAGCGTTTTTAGACACTTTAATTAGACAATAATCAGACATTTTAATGCACTGTGACGCTTTAAGTAAGTAGGATCTGAGTATGTCTTCTATGACTTGGTGCTGGAGCATTCAGTGCCTGAAATTTTGCATGTATTTCTTTTGTTGCATCACTGTAATAAATATGTCAAAACACAATATGCTCTTCATCAACACAACTGGAGTCTTTAACCCAGCGGCTGCTAGTTAGACTGCACATTGTATTCCAGATTGTCAATAGTGTCCCACTGCTGAGAGCTGCAGGCTTTTCTCTGAGGCCCTCTGTGTGCTCACCACGCAGACATAAGTGCTATTTGTTCAGATCTGGGTTGACAGAGGGGCAAGTGTCCACCACCATTTGGACGACGAGCACTTCTGGGGATGGTGCTAAAAAGCAACCAACGTCTGCACAAATGGGCAAAAGCTCATTAGCCGTTCTTCTGTGGGTTTAGCACAAACGGGCGAAGCTCCTGCTGACAAACGGTCAACAGACCTGCTGCAACCCGAGTAAACACTCTGCAGAGGAGAGAAAGAAAGGATGCACTCCAGCACCGGAGGAATGGTTTGAAATACCTGCAGTGTCTCTGCGGTTTCTGATCAAATGTAGGTTTTCAAAAATCGAAAACATCAGACTTTTTTTTATCCCTCATGAAGAGAACACATGCTCATTAACTCTTCCCTCTGATAAACGGCCTGAAGGAACACAGATGTGGAGTAAAAAGAGAGAAAACAGCCACTTTAAGAGGATATTACCCCAAGCAATCTAATTGACCTCCATGACACGGGTTAAGTTGTAAAACTTTCCCCTCGCATTTAACTCTCTCACACGAGCATGCAGCATACACTGTAAAAAGTGTACTTCAGTAGTAGTTGAAGTAATGTTTTCAGTGAGTTTGATTCAGCTTTCTGCTTCATGGATGGCAGTCAACTTTTGTTGATTATAAGAACTTTACCCTCATGTTGCCTCAGCCTGCTAATCTTATGTCAGTAAAAGTGCATCAGTTAGGTTTCTGCTGGTATTGCACGTCTGACATCAAGACGTCCACGTCTTTTCCACATTTTTCACCCTGAAATTGAGCTGCGGTGTCTCGGAAAGAAGTAGAATACAAGAAAATTATATTTTGTGATCAAATAATAATAAAAAATAATTATGTTTTATATAAAATGGTCCACCTGATTTGATTTGACTGTATTGTTTCAGCATTCAAATAGTCCAAATGTTACCAGTAATATTCATTATTATTAACTTGCAACAATAACAATTTTTTAGCGCGCTAGCAAACAGTAGTGTTATTTTTTTTACTTCTTAGCTAGCTAGCAAACAATTCACCTTTTTTTTCTTTTATAGATAGCTAGCAAACAAATATGACTTTTAATTTTTTTTTCTAGCTATCTTGCAAACAATAATGCTTCTTTTGATTTTACTTTTTAGCTACGTAGCAAACAATGCAACGTTCTGTTACAGAATAAAGAGCGAGCATCTGCGTGTTTCATTTCAGTTAATATAAATAAAGTAGGCTTTACTAAGCACAGATTAATTTTAAATTGCGAAACAGACATTTAATTTTAGTTTAAATCTGGATTTACTTATTTTAAACCCAGTTTTACAAAATTCTGATTAGTACTAATCTTTGATTTAATTAATCCTCAGTCTAAGGTCACAATAACAATACAATAATAACTGCTTTTCCTGAAGTACTTTACTTTTGGTTAAAGCAAAAAACTGAGTTGGAAAAATTGGTAACTTTTATGTTGTATTAAATTGAAGATGCATTAGTGAAAACTGCTGATATGAAAACAATCAGCTTATTCAATTTATCTTACTTAAAGCAATCATGTTCATCTAACTTGTTAACTTGATTTTGTAATAACTTTTTAAGTTGGTCCAACAGTTCTCTTTTTTCATTGCAATGCACACACTAAATGCACAACGGCTGAGAAACATGAAGTACGTTCAAGGAAAAAAAAAAAAAACCCACACTGTACATTGGGAGGCCTGATGCATTCATGCTGCATAAAACAATGAAGGGGGAATCTGTCAGAGCAGCAGAATGCTTAATCCTTTCCAGATTTACCCATCAGCATAGAAATCTATTATTAGGCACATCTTGGCGTGTCTCATTTACCAAGGACACATTGTTTGGTTGTACTGGTTGGTCGTTTCATTTCAGAACATCACTTCCACATGTTAATAGAAACCAGTACTTAAGAGGGGCTCAAACTGATGATTTAGCCACTCAACCATGACCTTACACGACCAAGAGGAAGATAAAACTTGCCATATGTTATCTGATCATCTTCGATATCAATGTTTCAGCAAAAGACTGTAGCACAAACAGACACTGCACGACTTCAAAGACCACAGCCATATGGATTAAAGACAGAGGAGCAAAAACTTGTGGAGCTTTAGCTCCCCACAAACTTCCAGGGTTCAGTGTTCATGTTTTTTTTTCACTTGCCCCATCCAAAATCTACTTGCCAAAGTCAATTTTTACATTTTTTTTTTTAAACTGTTTGTGGTTATCAACTAACAGTAAGTTTAATCTCAGGCAGCAATGTCTTTAAATCTCTAATTCTGTCAGTCTAAATCCCAGAGATATTTAGTTTAATATGATAATAAACAAAGACCAGTGGGAAATCTCCACATTTCAGAGCCTGAAAACAGCCATTTTGCATGAAAAATTATGATTAATTAAATATCAAAATAGTTAAAATTCTCTTTTACCACTTGCCTGGTCGGGCAAGTGAGTTGCCAGATTTACCCCCAGGCAGGCAAGCAATCCTCTGAACTTAGTTAAATTATTAAAAAATATATTAGAGCTGCAATGATTAGTCAAAAATTTATGAATTTACAAATTAATCGCAAACTTCGATAATTATAGGAAAAACATTTCCAAGTTTCTGATTTCTTTGGTGCTCTATGACCTGAATACTGAATATTAAGACTGCCAAAAAATGTTTATTTTCTTTATCAATTAATCTGAGGGTTATTTTCATAATTAATCAATAAATGACTCTTCATTTATTATCATAAAGAAGAAAAGAAAAGCAGCAAATCTGCTGTTTTCCACCATTTTCTGATATTTTAAGGACCAAACAACTAATCAAATAATCAAGAAAACGATCAAAAGATTAATCAATAGAGAGAATAATGGTTAGTTTCAGCTAAATATAAATGTAATTATAATATTCTTCAACTTTAAGGTGTGTTGGTGCAGTGGAAACAGATAAGAGACAGACAGGTTATTCTGCTCGCTGTGACCAACCTGACAGACTGCATTCTGTTGTTGAGTCAGACCTGTTGACTGGCAGTGATTTAACTCTGCAGCTCATATGACTGTACAAATTTAGCACGAAGGAGGTGCTAACATGTCGTTTTTACATTTTCTAATCGGCTCAAACATTTGGCTCCGTCCACACAAAAACAAACACAACAAAACAAAAAGTTTATACCCGGGCGAGCCTGAACCAACAACGCAGAGCAGACGCAGAGCGGAGAGCAGGTGTAGCCTGAGGTGGCCTGCATACAATTATACAATTAGCTCGCACTCATATCCATGCATCTCAAATCCTCACCTGTGAATTATGTACTTAGTGGGACTTTGCAGAGTATCATCACATGCAATGTTTGTTGGCACGAATAGACAAAGAAAGAAAGAAAGCTTATAGATAGATAGATAGATAGATAGATAGATAGATAGATAGATAGATAGATAGATTATTTATATATCTAATTAATATTAATAATAATATAAGCATTAAAACAGAGTTTACATGGTGCTTTGACAAAAAAACAGGACACCCAGGAGGAAATATAACAACATAAGGCCAAACAAAAGCCAAATTAAGGTCAATTAAAAGACAAAAACAGATAGTAGAGAGAAGAGTAGAATATAAGTAGAGATAATAAAGTAGAGAGAAGATAATATGATGTAATTGCATATCAAACAAAAGTCCTTTGTGCCATTATTCTAGTAGAGCGCTCACAAAAGCCTTTTTCTTTTTACATTAATCTGTATATCTAACAGTCTGAAGTCTGACTCTTATCTCTTATGTTTTCGGAATTTCTACTAAATTGGAAAAAGTTTGAAAAAAGTTTTTATGTAGGTCTTTTTTTTAGGGATCAGCTAATAAACTAACGCAGGAGGTTCGGTTTTTCTAAATAAAACCCCACTGACATAACAGCAGCGATGTGACAGAAACCATTCTTGGTGAGCAGAAGTGTAATTAGAGTTTGGTATATCTTGTCATTTGACTGTAAGTGCATCACATACATTGCTTTTCGCTTAATTAATTAATTGTTTGCCCAGAAAAATGGTGAAAAATGTCAATCTGTTTTCCCTCAAGTGTCTTGTTTTGTCCACAAGCCAAAGACATTCAGTTTAGTGTCATAAAGGAGTAAAGAAACCAGAAAATATTCACATTTAAAAAGCTAAAATCAGAGAATTTTGACTTTTTCTTCTCTTAAAAAATGACTCAAACAAAGGTATCAATAATCAAAACAGTTGGTAATTATTTTAATAGTTGACAACTAATCAATTAATTGTTACAGCTCTAAAACTAATGCATGTTTGATTTGACACAAAACCTACAAACATAATAGCAGTGATGCATCAGAAGTCATTTTCTGCATGCAGAAGTGAAGCTCCAGTTCCAGCTCAGTACATTTTGTCATTTGTTTGTGGGGCTGCTTGGAGTTTAGCCAGTTTGTTGTTTGGTCTTTAAAATGTCAGAAACTGTTGATCAGTGTTTCAAAAAAAAAAAAGCCCCTAAAATGTCTGAAAAAATCCCCAGTAAGAAGATGGAATGAGAGAGTTTTGACTTCTTTCTTTAAAAAGTTACTCGAACAGATGAATTAATAGAAGAGAATAATTAATTGTCAAAATAGTTGTTGATTATTAGAATAGCTGATTAATCATTGCAGCTCTAAATTAATGCAGGACGTTTGGTGAGAGGTGACGTAACCAAAGTCATTTTTGGTATGCTGAAGTTTACTTTCTGGGATCGTATATTTGATCTTTTTTTTTATAAACATTATACGCAGGGCTGCTTAGTGTTTGTCTTTAAATGTCTGAAAATGGTGAAAAATGTCGAACAGTGTTGGCAGTTAACTTGATAATCGATTCATAGTTGATTAATCATTGCAGCTATAATTAAATTATGGCATTTATTGTTGTACACCTCTGTCTGCATGTTTCATAAGTCTGTTTTTTTTTATGTAGATGAGATGTGTGAAAACAAGTTGTTTACTCACCTAACACGTATGCAAACAATGTTAAAACTGGGATATTTTTCATTAATAAGAGTACTGATTAACAAATAATAGTAGTAAAAATAGAATTCTGTTGCAAGTTTTATCATTGCAGAACAAAAACTAAAGATATTTTAAGTATTTGGTTTGTTAAAAATGTTGCTAACCTTGGTTGAAGCATAAATGATTTGGTTTCATTTCCTTTAAAACAAGCAAACTGTTCTGTAAACCTTTTATTCTGATAAACTCTGGTGAGCAGAGAGGAGTGTTTTCCTGCTCTTGCCTGCGCTGACAAATCCAGAACTTGTTGTCTTACCTTTGGGCTGCAGAGGTCCAAACCAGACTGAAGTTGTGTATTCCTCCAAATCCTTTTTTGTTTGTGTGTCTGTCTGTGTGTAACAGCCTGTAGCTATAATAACTGCTGGATTCCTCTTGCGGCTGGAAGAGTTGGGTGATCCAGGTGTGATGAACTGTGCGAAGGCAGAAAACAAACATATTGGCCCACTTCTTGACAATCTTTGTTTTCTCTTTTCTCTTTTTGTGTGTAATGTTGCGAGTCAATGAGGCGGTCTACCGGTGGAAACGTGATTGTTACAGAGCCTGTCAAAGATATCCCTGCACACTGGCAAAGTCAAACACAATAGACTATCAATCTGCAAATGTTTTCTTCCCTCCCAACGCGAGCAGCTCCACGGAAAAATGTAAAAAATGACAATGATCTGAAAACTTCACCGAGACAAGCGGCATGAAAAAACTGCTGAGAAAAGAAAGAGAGGGCTCTAAACAGAACAGAGGGAACATTAGAGGAGAACTTACCTTTTCTGTTAATTCAGGCAGTCACCTTCTCGTCCTCAATGAAAGCAGCTGGTCACTTTAGTCAGTTTGTTATAATTTGGCGCCTTGTTGTTTTCTGTAATATTTCTCAGAGGTTTGACAGTATAAGTGGAATGTTAAGTATGACTTTGGTATGAAATCAACGCACTACACTGGAAAACGAAGGGGGAGGGGAAAAAAAAGAGTTTCAAGGAGGAGCCACTGGTGCGCGTCAATCAACAAGCCCCGGGGGCGGGGCCTCCGCTTCAGGCTCCGCCCACCACAAAAAAAAGAAAAAAAAAAAAAAACCTGCAGAGAGAACTGCAGCTCCCTGCCCTAAAAAAAAAAAGAAAAAAACAGTCAATGCACATACAGCTATATATCTGCATTACATTAAAACACTGACATGCATCTACTGACACTTTTACTGTGCAGCCAAAACTTTGTTTAACCCGTTTGCACCCAGTTTTGTCCCCCTTTATTTTCGTTTAAGCAGCTTGAAAGGTAGAATCAGCAGGATTTGTCTGAGCTGGTTATAAATGCACCAGAAAGAAAGCTGATTGTTGTGTCTCATACTGACATTTTGTCTGCAGATACAGAAAATGTTGCATATTATGCCTTTAGGGTTTGAAATATCATCTCTCTGTATGACAGTCTTCGATTTACATTCTTTATCTTTTTGTTCCAGCACTTTATTGAAGGTATGTGATGATGAAACCCAACCCAACTGTTTGTTTACTGGATTTCACATTTTTTTTTATTGCTGCATTACTCCATTAAAAGCAAATATTCTACATTCCTCATAGCCTGAGAATCAGACTTAACTACCATTTAATTTAATCTTTTGAATGACTGATCAGATCTGAGATGTGGGTTGTGATACAGAGGCCTTGAACTCGACTTGATGTCTCGTGCATGATTTTATCAGTGATGAAGTATAGTATATTAACTGATTTACTCACGTAAAGTACTTAAAAACACTTTAAGCTGATTGTTCTTTTATTTTATGCTACTTTATAGAGGCAACCGTTGTGGATTTTACACCACTACATGTATTTGACAGTGACAGCTACTTTACTGATGAAGATTTTTGTCGTAGATTTAAGCAGGGATACTCAACATGCAGCCCGTGGGCCAAATCTGGCCACAGGGTGCCGAGTGACCCACCATTCATTCTCTAATTCACAATAAAATAAACTGATTCACACCTGGAATTTTTAAAATACCAGTTAGCAAATAATAATTCATAATGATTCAATAGTTTTTCTTGGCTGTTAACATGAGAAGTTGCATTTTTACCTGCACACACTAAAAGACCTTAAATAAACTACTGACTTTGTCTCTGACAGGAGCAGTTAATAGTTCATGTTTATGGATCATTTCAACATCTGAGTGACTGCATGAGTTGCCGCCATCAAATGCAGTAAAATATCTGATTTATCTGTCACACCTGCCTTGTATCAAGTAAATTTAGTTAATAAGTCATTTAATTTTAAAATTTGGAAACTTCAAAGTAAGATGAGTCATGGGCCTTTTAATGTTCATTGATTTTATCTGATTAATAACATTATTATCAGGGTTTGTTTACTGACTGGCCTCTGGCCTTCTGTCAGTCAGTTTTTCCCCTGAATTAAACTAACCGGCAAAATGTAAAGTAACTAAGATTAGCTTCTTCATAGTCAGCAACATAATTGAAATCAGGTAGTATGTTAATGCATCAGTAGAATGATATCAAATACTTTATATTTATGTTATTTATATTTATTTTATATTATTATATAAATGTCATGTAAGTATAGTAATATAAAACCTCTACATAATAAAGTTGCTTATAATTCCTCTAATTAAGTGAAAAAAAATTGAATGCAGGACTTTTATTTGTAATAGCTATACACAGTGGTAATACTGCTTTATTTAAATAAGGGATCTAAGTACTTCTTTCGCACACAGTCCCTCAAATTCAGTCTGACATATTTGGTATTTTTGGAAACTACAGGATCTTTAATGATTTATTCTTATTTTTCTATTAGAGCACTGATAATTACTCTTAAATAAAATATTTAAATATGTTTTCCAGCACTGGGTTTACTGTAGGATTATTAAATTAAATATAAGTGTTACACATACTGTATTTGCCGTTTCTCCGTCTCTCTTTAGGCTATTTTATTTATTTATTCAACAAACTTAGACCTTGAGCATATTTCCATCCAGCAACAGCTCCTTCTGTTGGTCAACATCATGGTTGCAACATGTTGTCAGTATGTATTTATCCAGTGCTGAGACACAAAAGCAGAGCTACTGTAAATGCAGCTGGTGTGAAAATGACTCACTTGTATATTAAATGACTTACATGTAGATTAAAGTGACTCACTTGTAGATGCACTGTGTGTGTTAGTGTTAAAGAATGACAACAGTAATCTTGGCTGCTTGTTTAGCTGGAAGTCACGTAACAGACAAAGACAATGGCAGAGGAAGAACTCACCTTACAGCATCTGTCCAGAGGAGCTGCCAGCTTCAGGCTTCATTTAATCTGCGAGTTTGGACAACTGCCTGAGCAGGTTCAGGCAGAATACACACCTCTCACTTACTCTGGAGGCCCTCGGCTCAAACAGGTTTTTCATCCTGACTGAAGCTCCTCTCGACATGTCAGACGACTGCTGCAGGACTGTGTGGGTGTCTCTCAAAAGTGCGCAACGAGGAGGAATCTTTCTGATTATCTGCCAGCTCAAAGAAGATGATACTGACACAAAAACATGATTAAAACTTTTCTAACAGATACCCAAATCCCTAAGTACAGAGTGTCAAGGATTTACCTTTAGTAGAGGAATTTGTAATTTCAAGAATCTAAAAAATCCATACATTTCTTTCTTTCTTTTTGGTTTTGTGTAATTTGTTGTCTTTATTTGCTGATTAAAGTTAAGATACAGGCATGCAGGAGAAAGAGGTGCAACAAAGGCCCCTGACTGAACTCAAACTTGAGATGTTGTGGTTATATAAAAAGTGTCTTAAAGGGACAGTTTGGATGTTTTGAAGTGTGGTTGTATGAGGTACTTATCCATAGTCCTTGTGTTACCTGCTGTAGATGGCAGTCTGTACGCCTCTAGTTTGAAAAAGCAGCGAGAGTATGGGTATAGGAAGCTAAGTAATGTCCTGCTGGGGACAGAGTCAGCAACAAAACATGTTTTAACTGCCTAAGAAAAGCCCTCTCTGAAAAAAATCAACATCAGTTTAAATGTTCGCTATATTTTCATCACTTTATCTTGCTGTCAGACAACCTTTTCCAATAGGAAACCCTTAAAAACATCAAAATTAAACAATAACACAAACTAACTGATCAAGGCAGCAGTGTACTGGCAACCTGTGTGTGGCTGGTTTGGAGAGAGACAAATTTGACTTATCTAACACTGACAGCAAGGTAAAGTGGTAAAAATATTCTAAGAACACTTAGTTTTTCTCATTCGCTTCGCAAGATTTGTTTTAAGCTGAGTTCAAGTCTCTGATTTGAATTTCTCATTTATTCAGGCAAATTGCATGTGTTTTGGCAAGTGTGCAATTGCAAAGTACAACTGTCCACACTTTGCACAATAACCGCTCACACGTGGGTTCCTGATCACTGATGAGTTAATTCTCAGTGGAAAAACAGTGAAAACTCTTCACAACTTCTTAACATTTGTTCATTCTTTGAGCAATCACATGCTCCATTGGCAAATTACCTGCCAGGTGACTAATGAACTAGGAAGCACATGAAGGTAATTGTGTGGCGAATTTGCTGTTCACTGTAAAACTTGATATGTTTACAGTACATGTAACACACATCGCCACGCAAATAAATTTACTGTTATGAAACATTTGTGACAATTACACTTACAGGCCAGAGAACACGTCAAAAAATGAGACAGGGATTTAGAAAAATTGCAAACTAATGTTTTTTTAGGTGGCAAAAATATATTTAGTTGCTAATCCTGTCCATTGCAGTATATTGCTTTGCTTCACACACCAGAACTCGTGCTGCTCCTCCAAACTGGAGGCATGTCGACCTGCATCTACTGCAGGTAACACACTGGCTATGGACAATCACCTCATACAACCCCACTTCAAAAAAAGCCAAACTATCCCTTTAATTTCTATTGTATTATTGAAATATTTAACCATACTGCGCCAGAGACTAAATGAGATGTATTTATACAATAAATGCTGACTTCAAGGAAATTCAGTCACATGCTTTATTAAATAACATTATTACAATAAGCCTAGAAATGCAACGCAACAAAGGCAGTGTTCAGAAAAATAAATTAATTTCACAAAACAAAAAAAAAAACACATTATAGAAAAACCTACAGGAGCTCAAATCAGACAGAGTCATCTGAGATGGGCAAATAAAACTTAACTAGAGTGAATATTTTGTCAAAACATAAGTTAACACTAAATATCAAGAACTGAAGACACTCCTATTCCAAAATGCTACATTTCTATGCATGTTACGCCTGACAGGGAATATGTGCATCACTAAAATATGAAGTCTGTTGTGTAACAGAGCTGTTATGAGACTTAATACCTGTTGTCCTTGTTTAGATTGTTGGGATCTTAATGAGTGTGAGTTTTCACGACTGATGACTTTTGGTGTGTTTTTGCATTTCAGTCACATCTGACACACAACATCAGAATTTTAGCAGTACAATACAATACAGCACAATAAAGCCAAAACATGACACAACACAGTTTAACATCGTTTAATGATGTTAAAACACCTCAATCATCGAGGTGACCATAATCCATAACTTTCCAGTCAGAGGAGTCCTTCCTGCGTCCGTCTGTGATTCACAGAAATTCAGATGTTTCCACTGAAATACAGAGACAAAAAACAAGACTGTCCTGTGTCATGCCATGCAAGATGACATGATAATGTAAGCCCAATTTTGCTCCTTTCTCTCGGAGTGACTCACATCACAGCAGCAGGTATTGTCACATCGTTTGTTATCAGGGTGCATCGCAGGAAGTGACAAGGGCGAGTCCAAAGACATGACTTAATGTGCTGTTAGTGTGGGCGTGTTGCATACTGGTGTCGTACTGGTTTCGGGGTGAGAAGACAACCGGGGATCTTTTTTGTTATTCGCAGGCGATTTTGCCATCGAAGCTGGAGAGCGCGATGGCAAAGGCCTGCACGGCACACATCGGGTAGTTGTAGTCCAGAGTGAAAATGTCATCAGCTATCCGGCCAAACTGCATCACAATGTAGTCCACTGAAAAAGGCAAGGAATTGTTAAAATAGGTAGGTATGCAGGTAGATAAATATATAAATTATGAATATTTCTTTCTAATTATATTTTCAGTAATGACAGTATAACAGTAATGATATATGGAAGCCAATTTCTGCCTATGTACTGGGGAAAAATGAGAGAAAGTTTGCAGAAGTTACTCATTATTTTGACATATTAAATCATATTAAGTCATTTTTACATATTAAGTCATTAGTTGGACATAATGAGCCTTTATTTTGACACACTAAGTCATTATTTTGAGATACTACATATATTTAGTCATAATCCAAAGTACTGAACAAACTGAAATGTTGACCTGATGATGCCGCTAATTAAAAAGTCATAGCTTCAAAATTATTACAATTAATCTTGAGGGGAACGTGAATAGCTTTACCAAGTTTAACAGCAATAAATAGCCGACAGGATTTTTCCGCAAAAGCAAAACATGCCAACCACATGGTGGCGCTAGAGGGGAGGTCAGGTGATCACCAAAGTCAGCAGGATTCATCCTCTGGGGAACATGAATGTGACTCCACAAACGTTTGTGGCAATCTTTCCAAAAACCGTTGAGACCAAAGTGGTGGACTGACCAACATCGCCGTTCCTGGAGCAGTGCTGCCAGTGTGGCTATAAATTACTTTATTATTTACCAGTACATGTTTTTAAACTGTGTACTGTAATATTGAGATGAGCACTCATGCTGGTTCTTTAAACATAAATTTTGTTTAATAACCCTGACAACAAGTCCTTTTTCTGGCAGCCTTCACAACAGCTTCTTCCCTCGGGCTGTTTGACTCATGAAATCATCCTCAGCGCTCCACCAGAGAAAATAATTTTATGACTTTATTTATTCACCCATTTATTTTACTGCATATAGATTTGTGTACAAGTTCTGTTGTGTTGAGTAGTACTCTTATAACGTCAGTTTTGTCAACCGTCATTTATGTCTAATTGTGTCATAATTTCTTCTGAACTGACCAAAGTAAATTGCTGCAAAACTTTTCATGTGGTGTTTTGAAGCAACAGAAACAGTTTTTGGCACGCAGAAGTGTAGTTCCAGATCTGTATAAAGACTAATTTTCTAGTCTAAATCTTAAAAAAATATGTTTTTGTTTTTATTGAGTGCCTTGCTAAACATGGCTTTTAAATGTTTGAGCCATGTCAGACAAAACTAAAGAGAATTTCTTGGTGAATTTAGCAGTAAACTGCTTTGTATTTCTTTGTCTAATAACTTCACATCTACTGTAGTTGTGAACAAATGGAAGTGCAGGTCAGCATAGATCCCACATTCCCAAACGGGGGTACAATGTACCTCCAGGGGTATGTGAAGTGATGTAGGGGGGACATGAATAAACAAAACAAAACCGTGATTTGCTAAATACAGGCACAGATATATAAGGAAGACGATTTGAGACTCAGACTCTCTTGAATTTAACCAAACATTGCAGTTTCATGTGTTCTTTAAAGCACATCCTTCTCATTGAAAAGAGTATTTCACAGTTTCAAGCTGACTATATATATTTACGAACATGAAAAAAGGGGTACAGGACTGTACAAAGTTTAGGAAACACTGTCATACATAGAAAGTGTGGCTGCGGTACTCACAGTCTTTGCTGTGGACTATCTGGAAGTTCTTGATGGAGGCCTGGGTGACCCTGCCGTTGAAGTTGAGCACATGAGACGCAGTTTCTTCGTTCCACACAGGCGTTTTGTTGTGAAGCTCGATTATATTTTCCATCCTTCTATTCTGGTGTCTTATCAACAAGCCGTCACATTCCTGCAGAGAATTGGCAAAACATCACAAGTCGGTAAAACGCAGAGAAAGAGTCGTATGGCTTAAATATTTGGCCTTGTGTTGCTTTTATAATAAACAGACAACATGCCATAAATCAAGCTGTGAGCAGTAAGGATATAGTCTGTTACCATTTTGCATATCAGGAGATTCTGAGATGTCTGATTTTGTTTCTGAGTCATCTGATGGTTTTATGCGCATGAATCAACAAGTCAAGATAACCACGACTGGAGGTGACTACGTTATAATCCCACTCACACACTTTATTAAATTACACTTTCTCAGGTAACAATCAAAATCATCTATCATGATGGATGAATGCAAACCTGTTTCTTTGTGATTTGGATGAACTGAGAATTTCACAACACAGGACATACAAGAGTGAGAATAGGTGTGCACTGGTAAACAATTATCTTAAACACAGGAACTGTATGCATAATGGACAAGTGAAGACTGGACGTTTCTTCTCTTTTTTAAAAATCCTGTTGGAGACTATAAAGCCAAACATTCCTCGTCCCTGGGGAAAGTTTCTGCAGTGGAAATGCAGCTATCAACATGGAATTTCACAAGAAAGCATAGCACAGATGGATGGATGATGAAGTCCAGGCCTTATTGAGCATTTATGATGAGGACAAAATACAGTGGGAATTGGAAACGGCGACCCACAACGATAAGGGGTACGAGAAAATCTGCAAGTTAAGCAAGCTGAACATTGTTCACACTAGTAAACAGTGCTGGAAGAAGCTTAAAAGATTAAAATTAGTGTCCATCACTTTATATGGCATCATCATAGTTGTATAGTGCCATAAATTAATTAACCAATTTGCCTAATCTTTGCTGGCCTCTGGACCACAGTTAACAGACTAATTTGCCTAACCTCAGCAGGTCTTTAGAACGCGGTAGAAACACAGACAACAACCGGCTGAAGGAACCTTGTCGTTCCTTAAAAGTAGCTCCTGGGACTAAAAGTTCAGGGCAGTTTGGGTGGAAATGTTGCTGCATAAGAAATCATAATGGAGTTGAGGTGACCGTAATGTAACACCCAAACCCCTTTACTATTATCTTTTTTTGAAGATGGAGGTGAGACTTTTTGATTAACAGGCTCGGGACTTCCTTTTTCAGTTGTCTTCTGTTGTTTGTGTATTTATTGAGGACAAAAAATCCTCTTCATGAACTTTATGTTGTGTATTGCCCTGGTGACCTGGTCTGTTTAGTAATTTATTTTTTCCATTTTGGAGTCTTTATGTTCCACTCAAAGCAATAAAAATAAAGTATAAAAAAGCTTCTTACATTTCTTGGTCGTACAGGTACTCGTTCGTTGTCCTTGCTCATTCCTGGAATGATGACCGTCATCCTTCTGGGCCCTTTCATCCCTAAGACGTTTGTTTCCTGGTGACAGAAAAAAGTCAAATCAGGATTTACAGATTTTACCACGTTTGTTTATAAATCATATGTACCCTAAAGTATTCCTAAAATGAAATGTTTATGACTTACATAGATGATTCCTGCTAACTCCTGCCGTGCATTGGACATGTCTGGAAGAGCTCTGTCTGGATTCAGAGCGTTGTCAAATACAGTGAACTTAGTTCCCATTAAATTAGACCTAGAAAATACATTAAAGAATTAAAATTCCACAGTCAAAGAAAACTTGGCTGATAGTACACGTTGTCTGCTTTAAGATGAATGATTAAATGACTGATTTTTGAAGTATAGTGTACCTCAGCTTTCCAACAAAGTTCTCTCCCCCTCTTGATAAATCTGTAGCATCAATGGAGATGAGGTAATTTGAAGTTGCGCTTTTCTTTCGTTTCCTGCCGGCCAAAAGGAATGTCTTCAAAGAGAAAAAGACAAGTAGTCCTGTTAGATTTAGAGGTACAATACACAGCATTCAGCCTCACCTGATGTCAGTAAACAACTATTTGCTATATAGCAGAGTAACGGCCCTGCGTCCATTTTCAATATGGCGGGCTGATGAGTAACTTCTGCATATTGCAGCTAAACAGTGCACGTAAAAAAATATGTTTCTGGAAACAATTTAGGTGAGAAACGGGCAATGCAAGAACAGAATCTTGATCCACGTTTGATCAACACTGCCTAGTTTGAGAGTTTGATCTCAGTTTCAGGAGCCTCTTTTTCATAATCTTTCACATATTACAGCTAAACAGTCAAAACATTTTAAGTGAAAAATAAGAAAAGCAGGAACAGAATCTTGATCCATATTTAAATCACACTCTAGTTCAGGGTCCTGCTACCTGCAGCTCATTTATCATTCTTGTAGACGTAAAGTGATTCTTACATTCTCCAATTGTAAAAATTTGTGGACTGAGTAAAAGAAAATGTTATTATATATATTTTTTTAATAAATTGTGCATCATAGTCTATAGCTCTGCTCCTTTTCCTCAAAATGTTGCACCTGGCTAAGTCTTGAGTCTCCTTAATGTAGCTATAAATTCCAAATCCAACAAAAGAAAACTGCTCAAAACAGTCGAGGCTTAAATCTAAGGTGACCGCACGTCAACTTTGGAACGACCTGCCTGAGGAGATAAGGCTTTGGCCAAAAATGTCTCTTTTGATGGTAAGAGTTGCACCTGGTCTAGTTTGACAGTTTGATCTGAGTTTTGTGAGCAGAGTGTGTTCAAATGCCTCCTTATTTTTAACCCCAATAACTTCTGAGTAAACAAAGCTTGCATTTATTTTGGACTGAAATGCTGGTGCTGTTCTGCTGCCTCTAGTGGCAGTGAGTGTCAAATACAGCACCTTTAAAGAAAGAGAAAGCAATCTCACATAATCCCTTAACACGTCCATTATAGTGCTAAATCAAATAATTTAATTAATGCAACTAACAGTTATATTTCTTGTTTAATGTTTGTTTTTCTTTTAGTCTAAATCTGGCAACATGTCAATACATAAGATCAATTCATTTACATTACGGTTTCCCTGATTGTAAAACATGTGGATAAAAATATCTGCTAAATCCCTTTAGTTGACTTATAAAGTAAATTATTAGTAGCTCCACTAGCACCAGCATCTGTACTGGCTATTCTTCCTGGGGTCCACCATACATATAATTATATACATCTACACACACTGTGACCACATAAAGACCACTGATCTGCACTGTACTGAGCTGAACTGTCCGTCCTTTTTTTGACACTAGATCAAAAACAGAATGACAATTCCTCAAGAAATCATCACAACTTGACTTTTTTTTACTTTCTTAATAAACATAAATCATTATCAGAATGACCTTATATTATCTGTTTATCCATCCTGCACTTTCACATATTTAATTTCACGAAAACACGTTCGTAAAATCCATTTCTCATTCTAAGGGGTATTTGTACTTTCACCCATAGCATACATTTTATGTCTTACTTACACTACTCTTAAATTTTTTCCTAGTTTTAACACAGGATTCAATTATGGTTCCTCAAATATTTGAAGATACAGCTTTGACAAAATGCTGAGCCTATCTTTTGTATTTTAGGTATTAGTAGTGACTTCCACCTGATCAAAACCGAACTATCAAAGATAAACCTCCTGACCTTTTTCTCGTTGTCGAGGTGAAGGTAATACAGAGGGTAGAGGCTCTTGTCCATCCCTCTCTGATCTCGAGTCACTCTGCATTTGACGGTCACGCCCTGCGGAGCCGGCTGCATCACAAACTTCTCCAAGTCGTCAAACTCAATCTCAGGTGATGGAGATCTCTCCTGGTGAAGAAGCATAAATATGATCATTTTGATTCAAACCATGAACGTTTAATCTCTCACACTGAAATTAGTTATGGCTCAAAGGTATTTTTTTTTATTTATGGATGAACTATGAGATTGGAGATACCTTTTTCTTCTTCCCTTTGCCCTTCTTCTTCTTTGATTTTTCTTCTTTTTCTGACTCAGAATCATCACTCTCTTCTGCCTTTGCTGAAAGATAAAAGAAACAATGTCAGATACTTGTCAGTGACTTGAGAGGAAGATAAAGTTAGTGGTAAACCTGCCTTTCTTCTTCGTCTTCTTGTCTTTGTCCTTGTCTCCTGATCCTGTTTGGAACATGGACGCTGAGCTGGACGTGGATTTCTTCTTCGATTTGGTCGACTTTGTCTCCTCTTCACTGTCGTCACTGTCTGATTTGGCAGCTGTTTGGGAACAAGTGTGAAGATTTTCAATTCAGTTTCATAAATTTATAAGAACTCTTACTCAACAATAATGACACTGTTTATTGCCTAAAATATATTCAACATTAAGATGCACGCTGTACTGCAAAGTCAGGTAAGATGTGAGGTCTCATTTGCAATAAATTAGGTTCTATGGCTTAGAAAAGGGTAAACCATAAAGCTTTGACAATTCAAAATGTAATCACTGATCACCTTTCTTCTTGCTTTTCGAGTCTTTTTCTCCGTTTATCTGGAACATTGAAGCTGGTTCTTTCTTCTTTTCTTTCTCCTTCTCCTTCTCCTTCTCCTTCTCCTTCGACTTGGACTTTTTCTCTTTTCCATCAGAATCTTTGTCCTCTGAGAAACAAGTAAAATTTCAAAAATGTAATCTGCCCTTGAATGTGATACCATACTGGAGATTCATGTGAGCACACAGAGAGGAATTTAATCTTTTTTTTTTTTCCCAAAGGCAAATAATGTACATTTCATTCTTTGCTGTATGTCTTAGACAGTGGATTTGGAGAGAAGTCTGAAGTGAGCGGAAAACAAAGCCAAAGTGTAATCAATCAGCATGCGAGGATTTGGGACAGATTTGTCAGAGCAGAACAAATTTTGAGCATGCAATCCTGATTTTGTGTAGCTCAGTTTGAAATCTGCTCTCGCTGGTTCCTCCAGCTGTTTCGTCAATTTCTGAGCTCTTGAGAACATGAGAGGGCTGCTAGGCTTATGTCTGGGTCATATCTTTTACAGTTTAAGTGTTTTTGACCAAAGAAAAAAGCTGGGAAGTACACTGGCAGATCTTTGCTGCTCTCAGTCGGCACTGACATGCAAAAGAAACACACTGACAAAACTGAGAGCGCATAGCTTGGAAAATATCTAGATGCCAAATTCTTTGGTCAAAGCTAGTCTCAAGTCCTCAAAACCTCGATTACATGACGATACTGTCAGTGCTCACTCTTAAAAACCTGTTCCGCGATGATGAATCAGCCTCAACATACTTTTATATCTCGACTTGCTGACTTACTTCTGCTCAAAGCTGTTTGTGTTCCTTGTGTAGATTTGACATTAATGAATTACAAGTGCATGGTTACAAATCTGCTTAAGTGCACACTGAACTGTTTTCTCAAAATATGTCTAATCACTGGTCAAAAAAATAGCTTTGATAGGTAAGTGGAAGACTCACGGGACAAATCACTGCAAAGAAACTAAAATAAAATTCACAGTTCGTCACATTTTTAACTTGCAATAACATATTTTTTTGCCACTTAAGGGCAATGGAAACAAGCTGAAAACACTCACATATCACCATCTTTATTCATATGGATTTGTGTTTCTTCTAGTCCAAAACTGATTCTCGTTTAAGCCCTGATTTCAGTCTAATAAAAAAGATCTGGCTCTCCAGCTGCTATGATCAACGAGGAAAAAATTGACATCATAAAGGATATGATGTCATTTCAAATGGTTGAGAGGTTTTCAACATAAACTTTTAACAAAACTGCGATAACACTGATAACAGTGATAATTCTGGTCACTAATCATGATAATTTTCTCACCATTTCATCTCTACAAAACAGTAAGATGCAAAAAATAGATTCAGCAGGAAAACAGGCTGAAAGATGTTAAAAAGATCTGTAGAACTGAGAGGAACTGCAGAGTCGGGTGATAATTCTGTCGGTTCATTACGATGATTGATCCTCTGATTATAGAAAAATGCTCTATGGTTCATCAGATTAATAAGAGCATACAGAAAGTGATTCGTTGTACCATGAAGACTGATGTCTGACAAACACATTTTTGGGCTGGAATCCCTTTGCCAAATGTTTTTGTTCATACTTTGTCAAACAACATCTGATCTGCCTGGGTGATAAATGTTATAGGATGCAGCAACAGCAGCTGGACAACCAGTGAAATGCCAATTCAACTCATGATCAATCATTAACAAGTTTTTTACTATATTTTACTGTATAATCTACATGTCTACACACAAAATGCATAAGGAAATTAAATCAAATTCTGAATTTACAAACATTAAAACTCTGATATCACACTGATATTGTACAAGAGAGAAGCTCATGAAAGTAGCCACAGCTAAAAAACATCTTGCCAAAGCTACCGTAAAGTAGGCCGTCGATATAATTAAATCCGTTTCCGTGGTGACCACAAACAGAACATCTGGCTTTCCTTTACTTCACAGGAGGAGCAGGGAGCCACAAACACAAGTTAGAGCAGGTACGTCTGAAATGACTGACTGATCTGAGGTGGAGTAAGGTCAAGTTAAGCTGTGAGGAAAAAGCCCTGGAGAAGATCCAACCAAATTAATAGAAAAGAGCAGCAGCACTCTGGGCTGTAGCATGCAGTGATTTATTACTGAAGTCATAAGTAGCTCACTTAAATCTCTGCACTGACACTCATTTGATTTTGGCTCAAGTCAAAGGAATAATGAGACACACACACATCAGAAGAATACTATGCTGCCACTGTGTAGTTTGTAATTAATCTAAACTACATGACCCAAAGTAGTTAAACCAACTACAAGGAGCGACCGAGACCAGCCACGAGAGAGCTGGCTATTTCTGTATAGTTATTCTTAATCCCTGCCACCGGGTCAGATTTTCTATGAAATCAAATGAAACAAGCCTGTGTTTACATTTTTTCCAGCCAAAAATAGAGTGAATCATGTGTTAGCCAGTTTAAAACAAGCAGGAGTCGCTTTTTCTTTAGATAATTTTATTTTTGTTGTTATATTTTGCGAGTGCTGCAGTGGAAACACCACCACCTCTGTCAGCAGGGGCCTCCAAAATCAACACTATATGAATCTTCTTTGTAGTGACTTTAACTACTGAAAAAGCTACAGAGATTTTAACATAGTTAAAGTTCCACCCAACTACTGCAAACTGTAGTTAAACTAGTAACTGCTACACCCCAACTCTGAGTGCAACTGAGGCTGATGTAAAGGTTATTTGTTCTGCCGATATGTGGCCATAAATCAAAGTATTGGGCAATTCAAATTTTGACCAGGTGATGCCACTAACAGAAAAGTCAAGGGACCACCAAAGTGATCACAAATCACTCTGAGGGGAACAGGAACGTCTGGACCACATTTTGTGTATTTTAATCTACTCAGTAGTCGACATATCACTCAAAACTACAAATTTTAACCTCATGGCGTCGCCACAGAAAAGGTCAGGGCATCACCAACATAATTAGAATTCATTCTCTGAGCACCATGAATGTCTGCACTAAATTTCATGGGAATTTATCCATTCGAAGGAGATATTCACACATCCAACCAGCTCAGATGTGTCAGAAAATTTCCTTCAGTCTCATGAAAAAAAAAAGAAAAATAAATAAATTAAAAAAATAAATAAATAAATCATACAGTAATCTCTCACAAAGGTATTTCAGTCTAGACAAAACTGGTGGACTGATCAACCAACCGATACTATCCAAGGTTAATAATTTGTTAAATTATTCTTTAATAACAAGCTAGCTGGCTAATTGGTGCCTCATAATAAGGGCTATACTAAGTGAGAATGTGTTGTACAGTTTGGAAAAACAAACGTCAGGCATCTGACATCATTTTCTCCAGACCTCCTGCAGTATAAAAGTGCCACCAAATGCTACATACAAAATCAGGCCAAACATTTCCACTTTTGACTGTAAATATAAAGCAGAATGAAAAAGAAAATTGTTAGGATTTGACCATTGCGGTTGGTTTAATTACATTTTCCACAGATGATTACTTAAGGGCAGGCTACTCACTTGATTGCTGTGTTTTGTGGCCTCTGCTACCATGTCAGTGTTTCCACTTACTCACCATTACACAATAAAATCATTTAATCCTCTTAACGACATTAGTCTGCTCCAGTTAATGCCTTTAGAAAACTGCTTCCCTGCTTCTTGCCATACCTTTAGATTTAGATTTCTTCTCTTTGGCAGAACTTGCAGATGGAGAGCTGTCCTTTGTTGTCTTTTTCTTAGTCTTCTTTTTGGGGGTGTCTTCATCATCGTCATCATCATCATCATCGTCTGTGCCTGAATCTGCTGAGATGGAAAACATATTTATTATTCACATTAGAGTGTTATTTGTTTATTTGTATGGTATTTAACTAAAGTAATTAAAAGTAATTATAGTCTTAGAGGTTTACACACTGCCCAGACTACCGATGACATACCTTTCTTCTTCTTTGGAGCACTTTTGGCTTTCTTTTTTGGCTCTTTTTCTTTTTCCTTTTCTGGCTCTTCTTTATCTTTTTCTGGTTTCTTTTTCTTCACCTTCTTTCCATCTATAATGTTGATAAGGAAATAGCAGCGTAACCAAAGTGGTGAGATCACAGCAGAGATGGAAAAGCACACAAAATATCACAGTTTGTCATCTGCTTTCTTCGAAGGGAAGTACTTAAAATATTACAGTCACTTTAAAGGACAGTTCAACCTCAAAATCAAATATACATATTTTTCCTCTGGCCTGTAGTGCTATATATCCATCTAGATTGTTCTGGCGTGAGTTGCTGAGGTTTGGAGATATCGGTCCTGGAGATGTCTGTCTGTCTTCTCTTGAATGGAACTAGATGGCACGCGGCTTGTGGTGCTCAAAGCAACAAAAACAAAACAAAAAAGGAAAAAAAAGAAAAAAGAAAAAAAGGAAATACACTTGAAAAACTTAACAGCAATGTCTCTTTCCAAAAATTATGACCCAGTTAGTCAAGATAATCCACAGGCCTTGTTCTGAGCAGTTTCATGTAGGAACTCTTCTATTTCTAATGAACTACACCCAAACCAAACCAACTAAACAGTGCAGGATGTAAACATTAATGGCATCTTCCTTGACTGAGCTGTAATTTTAGCACCACCGAGACAGCTAATGTGATGATACTGTGAAAAAAAACTTGTATTTACAGAGCCATAATGAATTGGAATAATTTATCCCTTAATATTCACCTAACAAAAAAAAAAAAAAAAGCTTTAAAAAGAATATGCAGAGGTCTTTATTGGCCCGCAGATGACTGACTGAATGGGAGGTATAACGCTGTAAAATATGGTTGGCGGGTGTAGTCTGGTAGAAAGAAAACAGTTCCTACATGAAACTGCACACACAACACAGTCTGTGGATGATCTTGAGTAAACGGGTAATGATTTCTGGAAGGAGACACTGCTCTATAATTCCCTTATCACTAAAACTATCTAGATGGATAAATAACACTACAGGAAGGGAGGAAAATATGTATTTTTGTCCCATTAAAATTCCTCACTTTGGATGGCAGGACTCTCCTCCTCTGATGCATCTTCACTTTTCTTGGTCTTTGTTTTTTTGGGCTTGGCCTCTTTTCCATTCAGCTTGGCTTCTGTTGTGCCATTTGCCTCCTCTTTCTTCTTTTTTGGCTTCTACATATTTTCTTTAAAGATGCAAAACACATTAGAGGTGAGACTCATAGAAGGAGGACAGGAGAAGAGAGGAAATATGCGCAGACAAAATAAAAACTGGACAGACAGAATAATGTAGGAATACTAAAAAAATATCAATAAGTATGTTATCAATAATAATAACTCACCATTATAAAGTCAGATGTGTGGGGAAGCAAGAGGTAGAGAGGAAAAAGTACAATTTAGTTGTATTAATATTGCAATTGTTGTATTAATATTGAGTATAAATAAATAAACAAATAAAAAAAAAAACAAATAAATGTTATGTTCAATGGTTCACATTAAATCATACAAGGAATATCATCATATTAGTGCAGTAAGACAGTCATACTGTAATAGCAAACGAGGTAATAAATATATTTAGCTTCTAGCAAAGCTGTATGCTAAGTTGCTAATATCAGCTTGTATTTGTAGTTCAGTTACAGGAAGTGAAAGGCGTGAGTGAGGTAATAACAGTGGTACTACACATGCAAACATGCATTTTCTAGAACTGAATAATTTATCACTATTTTTGATAATACAGTTTTGTAAGACTCAAAAAAACAAGTTTTGTAACTGTTTTATGTAACTTGTTCAGGCCTCCTCCTGAGCACTAAGACTAACTTAGAATAAATACATGACAATCACAGTAAATCGCAGTAAATCACACACACACACACACACACACACACACACACACACACACACACACACTTCACACATAAAAGACTTCTTACATCACATATATTAGACATAACAAAATAACAATGATTCAACTGCTTTATCAAAGAAATAAATGGAGGAACCACTAAGGACACTATAAGGAGACAAAATGTAAATAAAAGCAAAGTTTGAAAGTCAGTTTGGTAAATGTACCATCTGTTGGTCTATTTAAAATAAACAGTGTTTTCTCCATATTTTATTTAAATGTAAATTCAAATTACTCTCCAATTTGCAGTTTTTTTCTTCACTGCATGAAATATATGGTAAAATTTCATCTGCCTCGTCTAAACACAAGCTTAAGATGAAGTCCGAAGGGGACTCATACCCTTGACCCTTCGTCCTCCCACACAGTATCCATGTTTGTGTTTTTACATGCAGGTATCTCTATGATCATTTTTGTATACCGGACATTTCCCATAAAATATATTCATGTTATAATAAATAAAAAGGGAATGAAATTATAATTTTACTGAGCATTTCATGAGCGTGAGCAGTCTGATGACTAATGTCCAAAGTGAGAGGGACACCGTGTCACTATCCAAGTCACAGAGAAGGAGGTCAGTGTGATTGCAGCCAGCGGAGACACTAAAGGTAATCCTATTAGACGTAGATCCTGCATGATGGAGGTCTATTTGTGTCCACAACTCAGAGTTGTCATAAAATGCAATTTTACACTTCCTAAATAAGAATATTTGTCTATTATAGTTTTCTACTGAACAATAAATAAGGATAGTTTAAATATTTTTTAATTACAGTACTTTTTCATTGTTACTTTCTGTCTCTTCTGTGTTCAAAACGATTGATAAGAAAAATATTTCTATTTCTTCTTGCTGCTGCCACTGATTATTTTCAAATACTTGGTTATGACTCCAATCGAAGAATGTTTGTAAAATCCTTTTGACAACTCTCTTTACCCCCAACCCTTGCTGAATTTGTCCATTGGTTATATGTTTTGTAACTGGCCTAACCCTAACCCTAACCCAAGAGGGTCAATCTGGCCCAATGGATGACTTTGCAAAGTTTGAGAATGATTTACATTCTTGAAATTGCACTTATTCTTTACTTTTCTTAAGACATTTCAGGTTGTTCAGCCTGTTCATGGTCTGTTTTGTAAACCCTAACACTAGCCCTGTGTTTTTTTCAGAATATTTTACTTCTTTAAAGTAAAAAAAAGGTTATTTTGCAAAGATCTTACTGATCCAGCCCACTTCAGATCGAATTGAGCTGCATGTGGCCCATGAACTAAAATAAGTTCGACACCTGTCTTCTAAACTAACCCAACCTAACCTAACTTATGACCTAACTTAACCTAACTTAAACTAGTCTAAAATAAAGTGTGTAAAATTCTGACCTTTTTGTATTACTTTGTAAATTTTGGATGAAGCAAATGTTGCCCAATTATTGCAATTCACTGTGAATTTGAAAGTAAAGAGTATGCAATAAAGAAGGAAGGAAATGCTGTTGCAGTTGCATTTGGTTTGGATGGCACTGTAAGTGGTTTGGGTGACTGGATTACCGACAGCCTTCAATCCCTCATGCATGCTTTTGCACATGCATTGTTCAACAGACAAGCTTCACACCTCGGACATCGAGATTGCAGTTTAAAGAGCGACATGAAGGCGGTCCAGGCTGTAGCTGCATAAAGGATTTCTCTCCAGTCTTCACATCCTTTCTGAATATTGTCTCTGTTGATAACCCGTCTCACTGTACTGAAATACTTCCTCTGCTGGTGTTTGTGTGCAGAGCAGTTACCTCACATGTGGGTCAGAGATTATTCTCTACGTAATCATTCTTCTAAATGCCTTTGATTCAGATTTAGATAACTTAAGAATTCCACATCACAAACTTCACACAAAGCAAACAAAGATTGAAAAAATATCTGATGAATACATTGCACCTCAACTCTAAACTCTGCATGAGCAGCCCAGCTGTAAATATTGTTGTATGACCACAGCCAAAAGTATTATTTGACTCTTAAAGTGAGTCCTAAAGTAACCTTTGTTATCCCTGAGGTCTCATTCTCCAATTATCATTACAAGTCATCACTTGGCAGCTGAATGAACACTGAGAAGTAATCTTATTTGAAAGATAATTTTTTTAAAAATCCGCAAAACCGCAACCCCACCCTTTTTTTTTTTTTTTTACCTTCTCTGCTGACATGGTGTTGGCTTCAGACTCCGGCTCTACCACTGCTCCTCTTTAGAGGTGAGAAAATAAAAAAGCAAGCGTCTGAGTGGAGATAATGAAAGAGTGAGAAGGCCCTGTACTCACTGCGTCTCCATCAGCAGAAAGTTGTTAATAGGATTTATGTGTAAAGCCATCTGCTCTGTAGAAACACGTCAACGGGAGAAACCAACAAAGGCTCAGGAGGAGGGAGAAGATTTGTTTATCACGTGTGTGTGCACTATATCCACACACCTCAAACTCATTTCTGTGTCCAGGATACTCATGTCAGCTTCATACAGCTGTTACAAGATTTTTGACCTCTTATTGTTTCCTTCACACCAACTGTCCTATAGGTCAGACTGCCAGCAGTGCCTGTAGCTAAAATCTAGCTCCAGTAGATGGAAAGGGAATCTTTGTTTGTAATTTAAATAAAAGATTTACCTGTACTTGTAACTTTGGGGTTGAATCAGAATCCTCATCCTCTTCAATACTGGCACAAAAACAACGATAAATACACATCATTAATTAATGTAAAATGAACTTTTACTGTTAATTATCATGATAATTCCATCATTTATTACAATGGTGTCTTTTTGGTGTCAGCAAAAAAAACCACAACAAACAAGAAAACTATTTAATATTTACCAGTGACTGTGTACCTAATATATTAATCAAGATTTGAGAGCATGCTGCTACATTTTAGAGTAGCGTAAAAGGCAAAGAAACAAGCAAATATTGACATTTGAGAAGCTGGAACCAGTGAATTTTGAGCATTTCTGCTTAAGAAAAAAAACAACCCATTGATTGTTAGAAAATGTTGCAAATTGATTTTCTGTTTGTCAGCGAACTAATTAACTAAATGTTGCATCTGTAACCTGGAAACTGGTCAAGTTAAAGAAAAAAAAAACACGTTTGTAGGTTCACACACATATACATTATTATATATTCACTGAAAGGCAATTTATCATCATTTATTTAACTTTGTTCATTAACAGTCCACTTACACTTATGCCATAACCACAATTGTGATTTTTTTCTTTTTGTATTGCACACCAGTGCCTTTTCCTGTATATTACATTATGTACATATTACATACTTTATGTGCTGTACTCTTATTTTCAATCTATGCCAGTTAAGTATCTTGTATATAGATCCAATTCTATCTATCTATCCATCCATTTATCCATCATCAATCCAGAAAGGCAGCAGCCATGTTTCTCATGTTACCCTTTGCCTTGCTGAGTGTGTTCTGTAGCACAAAGTCATTCTTTGATTAACAGGTCACATGGGGTATGAGGAACTGTACCTAATTAGGTCTGCTGGACGGCAATGATTAAAGCCTTCCCCTGAAACTTATTGGTTTAGCACCACTTGGCGAGTACCAGAGGAAACTGGGCGCAGAAAACCACAAGGCCTCAGGCAGGCCTCATGGACGACACGAGGAGGATATCAAATACTTGGAGGACGGACTCGTATGTAAAAAGCATGGAGGACTACGCATGCAATTGAATATTCATGTACTGTTTTTGTGTTAAAACTGACATACCTGTCCTGTGTCCAGGCCTCTTTCACGATGTGATTGTGGAGGGGCATGGCTGACGTGTAAGGAGGTTACATCCGGATTGTGATCTTAATGAGCAAACATGAGAAAGAGATTATACTGACAGAAGGATAACCAGTGCAGTTCACTGCATTTAAAACTGTTATGTGAAGATATACTGGTATGAATACAAAAACATGCATTAACACGATCTCTCACCAAGTATGTAGTGGTTTTTCTTGGCAGCGGAGTCTCCATCCAGCTTGTGAATGCCCACAAGGCTCTATAAACATCCTGTAGCCCACAGCGGGGTCACATGACCCGACTTCTAAGCGGATTTTTAACAAAGCAACAGGTCCCCCAATTGACCACCACACGACCAGGACGGCCAACCCTTTAACTGGGATTACTCTAATCAGCTACTCACCATCTGTGAGTATTTCTAGGATTTTCATAGAAAAGACGAGGACCCTGCCAAGAAAATTTAATATGGCATGTATGAAGGGCTGGACAATATATTGATATTATATGGATTGATAGCTCCTCTTTGAACAGAATATTTGCCACATGACACGACTTTAGATCCATGTGATTCTCAGTTCATTACTGTCACCTGGCAGGTCATTTCCCAATTTAGTCTCCTAAATTGGGAAATCAATCAATCACAATGTTTGCATCACAAACATTTCATATCGCAGATATTTACGGAATATACATGTATGTCTAATAGACTTTGATAACTGAATGACTCAGACCGTTTAGAAGCTGTGAAGAGTCTCACAATTTCACAGAGAATCAACTCATCAGTTTTGATTAGCAAACCATGTTATTGTGCAAACTGACAATTTCACTTATCGTGTGCAATTTGCTTGAAGGAATGAGAAATCTAAATGATAAAATTATAGATTTTCATTGAAAACAAGGTTATAACATGACAACAAATATGGCAAATGAGACAAGTGAGTGCGGAGAAGAAGACAATGTAAATATTATTGTAAATATTTTTCTGGTTTCTTTACCTCTCTCTGACAGTTAACTGAATATTTTTGGACAAAACATTTTATAGATCTACTGATCGATTAATGGAGAAAATGATCAACAGAATAATGGATAATGAAAATAATTGTTACAAGAAAGACTAACAAGTCCAAACACATGGAGCACACAGACATACTTCTCCATGTCCTCCTTCTACGTCACATCTTGTAACATCTGTGGTTTTTTGTCTCTTGTTACGTCATTTTCGGTCTTATGTCTTTATTGTTTTTAAATCCTGTTATATCGTTTTTCATCTTATTATATCTTTTTCATTTTGCTACACCGCTTTTTGTCTTGTTATATTATTTTCCGTTCTCATCATTATATCTTGTTTCATCCTTTACGGCTTCTGTCGTGTCTTTTTCGTCTGTCCTTTTTGTTGTTTTTTGTCTTGTTACATCTTTCTCATCTTGTTTCGTCCTTTTCATCCTTTTCTATCATTTTTCATCTTGTTACATCATTTTTCCTCTTTTCCAGCATACTTGAAAATGAACATTCTGGGAGCGGGTGTTTGGCTCGGTTGATGGAGCATCCGCCCCATGTGTGGAGGCTGTCGGTCCTCTGCGGCAGCTGCTGGTTTGACTACCACCTGTGGCCCTTTATTGTGTGTCGTCCCCTCTCTTTGCACCCCTTTCCTGTATACTCTTCAGCTATCTTATCAAATAAAGGCAAGAAAAGCATAAAAATATAACAAAAAAAAAGAAAATGAACATTTTGTCACATCTAATCGATCTAATAATCGATTAATGGAAAAAAGGCTCA
Source organism: Lutjanus erythropterus (assembly GCF_056507025.1). Classification (NCBI taxonomy): domain Eukaryota; kingdom Metazoa; phylum Chordata; class Actinopteri; order Lutjaniformes; family Lutjanidae; genus Lutjanus; species Lutjanus erythropterus. The sequence continues at coordinate 36,056,178 of NC_139318.1, read as the reverse complement.
ACAGATTAATTGATAATTAAAATCATTACAGGAAAGGCTTAAAAATAGGTGGTACGTCCGTGGGCTCCACATGCTTGGACCAAGTTTTCAACTGACAAGATTGTGACAGGACTAATGTATCGATTAATGGAGACAATAATTGACAGATTATTCAACAGTGAAAATAATCCTTAGTAGCAGCCCTAGTATTTTTACTGTGATAATTTAGTATTAGAAGCATTTCAAATATTCAGTATGGTTATTTATTGATACATACTGTATTATTTGCAAAACTCATTCTCATTTAAGAATTGAACCAGAGTGAATGAGAAAAACTGTAATATAATGTCCATTTGTTCTAATGAAACAGCTTATTGGCCTGTATTTGACCAAGTGTGCACCAGTGTGAGTGTGAAGCATGTGAATTTTCCTAACTCAGTGGAGATGAACAACAAAGTGTCAGTACAGTGTATTATAAACAAAGTGTGATTTCTTCAGTTGTCCACCAGATGCTGCTGTACCCCAAGAGACAGCAAACAATGCAAGAAGCAACTGTGAGGCACCAGGGGGCACATGGAGGTACTGTTATTTAGTTCACGCTTACATACTTAAAAAATGACTGACTAAACCTCAACGGTAACATTTGAAAAGGTTTTTAAAATATAATTATCCATTGTAAAGGTGGTTTCCTACAACCTCAAACCCCACCTCAGTCCTGTCTGGTTGTGATCTCAGAGCTCACAAGAGGAGATGGGAGGATAGTAATAACAGCTGAAGGGAACAATAGCACAGTAGGAAATAAAGAAGGAAAAGTAATGTGTTCTGTAGTTTTATAAGGCCAGACTCTTTGTCTCTCTGCATCACAGTGCTGCTCACGCTGTCCAGTCTGCTGACTGTTGAAAAGGGTCTAGACTAATGGCTTTGCTGGCATTTCTGCAAATGCTTGACAGTAACATGGCAGTTGGCAGACGGCCTAAGGAAGGCCAGTGACCTCAAGGGAGCAGCGGAGAAGCCATCAAGATCTTAAAGAGACAGAAACTTTGGTGGGTTTCTCACCATACACTGTGTTTCCAATCCATTTTCATGTCAGTTGTGTTTTATTACTGCGAGGAAGATGGTAAACATTGTTGAAGCAATGAGAAGCAGCAGGAGTTATGGCAGAGAGGCTGTAAAACCAGCTCTTACTATACCAACAACTGTAACAACAAGCCTGAATGAAATGAAAACACATTAATCAAAGTTATGTTGAAATGGGGACCATTCAAAGCAGTTGTGCAAACATGAAGCCAGGAAGAATTATGTTGAATACATAAAGGTAGAGCTTCCAGTGGCAGTGACCTGTGTTTGAGGAGGGGGTATGATGATGATATTTTAGTTCACCCTTGGGTTTAGTGCTGAAACAGCACGTTGTTGAGGACGTGAACCCGGTGGCACTGTAAAGTCGGGTGAATCATCAACTCAAGAGAGGGCCCATATCTCAGGAAGGACAAACAATGAAGACGAAACAGGAAAATGTGGGATAAATGAATCTATCCCCAAAGGAAGGATTGTTCATGGAAGGTGGAGCGGTGGAGGAGAAGACAATGGCAGGAGGTCCATTCATTATAAATGGAAAGATGCTATTCAGGAGCGAAAATAGTCTCTCGGGTTGTTGATAAAATTAATCTCATACTGCTGGTTCAACAAGGTCACATCCTGAAAAATGGAGGGACATGTTTACTATTCTTAGATTCTTATTACTGCTGTGGAAAAAAGCATTAATTTTGGCCTGAGGGCAGCACGAAAGGAAAGTGTGGTTATCAAATCAAAAGAGTCTTTCTCTGACTGTTTTCATTAGCTGCAGGTTTATTCATGTCATATCAGCTACTGTAAGCTAATGTTCATACAGTAATGTAAACTATTCTTGACATTTTAATGTTAGCATGTTAGCACTATTTTCTGTTTTCCAAAATTTACCACTACTAAGTTAAAGAGGAAATAACGTTTCAACTCTCCCCCTTTCTTTTAAAGTGGTATTACTGTTTGTGCTGCTGTCACAGACAATAATGTATGTAACATTGGACCACTGTCTGTTTCTCCCAGAGCCTAGCTCCATAGAAAAAAGATCAACACGACTGGAAATAAGAGTGAAAAAGAAGCATATTCAGTGAAGAGGTAAAATGAAAGCTATTCTAATGATGTGCATTGTATTGTAACATACTATGGGTAAAGTTATTGCTCTATTATTGCTTTGCACAAACAAGTAACTGCAGCAGGGTTTGGCCTCATGGAGGAGGAAGAAGTAGAAGAAAACATTAGGAAAAAAAGAATGAATTTGCTCATTAATTTGATTTATAATGAAGGTATAGTTTTCCTGGGAAAAATCATGCCCAACGGCAAACGAATGAATGAATGACGAAAGCGAGGCTTATAGCCAACCAATTTATATATAAATCACAACATGTATCTTGAGTTTATATAAACTTCAAAACCTACTTAATGTTCATATGTTAATGTTTTCTGCTATTGTATCATGCTATGCTATCATTAATCTCAAAGCCTCAAAACTGAAGATCATGAGAATATGCAGAATAAACACATAGCAAAAGACTGCTTCAAATACAATGACTTAGATACATCCAGTTTTTTACACGCACAATGCATTAATGTTCGGCATGCAAACATCTGATCTATCAGATAGATTAAATGGTGTCAATGTGGTTGGAACCCTGAGGTTTGCAAGCACGCCCAAGGAAACTGTGGTTGATGAAGACTTTCTTGTGAAAAAGAACAGCGCCTCTGCTATTTGTAAATGGATTCTGGCGAGACAACACGTAAAAGACACCCAAACGGTTGTGGCAGCTTCCAAAGGAAAGAAGCTAATATGCACACTTCAGTATTTATTTATTGCAATTAATATCGTCATCATAATATTGAACTATGTTTTCGCACGCTGTAGATTTTCATGAAAGCCTAGCTGTTATAAACTGAGTTATTAGATGAGTGGGATTTTAAAACTATAGGTGACATGAGATGAAAAGTCATACATAAATAACTGTAGTGCTTAGATTATACAGCTGCCCTTACACTATATATTTATTTGTAGTCCTTCTGAAGGGCCCCCGGGTTTCCCCATTTTGTTAACCTGTATTAGAATTTTCTGTTGCTGTTTCAGGAGATAAGGTATCAAGCTTCTATTCCACTCAACACAAAATTATCTCTCCTTGTACACATGTGGTCACTGGACCACCAGGATTGCCTTGGTAAGAGGACAAGAGACATTGCTGAAATAAAAGTTCCCCATGAAGGCTCGAGGAGCAGTTCCAAATCTAATAAAGAGCAAATTGAGAACACTCCTTCACTCGCTCTCTTCCTTGTTAATAAAATCTTCCCAGCAAGGTATGACGGGGATCGTATGATGGCTGTACAACTCATAGTGCATTATGTGTCCTTATTGACCCATAAGAGAGAAACACTGGAGGGGAGGCCATTGAAATACACTATGATGTGTATGGTGCACAGTCAGTTGTGATGACGTCACTGCTGTATTGTAAGCAGACTCTTAACTGGATGGTCCCAGAGGAGAGAGACAGTCCTCAGACACTGGCGCCATAGAGACCATTAAGGTCAACTCAATCTTTAGAAGTACACTAACATAGATGCAGATGCATACAGATGTGAGCACATCTACACTCGGTCTGGGTACTGTTACCAATACCAGCACACTTAAAGTGATGTCAATACCAACAGAGCACTTCATTTGATGCTTCTTTTTTTTTTTTACTTCATCTGATACCCACTGCATAAATGGAAACATTCCTGAAAAAATCCACAAACCAGTTATCAGACCTCACAGGCGTGTGGTTTATCTAGCAAATCTTAGAATGTTTTGGTGGCATTTTGGCACGCCGAACTGCCAGTTCATTGAATACAACACATTCGACTTCACTGCGCCACAGACTGCGTGGGTTGTAGCATATCGGTAGCTAGCCAGTGATGAGTACTGTTTGTTTCTGTAGCTGAAGCTAAAAGGCGCAAAGAATTCAGGACTTTGTGGAATAATGGTGAAGGCTCAGAGTAAGATGATGGAAGCTGGTGGCCACAGGGGGGCACCTACATGGAATATTCGGTAGCCATAGAGAAACTTTTTGAACTTTTTGGCCGATTAATCTATGATCGAATAATCGGCCATTAAAAATCTGAAACAGAGCTTATTTTTATGAGCATGCTCCATGTGTTTTCCGATATTAAAGCATATGCTGTGGAAATAAAGCTTTGATTGAGGAGGGAAAAAACATATTTGGGATTGTTAAATATGTGCAATTTCTTAAAAGTTTTTCTTCATAAAGATTAATACATTAATTGATGGTTAATGTTACCAATGATTGATTCAGGAAAGTGGTTATAATTTACAAACCTAGTATCGAGTACTGACACCCAACTCTAGTACACACTGTCACAGACCTCTGCACATGATACAGGTGCGACTGATCAGATGCACAACAGCATACTGATAATCTGAGGATTTTTGTGATATATGGACAGTTTTCTCACTTTTTATTGTATCAAATATTTGGAGGAGCACATTTACACATAATCTTCTGTGTTTGGGGCAGTTTTCTTCAAACTCCAAAGACAAGTGTGTTTTTTAACAGCCTCTGAGAGAAAGCGTTTGTTTTCTCATAATATTTACAGCTTACAGGAAGTTATGTGATCTTTACACCCTTTCCAGTGCATAGATAACAGTGTGAAGGTTCAGTATTTTTTCTGGAGTACAGTACAGGTATTTTAAAGCTTTGACTCTCTCATTTTAGAGTTTTTGAAATCATTTTGGCACTTATTAACAAGATTTCAGGTCGTGCTATATGTGGCAAAATGTCTCAGAGAACGGCGCCCTCCATTTAACACCTGCACAAAGAGGTTTCACAATAAGAGGGAGAGCTTCACTTTAACCTACTTTTGTGCACATCGTATCACTGAGTGCATTAGTCTTTGAAACTATTCAGTGTAAATGCTGCAGGGAAAAAAACGTGGCAAAAAACCCAGCACATTTGGACCGCCATAAGGAGTTGAGAAGGAAGCAACGTGGAAGGTTAGATGAGAATCCCTGAGCCACTCAGAGCAGAAATAAAGGCAAAGCAGCCAGAACCTTGTGTGAACTGCAACACAAGCAACGCTGAGCCTCGTGAGAGCTTGACACACATCTGAAATGGAGGACAAAGTATCCAGGAAATAGTGCTGTAGCTTGCATTTCCTATTCTCTGGGTGTCTGTGATACAGACCAGCCTCTCCAGAGCGATCCGGACTACCGTGGATCTCTAACAGATGCCTTAACGACAGAGCTGGCCCGAGCTGGCACTACCCTGAGAGCAGAGAGTAAAAGTCCTGAGAGCGGTCACTGCCCCGAGTCCCCGGGAGAGAGAAAGAGGGTGGCTGCAGAGGGAGTGCAGAGAGCCAGCACTCCCCTTGGAGACTTGTCCCCTCCGTTTTTCTGAAACAGGCAGTGCTCTTTTGAAACGGTGCCAGTGGAGGCTGGCCCAAGTCCTCGCAGCTGAAACTTTTACAAGCTCAGTGTTCGCGAGCAGGAAGAGAAAGACAGAGTTGAGATTTGTAAAGGGAGTTTGCAGCTTCTCTCCTCTTCTTCGACCTGCCTGCTGAGATGTCAACACAATGATTCATGCTTGCTTTTTGTGGGTATTGAAACTACAAATTCTTCAAGAAAATGCACAAAAATGAACTGAAGAGACTGCATGAGAAGGATTTAAAGTATATGTGTGGAAATAATTGCTTAAAAAAATGAAGAGTCTGTGACGTCACACAGGAAGCTGTCTTGGATATTGCCTGAGGAAAGATACTGAGTGTCTGTGGCATGGACAAATTTTAAAATTAAAGCCTTATTCAAGACAGGCACACTGGATTATTTTAGCATTTTTAAATTCTCGGTGATGCTCCACAGGAAAGTTTATCTTTGGAGTTGCTTGTTCCCAGAGATCGGCCCTTCCTCTGCCCTTATTTTCACTTGACACACTTTGTTACATGAGGATGTATTGTGGTAAACAATCCCAGACCGCTCGTTTGGTTTGCTGTGTTGACAGTAAACACTGATTTCCACTCACTAGTACCGTCGAATTGAATCAGAATGTCAGCGGTTACCATTCTTTTACTCTGCAACAAATCTGAATAAAAACACAGGCAGGTGCAGAACAACTAAAGACGTACGGAGTGACTACCGAAAATGGGAACTGTGAGGCATGTACTCCCCGGGAATGTTGCCAACTGCTGACAAAAGGCTTTACTGCACGGCTCTGAGAGAAGCCTTTAACTCATTTGCTCTGAAATGCTTCAGGAATATCTGGCACTGAACTGTTTGGCCAACTGTAGATAAATCTGTCAAACTTTTTGGCTTTGTTACAAGACAGCATGTAAGTACTCACTTCTGATTCCTTTATTTCTCTGTCTGTCTCTGTGCTTCTTTCCCCACTCCTAGTCCTTAATCCTACAGTGAAGTGAGATGTCTATTTGATGACATATAATCTACAGTTCATGTGACTGCTCCCCTTTGTGTGGCAAGTGAACTCCTTGACTTTGCCTTAGAGAAAACTCACTGTACTTTCATGCATATTCCAGGGGGATTTCGTATCTTTAGTAGGAGCGCATACAGTAAGCACAATTTTGCGACTTTGTGATTTCTTTTCCTGCCTCCCCTTTCTCCTTGCCGTCTCTCCCTCTTGGCAGCGGGGCAAAAGTGGGCAGGGAGAGAGGAGGGCATGGCCCAGAAACTGCTCTCAAGCCCCAGCCCCTGTTCAAGTGGGGTTGCTCGCTGGTACACTACTCAGCCTTTCCCTCGTCTTGCAGGCAAAAGAGAGAGATGTGGAAGTGCATTCTTGTCTCATTTCTAACCCACCTTTTTTTTTTTCTTTTTGCGCCGCCACCATGGCCTAATTCTCTGCGGCTGACCTGTACAAAAAAAAACTCACCTCCAGGTATTTCTCATTTTTTGATTCTGCCTTTGTTTGGGCCTTAATATTCCTCTTTGTACTAAAGTCTCCCTTTATTCATTTCTGTTGCACTTTTACACCTCTTTTACAGTCACCTTCCACACTGTACACGTGTCTGCTTTGCTTGCACCGAACACAATGACTAAATCTCTACTGCTTCTGTTCGATTGAGACGGTTATAAATAATGTCGTTTCTCATTTAAACGCATTAAGAAATAACGACCAAAGCATTTGTGTATAGTTACTGTAATGAGCAGCCTGTTTACACAGCACGATTTGATAAAACACATGCCCCGAGTAAAAAGAAATTTAACTGGTTGTGTTACTGCCTCTTAAAGTACAAGCCTGTAATAAAAAACAACATTTAAGTACAATTTACAGCAAGTCGGAGCCTAAAGACACTACAGCTTCAAACAAATTTCACCCCATCAAAACTGATTATTACCTCAAAGTTTCAAACAGGAAATTCTCAGAGATAAAAAGGTGTTTAGACATTTTTTTATTTAACATTTTGGTTTCTGTGTTGCAGGATTGTTACGTATACACGCGAGAAACCAGACGCAACATAAAATATCCTTCAGCTGTATTATGTGGCTAATGTTCGCCATGTATTTTTACCACAAAATGAAAAAGGATCCCACGAGCGTTTTGAAAAAATATGCAGTTTGTTTAGCTTCATACAAATTGTACACGTTTCTTAAGTGTTCTTGAACGCTGCTGTTTGATAGACCTGTTCACAAACCAGTATGAACCAGATCCCTCTGTTGGAAGCATTGTTCCATACATGAAGGGGCTTGTATTGTAAGATTGCGGGGTCTCGCTTTCAGAACGATCTTTTTCGGTTCATTTTGGAGGTTTTTAACCACAAGAAGCACAAAAACTATTAAAAAAACAAAATTAAAATTAGTTCTATTTACAAAAACAATAACTTTCTTAAACTTTTTTCACAGATTACAGTCTTATATGAACCAGACTTATGGCGGACTGATTGTGTAAACATTTTGGCACATGCTATTCGGTGTGCTGTTGTGTGTGGATTTGTTTGCATACAGTCGAGTCAGCTTTCGGGTTTGTGTTTGAGTGTGTGATAACGACAGATTGTGGCATACTGTACTGCACCGATAGAGTGAATGGAGGAGGAAAAAAAAGGGGGAGGGCTCATGGAGAATGGGCAGCGAGAGAGAAAATGAACTTATTTCCTCCTCCCCCACACTTATCCTCAGATGAACTTGCTGTGCTGCTTGATGACATGTTGTTTGGAAAGCCATATCCTCCGCTATTTGCGTTTCTCTCCTCCCCATGGTTTGAGTGACTCTGTGGTTACCAGGATCAAAGTCTCTGTTTTTGGTTGTTGTTTTTATCAGGTCATACTGCTTACACACATTCAGCTCTTCCTGTTTGTTAACAAAACTGATTCATGAACTATAAACAGCATTTGATCTGACGCTTTTCACTCCGGACGTTTTACATAAACTACCACTTAAAACTGTTCTAGTCTAGCTAGAGCCATGACAGATTAATCTTGAGAATAACATCTGGTAGGTCCAGATGTTCCACCAGTGTCCTAGTATTTGTTTTAACCTGTGTGGAATATTAGATTGGCAGGTTTCCCGTGAAAGGATAGAGCCACGTATGACAATAGTTCACTGAACAAACTTTTCTGTGATCTCTAAACTCTCACGCACTCATTGCATTGAAATCAAGCTGCTAACTTTGGTGAAAACAAACCATAAAAACTACTTAAAAGAAAGGAATTGTGTGTATGGTAAAGATACACCTGTCATACTTCACTTAGTGATTAATATAGCAGAATATAGATAAATATGTGTATCACAGCTAACAAAATAATCCCCCAAAACAAGTCTTCTAGCCTCACTCTAATAAAAATAACATACAATAAACAAACCCAGAATAAAGCAAATAAAAACAACTCACATAACATCAAAATATTTACAAAGTACACATCATCAGCAGCAGCATTAACTGTTATGCCTATGGATAATTTCAGTCCCTCCAAGTAGTTGCAATGTTGCAATCCAAACAATGAACGCAAATTCATCAGTTCATATGAAATCTGCACAATCTCACAATTTTGTCCAGTCACTGCAACTTTTTCACAAATGAGACCAATCACTGTAGACTTCTGCCTACTTTTTTTATTTTGTCATGTGTACTGAAAACAAAGACAAGGTTTGTTATTGTTATTTGCATTTCTTAGTGCTCTGTGCACTTTTATGTTTTATATTTTATAATTTTGAGCTTGCTGTTTTGACTGAGTTTGACCTAAAGATTTTTCTTCTTTGTAGGATACCCCCACGATGCACATATTTTGTTAGAATTGTTGTAATCCTGAGCCTACTTTGTAACATTACTTAGAAAACTAAGAACAGATTGCAGTTTTGTTCTCCCTGGAACAAAAAAAAAAGAAAAAAAAAAAAAAAAGAAAACTTTTCAGGCAAATCAGGCATTTTAAGCTGCAACCATCCTTAAAAAAAAGCTTAGAAAATATTTTTGTTGTGGCATTATACTTCTGATACATTCTACGAAGAATACAATGACAGTTAAGTTATATTGTAATTTTGAGATAATAACACTGAATGTATTAAAAAAAACAAAAAGTAGACAGACAGCACAATTACTGATCAGAGGCACCTGCAGCAGAGAACATGTACAGACAAGTAGCATTTTCAATAGACCAGCACCGGGCTGCACCAGTTATGTGTACAGTCAACACTTGAGGTTATGTAACTAGTTGTTAATTTGTAACTAAATCAGTAACTAAAATACTTGGGGCATAACTTAAATAGTTCTGACATAAAGTCATCATTAAGGGTTCCAGCACATTAGCTTTCAGTCTGGCCTGAGTTATCAAATAAGGTAGACTGACATTTAAGTATCAATACAATGGCTGCAATTCATGGAAAAACTATTCTGTAAATATTTCTGTGACATTTTATAATTTACGCCTATCCTATGTCCATGTGTAACTATTAAGCTGTAACTTAGAGTTATGTTGTAACTTTTAATTGTGATGCAACCACTTTTATTTTAGTAATGTCCAGATCACAACTTAGTAGTAATTTACATTATAACTAGGCTAAGTTTGAACTTACACACAGCTGGTGCAACAGGGTGTGTTTTAGCAAATGTTTTATTGGTTTCAGTGTTACTATGTCTGATAATACAAGCAGTGCCAAAAAATTTAGATGGTGAATTTGAAAACCAGTTTAGTGTTATTTTGTCAACCTTATGACGTTTGTTACAAGAAAAAAGTATTTCTAATGTTGTAAACCTACTATAGTGTAGGGATATTTTTTGTTTGTACATTCCCCATTTAATGCTGTCCCATTTATTCAACAATCATTAAGTCAGAGTGGCAACAGTATATATATTAACTTAACTAACTCTGACTTCTTTTGACACTAAGATTAAAGTTCACACTAAATGTACTTTGTGGCCAGGCACGTGACATTTACAAGGACTCTTCTGCAAGAGTTTTGACCCGAGGCCCTAAACCAAAGCGAGTCTATCTAATGACACCCTGACCTCCTGTAGGGGGCCATTTCCTCTCCAATTAGCACCAGTTATTTAAGTGTGTAGTCCAGTGGTTCCCAGCCTGAGGTCTAGACCCTCACAAGGGGACGTAGGAATAATCTAAGGAGGTTGAGAGACAATTACTGAGGCAGGAAATACGAAAAAAACTAATTTCTGCTACACAAAATAATTTTTATTTGGTTATTTCTTTTGGATTCCTAGGCCATTTAAAAAGTATTGGAGGTCATACAACCTAAGAAAATTACACTTTGAGTGAACAGCTCAAAGGTTGTATGAGTAAGTATAAATTGCTTCTTATTATGGGTTCATAAGCAAAAAAAAAGGTTTGTGGGCCATCAGTGTAGACTAGACAAAAGTTGCTAACATTAGAGATATTACAATATTTTCCGAAATTACAAATAAATTCAAATTTAAATGTTTTACTTTTCCGCTAAATTCTTAAGATATACTGTAAGGTCTGAAAAAGTGCTAATCTAAAGCTAAAAAAAAGGTAGTTTGGGAAGGAAATACCACAAAAAGAGAATAGAGAGTAAAAATAAAGAAGGAAATCAAAACTGAATAAGTGAGTGTGGTATAATTAGTTCCCTTCAATAACTGATACCTCCAAAAATGGTAACACTGAAAGTGGAATTAACAAACACAAACTCCTTCAATGGGTGAAACAACTTACTTTCCATGGTAGATAACATCATCAGTCAGTCACAACACCAGAAAAGTTTCAAGTATGCTGAATAGGTCCACGTAATAAACTCAGAGCTTCTACTGTAATTAATGTACTCAGTGTCAACCAGTGTCTTAGGAGACTTAATCTCTTTAAACAGAAAAAAAAAAAAAAAAGATTTTTTTTACCAAAAAATGAATACAATATCTGTACATAATATCTGCTCAATTAACATGTCTCAAATTGCTAATTAAACTGTAAACACTGCCGTACATGAAAAAGGAAGTCTTGGCTCAGATATCCTGGCTACACCGGAAGCCTCAAAACACTGGCTGTTGCCCCCAGAGCCTGAATCATCATCACACAATAGCCAGTGGATTCCCAGGCTCAGACAGACTGGATCAACTTACTATTCTGGAATTAATTTGCAAGTACTTTTTGTGAGAAAATACAGAGGATAGCTCAGTTTTTTGATGCTCCACTGAAATTATAATTAATCTGGAAATAATGCTCTAAATAAAGATGTCAAGACAGTTAAAGCAAAGTGAAGATGTGTGGCAGACTCTGCCTGAATCAGCCCGCCAGATGGACGTAAAGTCTTGCTGACCTGAGTTTATTAAACAGAATGCATCACAGATGATGGGGAAACTTCAGGCTCATACAAAACATAACCTCTTGTCCAACATATGGACAAAGTCTGCTTATGGAACAATGGACCTTTCTCTAGATGTGTGAACACCTAGCTCACACAGCATGGACACTGCACTGAGCATCTGGCTGCAAGCTATGCCACCATACCTTACTGTGGGGTGTCATACCCCCTTTCTGACATGGCATCCTCTCATTGCTCGGCTGCCAATACTCTCCTCCCCCCTCAGTGGTGGGCTCTGCCATGCAGCATCCACGACATCACCCCCTTTTTGTCTCATTGAGATTCAGCTTGGCACGCAGACAATGCCCATTTCTTGGCACCAAATATTGGAGAGAGCCGCATAAGAGAAACAACCTCAGTCTTTTCCCTCACAGTCGTCCCCCGTATTCCGCCGATCATCATGGACCAACGCCAACTTGTAATGGGTATTTTTTTGTGCCTTCGTCTACTAAATACTGAATTTATTCGGCAATACGGATATCTTAAATAAGTTGACTGTTTACTACTGTAAGATGAGCTGCTCTAGTATCTCTTTCTAAAGTAACAGTGAATGACTGTCAGCGATATGTTGATTGTTCTTGTGTTGAGTGAGTCTCAGATGAAGGTCATGGATTTATAACACCATTACTTCATTATAGTCTGCAACAGAGCAGCCATTTTCCTATCATCGGCAGCTTGGGGATAGACTCTGAAAGTCAAACCATCACTTCCGGGTGTAAAAAAAAAGAGAGAGAGAGAAATATTTACTTCAGTTCTTGGTTACCAAACCTACTCATAAACCCATATGGACTTGTAATGGAGGTGTTATTATGTGTTTACCTCTAGCATAGCTTTTGTAAAAAAAAGTTGGTGCACAATTACGAACAGGATATGTGGAAACAATCAAGGTAAGAATGGATTGAAAAGAAAAAAACTGAAGTACCTGTTTGCATGCCTCACTGGCTTGTGGCTGAGAGCTTTAGAGTCACAACTTCTGTCTGAAGTTATAGTAGCGGTTTAGCAACCAAGGTAGAAGAAAAGATGTTTGAATCAGACTGACTGCAGATAATTGCTGATACAATATTCACAGGAAATAATCTGTTCAAAAATCATCCATATCCATTTCACACAAACTTCCTGCAGTTACTTGGGTTTATTGTAGTTTATCAGTTGTTCTGTACTGTTGTTAGGGGTGTCACAATTCTCCAAATTCATGATTCAATTTCAAGGCTCAAAAATATGAATTGCCTGCTTGTCTGGCACAAGCAAACCTGGCAACTTTTAATCTTCAATACAATACTAGTGATAAAAAAAACTAAACTTCACACTGCTGCAAAAAAATAAAAAATAAAGACTCAACCGAACTGAGGTCTTAATAACTGTTCATATGATAAAATGTTTGTTTTAGTATTGAAAAGTATTTAAGTATTGAGACTGTTGACAACCTTACTAAGGGGTTTAATTTCCTTCTCATCTCTGTTAAGAGTTGGACATGCAAAGTACCGATCAGGCACTAGTGAGAAAATGGTGGCAAGTAAAGAAAAAGTTTATGAGCTGAAGCACAAGGGAGTTTAGTTGAGCGGTGTTAGAGAATGTGGGCGAAGCTCCAAATAAGCATTGTGCAGTTTGCTGCAAATCTGAGAGTAAGGCAGATAAAGTGTGGTCATCAAGTTTCCAAAAAATGTGGCTGGATTACCGTAACAAGAGCTGCCATCATCTTACTTGCATGGAAGCTAAGCCTCCAACAACCTCCTCCTCCGGGGCTTTGTTGTTGCTATACAGTACATAAACACTGAGGCTGGTCATATAGACTAATTGCTCTTCAAACAGAAGAACAGGATTGACCAGGACTTCCTTGTCAGTGACATGACTTGTCAAAAGCATTATTTGATAATTGCTATTAAATAAAACAATTTGTATAAGGGCAAGTAAAATAGGCAAGTAGAGTTCTGATCCACTTGCCTGACCAGGAAAGTGAAAAAACAAACAAACAAACAAAAAACATAAAGTTTAAAGTTGTTCAATTGGAATTCTGATTTTAAGGTCACAAATCCTGATTCGCTTTAATGTTGTTGTTTTTTTGTTTTTTTTGTTTTTGCTTTTTGCACTGACAATTTTGCCATTGCTAGACTATTGTGTCTTGATTTATAAATAAACAGATAATTGGGCTTATGCCCTGACAACTGTTCATTTACTTTTTCAAATTCTTCTTTAAAAAGAGAATATATGGTAACTCTCTGATATAATGGCTGGTAAGCTATGTTATGCTGTCTTTAAAGAGTTGGGTTTTTTTGTATAATAAATACAAAAATACACAGAGAATCACTAATCCTAACTTTGTTTTTGATTACTGAAATTGAAATCTCATTTTGACTAATTTTCTATTTAATTTTGAAATTGTGACACCCCTAAGTGTTACTGTTATGCACTGAATATGATATGACATATTCATATATGTCACTTAATTCAGTTTGTTAAAAGGGGGCCCTTAAGGAAAACGTTTGGGGACCACTGTGTTAGATAATGCAATGTGCTGGTGGCCTATGTTGCCTAAACAGACCTGAAGAGGAGAAAAGAGTGTCCTGTAATTTTAATCTCCTTTCTCAGACCTTTACTTTAGACATTATATGGCCTTCACAGTAAGATAATGAAAAAGCAACTTCTGAGTTGTATTGTCTCTGTTCATCATAAATACCCAGTAGTGAGTAGTTTTTAGAAGTCTAGATAGATAACCAGGTGTCAGTCCTTCCAGTAAACGATTCCAGAAGTTATTAATGTTTGATCAGAGAGCCACGCAGTAATGACCCATCACCACAACAACTTTTCTTTGTAGATGAAGTTGAACCCACTCCTGTTTTCATTCCATCTTCTCTGCGTTGGCCAGCCAGTTAGAAGAGTTTGATACCATTTACCGTCTAATTAATTCAACATCTCAATTAAGGCCTCCCACTCTGTGATGCCCCTGTGCCTTTTCATTATGGCCCAATGAGCATGCCCTGGCACCACTGCTGCACAGCCTGCCAAAACATTTCAATCACTGTCGGCATTAATTAGGCCAAAGAGGAATTCAGAATGTTAATGAACTGCCCAGCCGCTTTTCAGCGACCATGGTTCACATGCTAATTTATGCAAAGCGTCCTAGCCTTTGCATGGGTTGACCGTCTTCTACCATAACAGTGTCTGGCTCAGTCTGCCCAGCCAAAGTATGGCTCTGTCGGGGCCCAGACAGCACTGCCCAGCTTGTGTCCCAGACTCTGGCTGGCACAGTAAACAGACTCCTTTTTCAATGGACTTGAAGTGGCTTTCACACTGAGCAAAAAGGGCAATTTTCTGAAGTCAAACCTTCAGCTCCTCTATTAAAAAATCTCAGGAAACACCAAAAATCACTCCCAGGATTGCTTGGCATGCATTTTTGAATTGCCAACAATCTACTTTCTGAAATAATTTATGAATGAGCAATTATTTAAGCCAGACTCAACATTCCCAATACCATTTATCTGGGGAGTAATACTGATGATGGAAGAAGCTAAACAGTCTATCTTATGGATTGGGATTGGGAGCAGGAGGCAGAAGCAGGTTGTACCAGATGTTGGGTACGGGTGCCAAACATGTCCATAAAATGGCCGAGGTACAGCCATTTTCCATCTTTCCTCCTAAGCTTTGCATTGCTATCTGGCTCTAGAGACAGAAGGGACCAAACTGGGCTTGAACTGAGCTATTTTTTCTGTCTGTTGGGAAGTAGAGCTGGACTGAGACCCAAGCCAAGTTTTAGAGTAAAGCAGACACTAATTCTTGGCACAGCTGCCCTTCATTACTAGTTACTGGAAGTAACTGATTTTTACCTTGCAAGGGTTGCACAAATTACCACACTTTCTGTGGTGACCAGCGTGTATTTTGTCTTTAATGTGCAGGTCGTTAAGAAAGTATTCCTTTTGCACATTTCCATTATGTTAATGTCCAGTCACCTAACATCCTTCAACACTGGCCAAATACATTTGCTCTGACCAGTGAAAGTGGTCTGATACTGTATATCAATAAACATGGTAGCACTGTTAGGCTGGTTGTAAGCCTGATGAACCATGCCTTGGTTTTATAACTCAAGCCACAATGTAGTGAGTGTAAAGAGGAAATTGCTCTTACAAGGTAATTCCTGGTAAAACTGTTACCAGGCTACCTCATTGCATTGCAGGGGGTTTCATTTGAGCAATGTGGTTTAACAGTGTGTATGTTTTTTACCATTGTTTATTATTAATTGTAGTAGCTTGCAACAAAATAATTGCAATAAATGACAAAATGTTTCAGTAGTCACAGGAAAATTATTTTTTTTAAGTCTACTTAATTAAACTTCTTTGTAAATCTGAAATCACTAGATGTGGTTCAACTTTTACATCTTTGCATCTGCACAAAATAAAAAAAATGTTTTTAAACAATTGTTTGCCCCAGATTAATCTAAAAATGTATGTATTCTCTCTTTATTTTTGTCTCACAGTTCAACTGGCAAGTTTCCACTGCTGCTGTACCTGCAAAAGTATCTGTCCTTAAGGCTGAGGTAGTAGATTGAATAGTTGTGGGGTTTAAGTCCTCCCTCTGAGATAACTATACAGTCTACTGTCTTTCCTAAGGAGACAGGTTGGTCTGCTGTGATGCCGAGGCCTGTGTGCACACGGGACACTCCATGGATAAACAACTCGTGGAGTGAGTGAAGTAGATTTAAGAGGAACCGATTGCTGATACAAGAAAGTCTGGCCTATTGTAACAACTTGTAGTAAACTTGGTACAGACTGAGTGCAGTCTTGTTTATTCTTTGGTGCCTGAAGTTGAGCCTAGCAGGGTGAGGTAGTAGGTTGTATAGTTTGTGGGATGGAGTGAATCCTACTCAGGTGATAACTATACAGTCTATTACCTTCCTTGAGAGGTACAATGAGTGCTTAGAACGACGCTCACTCGCACTGAACGAGTGGTGAAGGAGCCACTCTGATGCCATCTTGTGGCCAAAGACTATCATCACTCTGGAAATCATCTAAGATTTGGGACTTTACTGTGTGCATCTGTGGCTGTATTCACAAAACATCCTCAAGATACAAGTAACTCCTAACAGGCAGAGTTAATTCTACAAATAAGGAATGTGGTGTTCCTAAAATTAGGATCCCTAGATGCAGTGAAGGACTCCTAAAAGATCAACTTTCAGCATTTTGTAAAAACGAAATAATAATGAACCTTCAATCCATATTTTGACAATCCCAACTGGCTCATATCCATCCAGCCATCTAAAGTGAACTGAATTTGTTCCTCCTGCTCCAGTGACCATAACAAGGAAGATCATACATGAAACATGATGACATCCTTGTTAGGACTGAACAATCAATTGAAATTTTATCAAAATCACAATACGGCCTAATACCTAATACAATTTTCAAATCACAGGAGGCACAATAGTTGTTAAAGCTGTGTGTCAAAGCACCATTTTAAATCAAATACTGTGGTGCTGCAGAGATGACCTACATATCATATTCTACAGACTTAAGAAAACATCTTTATTTCATACAGATCCTGCAAAAGTCACACATCATAATTGCAGTATCAGCCCTAATCCATAGCAATTGGGTCAACCCCACCTACTCTTGCTCTTATCAGCCCTTAAGAAGAAACTCTGAGGTGGTTTTGAGGTATTTTTAGGAGGACTCCTGGTGGTAAGATAAAATCTGCAATAAATACAGCCCCAAAATGAGTTATAAGTAATAATTTATCACTTAAGAGTCAGCCACACTACATAACCTACAGAAGACTGGAAAAGGATTACATCACATATTAAATTGGCAATTTCTCTGTAATTGGATTGCAAGGGACATTTATCAGATACATTGGATTGTTTGTTTGTGAATAAAGAAACACTAAAAATCTGACTTCCTACTGCTTTGATTGTCACTGAATCTGATGCATCGCTGAAAAAGGCCACATGTCACAATGCTCTTTGAGTGAGGGTTAAACAAAACATATCTCTCTACAAACCTACTGAGTTAAGTTTTATTTGTAAGCTATTTAGTCTTGTATAAGTCAGCAACTTATAAACTTCATTGTGGCCTTGCAGACTCATTGATTTTAATTTAATTTCTGATTCATGGTTCAGCCAAAAGTGCCAGTCAAAGTCTTACGCATGCAGAAATAGATGAGACCCTGTGGTTTAAGCTTTCAATAATAATAAAATAAAATGCTGTGTCATGACATATTTAGCTGTAGAACTGCTTTTAAGTTGTGGCCAGTAAATATACATAATCTGTCTACAGCAGGCAGGAAATAAATACTCACATCAAGACAGCATTCATAAACATTAAACAAGTTTAATGCAGGTTTAAGTTTAATTTGACTTCAGAGTCAAATTATTATGGTATGCACAGAAAAATGCAGCTGAACAGTCTTCTTAAATTGAGGAAATAACTAACCACACCTCACCTCAGCGCCTACAGACACCACGAGGAAGTTAAATGAATTTATGAAAAAAGAACTTAACACAATAAACACCATTAAAAAACACAACAGCACAACGATCATAAATGCTGACAAGTCAAAGAAAATGATGTATTTATCTTTGAATTAAATCAATGTACAGTACCAACAAATGATTGCTCAAAAACTGGTGCAAAATGGTGACTCAGGAAATACATATCATATTCTGATAAGCTGATGGTTTTGTGTCTTGTTTCATTATATTCCTTTTGGGTGCACTGCACATATCTTGGGGTGGCACTGTATTTCATAACAAAATTGCAAAACTAAAAAGGTTGTTGGGTTGGATGATTTCATCACTTTTGAAGACGTATTAATTTCTGTAAGTACTTCACATTATTTGTTAAAAACTAAGAAAAATTCATCTGTTATTACAAACCAGTACAAATAATAAAATCTGTAAAGGATAATGTTCACGGTGGTAGTAAAACTAATACTTGATCACTTATTCATGATATTATTTTTCTCTCTTTTAGGTGACCTTTTTTTTATCCTAAAGTTTTTTTTTTACCAACTTTTTCTGTCTGATCTTTCTTTATTTAAAATCTGCAAATAAAAAAAGATGAAAAAAAAAAAAACCCCAAATAAATATAAATACATCTGTAAAATATAATGCCATTCAACAGCAATACATGCTACCTTTCTTGAACTTGTCTGACTGTTGCTGACACCTTGTCAGAGACTAGGTGACTAGTGTTGTGGTAATTTTTTAAGCTGTGCTTTGTGATATTCTTGTGTTAGACTGCACTGTTTTGAAATGTGTTTCTAGCATTTACACAGGTGAACAAACTATAATTATCAGATTTCAGTGTAATCCAATCCAATATATCAAGAGAACAAACTACACATATAAAGAATTACTATACTTAAAGACCTGCCTGATGCAGTCTGAAAAAATGACAAAGAACTGCAGGGCTCTTCTATTACATTGTACACGTTTCTATTTTTAAGTGTACATGCTGCACAAAAAGGATGTCCCCAAAGTAATGATGAATTTAGTTACATTTAAGGTTGTTTCCAATACAGCGTGCCTCCTGTTAAAATGAATGAAGAACCGGAACAGAAACAGAAAAACAACAGTGATCTGAAACTTAAAACTAAAGCTTTTTAAGACATGTGGAAGTTGCCCTTTTCCTTTCGCAATACACACAGACGGACACACATGTTAAACAACATATACATGAAACACATTCTGAACATTAACAGTCCTTTCAATGCACATGAATCAATGTGTTTACTGTAACGGTCTTAAAAAGCAGACTATCAATTTTCATGTACATAGATGTGAGACCAAATTACAAGAAAATATGAATAATATAGTCTGTCTACATTCATAATTTACATGCATCAAATAAAATAATCTCAAATTCAATGCCTATTACTCCATTACTCTCTAGTTTACCCAGGTCTCCAAGCTTTAGAAATAAAACTAGCACATACTGTCCCACTGAGACCAACTTCTCATTTTCATCAAACCAAAATAATTCAGGATTTTTGTTCTTCATTCTTTAAAAGGTGCACACAGTTATCATATAGTAAGTCATGTTTATCATAAGTAACAAACAAAACTAAGTAGAATTGGAATATGGGGCACATGCTAAAACATTCAGACAATAGCATGGCTGAACAGTGCTAATTAGAAGTAGTAGTAGTAGTTACATTATTTGTACTCATCTACCCAACAAACTCTACCTGAATCGAGAAAAACCTGGATGTGTACTCAGAGCTTGCAGAAGAGTGCACTCCCAAAAGGGCAACCCCCGAGTCTTGGGTCAGATTCTCCTGGAAATCGGTAGAAATTAGTCTGTGCTTTAAATTGTTCTTTGGTCTTTAAGAACAAAGTAGCACACAAACATGGAATGTTTTCCCTTCACTCTATTTTGCCCACACTGTTCATGTTACTACTGAGATTGTTGTCGGTCGTTTGGCTTGTCTGAGATCCTTGATTTTCATCGCCACATGTGACATACCGTCTCCAGATCTTCAGGTATGCCGTCTTGATCTTTTGTATTTTGAATGCATACACAACTGGGTTTATAGCCGAGTTAGCGTGGGACAGCAGGATGCCGACATAGAATGCTGCTAACGGTACATCATCTAGTTTACCAAAGTAAGCGATGGTGTTCATGATGTGCAGAGGGAGCCAGGACAGGGCAAACAGAGCCAAGACCAGAGCCAGAGATCCTGCCAGCTGTTTCTCTTTCCTCAGGTAGTTCTGAGACTGGTTTTGGATGCCATTGCCTGGTTTATCTCTGAGGTTTCCTTGAATAGTACAGAAAATGCAGATGTACAGTGCAGTCATCACCAACAGTGGGGTGAGGGTGCAGAGGAAGAAGTTGAAGTAAACCAGATACGACATGGGTATCACTTTGATGAACTGGCATTTGTTGGTTGAGTTGGTTGAGTTAGACAGGGTTTCGTGGTTGTACCATCCGAGCATGGGAGCAAAACTCAGCGGTATTGCAACAACCCAACATGCTGCCACCGCAAGCCATGAATGTTTCTGAGTCACAGTCTGTTTGTACCTATAGAAAAAAAAGCAACGAGTATCATCATTTGTGTATTCAAAACATACACAGTACAATTAGAAACTACATTCTAAAAGCATTCATATACATTCTAAAACTATAATTGACTCAATATTTTGGTGAAACATTTTGAGTAAATTAACATATTCAGTAAATGTTATAAGTGTGAAATCATTTAAAGGAGCAATATGTAGAAACTGCCCCCTCCAACAATGAGTACTGCAATGCAAATAGCAAGTTGAAACCATAGCCCATATATTAAAAAAGTTGGATTCCTATTTAATATATGATCTGTGTTCTGAAACAAAATGCAATGATTTGCAAATACTGTTCAAGTTACAAATTAAAAACTGATACACTTTATTGTTTATTGTGGATGTCTGCAACACATTTCAAAAATTTGGAACAGGAGCAACAAAAGACTAGTGAAGTTGTGGAATGCTCAAGAAACACCAGTTTGGATCATTCAACGGGTAAACAAGGAAACAGGTGACAGTACCATCATCAGGCTCAGTCGTTCAGGTTCAGACGAGGTTCACTACTTTATAAAAAAAACTGTGTAGTCAAATAACCCAACGATCAACGCTTCTCAGCACAAAACTGCTGGAATGTAGGTATTTCATCATCTACAAGGTAAGGATCAAGGCTGAAACCCAATACTGAATGCTTGTGACCTCTGACCCCTCAGGCAGCACTGATTTAAAAACAAACATGATTGTGTAAAGGACACAACATTGGCTCTGGAAGACTTCTGAAAACCGTAGTCAGTAAACAAAGTTTGTGGCTGCATCGACAAATGCAAAATTAAGACTCAAGACCAAAATGAAAGCCACATATCAAAAACACAGCTGACCTCTTTGAGGCGCGAGCTCATCTGAGATGGACTGACACAAAGCATTTAAGCGTGCTGTAGTCTGATGAGTCCACATTTCAGCAGGTTTTCAGAAATATTTGACATTGTGACCTCTGGGCTGAAGAAGAAAAGGATCATTTCCCAGAGCCTTCGTAGCACTACGTGCATCGTAAGTTGTATTTTAAGGTCTCCCTTAAGGTTACGGGCTGTTTCCCAGAGTTGGAACAACCTTAAGGGAGACCTTAAAATACAACTTACAACGCATGTAGCGCTACGAAGGCTCTGGGAAACGGGGCCCAGACTGTTACCACCACTAACATCAAAAGCCAGCATGGGTAACTGTCTTATCTCTGAGGGCCCCATTAATGCTGAAAGGCACATGCAGGTTTTGGAGCAACGTATGTTGCCATCCAGACAACATCTTTTTCAGTCGTTCCTGCTTATTTCAACAAGACAATGTCAAGACGCATTCTGCATGACACATTACAACAGTGTGGCTTCATAGGAAAAAAGTTCAGGTATTTGACCGACCTGCTAGCAGTCCAGACCTGTCTCCCATAGAAAATGTGTGGTGCATTATGAAGTGCAAAATACACCAACAGAGTCCCTGGATCCTCGAGCACCTGGGTTTGTATATTATGCATGAATGAGAAAGAATTTCACTTTCTGAACTTAAACAATTAGTGTTCTTAGTTCCCATACACTTACTGAGTGCTCTTAAAAGAAAAGGTGAAGTGTATTATAAAAACAATAAAAATCACCAGTTTGAACATTAAATATCTTGTCTTTTACTGTATTCAACTGAATATAGGGTCAAATGTTTTTGGAAATTATTGCATTCTGTATTTATTTACATTTCACACAATGTTCAAACTTTTTGGGAATTGGGGTTGTATTACTCATTGTAACTGTGGCTGGGAAAACGTGAACAAAGGCTCATTTCACCTGATTTCACAGAGAATCTAACCCGGTGGCAAGTACAATTATACAGAAATAGCCAATCTTCTCTGCCATGGTCTTGTTTGCTTATGTAGTATTAAAGTCAGACATAACCAGCTAAAACCTCCTCGTAGTAGCTTTAAATGCACTCTTTTTAAAAGTGCATGAAACATTTACTTCAGGAAAATATCAGTCATTGTTACCACAAACAGTAAATCAAAGCCCTTTTCTGAAATGCAAGTCATGCACAAGGATCAGAGGTTGAGCTAAAATTGATAGAAATATTAAGTTTATGATTCAGAGCAATGCTTAGCAGCACTATTTTAATATTCCTCTGCATGATAAACCATAAAGAAGAAAATCTTACCTGAGAGGTATATACACCCGGAGGTATCGGTCCACTGCAATAGCTGTGAGAGACAAAACTGAGACGAGGGTCAACAGGATGACCACGCAGCTGATGAAGAGACAGCCGTAGAATGAAGTCTCCACTCGTCCATCCACCACCACAGCCAGCGGGATGGCCACACAGCCGACCATGAAGTCAGCCACAGCCAGAGAAACTATGAGGCAGAAGGTTGGCTGTTGAATGCACTTACTGGTCCACAGTGCCAAAATAACCAGCATATTACCAAGGCAGCAGCTAACAGCAATGAGCACTTCCAACAACGTGTAGATCAGTTCTGCCACAGTCATTGTGCTTCTTATCCAGCAAATGTTTGATAGGAAACAGTGAAGCGTGTCTGAATGTTAGTCTGAGCTTGACTGTGCTCTGCCGTGCCATTTATCACTCACATCTCAGATCTTGTGAAACCTTTGAGGAAGTCCTGAGCCACTGCTTCTTTTTTTTTTTTTAAGTTGTATTGCTTTTGTATCAGAGTTTTAGCAGGGTTACTTAAAGCTACTGCAAGAAACTTTCATATTTTGTTGATTTTAGAGGCCCCTGTGGACATAAGCGGTCAAAACATCAATAACAAATGTCAAAAATAAAATTATCTAAATAGAAAGCTCTTCCTGGTTCCTTTTAACTGGCTAATGTACTACTCACTGTAACTTTTGCTGGGAAACAGACTTGTTTTATCAGATTTCACAGAGAATGTGTCCCAGTGGCAGGCATGAAGAATAACTATAAAGAGCCAATCTGGTGGTCTTATTTGTTTATCTAGGTCATGTAGCGCTATCAGTATTAAACTGACACTGTTTCATAGCCAGTTAAAACACCTTATAGTAGCTTTAATATACTGCATCTGTTTGTCATTGTATGGTAGCATTTAACTTTTAATGTTGTCATATAACTGCCAAGTCTGACAGAAAAAAAACTGTAGGCTGTTGCAATAAATTATACAGCCTACAGGCTATGATATGAGCCCTCACATTTCTTCTGTCAGGAGGAAATGAGAATATATGACAACAAATTTACTGGGACAGATAAAGATCTACCAACAACAACTGTGAAGTGTTTCATTTTCATTAGCTCACATAAACAGCTTTAAGGAATCTTATTTGCATAGAAATGCTTGAAAAGATTTGTGACTGTAAATAGAAATTTGTCATCATTTTAGGTGCTGAAACAGACATCCTGGGGCTTGAGAGAGATTAACCACAACCACACTGCATTTACTGAGGTCAAAATGACACAGCAAGTAAAAAATCAACTGACAGACTGAGCTGGCATTTTTTATTTTAGATCAGTATGACATCTAGTTTGTTTTCTTATAATCACTGAATGTAGTTTTGAGAAATAACCCCCGCTTCTCTCACCCTGATCCTAATCTAAACTCTACGAATGCTCTCACGTTATCTTGTCTTTGCACTTGTGACTGTAGCGGTGGTGGAACTACGCATCATCTCATGACACAATTGACAGACATAAATTAATGTTACTGACAAACAAAAGACTTCAGAATATCTATATCAGGAATCAAAACTGTATCTTACCACTGCACTTTGAAAATGACCTCAGCTATTCCACCCAAAACAAAATGTATTAGTAAAATCTGTTGTTTTGTTGATAAACGTGTTTTCTGTAAATACCATTTGAGTCACTTTTCTGCTACTTCGCTACTAAAACACCCCAAGTTGACCCCCCCACTGGACCAAAGCATTGGGGAATTTTATTTTCAGGGCATGTATTTATAATATGTTTTCTAAACAGTTAGAATACAGTAAATACAGTGACATGGCTCAGTTGTAAACAGACGTAATATTTGGCAACCTAAACAGCGGCATCTGTTGGTTAAGACGTACTACAGAGACAAAGTCCCCCCACCTTGATCCTGTTGAATTATGTCATGAATTAAACATATTTGTTCATTTAAAAAATAATTTTACAAGTCATTAAAGTTGCAATTTACATTTTTTATTGTTGTTGAAAACACAAGACATCAACACTGCATTGTCAGATTCTTTATAAAGTGACTATAGTTGTTAACTTTTTGAAATTGTAAATGTAAATTGTAATTCTAACCGTTATAAAACACTAATTTATAACAGCAGATTATATAGTAGGGGTGCATGATTAAAAAAAAGTTATACTGTGATTATTTTGATTGAAATTGCGATATGTGATACAATTAAAAGAAATGATCATCTTTGCATTACAATCTTCATTTTTACTAAAAAAAAAAAAAAAATCTAAAACATAATTATTCAATATTTGTTGGGGTCTGTACCAATTTTTTAGGCCAGAGGATATCTGTAGTGCTACAGTACTTCATTATAATGCTGTTTTCTCACACACATTTCCTTTTTAAAAATATTTCAACTTTGTTCTTGTTCTGCGATTTGGATATAGCACTCAAATATATATTACTATTACACAGTAATATTTTTAAATCTTCAGTCAGCTTTTAGCGCTGACCTACTGTAGGGCCCTGTGAAATCTGTGTTATGACTTTTTTAAATTCTCAATTCCCGCCATGATTGCGTTGTCACAGAAACTCTAGGGCCCTGCCTTAATGCTCGTCTATCACTGATCCACTGGGTCCCCGTCAAAAAAAGATACTTTCCCTCAGGCCTTAGAACTTTACTGTAATTCACTTGTTCAGCGATAAAGAAAATAACAGATTAAACAGATTTTTGGTTAACATAAGCGTTTCCGTTAGGCGTCAGCTTGTCCAGCCTGTCTCGAACAAATGAGAGAAATTCCGGTCAAATATTATCATGTTTATTTAAAGTAAAAAATATGCAAGAGTGTTTTTTTTTTTCTTTTTGCGATTTGGTACCCTCAAACCAAACATCAAGCAAGTGCAGTAGCACAAGACCTTACAAGACAGTTAGTATTACTTATTACAGCAGCAAGAAGTCCAGCTCAGCATCTGTCTGGAGACCTTTAATTTTACAAAGTTCTCACCAACAACTAAAAGCCAGTCCAAGATGTACCTTTGTCCAGCAGTCTCTTGCTTGGTCACTTTCTATTATTTCCCAATTTCGTTGTGCAAACACTTGTCACCAGTTCAGTAACGACACTAGCTCCACTCCCCATCAGCATTCCTCATTGACTCACCCTGCTTCAGGCCTGAAAACAACCTCCTCTCAGCCAAAGCTCCTGTGCTTGTGGTTTAAACACCTACTCCCCTGACGCTCCCAGCTGAGCGAACTGCCAACCAGTATCAGTTAACTAAGCAAAAAGTAAAGCTTTCTTGTTCATCAGTAAACTCCGTAAATCACAGAGTCAAGGCAGAACTGCCAGAGGACACCAGAGGGAAAACCAGAAAACATTTTGTCATAAAATGTGATCCAGTTTTACTTTGACCAGTTTGGCCCACTCAGAATAGATTTTGCTGATAAAGACTTTGCAGGCTTCTCAGAAATTTAAGCCTCCATAACCGCAGAGCACTGTCATCACTGTGATGGTATATCTTTTCACTACAGAGATTTAAATATGTTGGACGTCAACGGACTCTCCTAGTAAAAAAAAAACAACAACAACAACAACAACTGTGATTTCCAAATGGTGGAAACTCTGGTTAACAAGTACCAGCTTTTAATATACTTTGCAACAACTGCAACCATCAATGAAGCAACCCTGCTTATTTGTTTTAGAAAAAAAACATAAATATTGAGGCACTGAATTAGTTTTACAGTTGGCTTAAACATAAACCATATGCACAATATTCCATTATTTAGAATACACCGTATAAATAATATGAAAATTTTAAAAATTTCAACCACTTTAACTTCTAAATAAACAGCTTTGAATGTACTTAAATCATCTTTAAAGGAAGTGCTCCTTAAGCACGACAAAGCTCAGTTCCTGTGTTGATATGTTCAAATTTCCTCAGTTGCTGGTTTAGTCACTAAGTTCCACCTTTAAGTCAATTCAGTCAGTTTCAGATCCGTTCTTTGCTCTGAGATTAGTAATTGTGTTGGTTCTATTTTAGGTCTGTGAGCAACTAACAATGATAAAAGCAAAGGAAATGTGGGGCTTGTGAGTCAGTCCTACCACACTGGTGTATCAAAATGGCAGAGTGGAAGAAGAGATGTTTTCCTCCTCCAGAATGACAGCTGATGAGGTTCAGCGGTGGCTCACCATCTTCTTTGTCAATGGAAGAATCCAGAAGGTCCAAGACACTTCAGCAGATCTCAAGAACCTGTTTAATAAAAGGGCTATTACCTTCGGTCCCTAAATTTCAAATATCTATGACCATAAGTAATTATCACCCCATCAAAACTCTCAATATGCCACATTAACATTATAGCACTTAAATCAATTAAATTGAGTGCAAATTGTAGAGCATCTTCTTGCATGTAATGTTTTTGTTTTTGTTGCATCAATCATGAATAATTTACCAATACAATTTAGGCCCTATTTTCATGGGACTAGTGTTAACAGGGGACTTCATGTGATCTAGAAATTAACTCCTCACAGTAATATTTCTTGAATTGAAATGTTGACTTCTGTGACCAAATTTCATATTTTTTCAGTTGTCTGAAATCAGAAAAGAGATGTTAAAAAAACATCAAACATTTTTTTACATTTTATAGGCTAAAAGATTAATCAATTAATTGTGAAACTTATCAGCAGCCTAATCACTAATGAAGATATTCCTAAATTAATATCCAACATGGATAATGAAAAGTCAGGCTGTGGTGCATACATTTTAACACCATAAAAACAGTCAATCAGCAGCTAAATAAAAGAAAGTAACTACAATGTGCATTCATTTTTTTCAGAAAACGAAAATAAACGAATAAAAATACCTGAAGTAAATTCTCTTTTAACTTCTGCTCTATAATTTCCACAGCTGTTAAATCTGACTAATTTAACAGGTGAATTTCACACATTTCAGTCTTAAAAACACACAGACACTCCCTGCAGTATGTTAGCTATCACACAGCAACTGACATAACTACGGCAGCTAGCTACACCTAGCTTAGCTTGGCTAAAAATTTACTCACCAAGACGTTGCAAAAAGAGTCCGCATAAAGGTCTCTGAATCGGCTCGGTCACTATTCCTGTCTTTTGTCCACAGTGCTGCTCGGTTTCACATATAATTTTATTAACTTCATATGTTTTTCAGGTCAACTGAGTTTCTCACTCGCTCGCTGCTCTTCTCTGCGTTACCGTTTTCATGTTTCGTCTCACGCCGCCGTATAGTGTTGAACTTGCTACCGGAAAGGGGCGGGACTTATCTTAGCTCCTCCAACAGGTAACGTTCACTCCGCCATCTGACCAATAAGAAACGATATTTAATTGAAATAAATCTGACAGGTAGAT
Organism: Lutjanus erythropterus; assembly: GCF_056507025.1. Classification (NCBI taxonomy): domain Eukaryota; kingdom Metazoa; phylum Chordata; class Actinopteri; order Lutjaniformes; family Lutjanidae; genus Lutjanus; species Lutjanus erythropterus. The sequence continues at coordinate 36,027,832 of NC_139318.1, read as the reverse complement.
GATATGTTCTCTTTTCAGAAAATAATACAAAAAAAATGTATTTAACGTTTTCTATACTAGGTTACATTAACAAAAATCAAACCAGGGTCACTAATTACTTAACCAGATGTAATTTTATTTTTTCTAGAGCTCAACCATTTTATCAGTCTTGGCCTATCAAAGATATGTCCAGGCAACAGTCCAAAATTTCAAAGACTCTTTATTTGCTATCATAAATGAAAAAGAAAATCAGCAAATCCTCACGTTAAAGATGCTGTAACCAGCAAATATTTTTTAAAAAAATAAATTAGTTGGCAACAATTGTTTTTTCAATCTAATCAATTAGTTGACTAATCATTACAGCAACCACTACAACGGTAGTCTATGGCAAGAGACAAATTATTTTTTCATTCTATTTGAACTATAACATGAATTACACATATGTTGTTTGTCAATTTAAAACATAATTTTACAAGTCAAGAAAGTCTCATTTTATGGTAGGTTTGGTATAGTTTAGTTCTGTGTGAACTATGTCTCTCGTCTCACACAGTATACATCCTCAACGCCAATGTTACTTCGCCTTGTAACGTTATCTTACTTGAAGTGTTTTATTCAGCAACTCCTGGTGTTTTTTTTATCAGCCACGAAGAGAAAGAACACATATGACCTGCTGCTGTGTGACTCCATCCCGGTACAAACACACATCATAGCTTCAGCGGCTAACATTAGCTTTTAGAGGGAAAAAAAATTATGACATCACTTACGCAAACTCTGCATGTGTAGTCTTTCTAATTATCTCTCTTTATGATCTGATAGTTCAGTAGTGGCCCATGGACTGAGGTATTATATCTGTGAGATAAAAACTGTGAAAAACAATGAAGAAAGTTTTTAAAAAGCACAGCATTAAGAAGGAGTGACATAACGGTATGTCAATCGTGTTTATCACATCTCTTTGCTATGTTAGCAAACAGAAGTAGCTATCCAGCTATAGATACTATATATAGATATAGAGTCAGTACTGAACAATTCCTGCAATGAATATTTTCATTATAAATTAATCTGTTGACCATTTTCTCCACTAATGGATGAGTTGTTTAGTCCATAAAATGTTGAATTTTCTGCTTCCGAATGTCCAAGATGATATTGTTGAACATCTTGTTTTGTCCACAGCTCAAAGATATTCAGTTAACTGTCAAAGCAGAGTAAAGAAAACTAATCTAAAAAAAACTAAAATATTCACATTTAAGGAGCAGAAATCAGGGAATTTGGACTTTTTTTAACTAAAAAAAATGCTTTTTAATGATTAATCAATTATCAGATGCAAATTAATTTAATAGTCAATTAATAGCAGATTAATTGTTGCAGCTCTATGCGTTTTATGTTCATTGTTCAATTTATTAATTTGTCCAACTATTCCTGCCTTTGTGGTGTGCAATTTATGTATTGATTGATTGGTTTAAAGACAGAAAATAGTGACATTTTCTGACTCACATGCCAATATTGTGCGATAAAGTAATTATAAAATATGATTACTTGGTACAAGCTCATAAGGGTCAAAAGTGTGTCAGCAATTTCACTTCCTTTATCAGCATCATTGGAGCCTGAGTATTACTGACATGGCATGACATGCAGAAAAAGATGTGCAAACAAAGCAAACAACAACTTTCTTAAAATGTACCACATCACAAATAAATATCAAAATATGAAAGTGATGAGAGCTGCAGAACCAAGAGGAACTACCTATAGTTCTTGGTAAGAAAGCTTTTATCAATCAACTTTACTCATAACAACACTCAGCAAAAAAGGAGCCATGAAATCAGCTAACATCCACACACTGGTTGTTGTCCTGAGGCCTAATGCGAGCCCTCGATTAAGCTTATAAAACTCTTACTCTGAGATATACTGTATGTGAAAAACACATCGAGTTAGCGCCATGTAAAACCACTTTAATGACAGTGAGAAAATGATAACAGCAAATACGAAAGGGAAACACAGAAATAGTATAATTTAAATACTGTCTCCCTACAGCTGTGTCCTAAGTGTGGACAGGAAACTGTTTTGCATCATGTATGCTATCAACCCTGCCTTGTCTATCATTTGCTTATCAGGACACCTTCTCATGCATCAGTAACTTAATCAGATATTTTCTTTGCACCTCTCCCAAAACAAGTCGGTGATGTCTAAGAAACAACTTTTTTCAACAGTTTGAGGAGACCAAGGCAGAGTGAAAAAGCAATTAGCAGTCTTATATCCAGTGGACAGGAACACAGCTCCAGTGGGTCGCATGTTCTTCAACTAAAAGTTTAATGGGATAATTCTGATTGTGTTTGAAGTGGGACTGTATGATGTACTTATCTTTAGTCAGTGTATTACCTACAGAAGATGGTGGTCAGGCCATTTTAGTCACCTAAAAAAACGCCATCAGACAACCTTCTCTGACAGGAAGCAACTGCAATATAAGACAAATATTTCTTTCTCCAAAGCCGCCAGAGTTTTTATCTCACAGAACACAGAAGTTGCTGGTTTACTGCAGCCTCGATTCATTGGTTTGTCTTTGTCTTCAGTGAATCTGAGCTAACCATTTAAAATCCCGAACTCACACAATGACCCAAACAACCTAAAAGCAGTGTTGGGCACGTTACTTTGAAAAAGTAATTAGTTATAGTTATTAGTTACTTCTCCCAAAAAGTAACTGAGTTAGTAACTGAGTTACTTCACTATAAAAGTAACTAGTTACCAGGGAAAGTAACTGTTAGCCCTTAGTAATGGCGTTAATTTTAACGTTTATTTTAACGCTGTTATTCCCATCACTGGTCATTTTGAATAACTGCTTGCTCTTAAAACCACTGACAGTAATATTCACTGTGACACACACACACACACACACACTGACAACTTCAACACACACTACCACAGTCTCACAAACACAAGTGTTTTTTCATTATTTTATGAATTGTTCTACTTTGTTTTTGCTTGTAATGTTATTATTACTATACGCTTTGACAAAAATGTCTTGTACATTCATTCATTCATTCATTCATTCATTCAAAAATCAGGAACAACAGAAAGAGCTGAAGGACCCGAAGCAACAGTTATGCCAACTCCAGGCTAGGGAAGAAGACAATCAGACCTTCCGCAAAGAATCGGACCAGCTGATTCAAGACTTGAAGCAAGAGTTATGCCAGTTTGAGGATAAGGAAAAAACCACTCAGACCTTACAAATGGAATCAGATCAGTTAATCAGAGACCTTAAGCTACAGATATGCCAGCTCCAGGCTAAGGAAAAAGACAGTCAAACCTTACACACAGAATCTGACCAGCTCATCAACTGGTTAGAGCTAGCAATTCCAACCCACACTAACGCGTTAGTGCCAACAATGCCTAAAAGATGGAGGCAGCGGTAGACGACCAACAAACATGCTCTGCAAGGTAAAATTACTGTTTTCACCAATTATATGACAGCATTTTCCCATCACAAAAGTCTGCCTAATGGCAAGGTAAAGGTGGTGAAAACATTCTAAACATAGCATACATAGACATGAATAAACATAGCATAAGTCTGGGGGTTTTAGTGGTTTCCTGTTTTATTTTGAAGTTCTTACCCTTTGTCTTGTTGGTGGTATCACTACCTGTCTTTGTCATTTTCCATTGTTTTTGATCACTGATTGTTTTCACCTGCCCCGATTGGTTTCCCTTTGTATTTAGTCATGTGACTTTCTTGTTATTTTGGACTTTTACCTTGTTTTGGATTGGATTTTCATTATTCTGGACTTTTTTTTTTTGTTATTAAATCACTTTGAACTCTCTCTGCTCAGCCTCAATCTGCATTTTTGGGTCCATTATCTTTTTTAGTTGCTCTGTTTAACACACATACATAACCCAGTTGTCTGTCAATGTAAAGCTAAACCTGTTATCCTAAAAACAAAGCCTTCTACTCTGAAAATACACACTCTGGAGTTCGAGTTAAGTGGCTCTCCTGTCTTACTGCCTGCAAGACCCCATTAACATATTGTTCAATTTAACTGTTATAAACATCTACACCTCTATATGATAATTAATGATTTCTTACGACTCACGTTCTCATTCGTTGAACATTCAGCATTAATTTGAACTCTAATTAATGTGAAATAAGCAAACAAAAACTGTTATTCTAGCCTGGAATAGAAATTTCAAAAGGGACACCACAGCTGTGGTGTTGATGTTACAACGTAACTTTTTCTTAATTTCTGATGACCTATTATGGTCATTTTATGATTTATGCAGGTAAATATATTACAGATTTCACCTTAAAATGGAAAGGAGACCACACATGCGGTAGATGACAGATTTGACTTATACAAATACACAATAACTGCCTCTGGTTTCATGGGAAAGTGAGGTGTAGCCTCACAGTCATCTGTTTTGTCTTATCACAGCTAACAGGTAAATGACAAACAGGTCACCTCATACAAATCCAATTCCTATCTCACACAGTGTACATGACATAATAAAAACTGCAGCTTAACATGCACTAGTTAAATATTCAAATGAATAAACAAAAGAGCAAATGGCGAGACACAAAACAAACAAACAACATAGATCACCCTCTGGCTGGTTTAAAGGAGTCTTTATCTCATGAGTACCATTCACCGCTGAGAGTTGATCTGTACATTTAATATTCAAAGCCACTCCCTGTTTATTTTTGATTGCATTCCACTCAGCTAATTAATTTCAACACTCATATCCTTTTAGAAGACTGTTGAGGTTGATTATTATAGACACACGCAGACGGCATAGCAGCGGAGTCATAATAAATTCTACATTAAACTGGGACGCTTGGTGAGGATGTTGAGAATAATTTCGCTAATTGGAACCGGTAATAGAAGCTTTACTGTCATGTAATCTCTGAGGCGCATGTGCAGGCGGATCCCTGCAAGACCATAATCAAATTCATTACTTCTGTTTATAGATAATGATGCATTATGTGGTGCAACCAAAGCATGAGGATTTTCAGCGGAGCAAATTATTTATGATGGTTGGGTAATGGCAAAAATAACCATTATTTTTCTGCAGTATGCTGAAACAATATTTTCTACAAGTCTGTAGTAATTTCATAGGATTGGATGCTGCCAATTGACAATCAATAAGTGATTGTACAAAAGAATTTTTCAGTCATATTACATCCCCAATTTTAAAAATGTTAGGCTGGTGTGTAAAACATTAATAAAAATAGAATGCAATGATCTGCAAAAACTTTCAACTTATATTCAATTGAATACAGTACAAAGACAAGATATTTAATGTTCAAACTGATGAACTTTGTCTTTTTCAAATATATACTCATTCTGAATTTGATGCCTGCAACATGTTAAAAAAAAAAGCTGAGACAGAGGCATGTTTTGAAAGTTAAATTCTTTCCCATTCTTCCTTGTTCTACTACTTCAGGTGCCCCACAGTCTGGGATCTCTGTTGTTTTATTTTGCCCTTCCTAACGCTCCACACATTTTCAGTGGAAGACAGGTTTGGACAACAGGCAGGTCAGTGAAGCCACGCTGTTGTAATATGTGCAGAATGTGTCTTGACCCAAATAAGCAGGGTCGTCGCTGAAAAAGATGCTTCAAAAACCTGTATGTACCTTTCAGCATTAATGGGACCTTCACAGATGTGACAGTTAGCCGTGATGCTACTGTCACAGATGCTGACCTTTGAAACTAGTGCCGGTAACAATCTGGATGGTCCTTCTCCTCTTTAGCCCAGAGGACATGCCGTCCATTACTTCCAAAAACAACTTGCAATGTGCACTCGTCAGACCACAGCGCACTTTTCCACTTTGCATTAGTCCACCTCAGATGAGTCTGGATGTTGCTGATATATGACTTTCACTTTGCACTTAAGACTTGACTTGTTTGTAGATGCAGCAACAAACTGTGTTTTCTGACAATGGCTTACCGAGTTGTTCCTGAGCCCATGTAGTAACCGTTATACAATAATGTGGATTTTTAATATAATTTTTAATGCAGTGACACCTGGGAGACAAAGGCATTCAGGGCATTCAGTGTTGGTTTTTCCAGATTTTCAAAATCATTTAATGATATTACGGATTGTAGATGGTGAAATCCCTAAATTCTTCACGGTTATTGTTCTTCTATTTGTCCACGCAGTTTTTTATCAAAATGGTGAATCTTGCCCCATCCATGCTTGTGAATGACTCTTTCAAACCCGGTCCAAACACGTGTTTTTTTTTTGTTTTTTTTTGGCATTCCACAAATTCAAGTCTTTTGTTGCCTCGGTCTAAACTTTTTTAGAAATGTTGTTGCAGATGTCAAATTCAGAATGAGTGTATATTTACAAAAAAAATATAAAGTTTATCAGTTTGAACATTAAATATGTTGTCTTTGTGTTGTATACAATTGAATCCAAGTTGAAAAGGATTTGCAAATCATTGCATGTGGTTTTTATTTGCATTTTACACAATGTCCCAACCTGATTAGTATGGCTAATATCATACAACCACACTTGTAAAAAGGAGAATTTTACATTACTGGATCAATCCGAGAGGGAAAAAAGAACAAGCAAACTGTAGCAAAGAAATGGTTTAAAAGGTAGATTAGGTTAAGTGTTGCTGAGTGCTGAGTCAATATGTTTGATACATACTGCAGTATTTTTTGATGCATGGAGACTCCCACTTGAGCTAATGAAGGCATGTGAAACGACAGAGGCCTAATAAAACTGATTAAGTGTCTGCTCATGAACACCCTGATGCATAGACCAGAGCCTGAGATCATAGGCATTGTCCCAAAACAACATCCTGAGTCATCTTTCTTAAAAAAAAAAAAGTTAAGTGATCAGACTGAATATATTTACAGGCACATATTGAATTTGCTTCCTTAAGCAACTGAGGACAATCTCAATGATTGCTTGCTCAGTGATACTTGCTGCCAAACTCTTCTCATGCTCGGAAAGACAATTAAGTTTTTGTGAGTAATTGAACTTTTGGACCCAATTCCTACCTGCAGTTTGCCCTGCAGAGTCCAACTTATAGAGGAGCTGGACTAATAAAGAGATAAAAAGAAGTGCCACTGAAGTTAAATGCAAGACTGTCACAGTGATGCTAAAACATTTATTACTTATTTTTAAGAAACACCTCTTATATGTGTACATTTGAACATCATAACTGCTCAAGAATGGCAAAAGAATGAAAGTTCTTTGCAGCATCAGATGTTTATAACTCTAATTAAAGAGTTAAAATGCGGTGCTGGCATACGATTTTACTAGCAGATGGAATAAGTGATGAATTGGAGGTCAGCCATCATAAGTCTGTCATTATGCTACGTAACTAGTTGACCCCATGTCTCTCACGTATTGATCTTACAAGATGAAAGGAAGTAAGAAAATAGGAAGATACGTCATTCGTATGGTGAAATCTAACAATAACACAGGCTAATGGCAAAGAGCTGGATTAAACATTCATCACACTAATAAAATATTTATATAAATGGTTTGCATTAACCCTACTGATATAATTGTAGAGCAGTTTGTGTGTTTGTGTTTCCCAACATTTCATCAATCCACATTACTCACGTCCTCTCCAAACTATGGCCTTTTTTTCCAATGTGCCACAGTATGTTGGAAAAAGAGAGGCAAAGTCACACCTCTTCTGAACCACCATGGGATCTTACTTCTTAAAAAAAATGAATGGTCGTCAGTGGCAAGAAACAAATAATGTTTTGATCCCATCTGAATCGTGCCACATATTACACATATGTTTCTCAACTTAATAGATAATTTTATAAGTCAAGAAAGTTGCAGTTTGTCATAAAACTGTTTAAGTATCATACTGTGAAGATGCGTAATTAGAAAGACCACACACCCAGAAGTGATGTCATGATTTCCTCCATCCAAAAGCTAATGTAGCCTCTGAAGTTACAATGTTTTGTACTAGGATGTAGTCAACATGCAATGGGTCTTGCTCGTACTTTTAATTAGTATTCATCTTCATTCAGCCTCAACAGAAACAAAATATAACTCACCAAGAATGTCTCGACTCATCCTTCCACTGTTTCAGTAATCATCACATCCAGTTTGGTTGACATATACCCTTTATTCACCAAAGCAGATATTAATTCTGGCTGTACACACCATTTCTCCCCTGCTGCTTCTCTGACCTTCTCCCTCTCGCTTTCCCTCGATGATATTTTATATCTGATGCGGTGAATTGGGGTTATTCCAACCTAATGGTGATATAAGACGCTTAGGTGAATTATAAATTACAAAAATATTAAAAACACTACAGACAAAAATAACAGTAACTACTAGTGAAGTAGCTAACTTAAGGATGAAAAATCAATAATTTTGTGGGTGAAGGTCATGTATGGCATTGACAGGAAGTAAACAGACGTGCAGCCCAAAAATGGATTAACGTCACGCTACACTGTGCAAGAAGAGAATACTACTCTCATATCTGTCCATTTAATATTAGGCTACAGCCAGCAACTGGTAATCTTAGCTTAGCATAAAGACTCGCTGGTGTTTAATCGATGTCTGATGTTGCTCAGGCGATTCGCAGAATAAGAATTTCATCGCAATGTGTGACCCACTTTTCCTGTTGGCATATGACAATAATAACAATTTGAATGAGGATTTGAATTTTACAAGGGAACTTGAAGGCACTGACTTCCTGGAGCATCATCATCGCTGTCCTAGTTTGTTTGTTAATTTCCATCTCTGTCCTCCACTGTGCTATTTTGGATTCACTGATAGCACACAATAAAACAAAATTACAGACCGAGGCACCTGGAGGCTAACAACTTTTGCCTATGGAGTTTGGTTGGCTCATATATTATGTAGAAAGTAAAGCCATGAAAATATTCTAAAGATAGTGTACACTTAAAGTGATAGATTTTTTTAGATGGACCTTTTGTAAGTGGCTAAAACACCTTTTGTTTCGAGCCTTGTCTTGCTTAGCTTCCTCATTGGTTAGCCCCTCTCAGCTTCTCCAAAACTGAGGGTGTATCTACTAACATCTGCCAGTAAACTGACTATCAGCACCTCATACAACCTCAAAGCCAATAATCCGAACTGTACCTTTAAAAATAATTTCAGAATTGCAGTGCACCTTAAAAGAATATTACAATGGTAAGTAACTTAACTGCTAGTAATTTAATAACCACTTACTGGCTGTTTACTTTTACTCGGATAGGTGTCTCAAATGGTATTCACTTCTACTTCAGTCATTCTTTTTGTTGTACTTTTACTTGAGTATAGATTTTTTTTTTAATTTTCATACTCTACCCATCACTGCAGCTGATATGGATTCATTTGTTATAAGATAAAAATCAGCAGCTTCATCGTCTTCAGCTGAGAGCTTCTTTTATCCAACACGCTTATCAAAATGCATCAGGGTGGTCATTGTGCTAAGAACACAACCACAGACACACACACACACGAGCACACGACTGCCAAATGTAAGCAAAACTAGTGCTGCAGGCTGCTGCAGAAAGCAAAGTCCCTCCCCTTGATTTTATGACTCGTTTTTACAGACTAGTGAGAGAGAGAGAGTAAGGATGTAGAAGAGTAGTGATGCACTGGTACCCAGTCTTGTGCAGAGCTTCCACAACATGCTGAGGATTAACTGTCCAGCGTGTCTTCATGAGCACAGGAGCCTCTCAAAAAGTCCAGTTCTTTCAGCTAGAGAACAAACATAGTGGAACATGTTTTTGTCGAAGCAAACCTCAAAGTGGAGGCTAGAAGTTTCAACAACCTCAACAGTTTTTTTTTTTTTTTTACACTTTGAGTGAAGGTAAGCGAGATCTGTGAAGAGCAAAAATGTCTTCCTCTCCTCGTATCAAGCAACAGGAGCATATGGACATGCTGTACATCTCCATTGAGACAGCTATCGCCGTGGCCTCGGTGCTGGGGAACGTGCTGGTGGTGCTGGCCGTGTGTGTGAACCGGGCTCTCCGCAACACCACCTTCTGCTTCATTGTGTCTCTGGCTGTGGCTGACATCGCCGTGGGGGTGTTGGTCATCCCTCTGGCTATCATCATCAGTCTGGGATTTAACACTCAGTTCTACACCTGCCTCTTCCTCTCCTGCCTGCTGCTCATCATCACCCAGAGCTCCATCCTCTCCCTGCTGGCCATCGCCATCGACCGATATCTACGGGTCAAGATCCCCACCAAGTGAGGAACTGCACTTTGTTTTCCTCAACTCGATTAGGTTAAAGTAGAGCTTAGTTTGGTTAAGATTGTGTTGTAAATGTTTAGAAAAGTATCACAGCTTCCAGTGAACTGTTTACAGGAAGAACTACCGAATATTCATCACTGAGAACAGTTTATTCTTACTCAGAAATATGTTAATGGCAAAAGTGCATCAGCCTAATTTCATTAGAATTCCATTAATGCCACATTACACAGCATGTGTATCTATCCATACAAGTCAAATCAAGTCAAGTAAGTTTTATCTATATTATCCCAAATTTTAAAATTGTCTTCCTTCCTCAAACAGCAAAACCCCTTAAAGGATATTTTCAGCATTTTTCCACCTGGACTCTATTTCCTCATCTTGTCATCTCTCAGTGACCAATTGGGTCAGTACTGAGGAAGAGCGCTGCAGCCAATATAATCCATCCATTCAACTGACCCATCAAGGTGCATCCACTTAAGCTGAGCATACAGTGTACGATTTTAGTCAGTCTCTTAAATTGTTTATTGCGTTTGGTGAGCCTAAGTCAAATTTCTACCCCGCTGGACAATAAAGATTTATTCTATTTTATTTCTGATTTTTTAACCAGGTTCTGGGACAGTTGAAGCAGAGCCACGAGTCGATTTTTTCAGCATCAGTGCCTTTTTTCCTCACTTTTGCAACAAATAGCATTTGCATTTACCATGTCGATGTGACGCGTCATGTGGAAGGAAAATATAGACGGTGTGGCATGTAGTGCACAGTACCGCCAATTCTCTCTGCTCACCACCTGTCAGTCTGTATGGTCCATATATGCTGCCGCCTCTTTTTTCAGAAGTTTGGGCACAGATGATCAAGGCAGCGTGCTCCTGCCTCCTTACAATTCTATATCAGCTTTAGCATCACAGCTAGCAAACAAACTTTTACCTTCTTCAGAGCCTCAAAGTCGTGGCTTGATGAATGGACCATGCGTTGTGACAACATGATTGTTATTTACATGTCTGAAAACATTATGGAAAATATCACAACAGAGAGAGACTTTTTCTTTTAAAAGAGTAAGATATGTTTTGTTTTACCAGAAACAGCTATTGTAAGGCTCTCACCAAAGTTATCAGTCTCCCACTGCAAAACTGGAATTTTAACATCATCCTCTCAAACTCAACAGAAACTAAAATAATAAAGAAAATAAAACTTAGCAAAATCTTGGTTAGTTTCTCGACGGTTCCAAAAATCACACATTTTCCTTGTTTGGTTTATTTTGACCAAACCAGAGTTGGTAGTTGTTGGATTTGTTGTTGAATTTTTGGTGAGTTTTATTTTGCTTTTGTCAAGTTTGAGTGAGGATGACGAGAATGATGTTAAAATTCTAGATTTGCAAAGGGAGTCTGGTTGGTTTGGTGATGGCGATAGAACAGCGGTCTCTGGTTAAAGAAAACGTATCTTAGCCTTTAAAAAAGCTCTCTCTCTGTAGGGATCCTTTCCATAATGTTGCCAGACTTGTCAGTGGCAAAAACAAGCATTTTTACTGGCCCTACATTGACGGTGCTCAGTTGCCCAGAGGGATTATATCGTAGTTTTGCTTCTACGGGCTGCAGCGCTCTCCCTCAATGCTGGACAACTTTTAAAATTTGAATTTTAACATTAGATATGATTGATTTGTACCGTGCCTGAAAACCCCCTTAGACATGAAAACATGGGATAATAGGGTCGAGGTAGAAGAATACCAAAGATACCCTTCAATTTTCTGATAATCCTATTTTATAAACTTGCATCAGGAATATTTTAATAGAACGAATAATTATAGGAGTAGTATCAATAGTGTCTTAACTTACTTTATGCTTGTAGCCAGGGGTGGAAGTAACTAAATACAAATACTCAGATTATTGTTATTTAAGTAGCGTTTTGGGGTACTTGTACTTTTATGAGTAGATTTTCAAGTCTGCACTTTCAAGTCTTGGATGTTAATGATTAATCACTAATCACTTAATTGCTGTTAAGAATTTACCCAATTAGAAATGTATTCATTGGTGTTTAATCAATAGTCATGAAAGTAACTGCACCTCATTTGATATTGTTTTGTCTAGTGGAGCCATTTGTTGAATAAGGAAACTTAAACTTTGACTTAAAATGAGAAAAAAAAAATGAAAATTATGAAAATAAAATGTGTTATGTGGCTTATAAATTATTAATGATTAGTCAAATGTTGGTGTTTTCAACTATTGGTTCAGGAAAACACACAAAATTTACAGCCCTAGTTTGTAGAGGTGACTGTGACATCAATGGTTAAAAGTAACTAATACTCTGAGTAGTTTTTGAGACAAATACTTGTCACTTTAACTGAAGTACAGGGTGTCCACAAAGTCTCTTTACAATTTAAACAAATTATTACAAAAGCAATTGATGAGATATGTTAATCAGATTTGTTCTATGTACTCAGTGCTTATCAAAGTTTTTAATCACATTTGCATGTGTGTGGTGTGGGAATGTGTGCAATCGAATCATTGGTCCATTTTTCTTCAACGAGAAATCAATTACTGCAGATGTTTACGTTGACCTTTTGACTGAATATGTGGCACCACAACTGGATGATGCAACCAACCATCATTTTCCAGCAAGATGCTGCACCACCACATTGGGGACTGCATGTTTGTGGGTTCCTAAATCAAACATTTCCAGACCGGTGGACTGGAAGGGATGGCCCAATCCCCTGGCCACCTCGTTCACCAGAGATCACTCCCCCGGACTTCTCTCTATGGGGTTATGTTAAAGATATCGCGTATCGAACCAAGATACGGGACATCAACGACCTGAAGCAAAAGATCACTGATGCCATTGCCACCATTGATGAGGCTATGCTACAGCGAACATGGCAAGAAATCGAGTACCGTCTTGATGTGCTTCGTGCAACTAATGGTTCCCATATAGAGGTGTATTAAATGAGGCAAAAAAAACTTAAATATCTACTTTTCATTTTGTAATAATTTCCACAGATTTGTCTATTCATTTGCTTTTGTAATACATTTGTTAAATTGTAAAGAGACTTTATGGACACCCTGTATATTTCTAATACCAGTACTTTTACATGTAATTGACTAATATTTTAGCAATGTAGCAGTGCTTTTACTTGAGTACAGATTTTAAGTACTCTTTCCACCACTGCTTTTAGCATCAGAGAGCTAAATGTGTGCTTTCAGCTGCAGAGACTCGATCAAGAGGAGGTGGGTCTCTGTTTGAGTTTGACGTGGCACCATATATCCTTGCCTGTTTTAATGTAAATCAATTGCCTGAACATCAGAAGCTTTTAAGCTAATTAAAATGTCCCCGTGAGCCTAAATAACTGACATAAACACAGTTTGTTAAGGGATTTTGGCGGTCACCCATCCCACTTTTTGTTTACCAGTTGGACGTCAAAAGAAGAAAAATGCTTCTGAACAATAACCCATAGACTGGCATTTGTTCAAAGAAATACTGGTCCAGAAGTATGCATGTGTGCACTTAGGTGATTGAAAAACCTGTCTTCATTCTTTTCCAATAACCCTGCTCAGGTACAGCATCATAGTGACGCAGAGGAGGGCGTATGTGGCAGTTTGTCTCTGCTGGATCCTCTCCTTCCTCACCGGGTTGGTTCCAATGATTGGATGGAATAATCGTGATGCTCAGATAAACCTCAATGTTTCCAGTGATATCATCTGTGAATTCACCACCGTCATGAGGATGGACTACATGGTGTACTTCAATTTCTTTGGCTGGGTGGTGGTACCGCTGACCATAATGATCGCTCTGTACGGGGAGATCTTCAGGGTGATCCGGCGGCAGCTTAACAAGCGTGCTGAGGCCACTTGTGACGGAGAGAGGTACTATCGGAAGGAGCTGAAGCTGGCCAAATCACTGGCCCTGGTGGTCTTCCTCTTCGCTGTGTGTTGGCTGCCGATACACATCATGAACTGCATCAACTTCTTTTGTCCGAAGTGTTACGTACCCAAGATCGCCATGTATGTAGGCATTTTCATGTCCCACGTGAACTCAGCCCTCAACCCTATGGTCTACGCATTCAGGATAAAGCGGTTCCGTCTCACGCTGATCCAGCTCGCTCGCCGCTGCATGTTGTGTAAACCCACAGAACCCACTCCATGCCCCACCAGCACACCAGCCCTGACAGAGAAAGTGGACCTGTAACACAGGCTGCAGTACTCCTGTGTGAGACAGTGCAGTGATGATACACATGGGATTATTTTATATTTATATCAACCCATAAATAAACACAATGAAGCATCATCATGGGACACATTCATGTCTGACCCATTCATACTTCAACGCAGTTACATTTTAAGAAAATGAGCCTGCAATCATAAAGAAAAAATTATATCCCCGCCAACCTGGATAATTTTTCCACTTAATGTTTCCTGAATTGATTCATATTGAATTATAATATACTGTATAATGCATCATAATAAGTGATATGACAAACATTTCATGTTCAAAAAGCTTGTTGGTAAATTCACCATAATAAACATTCATAGCTTCTTCATTTAATATGCTAATGTTATATTTCTTATTTCACATTTACAACAACAGAACCTTTGCCCAACAACTATTGTGTTACACTGTGTGTACATTTATGCACGAGGCACAGCAGCAATGACTGCAGTGTCATTACTGCACACAAGTAAATCGTCAAAGAAAACACTGGCATCAACGCAACACATGATAAAGAAATCATCTGGAGGGGCTGCACTGCTCGACATCATTTAAAGATGATTTAATGATGAGAGAGGCTGCTTTCAATCATTTTAAACAAACACTGAAAATGTTTCAACCGCAAAACTAAAAGCTGTGTCTATAAGACAGAGGAAACTCTCCAGAGGAAATTATTTTCCTACACAGTTTTGAACGCAGACTGTGTGTCAGAGCTTTTGGATGTGTAGAAGAACACACAGCATTAATTACCAGATCCTGACCAATCCTGTCAGATTTAAACAATCAGTTGCTGTGCATAAATGGGCACAGTTTCATCTTATTTCATCCATCTGCAATCATCTGTTATTAATCAGAACATTATTTTTTATGTCCCACTGATTAGCAGTGTTCCATCAGAAGTAGAGTGTACACTTGTGAACCCCCCTATGTAGGCCCATGTCACTATGTGAATAGTGTGTTCTTTTAGTAGTTGGAACATACTGCACCTTTGATCAGGTTAAATGTGGGCCAATTGCATAGTTGCTTTCTGCTGCAACAAGATAGCGATGCCCCAATAATGTGCCTGACTGCACTTCATTTTAAGACCAACACACCCATGGGCATACAGATGGGGGCACAAGTACATTTGCTACTTACAAAACATGGGCACTGGGCGTGAAAATGACAACTGCGACAGTAAGAAAATAGCAATGATAGCTGTGTGTCATTGTGCTCCGCTTTGCACCAGGCCAAAGACAGAGCCCTACAAGTTTGTAGCCATGCCAGCAGCTCTGTCAGGTTCTGTTTAGGTGCTTTGAGCTAAATGCTACCATGCTAACATGCTGAGACTTGATTTAAATGTTGGCCCCTTGGTGATGCTAGATGAAAATCAAAGGATCTGTAAAGTTAATACAGGTCATCCTAAGAGGAACATGAATGTCTATATGAAATTTCATGGCATCCCATCCTGGAGATGTCAAGATATTTCATTGGAAAAGTTAAAATGTTGGTAGAGCTGGATGAAAAGAGGATCTCCAAAGACATTAGGATTCATTGTGGCTCCACAAATGTCCGTGCAAAATTTCATGGCCATCCATCACACAGAATATTTTAATCTGGCCAAAAGTGGTGGACAGACAGATCAACAGACATGCCAATATTGCATTTTTGCACAGCATGATTAGGAATGAAATTCCATTTGGCACATAGAATTAATTTGCAAATGCTTACATTGGATGTTTGCATGGTCACGTGAGCACAAGCAGAAGAGTCAGAATGGGAAGATTTATTGAGTAGGCTAAGATCAATAGAGGGTACAGTGTGTTCTGAAATTTTATGTTTCACTGGAAACCATTCAATATACAGAGAAGTGAACAGACCCCGCCTGCATGGAATGCAAATTAAGAATAAAGTCACTAAACCAAATGGAACAAAACTCTGGCAGCATCAAAGCTATGCAGCCATTAGTCTTTATCACAGGAAGCAGCAGGCAGGCAGCTCCTCGGCTAATTCAGCTAGTTTAAGCCATATTTCAATAGCTGTGGCAGACTGTTGAAAAGGCTCTGAAGCATTTGAGTAAATTACCCACAGAGCATTATGCTGAAGTGATTTATTCCAACTCTAAGGCTAAAGCTTCTGCTGCTAAAGCTGTGTCAGTTCTGCTTTGTCATCAGTTTGACTTGTGCCTGGTTTCAGTCAGTGTCAGGCGCCTTCCACTTGCAGAACTTAACACATAAGAAAAAAGGGCCTAATCTGTCTTAGAATATGCATGTTTAAATGTTTTTGTCATTTGGTATGTGGGCTTTATGTGCATATTGCAGTGATGTTCACAGACATGTTTATTTCCTGTCGGCTGTGACCATCTGAGGCTTTTGTGGTTGAATAGTTTCACATTAACATGCTGTCTGTTGAAGTCTTCTTTGTGTCTGTCTCTGTCTGTCCCTCCCTCTCACATATCAATACGTATTTTACCATCTGTCGCCTTCATCCTTGTTGAGGGATTTGCTGAGTGTGGTCTAATCCCCAGCCCTCGTCTTAGTGAGGGCAAGGTAGGTGCTGGCATTTACTGCCTTTCCACGGCACACTCCCGTAGCTGGTGGCCGACTGATTGCTAAGGGGACACAAGCAGCGTGGAGACAAAAATCCAAGAGTCTCCATTTTGTGTGCGTGCATCTTATCTTCATCCTAGATTAATCGTCTTCAAGGTAAGACTCTTCACAGTCATCCTAAAACAGCTCCAACAAGGACTTGTGAAGCTTCATAAGAGACACTATCTGCACTTCTTGTAATTGCAATCTTGATTTCATTTTAACGTCATCAGATAACTGAGGAAAACTCTCATTTGCAGCAGCAAACCAGTGTGAAATGGCCGACACAGATGGAACAGAGGGTGTACAAGACCTGGAGGCTCCAGACGAAGACGTGGACAACGATCCCTTGATACACATCAGTAAATACTGCGAGGCCCGGCGTGCACTACCATGGGATCAGTGGACCTTCAGGGAAAAAGCAAACTATTATTTGGACCGCATTTTCCTCGGGATCTTGATCATATTTCTCCTCATGTTATTAGGAGAATGTCTCTATAAGATGTGGTATGTGACGAACGTGAAGAAGATTGCAGAGTTCTTGTCAAATTCAGTGGTCTTTCTTGTCGAATTGCTCTTTAAACAGGAGAGACAGGAGGAAATGTTGGAATTATAGGTCAACAGAACACTTGATTGTATTATCACTTTTTATGGGTTTCCAACAGTGTTGTAAGCATATGTGATATTACAAATGCCCAGCAAAGAATTTTATAACTACCTCTTAACTAGGGCGAAGGTAATATATAACCATTTCTGAACATCATTTTATATTCATTTGTATTTATGGTGAATTAATGGAAATAAATAATGTATGCAATTAACTGAATCACTGTTCTGTCCTTCAGTACACGGCACACAATTTAGCAATTTAAAATTTGTAGCATCTCCGCTTTTTAATCATGTTTCATGTGTATTTTTTCATTTAACATGTCACAACATTTTTTCATTTAACATGTCACAACATTTTTTCATTTAACATGTCACGACATTGCAACATACGTTGTGTAAATAGTCCCTCATCTTAAACTCTTTAAAATGTCATTTAAATTTAAAAATGGCATCAGAATAGAATATGTGCTAGTGGCATCCAATGTAGATTTCTAAATTTCCAGCCATTTAAGAGACAATTAGAGGGGAATAATGGGTTTCAAGGGTCTGATAAGATCTCTTCTGATAGTTTACCTGAGTTTCGAACAGGTTTGAGGTGGTTGTACTTAACTTTAATATTTCCATTATTCAGCTCCAATTTATAGTGAGATAATGCACTGTTTGCTCTGTTTGATTGACAGCTATTTGTTACCAGTTACTTTGAAATAAATCATATACTGTTATATTAGGCTATGCACTGTTATATTAAAGCTCACAATTGTTATGTAATATCCATCTTGGCCAGTTTAAACATTAAAGTGTAGCTTACAGAAATGGATCAGTAATATTAGTCCAATAATACAGTTTTCAAACTTTTTCTGGCATGCCCATTTTTCAGAAGTTAAAAAAATAGACTTTTTTAAGCAATCATTCACAATAATTGGGGAGGCAACTTGTGAAAAAGAATCCAAGTTGAATTTTAGAGAAATAAAGGTTGAACAATCGTATCAGCAAACTCTTGTTTGTTTATTTTTCCTACATTAATCATATTCATTTAACTTATTTTCACTAAATATTTTTCCCCTGGTCGTCCACAGGTGTCATAGAGCCACTGCAGGCAGGCCTGCACCACAATTTGCGATCCACTGCTGCACTAAAGGGATTCTGCTGCTTTATCAGAATCAAAATCAGGTTTATTTCTAAGTAGGTTTCCACATAAAATTAATTTGCCTCAGTGATTTTAGTGTACAACAATACAAAGCAGGCACTCCAAGTCAAGAAGCATAAATAGCAAACAGAAGATTGACAGTGAGATGTGGGAAACTATCATAAAAATATATGTATGTAATATCATATGTATGTAATTTACATGAAAACGCTTACACTACTGTGCAGTAATGTGAAAAGTATTCACCAAGGATAAGTATAAGAATATTTGAAATGTGCAAAATAGTAATCCAAAAAGAGATGTAGTCCAAAAAAGATGTGTGTTAATGTAACGTACGGTTTGATAAGTATATTTTACTGATAATATTTCAACATTTCCAATTCTGAATAAATGACACTTTTACTTCAGTAAAAGACGTCAATAGCTGATTGTGCCACAAATATCAATGTTATTTGGATTGATACTTATTGTTTTTTTAAAAGCATGGGCACCTGTTTAGTCTGGCTTTTACTGTGTGAAGCACTTTGCGTTACATTTGGTTGTATGAAACGTGCTGTACAAATAAATACTGATTGACTGAATATCCAAATATTGATAAAATGTAGACGTACTCTAACCATTTTACAGGGTGGCAGGTTGTCCTGTTGAATGCAATCTTCTTTCCAAAATATAAAAACAACAAATATTAGGAGAGAAGAAGAGGTGAGAGAAAGAGAAGTAAGAAGAAAAAGAATACTGTATACTCTTACATACATACAGTCTTACAGTTTTTATTCTACTCAAAATAATAAATAATATTTAAAAAGCAGAAATGTAAACAAAGAGTGTTCAGAAAGTTGTAATTTAAATATTACATACATACAATGTTAGTAAATTATGGGATAAATAAGACATTTCTTCCATTCATTCAGTACACAGCTTGGTTGTGTCGAAATGCTGACGTACATGTCTGTCATCCCAAATGGACCAATGAAATCGACGCACTCCACTCTTCGACGATTTCCGGTATCGCCTCCTCCTCTCTTCCGGATTTCCTAGCGTGACCGACGTTTCGTGTCTGTTTAGACTTAAAAGTAAGTTAAACTTTTATTAAATTAAACTGTGTGTGTTGACTAGTTTATGCCGGACTGTGTTTTCAATGTTACATTTACTCGATGGCTGTATTTAATTAATAAAAATAATAGTTTTGCTGACGTATAAGCCACTACTGTCACAAATGGAGGACAGCTGTAGGAAAACATTAACCGCCATGCTGTCTCTGTTAGCTCTCAGTCACATATATCGTAGCTGCATGCTGTAATGGTAACACTACTGGAGAAGTATTCAACAGCGTTACAGCTGAAAACAATGAAAACTAACTGTAAACATCGGACTGTGATTCTCGCCTTCATTTCTGAGTGATTAAAGTCTAAACATCGACAGCTAAAGCTAACGTTAGCTAAGCTAACGTCAAACTGGGCTCCTCCCAAACGCATTTACTGTAAGATAACTCAAATATTCAGACCAACTATTTTTTTTTTAAGGTTTCTACTATTTTTACTTGACTACTTGTTTACTGAATGTACGCACCATGTTGTCGTTACATGATAGGCGTAGTAAAAATAAATTTGTCATGTGGGGAAAGCAAAGCATGCATTTCAGCCTCCTAGTGGTGATTGTAAACACTGCAGTGAGTCCCAGGAGTAGATCATTTTTAACAGGATACTACATTTGGCTCTTTCATCATACAGTTGTTTATTTAACATGATCATGGTCATATGATACCCAGATTAGAGCTGAAAATAGCCAGTTATATAAATGTGAAAAGTTCTGGTTTAGTTTTTTTTGTTTGTTTATTTGGATAATATAGAACTTAATTCATGCCAAAAGAAATTCTTGTGTAAGGGATTGCTCTGAAATTACAGTAACATAACAATAAAAACAACAGAGTAAAAAATATTGACTGGCTATGGAGTAAATGCGAAAACAGTGCATAACAGCGGTTTATTTTTAGTCTCACACACTCACAGATGAAAGTCCGTAAGTTGAGACGCAGGGTGTCATTCCATTATTTTCCTCTCCCAGACTTGACGTGAGTGTTGTGTAACCTGCTGCATTGCGCACACATTATTCATCTGGCATTTTTTGTGTCTCCTGTCAATCCAGAATGCGTTACGTGGCCGCTTACCTCCTTGCTGCGCTCGGTGGAAACACCAGCCCCACTGCAAAGGACATCAAGGCCATCTTGGGCAGCGTGGGAATTGAGGCCGATGATGAACGCTTAAACAAGGTATGCCATTTAACAGTATTTTCTCCTTTTCTTCGTAACCATATTGATTTGAGCTAGTAGGGTAAATATCTGCGTTACCAATGATACTAACTAAATTCCTGCTCCATTTAGTGTAGCAGGGTCTTTCCAGCACGATAGCAGCACCCTGATGCAGGTTGACCTGATTGGAACCTTAATTAGTATCATTGGTAACACATGTGCTTAGTCCAGTAATTCATGTCTGCTGTGATGAAGGTCTTTTACAAAAAAGTAGTATTTCTTTCCACTGAGGATGCTGTGTGGCAGAAATGAAATTAAATCTTGTGTTTCTTTACAGGTCATTAGTGAACTAAGTGGCAAGGACATCAATGAAGTCATGAACTCAGGTAAGGGCTTCTCACTGAGCATGTAGTGCAAGTTTCAAGATGTCACAAAGGGAAGATGGCTAAAAATTGCATTTCTTTCTTTTTTCCCCACAGGCCTCTCTAAGTTAGCCTCCGTGCCAGCAGGTGGTGCTGTGGCGGCTCCTGCCGCTGCTGGTGGAGCCGCTGCTGGTGGGGCTGCGCCTGCTGCTGGTATGTGTATATACCCTTTAGTCTAACCTTAAATTGATAAATTAATGTTTTCAGTTCCTGTAGAATTGATTGAAGTTCTTGAAGAAATGCGTCAATTCACCTGCCACTCAATAGCAAATCTTTATTTTGTCTGAAATCTACTAGCAGTACAAGTATTATGAAGCTGTCTCAAATGAAGCTGTAGTTGCATTTAAGTCCTAAATGAAAATTGACTGTAGTGAATATCAGTACTGCTAAATATTCTTGCTGACTTGTTCTTGACTGTTGTCTTTATGCATCTCATTTCCAGCGGAAGAGAAAAAGGAAGAGAAGAAAGAGGAATCAGAAGAGTCAGACGAAGACATGGGCTTCGGTCTCTTTGATTAATTTGCCTTCTCTGTGTTTAAAAAGCAATAAAAATGTAAAAGGTTTACACACATCATGTTGCCTTTGAGTCCTTTTTAATTGGTTTAAAATAGCTGTCATTATGGCTGCGCAGTGGTAATTATTCCCTAAGACATCACCGTTAAGTGTCCTAGAAATAAACTGTCTGGCTTTCAAGGCTTGATGTTGCAAGCTATTTTGTTGCCTGCTAAAAATAGTCCAGACTGGGCAACCCGTCATCATTAGGCAATCCAGACCCTGCATGTGGTCAGTCTGTCCTGCTGCAGACCACATAACTGAAACCACATAATGGACCAGGCTTACAGGCACAAACCATGATCCAACTCTAATCACAACGGTAGCTTCACCACCGTAATTCAAGACAGGATTTTAAATCTGCTGCCACAATTGACTGGCAACTTCAGTCGTCATCGAATGTATTTAACAATCCATTTCAATGCTTTCTAATTGTATGTCAGGTTGTATTGTATGGTTGGTTTTACATTGGCATTGTTTGTGAACAGCAATAAAACAAGCAATTCACATTTTCTTATAAAAGCTCTTTAATAGTCAAATTCTGTTTGGGAAAAAAATGAATTTGAACACCTCTGTTATTCTGTTACAGTCTTGCTTAAAATTTTATTTTTTATTTTTATAAAAGTTTATTTTTTTAGTGTATGTACATGCACAAAACGTGATTGTAAGGTGCTGGAAAAACTAGAAAATTCTTTAAAAAGTTTGAATTTGACTTAGGAAAAGGAACCCTGATTTAAATTAAAATGTTTATTTTTATTATTTAATTAAGTCATGTTTGTGACCATAACTGATTTTGTGGTTAGACACTTTAAAATGTAATTGGCCATGAAAAGAGAGACTCGACAGAATTCAAATGTTTTCTGTGAGGTTACTGACAAACTGTTGTGAAACAGGTCACCTCATAAGGTTAAGTGTGTTACTCAATCACAAGCAAGGACTTGCGTAAGCTGCAGTGTCCACAAAAGATGTTTCCCACAGTTAAAACTTAGCAAAGACAAGAATATCACAGCGGCTGCAGTGCAGAGGCAGGGGCCTCCTTACTGAACACACACCTCAGTACAGCAGAACTATCATTAATGTCATTAATTACACCTGAGCTTTACCTGCTTAGACAAGACAGAAGTTTTGGGAAATAGGCGCCGTGTTTGTGCTGGTCTGGTAGCGATGGTTGTAGTGGTGTATAAATGTGAGTCATCAGTCATATCACAAGTCATCGTTTGTTATTTAGTTTTCTTTCTGTTTTCATTGCGTGAGGGCTCCTTTAGTCACTCAACATATCAACATGTTATTTTGTAATCGTTGGGGTAAAATGAGGCCATAATTTTTCCATTACCTGCCACCTTGCATGTACTGTTTTATCTGATCACCTGAACTTGGATCAACAAAGTAAGCAAGTCTGCCTCTAGATATCGTCTTGAATGTTTGAGTTTTCAGAACTTAAAGAAGTAAGAAACATGTATTGTACGTGGGAAGACTTTGCTTTTCAATTCACAAAACACGGTATCAGATTTCTTTGGTTCATGTCACATGGCAGTGAATCAGGACACTGAGACTATTGTGTTCACTGAGCGGTCTGTTCATTTTAATCTGTATTTGTCTCTGCTCTCCTCTTTTCTCTGGTGTATTTGTGTACATGTGTTGCGCAGCACCGTGCTGCTGGATGCACGAGAGTCCCTCATGAGCCCATTAGTTCTGTTAGGCAATTAAAGGGATAGTTTGGATTTTTGAAGTGGGGTTGTATGAGTTACGTATCCATAGTCAGTGTGTTATCCACAGTACACGTCAGTCGGCAATCCTTCAGTCTGGAGACTTTAACTTTAACCAGATGTTATATCACACCTGATGCCACATAGATCTTTTTAAAGAAGAATTTAAAACAAAAAATTGTCCTTTACAAATCAAAAGTCGATGGTCTAATATTGACAGAGCTGTCAGTGAGATCTGTGATGGAATAGAGATGGAGGCTAGAATTTTATTTTATTTCAGTTTTGTTTTTCTTCTCTTCTTTCCTTTTCTTTTAATAAGTGATTTGAATTCTGTTTAAATGCTTTGACACGCCAATTTTCTTATTTTATACAGCTATATTATAGAGCTATACCTTTTGTTTTTTGTTATTTATCCATTTGTGGTTATTTCACTTTATTTCACGTCACATTATGTGAATGAAAAGCAATGTACAGAGGGATTATGGGATTACCCAAGTGAATAGATGAGCTATGTACATTCAAATTCTGTTATTTCTCTTTCATATGAATTGTTACCTACAAAGTGAATGGAAAAAACAAAAAACAAAAATCATGGTCACAAAAAAAAAGAAATAAATTGTTGCTTAGCTTCCTACACAGGTGTCTCGGATAAGTACTTCATGCAACCTCACTCCAAAAAAAACAGAACTATCCCTTTAAGGTGGTGGTCTGTTCTATTGGAGAGTTCTCCTGCCTGCAGGGGAACCTGTTCCACAGGTGAGAACCATCACTGCATGCTTCAAACACGTAACTGACAGACTGTCACATTCCATCTTGTAATTGCCAGGTGGAAATCTATTAAATAGTGCTGTCAGCAGTCTCTTCAGTGTACTTAATACACAAACAAACGCACACATCCGATACTTCTAAAGCCAAACTTTGCACATGGCTGCAGCAGCTGCTGCCATTACATGTTCATTTAAATGTCAAGTTGTTGCAGGAATGCGCTACTTAAAAAGACACGCTCCGTGCTGCAGGCTGTTGTCTCTGCAGGTCAGATGGTATGTACTGACTGCTAAGGTGTGGCAGGATCAAGGTCTTGTTCATTCCTCAACCTCTCCACAACTAGTTTACTAGTATGTGTAGCACTCCACCATGCAAAAGGATTTCTTTTATTTTTATTACTATGACTTTTTTAATGATTTTTTTTGTATAGAGTGAGCTAAAACTAAAATCTTAATTGAAAATAAATCTACCTTGTTTATCCAATAGGGCAGTGCTTCCCGCCCGTTCCTGGCTTGTGATCCTTGTCACCGGTTGGACAGTTCTACCAGAGGTTACCTGTTCCACCAGAGTGTTTTCTAGAGATGAAGATTATGTTAAATTATCAAGTAATTTATTAGCAAAAAAAGCAAATACGAAAGCAAAGAACAACTGAAACAATAAACATAATTCTGTGTTGTTGTTTACAAGCCTTCAAATTTATCTTGCGACCCCTTATGGGCATCAAGACCCCAAGTTGGGAAACACTGCTTCAGAGCTCTGTAGGGTTTGCAGATCCTAACTTAACTGTTTGGTAACCATGACTGTTTGGGTTCTGACCTGAATTAAAAAAAAAAAGCTTGACAACTTTGTAACCACTGTTTTTTATCATTGAAACAAACATTATAACTCACAGAAAATGGAGCAGCTGCAGTGTTAGCCTCCAGCTGTTTGGCGTTACTCATTCTATTTCGCTTTCTTTTCTAGTGGAGGACAAAGAGTGGATTTCTTGGAATAAAAGTGCTCAGTGATTAGCGAGGTTAGCGTGACATGAGTACAATTACCAGACACTAAAGACCTGACAGAGATGGATGTTTCATAATGACAAAAAACACAGAAATCTGGGCATTAATAAATTAAATATATTTTATTTGAGTTATGCCATATGAATGCCAGCACTCATATCAACATAGCAATCATTTCACATTTGAGTTTAGCTTACCTAAAATAAAGTTTCGCTAAATTTGAAATCCTAGAAATGTAAAAAAGAAAAAAATATTGCACATAGTTAACCGGCTTATATACATGAAAGGTTACTGCGTTGCTCTTTTGTATCATTAGAAATCAATGTGAAGAAAGAGCTGAAATCAGTGGTGGCTTTTTAAAAAGATCATCACAGTATAGTATCACTGGTAGAATCAGCTGTTTGTGGTTCTGAAATGTCACAACAAGTTGTGAGACTGCACTTCTTTGTTGATCTTCCACATGAGGGGAAACCAGTCGCCAAACTCAGCACACACTCACGTCTACCGAAAAGCTGTTCGACTGGTTTTCCTGCAAACATCCTGCTGCAGCAGAACTGCACAAGTATTCTATCACAAAACAGCAAGAATCAAATGAAAATGGCAAAGCTTAAATTCTGTTTTAGGTAGTCCATTGTGTTGTGCTTTTTTTTTTTTTTTTTTTAAAAAAAGGGGAATTAACGTTTGCAACAAAGCACCACAACCATATCTGTGCTGCTGAGGGAAGTTGAGGAGTGAAGGTTTCACATGCAGCAGCGGTTTGGTTTCTGCCTGGATTCCTCTCAGCTGTCACTGTCAGACCCCGGATGATCCGAACACGCCTGTAAAAGACAAGAGAAGAGTTTTAGAACAAACCTCTTGGTGTAAATATTTTATTCATGATTGTTCATATGGCAAACTTCCATTTTACACAGATATACAGCACATTTTTACATTTAAAGGAATAGTGTGGGTTATTTGAAGTGGGGTTGTAGGGGGTACTTATTGATAATCAGTTTATTACATATTTTAACCACTTTACCTTTCCATCAGATAGCATTTTTGGAAAGGAAATGGCTGTTATTTGAACCAAATGTTGCTCTCTTCAAACCAACCAAACTCCATGGGTTAAATCAGTCATTTCAGCTCAAAGAACACAGGAGTTGCTGATCTACCACTGCTTCAATCTGTTAGTTTGTTTGTGTTATTGCATAACTTCGGTGTTTTTAGCTCACAGAACACAGGAGTCGCTGGTCTACCGCCGCCATGATCTGTTATTTTGTCATTGCTATTGTGTGTCTTCGGTGAATCTGAACTATCCTTTAAATTAGTAATTTTGCCTGTGGAGTTTGGCTGATTTAAAGAGCATGACTGGTATGTCACTGCCTCAATCAATTAGTTTGTGTTGGTGTGTAACTTCTGTATGTACTTCATACAACCCTACTTTAAATTAACTGAACTATCCCTTTAAGCTAAATCATACTGCTTACATGTGGTTAAATTAATATAAAAAAAAGGACACTAAGCTTCGTCTAATATCTAGTGTTTTCCTCAGTTTTCTCAGGTCTGATTCTTACCTGTCTGTATTCAAATCGGTCCTGTAGATAGCGGTTCCCCAGGCCAGTGATGTGACCTACATTCTGCTGGGAGAGCCTGGCGACCTTGGCTGTAAAGTCATACGTGAAGGCCAACTTGACCAGCTCAGGTGCCGTCGGTAGGACAGTGGGGGGATTGTGGATCGGCGACGCTTCTTTCTCCAGATACGCATCAGCCAGCTGCTGGAAGGCCGAGTACGACATCCGCTGGAAGAAGCTGTTCAGGGTGGGGTTATCCCTCAGCTGCAGGGGATAAAGAGAGAAAAGTGTCAGTAAATACAGCGCATTTTGACCTATCTGGGATTTTAAGGGTAAAAAACATTCATAAAGGGACCAATAAAATATCTTCTGCCAAAAACTGCTAATGGTCACATACATCTCTATGTTTTTCTTCCTTCAGCTGAACAAGAAGAAAACTGAGATTTTATCAGAGTAAGTGAACAGATTTAAAAACCTCGGCGCAACCATAAACGGTCAACTCAGTTTTAATGGTCACATCAATCACAAAAGTTGTCTTTCTTGTTTGTATTTGGAAGAAATCGGGGGGGATTTTTTTTCTCCAGTCTGACTCAGAGAAACTCATGCATGCATTTGTTACGAGCAGGCTGGACTACTGCAATTCTCTATTTGTGAGTCCTCTAAACAAAACAATCCACAGACTGAAACATTTCCAGAATTCATCCGCACTAGTATTAACCCATACAAAAAAAAACCTACCACGTAACTCCAGTCCCCTAAAACCTTCACTGGCTGCCCTTTTTTTTTTTTTTTTTTTCAGAATACAATTCAAAAACTTGCTGGACTGGCTCCAAACTACATTTCAGAGTTCAGTCAGAACAGGAACAGTTTGCCTGCAGATCTTAAACTTGCTCCTTCTTTTAAATTCAAAACGATTCGAGCATTTTCTCATGAACACGCCTGATTTGTACAGTTTGTTTCTTTGCGTATATGTAAGCACGGATTATTTTGTCTATTGTTTATCTGTTGTTTTTTTGTTTGTTTGTTTGCTATGAGGTAAAGCACTTTGAACAGTTTCTGTGTGAGATGTTGCTATACAAACAAAATCTGAACAGAGTTGAATTATTCCAGCAGGTCAACTGGTCAAACATGGACGGAGTCACAGGACATCTCATCTACATAGTTTCAGCTCAGGTGCAGTGATGTTTGTTGGAAATTTTGTTTTGCTGCAAGTCATCTTCCACTGATTGATTCGTTATCAGTTAATCTGCTTATTGTTTTCTCGATTACTTTATCTGTATTTTTCACCATTTCAGTCATCTTTAAGACTAATCACACCTTGCTAAAGCACGAGGTGATGCAGGTCTGATCGATATGATTAAAAAATTTACTTTATCGTTAAAAACTTTAATGACCTATTTTTAATAAAGATCAGAAAAAAGTACTACCTTACTTTATTTATCAAAACACACAGTTACACACCTGTTTGCGTGTAACATGTTCCATTATCAACGGATATGAAATACTGAGCCAAAGGCATTTTCACTACGTGCTTCCATGGTGGTTTGCACTTACTGTATTGTGAAACCATTATTTTTATTACATTTTATTGAACAGTCTTCTCTTGCTTCAGCGTCTATTGCTGATACATATCACTATTGTTTAATTACCACGGCTTAAGATGACCTCCAGTCCAAAATCCGACGACGCTCAGTTTACGATTACGAGTGACAAAGTGAGGCAGCAAATCCTCACATTTAACAACTTGTAACCATGAGATGTTTGGCATGCTTGCTTAAAAAAATGTCTCACCTGATTAACTGATCAAACTCGAAGTAGTTGCCGATCACAGTAATTATCTGTCGATCAACTACTTGTTGCAGCCCAACAGTTGTGTAACCACGTTTTGCAAAAAGAGCATTTTTAACAGATCATAATGTTGAACAGTCACATGACATGCTGTGTTTTGCATATCAGGCCTCATGACTCTGTAAACCTTCTCTTCTCTTACTGTTACTACACTTTAACTATTGATCTCACTACTGCAACATCTGTCTGGGAAACAGAACATAATTACATAACTTCATTCAGAGGTGAAGAAGGAGAAGCTGATACGACAAAAACAAATCTAAATAACTCACTACATATCACAGACTGATGAGATAAAACAGTATAAAGGAGTGGCCTCTTCTTTTAAAGGTGCTGTAAGCGTTTCTGAAGATTATTGATTGTTGATTAATTGTTGAGTCTCATTCCCAGATCACACTTTGAGCTGAGAGTCACAAACTCACATCTGGTAATAAGGGCTGAATGATTTCAAACAAATGTCTAACTGTGATCTGTGTATCTCCATGAAAACCTTTGCAAATGCAAACTTTTTGTTGTTTAATTACATGTAACTAGTAACATGTAACTAGTTACTCCCCCACACTGCTTGTAGAAATGCCTTGTTTAAGCCAGCTGGCTGGTTAAGAGGAATAAATGAGTTAGTAGTCTTTATAGCTTATATTTAGGTTTTATATAAGTTTTTAATCTGTTACAGTTACTGAGAAATAGTATGTAATTAAATTACAGTTAATAATCAAATTGTTGGTGACGAGTTGCATCCAAATATTCTTTTCAGGTTGGCTGGCAGAGATCTACACTCCACTGAGTGAACTCTTCTATTTTTGATTGATATTGTAATGGTGATATGATTTGTAATATTAGAGGGAATTATAATTTTTATATGAATGTTCTTATTTTCTTTGAAAAAACATTAAAATGATGAAGTGATAAAC
This sequence comes from Lutjanus erythropterus, assembly GCF_056507025.1. Classification (NCBI taxonomy): domain Eukaryota; kingdom Metazoa; phylum Chordata; class Actinopteri; order Lutjaniformes; family Lutjanidae; genus Lutjanus; species Lutjanus erythropterus. The sequence continues at coordinate 35,998,169 of NC_139318.1, read as the reverse complement.
ATTTTTGCAGGGATTTATGCCAAACAAATCTGTAGAATGTGATGTGTAGGCCGGGGTGTCTCTGCAGCACAATGAGATTTAATTTAAAATGGTATTTTGACACACATTTAGCCTTCGAAAATGAAACTTCGATTGATTGCTCAGCCCTACAGGGAATGAGACTCGACAATAAACTGTCTTACTGACCTGTGATTTAGCCTCAGTACACGGCTAAAGTTTCTAAAGTTTAAAAACAGGAAAAATTGGGAGCAGAGGTCTAGTTTTCTCTCAGTCCACTTGAACTACATCATGCTTTAAGGTTATGATGGCAAAAGTAAATGTCCTACCCCAGTTTTAACATGAACCTATGTCATAGAGTTTTTATTGTCCTGACCTATTATACGGTTTATGGTTTATTGGTGTGGTTTACTTTCGGTTGCAGCAGCTGTTTGTTAAAAACACTTCATATGTTACCCTGATCTGAATCAATATTTCCTCAATGATTAACTAAATGCATAATCTTATGTATAACCAGACTCTGTCTGAAGCATTTAAAGCAATTATCCTGTAAATATTCCCAAAGCATTGAATGCTTCACACATTTTCATCATCTAATGCTTTACTTAAAAAAAAGCAATGAATACCAACCTTGTCGTCTATGGCATCGCCCTGTTCTTTTGTCAGAGCAATGATCCTGTTGATGACTTCCTCTGAGATAAAAACAAAAGCAAGAGGAAGGCAAATAAATGAGCTGAACAACACATGATGAATCATTTTTAACAATACAGTCACAGGGATTGAATATGAGCAAATAATAATGTCCTCTTTGAGTTGAATAATCCAGAGATAAGATGCACACGACAGGATGGTGATACACTCTGTAACTTCACTGAGTCAAAGTAAACTTTCACTACTCAAATGTAGGTCACTACAAACTATATTTAGCAGAGAAATTGGTTTGTTTTTTTCATTTCAAGATTTTCTCACACTTTAATAACAGCTCAATGAAGAGAAAGAGTTTCTCACCATCAGTGAGAGGTTCAGCTTCCTCTTTCTCTTTGACCTCGTGGACAATTTTTTCCAGTTCCTCTGACACCTTCTCATAGTACGCTAACGTGGGCTCCACGCTGACGACTGCAGCTGCAAAACAAAAAGCAAAAGCAACATGAAATAAAACTATTTATAACAGTAACACAAACCAGGTTTCTGGGCTAACTCTGGTTACATTAAAGAAACCTTTTAATAGTGAATCATGTTATTTACCACTTCTTATGAAACACAAATATGTTTAAAGGGACAGTTTGGATTTTTCAAAGAGGATTTTTCAGTGTTCAATATATTTAGAATATTTTTTACCACTTTACTTTGCCATACGACAGCCTTTTCTGATGGGAAACCATGCCATTATATAAGCCAAATATCCCTCTCTCTAAACCAACCAAACTCCATACGCAAAACTGGTTATTTTGCCTGCAGAATACTGGAGTTGCCTGTGTGTTGCTGCCGTGATCAGTTAGCTTGTTTGTGTTATTGTGTGACTCTGGTGAATCCAAACTAACTGTATAAAACACCAAAGTCACACAATTACACAAACAAACTAATGGATTGAAGCAGTGCTATCCAATTAACTCCTGTGTTCTACAAGGTAAAATTACTGTTTTTGCTAATGGAGTTTGGTTGGTTTGGAAAGAGCAATATTTGTCTATTTTATTTGAAAATACTCTAAATATAGCGTACACTCAAACTGATATTGATTTTTTTGATGGGTTCTCCTGCTGCTTCTTCAAGCTGGGAGCATGTCGACCTCCAGGTGCAGTCAGTAATACACTGACTATCTACAAGTACCCCATACAACCCCACTTCAAATAATCCAAACTTTAATCCATCCGATCATGTTCAGTCGTCATATTTACCTTCAACTATGGTGATGTCAGCCGGGTTGAGGTCTTTAAGGCCAGGTTTAAGTTTTATCGTGGATAACTTCCTCTTGGAGAACCTCCTCTTTATGGATTTTCTCCTCATGGATTTTTTTTTCTGTACAGCGACCGGAGTTGTTGGCAGGCAGGTGGTTGCAGCGTCAGAGGTGTCTTCTGCTTTGGAGACCTCAGGGACTTCTGACGGACTGTCCTCCTCTTCGTCCTCGCTATTCCTCCGAGAGAAAATACCAAACAAGTTTTTCCAAAACGACGGCTTCTTGTTCTTCTTTGGTTTCTTGGTGGGTTTCTCTGTTTCTTCATGGGGCGTCTCGGGCTGATCTGCAGGAGTTTCGACTGCAGAAAACGTACCAATTCCCTCGTCGGTTATTCCCTCGCACAAGTGAAGGGAAGGGTCGCTGGAATGTCGCCTTTGCTTTCTTGGCATTGTCACCCACTTTTCCTTCTTCCCAGCCCTCTTCTGTCCCAGTGTCCCGTCATTTAGGCTGAGGCTGCGCTTCACGTACACCTCCAGCAGACGGATTGTATCCTTGTGAGGGACATAAATCAGCTGGCCGTTGCTCGGCCTTTGATTTTCTGTGTGTGTTTCCATGGCGGGACAACTGCAAGAGAAAGAAAAGAACAGTGGGTTATAAGATTTTTTTGGCATCAAATGTCTGCCATTTCCAGTTAGAAAACCCTTGCAGGGCTGCAACTAATGACTGTTTTCATTATCAGTGAATCTGACAAGTGTTTTCACAATTAAACTGTTAAGAAGCTTCAACCAGCAAGTAGTTGCTGTGGTAGTTGTTTTGACCAATTAAACAATTAATTGACTAATTATTGCAGGATTTGGTGTTTTTATTATGTTATGTGATATATATTTGGGTTTTTGAGTAATTTAAAGAGGTCTTCGGAGGTTTAACAGACCAAAAGATTAATCAGTAAACAAGAAAATAGCCTGATTGATTGAAAATGAAAGTAGCCATTAGTTGCAGGTCTAAACTTTACTGAGGTTTCAACTATTGACTATTTTCTTGACAATTAATTTATTCCTTTGGTCTTACATATAAAAAAAAGTGACAACACCAACCACAGTGCTCTGTAAGCCACGTTGACCAATGCAAATAACTTTATGGCGGTTCAAAATCCAGTTATTCAGTTTATGATCTCAGCAGACTTTGGAAAACAGAAAGACGAAACTGGGGCTGCAGCTGATGATTATTTCCTTCATCAGTTATTTTACTGATCATTTTCTTGATTGATCAATTAATGTAATATAATCTATATAATGTCTTAAAATGGTGATCGGTTTTCCAAAGCCCAGGATGACGTCCTCAAAGATATGCAGTTTACTTTCATAAAGGAGTAAAGAAATGAGAAAATATTCACATATGAGAAGCTGAATTTGAACATTTTTTTTCTTGGCTCAAAATGATTAATCGATTACCAAAATTGTTGGCAATAAATGTATTAGTCGATGTAACTAGTGTTGCAGATGGAACCATTTAATTCTGACTGAAAAAATGACTTACAATTAGTCGGTCAGTAAAACTGTTTCCAAATAATTTTCGGTCAGTTATCGATTAATTGTTAATCATGGGAGCTTTAAACTACAAATATAGAGAAATACTTATTTACTGTACAGCTGCAATGATTCGCTGATTAATTGATTAGTTGTCAACTATTAAATCAACTATTTTGATAATTGATTCATTGTTTTTGCATCATGAATTGTTTCACTAATGTGCTTGTTCAAAAGTAACTTAAATTGAGACAAAAAAAAACGTACATTTTTTATCTTATTAATTCCTAATGATTAATCGATGAAATGATTGTAAACATGTTCAGCTATCAGGGAAAATGCACAAAAATTGCAAACCTGATCTGAAGACATAACAGTCTTTGGGAAACAGTGATCAAGATTTTTCACAATTTTCTGACCAAACAAGTGATTAATTAATTAATTGACAACACTGACAGATTGATCGATAATGGAAAATAATGGTTAGTTGCAGCCCCGTTGCGGACCATAACGAGTCAGTGCGTTAACTTCACACTGCTCCAGAGTCACAGCAAAGAAGAGGAAGAAGAAAAAGAAAAAGAAGAAGTGAACTACTGTAGTTATTTAAAGCTACAGGCTTGAAGCGTCTGTGTAAACGGACTCACCTCGTCTCCTCCGACAGCAGCGGACCGGTTTAACTCACAGCAGAGCTCAGTCCAAGTTCAGTCCAGTAGTTTTTTTATAAAGTGACTGTCTCTCAGCAGGTCTGCTTTAGTCTCTCAGATGAAGGGACTCTCCAGAGCGCGTCTACCTGCATACTCCACCCATGTTTGGACACGTCTCTGCCCTCCCTTCTTACCTGCAGACACCTCTCGTCATCCTTACAAGGAAACAAAGGGCGGAGGACGGAAAAAAAAAAAAAAAAAAAAAAAATCCGTTTTCCTGCTCTACATATGATAAGAGCCGCGAGACGTCAGACTTTTCTTTACCGCTTGTTGTTTACAGTTTCGCCGTCTGTCTCGCCCTCACGTCGGCCACGTTTTACAGGAAGTAAAAAGCTGCACAGGTCATTTCCTATAAAAGACTTTCATTTAAAAGAAACAGTTGACTTCATATGTTTTTATGCAGGCAGAAAAAGTGACAGGGGTCCTTGAGTTGGTTGTAGGGGGTCCCCAACAAAAGGACGAACAGAATATTTGAACTTTTATCACATTTTTTGGAAGCTGGAACAAAAAGGGAAGAAATAAGAAATTGTAATTTATAGTAATATGATCAATATAAATTATAAATGTAGGCATTTAGATTAAAATTTATCAAAATTATTAGAATCTGTGATTGGATCACTGTAAATTACAATAATTTATAATTAAAAAAAAAAAAAAAAATACTCAAACTGGTCCATGGTCTCATGTGTCTGTATTATGGGAGTCTATGACAAAAGTTTGAGAAGTGGCAGCCCCAGGCTTAATCAATAATAATATCTCCTAATTTATCAGTTGATTTATATTTAATCTGAATCTGCAAAGCAACTAATAAGTTTGAATAATAAAAACTTTTATTCATATAGCACCTTTTATATGTAATATGCAACTCAAAGTGCTTTACAGCGTGGCAGTTTAAGAACAGTTCAAATAAAACTAGTAACTAATGTTGTCAAACACAAGTCATGAACTAAAAAGTACAACACTACGGTAACACAAAATGGAAATACACAAATAAAGTACAGGTACCTCAAAATTGTACTTACGGTGAGTACATAAGTAAAGAAAGTAAATGTCGTTAGTTACATTCCAACATTGCATAAGATAGATGGATGGATGGATGGATGGATGGATGGATGGATGGATGGATAGATAGATAGATAGATAGATAGATAGATAGATAGATAGATGGATAGATAGATAGATAGATAGATAGATAGATAGATAGATAGATAGATAGAGTAAAAGGGGCAGAACAACACCAGCTGCATCAAATACACAATATCATCAGTGATCAGGCTCCTGAATATTTGTGCTCACAGATAACATCGGTCCATTCTAAACATTCATTGATTAATTGATTAACTTTATTTTCCCAGAGGGAATGTATGGTTTGCAGTTTGCATAACATCAGTGTACCAGTGTGCGTTCATAATGCCTTCAGTAAATAATGTAGCCAGAGGTTCTTATTCTATACTAGTGCTGTCCAGTAAAACAGTCATTAATATAAGATATAAGATAAGGTCAACATTCACTGATACCCAGAGGGGAAACTCAGATGTTGCACCAACATGAAGACCGAAACTACTACAAATAGAGAAGAGCAAAAAAAGAAAGAAAAACACGAGAACAAAATTTGACTAACAAATTATATAAGAGCCATTAAACTCAAAATTACAATGCAAGTACACATAGTAACCCACCAACAGCCAGGGTTGTCCAGTACTTCAGCTAACAGTGTGTTACAGTGTTGAACAAAGTGACACAGTGGTGTGGTTAGCAGCAGCAAAGTCAAAAATATTTATATTTATATTTATATAGTGTTTAATTGTTTTACTTGACAAACTTTAACATGTTATCCTTAGGATTGGTGTGTTTTTATAAATCCATACATAAAATTTAAATTATGTAAAGACAACAAAGGAGGTACGCAAGAAACAAAATCGAACACGTCTGAAGTCTGAGAGTAGAGACTGAACAAAAACATGGACCAGTGGATCACACATGGTGTGTAATCAATACATAACTGGACATGTATATATGAATACACACTGCACAGCGATTTTGTTTTGCTGATTGGTCAACTTAGAAATCTAATATCTAATTTCTTGTTTCCAGTATTTGTTCACCCTGTGTTAGAAGGGTGGACAAAACAACTCACAGTTTAATACAGTAACATACACAGACATGTACATGTACAGGTTATATACTGTACAAGTATGTGATGAGATTACGGGGACATGAGTTTGGGTTGCAGCTAACAATTTTTTTTTAAATAAGTAATAATAATAATAGTTTCCAAAGCCCAGGACGGCATCTTCAGATGTGTTTTTTGTCCAATCAGCAGTCCAAAACCCAAAGATATTCACTTAACAAAGATGTCAAACAGAGAAAAGGAGCAAATCATCACATCTGAGGGTCTGGAACAGAGAGAGTTTGGAGTTTTGGCTCATCAGAACCGTTGCCAGATCATTTTCTGCCCATCAACTAATTGTTTCAGCTATAAATAATAATAATAATAATAATAATGCAAATACTAACAATAATATGAATTGATTTGTAGCTTTTTATCAAGGTATTCATATTAATAGTTGCTTATTTCATTAAAAGAAAAAAGGCTTTAAATGTTTGATTCCATGGTTCTATCGCTGTGAGTTTTTTCCAGGCAATTTTTATGACGGAAATCAATCCATCAGCATTTTCACCTTTATGATCTTGTTAATCATTGACTGTAAGCAGCGTGCAGTGAACTGACCGAGCTGTCATGACTACACCTCAGAGAATTTTTCCAGGCTTTCTAATCATGACTTTTCTTGCCAGTTTGCAGACATGCATGCTGGGATTGGCCTGACACAGCTGAAGTATGTTAGTGCGCCCACAGATTCCCAGGAAGTCACTGTGATCAGAGTGAAACTATTTTTCGTAGTATCTTGTTGCTTATTTCCATTTAACTAACACTTCATGATCACTTCATGATGAGTAATCTTATATCTGACTTGTTTACGGGAAACGTGTCACTGAAAGCTGAAAGCTTTACTGGGTAGTTGCAGATTTGTGGTGTAACTGGTTTTGGACAAAGCTGATTTCTTTTTGTTTGTCTTGTACTGTCTGGAGAGACGACAGCAGATTGTGGTTTGATCATCATCAGCCTGCATTGAACTCATGACCCAAACTGACCTATATATTTATGAGTCACACTGATGACTCATTTTTTTATGTTAACAAGGAAAATCAGGTTTTAAAACTTTAATTTCTCCTAATTATGTCATACTGTGAAGAGATTTACATTACTGTCAAACACAAATGACTGCTTTCCCCACATTTATTCCAATATTTACACAGAAAGTAAATTGTACTCAGCTTTTTGTCAACTTTAGCTGGACAAACGGTTTGATTGTTTTCAGCTGAGAGAACGAACAATACAATTATAATGGCCCTACAAAATTAAAAACCATTCTTTCTTATTTTATATGTATGTAAGCCAACACATTTGCACAAAAACAAAGTGAAACCTTTAAAGTTTGCTTTGGTGTAATTCTACACAGGAGCCACAAGGTGTCGCACTCAACACTGTGAAACAAACAGTGCCTGCAGCTGTCTGAAACAAACCTGATAGTTAGCAAACATGTCACTTGTTTTCCCTGTAGGCACCATTAAATTGTAACAAAGAACATTTTCTCCAGTACAAATACAAAGTGCTTGTTTTTTATTTCAGTATTTCCATTTTATACTACTTTGTACACCGACTCCACCACAGTTTAGAGGGAATATTGTACTTTAATACATTAATTTGACATCTTTAGATTGTATATACTTATACTACAGATTAAGATTTTATGGACAAAACCTATGATGAATGCCTCCTCTAAGGGGGCTGCAAATAGTTTCAGGGGAGGCTGAAAAAATATTATATTATTGTTTTTACATCAGGAATCAAAAAGAGATCAAACAATAACCTTCATATGTGTGATTTGGTTACAAAAAGAGTTGAGAGATAAAGTAATAAAGAATAATGTAAGTAAAATATTAATTTACTGGTTTTCTTACTTTCACAGAGTCAGATACTAATAAATGCCTTTAAAAAGGTGTTTTTATACATTTTATCATATCTGAAGTTATGCAATATTAGCTTGGCTCAATTATTGAGTGTCACAGGGATCAAATAACACAAACATGATCCCATAGATATCCAGGAACTGAGTGAAACTAAGCAAGTAAATTAAGATCTGAATGATCTGAGTATCTCCTCCACCACTGCCTGTAGTTTAGGTGACTTTGTCTCACATTTTCCAGTCGATTAGGCCCAGCAGAGGATGTACTTCCTGCGCCAGCTCAGGAAGTACATCCTGCCACAGGAGCTGCTGATCCAGTTCTACTCTGCAATAATCCAGTCTGTTCTCTGTTTATCCATCACAGTTTGGTTTGGATCGGACACCAAACAGGACAGGAACAGACTGCAACAGACAATCAGGACTGCAGAGAAAGTCACTGGTGCCAACCTGCCCTCCATCCAGGGCTTAATAAACACGTCCAAAGTCAGGAAACAACGCTGCAGATCCATCACACACTGTTATAACCTCTCCCCTCTGGTAGTTACTGAAGAGTAGAGCTGTAATTATTAATCATTTAATAAATTATTAAATTAATCGACAATTATTTTGATAATCGATTACTTGGTTTGAGTAATTTTTGTAAGAAAAAAAGGGTCAGATTTGTCTGATTTAAGCTTCTTAATTGTGAATATGTTTGGTTTCTTTACTCCTTTCTCACAATAAACTGAATATCTTTGGGCTGTGAATAAAACTTGACATTTTAGGACATCATCTTAGGTTTTGAGAAACAAGGATTGACATTTTTCACAATTTTCTGGCACTTTAAAGTACACAACTATTAATCGATTAATCAAGAAAATAATCAACCAATTCACTGGCAATGACAATAACATTTATTTGCAGCCCTACTAAACAGCACTGCACACCAAAACAACCCGACACAAAAATATCACTCTGATCAACCAATAAATCCGACATACAGTGTCGGTGACACTCCAACACCAAAACATCCACTTACTTCATCATAGATTTTACTTTTACAGTTTAAAGAAGTGTTTCATAAACTTTTTACACCACATATCACCTCAGAAAATATCAGGCCCTCCAGATATCACCATGATGACTGATGTTAAAATACAGGAGTGTACGGGTTTGTATATCGGTGCAAATAGACAGAAGGACCCAAAGTTTCACGAGGTTTCATCTGCCCATCATTAGTGTGCAGGATTTAGTGGAAAGTCTGTGAGATTGTAGATTTAAACCACCTGAATAGCCCTCGCCTCACTCTCCTTTCCAGCCATGTAGGAGAAACTACAATGACTGTGAAACCTGCAAAAAAAATGCATCTAATGCCATTGTTTGGTGTGTCCACTCTGGGCTACTGTAGAAACATGGTGGTGGAAAAATGGCCGCCTCTGTGGAAGAGGAGCCGTGTAGATATAACCAGTTCATTCACGTGTCAAACTTAAGTCCTGTGAGCTGAATCCACAGCATCTCATTTTGTGCATCATTACAGAAGCATACTGTCCATAAACTACATGTCCCAGAATGCATAACAATTTTTCTGCAAACTGAAGGCTAATAAAATGTTAATCGTAGCAGCCTGGCAAAATGTCAACGTTTTACTTTTAAGCAAATATACATTTTGGATTTAAAACCTTGCTTGTAGGCAAACCTAACTGAAACAACTGATACTGTTATTTTGACTTTATTACTTATACTGCTTTTGATGTATTTGATGTATTTTAATGTAGAGTGTATGTTTTAAGATAAATTGTATAATAGTTGTCCACTTGAACGTCTGCTCTCAGTTAGTTTCTAATCATTAAGTTATTACTGATATCAACAATAATCAAATGCAGATGCAATTATGTAATATGATAACAAAGAGATAGATTTATATAGTCTTACATTTACAACAGGCCCTCTGAGGGCAGCCATAATGCTGATGTTCCTGCCATATTCTGCCAATAAATCCCTGTAAATCTTACACACTTGTCCTTTAATTACTAGATAATGAAGCCTTTCTTTGTTCTGGAAGCTTTGCCTTTGGTTTATGTACAGTATTTTTTCTTATTGTCAAAATAATTTAAATATTGTCTGTGTAGTATTATCCAGATACACTGCACTAATAATACACTACAGCTGGATCGTGTCTTGTCACCCTAATCGGCCTTTTTGTAAACATTTTTGGCCGCATGTCCCAGATGTGAAGTTGAGCAGCCTGTGGTCACCTGAAGGCAACACGTCGTCTACTGTCTGTCTGATCCGGGGTGATACTTCAGGTCACCTTCTTCATTTTTCATGGGCGTTAAGCAGGACAAATGTGAGACTCACGTTTCGTCCCACACAAGTCTGGCCGTTGACCTCCAGGGCTGACGCAGTGCAGCGGAGCAGTCACGGCGCGGTTACCTGTCATAAATCTTTATCTCCTTGAATCATTGCTCACCTTCTCTGTCATGGGACTCGTCTCTGTCCGATCTTATGATGATTGATGGGAAAACCCTGGCAGAGCACAACTGAGATAACAAAGCACATTCAGACCAAAGAAGTATGAATTACCTGTGCATACTACACACCCTAAATACTTCATTGATTGACTATGATATTAATTCTCATGTTGTATTTGATGTATTGAGAGCTGGTGATCAGAAACGCTCTGTAGAGCCTGTGTGAATTATTTAAGTCGACCAAAATGTCATTTAAATAATTGAGAAGTTTTAGGAACAAAGTCCTCTCAGTCAGAGTTTCTTGTTATGTCACTTAAAGGAAAGTAAAGGGAGAATCTGTTAATGTGTAACAGTTTTATATTTCCTGTCAACATCTGTAACTCCCATAAACACATGACTGATATCTGAATTCTACCCTCTGATGCCATAACTCTCTGTGGATTTGCCTGCACGGGAACTGATGATGAAATTCAGTAATCTAGCTAATTCTCAGTCAATAACGGTCCAATGTCCCTGTGAAAAAAAAAAGACAAATTAATGCATTAACAGCTGGTGGAATATCATAATCAATATGTTAAATTTGTTGAGGGATTCATAATGCGAATAAAGAGCGTGCATCTCTTTAATAACTGATATTAAATGGTAAAGTTTACACTGAGAACAATTATATATATGTGTGCAGTGTAACTTTTCAATATCATGTGATCATGTGCACTATTACTATTATTATCAGGTTCAACATTACTTTTTCTTATTTTAATTTAATTTTACTTACTTATCTTATATTTATTGATATTCTATTAGGCACTGGTATTTGTATTTACTCCTTATACACTTTATATTTTATATTTCACTTTATATTTAACTCTCTTTTGTTTTTATTCTTTTGTTACAGTGATTGTGAAACAAAATCTGCCACAGTCATTTTAATTTTTGATTAATAAAGTTCTACATTGTCTTATCTTGAAATATTTGATTAACAGATCTTATGAATAAGATAATAAGATGAATAATATATATGCATTTTTAAAAAGGCTGGGCAAGGAGCACAATTTTTAGCAAAGATTTCTCAAAGAGAGGCAAAAGGGAAAAGTCTATTTGTTGGGAAACTATTTTCAGTCTCATATTTGTGAGTATTCGCAGCAGCAGGATGGCGTATGTGTGATCAGCTCAAAATAAACTACAGTGGTTGTGTAATGAGGGAACATGTCACCCTGTGCAACGGTACTGATATGTTTGGAAGAGATTTGGGACAACAATGGAGGACAAGCACAGAGGAATAAGGAAGATCAGCCTGACCAATCCTGTCTCCTAAAAATTAATTTTATATAGCACTATTGTTTACCCAGTTCTGTTCCTGAGAAATGTAATCGCTACCTGGATTGTACGAAGACTGTGACACCGGAGTCCCGCCTTCGCATTCAGACTCCTGTCTGTCGTCAGGTTTAGGCAACGAAAGCACTTTGGTTAAAATTAAGGAAAGACTGTGGTTCAGTTAAACGTTAAAGGACCAGTTTGTAGGATTTAGTGGTGAGGTTATACAAATAAAACTGAGATTGCAGATTACAACCAACAGAAGGAGCGTGAAGGAGAACCTACAGTGGCTGCAAAACTTATAAAAAACACGAAAGGCTGCATCTAGAATCAGTTTTTTTGGATGGTCCATTCTGGGCTACTGTAGAAACATGGCGGTTCAACGTGGCGACCTCCATGGAAGAGGATCTGCACCCTCTGTAGATAAAAACTGACATAATGAAAACACAGTGATTCTTATTTTTCAGCTGATTAGACACAAACGAAAACAATCTTATGAATATTTTATTCAATTTCCCTGTAAATGTTAGATACTGGATCTTTAATAAACACAACGTATCTCAATTCTCTGCAGACTTACAATCTTATCCACAAAAATATTAACAATACTGTAGTCACTATGAGCTGATATTGTATTGAATGAACATTTTACTGATACATTCAATATTTTGTGCCTTGCCAGATACATTAATTAACATTTCTTTATCATGCTAATACATAATCTGGTCAGCCCTTCAAAATGCATGTGCTATTAAACATCAGTTGTATATAAATGTAATTTCAAGGAGACAGGCTGTGCTTGTTAGTAGGATCAATTCACTGGAATTTGTTGTACAAGAAAAAGAAAGAAAAAAAAAAATGAATACGTGAGGAAAAAGGCAAATCTACTGTTTAACTATTACCCAGATACCATTATAAGATACATCTAAGATGATACGTGTGTTATCTTGAAATCTGAGGCTGCAATAAATGCCTGGATGTGTGGGATGACTCGGTGACATCACGGATTTCCAGCACGAGTGCTTCCAGCAAATGAAACTAAAACCGATAAACAGAATGACTTTCTAAACACGTTCCTTCTCAGTGTTTTATCACACTGTGTCAGGATGCCTGATCCTCCATCACCCCCGGTGAGACGCAGGGTGAGTCCACCTGTCTGTCCTTCATCCTCTCAGTGCTGAGAGAGCAGATGGAGTATCTCACCAGCTCAGTTTATCTCCTGCCAAAAATATGCTGCTCATTTGTCAAAATGCACCCTTCGCCTTTTGGTGAAGATTTTTTTTTCTTCTTGCTTTTCAATTTAATCATATCAGCCGCAGAGTCAATAAAGAAGTTATAAAAGTAATGCAAAACCCATGTCTGAATGTTCTTGGTCAGCAAAGTCAGGGCGCACAATCAATGACTCATGAAATACTGTAGGTGAGCACAGCTGAACTTTGATCAATATCAAACCCACAAGGATTGCTCTGCCACTTAAAGGGATAGTTCAGATTTTCTGAAGCAGGGTTATATGAGGTACTGATCCATAGTCAGTGTATAACCGACTATAGATGCAGTGGACATGCTCCTAGTTTGGAGAAGCAGCAGGAGTACAGGTGTTAGCTAAGCAATGAACTGCTGTGGACAGTGTCCGGAGCAAAACATATTTCAGCCACCTAAAAAAATCAATATCAGTTTAAGCGTATGCTACATTTAGAATATTTTCACTGCTTTACCATGTGGTCAGAAACCATTTTCCAACGGGAAACCACCGTTACATTAACAAAATATTGCTCTCATCTTGTCTTTTATTATTACTCCTGCTGTGCTCCAAAGCAGCACTGCGATCACAAAAACGTAACGGCAAGGTCACTGCAGCAGCGATCCAGCAGCCTGATGTCTCTGCGTGCTCTGTCCTGCATCCAGGAGAGTTACCGTCACTGGAAGAAACAGGAGACTTTGGAGGGATTTAATACAAACCCAAGCTGCCCAGTAAGTTCCAAGTGACTTTGCCCTCTGGAGGGCGTGAACTACAGTACACAGGCAGGCAGGCTGCTGTCTGTGCAGCTCTGAAATTGGCTTATAACGTGTCCGCTGACAAAACAGTAACCCAATCTACTGATATGAGCCTCGCTGTCTGAGCTTTCGTGTGAGACCCGTGCATTGTTTCCCTTAAAGCTTGACACAGCTTGTCACTGAGTCGGAGAGTAAAGGGAAGAGTCATGCAAGGGTGATATTTTTAGATCCATTAAGGGTTGCAGTACAGTCTGCTGTGTCACAGCGGTTGGACCATCTGCTGGTCTTTGAATGAATTTCTTGGTCTGAATTTTTATCAAAGGCAGGATGGATGTGATCTGGTCGTGGAACACCCGATGAATTATAGATGACGGCCTCACATTGGCTTTGACCTTGCCGGAGCCACCTGTCTGTTAAATGCTAAAATGCTATCAGGCCTCGTCTTCGGTATATCACTGTGCGATCAGTGATCAGCAGGGCAGAAGGGCGGCCCGCTGACCTGACCGTTAACTAGTGACTAAGACGAACAGGCCTCTGAGCAGACTGCAAAAACACAGCCAGCATGTTTGAGCAAGAAATGACTTCAGCATCTTTCTGAGGAGGAATCAGCTCAGGAAATCTAAAATCAGGAGCATGACGCATACAAAACGTGCATGGATTAAAATTTGATATATTGTTTTGACATATTGACCGTTAGATGATATGTCCTTGATGTGACTGTACGGGACAGTAAAGCATCAAGTGAAACAGCCAGCTCTGAGCCTCCGAGGCCAAGATAGATAATCTTATAAATGATTCATTTGGTCTGCATATTTAATTTGGTGCTTTTGAAGCTATCCCAGTCAAAGGCATTGTCAAGCTCCCAGCACTTGCATTTCTCCATCAAGTGAAAAAAAACACCAATTACCCACCAGCCCAGACAACAACAACCAAAAAAAAAAACTGCTTAACATGTCAGTTTCCAGGTGCAAAGAAAAGTCAAGAGGAGTTTTACTTTGTCGAACCACACTAGAAGCAACTCATGTACAACAATGTCTCATGCAAAGTAGGTGAGGGCAGCGTGCAACCTCAAAAACAACAGACCTTTTTCACAGCAGCCATATTGACATGAAATAGTAAACACAGGTGTCACCAATGATACTACTTAATGTCCTGTTCCATTTAGTGTAGCAAAACCTTTACACTGAGCCAACATGCACAATAGCAGAATCCTGACTGCTTGACCTGAATGGAACGGGAACTTAAATAGTATCATCGGTAACACCTGTGTTTACCCTGTCATTTCCTGTCAAAATAGCTGCTGTGAAGAAGGTCTGTTGTTGCAAACTGCCACGAAATTCCTTCCTGTAAATGTCTAACAGTACTTTCAAAATGAGAAAAAAAAATCCCAACCGTATTCTGACCGTGGATCTAATCAGTGTCAGTTTCAGTTTTCCGCTCAGCACAACAGTTTTAGCTCATGACTCACAGTGTTCACGTAGAGCACTGATCTACTTTCAAAAGCACAACAATAAAACAGTTTAGCTCAATATGGCGCCTTCATGTAAAACGTGATATGTTGTGATTTTGACTGTCTTAATCGTGTGTAAATTTAACTTTGAAATTTTTTGTTTTTGAGGATTATTTATTAATATGATTAATTATTTCAGTGGAGGCTCAATGAATGTTATTAGTTAAGACAGTCGTTGAAAGGAGATCACACAGAACGGCCTGAACGTGTCTGATTTGGTTAAAGCGATAGTTCAGAGATACAGTAAGCAATAGTAGGCTATCTTGGCTCAATTGTTGTGTGTCTGTGGGATCAAATGACATAATGATGATCCCATAGACATCCAGGAATACCATCTTAGTCAATTACGTTCTTATTTGCTAGTTGCACACAAAAACAATTCAGTTTGAGCTCAGTTAGCGGTCGTATTAGACTGAGATGCAGCCTCGAAGACCAACAGAGGCCAGTTTGATGACCAGGAACAAAGACGTGAGGTGAGTTACAGTACAGCAGCTCCAGCCGGGACTCTGACTGTGGGGATGATGAAGAAACGGCGGGTTCATCATCATCGTTCATCACCTATCGTGTTGATAAGTACGCGAGCATTAGTTTTTGTGAGTTGGAAGTTATTTTGAACAACTCTGGTTGTTCTGACATATTCAGAGTCATTACGCTTTTTTTCCGCTGCCCCAAAAGCAGGGCCGTTTCTTGCTATATGCGTACTAAGCTGCTGGTCCCCATACAAACGACACAAAAGAGGACAGAAGAGTAAATCATGTCCACATGTTTGTTGACTCAGCAGGGAGCTGATCTACAGGAGAATAAATTTTAAAAAGCTACTGAGTGCCTTGGAGCCTTACTGCATTTTTCTCTTGCTACGTTTTGAACTGAATTGTCACCTGGTGCCTGAATGTTGTGTTTTTCTTCACATAAATAAATGCATTTCAATCATAAATTCACCAGAATGCAGCAAATCAAGTGTAGGATGCTCAAAATTAATACGCTTAATATGTGCCCCCCCCAACTTTGAAATGAAACCTATGCCACTGTCAGCATGACTTCTATTTTTAGGCTGTATCCTACTCCTTTCTTAATTAGATAAAAAGCTTGTTATCCAGAACACACAGCGAGAAACGTCTGCTCCTGTAGTCTGACATCTACAACACGACAGATACATTTTTTAAAAGAATGCTAACCCGGCTCTTTTTCCCCTCTTGTGATGTGACACATTCTTAGACAGGACTCGCTGGGGAGACTTTTTTTTTTTTTTTTTGGACAGAGAGCAAAAGGGAGACAGAGAGGGAGAGTGAGGGATGCCATCATGATATCAGTGCAGAGAAGCAGCAGTGAGCAGGCGTTAATAACAGCTAACATGAGGTGATAATGAGCATTCAGCCCCGAAGCCACACACTGACACTTACACCTCCGTTCATCACTATTTCTCTTGAACACTGAAACTTTAAAAACTTGGAATACACTGTAAAAGAAAAATCACAGAAGTTTTGTGGAATCAACCTATCTTTATCAACTAATCTTTTCTCATTAATATAAAGGTTTAAAGTTAATTACACAGTATTTATTTTCAGAACACTTCATAACTTATTAACATGAGTTCTTATAAGTTAAAGTTTTTTTGACTTGAGTTGATTGGACGTACTGTAGAGTTTGTTCCCACTTTATTTTACAGTACAATGATAATATACACACTGTACTTTGTGTTAAAATAGACAAAAACTACAAATAATATGCTCTTTATTAATCAGTATCAGACCATCATTAGACTTTATTAGAGAATAATTAGGAGCATTTCTCTTTAGTTTACAGTACAATTCTTCTTTAATAAAAGGTCTAACAGTTCGAAACTATACGCTTTATTTTACAGTACAGTTCTATTGACATTATCCTAAATCACCCTCTAATAAAGTTTAATAAGGGTCTAATAAATAACACATTATTTGTAGTTTTCGTCTAATTTGATACATCTAATGAGTGTACTGTAAAATAAATTGTGACCCAGACTTCAATCAACTTATTAAATTAAGTTTCTAAAGAAACGTGATGAGTGTAGCAGACGATCCAACATTATTTGAGAGTTAAAACCCCCATGAGACCTGGCTTTATAAATATATGATCAAAAACTGCTGAATGTCCTTTATACACTTTAGATCATGGTTCCTTTATTTTCACAGTGATGAACATATTGCAACCATGATGAAGGTTAGTACTGAATTCAGTCTCTTCCTCCTCTTATTTAAAATGTAATAAATTTACTGTAAGCTTTTTTCACACAGCTGCAGCTGTAAATTCTTTTTTGAAATTAAGAACTGACTTTACTGAAAAAAAAAATCTAATTTGTTTGTAAAGTTCATCAGTGTGTGGAGAGTTGTTGGTTCAACTTAATTTCTGAAGTTTACTGAACATGTTTTCACCTGAATTAATATCAAGTTTATTTGACAAATTAAGTTTATTTGTAAGTTTTTCTTCTGCCTATCTAATGCAAAGCTGGGATATCTTTAGGAAACTTTTTTTACACCAATATCTTTGGGCTGACTTTCCAATAACAGCGAGAATCATTATTATTTAAAAATGATACTATATTGGCGTCATATAACATATTTTTTCATCACTAATGTGTCATTACTTAAAGTAATTGCATTTTTTTTTTCAATTGCTTGTGACCCAGTAACTCAAAATCGATACCAAACATTATTACGCTACAGTAGACAAATAAAACACACCTCTTTTTATTGGATTTTAGCACTTTGTCTATCTCATATTATTATTATTTTTTATTTAAATTCAACATTTTTTGACCTACATTTTGGTACCTATTCACTGGTCACATTGTTAAATTATTTTCCTTCATCATTCTTGACTTTTATTAAAACAGTAGAGGCAGGAGAGAGAAATGTGCACAGAGAGATTGCACAATCTGCAAGTGTTTTCATGTGGATCCCTGTGCCAAAATAAACAGTGTCATTTGTCACAATCTTTGTGTTTTGTTTTTTTTAAATCATTTTGTTCCATCTCGGCATAAAATTTAAATCCCTCTGGACACGTTCATCTGTCAAATCATGATTTTTGTGACTCAGGCGCACTGTGCACACCGCGCACGCCACACATGTTCACTCCAGCCTTTGCCACCTTTGTCACAAAACATCCAGGGAAAACATGGATTTGTTTTGAATTAATGTCACGAGTGCAATCATCAGAGGGAAACTCTGCACAGTTAGGATACATGTTTAATGAAAGGCACTCTTTACAGGATAAATAAAACATAGCAAATTAATTATGACATTGTATACTGTACAATGTTGACACATACAGTAACAGTCCTCAAATATTAAGTGCTTCATAACATAGTAAAGTGCTGAGTACCGACGTGACTAACTGATGTCACCTTATTGCATTTCATTTTCATTAATTACAGGTATTGCTCTTTCCACGGGCGAAAAATACAACACGTTTTCACCCACTCATCATCATTATTATTGCATATTGTAGGATTATCAGAAAGGCATTGATCGTGTTACAACTACATCCACTGCCATTTCTATACAAGCTGTATTTATATGTATAATAAACTCACATACAGTACATTTTCAAGATTGGAATGTGGCATGCATACATGTGTATAGTACCAATTCATGTTTTCCTGATGAGACACAAATGTCACAAATTCCAGTTGAAGAAGTATTGGCTTTCCCTATCACATGGAATATAATGATCATCACTATATGATTAAAATGCTATAGTATATTCAGCTACAATAAATATGTCAAACTTTCAGTTACTGATAATAAGAGTTAAACCTCATTTCGGCACACGATGCCATGCAATACAAATGAGAGAACAGAGGTAAATGGAGAAAATGTTTAAAAACAAGTGTGCAAAGTCTTTGTCTTTGCTCTCTCCTCACTTCTCTCAGTCTGATCACAAATATATATCTAATTTCACATTTCTACACACATATCAATAATATGTTTATCCCTGCCAATAGCTGGTGGTGTAAAGCTCCAAAAGTGCTTATATGAGATATGTGGGAAAAAAAACATTCAGTGCAATAAAGTGATATGGTTTTTAAAGGGTAAATTCACATTATGATAACAAGTTGGAAGGTGACTGCAGATACAGATAAATCAGTAACACTTTAAAGACTCTATCAGGGTATATTCATTTATATTAGTGCAGTTATAAGCATTAACAAGCCGTTAATTAACAGTTAACTAATTTGTCTTTTCATTTTTGAATGTTTTTCATGGTAACTATGGTATTAATTTATACATTATTTAATAGTTGGATGCTATAAACATAAGTTAATACAGTAATAAGTGTTTACTAACAGTTAATTAACAAAGTGATAGGCATTAAGTAACTTGTTAACATGTTAATTAAGGTACTAACTAACTTGTAAGTGTATAATAAGTGTATTTCTGTCACTATATTGGCATTTCTGATTACAGTGAATAATTTCTAGTGAGAAACATGCTGTCTTCACGGAGACAGACTATTTTTCACAGAGGACAGAGGACTGATAGAGAGCATAACATTTTGATGTCACAGTGAAGTTGACCTTTGACCTTTTGGATATAAAATATCATCAGCTCATCATTTTATCCTGTTAGATATTTGTGTGTAATTCTGACATAATTTGTTATGAATTACTGAGTTATGGGCAAGAATGTATTTTGTGAGGTCACTGTGACCTTTGACCCGCAAAACGCTTAACACTTCCTTATCCTTGAGTCAAGGTGAACATTTGTGCCAGATTTAATTAAATGCGTAAAATGCGTACGTAAGAATGGGAAAAGTGTGAAGTCACAGTGACCCTGAACTTTAACCTTTGACCCCCAAAATCTAATCAGTTCATGCTTGAAAGGACATGGAAATTCCATCAAAGCGATCGGGAGACATCATGCTGACGAAAACTGACAGATTTGACTTTTGACCACCAAAGTCTAACTGGGTCATTCTGGAATCCAAGTGGATATTTTTTTTACCAAGTTTTAAGAAAATCCCTCTATATGTTCTGAAGATATCATGTTCACATGAACGTGACGTACAGACATACAGATGGAGGCATAAAACCTCTTTTTATAAATGTTTATATGTTAAGGGTAATAACTGTCTACTTACTTGTCAATCCTCAAACTTGTGACTTATTATTGGGAAAGGTTGAGATCAGTGGACTCACTCCATGGTCTTTATGTAGATTTTGCTTATTCTTTTATCGTCACGCAGATGTTCCTTAACTTATAGCTTACACTATAAATTATTGTGCATGTTATATAAGCATTACTTAATCATAATTAACCATATATTAATGCTGAATAACAATTACTTGACCATAATTGGCCATTTATTAATACTCTTTGTGACCCTCAGTGTAAAGTTGAAACTGACTGTTAAATTAGTAACTAAGAAAATATTTATTATTGCATGAACTAATGTTAAGAGCATCTTTATAAACTACTAATATAGAAATTAATGGCTCAGTTACCATGATCATCATTTGTTAAAGACTACTAAATACTTTACTTAACTTTTAGTAAATGCTTACTACTGCATTAACTCAGGTTTCTTCCAGCCCCCTTTACTGCGAAGTGTTACTGATAAATCTGCATAATCTGGTGCAAAATGCCAAATAATAATAATGTCAACCATGTAGATAAAAAATAATTGTGATTTAAAAACTGCTGCATGCAACTACCGCATGTGCTACAATACAGTGAAGCGGTTTCGTGGTTTTGATTTATATTCTGCAGCGTATCTACAAGACTAATCACAGACGTGCTAACCTGCCAGCTATTCATCACACAGATACTGTTACGCTGTGTCATATGGAGAAGTGCTGCTGGCTGAGCATTCACAACTATAGATTTGCTGATAAGACAATGTGTGCGCTGATGTCCTCTTGCCTTACACTGACCTTGAAAATCATGCCAAGTCCTATCTGGATTTTGCTGAATATGAGGAAGTGTAGACTAACATGGAACTGGGATGTAATGTGAGTATACCTCCAGTTTAAACGCTACAATTATCAAAACCTCTTCTGATTTCTTTTTTGTGGGATAAACTTACTGTTACACAGACCTCAAGGACATTTTGGTCAAATTTACAACTTCCTCTGCCTTTCACTTGAATATTTACTCTAACAATCTACGGGATGAAATGTCCTTTGTACAAATGAGCCATCACATTTTTCTTCAAATTGCACTGGATGAAAGATAATGATTATACCTCCTTTCCGTTCTTCTCATCAAGGTTAACTGACATAGTAGTTGCTGAGTTGTGTTAATTGCACTTTGACACGTCCACAAGCAGACAGACAACTTGTGTAAAGGCTGCCTCACCACACAGTGCCTAATAATACTGTAACAATATGCACAAATACTGCAATCCAGTTCTCATCCCAGGTCGTCAAATATCAAAGTATTTGTCGCACCCGTCTGCATTTCATACTGATACACAACGTATCCTTTAGCGTCTGTATGAGACGCTGGGTTTAGGCACCAAAATTACACAGTTAGGTTTAGGAAAACATCGTGGTTTAGGTTAAAATAAGTATGTTACTCCTGTGAGCATTTTCAAGTTGAAAAGATGTTTAAGAAACGACAATGATCACTGGTGAAAAGATGTTCTGAATAGGTTCAAAAGTGAAAGTTTTTTCACTGGCTACTTGAAGACATGACTGGTCATGCACATTTAGACCCTGTTTCACTGGGATTTGCAACAGTGACATTTTTCATCCTCTCTTACTCTTACCACTTGAGATTACACTTTAGACCCTCCATAAAAAAATTACATCCAAATTTCTCAGTTAAAAGCCAGAAAAAAAAGCGACACACAGGACTCAAACCCCACCTGCCTGAATGATAGACCTGTTTAACACATTCATCCATCTTTCCTGTTTATTTTTGGTTCTTTGTCACTCTTTATGCTACGTCCTGGTGCTCTTCAAGTAATTGAAGCTTTACCCAAAACACATAAGTTCTTGTCCATGCGTGTAAGACTACAGCAAGAAGCACAGTTTATTTATTTATTTTACATTGATAGTTTATCCCATTAAGATGTCCTGGAAGCATCTTGTTGGCAGCACACAGCTTATATAGTCTGTATTTATTACATTTTATATGAAACATTAAATGCGCTGAAATTACGTCTTCTTGTAAACCACTTTTCACCTACAAGTTGAATATGACTTTGGAGAAATACCTTCATGCTAATCAGTATTGTCCGTCTTTCAGCTTACAACAAATTATCAAAATGATTTTAGATGTTCATTATTGAAATCAGTTTACGACTAGAAATGAACACTGAAGTCCCGGTTAGTGCTCACTGGAATATTACGTATGCAGTTTGGCAGAAATGTGGTTGCATAGGTAACAGATGTTTCTGTTTCTCACTGTTCACAGAAACTCGTCTGCAGTGTAGCTAGTTCATACACTTCACTGATAAACCACAGAATTATCAGCCTCTGTGACCAAAGAAAGTTTTTACCATGGCGACAATGATGTCTTTATTCACACGCTCTCTCTGACGCTCTTCCTGCGCTCTCACTCTCTCTCTCTCTCATACTGATACGAGCTAATCAGCTGATGGTTGTTGTGCCCCCTCCAGGGCTTGGTGCTCTATGCACAGCATGTGATACGTGTAAATGTAATGGCGGCTCTGTACATACGTCACGTGATGCACGTAATATGATGTAACTTAAAGCTTTAAATAACGCTCACTTTTGGTTTCACGCGGATCAAGAACCTCAGCACCCTGGGTGAAAGTTTTGTATGTGTTTAACCCATTCAATCACTCTCCTCACCTATACACCGACTTTCTTACTACGTCACCTGACTCGGATGGGTTCACACTGACGTTACTGAAAAGACGCTAAAGGGTGCCTTGTGTATCTGTATGAGCAGCCAAGGGGCGTGACAAAATATTGGTATTTGATGATCTGGAATGAGAACAGGCTGCAAATGCTGCCATGTTTGGAGTACAAAACAGTGAGAAAGATAAACTGATATCACCCAGTGCATCTGACTACTGGATATGTTTGGTTTGTCCATGTGTTTTTCATGCCCTTGATATAAATAGATGCTTCAGTTTCTCTATCAGTGCATGCCATTTTTCTCATTCTGCCAGGTGCCATTGCTTTTGTTTAGTGAAGGTGTGCTTCCATACTTGTTTGCAGCTGATGTTTTCTGGGCAGCCTCTGCCGCCGCGTCCATGATCTGTTTCTCCTCCTGCTCAGTTTCACGGTGGTAAAAATAGTTAAAGTTGGAGACGATGACAGGGACGGGCAAGGCGATGGTCAGGACACCAGCAATGGCACAGAGGGTGCCGACCATTTTGCCTCCCATTGTGATGGGGCACATGTCTCCGTATCCCACCGTGGTCATTGTCACCACGGCCCACCAGAAGCCATCAGGGATGCTAACAAACTGTGTCTGGGGCTCATCCACTTCTGCAAAGTAGATGGCACTTGAGAATAGGATGACTCCTATAAAAAGGAAGAAGATGAGCAGCCCAAGTTCCCTCATACTGGCCTTCAAGGTCTGCCCCAAGATCTGGAGCCCTTTTGAGTGTCGGGAGAGCTTAAAAATTCTGAAAACTCTCACTAGACGGATGATTCTTAGGATTGCCAGGGACATGTTCTGACTGGAGTTCACATCGTCATCAGGGGTCGTAGCCAGCTCTGTTCCCAGGGTCACAAAGTAGGGAATTATAGAGACTATGTCAATGATATTCATGATGTTATTGAAGAAATCACTTTTGCTGGGGCACACCACAAAACGGACACAGACTTCAAAGCAGAACCAAATGATGCAAATAGTCTCCACAATGAAAAAGGGGTCTGTGACATAAGCCATCAAGTCTTTGGCGGCGGGATGAGGAGCAGAACCGTCTTGGGTCCCGTTCATGAGTTGGGTTATACTCGGGAGAAAGTCATTGTCCTCCCTGAACTCTGGCAGGGTCTCTAGGCAGAAGATGAAGATGGAAATGACGATGACAAACACGGAAACCAGAGCTACAGATTTGGCCGCGCTGGAGCTTTCGGGGTATTCGAACAGGAGCCAGAATTGTCGTTGGAGTTCGTTAGTGGGCAAAAGGACTTCTGGCTCCTTGATAAACCCTTCGTCTTCGCGGAACTGCTCCATCGCTTCATGACCCAGCTCATAGAAAACGATTTCATTTGCGAAAACATCTAAGGGAACGTTGGCTGGTCTGCGGATTCTTCCTCCTGACTGATAATAGTACAGAATACCATCAAAAGACGGGCGGTTTCTGTCAAAAAAGTACTCGTTTCTCATGGGGTCAAAGTAGCTTATCCTCTTCATGGGGTCACCGAGCAGCGTCTCTGGAAACTTATTCAAGGTGCTGAGCTGAGTCTCGAACATCAAGCCCGAAATATTGATGACAACTTTCTCATCTTTTTCCTCTATACAGTGCTTTTCGAACAAATCTTCATTCTCGTAGCAATCCTTCGCCATCTTACTGAAGACGCTGTCAGTGGGAGACTCACTGTTGATGAGGAGCTTCAGATTAGAGATCAAACTGCCGCTGCTGGAGTTCGCTTTGGTGGTCAGAGTCGGAGGAGTGGACGGCGACAACCCTTCGTGACCAGACTGGTGACTGCGTCGTCGTCTGTGTGGCGACTGTTGGGGAGAAGTCAAACGGTGGGGCAAAAGATTCTGATCAGGCGCCTCTGAGGTGGGCGAGGTCGGATACCCGGAATCATTCGGGTCCCCGAGGTTGATACCGACATCATCCATGTTCTCAAAATTAACAAGCGGCACCTCCATCCCCCGCGCTGTCGCTAGCCACTGCTCCGTCTATCAGCCCGGTTGGAGTGCAGGTGACAGAGGGGACACCGCGACCAGTGCCACGCTGAAGATCCTGGCAGGGCTTCCCTCCTCCTGACTATCATTCAGGCAGCTGGACGCAACTTTTGGGTTCAGTCCTCTGGGTAATCTGTAAAAGGGGGGGGGGGGGCAAAAAAAAGCAAAGTTGTGTTATATTCTGTTAAATGGTGCAATACAGTTTTGTTGGTAAAGAGGTTTTTCTGTCAGCTCCTGTTTACATCAGCAGAGACCCTGCCATCTGATACTGTGCTTGTACAGTTAATTTTTTTTCTCCCCAAACCACTCCAGTGACCTAAAGGAAAACACAAACTGTGCAAGTTTGGCTGTGAAAGTGCTTACGATGGGTATGGATAGTGCTATTGCTGATCATGTGCTACAAGAGTGGACATGTTTGATTTCCTCATGGAAAAACATCTGAGCCTTCACTTCTGACTGAAAAATCATCAAGAAACGTTTATTCCTCTAAATATTTAAATGTAGAATCAGTAGAATTTGTCAGAGCCGTTCACAAACACAGCAGAAAAATAGTAGATTGTTGAGTCTCTATCCCAGGATGTTAAATACAGACGTTTTGGGTTGGTAAACCATCCCAAACTCAGCAGGGTAATAAGAAAATGAGGAAATACAAGCAGAGGGCAGAGACTCTGCAGACACACACAGCATCAAACGCTTCTACTGGGTCTTAAATGATGATTTAATAGGATTATGTTACACAATGTAGAAATGAGAATGGGGAGATAACTGAAAATTTCAAGGCAACTTACATCAATAGATTTTTGAGTCTTGAGCCCAACATAAACTCTTTTCACCTCATTTTACCAATAATCATGTTTCATGCTGAGATAATTTACTTTTCTTCTTAAGATAAACTTGAATCTTTGATTTTCAGAAACAATGAATGAAACAATTACTTACTGAAAGGGAATAATGGTTAGTAATTTAATGTTTTCAATTTCAACCAATTAATTTTCTAGCACTCAAATAATGTCAGGTTTTGAAATACAATTTTAATGGGTTTCTAAAACTGAAAGATTCAAGTTGATTTAAAGAAGAAAAGCAAATAAATGCAAACCTTTGTTCAGTTTATTTAAAAAAAAATCTACTGAAGGCAGTTGCATGAAATTGTTTCTGAAACATTTTCTTTCCATTTTTCTTTAGTAAAATGTTCCATATTATGCCCTTAAATGTCAAATTTTAACTTCTGTCTTGGTTAATCCACCCCAAACCCTGTTTGATACAGTCTACACTAACTCTTACATTTTCAAAAGGTTTACCTACTAATTTTGTTTTTTGAGATACTTTACTTTTTTCTGTAGATAAACCTGAATTTTGCATTTCAAAAATTGTAAACTCACTGACATGAAAGTCAATAGTTATTAATAATGTAATATTTACAGTTGCAACCATTTACTAAATTGTTTCTTTAGGAAAATGTTGCATATCCTGCCTTTAAATGTTAAATGTCAGTTTTTAACTACTGTCTTGGTTACTTCATCCCAAACCCTGTTCGGGGTAGTGTACCAGCATCATGTTTACTTTATCTCTAAAGTAGCTGTTTATCATTGCATTTGTCTGGTTCGGACAGGTAACCAAATCCTGACACACTCTTTTAAGCTGCAACCTCAGTGTCCACTTGACACCGCGGGCCCTGCGTACTCGGCGAGAGACTTTTATTTCCACTTGCATCGTAGCAGATAACGTAACAGTCCAGGACGTAAGGACTGAATTGTCTTATGTAAGGACATCATGATCAGGCTTATGCAAAAAATAAATGTATTGATTGTGCTGTGTCAGCAAAGAGGGGTTACAGAGTCCAAGAGGAAGGACAGTTGAAGATGCAAAGGACAGAAAAGTGCTACATCAGTGCATCTTAAACCCTTTTAGTTGTTTCTAAAAGCAACTTTTTGTTGCTAAATTGCTAAAAATCTTCCCACTGAACAAGCTTAACCCTTTTCTCTCATTAAAAGACACAATAAATTAATTAATACTGCAACATGAAAACCCCCACAAACACATGCAAATATATGTCTAATTAAGTGCGAAGTTTAAATCCAGCTGTGTGCAGATGCCTGCACCACTCACCCGTGTCCCCGTCCTGTCTGCAGAAGTTGCTGTGCCCTCTCTACCCTGCTTGGCAGCTCTGCCGTGCTCCCCCTTCTTCCTCCCTTCAATCTCTCCCTCATCCAGACTCACAATCAAGAGTGTGTCTAGCTCTATTAAAGCTCCCATTGGGTAATTTAACACCCCATACGAAACCAGAGCTGCCCGAGGTACCCACACGCACTCGCAAACTCACACACAAACACAAGCAAACACATGCAAGGCAAACTCACTCAGTGTATTTTGAATGTGGGGGTCACCTGTCTTTGTTCTTCTCCTCCTCCTCCGTCAGTCAGTGGGGATAAGTAGCGAGGGCGGTATAGGTATGGCTCCCTGATAGGAAGATTTACCCTGCAAGGAGCCAATCGCCGTTTGATGTGGCGAAGAGGGAGAGTGGGACCCACTCTTTCCCCCCTCTTTCCTGCAGAGTAAGCATCCACATGCAGGATCATCCAATCCACCCTCACCTTGGGGATTAGGCTCTATTCTTCCCCTGTTACTGTACTTGTCATAGCTCTCAATACCTGCAGCAGCCCGGGGACTTCAGCTGCCTCTTGTTTACATCCTCAGTGATACATGCTGACGTGAAGGTTTATTTCATCTGACATTAATCTGTGAAGTTTTATTGACGTTTTAAACTGTCACAAATGTTTCTTAAACATCTCCATCCAACTTTTATTGTTCTTTTATAACAGCCCAGCATCTCTCTGCTAATGCAAATCTGTTTTACTGTTTTATTTGACTTTTTCCTGCATTTTATTATTACTAGTTTATGTGTTAATATCATCATATCCTTTTAGCCTGCATGAATGTGAAGTCAAGGCATTAATGCTCAGTCAGTTTGACATAAATAAACAATAACTGATAATGATGATGATAAAATCCATAAACATGCCAGAACTAGGCAGGACACTATCAATTTTACTGATAAATACTGCTCTGGGCTCACTTTTCCCCGGAGGAGTCGGGTATAAATTTAAGAGGGTTTGTAGGACAGAGAGAGAGCAAAAGCAGCCGTTTTCCAAGAAAATCCTGCAGATGTTTTAGTGTTTTTTCATTCACTTGTCCTTGCCAGCTTCTGCACCTTCACGCCTGCCAGCTATTGAACATTTGTCAGATTAATAAAGTAGCTCTGTAGCTTTGAAATAATGTGGCAAGCCTAATTAAAAAGGTTAAATTCACATTAGAATAAAAGGCTGACCTGTCTTTATTTGGTTCGGCTGAATTCTCTGAAGGAGCGAAAACTTTAATCAAAGTTAATCTTGTACTTTCTCAGAAGGGCGGCCAATTTGGCATCATAGGTTGAATATTGTGTTACCTGATAGAGAACCAGTTTGCCTGAAGTCGGAAATCGTTCCCTCACCTCACTCTCATTCTGCTGCAGCCACACTGTAAAAATAAACAGTTTGTTTTAGCTGTAAAAAGTTAGTTTCTTTTAATACAGTCACAAATGTTTGATAAATTTAAGATATTAAGTTGGACACAACTGACAAACACGACAAACAAATTTGATTTTGATTTTTCTTTCACATTTTCTCAGTTTGTAGAGTCAGTTCTTCATTTCAAACAAAGAACTTACAGCTGCTCCTGTTGTTCCAGAAACATCACAAAGACAACATGTGCTACTGCTCCCAGTGAATTTATTAAACCTCAAGTGTAAAGGGGTAGAGACTGGATTCAGTGCCACACTGTAAACCCAAATAAATTAGTTACTACTCAGAAAACTCAAGGCAATCAGTTGCCACATTTTCTTTAGTTAATAAACTTAAACATTTGAGATTATCAGATCTTAAATATATACTCTATGATTACAGTTAAATTAAAATTATTGATGAAGACAATTCAGATATTTTCAGTTGATGCAGCCAAGAATTTTCATTCACCCCTCTCACTGCAATGAAAAGAAAGAAGTATAGTACAGAACAGTAAATACTCTTCTGATTTGTCAATTACAGCATTATAAATTCTGATATTTCTGTATAACAGACCTTTGCAATGAAAAACAGACTGTTACTATGGATGCATATCTGATTTCCTGAAAATAAATTTTAAAGGAGCAATATGTAGCAATCGCATGTGCAAAAATGTAAGCATATAGTCTGTGGTTGAAGTGAGTTGTTTCCTGTTTTCCCCTCCTCCCCAGACTCAGGGAAGCCTCTGCAGGCTGCAGGAACACCGCAGGAGTGCAGGACGCGCGCAACATCATAATTTGACAATAACGAGCGATGTCACTGTCGAACACTGTAAGTTGATCAGCTGTTTACAACTGTCAGTTGTCCGTTGACGTAAAATTAAGCCTGTTATCGTGAAAACAAAAGCCCACTGCTCTGAAAATACACGATATGGACGTTGAGTTAAGTGGCTGCCTTCTGTCTGCCAGACCCCTTTAACATATTGCTCAATTTAACATTCTACAAGATAATCAATGATTTCATACGACTCATAAACAGACACAGAGAAGTTTCAAAGAGGGACACGAGGGCTGTAGTGTCAGTGTCAGAGAAGCAACTTGTTTCCTTGATCTCTGATAACATATCGTGATCATTTTATGATTTATTACAGTAAATATATTACAGATTTGTCCTTTAACTTGAATATATAAAACTTGTATATTCTGCTGTATATTGAATTAATGAGACATAATTAGATGATTCCACTAAATTCGAGAGTGACTTTTTACAGTGCAGGAGTTGGCTGTGTGCTGGTACCTCTGTAACATTGCGGCGTGAGCAGCACCACTGCAGGCACATGGCTTCAAGGTCACAGAAAAGTGTTTTAAGACTTTACAGCCTTAACGCTTTGCTATACATCATCACACACCGTCACCTCCAGGATTCTCATTATGTGTCCTCACGGGGACATCATGCACATCATGCATCAGTGAATACATGAATGAACCTGAGATATACAGGGATGCAGGGATGTGAATCTGCACACATAAACATCACTCAGCTGACTCAATGCGATCCATATATACGGGGATCTCTCTCTTGTGTGATCCTGCAATGTCCCGGACATGTCATTGAGAGCGCAGTCAGCTGAGGCATGACCTGTCACTTAAACACCTCATAACAGAATTGGCTACAGGGCGGACAGAGACAGGAAGATGGACAGTGAGGCGGCGATCACAGACTGTGTGAGAGGGTAAATAATCGATCCATTCCCCTGCAGAACGATTTGTGTCAGTAAAAGTGGGAAAGGGGAGGTAAATGGCTGAGATGGACTGCAGCTACTGCAGTGTCACTCGTCTCAGGACTCCTGACAGAGGGATAACGTCCCTCCCTCTGTCCTTCTATGCAGCCCTCCATCCATCATCCATCCCTCCCTCCTCCCTCCCTCCCTGCATCCAGCCCTCCCCCCCCAGATGACACTGTCACCTTACCCGTTAACAGACTGTGTTGACAAAGCAATTCCTCCATTGGCATGCTGCTGCGTGAACTATACTGACGCTGCATAGGTATGAACACCTCCTGTACACCTTTACAGAGCTCGACTTTGAGCTATGGACGCCTGACAGGAATAGCAACGTTTGTTCAGGGAAAATAAATTCCAACTTTAACACTGAGGTGAAGGAAGGATCCAGACTGTTCAGTGAAAGTAGCATCACCACACTGTGAAAGTTCTTCAGCACGGGTGAAAGTCCTGCATCCAACATGTACATCTTATATACAGCATGTTTTAGTTTAATTGGCAGCTGAAATGTAGCATAATTGTGCGCTTCATGATGTTTTTTTTTTAACAAACATTTATATCGTTCTCTCTTTTCATTATTTCCCTGCATGCTTACTCTTTCAATAACTTTTGAAATTATAATCTTCTTTTCTTTTTTTCTAGTTTGATTTTGTTACATCTGTCCAGGGACTATGGATGAAAAACAGCCTTGTGTCAAACTGTGGCTTATTTTCAGCAATATTGATTAATGTGCACTGTCTCTGTGAAATAAACCAATAAATAAATAGGTAAATAAACCAATAATATTATCAAGATGTGCTTTAAGTCTTAAAAAGGTATTGGAAATTGTTATTACTAATTCAACTTATTGTAGTTGTTTGAATTGGAGCCCGTTTTTTCTATTCCATATATTATTCAGTGGTTCTGGGGCTGGGCATTGGGCCAGAGGGACTGTGAAAAGTTTTCAGATTCATTCATTTACATTATCATACTGTAAAAAATCTATTTATTTATTGTAAAAAAAGATTCATAGTTCAACAGTTAATATACGAACAATACATCTAACAACACCGAACAATCTATAATTCTTAATAAACATATAAATCTTTGTCCTGCCAGTCAAACACAACCACTGCTGGTTCTCTCTAATCCAAGGGACATACATACAGGTGCCCTCTGTTTTGTAAGGGCTCCTTGTCTGAGGGAAAAAAACCAGACATCTGTTTTAATTAACAAGTATGGGGGTTGGGAGGGAGAGGGGTCACTTTTGCTTTTCTTCTGTAGGGACAGTAGGGAGATGAAATATGAGACGTGAAAGGAGGGATGCCACCAACGGTCCCTGGACAAACTCAAACATGGGACGATGTGTCAGTGTCACCTGTGAAGGCACCTCCAAAGCCACTTTTATGTAAACTCTTAATCTGTAAAGTAGTAACTGTAGTATCTAAAGCTTTCGCTGAAGTGCAGTGGAAGAGCAGTATAAAAAGCATGACGCTGAAATAGAAACAGAGGTAAAAGAAGACGTACGCTCTTCAAGAACCACCATCATGACTGACGTTAAAATGCAGTAGTGCAGGCTTACCCTACTCAGCTATGCACAGTTCAGGCAGGAGGCAGGTTTATTCCTAATAAGAAGATTATTAATTGTTGACTGTTGTCAACCACAGCAACACTGTCGTCACAGAAAGGAAGTGGCTTTCTGCCATCGCAATTTAGATAGTGACTACTCATGTATGACATATGCACACGCTTCCTGCATGCACAATACACACCATTTAATTGATATTTTGACTTTGCATTGACCATATTGCCTTGTTGGTTCTGGTCCATGTATCATCACACCCCTAATATTCTTTTTCTTTTAGCTCTGCTTTTAGTTTCTGTTTATTCTAGAAGAAAATATGCTCTCTTTAGCTGCAAAAGACTCCACTATGTTCACCAGCTAGTTACTGAGTGTGTCTGTCTGTTGTGTGGTGTAGAGTGAGAGAGATTAGAGCTTTTTCTCTGAAAACAGCTGGCTGCTGTGGCCAAACAGAATTACTGCTTCTTGATTGTGTGTCTCTGCTAATCAGTCAAGTTTTTGTTTACATTTATATGAGTCTGTCCAGAATTTAATAAAAGGTATTAAGAGCTGCTGAAAAATATTTTTTGGACTGTGGGTGGCGATGCTGGTGACATGGATGGTGTGTGGCTTAAAACACAAGCCTCAGAATAAATTCATGGCAGTTTACTTGAAGTTTGAGCGTCACGTGTGAATAGCTACTTAACAAAGAATATTTAAAAGTGTATAATTAACTCTTAACAAAGGAAGGAATATCTGAAAAATTAATAAACCAAACAATCAACATAAAACATTATATTAGGCTAAACGATTTGAACATATTTGTTATGGAAGTAATCAAAAAGTAATGGAGAATAATCACATTACATTACTTTATGATACTCATACCCACAGGTAGTTAGTAACTGTATTGGAGTACATTTTTAAAGTAACCCTCCTAAACCTTGGTGAACGTACGACACGTCTCTTCGTTGTCAGGTTCTGTAAGAGAACAGCTGGACTTCACAAACTTCCTGAATACAAGACGTCACCTCAAATTTACAGTCAATCAATCATGATTACTCTGCTCTGATTGGTCCAATCTGAGAGCAGATTAATTCTCGATCATTCAGGTCACAGCCACCTGAGTGATTAATGTGTTTGTGTCTATATTATTACTGTTTCCGCTTCTTGAAGCTTCTGATTGAACTGTTGATCTCTTACATTAAATCAGCTGGGAGCTGAATATCAGTGGTGCAGGACAGTATGCAGATCTTTTGTCCGACTTCTGTGTTCAGTTTGGTTTAGGATGTACTGTACGTGCTCTCTTTTTTTGTCCTTGGAAATGACAAAGTAACAAAATCTGTGGGCTACCCATCTTGCGCACAATGATCTCAGTAATTCTACCCGAAAAGCCCATAGGCTGTGCTCATCCATTAAGGGTGACAGGATTTCAAAGTGCATGTCAGGTAGGTCGGATTAGATATTCCAGCCTGGTAATCTTATATCTGTTGCCAAGGCAGCTGGTTATTCCAGTCTAGTAATCCTATATATTGTGGCAGAGGTTCTCCTCTTTGCAAATAACATACAAGGAGGGGTCAGGAGCATACAAGGGCATCACAGAAAGAGTATATAACACCCACATACAGCTCATAACACAGTGTGAGGTGAAGTCAAGTGGCATCTTCATCCAAAACCTCAGAGGGCCACAAGTTCATGTGGATTAAGCTCCTGTTTCCAGGGGCAGTTAGGTGGGTTCATCTGATATGCAGATGGCGTCATAAGAGGTTTTAAAGAAAAATGTAGGATATTCTTTTGATATTTGTTTTATACAAATAAGTAGTTTTGAAATATATGATCATTTGTATTTAATTCTTCTGAATATTATATTCCGTTTCTGCCATGTTCTGCCCATAAATCCCTGTAAATCTGAACCTTTAAATCAGACAAATTAAGACTATAAAATACACAAAAACACTGACACCCAGTTTCTGCAGCAGCGATTTAAATTCAAATTTTGCAATTTTAGATTTATCTACAGAAGGGGAGACCTTTGTTGCATGCCATCCTTCCTCTCTGTCACCTCATTTGCTGTCCTCTCTTCATTATCACTATCAAACAAAGGCAATAATGCCTGAAAAGAGAAATACTCAAAGTCATGTGACTGTAACTGAAACCTGCTTTGTACTTAACGCTCTGAGTTTTACAAGTCCTTTAATGGTGTGTAACCCACTGGTGTAGTGGTACCTGGAGACTGGATATTTTCATAATTTATGCCCAAATTATTTTTATGTTGGCCTGTTCAGCAGGTCAGGACCAACAGGACAGGACCTGTCACTCGTGTCCTAAAGGGGCAGGACAGCGGCTAAACCCATGTGACAAAGGAAATGATTCTAAAGTGTGCCATCTCTTTTTTAAACTGTCTCTGACCTCCTCATGCCTAAATATAACCAACCCAATCAGCGAAGTCAAAAAGTTCTAGCCAATCAGAGACAGAGTAGGACGGGTCATGCTTTCACCATCCTAGGAAAAAAAAAAAAAATGGCTTGCAGCACACTACTGAATGATGCACATCAGTGGGCAAACTCAATGCTGACTGAAAAATAAGCGAGTATGCTCCATATACCTGCGTTTACCCTGCACTACACCACTAGTGTTACCTAACACAACACACACAGTACACTGTAAATGCGTCAATACAATGACATGAGTGCAAATAACCTTATTTCAACATAACTGGTAGCATATTACACGTCTCTCCAGACATCTTTATAAGACATACAGCAATACTAAACCTGCTTCTTCTTAAAGACAAACATTTTCCCAAAAAATAATCCCTCTCAGTCATCATTCCTGACCCAGCAGAAGTATGCAGTGGTGCCTGTGCTGTGCTTGGGACGCTCTGCCAACCCAAAATGTTGGAATTTGACATCCTGGGAATAAGACTCAAAAATCAGCTATCTTTCTGGTTTACGAACAGCAACTGACAAATCCTACTTAGTCTATCTCTAATTGAAAAATGCAGAATCTGTGAATATGCAAATATTTCCCGTTTCATAAATTTATATGCTGGACACAAATTATACGTCTCCACTGAAAAGTCCTTCAGTCTGTCTGCAGTCCTCCAGTGTCAAACTCTGCACAGCGAAGGTCAAAGGTCAGCCAGGAGTATTAACAACAAAACAAAACAAGTTTGAGTGGAGCAGAACTTTAAATAAGCTCTTCTGTCAGTAAAGTTTTGATGGGATAATAGTTTTATATAATAATTAATATTTTTTTCTGTCCTCTGTTGGTTCATTGTTTGGACGGAGGATTTGTGGTTGATAGAGACTCTGAACGCCTGTTACTCCACTAAGGAGATTATGCAACACAGCAGATCAGCCGGAGAATCACCCTCATAGATGAACAGTGTGGACTAAATACTACAGACTTAATTGAAATGTCTGGATTGTTTCCAGCCACACTAATCAAAAGACAAGTGCTAATCTTGGATGACTCCTTGGACCCGACATGGTGGAGGGGAGGAGGAGGAGGAGGCGAACGCTCACAACAAACCAATCACACTGCAGCCACAACATTTAACACTCAATCCTCAGTGGTTTAAACACGCTGATTAAATTACACTTTCTTCTGCAAACATCCCTCCTCTGCTGCTAGAGCACAAAAACATCCTTTAGCATCAGCCGATGGAGGCTATGAATTCATAACACGCTCTAAATTCCTTCAAAGCACTATCACACGCAGCAAGAAGAACAATTTTCCTTCCAGCAACCATGCAGGGAGGATGAATGCCACACACCACCCACTATTTTGACATCCACATTGCTCACCGTTGGACAGGGAGGTTCCATGGCTGCAGGCGCTCCGAGCTCATCCAAAGCCTCCTGAGTTACACTGAGCCTCCTCCTCATGTTCCCATATGGCCTGTTGTAGTGAACAAAACATGATGATGGTGAGAAATTATCAGTGAGATTCATCAGATTCAGTCTTAGCTGCAATTTTTTTAACATTCAACTGTGATGATCAGACAATAAAAAGGCTTAAACTGTGAAATTTTATGAACAACAAAGGATTTCAGCCCTGTAATTCTGAAGGTTTTGCCAATACTATGATTACTGATAATAAAAAATGCATTAATAAATTGAATCTATCACACTGACTACAAAAATCAACACAGCGACATTTTATTTATTAGTTTTACAGCTTACATTTAACAACATCTATTAAAACTGCCCAACATTTAAGGTGTCTTTGTTATTTTTTCTTATTTAAATATGAATACTGTGTCTTAGTTTTAAAATGAGAAGCATTAAATTAAATTTACCTTGTTATCCAGCGGTGAAAAGAAGCTCGTCTAGACTCACACACGCATCCTCTTAGATTAAGTATCCAGCAGCAGAGTCTTAAGGAGCAGTTGTAAATCTCTGAGGTTTTGACAGAAGGCAGGGTAGTTACAGTTAAATACTCCATAATCAAGACAGATGTTTTAAACAACAGCTCGTTTTCAATCGATCCAATCAGTCTGGATAACACGCAAATAAACAAATCCTCACGGTGCTCACTAGTCACGTACTTTTATTTCAGGAAACACACGATCCCCTTCTTGTTCTTAGGCTGGGTTGCACCAACAAGGATTATTTTTCAATAATTCATATTTTCAACCTGATTAAATCATAATTTAACTTTAAATTATGTTGCACTAAACTTACACTTGAGGAGGTTTGACTTTTAGAATAGCAACAAATTTTTCTCAATGGAGAAATTAGAGGTTTTCTGCCGAGCCATCATGAGTAAGCTAACTAGGCTAACTAACTCTTTAGCTAGCTAGCAAACAAGGTTAACATTTTGTTAACTTTTAACTATTTAGCAATTAATATAACGTTATTATCTTCTTTTTTGCTACATAGCACAGTGTATTGTTCATTAACTTTTTAACTTGCCTGCAAACAATATTAGACATTTCTATTTTCTTTTTAGTGAGATACCAAACAATGTAATGTAGCCTGCAAACAATCTAGAGTCTTTATTTTCTTTTAAGCTAAATAGTAAAGACTAGAATGGTTTAACTTTCTGCAAACAATTGAACATTTTTATGTTTTCTCAGCTAGAGAGCAAATAATGCAATGTTTTACTATCTTTTAAACTAGCCAGTTAGCTTAACAGTAAACAGTGCAACATTTTGTTAACTTCTTAACTAGGCAACAAACATTTTTATTTTTTTTCCCGTTAGTTTGCAAACACTGCAACATTGTGTTTAATCTTTAAATTAATCTTTGTTGGTGCAAGTTATTCTTAGTGTCTGCAAAATCTACAAGACCTTCACATAAAGGGCAGTAGATGTCACTTTACAAGCCAGAAACTTAAGTGAAGTCCTGTTGGTGCAGCATGGGGCTCATTTTTCTCATTGCTAGTAAAGTCCTGAACCTGTCTGTCTGCCTGCCAGGTGCTCTTGCTTGGCTCTCGATCATATTTCACACTCGTGCGTAGGATTCACTGGTCACACGCCAGTTTTCTGTGTGTGCTCACCTCTCTGCCCTCTCTCTTGTCCATTTAGTCTTTGTTGAAAGTCAGCAGGGGTTGAAAACAACAACAACAACAGCAGCAGCAGCAATGACAATGACATGTTTTGGGGTTGTGCCATTCCAAAGATTCAGCTTCACTTTATTTTACTTACTTGAGACTTTTATCTGATTTTGTGGCACAAAGTTTGTCTACTGTGACTTTAAAGAATTCTAGCAGTGTGGTCAGGCCACTACTCTGATAGCAGACAACACTAGTTATTATAGTTAACTTAAACCAGGTGAGAAAAAAACATTTTAGTTACCTAATATAAAAATTAAAGTCTAGATTTGAAAAAAAAAGACAAAATAACAATATCTTGTACTTACAAAAGTAGTAAAAACAAACAAAAAAAAAAGTAGTCTTCGTCAAGTTGGTCAAGCATGAGTGACTTTACCAATGTGTTGTCTTTAACTAGTTAACGTATCCAGTGAAACAGGTCAGCATCTACATGTTGGATTATGAAATGTAATATTTTTGGTGATAGTCTGACTTTTCATCTAGTGCCACCATCAGGTCACAATGTCCACAATTTGTCCAAACAGTATCTGCTAAACTCATTCAGCTTCAGCTGTTCAATGTGTTGACTGCTAACAAGCAAAAATTAGCATGCTAACATGCTGAACTAAGATAGCGAACATGGTAAACATCACACCTGCTACATATCAGCATGTTAGCATTGTCATTTTGAGAATGATAGCATGGTTTAGCATCAGGGCTGCCCCTTAATTGTCGTCTAAAATGGTGAGAAGAGTCTTAGTCCATCATATTTTCATTTATCCGTTTACTACAGAAAAAAAAAAATCCCACCTAAAACTCCATTCAGAAGCTGCACCTTGTCATTAGGTCCGGGATGAAAGTATCAGGGGATTATTCCAACACAGACCTTTTCTCTTGTAACCCTGAAGTCACTGCTGCTAACTGTGCTGTAGCTGCTACTAGCAGGTTAGCAGTCCTATTAAACTGGGACACAGTCTCCGAGACCAATGGAAGCAGTACTGAGTTGATTTACAGCAGCTCCAACCAGGTCATGCCCCAAAATATATATGTAAATCATTTAATTACTATCATAAACATGCATCAACTATAGTCAACTAATGGCTTGAATTAATGACTTCTAATCGACCAGGAAAATCTTTAGTCGGGCAGCAGTAGTTAGCATTTAGCTCAAAACGTTGCTGTAAGTTGTAGCACACCTAACAGAACCTCTAACATCACTGTAGACTTTGTTTTTATTCTGGTAAACGACCTTTGTACTGTTTACGTGTGATGGCCAGTTGTACTCTAAGGCACAGCTGCATTATTTTTTAAGGGTAACGGGGACATACCCTCTGACTTAAATTAAATCTGCAAACAATTTCAGTGCTTCATTGCAGGACTATTGTTGCTACAGTCCAGGAGTAACTGGTTCTGTTAACTGGTATTTGTGTTTGAGAGACTCTGACAGGTCAATATTCAATTACCATTTAACAACAAACATGGTAAGCTATTAAATTGTTTAATTTTGAAAAAATATAATTAACGTTCAGCATCTATCTCCCACATATTGCAGTCCCTTGAAATATTAGACCAATTTATGCCTTATCAGCAGAGTGCAGCACTGAAACCCACACAATTCCCATCATGCACTTTCCTCGCTGCTAATATACTCTCCTTGAACAGCATTTCTTCTTGGCTTATAAAATATTTCTGCACCAAACCCTTGTGTTCAATCCTCCTGAGGTTTCTGGTTGCCTTGTGTAGCCTCCATGTATTGGCATGTGCAGGAACTAGATACCCCAGCATGCGTGTCTCAGAGGTGCTGAAAAGCCCCGGTCGCTGCCATGTTACTGGGGACAGACGGACAGGTATTCAACTCTCAACACCGGGTATCTTCTTATCCAGTGGAACATTGTCGGCCGTTGTTGCAGACACATGGGTTACCGCTTCTGGAAAATAGAGCAGCTATAAATCTTTAAGACTGCAGAAGTGATGGCACTGGTTTTCACACACTTTAGTAGGCGTCTTATAAAAACAAATGGGTTAATGGTAGTTTATTGATTAGCAGGGGTTTTCTCACTGTGTTTACAGCTGCCTGTGTTTCTGCTTAAATCACTGAACAATACTCTGCTGTGCATGAAAAGTTTGTAGAAGTACTTCTAACACAGGCCTACATGATATAGCTTAATTTCGTCCATTGTATTGAGGCTTTGTTCACCACCATGAGCTTTTTCCTGCATCACTCTCTTTGATCAAACATGAATAATAAATGAAGGCAAGCTGCTAAACCTCCCTCACTTACTCTCCTCCCTGTTGCTTGCACCTGACATGAACGCTCCACCCAGGAACCCCATTATGTCAGCTGCAGCCTGCTCCAGTTTCTTACATGATAATACACACAGACCTTTTTTTTTTTAAATTCTATTTTATTTTAGGCTCAGGCAGCACAGAAAATAAAGTGAACTGCCTCACAGTTAAAGGTGCACTAATCAGTTTTTTTGAATTGACAGTGGGATCAAATGATAATATCAAAGGAGTCTGTCGCAGTGACAAACCTGTAAAGAATAATGTTTTAGCCTCTATCAGCTCATTGTTTTTGTTTTATGGCCCACAGCTTTATTGTTCTGGTTTAACTCTCAAGGAGAACAGGCATCTCAGAAGCTCTACAGACCCACTGCACACTATTAGTCCCTCACCACGCAGCTGACAGACACTTTTAGCAACTAGTTGGTGAACATCATGCATATTTAGCAGCTAATGTTATAGATATTGCCTTCAGGAGACCAAAAACAGAGCTAAAAGGAGAGGCACTGGGATTGGGCCAAAGTCAAAGCGCTATGAACTGTGGGTAGTTCCCTCAGGCCAAGTCTGCAGAGATGTGGAAATATGAAAAGTGCGCATAAAGGACTCAAAAAGTCAGTGAGAGAGCCCTCGTGGACGATTTCATGGTGGGACAGTCCTAAGTCAGACTTTGAGGTGTGTCTCCAGTAAGTCTGTGAGGGTGGACTTTAGTGTTGATGCGTGTAGCAGCCATTTTGAATTTTGTGGTCCGTGCCAGGGAGGTTGTTTCGACTTTCTGAGTCGGGAATCTGACTTCACGGGGCGCACCAGTTGAAAGTTTCAACTGGGAACTTTCTGACATCCTAGTTCAGAGCTCATCAGATCTATACTACTTCTTTGAAAGAAAATATCTAAGTGAACACACCCAAAATGCAGATATGTACTCACTCATTGTACAGGAAAACTGTGGACAATCACAGGCGGTTTGCAAATAATCGTTTGGATGTTTACTGCTCACCTTTCAAATGAGTTCAGAACTTGCTGGTTTTATTTTCGCATATATCATCTGCTTGTGTTTCTTGCTTTGTTTGACTTTTTAATTCTTTCAGGCATGTGACTTTCTAGGGCAACTGATGCAGGATTCCCT
The DNA here is from genome assembly GCF_056507025.1 of Lutjanus erythropterus. Lineage (NCBI taxonomy): Eukaryota > Metazoa > Chordata > Actinopteri > Lutjaniformes > Lutjanidae > Lutjanus > Lutjanus erythropterus. Next base: position 35,957,136 of record NC_139318.1, on the reverse strand, counting down.
CTAAACCCGCAATAAATTACATAGACTCATCCATAAACACACACATGTATGTAGTCTTCTGTCTTTGTGGTGGGTTTGGGTGCAGGAACACAGGCAGCGTCATCTGCACAGTGATGACGATGCTTTGTTTGAGGCAAGACGCCCTCTCTTCATCAAGAGATCATCGCATACATAATGAATAAGCTCTGTGAGCGTAGTGGGACACATTCACCACACACACACACACACACACACACCGACGCTGCCTTCCTTCTGCTGCTGAGCCGATTCTCTGTTTGTCACTCCACACTGGACTGCTTGTTAAGCACATTTGACTGTCCCTCTTTTAATCAAGATTTAATTTTCTCCGAATGATTCCTCTCTGTTCTAATCATTCAGATGTATCTGCCGTGATAAAAGAACCGACGTTTTCTATAAGGGAACATGCATTAGTGGAATGATAAGCAGAACAAAGTGACAGTATTTGCAGCACGGCCGACATACATGAGCTGTAGGAGAAGATGGAGGTTGAAAAGCAGCTGTAGGTCTAAACAAAATGCAGTGCAGTGGAGACATTACAGATTTCCTGCTCCTGCTCTGTGCACAATCTCAGAGTTGGAAGTGGGATGTAAAAGGGGAGAGGCCCTGGGACTGAGATGTTGATAAAATATTAACTCCAACAGGATATTTAAAGCCTCTGACATTCTTTCCCTGGTCGACATGTTGGAAACGGCCTCTACCAGATGTAGCCGGCAGTGAGGATGCAGCTTCCACCTTAAGTCAAGTGATCAAGAGAAAATGACCCTGATCAAAGATTTACTGGACTGATTTTGACTAATTTGAATACACATTTGGGCGACAGGAAGCTGAATGTCTGTACACTTTAAAGTTAAAATAGTTTTAATCTCTTATAGCTACATGTTTCTTTTGGCCATAACTTTAATGTTGGTCATTTTAAATAAAACGGAGAGCTGACAACCTGACAAAGTGTTTTCTTTAATGCTTTTAGGAGCTTTCACTTCTCTTCTCAGCTTTCTCAACATCCACTGAACGGCCTCTATTTATGAATGTTTTATGTTCATGGTGTGTGGGGGTTTTATACCATTTTTAGGTGCTGCATTCCAGGCTGGGGCTCAATTCAAATACAAACATTTAAGTCACTGTGACTATGCTGGCATTTAAATGGAAAATCAAGCAAAAAATTATCCTGAAATTCATTTAAATTAAAATAAGAATGTTGGTCCCAATTTCTCATCGAGCGTCTTGTATAAACACACCCTATATAAATTGTAGAGTAACTAATGGCTTTATCATGGGCTAATAAATAATTTACAAATGCTTTATAGGTCATTTATAAGCCATCGAGCCACTTATGCATGACAGATGCTTGTCCATTTGACACTTTCTAATAAACCATCATGTTACAGAAAGATTGATACCGTCCTCATGTCTGTCCACTATGAAGCTGGAGCCACTGGCCAGTTAGCATCTTAGCATGAAGACAGGAAAAAGGGGGAAACAGCTAACCCGGCTCTGTCCAAATGTGACAGAAATTTGCTTATCACCACCATCACCATCACTTGTGGTTTTACTGAAGGCTGTGTGCCGTAGTCTGGCACATCTTGCCAGCAAACAGCAGGGACTCCATAGCTGTTTCCAGTCTTTATGCTCAGCTAAACTTCTTGGCTGTGGCTTCAGACTGAACAGATATGAGAGCTCCATTGATCTTTTCAACTAACTCTTGGCAAGAAAACGAATAAGAATATTTTCCAAAAATGTCCACATAGTCCTTTAATAAGTTAACAGATGACTCCAGGTGGGCCCATTCTTCAACATCCACCTGATCAAGTAAAGAACTATCTGAAAGAATCACTCAAGTAATGCTGGAGGAGGCTAAACACCAGCCTGAAAAACAATATCATACTTATAGATGATAACTAATTAAATATTAACTAAATAACTAATAATTTCCCTGTAAACTAAACAGAACTGTAAATTCAGACTAGTCGTCTAGTCTTAAAGTAAGAAAACTCTGAGAAAACAGTCCAAAATAAGCATTTTTCCAGACAGAGCAGAATCACAGCATCTACAGGTTTGGGTGATAAACAATGTTGTATTTGTTTTCAGTGTGGCTAATGTTAGCAGTGCTAGCACCAGCAGCCTGCTCTCCTTGCAGGTTAACATCGAAATGCCAGCGCTGTCATCAGTCCCCCCAGAAGGTTGCAACAACTGATGCAGAATCTACCAATCCCTGTGAATTGTGCACAACCTTGCATATTTGTCCAATTGCCTTTGATTTTTAATCAATTATACAAAAAATGTATTTCTTCAATGCTTTACTTTGCTGTCAGACGGCCTTTTCTGATGGGCAACCAACGATATATAAGCCAAATATTACTCTCTACAATGAACAATGGGAGTTACTGGTCTACCACTGCCTCAATCTTTTAGTTTGTTATTGTGTGACTTTGGTAAATCTGAACTAACTTTTTAAAACACTCAAGTTACACAATAATACAAACAAACTAACAGATTGAGGCAGTGGTAGACTTGCAATTCCTGTGTCACGTGAGGTAAAATTACTGACTTCACCAATGGAGTGTGATTGAATGAGAGAGAATAGTATTAACGGCCTATATTTGTTTGCAAAAAGAAAAGCTGTGAAATCAGGCATTTTAGGCCACAACAATCCAAAAAAGCCTGCAAAACCCCGGAGGGACTGCATTGCTCTGGTTGAGTGGTTAGATGGCAGTTTATTCTAACAAAGCCAACATACAACCTTATTTCCATTTTCTCCATCAAAACACAGCCAAACCATGCTGGTTTTTACAAGATGTCACCTTTGTCACACTTTCCGCCTTGCTGGTTTACGTACAGGCATCAGCACAGGGAGGGAGAGCTGCAGGTCTGGGTAGTGGTTAGATGGTGTGTAACACCTTAGAGGAACAGTTGACTGGCATTGTACAGTAATAAAGTATTAATAATTAATGAAACCGACTAGTATTTCTGGTGCTGATGGCAAGGGTAGCAACATTTAATCAGCTAGTAGTGTTAGCATAGCTCACAGGGTGGATATTATTGTTGTTGTCCTTTCATTCATAAATCTCTCCACACTAACTCTCTATCCTTGCGGCACAAACAGCTCAAGGCTCCTTAACATGAACTCTCTTCGTTTGCACTCCATATGTTGTCGCCTCAGATAACACAATTACCAAACCGGCTTCCATTACTCAGATTAAACCCACTTCTACCACACGCAGCGCCACCAGTACTGATCAATCCCTCCACAGCTCAGGTCAGAGGGCCACTACTGTACAAACTGACACCTGGTAGTGAGGCTCATCCAGTCCTGCAGCCGGATAATCACTGGTTTCTCTGTGACCTCTCCCCACTTTGTTTATTCAGCCACCTTGTCTGTGTGTCAAAGAGGATTTTCTCCAGTTTTCATACTGGTCGGCTCTTTCATACGACTCCGTGTCTCCTGGTTTTATGAGCTCCGGAGCATCTGTCCCTCTGTTGTGCTGCGTGTGTGCTCTGACAGGTTCACCATTGTCCCCTGTGAGATGGGATGCATGGTTGGCTGACCTTAACCCGGCCCATTTGTCACCCACAGAGGGGTGGAGGAGGGTGTGTGCGCGTGTGTGTGTGTGTGTGTGTGTGTGTGTGTATTCTCATACCGACTCAATGTGGCCATCACACAATATGAGTGTATTGATCCTCCATATGACTGTGGAGGCAGCAGGCCTGGACATGTGTCCTATTGTGTGTGGAAACCCAACACTGCTGTTACTTATCAAGGTAATTAAATACTGAGTATTTCCATTCAGTGTTACCTTTCTTTAACTGTATACATTTCGGTCTAACATTTTGTACTTTTCAGATTAAAGAGATATTTTAGATTATTTGAAGTGGAGATGCATCAGATATTTATCGATAGTCAGTGTATTACCTACAGTAGATGCCAATAGATGCCAGTTGGCACACCCCTCAGTCGGGAGAAGCAGAGAGGAGCACCAGCACGGAAACTAAATAATGAACTGCTGTGGACAGGGTCAGCAACAAAAGGTAATTTAGCCACTTAGAAAAGGTCCACCTAAAGAAAAAAATCAATGTCAGTTTAAGTGTATGGTATATTTGGAATTTTTTTCACTGCTTTACTTTGCCATCAGACAGCCTCTACTGACAGGCGACCACCGTTATATAAGCCAAATATTACTCTCTACAAAGACACCAAACTCCACTGGCAAAAACAGTAATTTTACCTCACAGAACAAGGGAGTTGCTAGTCATCCACTGCCTTGGTCAGTTAGGTTGTTTGTGTTATTGTATGACTTTAGTGAATAACATGAACAAACTAACAGATCGAGGCAGTGATAAACCAGCAACTCCCGTGTTCTGAGGTAAAATTACTGACCTCACCAACGGAGTCTGCCATTAAAAAAGCCAAATTTCGCTCTTTCACACTCAACCAATTTCCCAAAAGGTAAAGAGGTGACAATATTTTAAATATAGTGCACACTTAAACTGATTTTGATTTTTTTAGGTGTGCTTTTTTTTTTTTTTGCTTGCTAACATACCTTTCAGTGAGCATTGTTCAGCTTCTTACACCAGTACACCTCCCTGTTTCTCCACACTAGCAATCTCATCCTTTGTTTCATTTAAATATCTATTTGAAATCCAGAACGGTAAAATTATCTCAATTGCAGCAACAAAAAAAGTAAAAATTATGAATTCATATTTGTGTAGTACAATTATTTTTTTTTTCTTTTTTAACCTACCAATAATCATCACACAACCCTCAGATTTATTTTGTGACCCTCTGAAATGGCTCGACCCCTTGGTTGGGAATCACTAAACTATTTATTTGTAATGAGTCCCACGTTGATCAGCTACAACAGTAAAATGCTATTTACACATAAGTACATCAGCAGTAACAGTCTAATAAAGTAGTATACAATAATATATCATATGGGACATTATTCTGCATAAGTTTTTTTAACTTTTGACCTTGGAGTTTGCTGATAATACTTTTGTATATTTACTTGTAATAAATTTTTTTTTAATTTTGTATTGTCACTTTTGCCCAACAAAGAATTGGAGTATAATGATTTCAAGTACTCTTCTTTTGGCAGCGATGGACTTCTTTTGGATTCAATATGTTTGATAACACTGTGAGATCCATGACATATCTCTAAGTTTGCTTCTAAATTCACTTGTTCTTTTCTAGTTTTTGTTGTAGTTCTTTATAACTATAGCTATACTTCTCCTCAGTGTTTTAGAGTGTTTTCTTTAAACAATAAGCTTTCTTTCTAACTCACTGACTGTTAAAGAGAAACTGATGTACAGTCATGGTGTCATTTCTGCATTAACACCCCTAGAGGGCACTAATGCTTTCTTCTTCATTTTCCTCCTCACTGCACAAACAAGCTTCCAAGTAAAATTGAACATCTATCTCCATTATTTTAATCTTCTCTTCAAGCCCAACAAACTAAAACCCTGTCGTCACTGCTGCCGTCTGCTAAAGAAGGCCTCGGCCTCTTCAGGCCTCGCTGCAGGTCTTCTCAGGTGATGACAGAGAACCTTCGCTGGCTGATATCAGAGCAGGGAGTTAATGAGTGTAAAAAAGCTGAACACCTCCTAATAACGGGGTGTGGTCCTGTGCCAGGGCAGCCCTGTTGGATTAGCAGCAGGTCCCACTGCGCTCGTCTCCTAATTACAAGCTGGTAAGCACAGTGCAAGCCTGTGTGACTGCTCAACCGTGCTCCTGTGGGCATGCTACCATCCCTGACAAACAACACACTGAGACACACACACACACACACACACGCCCACGCACTCCTCCCTAACAACAACAACAGTGCTGTGGCCACCTGCAGCAGGCCTGCATGTGCTCCGGCTGCCTGTGTCCTTAGCTGGGCTACTGCCTCTCCCTCTTTGCCCTGGTTTCAGGCGGCAGAGCGAGCTGCAGAGTGCTGCACTGCATCACCGGATCAAAGCAAGACTAATGACTACAGCAGAGATGTAGCTACAGCACAGAGGCCCCAAGTGTTCCCGCTCGCCATGCAGAGCTGTAGTTAAACCACAAGTGGACTAAAGATAGCAGACAGCACAAGACAAGACGGCAGCGAGCTCTAAAATAAACCGTGCAGGTGTAGATGTGACAGGTGAGGAGAGGTACATCAGAAAACACAGCGGAGTAACATAACCTGAGATACATCGCTGTCAGGGCTGCAGCTAACCATATTTTCAGCATCATTTAATCTGTCAGTTCTGTTCTCAAGTAATTGATTGGTTGTTTGAGAAACACCGATCAACATTTTCCACTTTTTTCTGACATTTTACGGACCACAGCCCCATGTGGTGACTTCAAATGTCTTGTTCAAACACTTTATTGTCATGGAGGACTAAAGAAACTAGGGCGGCAACTAATGATTATTTACACTGTCAACTAATCTGTTGACTATTTTTGCAGTTAATCAGTTATTTGTTTGGTCTATAAAATGTAAGAAAATTGGGAAAAATTTTGATCCATGTTCCCCAAAGCCCAAGATAACATCCACAAATGTCTTGTTATTCAGTTTAATGTCATAAAGGACTGAAGAAACCAGAAAATATTCACACCTCAAAGTGGGAATCAGAGAGTTTACTGTTTTCCCTCCAAAAATTAGTCACACTGCTTAACTGATTATCAAAATAGTTGAAAACTAATCGATTAATCAACTATTGCAACTCTAACAGTTATGGCATACTACATTATCTTGTATTCAGAGCTGGAACAATTAATCAATTAGTTGTCAGCCATTACATGTAACTAAGGATTATCTTCATGATAATTCATGCTGATGATTATTTCCTCAGTTTAGTTCATAAAATGTCAGAAAATCATGAAAAACATTGATCACTATTGCCAAAAGCCAAAGGTGACGCCCTCAAATATTTTGTTTTGTCCACAAGCCAAAGACATTATGTTTATTGTCATGAAAGAAGCTGAAATCAGAGAAATGTATCATTTTTGCTTGAAAAAATTACTCAAACTGATAAATCAAATCATTATCAAAATATCTGGTGACTGATCAATTAATCAACTACTTCAACTCTTATAACATTGTCAAGTATACAATTAATTGATAATCAAGCCATTATTTTGAGTAATTTTTTAAGAAAAAAGAAGGCAAAATTCTTAAAGCTTCTCGAGTGTAAATATTTTCTGGTTTAGTTACTCCTCAATGACAGTTTTAATATCTTTGGGTTGTAGGGTGAAATAAGAACATTAAAGGACATCATCTTGGGTTTTGGGAAACTGTGATTGACATTTTTCACAATTTTCTGACATTTTATGGACCAATCATCTCATATCAATTACTCAAAAAAAAAATAAAAAAAATCAACCGATTAATCAAGAATGAAAATAATCATTATCATTGCAGCCCTATATATTATTTTAAATTGCAGCAACAGAATTTACACACTTTAAAGAAACAAACCTCCATTTTTCCCCAAACAAAAAGCATCTACAGGAAGAAAAAGTCATTTTTTTCTCTTGTGTCTTGTTACACATGGATGTCAGGTCTGTACCACCATGAAAAGTTCACCATGAAGGATTTTTGCCTTTCTCCTCCTCTGCCATCTCCTTTCCACCCTTCTCTCTGTCTCCTCCTCTGCTCACGTTCCTCCTCCTCCTCCTCCTCCTCCTCCTCCTCCATCTATCTCTTTCTCCAACAAAAAGGCTATTAATAGAACACCCTGCTCTCTCTTTTAAACTGCAGGGAGCATATACCGTGCACTTAAAGGCGGTGAAGAAGCTGAAGATACCAGGAGGCGTTTGAAAATGTCCTCCACACTGCCCGCGGCTACAAAGACGCTGGATGTCCTAAGAATAACAACAAAGAGGCTTCTGATCGATTCACGGCGTTTTGTATCAGCGCAGACGTTCCACGGCTAAAATTAGCTCCTCAAATCATTTGCTGACTAAATACCTTGAGAACAATGTGATGATGTGAGGAGGAGAAAAAAAGGCTGGATGAACATTTGAAAAACACCTCTCGCTTGTTTTTCCACACTCGATGCCAACAAAAATAACCAAAAAAGTGCAGTAATGATGGCACACAATAAACACACTGAACACAGTTTCAGTTGAATTATTATTGGCTTCATTATTGATATTACTTTGTCAGGGTTATGATCATTTGGAAGGATTATATGCATTTTTAATTTCACATGTTTTTCTTGTCCATAGATTGTCCTTTTTGTCTTGTAAAGTGCAGATAATACTACGTTTTTAAATCCAGACTTCACATACAGTATATAGTACATGGTTTTTGCTCCATCATCCATTGGTTATTATTTACATTATTCTGTCAACATTTCATTTCATAGAAAGAAAATCCATTATCCACTGTACCAACGTTGATGGATGTTTTCAGGCCTCTATGATAACGAGGGGGAGGATGGGGGGTGAACAACTGTACATATTGTTTCAGTGGATGCCACACTATCAGGCTCTGGGGGTCAAAAACGAAAAAGAAAACCATCGTTCTCAAACACACACATGCATACAGATTGCATATTGATCATCTTGTTTCCCGTATGTATGAGTTTTTTTCCTTTTTTTTTTTTATAAATGTAGGAGCCTCGTCTCAAAGAGCTGACACCGCAGTTCAAACAAACCCAAAGCTCAGACAGCTCATATTCACATTCAGCTCACGTCTGAGTGTTTGACGTACAGCAGCAGAATATTGCAAAGTATGTGTCTTCTGCCTAAAGGCATAGTATGCAAAATTTTCCTTAAAAACAATGTATGGACTCACTTATTTTCTCATTATTTTGTTGTGTCCGGGACACTTTACCAATGGGGTTGGGCGATATGTTCAAATTTTCCAGCCCGCCACCACCAGCCTAAAAGTCTCACATAGCCAGACTTTTCTCCAGTCCTGCCACAGCACATTACCCCACATTATCATTCTGCTATAGGCTAAAAAAGAAAAAACCTTGGCTTGTTTGTATTTCTTTAAACCAATCACAGTTGTCTTGGGCGTCACTAAACCCGGGGCGCAGCCACAGCGCCCCTGCAAAATAGTGTGAGGGGAACTTGTTTTGGCAGAACATCTGCTGGCAAGGCGAGCCCTGACATTAAAATGTCTAAACTCCTACATAAGAAAATCTAAACTTCCAGCTTCTTTACATTTATCCTATTAGCAACCAGGTGCTAAGTTTCTATTTTCAGTGCCAGTTTGGAGGTTGTTGTTGTTTACCGTGAAAATGCAGACAGCAGATATGACGGATGTCGCCTGAAACAGCAGCCAATGGCAGGCTTATACCCGCCATCTACAGCCAGTCAGTCAGACTAACAGTCCAGTAACCATTTCAGCTGAGAGATGTGTGCCAGCTGTGAGCTACGTTCATTAAATACAATAAATACAGAAAACAAACGCACAAAATGTCAAGAGAGGAAATATTTGCACACCTATGTTCCTACAAGAAAAATACAACCGAACACTTCCCAAATTTAGGTTTTGGGAGTTTTTTCTTTCTTTTTCGAGGGTTTAAGGACAAGGGCCCTGTGTCAAATTGCGATTTGTGACATTGGGCTTTCTAAACAAAATCTGACTTGACTTGACAAGTCTATTTTTTTACCAAACTCAGATGAGCTTTAATTGCCTTTTAAAACCCACTTCATTTAAACTCGAGAGACAGAAACAAAATAAATCACCAACTCTGGCTTGCTTAAAATGAATTCAAACAAATAAATAAATGAAACTGAGTAAGACATGAAAATATTTTGGCTCTACAATATCATAAAGATAAAAAAATAAAAAAATAAAAAAAAAATAGCCAACGATGGGCTTGGCCAATGACGACAGTCAATATATTCATCCAATCGCCCAACCCTATTTAGCACCCAAAGCATCAGTATTTGATGTCCTGGCATGTTTTACCTTTAATTAAAGGGTCATTTCAAATGCAGCACCAGCTCTTTGGGATCAACATGTAATTGGTGTTGGACAAAACACAAAAAAATTGTAATTAAACCTTCTCAACTACCAGCTAATAATCATTCTCTGCATAGATTTCTCAGTGTAGTCACTGTTGGGCACCCTTCTCATGGAGTGGATTTGCTGGTGGGTCCCTCAGCAGGTGAGAGATGACTTTTTTTTTCTTTTTTTTTTTTTAGAGGCTGTGGTGCTCCCTATAAAGCAATACAAGATCATTTGAATTGACTTTTAGTTTCCACTGAATAAAAACACTTTACAGATTAAATCTGCAGGTGTACAGATGAGGATGAGTCTACTCGTCTTTGTGCTTTAAGCAGAAATAACCGTCACATCGTGAAGTTGCTACAGTGAATTTGGCTGAGGTACGGTAATGTGCCCAATTTCAAACATAACAGATAAATGCTGCAGGTATCTGCGACATTTATCATAAATATCTGTCCAAAAAATGCAATGAAGACAATAAGATACAATGCATTTGCATGCATAGACAAATATTTTTGGTCAGACTGTGAGTGTTTTTTTCCACATATACAGATATGCAAATGGCTGTTGCATAAATGCAGCTGTACAACCAGGCTAAGACACTGACATTCAGTGGTTCGCTCTCTTTCTCTCTCTCATACACACACACACGCACACACACACACACACACACACACACACACACACACACTAAAGCACAGACATCTCCCACACAGCTGTGCATCAACACACCCGCGTCAATACTCAACTGATGATCAGTAAGATCTTGGTTGGACTGTGGAGGTCCATAAAGGTTAATTCTTTTCTTAAAAAAACAAACATCTATGTTCTCCACACAGACCCCTCCATCACCAAAGGATTATGGGAATATTGCTAAACAACTATTTAATCTGGTCCTACCTCAAGTGCCACCTTTATGCTACTCTTGGGAAATCAACAAACATAACTGCTCCAGTTTAAAATTCTCTAAAAATCCCTTCAAGAGACACATGAAAGCAGACACGGATCAGGACAGAGAGATGACTTCAGAAGCCTCGTGTCAGGCAGTCGGACGAGGCGTCCTGAGAACATATTGGCAGCGATGGCGTTAAAAACATTTTGCTACTGCAGGTTAAAGACTGTAGTGAGCAGAATGAGACCCTAAGAATAAAGATGTACATCCTGACGTGACACAATTCATTCAGACAGTTTCTTGCTACAGACCTTTTCCCAATCCATCACCTTTCTAATTACCTAAGACATCTGTGAAAAGATGAAGAAAGGCAAGAGACTCAGGAGTGAAGTCAGAGGACCCCTAGGTTAGCCAATATCTGCTACACTGCTGCTAATTATCACTTCCCATATTGACGTTACTGCCTTTCACTGTTACCTTGGCAGTGTTGAGCGAACGGTGGAAAATCTCAGCTGGACACAATCCTAGAATCAGAACCTAATTCACATTTGATGCCAACTTTTAAAGACAGATTGAGCTTCTGGCATCAAAGACTTCTCAGAGGACAGCCAGACTCCATTTAAATTCTGAACAATTTAACGCCAATAAAAAAAAGAAAAGCTTTCTGGTTCGGGATGATACAGTTTTTTTTTTTTTAAACAACGCCCTGCCTTTCAACAACTACTTCACAGAAGGCAGTTTTCAACTAAGTGAAGCAAACTTTTTGTGTTTAAATTCAGGACGGAAAAGCTCACCAGTAAAAGACAATTAATGCTTTTTGAAAGGGCTAGTGAGAGTGTGTCTTTGGCACTCTGAACAGGCTCTGAAACAGGAGAACATAGAAACAGTGCTCAGAACAATTATTACTGTTGTTAAAAATAAAAACATGGCAATGATCTGCGCATTGTGGAAAGGCTCTCGCTTTCTCTTAAACATTGCTATTTTAAAGTTTTTTAATTGTCCGATAAAAGTATATGTGTACTGGATATGTGTACTGTCTGTATACATATATTTTATTATATATATAAGAAATAAATATATCTATTGTAATAATTATACTTTTTTAGTCTCAGAGGCTTCTTCTTTGAGCTTAAATGCATGCTTCTAGGAATGTTTTTTGAGGTCATGCAACACTAGGAGAGTAGCGTAAACCCAGATAGAAAGGCAGTTCGGGGGGAAGCATTATTCCATACACGGGTCCTTAAAAAGTTGCTATTTTGATCATGAGGACGTGATCATGTGACAAACCTGTGAAAAAAGACAGCACTGCAAGTCTATCACATCCGCAACTGTGGATTAAATGTCCAAAACTAGAGTGTGAGTTTACGCCTGAAAAATCACAGCTCGGCTGTTTACAGCGACCTGGCAGAAACTTTAAAGGGACAGTTCACCCCAAATCTAAAAATACATATTTTTTCCCCCAGCCTGCAGTGCTATTTATCCATCTAGATTTTTTTTTTTTTTTTTGTGTGTGTGTGTGTGAGCTGCGGAGTTTTGGAGATATCAGCTGTAGAGACATCTGACTTCTCTCCAGTATAAAACGTAATAAAATCATGATAATGTCATATTTGTTGGGGCCAATGCATCAATGCAAGTTTACATTTGCATTGCAAGGCAGCTGCATCACAAAATCATGCAAGAATCCATCTTGCCAGGCTTCAGGTTATTTTTGTTTGTGTCCACCTCAGAAGTGGCACAGCCAATCAGCATCTTAGGAGGTACTACTGGCAGCTACGGGCGTGGTTTTAGGTGTGAGGAAAGCAGGAAGCATCCATGGAAACGAGCGGTCTCAAACAAACACTGGTAGCTCCTGAGGAGGTTAGCGTAGATGCTGCAATAGCATCGGTTATATCAGAACTGTGGAGTATTTCCTTCACTGAAAGACGAATAAAGAACGACACTGAAGGCTTTTTTTCAAGAATTTGATCTGACTGGTTGAAGTCAGCCTGTATTAGACATGATAGACAGATGGCTCATCCAGTCACCTGCCAGTGGTTGTTTGAAAGTGCCTGCCCTTTTCCAAAAGGTTTCTAAGGATGAGATTAGCTTTACAGTACTTCATAATAATGCTGTTTTCTCTCACATTTTTCCTTTTTCAAAAAACTGCAATTCGATTCTGGTTCTGCAATTTGGAAACTTCACTTGGCCGTATTATGATTTCAGTAACGTTGCAATCAATTGTGCAGCCCCAGTAGATTCTACTGCAGAAAGAAATTAGTTCCTACGTGAAATTTCTCACAACAAGGTGTGTGGATTATCTTTAGTAACCACATCATGACTTTTGGAAAGAGACACTGATTTTTAATTTTTCTTTTCTTTGTTTGGGGGGGGGGGCGCTTTGAGCAAACCAAGCCGAGTGCCATTTAGTCTCATTGTACTGGAGAGAGGGCAGACATCTCTACAGCTGATATTTCCAAAACTCTGCAACTCACACCAAAAAAATCCAAATGAATAAGTAACACTGCCGGCTAGGGGAAAAATATGTGTTTTTAATTTGGGAGGGTGAACTGTCCCATTAAACGGCAATGAACTTCTACATGGAATGTTAATATTGACAAGGACACCGCATCCTGTTAGGTGTAGGATTCAGCCTTATTATTATTCCTTAAGAAATCCTCTAACATACAGCTTTAGGTTCTTGTCACAGCTACCTGCAGGCATCCTTTTTAAAAAGAGTGGATTTTGTATAGAAGGCAGTGTACAGACAAATATACAGTGGTGTGATGAAGCAAGTGGCAGTCGAGAAACAAGTGGAAATTCTCATTCAGATAAAAATGTCATGCAATTATCTACTTGACTATGTTTACTACTAACAGCACCTACCTACCTAGCGGCTATCAGTAAAGTCACAGTTAACCTACCTATCTATATGAATAAGTACTGTTTCTGTGTGTGTGAAAACGTGAAAAAACAAAAACAAGAAGAAACATTCAAGTTGTCCTCAAAGCTCTGCAGTAAGACCAGTTTTGGGTGAATGGAAGGGGGAAAGCTTGCATTGCAATACATACAGTACATGTAAGACCAAAGCAGTGAAAAGTCAAGGCCATCCACAGTCATTCATCAGATACTGATGCCTGCTGGGAAAAAAAAAGGTGTCGAACCATAAGCTTATAGCGCTGATGGCTGTCATTCATCCTTGAAAATAACACGTGGTGTACTTAAACCACCAACCTCGTCACACAAGTCACCCACCACAGGCCACGTCAGCGCAGGAGTGGGCTTCACTTTATGCTCACACATCCTCTTATATTTCTAAATGGTGAAGCATAAGACAGTTTTTGTTTCATTGGCTCCAGGAAGCAGCATATGTAGCGCGCGAGGAGCAGGGCTCTTCAGAAAGCTCATGGCGGAGCAGTGTGCCGTGGGAAATGAGGGACCAAAGAGGGGGCAGGGGGGACTAAAGCAGGGCTTGTGTTGTGTTTTTTTTTCTTTTTGAAAGCATTAAGTAAGTTTTTCTTGCTGTGTTTCTCCCTTTTTTTCTTTTCTTTTTGTGCACTACTCTTGGCTACTGTTGTGAGCAGGGAATCTTTAGGATTTTTTTTTTTTTCTTAAAACAGCCACACAGACAAAGCCAACTCCATGCAGAAATGCAAATTTTTGAAATTTCACTCTGTTTGACAGTTATCAGGAGTTTTAAGGGCAAAGTTGTGAGGAGTGAAGACAGGATGAGCGCGGAGTGAGCGGATGGTCTTTGTTATATATATTTTTTTCACTTGTCTATCATCATCAACATCCTGATTTCTATTGCCTTTTGATTTTTCCAGCACACGTGAGGTGGGAGGCTGCACACCTGTCCCGTCCAGTTGCTCAGCTCCACATGTCCCGCTGTGACGGGGAGGAAAACAGCAGATGACTACACGTCTGTGAGCATTTTGGTGATGTTTACATAGTTTGTGTTGGCCAGTGTGCAGTTGGCCGTCTTAAGGTTCTCCTCCTGAAAGTCCTCATTGCTGTTGTTCACAGCCTCCTGGATCTCCATGTAGTCCGATTTGCTGATGGTGGAGCCACTCCGGCTCTTCTTCAGCTCCTCAGCTGAGTCGGCTTTGGGCACGTTGACCTGCAGGTACTGCGCCTGCTCCTCGCCTTCCGTCTCACGGTGGTAGAAGTAGTTGAAGTTGGACACAATGACAGGCACGGGCAAGGCAATGGTCAGCACACCAGCAATGGCACAGAGGGAGCCCACGATCTTGCCGCCAATAGTAGTCGGGACCATATCACCATAGCCGACTGTCGTCATGGACACCACGGCCCACCAGAACGCATCCGGGATGCTCTCGAACTGCGATTCCGGCTCGTCCGCTTCGGCGAAGTAGACGGCGCTTGAGAAGAGGATGACCCCTATGAAGAGGAAGAAGATGAGCAGGCCGAGCTCTCTCATGCTGGCTTTCAGGGTTTGACCCAAAATCTGAAGCCCCTTGGAGTGACGGGAGAGCTTGAAAATTCTGAAGACTCGTACCAAGCGGATGACCCTGAGAATGGCTAAAGACATGGCTTGCTGACCCGCTTGACCATCCTCCGGCCTGTCTGCCAGCTCTGTGCCCAGAGTGATGAAGTAAGGGATGATAGCAACAATATCAATAATGTTCATTATATTACCAAAAAAGCCTGCCTTGCTGGGGCAGGCGAAGAAGCGGACTAGAAACTCAAAGGAGAACCATATAATGCAGAGAGTCTCCAGGATGAAGAAGGGGTCGGTAAAGTAAGTGGAGGTGTAGCTGATGATTGTGGTGTTGGTCTCAGGTGAAAAGACTTTTGCCTGAGACTTGTGCATATCGTCTTCGTCGTTGCGGAAAATGGGGAGGGTCTCCAGGCAGAAACTGACTATAGATATCAGGATGACCATGACAGAGATTATGGCGATAATCCTAGCAGGACCTGAGCTCTCTGGGTACTCGAACAGCAGCCACACCTGTCTCTGAAACTCGTTGTCAGGAAGAGGACGCTCCTCCTCCTTGATGAACCCCTCGTCTTCTCTGAACATTTCGATGGCCTCCTCGCCCAGCTCGTAGAAGCGGATCTCCTCTGAGAAAATATCAAGGGTGACATTGACCGGCCTTCTTAGCCGTCCCCCTGATTGGTAATAATACAATATGGCGTCAAAGCTGGGTCTGTTCCTGTCGAAAAAGTACTCGTTCCTCAGCGGGTCAAAGTAGCGCATCCTCTTTTTGGGGTCCCCCAGCAGAGTCTCTGGGAACTGGGAGAGGGTTTTGAGTTGAGTCTCAAAGCGCAGCCCTGAGATGTTGATGACCACCCTCTCGCAACACTCATGGTCAGCCTCAGGGTCGTAGTCCTGCGGGTGCCCCGGGTGCGCCGCCGCCTCGTCAGAGGGGTCGCCTGTGGCAACAGTCATTCTGCAGGGGGAGGAGGCCTGCACTTTTCAGTGAGTCTGGGTCCTGCAGCCTGGAGAACTGCAGGCAGGGGCCAGGAGAGGGAGGGGGCTCAACACCGTAAAGTCCTGACGGCCACAGGGTGTCACCTAGGATCTGACTGCATGTAGGACAGATAAAGCAAAGACAGACAACAAGGTCAGGTACACCTGAGACATGATTCAGCACTCAATAGTCCTGCCTTTTAGCTCAGAGACGTCAAGAATTTGCTTTAGCTTGACGAGCAAACAGCTGAAAATAGATGAAAACAAAGCCACCCTCTGAAAGAATGTCATAAGATTTGAGTTATGTAAAGTTAGACTGTCGTGAGTTGATACAAAAATGAATCATCTTGTGGAAACTTGAGGCTGACACTCCTGCTCCTGACTTGTGCAAATTAATATGCAAATAAACCACCCGTCTTGCATATAAATGGCTTCAATGCAGGTAAACTCAGGGGCTAACCGGCATATAAAATGCAACAGAACCTCATAAATTAGGACACTGATCTGCTGCAATGGACAGTATCCAGTGAAATGAATGGCACTACCTTTTTGCAGTGAAGCCATGCATGAATATGGCAATGCAGCAGGCACCAAATTCATACAGACAGTATCCTGTCTAGAATATCATAGAAAAGCACTGCAGTCTAAACACAAATGTAGCTACGAGAACATTCACACTGCAAACAAACACAACAAACAAACGCCTCATATTAATCGACTTCGGCTTAGTTTTGTCGGAGCATTTTTGAGTCTTGAAATGGTGCCTGTCTCTGAAATATTCAAAAACATCTATAAATAATTGATCCATAGAAGGAAATAGGCTCCAAGAGAAAAAACTGTATCTCTCGTCTGCATCATCAGAGTGGGAGCACAGTTTTACAACATAAAATCCTTATGAAACACACATCAAATACATAACTGCAGGCTTATTCTCCATTGTCACGTTTGTCAGTAAAATCAAAGCATTAATTACACAATGACAAGCCTTAATCGTGAAAATCAGATATAATAGGTAGGTTTATCTTGATTTCATACATACCTGCAGACATCTTCTTCATATCTGATGCGAGTTGATGCTCCTGCTGGACACTGGTAGCTACCAGGGAGGTGAATAACCAGCTGCGACAATCTTCACTCTTCAGCGGGTGTATATATATATATAATTTAAAAAAAAAAGAATTTCCAATTTAGGGCAGCAGCCGATGATCTTCACCTCATGTTGTCTGCAGCATCCTCGCCGTCCGTCCGCGCTCACCGGGTACAGTATGTGCGGGTGTGTCCTCGCTTTCCCCTCCCCGACTCCTTTCCTCCGGGTAGGCTGCCGTGGGATGGCGATTGGCAAAAAAGGGAGGAGGAGGAACCGATCAAGGAGGTGGCGGCGGCGGTGGTGGTGCTTCCCTTAATAACCAAAGGTGCTGGGATCAGCAGAATGATCTACCTCCACGCCAGTGTGTGACCGTGTGTGTGTGTGTGTGACGAGCTGTGTGGGGCTGCAGACACACACACAGACAGCCGCAAAGGTAAATAGTCCTGATGATAAGGTGCTCAGAGAGGCAACATCTGCAAAGGGAGGGTGGAAGAGCAAGGCGTGGAGGAGGCAGAGAGCTTAAAAAAATAATCTTATTACCGAGATTTAATAATTAGACGCGTGCTGGGGTGTATGAATCCATAATGAGTCCTCTTTTCATGCGTCACCCAGCCCAATTTCCATCTTTATTTCTTATTTAGGCACGAAAACAGCCTCTCTGATGTGATCCAGTGTGGGAGCTGCAGAGATGCTCAGGCTGAGTCAAGTGCGTCCCAACGTTTAGTGCACAGAGACAGCTCCTCTTTCTGCGAGGCTCCTAATAGCCTACATGGTGAGCAGAGAGAGCAGCGTCCTCAGACACTGACTTGAAACGACATGCATGAAAGAATCGCCCCACGTAGTGGGCTACAAGATTATGCAATTACACTGAGCCAGAGCCCCTCACACCCACATGAATGTAAAGCGGCCTTTATTGGTCCTGATGATGCGCTCAGCTCGGCGGGAGGTGAGAGATTTGGGGGTGAAATTGGGTGAAATGTGAGTGCAGTCAGCAGTGGCCGCCGGGCTGGTATATAAAGCTTAGTCAAACCTGCATTCGGGCACTGCTATGCATACCAAGAGACGCGCTGCTGCTGCTGCTGCTGGTGATGGAGAAGGCAAGGGCGAAAAAACGCGCTCTCCATCCATCCGCACTGGAGCTACCACTCCTTACCTTATCTGCAGTGTGGGCAATTTAAAGGGGTACACATCTCCAGCATTGTTCAGCAGCACTGCCGCTGGTCACTAACTGTTGGTTTCATGTTTTTAATGAAACTGCAATGCCCAGATCTACAAGTAAATCATCTGTAGCCTGTTTTATTTTAGCAAGAGCAACATGTGAACTATTCAGCAGACAGAAACTTCTTAAGTCTGAAATCCTGTCTTATCTCAGTTCAGGGTGACATTTGGGATTTCTGGTATCACAGAAACATACTTCCTAACTGCATTTAGGAAAAAGAAAATCTATTTTAAGCCAGACTAATACTGGATTTTCAGGGGCTGATGCTGATGGGAGTAAAACAATTCCAATACAGACGTTTCAAGAACAGAATATAATATACAGAATATAGAATAAAGCTTATACATTCACACACACATTTTTTGCAATGATCATCAAATGATCTTAACACTTTTGACAAAGATATGTAATTAAGGCAGGCTATTTTATTGTTTCATGAAAAACTTAATCATCCAAAATGACATAAGATCACTTATGACAGTAAACTGGATTTGGATTGTGGACAAAACAAGAAGGTTGAGGACTTTGGGAAATAGTCATCAGCATTTTCCAAAATTTTATGACATTTTAAGGACTGAACAATTTATCGATTAATCAAGAAAATAATTAACAGATTAATCAATGATGAAAACAACTGCAGCCCTATTTTTAATGATTATAAGTAACTTTATATTTAATATTGGTGCATGTCAGACAACATATACTGATATATGAACATTCCCATTCTAATACACCACATGATAGCAATACAGAGCGATATAGCAGTGACACGTGAATATTAGCTTGATAACATCAGCTGAACATTATGATGATCTGGCTAAACCGAACAGTTTCTTAACTCACAAACCCAAAGGTTAGGATAGCACAGACCAGGGCTGTCAAACATACGTATATGTGTACATATATGTCAAACATAAAGAGTCCAATCTGGCCTGCTAGATGACTTGAAAAATGCAGGGAAGACATTAATGCCAGTTTTTCAATAAAACACACTGCTGTTCAGATTTGTCCACCTGTGGTTGCACCGATAAGACCAGCAGGCCCTATGCTGGATACATTATTATAGATCCCATGTGGTTACGTACAGGCTACGTGACGCAACACTATACACTTTTCTCCATTTTTCACTGCCAGCTCCTACATGAACAGCAGTCTACGACTGACAGAGCATCAGATATTCCAAGAAAAATGGACCAGTTCTTATTTCTTCATGTGTTTGGCACTAACATATTACTCAGTAGTACAGAGTGTCCATAAAGTCTCTTTACAATTTAATACATTTATTACAAAAGCAAATAAATAGACAAATGGAAATTATTACAAAATGAAAAGTAGATATTGAAGTTGTTTTGCCTCATTTAATACACCTCTATATGGGCACCATTAGTTGCACGAAGCACATCAAGACTCAATAAGTAAAGGAATATTATTACTTTTTACAGGAGTAAGAAGCGAAAAGTAATTTATTACTCTTCCTGAGTAACTTTCCCAACACTGGTAATGAAAGCAGACTGACTGAATGTGGAAAAACTGACACATCATTGACACTGAACTTATTTTTGTTCTCTGGTTGTTCATCATCTGTTTTGTAAATGGATGGTTCGCCAACTGTGACCATTCTCATCATGTAGGCCTACTTGTGCAACTTAACATTAAAAGAAAGGGAGAAAATTTGGAGGTGGTGTTATTTATAGTTTATTATGCAATGGTTTTACTGGTCCAGCCCACTTGAGATCAAATTAGGCTGTATGTCGCCCATGAACTAAGAGGAGTTTGACACCCCTGGCATAGACTGTCCTAAATTCAAAATAACTGCCAAAAATGTCAACACCAGGTCTGGATGACAATGGCAAGATGGGAAAAAAAACACAAACAGTGAAATATTATGATTGAAAGACTAATCAAAATGTATGATGATGCTGCTACTAATGAATATTAATCACTACTGCTATGACCTACATAAGTTAACACTGCTCTGTCTGAGAAAATCAGCTATTTCTAATTGTTCCTAATGCCTGCCACTGAGTTGGATTCTCCTTGAAATCAGATGAAACGAGCCTGTGTTTACATTTTTCCATATTACGTTTACCTGCAGCAGATGCCAGTTGGCACGTCCCCAGTTAGGAGAAGCAGAGAGAATAAACATGAAAGCTCAGCAATATGTTGCTGTGGAGAGTGTCAGCAACAAAAGATATTTTAGCCATTTTGAAAAGGTCCACTTAAAAAATAAATCAATAAATCAATACCAGAGTTTAAGTGTACGCTATATTTAGAATATTTTTACCACCTTACCTTGCCGTCTAACCTTTTTCAACGGGAAACTGCAGATATACAAGCTAAATATTGCTTTCCCCAAACCAACCAAACTCCATTAGTGACATTAGTAATTTTGTAACGAGAGCTGCTGGACTTCTGCTGCCTCGACCTGTTAGTTTGTGTTACTGAGTGACTGGTGCTTTGAAGGGTTAGTTCAGATTCACTACAGTCACACAATAACACAAACTAATTAACAGATGGAGGTAGCAATAGACCAGCAACTCCCGAGTTCTGCAAGGTAAAATTACCGATTTCACCCATGGAGTTTGGTTGGTTTTGAAGATAGCAATATTTAACTTAAATAACGCCAGTTTCCCCTTGGAAAAGGCTGTCCGACAGCAAGGAAAAGTGGTGGAAATATTATAAATATAGTGTACACTTAAACTGATATTGATTTTTTTTGGTGGACCTTTTTAAGTGGCCTATTTTCTGCCGTGCCGACCACTTTCTGCTGTAGGTATTAAACCAACTATTGATAAGAATCTCATACAATCCCACATGAAATAATTCAAACTATCCGTTTAAACAGTTAGAACCAGCTAATGTTTGACATTTTTGCTTGAAAAATGACACATATTTCCTGGGTTTTATTGTTAAAGCTATAGGTGAACACAGCAGCAGCAACAATTATGAAGTCACTCTCTGCCTTGTAATTCTTGTAACAGCAGTTATATTTGTAACCTTTCCTGGCAACAAGCTTCATTAATAATACATAGGAAGGTGACTAAAATAGAGCAAAACCCCCATCATTGTGCTCTGCTATATTCAGCACAAAGAACAAACTGATCAATAGTGAATCCTGTCCCTGCTATCAATTCATGAGCTGGGAATGAAAGCACCATGGCCAGAAATGACCTCCAGAGAAGCCAAAGGTCAGCGGGAATCCCTCTCGGTTGTGACGTGTGGGGGTGAACGGGGAGAAACTGGGGGGACGGAGAGGCCAGCGGGATGATTTGTGTGGGACTCGGCTCTGCCAAGGTTACTCCTGGCAGACCTGAGAGCATCGCGGCTCCCGGCCTCGTCCCTTCTGTCAGTCTGCCTGCCTGCTGCCACACATGCGGATACCTCTCACTATCTCTTAATGGCTTTCCCAGGTTCCTCATGACAGCACAGCCATTATTTATGAGCTGGGGGCCCGTTACAAAGACTGTTAATGCAGCCTCTAAAGCTCAGTTCACTTTGCATTAGCTGGCTGCCTTTAATTAAAAGCGAAGGGTCCCGGCACTCTAAATGCTGTGCGTGTTTCAATCATATGGGGGACGTGAAAACAGGCGGTTGTGTAAGTTGGCAGATGAGGGTGTCAACAATGAATTTGTTTCCAGGAGGTATTGATTTCACAGCTCGTCCTCGTCTCCATCAGATGTTGATTTGGCACAGGAACAAGGAGCAGAGAAAATGAACTTGAGGACTGAGAGACTGAAGGGTCATTATCACTGAGCCCTGAGTGACAGGTCATTTCTTCACTCTGCTGTAGTTTTATTCACTTTAATGATAGAATAATTAGGTTTAATGCCGTCAAATCATATTTAGTGTGATTCACCAGATTTGCACTAGGGGTGGGCGATATGGAAAAATCAAATATCACAGAATTTTTAAGCAAATATGTCAATATCGATATTGTGACAATGTTGTAGGAATAACTATTGGTGCTTTCACAACATATTAACACAATGTTTTTTTTGGATAAATAATAATTAATGTGACAATACTTGACCTCAAAAATAAGGAGGATTTCAAAACCAAAGCGGGGGTCTAGGGGTCGTCCCCCTACACTTTATTTTCTGCATTCTGGTGACTTTTAAAGAATGAAAATAACATAGTACACATTTTTGGCAAATTGATGCTTGAAGATGACCTATAACTGTCACGTACTAGCTGGAAATCACAATGGGGCCACAGCATTTAGCCACAATTTCAATTTTGACTACATAAACACAGAAAATGAATATTTTACAAATGTTTTTCTATGAATCTATACTTCTCTGAGAAAAAACATGTCCCTTTCCCTTTAAAACTTTCCAAGAAATAATAATTCTTCTTTCTAGAACATCTGAAATTTTATTATTTCTTTCTTTTAGTGCTCTCCATTTCTCTCTTTGTCTCTCACTAACTGTGGAGGATGGGTTTATACAGGCAGGTTATGATAACAAAAGGGCAAGAAAGGTGTCAAATCAGAGAGACGGAGACAGGGGAATTGTGACCCCAGGAGGAAAACCATGAGAGGGCCATGAAAAAAGAGAGTCTCCTAGGAGGGTTGGCAAGTATGATAATGACTAAGTGAGTAAAGGTAAATAATAGAATGGCTCTTAATGCAGCCTCTAAAACCAGTAAAAAGACATTTCACAATACTGATCAATACCCAAAATCTAAGACAATATCTAGTCTCGCATCATGATATTGAGTCTTGATTTTAGGTATGTAAAAAAACATTTTTTTTTAAAATACATTCATTGATATTTTTAAATATTAGATGCAAACTATGCAAGAAGTAACAGTCTAAAAACCAAAAACAATGCTTAGACTGGTGGTGGTGGTGGCGCCTGCACCTGCAGAGAGCCCGCCCCCGCTGTACCTTCTTAATTTCACATTATGCTCGAGAAGCTTTACCAAACCAAAACGCTGATATTTGACGTCCTGGGAATGAGACTCAATGCTGAACTGTACGTTTACAAAAAGCAACTGACAGACCTTCTTATTTCTACCTTTAATACATAAAGTCACAAACAGAAAATCACAGGAGTAGGGCGCAGTGAAGACCTGAACACAAGCTATACTCACAGAGCCTTCACTCTGCTAAACAGCCTCGTCCTGCATCAGATTAACAAGTTAGAACAAGCAAAGAGCAAATACAACAACAGCCAAGCATCAGGAAGAAGAAAACACTTAATTTGCCAAAAAAGAAGCCTATGAAGTATGTTAAAAAATATAATACAACCAGAGCATTGATTAAAAGTTCCTAAAAATATCAGGAAAACTGATCTCACTATTCACAGAAAATAATCCCCTCAAATCTGCAGTTAGTGCCTTCACTATTTGGATTAATTGTACAGTTTATTAGTTTGTACAGTTATTGTTATACACTGAATATGAAATATCCTTAAAATATGTTTGGAGTTGTCAGTTTACTCAGTGATAGAAAAGGCTGGGAACAACAATTTTAAAGAAATATAAAGAAGCCAGAATGTTTTTTCTGCTTTAGCAGAATGATAATGTGTGGAGCCAGACCTTCCATCGGTGCTGACACAGCGCTGTGTGAGACTAAATCATATGCAGACGGAGAATGCAAATTTCTTATGTTAATCAAATTTTTAAAAATTGCTTGACCTCAGCTGCACCGGCTCATTTCCACCAGTAAATAATCTCTATTGTTCCAGTGCAGTCAGACTGCTTGAGTTTACATTCAGCAGAAAATATTTCAGCACCAGTGCTGATATGATACCACAGTTTTTTTTTTCGTTTAAAGGTCCAGTGTGTAACGTTTAAGGGGATTTACAGGGATCAAATAGCAGAATATGAAATAAAATGTATATGATACTCTTAACTATGTTTTCATGAGTGTATTATTATAATTGTTGTGATTTTGTTTATATATTCAGAGAGTGCAGGTCCTCTTTCATGGAGGCTGCCCAGTTGTACAACCATGTTTCTACAGTAGCCCAGAGTGGACAAACCAAACACTGGCAAACTGGTCCTGTGACAAAAGAAGGCTAACTTCTCATATGTTGAATATTGTCTTAATTCAAGCAGCTGTGTGAGAGCTTTTCCATGAAGAACAGTCTAAACTTAACAAAACTTTGAATATGTCCTTTTTCTTATTGAACAGCTGATAATAGAGACAGGAAATAAGAGAAGGCTATGACATGCAACAAGCTACCTAGTTTGAACCGGGGATGTTGCAGTTAAATACTATAAATCTTAACCAGTTGGCGGTCAGGATGCAAATGTGCATAGTTTTGATTTAGGAGCTATCTGATCAAAGAGTAACCATGACTGTGACCAGACCATCTGAAATTTATCTCTATTGGTTTCAAGGCTGCATTACCAACTGGGTAAAGTGAGCAACCGTCCCATGGTCCCCTAATTAATTGGATGCATAAAGGGTTGGTTTTAGGTTTTTTTTTTTCAGGGAATTTATATTATGAAAGTACACTATCAACCATGGTCCATTATTAGCTGAGTCACAACCTAGTTTTAAGAGCTTCATTGTTCTACCTTATACTGTGATGACATTGTGCAGATTCCCGAAGTACAACAAACACAAATTAAGTAGCCTACTATGATGGTCACATGGAGGTGTCAGGGTGCATTTTACATATTACATAGCTGGAAGTAAACAGTACATTTTAGCCCCCTGGGTCCCCTAACAGGTTCATCTGGCCATGACTGGTACTGATAATGATAGCTCAGTTTTGATACCTAACATTGAGAAATATGATCATGATCATCATCATCATCAGTGAATATTTTCTTTTCTGGACCAAAAAATATCCAAGGTTTATACACTCAGCCCTGACACATGCAGACAAACATCTATTTAGTATAACTGATTGCCTTCTTTGGTACTCCTCATCAATTTTTTAAAGAATGCATGGAAAGATGCTAGAAAAATTCAAGAAAATCACTACAAAATTAGCTGCACCCAAAGTCCCCAGGTGACTCAAATGTACACACATTTATCAGTGGAAAGCATTAGTGTCAGCTGAGGCCAGTCCCTGGAGTGCAGTGCTCCTTCTATGAACAGTGGAGGTCTATTGTACCTCCTTGCTCCTTGATACTGCATTGCAGCAGCCACAGGTTTCCAGCTCTCTCTCTCTCACACACACACACACACACACACACACACACACACACACACACACACACACACACACACACACACACACACACACACACACACACACACACACACACACACACTGCATGAAAGGGGCTGCAAACTAAAATCAAACATGACTCAACTTCAGACTGTTAGCAGCTAATTCACAGACCAACATAATGCAATACAATGGAACCGATTAATTCTGCAGGTTCAGGTTCACTTTTTGATGGGCTGCTGCATTAAAACCGATTTCCTTCTTCTAGACATGATGATGCAACACTCTCCTGTGTCTTAGTCCCTCATGAATGAGTTCCCTCATGCAAAAGCATCAACATATTTGGTGAGAATCTCATTCTATATATTCTGACATTTCTTTTTATTTTCCACCATGTTTTTTTCCTCACTCTTCAGGGTATCAAGCAATCCAATGATCTTGCTGCTAAACACTTTTTTTTCGACTGAAACTCGATTTATTTAACCCTCTGGGAGATGAGTCATTCCAGTATCACTGCTCAGGAGGGAGAAACTGAGGTGGCCTGCAAAAGAGGCCAGGTTAGACATACAACTAGGGGACCGGGTTTGGAAAGTGTAGGGAATAAATAAAAAAAGAGTGTTAAGTACATGAATATATAGCAATGTAGCTCCCTGTGTCCTTCTGTGTCCCCTGGCTGGAGCTGACAGTACATCTGAGGCAGAGACAGAAAAGAGGTGGAGATATAGAAGGGAGGGATATGGAAGAGAGAGCATTGTGCAAAGAGAGTGAGGAGGAGAAGAAAAAAAGAGGGAGGAGAGGGTGTCGTGCTCGTCAGATTGAGGCCCAGCAGGATGAGGGCAGACGCTGGAAAAGAGCCAGACACCAGGAGAGACACAAGGACACTGGTCCACTGCGGTATACTGCCAAGCTGCATCTCACTTAGCCAGAAAAACCTCACAGAAATCTGCACACACGCCCACCGCACGAGCCCATCATCCAAAAAACTTAGAGCGTCGGTCGACATTTTCCACATGATGCACTGACTCACGCTGCTGCTTTGCAGAGTCAAAAGTTACGGCATGAAACGAACACACATGCACGCTTTACTGTACTGCTGCTGTCGCGGCTTCATTCAATTCAGCGAGCTATCCTGATGCTGAGGAGAAGGACTATGAGTCAGGCAGTGAGTGAGTCAGTGTCACTGTTGCAGGGATACCCTTATGCTGCATTATACAATGTGTCCGTATGAGTGAGTGAAATTCAAGTCAAGGTAAGTGCTCACTTCAAGAACACTCGGTTAGATTACACCAAGGTCACACCAGAAATAAGACACCTTTTGTATGAGAGGCAGAGAACAAAAATAAAACTGATTGTGTGGCTGTGACAATCAGCTTTTTACATGCACAGCAAGGCTCTGTCAAGGGAAGGGGGGGGGTTATTTTATGCATTGCATGCAGCAGTGACTTATTGCAGCATATTGCTCCACCCCTGAATATTTTAGCAAAGCCTGGTTTTTAGGGAAAGTGCACAGAATAATTTGGCATTAAACACATGGCTGAGGAAGAAAAGGCTGCAGTGTTTGTTTGCTGCAGCACAGATGCACATTACAAGACTTGTGGGATTTACAGTGACAGCTACTGTGTCACTGTGATGATGCAATCCTCTGGTTTTTGTTTGCCTGTGACTCAAGGAGCCAAAATATCTGCCTCAGCTTCGTGCAGTAGTCTGATCTGCGGTCGACTCTGCTGCTGGACACCTGAGAGACGAGCCTGGGCTGCACAGTTTGCAGGGTCACGCAGCCTCATAACGAAAACTTCATATCCACATCTGACTTCAATCAATATTAATCTTGCCTGTAAAGATTTTAAAGGGACAGTTCATTTTATTTGCGGTGAGGTTGTATAAATTAGTTATCAACAGTCAGTATTCCTGCAGTAGATCCCAGTCAGTATGCCCCCAGTTTGAAAAGGCAGGGGAAAATGTGTTTAAAAACAAAAAACAAAATCAGTTAAAGTGTGCACTATATTCAGAATTTTTTCACCACTTTACCTGGCCATCTGACAGCTTTGTCTGTCGGGAAACTGTTGTTATACAAGCCAAGCATCTCTCTCTCCAAACCAACCCAGAGGTGAAATCAGTAATTTTACCTCACAGAATACAGGAGCTGCTGGTGTACTGCTTCCTCAGTCTGTTAGTTTGTATTGTTGTGTGACTTTGTGAATCAAAACTATCTTTTTAAAACACCAAAATCACACAATAACACAAACTAACGCATCGAGGCACCGGTAGACTAGCAACTCCGAAAAGGTAAAATTGCTGATTTAGCCTATGGAGTTTGGTTGGTTTGGAGAGAGCGATATTTGGGTTTTGTAACAGTGGTTCTGGAAATCATGACCCTGCTACCCAAGATAATTCACACACCTTGTTGTGAGCAGTTTCATGTAGGAACTACTTTCTTTCTACTAAAACTGGTGTTGAATTTCTCAAATGTCGTTTTTTGAGCTATTTACAACCACCACAAACCAAGCGGCACTTTGTTCTACCAACTATCCCTTTTAGATAAACAGACTCCAGGAGAGTATCAAAAGAAATGGTCTAAAACTGAATACTGAATCATGTCTTTGTAATTAATCTTAATTAATAAGCTTTATGCATTCCTGATAAGACAAGTAAACACAGCAACAAGAGACATTATCTTCTACTAATTTAAATATTGTATAAGCAACATTGATCTCCTCATGACTCCTGAAAAGTGCCTAAAAGCATTGAAAGAAATTGTCCAAAGTCAGCATTGCCACTGTAGTTGGGTGAATCTTTTTGCTCAGCCTCATTTGGTTGCCACGGAGACCATCTCTAGGGGCAGCAGTGGGAGGAGGCTGGGCGGTGACATCACGCCTACAGCGTCTCTGATGCCGCTGGGATATTTCAGGTAAAGTTAGAGCACAATGACAAAGCACTTTTTTCCTGCAGTCAGCTGCACTACTGAAAGATGAATTAGTGATTAGAAAAAGTGTAAAATGTGTGATTTATTATTTTCTGTGTTGCACATTTTCACACCTGGGACATGTTCAGTAGCATATGGTACAGTTGTCTCTATGAAACTATTAGCTTTGTTCCCTCTGGGGGCTGTAGGAGGGGGGAGATATATGCTCTCTCTGACATGCTTTCTGGACTTTCCTTTGTCTCCCTGAAAGCCTTGAGTCTTGATGCAGAAGAGTGAACTTTATGAATAGCCCCCAGAGTGCCATTACATGTTCTCCAAAGAGCAGATGGATGAATGGCACCCTGAGAAAGAATGGCAATATGTCTCATGGTTTCTATTTTTGGCAGCACTGAGTTACAGTTTTAGGGCAAATACTGTACTACATAAAAATATCATCCAGGCAGGAGAGGAGAAATGTGCAGTGCTGTGAATAATCGCACCGGATGCAGCCACTTCCCTCCCCTTCTTTCTTCACTGATGTGTCGTGAACATGAGGTAAAGTTCAAGGATGACATGCGGCACCTCTCCTGGCATGCTGGGTATCATTAGAGGTAGCATGTCGCTGTGAGGCATCACTCCTCCTCTCATGTGGTGAATGTTGGCATGATGAGGACAGCAAGGAGACAAGAGGAGAGGGGAGGGGAAGCCCGGGGTCCCCTCTCTACTCCCCCACCTCCACTGAGCAGAGCACGATATCCTGGTCTCCTATCCTCACGTCTGCCTGGAGCGGCAGTGGCACAGAGGACCAGCTGTGGAGCAGTTTTCTGCATCTGTGTGTGTGGATATGTGTGTCATGCGCGCATACTCATATATGTGAGTGTAGTCACTTTGACTCAGAAAGTACTGGCGAGGACACACACACATACACACACACACACACACACACACACACACACACACACACACTCACACACACAGACACACTCAGTTTTCTAATGACCAGGATCCCACAGCGGAGTGCATTCAGGCGTACCAGCTGTGACCATCTTACAGCTGTGCAGCACTCAAGCATGCTCATTCATACACACACTCACACACACACACACACACACTAAGACATTCACACAGGGACATCGAGACAATTAGATACATCAACACATTGTAAAACTAGCAGACACACATTAATGTCACGTGTGCATCCTGCTTGAAATATCTTAATCTTAATGCAACATTCTACATACAGATTATTTTTTTTCCATGTATTATGTCATGCAAGCATAACTCGAGCTGGGTAAAATTTAAGTTCCCAATACATGTATGAATTCAATATCAGCACAGAAACCAAAACAATATTCTTTCCTGCCTTACTTTGAGGAGCATAAACATTAAAACTAACTTGAAACCCTTGTATTTGCCAGTATATTTAGGGTACCTTGTGTCTTTACGACTATAAATATTTGATCATGAAAAAAGTACTTAAAGGGATAGTATGGATTTTTTTTAAAGTGGGGTCAATGAGGTCAGTGTATTCGACACACTGCCAGTTTAGAGAAGCAACAGGAGTACTGGTGTAAGAAGAAAAATGTGCACTATATTTAGAATATACTCACTGCTTTAACTTGCTGTCATACTGCCTAATACATGTCCTTATGTCCACGACAAGTAATGGCTTAGCTTCTTACACCAGTACTCTGGTGTAAGAAGTAAGGAACATGTCAAACAGCTACCTGTTTACACACCCAACAGTGGCACTTCAATATGCTTTCTTGATTTAGCTTGTTTTTTGTGTATGTCTCACATTAACATCTGAAGAAAATATGTGGCAGGTAGATACCAAGTGGATGCAAACTTTTGCCTGTGTGACATTTGATATGGGTGATGCAGCATCTGTCTATCGCAACTAGTTGCTGAAAACAGGTGCCTGCTGCGCCTGGAGACACAATTACAAAGAGTAGAGTTTGTGGGACAGAAAACCAAAACAATGAGCTGAAAGATGCAGAAATGCTCAGTAGGTCTGAGGGATTCACATTACACATAATCATTTGATCAATTGTTGAGACAGAAATACTGATTAGTGCTGCTTTAAAGTCAGTGGTGGAAGAAGTACTCAGATCCTTTATACTCAGCACAGTATAAAAGAGTGTTTCTATCACAAGGTCTTAACTTTTGAATCAATATGGAATTGTGTCTTGGTAATTAATCTTGTTTAATAAACTTTCTGCATCCTTATACGATTAGTAAATACAGAAATTATTAATATTATCCTCTATTAATTTAAATACTGTAAAAGTAGCATTGATCTCCTCATGAGGACACACTATCTCCACCTGCTCTTACCTCTCCACAAACCAGAAGCAGACAGGCTGAACTGCAGGTGTCCCTCTGCACTCGTGCACTGCAGTCGAGCTCTGCAGGAGATGATTAACGGCGCCGGGTAACCTGCAGACACGTTTTCATTTCCCCTGGTTAAAAATACATTGGACAAGGACTTAAATTCCAGCAGGAGAGACAGAGGGAACAAAACCACTCAGCAGTTCTGAGGCAAAGCACCTGGAGCTGTAGGCTGCACTGCACGGTATCTGGCCTGCAGGACTGAGGACTGAACAGTCAGCAAAGACGGCTCTCCACAGTCCAAGAACAGTTAAATCAAGGCTTTACTTTAAAATGATCGTGTGTGAACAATTATATTATTAGTTATTATTGTTGGCTAGTTTAAGTCATCTTGAGTCTTATGTCCATCTTCAAATGTTGTGTTTACCTTCACAAAGTGTATTGCTTGTGTTTGCGGAGCCTGTTCTCATAACACATTTGTAAAAGAGATTTCACAAATCAAATGTGGACCATATGCTGCTAAAACAGGCTGTTTTTGTTGTTTTACATTTAAATCATTGTCATCAAAACCAGTGCTTGCCCAGGTGCATGAACTACCTTATTTTGAAACTTAAGTTTGTCCCTTAATAAAATAACTCCCTACACAGATGGTGTTCATTTAGGAGCACTGCATTAAGCCTTTTAGGTTGTCTCCTTGCCTAAGTGTTTAGATTAAGGCTTTCACAGCAGTTACTGACATAATACAGCACATGTGCAGTTCAGTTACCATGGTTACACTTCACCCACATCATTCTTTGATGTTACTAGACTGCATTATTGTCAGTGTTAGCCAGCTTTTTCAGAATGGATCACAGAGAGAATACAAAAAAAATGAAAGGCC
Source organism: Lutjanus erythropterus (assembly GCF_056507025.1). Taxonomy (NCBI): domain Eukaryota; kingdom Metazoa; phylum Chordata; class Actinopteri; order Lutjaniformes; family Lutjanidae; genus Lutjanus; species Lutjanus erythropterus. The sequence continues at coordinate 35,925,332 of NC_139318.1, read as the reverse complement.
AAACTGGACAGAAGATGAGAATGTTGTTCTCCTTGAAGAATATGGAATGAACAAGGACATAATCCAAAGTAAATTTAATCTGTCTATGACAAATTAGGATGCCGGAAGATGTAGCAAGATGCAACTGACTAAATCAATGTGAGAAATGTGCTGTGCAAAGAACCAAAGATAAATGAATAATGAAATATGAAAATGTTACCGTGGCAGCGAGAAAGGAGGCAGACAAACATCAACAATAGTCAACAAAGACTGATGCATTATAATAAAACAATAAAGCTAACTTAGACAATAGAGACATTAGAATAATGTTAAAGTAAAACGCTATCTCAGACAAGTAAATGTGGGAACTCAACTGCTGATCAGGCAAGTAATGAAAAGTAATTTAAGGATTTTGTAATAAGTAATTTTTCACGCAATTTTTTTTTTTCAGGATCTCAAATATTTTCAGGTTTTCTTTGTTTATTTTCATATTAAACTGAATATCTTTGGAGTTTTGACTAACAAAATAAAAAGCAATCGCCTTGGACTTAGAAAATAGTGAAAAATGTCCATCCTAGACAGTTGATAGAGGATGCAGCGTTTGATTAAACATGACAATTTACTTCAGTCTCTGTTGTGATTAGATAACCACTAATAAATGAAAACTTGCACAGGTGCAGGTGAACATTGACTTTGAGCAAGATTTCTGATGCACTTGCTTGGCTGGGCATGTGGAAAAAAAACCCTCAAAACATTAACCATGCCTGTGTCTTTTCTCTATCGTGAAAAATATGTCTTGGTATCTCCTACTCCTCTTCATCTACCACAAATCAAGCCATTGTCTTCTGTTCTACAAATTATTTTACTTTAAGGGTCTCTTAAAATTTTAATTGGAAAATTAAGGACCTACTTGCAACACATAAGGGAATACTGAAGGTAGAATCAGTGGAATTTGTCCAAGCTGTTTGTAAACACACTAGAAAGATACTTAATTGTTGAGTGTAATTCCCAGGGCATCAACTGTGAATGCTTTGGGTTGGTAAAATGCCCCAAGCACAGCAAAAATAACGAGAATATAAGCAAATACAGGCAGAGAGCAGGGTCTCTGCAGTTGCATATTATGCCTTCAAGTAGTTCAGGGCAAACACTTAGAGATTAGAAGGTTAACCCTTAAAACATCTTGAGGAAATCCCTACAGTGATTTTATGCAATTAATTTTTTCCTAAGGAATCCTTAGGTGAAAGTTTAGGGGAAACTAAACTTGGCCTAAGTAAGCATAATCCTTTTCAATAGTGACTTATGACCCACTGGAAGAGCATCTCTGAGGCTGTATCTACAGAGACCTCGCCCTCTGCCTATATTTCTCATTAATCTGCTGTGCTTGGGAAGCTTTACCAACCCTAAATGATGTTATTTGACATCCTGCGTCCTTCTGGTGCATGTGCAAACAGCTTAGAGAAACCCTACTGACTCTACCAAGACAATTAGAAAGTCTACCAACCAACCAAACAAATTCTATTCAAAATGATTTTCATTTGTAGTTGCCTGTACAGTATATTATGAATATGAGTGCCACGTTATAGGAAATAATGCAAAATGTTGTCAATTTCATTTAATAATCATAGGAACCATTCTGCGTGTATTTAGGTGTTTGTTTGGTGAATGCACAAGGCTGTTATTAAGTTTCTTCTTAAGTTTATTCTGGGCTGATAAATTCACACCTTTTGTTAAAATGTCAGCGTGAGTTTTCCTGTGATTCCACAGAAGTGGATTCTTTCCTCTCAAAAAGCCCTGCATGCGGCAAAGTGAATTTCAAGTAACCTTCATGTCCATTTGTGTGCTTGTTCAAAGTCATGCAAATTGTAAGTAACTTTAGTTATTTTGGCACTCCGGCGCACAAACTGTAATTCCCTTTGTCTCCTGGGAAACATGAGAATTGTGGGTCAGACTAAAAGCCTCCGGGTGGAATTTTAAGGTAGTTTCCTGACCTGCATGACAAAATCCCAGAAGGCCGCACGGCCAATTCTAGGACAGAGCACTGAGTAAAAATAGTAATGATAATGTTATGTATGTTTTCTTTTTTTCTGACCTGAATAAAAACCATTATGTAGATGAGCAATGGAGTGGTAACCCCTCCCTGTGCCACAAAGGGGCTTGCACATTTTGATGACGATGACAAAATAAGAGTATGACTATAATACATTGTTATTATACCAAATACAGAGATGTTTTACATGTTATGTATATATAAAGAAATCTACAGTGTGTTATCCTACATGATATTGTTATTTATGTTTGGGGTCATGTTAGACCTGTTATAAACTGTTATAATGCTCCAATAAGAGAAAGCCAAGAAGACTGATTGGGGATTTGGAGGTTTAGTGCTGCTTTAACTGTATTGTCAACACCTGTCACAGATAAAAATCCATCATATATGTGACCATATTTAACAGCTGGAGTCTGAGCGACCTGCACTGAAAAAATTTCTTCAGTAGAAGTATATAAATAAGTAAAATGTACTTAAAGTATGAAAAGTACTTGATGCAGAAAAATGTCTCTTGTGACTGTCCCTTGCTGTTAAATATGATATCATATGACTCGTGCATTAATGTGAAAGCAGGATTTTACTGTTGTAGTTGATTTTGTATAGGACTGACACAACTAATTTCATTTTCATTATGTATTAATATGTTGATTATGTAAAATAGTGAAAAATAGAGACAAAATGATGCTTTTACAATGTTTGTTTTGTCCAACCAACAGTCCAGAACTCAAAAATATTACAAACTGATTAAAATAATTAAATGGAAAAGCTGCAAATCTTCTTAAAATGACCTAAAAGATTAACAAAATAGCTGCCAATTAAATTTTCTGTCAATCAGCTAATCGAATTATCCACCTAGTTGTTTCAGCTGTACTTGTATAAACTGTTTTCACTGATTTGTTGAGAGAATTATTGGTAGATTGATCAACAATTTAAGTGATCATTAGTTGCAGCTCTAAATGCAGTGAAACAGTATATAATCCAGAACTGGGTCTTTTTCTTGCCTAATTTTGTAATTAGATTTTTTGTTTGTTTGTTTGTTTGTTACTTTTTTCCCTCTCAATTTTGACAAGAAAACAGAATTGAGTGTGTTTATTTTTCTCTACCCATGTTATGATGAATTTAAGTGCTCCAACTTTGTACATGCAGCTTAGTTTATGGGTGAGAATCTTATTATACAGGTGGGAAAAAGGGTAAAAATGTGGAGAGGTGAAACATCTGATAATATCTGCCTATTGTTAAACTGATCTCGAAAAATAAAAAAATAAAAAACTGCTTAAAAAACTTAATTTGTAAAGTAACTAGTCACTAAAGCTGTCATACAAATGTAGTGAATTAAAAAAGCACAATATTTCCCACTGAGATGCAGTGGAGTGCAAGTAGAAAGTGGAAGAAAATGGAAATACTCAAGTATAGCACAGGTTCCTCAAAATTGTACTTAAGTACAGTACTTGAGTAAATGTACTTAGTTACATTGCACAAATGCATAAAATCAGGGTGAGTCATAAAGTGTAAAGCCAATAAAACATTGAAGAATGTTGATGTTTTCGAGTTCTTAGAGGACCCAGGGAGTCTCACAACAGTCAGGGAAATTAACAGAAAACATGGACTAAATTATAAACTGTTTGTCACTTGAATAAATTATGAAGGTACAATAAGGGACTAGATTTTCCCAGTGGAAGCTTAATATCCAACTCCTTCCCAGCAGTAATAACTCAGATGATCCACTTGGGGGCAGTGCTGAGCTATTTTCAGAATGATGAAGCCTCTGTGTTGCTTCAAAAACAAAACAGCTCTGCAGGAACTGAGCTGAACTGCACATGACTAAACCTACAATTCAACAGTAAAACAACACTTGAACCTCTTAATGTCACAAAACATAGTTCAGGAAGAAAAAAAAAAACTGCGCTGTCTTTACCTTAAAGTTTTTAACTAATTTCTCATATTGATTATACACATTATCAAGTGCAATATTGTTTATTATCATGTGCAATGTTACTTTTCTGTTTATTACCATATTTTTATAATAGGTGTAATATTACTTGACATTATTATTATCATGTACAATATTATGTTTAATATTGTGCAATATTTATGTTGATTATCTGGTGCAATATGTTTTATTACTTTCACTATCATTGCCATTATTACTTAACCTATTTTAGTTTATTTTAGTTCAGTTCTTTACTTAACTTATCTAACTAGCAGTGTGTATTAGACACTGTTTTTACATTTATTCCTCAGACACATTATGTTCAATACTTTGATGTTGTCATTATTATGTTACTGTATTTTTGAAGCAACCTCTGGCACAAGAATTATCTTCAGTATTATGTTTTACCTTATCTTACAGTAAAAATGTCAAAGTGACTGCTGTTCAGAGGGCACTCCTAATAACTAATTTGAGCTGACTTTATTATTTGTGTTAATGGATTAATAAACTGAGAGAGGATTAATAGCCAACAGTTTGATTATTAATCAATCATTTTGTGTTGTTTGTCTTTAAATAACAAACCACTCCCTTGTGTCAGTTTCTCCAGTGTGAATGTTTGCTTTTTTGCACTCTTTCACATCAGTGTAAACTGAATCTTTTTGGATTTTGGACTGTTAGTTGAAAAAACAAGATATTTGAAGACGTCGGTTTGTTACTGATGAATTCTGAAGGGCATTTTCACAATTTTTTGACATTTTATAAATTATTGACAAATTGAGAAAATAATCAGATTAACTGATAATGAAAATAAATAAATGGTCGCAACTCTAAGAGCAGTAGAAGTGACTGTAATTTTAACTTCTTAATGATACAAAAACGATAAAAACTGTCCTGACTTTACCTGAATTCTCAAATTTCTTTGCTTAAATTGATTATACAATAACTGGTGCTGATCAGAGAGCACTCCTAATCACTCAATAAAATAAAATAAATACTCTCTTGTAACACTTTTTTCTGCTTTTTACCATTTTGAATAATGTTGAATTTTGGACTTTGAGTTGAACAAAACAAAATCTCTGAAGACATCCATTTGGACTGATGAATAATAAAATAAAAACAATACTATGAAAATATTCAGCAGATTAATCAATAATGAAAATAATCGTTGGATGCAGTCTGAATCATATTAAAAATAACTGTCACTTTGTAAACCTCTCATACATATTTAAAGCCAACATGACACATGAAGAGGAAACAGAGCCCTGTAATTAATGATCAGTGGATTCCTTTGAGTTTGGCTGTTTGTTTGTGTCACTTCAGCTCTGAACGCACACGTGCAAGTGTCTGCTGGAGGGGCTGAAAGGTAGCTGACGTCAGATCTAGTTGGCATGCCAACTCAGAGAATGGAGCTCACATCTGAAGAACAGAGCAGCTGCAGCAGTTTTAGTGAAACAAAAGAGGATGGAAGCTGCACCCATTCAACAGCTTTTAAGGATTTCTTCTTCCACTATATTTCTACATTTCTGCCATTCCATTAACTGATGCTATACAGGCTTAAACTTTGTCTAAATGACTATCAGTAACCAGATTTAATAAAACTGATAAATTATCCAACTCCACATTAGTTTAACGTCATATTAAAAAACATTCAACAGTTTTTCACCTTTTTCCCCTCCAAAGACACAAAGGTGAGCCACAGCTGGAAAGTCTTTGTTGAAAACGCAACACAGTGCCATGGCTACATTAGAGGGGGTTACCCAGGAAACCACCATTGCCATGGAGACTGCATCACAAGGCGGGCTCAGAGCGCAGGAGGCGGGACACGTACTCCCTCCTTTCCATGCACACTGTCGTCACTGAGCAATATGACCTCAAACACACAATTATTCACACTTAACATATTTCACACCCTCCTCCCGTTGCTTTGGACTAAATGTTAGATATTTTGTTAAAGATTATAATGAGATTTAGAGTCGGGATCACTTAATTTCCGTTTTATTTAATATATTAATATAGGCTATAGAGGCAGTTCTGAATAAAAATACAATTTTACGAAAAAAGCTCGAGTCATTATATAATTTATGATAAGCGTTTCCATCTGACACCACTCTGTGTTATTACCTGAATAATAATCTCAGTCCAACATCTCGACAGGTTATGATATTAATTATAACCTAAAACAGGCATTTGGCTATATAAATGACCATACTCTATTCATTACATTACTGGACAATTAAACTTTTCTTTTCCACGAAGCACAAAGACGTCGTTTTTATTTTTTTGGACTGGTGAGTAGATGCAATATAGTAGACTACGCTACACGTGTATGCCAACCATCAACACCAAGATCTGTCGCATAAACATCAAGATATGTAGGCATCGTGTGGCACTATACACCGCAAAAACATCCGTTTTAACAAGCCAGTAACTGTGAATTAAATGTTTTCTTTCAGATCAACATGAATACTTTTCAAATGGGTCATTTTAATACTCCAAACATGTGAACCTACTCTGGAAACAATAGGGGAGACCAGGAGCAAGTGTAACGTTTTTTTTCACTCATAACTAATTGAAATATTTATCTTGTGAAGAAACATATATGTGTGCACTAATTAATAATACAATTGATATATTTTCACTAATAAGTATGAGTCTATAATATTACATTTAATGCAAGAAGTCAGAGTGAGAAGTCATTGTTTGGGGGCAACTGTAACTTTGAAAAAAAAAAGCTATATTAACCCACTGTGTCGCAAATAAAAGCTCACCTCAGAGTAATTACATTACTAGTGTGGTATCTAATAATGTTTCTTAAGATTTTTTTTAATATATATGTGGTTAAAGTTCTTTTAGGTGTCAGACATAATATGCATTCAAAGCAAAAATCTTATTTCTATTTTTGCAAAAGAGACAGCTATTCTAGTGGTGACTAGATTTTAATTATTTGAATTGAGTTAAAAGTAAATTTACATTTAAATTTAATCAAATATGTTAATTTCTAATGAAAGTATGTTAGCACAGACAAATAAAGTGCTAACACTGGGTCATGTGTAGGAATGTTATTGACTAATCATTAATTGATTAACCATCATTAAGAACTTAACAAATTAAAAATGTATTAATTGATAATCAAGGAATGGCAGTAACTGCTAGAGATGTACCGATTTCAATTTTCTTGGCCGATTCCGACTTTGCAACTTTCTTGTAAAGATTAAATTGGATGTTCATAATAAAACACTGACTATTAAATATTCATTAAATACTATTTCACATATTCCCATATATTTCACATATATTAAGATTATGAATAGGGGGAACGCAATCTCGCGAGATCATGGAATCTTGTGGGATTTTGCGGGACGCGATTTCACATGATCGCCTGTGGAAGCAGGTGTAAACAAATCGGAGACAGACGTGTGGCAACAGTTTGCTGCAGTAAAACTTTGCCATGAGAAACACAGCAGAGGCTAAACAAGTCTGGATGAGAAAATGTTGTAGGAGACTCATCAACACAGTTTGTTTATTCTTCAGCCAGAACAGGAGGTGAGATTTTAACTGTCTCTCTGTGAACAGCAGGCTGCTGCTGCTGGCTAACATTAGCCTGAAGAGCTACAAAGTTTACGGCTGTTTTGCGACATTGTCAGCTGCTCCGTCTCGTTGTAACTGTCTGTCTTCTCTTTATCCTACTGTTTCAATCTCTCACTGACACCAACTTCATGCAAGCATGTGTCTGAGTTCGTGGAGCTGTAATCAGCGTGGTGGTGGGTGTGATATCACGGTTAGTTTGTCTGCTGCGCGCATGACGTGACCATTGTGCAGAAGACATGTGTGACAATGACGGGCACAGAATCGGATATGTGACGCTGACCGGCCAGTCACCGGTCAGGGCCGGTCATGCTGAAAACCAGCCAGTTCCAGTCTCTGGGCGTCGATCGGTGCATCCCTAGTAATTGTGCCTCATTTGTCAATGTTTTGTCAAATGTAGCCATTTGTTGAATAAGAAAACTTAAACCTAAAATGAGAAAAAATGAAAAAAATGAGAATAAGTTGTAGAAATTATTAAGGAGAAATTGATTGTTAACATCTGCAACTATTGGTTATGGAATTTTTTTTTTTTTTTTAAATTGCAACCCTAGTAATGTGGCAACACTGTATTACAATTACCCTTAATCTTGCAGCCATGATAAAATCTTGTTTGATAGCTAGCAACACCTACATTAGCATAATTTATGCATTTTAATATATAACCAATAACCTAGAGATCAAAGTGATGTAAGTTTACATTCACAGTCATCTAAACTTAAGACAGAAGTAAAATAGTTAACATCCAAAAAGTAACTGTACCTCACAATCATTTTTTTTTGTTGTTGGAGAGAGAGAATCCTACTGAGCGTGTGCAGACTTAGTGTCATCTCTCTAGCTTGTTTCTGATCAGAGTAATTGATAGGGGTGCCACAATTTCAATATTAAATTGAAAATCGAGCAAAATACAACTGAAATTAAAGGTAGAATTGCAACTCTACCTGTATTTTTTCCCTCTCCACCCTACCTCTGGCATCTGGCATGTGTCCGAAGGAAAAAAAAGACTTTGAAGACGACACAATGTAGCTTACAAGTCTTTGATACCATATAGACCACTTCTTTAAAGAGGAATTTTTTAAATGTAAATGATAGTTGCCAGGGCATAAAAATAATGATTGTTGATCTTTACAAATCAAGACAATTATCTAACAATGATACAGGTGTCAGAATAAAAGTTCAAGTTGCAAACTGAATTGAATTGTTGCCTTAAAAATCAAAAAGTAACGTAATGGAGTAATGGCCCCTTGTTACACTTGCCCCCAGTCTCCCCTAGAATCATTGTTTCTCATTTGGTTAAATAAAAAAAGATAAATGACTTGTTAAAACGGACATTTACGCAGCGTTCCTCCACAGATATGGACTGACACGTTACGATTGGCTATATATAAAAATAATATTATAGCTACTGTTTCTTCATGCTCCATAAATGATCATTATCTGGAGTTCATTTACACGTCTGTGAAGATCTTTTTGATGTTCACGCAGTTCTGGTTGTTCTCGGTGCTGAAGTTGGGCTGTTTGAACGCACTGTTGATGCCCTCCTCTATTACCATGTACTCTGACTTGCTGAGGGACGAGGAGCTGCACGACCTCCTCAGCTCCTCGGAGGGGAGGTGCTCGCAGCTGCCCGTGTGCGCGTACTGCGGGTGCTCCTCTCCGTCAGTCTCCCTGTGGTAAAAGTAGTTGAAATTGGACACAATCACTGGCACGGGTAAGGCAATGGTCAGCACGCCTGCTATTGCGCACAGAGACCCCACTATTTTCCCTCCGATGGTGACAGGATGCATGTCTCCGTATCCCACCGTGGTCATGGTGACCACTGCCCACCAGAACGCATCTGGGATGCTGGTGAAGCTGGACGAGGGGTCGTCCGCTTCTGCAAAGTAAACCGCGCTGGAGAAGAGAATAACTCCGATGAAAAGGAAGAAAATGAGCAAGCCGAGCTCCCTCATGCTCGCCTTCAAAGTCTGTCCCAAAATCTGAAGCCCCTTTGAGTGTCGTGACAGCTTAAAGATGCGAAAGACCCTCACCAGCCTGATCACCCTCAGGATGGCGAGGGACATCGCCTGCTGGCCGCTGTTGGTCTCCCTCTCGGCCAGCTCGGTCCCCAGAGTGATAAAGTAGGGGATTATTGCAACAATGTCGATGATATTCATGATGTTCTTGGAGAAAGAAGTTTTGCTGGGGCAAGCGAAGAACCTGACCAGCAGCTCGAAGGAGAACCAGATGATGCACAGGGTCTCTATGACAAAGAAAGGGTCTGTAAAGGGGCTCTGTGCGTACACACGGGTGCCATTGACCACGGGTGCCACTGTGGCTTGCTCCCTGTCATCTCTGAACTCAGGCAGAGTCTCCATGCAGAAAATAACTATAGAAATCAAAATAACGAGCACTGAGACGATGGCTATCCCTCTGGCTGGCCCTGAGCTCTCAGGATACTCAAACAGAAGCCAAACCTGCTTCTGGAAATCATTTTTGGGCAATACGCGCTCCTCTTCTTTTATAAACCCTTCATCATCCCTGAATTTCTCCATGGCCTCCTCCCCGAGCTGATAAAAGCGGATCTCCTCTGAGAAGATATCAATGGGGACGTTAACAGGTCTCCGTATGCGCCCTCCTGACTGGTAGTAGTACAGGATGGCATCAAAGCTGGGTCTGTTCCTGTCAAAGAAGTACTCGTTCCTCAGCGGGTCAAAGTAGCGCATCCTCTTCCTGGGGTCCCCCAGCAGCGTGTCTGGGAACTGGTTGAAAGTTTTCAGCTGCGTCTCGAAGCGCAGACCCGAGATGTTGATCACCACCCGCTCGCAGCATCCTTGCTGGCGGCCGCGCTCGTATCGATCCACGGACAGGTGAGGCGCCGACAGCACGGCGGACTCCTCCAGCATGTTTTCCACCGTCATGACGCCCCTCTCCGCCTCATCACCCCGGCTGTCAGTCGAGCTCCTGCCCCTGTGCCTGCCTCTCTGGTTCACACTGTAGGTCTGGTCATCCATACAGGTGGTTTTCGGTGTGGAGGGGCAGAGTGCGCCGCGCCACGCCACGCCTCTCCCAGCCAGCCGAAGCCTACAGCTTTGAAGAGCTGCGGCCGACGACACTCACATCTCCTCTAACCATCAGCCCTCTGCGCGGATCTATCTATCCATCCACACACTGAACTGAAGCGCTGCGCTCCACTCTGCCTTTTTTTTTTTTTTTACACACACGTCGACACCCGCCTACGGCGCGCATATGTCTGACATACGTCCACAACCCGCCGAGGAGGAAATTAACTTGACACTTAATGTCGAGCACACACCTTCATTCAAGAGCGGTGGAACAAAAGCACTCGATGAAATTACATCCACACCTGTTTGATTCAAGTTGGATTATCTCTCTGTGAGCTCTTACAGGTCTTATATCACAGTGTATACACACAGATATCAAGGTTGGAGGCATTTAAAGCACAGATTCTATCCAGTTTATTTCAAATAAAAATGAAAATAGCTGAAGAACAGACATTCAGGGACAAAATCATCTTTTGGACTGTGGTTACAGGTGTCTGACACAATTACTGCCAGATTTCTTTGCAGTCACAAACTGTGCTGTCTAAGGTAGGAGGTTCTTTATTCCTTTGGGGAAATTTCTGTCTCATAGCAGCAGAGTGTAATGGAAAGAGGAAAAAGAGGATAGAAAATAAGGGGGGGGGGGGACTAATTAATACACTACAACTGCATTGCTCATTAATCTGTCAACCATTTTCTTGATTAATCAAGTAGTTGTTGGCCGGTAAAATGTTGGTCAATCAGTGTTTACTAAAGCTCAAGACAACTTCCTCAAATGTCTTGTTTTGTCCACAACACAGAGATACTAAATTTATAGTCAGAGGACTAAAAGGAACATGAAATATTCACATTTAGAAAGCAATTATCAGAAAAGTTGGACATTAAATAAAAAAGACCAAAAAGATTATCAAAACAGTTCGATTAATCAATAGATTATTCGATATATCATCTCAGCTCTAGAATAATGAGTGAAAACAGGGCACATCAAAATGCATAGTAAAATATAAAGTAAAGAAAAAAAAGTCTGAAAAGTGAAAAAGTGTAAACAGTACAAAAGATAGTCTGCATTAATAAAACGTGTGAAATGTGAAGAACAGAGCAAAAATATAAAAAGCAGTGCACAGATTCCACATGGATAGCTATTAAATGTGACATGAATAAAAACTAGATTTAGAAATCTAAAGATAACAGAAGACTTTCAAAACAAAATGTGTAACTGTGATGTTTACTCCTCCTCAGGTTGTGTCAGACTCCCAAATCCTCAGGCAGAATACACAGGACATGACTTCAGTGGCCCTGCTCCTGACCATTATGTAAAAATATTGGTATACACAAAAACTTAAGGCTAAAATATTACAAATAATCACATGAGGGAAGTACAAAGTGAGTATATGTGACAAAAAATAGATATTCAGGAGCAGTATCATCTGTTGCAGTGTGTGTCTGCAAAAAAAAAGGTCTCCCAATGATTGAGTCTAACACCTTTGACACAGACCAAACAATGCTGTCACCAGTCATTTCTTCACTTTTCCCCCAGAAACTGAGCTGATGAAATCATGTTTTTCGGGGAAACTGACAACAGAGAGCTGCACTGTGAATGTCAAGATATTCAATGTCAAAATCCACTGAATAAAAACTGAATATTTAATTGCTCATTCTTTGGGTCTTTGTGTTTTATGTCCTGTTGAGGGGCTGTTGCTCTCCATGGTGCTGAAATCAACACGTGCTCTCTTCACGAAATGAGCGCTGAGTTTTGTCATGTGCACAGTTCTTGTGTGTCTTCATCTAAAGATGCTCTTTCCCGGATATTGTCCACAGAACACAGAAGCCTCAGGATCAGTCACCTCATTTCCACTCTTAAAAAAAGCCTTTCCGCCATGTGGTGATAGAATCGCCTCAAAGAAGTGTCTCAAGTGTCGGCCTGTGTCACAGCTGTGATTAATGACGAAAATGCAAAATCAGTGCTGTTTGTAATTCATAGTGACAGGCCTCATCAAAGGCGTCTGTCACTGTCCATGCGTTTTAAGAACACGTGCACGGGGTTAATGAGTTCAAATGGGATTCAAGTCTAATGCACAGTCTGCTCTTTTTTTATTTGATTGTGTAAGTCTGGCTTTTTATTTCAACATGGCAAACAGAGAAGGAAGAGCTGAGCCGACCTTCCAGCCTAATATGGCAACATCTAGTACTCAACTATGAACATACTCACAAAATCCTCTTATAGCGGATGACACTGATCTAGAAAACCTATTGACCTCTTTTGCGCTGCATGAAAAAAATTAGTTCTGGGGCATGGGAAAACCTCTCACAACCAAGAGTACTGTTTATAAAACGAAAAGAAGACTTTAGCTGTACAACAAACTGAGTTAATACATTTTAATAGCCTGTGTTTAAAAATATCAAGACTAAATAAACAAATCCTACAACTTTATTTCGGTTAAAGGGATAGTTTGGATTATTTAAAGTGGGGTTTTATAAGGCACTTAGCTATAGTTGGTGTATTACCTACAGTAGATGAGGCTGACACGCCCCAAGTTTGGAGAAGCAGAGAGGAGCACCAACAGGGAAGCTAAGAAATATTCTGCTGTGGACAGGGTCAGCAACAAAAGTTTCAGACAGTTTCAGACAGTTTCAGTGCATGCTATATTTAGAATATTTTCAGTGCTTTACCATGCTGTCAGACAGCCTATTCTGACGGGAAACCGCCATTTTAAAAGACAAATATTGCTTTTTCCAAGCCAACCAAACTTTTGTTTGTTTGTTTGCATTATTGTGTGACTTCAGCGTTTTAAAAGGATAGTTTAAACTCACTTCAGTCACATAACAACACAAACAAACACTAGACCAGCAACTCCCATGTTGTGTGAGGTAAGTGAGAGTTTGGTTGGTTTGGAGAGAGTGATATTTGGTCAGTGGCTTCCCATCAGAGAAGGCTGACTGATTGCAAAGTAAAGCAGTTCTACCCCCTCTCAGTTTTTCCTAACCGGAGGTCTGCTAACCAGCATCTACTGTAGATAATACCCTGACTATCGATATAAACCTCATACAAGCCCACCCTTGCAATAGAAGAAGGTTCTCAGTAGATCCTCCTGTATAGGTTCTAGCTAAAACCCTTGGAGTATCAAAAGGTTTTTGTGTAGAACCCCCTCAAACTATCCCTTTAATTTCTTCACTACTAGCTCAAGAACCACAATAATTGAACCCCTCAGGTTACCCAAAGGCCTGAAAGCACCATGGGGACTTCATGATGAGCAGGATTTTTGAAATACCGCCGTAGAGTCCGAATTGCCCACATACAACCCACCCTACTTATAAGATTTTGTCACCATGTGAGCTTAAGAGTATCTATTAAACAGTTCAGTCACATATTATGTACATTCCCCTCACTAGTAAATGGTTAACTGCTATGTCAAAGACTTCCCTACACTGCTGCATAGCAAAAAAAGATACATTTCTGAGATAATTAGAAGACTTTTGAAACATCATGTAGCCTAATTTTAGTGTAATTGTGGTGTTAACTCCTCCTCAGGTTGACAGATCCCTAATTTCTCAGCCACAATCACAGCATGCTTTAAATAAACAGAACAAAATGTGAGATGATGAAGAAACTGCAGTCAGCACTCTGGTGATAACAACATTCAGCACGTCATAGACTTTGGTTAGATTTTATTTCAGTACATTTTTGTACGTGTGTATTTACTTCATACTCTCCTGATTGGGTTATTTATGGTACTTTTACCTGACGTTATCCCATATGGATATTATCACATAACACTCAGGAGCAGCACCACTGAAATCATGACCTCAGTAATGTCGTAATAAGTGGGAGACATTGGTACTCTTGAAATTGGTAAAAGTAAACTCTTTTAGACTAGTTTATAATACTAATGTGTCAGAGCCTACAGACAAACAGTTCTTGTTCGTCATTCTCACTCTTGTTGTATTTTGTCTGTACTCTGCAGGCCAGAGGTGAAGTAACCTTTCCTTCTTCAGTCAGATCTGAGTGTCTCATTATTTTCCACACAGGCTGAATCTCTTTGTAGTCCATCATAGATAGATGTGTTTAATAAAGGTAAAAACAGGACTGCCAACACAGACAAGTAAAATAGTTGAGAAAGAAAAAAGCACCACAGTGCTCTTGTTAGTTAGGGACAAGAAAAAGAAAAAACAAGTTAAAAACATTCCAAATAAGACAAACATACAAAATAGAACAACTAATGTGCCGATACAGTCTGATGCCATCTTAGTGAGAGGACCCCTTGACCCCAACCTTTCGAGGCAGCTGGATTAACAAGCTCACACTGGAATTCATCTTTCCAGGCTTCAAGTTATGTTCTTGTGGCAAAACCACAATGGTGTGAGCCAATCAGTGGCCAATGAGCAACTACTGCCAGCCACAGCTATAGTTCAGGTGTGACAACAATGAAAAACAAAGCGACTCGAGAGGTTAGCGTTGGTTCTGGGACAGAATCAGTTATATCAGAAGTGGAGAATATTCCTTTATTGAAAGAAGAGCAAAGAACGGCTCTGAAGGCTTCTCTCAATGGAAAAGAGTTTTTGCTCGACTCCTGACTAGTTCATTTATCTGATTAAGTCAGCATGTGATAGACAGATTCATCTAATCACCTTCCAAGTACTTTTTGAAAGTGCCTGCCCATTTCCAAACAGTTTCCAAGGAAGACTTCTCAGATGGTTATGTGTTCTGGCGCATCAGGTTACAATTACCCCCTGACCTCCACCCCTCCAATCCAACAGATGTGACCCGGATTTCACAATAGAGCTGAAACAATTAGATGGTAGTCAAAGTGAATCAGCAACTATAATAGTTATGTTGTTTATTATTTATATAATAAATTCTCCATTGTGATAATTTTGCTCCTTCTCTGTTTTGTATCTTTGTAAAAAGGAGTATCTTTTGAGTTTTGAACTACTGGTCAGAAAAAAAACAAGACATCTGAAGCTGTCAGCTTGGATCTGGGGATTGGGAACTGTAGCAGGCATTTTCCACACAATGATCAATTGAGAAAGCAATGTGCATATTATTGATAATGATACTGATAATGTATACAATTGTTTTATCCTGTGTGTTAGCTACATCCACACACAGACATAAATGAGTTATTTCTATATTATTAAAATGCTGAGAGGAGGGACAGTACATCGTCAGTCTTGAATCATTGCTTGGAATGTGAACTGATTTTATAGATACAAATGTATTGATTCTGTTCATCTGTCCAATTCTTTATCGATTTGGTTATTGATTCCTGATCAATTTTATTTGAGCTGACTGTAGCCCGAGAGGTAGCTATAGCAACAGTCTGTCTGTTATCATCTCAAATGGATGAAATATGTAAACAGTACATGAAATAGTAATATGAAATGAGAATATTTGTACTACATTCAACTTTCATATTTACCCTCTGTAACGGATGTGTGCCCGGTCGGGGAGCACTGGCACATTGTGCGTAGTGTTTAAGCCCATGTTGTGTAGAAAGATGTTTCAGCACATTGTTGGTGTTTCGAATCTTACTTGAAATTATCATAGTATAGACAATACAATTAGCACTGTTGTCATCTTTCTTCATGAAGCCACGCTTTGGCCCGTTTCTTCCTGTCTGCCATGACTCCTCCTGATGCAGGTTTCCAGCATCTTAGACACATGAGGGACGTCATTGTTTTGCAGTGTACAACTCTCAGAAAAACATGCCAGCATCAATGAAAGGAATTAAAAAGATATAAGATTCCACTGGACAATTTGTAACTGGTTATCAATGGCTCCAGTTCTCGATTGTCTTCCCTATTAATTGTAACGCACTATAAATACTAAGGTGATCCTGATGGCAAGGCCTTTAAAATAATATATACATTTTAATGTAAAGTTGTTGATTAACCTTAATTCTTGTTTAACTCATTTTCTAGTTGTCTGGTAATTTTTAATTGGTGACTGTTTCTTTCTAATCACCATCAACACCATACAGACACACTTGCTTGTCCAATCCCTGCCTATAAATCTGACAAACATTAAAAATTGGTCCTCTGCAACAAGAAAATCATGCTGCTACCAACAACCTCCCAGTAGTTGCATCTCAGTAGGCTTGGAAAGTTTTGTCTGGGTTTTCGTCTCCATAGTAACAAAACATAAAGTGTTTTGTAAAAAAGTAAAGGAGTTAAGTTGAAGAAGTTACATAATTTCCGGTCCAACTCGTGCAGGAGCGAGTCGACCAGAGACTATTTTTCACATTCCCGCTGAGGAATGAACATGTTACATATCAGGATGAAAAGGAAGCTTGCTGAGGGTTTTTTTTATACGTGTGTCGACTACAAGGCCACTTATCAAACACAGAAGAATCAGCGCGACAAGAAAGGGACGGATATAAAGCTTAGAGACCCTGGGCAGAAGAGACACTTTCATTTTATAACAGCACTCATTATCAAGCAGCCTTTGGCTCCAACACCTCCCGCTCCCTCTTTGTTTCTTCCATCCAATTCACTCTTAAGTTAAACATAATAGATTCAAATAAATTACATTTAAATACCTCTGGGTCATGACAGCAGGGTCTGAGCCTGTAAACACAGACTGATGAGAGACGATCAGCTCATTCTGCTTGCTTAGAAATAAAGGTGCCAACTAGAAGCATAAAGTCTTCTTCAGCTTGTCCCCATAGGAAAACCTTTGATAGAACCTTTTTTAAAGGTTCCACTTGAAACCCTTTCAAGATTCTTTTCCACAAAATTTTTTCTGGTTCTTGTAGTAGTTCCGTTCATGATCCTTGGAACTTTGGTGCTATCTAGTGAACCAGGCATTATGTCCACCAGTTTTGAGTGGAACCATTCTAATCAGAGGGCATTTACAGAATGCACAAAAAAAAAAAAATCCTGTAGAACATGACACGCCACCCTGCCAAACGACAACCTGATATTTTTTGGTTCCAGTTGAAAACCAGCGTTTCAGGGTCTGAACCAATCTATTTTTGGTGGAAATGCTTGAAACGGTTCAAAGTTAGGTGCTTGAACCAGAATGTGGCTGGTTCCATGTCCAGGCCTGTCAGAGAGTCCTGTCTAGAACCCAACATAAAGGGTTATACCAAGAAACATCTGTGAAAGGTTTCACCAGAGAGAAGCCTTCTATGGTGTGATGGAACCCTCTCTGGGGGTTCTATACAAAACGTTCCACCCTTCTGGACCCTTCTGAAAGAAACCACCCAGGGGGTTCTACTGAGAATTTTTATATATAAGGGTTTTATATAGAATCCACCCTAGAGGTTTTACTGAGAACCCTTTTATATTCTAAGAATTATATCTAGAACCCATCCAGGGGGCTGTACCAAGAACCTTTTCATATTCCAAGGGTTTTAGCTAGAACCCACCCAGGGGGTTCTACCCAAAACCTTTAATTTTGCAAGAGTTTCTTCTAGAACCTACCAAGAACTTTTTAATACTCCAATGGTTTTAGCTAGAACCTATACAAAGGGATCTACTGAGAACATTTTTCTATTGCAAGGGTTTATCTTGAATAGACCCAGGGGGTTCTACTGAGAATCCCTTTATATTCTGATAAAAGAAACCTTGACAAATCGTTGAAGAAGTCTTTTTTTTCCAAAAGGGGTTCTTTGAATGAAAAGGGAACTTAATGGCATGTTCAGTCTTAAAAAGAACCCTTGCAAAACCCTTTCTTCAAAAAAGCACTGTTCAGAAGCAAATGGCTCTGGGTAGAAGCTCAGTCATTCAGAAGGAACCCTAGTGAAACGCTTATTTCTAAGAGAGTAGATTGAGATAAACTTGTGTTTTGGTTGGCTCTGGAGCTCAGATGAACCTCTGAGAGTTGGGATGATAATAATTGATGGCTGGAGGAGCAGACAGAGTCTTCTATAGTACATGCAGTTAAAGTGCTTTCCTGATTACATTGTTATGAGAGTGAATGCATGTGTGCCTCTGTGGGTTTAACACAGAGAGAAAAAATCCCAGCATGCCGTATTATAATGTAATTCCCATGCAGATACCATCAGTACGAGAGCCAAGGTGTCAGACTTGATATCAAGTCTATTTTCTGAGCAGTCACGACACTACGGGTGATTTATTTTCTTTGTAAACATGAGCCCAAGACATTCCCTCGACACTGACCTTGCTGTGCACACACCTATATGTCCAATCCCACACGCATTCATAAATGTGTAATAGAGTTTTCATTCCACAAGGTCATTCAGTCCACTTTCTCCACCATTTTCTAGCTCATTCTGTTGGCTGCCTGCTGAGGATAAAACAGGCCTATTACATGTCCAAACCTCTGGAGCTGAAGGCAGCTAAAGATAGACTTTTTATCAGTCTGGGAAGTTAAAAAATGACTTATTAACTCTGGCAGAAGCTTTCATTTTAAGTGACGTTAAAAATGACATTGTGCGTCTGGTCTGGAGGGAGACGAGGGCATTTGATATAATAATGCCTTCCAAAAAGATCTTAACTTAACATCTTTCATTCTTCAACACTGTGTCGGGGAAAAGAGGGCTGGTTTCCATCAAAAGTGACAATGCTTGGGCCGCTCTTTGAGTAATGAGGAGCAAGGCTTTTTCTCTGTCTGTTCAGTCTGGCTCACAGGCTCACACACACACGCTGACTGATCAATACAGGCAGAGGGAGAGAGACCAGCGTCTATCGATCGCTCATGCATTGGCTGTGATCCCTGCCAGCGCAGAATCATTACACACTCACATTGTCCGCTGCCACAGCTAACGGGAGTCAAGGTGAAGGCCAAGGTCATAAATAATGCAGCAACACTTTCCTTGCAGCAGCCAGGCGAGGGGTTAAATGAGAGCTGTAACTGTTGATTTCTCTTTCAGTCAATATTGTGTAAAATACTGAAACCTAGTTGACAAATTCAGTCCAACCAAAGCAAGGCAACTAATAAACAACCTAATCAATCTCTTGCTCTGATCAATCTCTTGTCAAGATTTTAAACAGCCAGGTGATGAGGGTTAAAAGAGCGTTGTAACTGTTGATTTCTCCGTATCTCCTTGAGTCAATATCTTGTAAAATACTGAAAACCCATTGACAAATTCAAAGCAATTATCTCAAGCCAAATAATAAACATCATAATAAGTCTACTGGGTAACAAAACCCGGTCTCTTTGAAATTACGTACAAATTTATTTTGACATATTATATATATGTATGCACTGCTTACTTGTACTGAACACATGGTGTAAGGAGGTAGTTGGGTGGATGGTGAGTGTATAAAGCGTAGAACATCTGCATTAAGGTGTTCGTCCTGTGTGGTTTAGGAAAGGTTTGTGGTTTTGGTGAAACATAAATACATTAAACACAATCTTACATTTCAAGTCAGTGTTAATTTTTGATATGTAACCATGACCATGATCTTTCCCCAACCTTGCACAAGTGCTTTTCAGTGCCTAAAAATAACCACAAGACTGTACATAGGCATAGCGCTATGATAGCATGCTCACATGTAACGACATGCTGATGTTTAGAACAGCATTTCCCAAACTTAGGGATGGGACCCTTGTTTTTATTGGGTTCCAATTAATGGAGCAGCTAACTGCATTTTTTGAAGGAAAACTTTCAAAAGTGGAAAGAATTGCCAAAACTGGCACAAATTCTCCTTGGGGATTGTTCTTTTGATAAAATCCATTGGCTACGCCAAAATCAAGATGATTGCCACTTTTCCAAGATGGCTGCAATTTCCATCTCAGAGATGCTTTGTTAGGTTCACTGTATTGAATTGCCCCATATGAATGATCTTGTTATCATATCAAACATTGTTGACCACAAAAGAAGCTAAGAAAACAGCAAGAAGCTTCTTCTGCCACCTGGGTATTCAACAGGGGGTCCACAACCCTTTGAGGGTCCTCAGAGTTACTGCAGCAGGGCCACCAAAGTATCGTTTGATCATTTATTTTTGTCTGAAAATACACATTTACATGAATGCAACATATTAGCAAAGATAAACTGGCTCAGAAGACACCAAATTTCTCTTTTGGGTCTCAAGCTGAAAATTTTTGGGATCCCCTGGTTTAGCCTGCTAGCATGCTAATCACTGAAGAATGCAGAAGTGCATAAAACACAAAGTGGGCTGATGGGAATGTCATTAGTTTTACAGGTACTTGGCCATACACTAGAGCAGTGGTTCCCAAATGGTGTGCTGAAGCACACTGGTGCGCTGTGACGCAAGTCCAGGTGCACCTTGGGATTTTGTGACAAGTATACATTATTACTGCAATATACAGCTTTAAAAAATGTTCTGAATGAATTGAAGTTTAAGTTTTACTATATCAGTACTTTGTGCATACTTTTTTTCCCAGTACAGAGGAAAATTCTATACCTTAAAAAAAATCAATCAAATCTTCCATTAAAGCCAACTCCAGTTTATTGCTGTTTACACAGTTGTGAGATGGTGGGAATTATTAGGATGGGACATATAAAAAGCCCTGACTGATTAATTCCTATTTTCTTTCCCCCACCAGTATATGATACTAAGAATGTCTGCAAAGAGCGATCCATACAATAGTTGTCAAGATATTTCACTCAAACCAAAACATTTGTCAACCTCATCGTGTTTTATAATCTGATAACCATGAATGTTTGTACATAGTAGACCTTTTTTTTTTTTTTAAAGCAGCCTTATTGATATGAAACGGCAGGGTAAACACAGGTGTTACCAGTGATACTAATCAAGGTTCTATTACATGCACAACAGCAGCACTCTGACTCTGTTTGACTTGAATTGAATGGTCTATTTTGTGCAAATCCATCTGGTAGATGTCAAGCTATCTCACTGAATAAATGGTGGTGGCACGAGGGGAAAAGTCAGGGGATCACCAAAGCAATTCCAGGAGGGACCACAAATGTCATGGCAATCCATCTAACAGTTGTTGAGGTATTTTAGTCTGGACCAAAGTGGTGGACTGACCAACCAGCCAACACTGCCATCCACACAGCCATGTGTGGTTAAAACCAACATTAATGATGCTTTACTTTGCTATGAGTGGAGACTGTTGGTTTACTATTTATGTTCAATAGTTCAGATGGTTTTATGTTTCTGTCAGATTGCATTTGCAGTTGCAAATTAATAGTATATGAATGTAATTTCTGGGAGATATGTTTGTAAAAAGGGATACAATAGTGGTTTTCTGTTTATGGGTCACAGTATTTGTTCTGTTTAAGCTAAGATTTTGGATTTGACATGCTGTATGCTTCAGTAAGTCTCACCACCAAGGAAATGTGAGCAGCTGCTGCCACAGCGATGCATAAAATAAGCGTGACACACATGGAGGACAACGAGGGAATTAAACTCAGAATCTCATCAACTTCTGTGCCTTAATGTTATGGTTGTGCTTGAAAAACAAACACACAAAATACAGGCAGCACAGACATGCCACTTACCAGCACATACTTATATATAGTGCATAATTATGTTTGCACGCACACAGAGGCCAGACAGCACAGACTTTCTAAGACAAACAAATACAGACAGAGAACCAAAAATGGAACCTTTGTCCTGAAACACAAATCCCATAAGTGAATAATAAATACTTCTGATTAGCATCATCTGACCTTTAACAACACAGGCAGCATCAAATATGAATTTTTATCAGGGACCTCTCAACTCATACTGGCATTTGAGGTACAATCGTGAGCAAAAGCCGCGCTCTCCTCAGGGATGTGACAGGGTGTGATGCAAGCATCCAGAATTACAGAGCTATGACATGTGATGCAGTACATGTGTCGTTGCTATTCCAAACAGCATCCCTGCAGTGAAATGTGAAGGTCGTTGGCAAGGAGGGGCGGGTGTATGTTGGGGGAAAGATCCAGCCTCCTGGATTAGAGATCCCTGGGGAGAACGAGCTCCCTGGCCCCTGCATGACATGCTGTCACACTATTAGATTGGTGGGGCTACACGTAAAGACCCCCAAGAGCATTGGACCACTGCTTTATGTCTGACCTGAGAGGAGTTAGTTTTCAGTAGCACAGAGACTGAAGGCATGTCCTGGGTGCTGATAAAGACTCCTCAATTGATTGTGGACTTGCTCAGCCATATCTTTTGTCATAAGGCTGATGGGTAGGAAAAGATGAGGCTGAAAAGGAAAAGAGGATTACAGGCCCTCAATGACCTGTGTTTAATTATTGTTTTTTTAATCCAAAATAGGATCAGAATGAGTCAAAACCTGAACAACGAGTTTTAATCACCACATCCACAAAAATATTCAGGAATCAAACCTGATGCTCACATACAATGCAAAATTATTAAGACTGCATCTATTTTCATTATCAGTTTAAGTTGAGATTTAGTGAGAAATGCATTTTAACATGTTTAAACCACATCCCTAGTCATACGGTTCACCTATTTAACAATATATGGCAAAAAATGCCAAAAATCTATTTTCATTTTGCTCAGCTTCGCTCTGAGTCTCCGTTTCTGCTAACTTAGCTGCTGTTAGCAGGTAACAGAGCCGGGCTCAGCAGCTTCCCAGTGAATGTGGTCAGCCTGGGACCAATCACAGCCTCTTAGACCAACCGGGAATACAGTAACAGGGTCATTTATAGAGTTTCCTGATGGAAAAATAGCTTTACAACTTTAAACACCAATCAATATCCACAACAAGCCCCTGCCTAGCTGCCTGTTTTTACAGGAAACACATAAATATGCTAAAGCAAATAGTTACTCTGATTTTGGACTGCAAGTAATGAATATTTACATTAGCGATTAAGCTGTCCATTATTTTCTTCGTTCATCGATTAGTTGTTTGGTCCATACAGTGTCAGAAAATTGTGAAAAATACTGATTGCTGTTTCCCAAAGCCCAAGATGACGTCCTCAAATGTCTTTTCTTGTTTTGTCCTGATTTCCATTTCAAGAGGATTTTAATATGCAGTTACAGGCCTATAAAACATCTGAAAACGAAACAAAATGAAAAACATCCACCACAGTTTCCTAGAGCCCATGTTAATGTCATCAAATCAAACAGTCTTGTTTTGTCTAATCAATGGTGTAAAAGCCAAAGATTTTCAATTCACTATAAAGGAAAACACATCAAAGTTGGAACTATCAAATATTTATTGTTGTTTTTTTAGTGGAGAAACGACAAACAAATTATTTCAGTTCTAGAATTGACAACCCAAGACTTAAAGTGGAACTGTAGAATACATATTCTCCATACACACATTCAACAGGTAATATTCATTAGTTATCAGTATTTGATCCGCAGGGTAAAGAGCATCACTGTAATTCGGGAGGAAAAAGTAAAACAAATGTTCTTTCCTCAACTTTCTTCTTGAACACGTCTTAGAAACAGCACCCTGCTGCATTATTTTTTGCAAATTATCAGACTCGCACCTCCCTGCAGTAGCCAGCGCGAGAGACATCTTTGAAGTGCGAACCACAGTTTGTAAGGAGCAGATGGGCTGACTAATGTAACTCCTGACTGGTGCTGCGTGCGCCTCACTGCCAAATCACAGTGAGAGATGGCAGAACGGCTCATTTGGGAATGTAGCAGGCTGCAGCAGGAATCACCAGGAAGGAGAGGAGCAAGAACTCAATTAAAATGGTTATCACAATAAACAACACCAGACATATGCTTATTTAATTTTGGTCTTCTCAGCTGCTGCTGACTCACTTCTCTAATTTATCTGGCAATTTGATGTTGTCGCTGAGTCAGTGAGATTTAGGACTCTCCAAGTATACAGTATCCCAGCACATGGATACTGATGTATACCATGATTCAGTCATTCAGAAGATGTTTATCAAGAACGCAGGAGGGGTCGCATCTTAACTGAGATGTAGAGAGTCTGACCAATGTGTTAGTTTCAGCCCTGATATTGTCAGTAAGCATGTTGATGGTTATACACTTATTGTGCTGGCAAACACTGTCAAACTGCCATTTTGCAAGAAATTATCTATTCCAGAGTAAAGTCCCGGGAGGCACGCTGACCTTTCCAGGAAAATTCATATGAGAAAAATAAACAATGTGTGTTACTGTGAGAGATGTCCAAAAATATATCTAATATTTCAAAGTCAGATAATTATAGAGATTCCAAGTCCTGAATAGAGATTTAGCCACTTAAAGCCTAAGAGGTACTACTGCTACTGAAAACAGGAAAAAGAGAAGCATTTCTATGTGATATCATTATGTTACCTACAGAAACACTCTTAAATTACTGTAATTTTTTGGTATTTAAAACAAAATACTGAGTTAAAATTACATATCATCACTTATAGCCCACTGGAAATGTGTGGTGGTGGCTGTATCTGCAGAGACCCTGCCCTCTGCTTGTATTTCCTTATTTTCTCAATATTTTGCTGTACTTGAGATGGTTCACCAACACAAAATGTTGGTATTTGACATCCTAACAGGTTCATGAACAACTTGGAGAAACCCTACTAACTCTATCTTTAAGATTTCTACTCCAATATTAATCTTAATTGGGATTTATAGTAAATTCTCTAAAAAAAAAACCAAGGAAACTGTTTATAGAAAAATAATGGAATGTAATCTAGTAAATCAAATTCCAGAGAGCAGTGGTTTGTGTTCCAG
Organism: Lutjanus erythropterus; assembly: GCF_056507025.1. Classification (NCBI taxonomy): domain Eukaryota; kingdom Metazoa; phylum Chordata; class Actinopteri; order Lutjaniformes; family Lutjanidae; genus Lutjanus; species Lutjanus erythropterus. Next base: position 35,900,212 of record NC_139318.1, on the reverse strand, counting down.
TCACAGTAAAGGGGAAGCAAAAATCTCAAGGCACACCTGCATTCATATCCATGTAAAATAGCCTCTATAACCAGACTAACCAACAGAGGCAACAAGTGTGTGGTGTAGGCCATCAGAGTTCTTGGAGTGTGGATGGGACAAAAAAACTGAGAAAACTGAGGTTCACTTTGATGCAAGTCTTTTAAAGGATTTTTTTGTGTCTACAATTTGTCTACAAAATACTGATATAGTAAATTAAAAATGAATTCAAAACTTTTTATATAGTTGTATATTGCAATGATAAAGTATGTTTGTCACCAAATTCTACTGCAAACCTGGACATGCCTCCCACCTCTCACCATTTGGAACCACCGTCATCAAGAACACATTGATCATATGAATGTAAAAGTCTACAGACAAACACAAACACAAAGTACAGCTGAGGCTGATGGGAATGTCAGGTGTTTAGTGATAAATTCAGGTATTTCATGGCAATCCAAATATCTGACACATTTCACATGTGGGGCCAGTGCATCAGGTAGAGAAACCAGTAAATCAATCTGTATTTTGATCTTGTAAGATGTTGAGATATTTTATAGATCACTAGGAATAAAAATCCAATGCTGCCATAAAGCAGATTGAAACATTGCCCACAATAACCTAAAACACCCTGAAATCTTAAAAAAAAAAAACAATAATCAATAACTCTTCTGATACCACAATGAAAAAAAAGTCTTGTGCAGAGAAATAGGAATATATTTTTGTCTTTTTTCAAGTTAATCTGCACACTTTGCTGGTACAGAAAAAGACACTGAACACTGACTGGTTTTGCAGCTGCAAGCCAAATTTCAGGCAAGACAATAAAGAATAAAGTGAGCTTGGGCCTTAAATGAGCACTTAGATGTTTTTTTCTTTTCTTTTTTATAGCTTTGCTACTTCTGATACTATCAAATATTAGTATTGTATTGTTTTAAACGAGTGGTACTGAGAAAGTATCAAGTATCAATCAGATACTAGAGTATAAACGGCATAGCAAAATGTATAACATCTCAAAATATAGATCAGAAAATCTTCCATAATGCAAATTCTTCACATTTATTGCCAAATTTGCTTAAATCTTTGAAGAAAATATAAAGAAATAAGACTGTTTTCCTATATGTTGCGTTTTTTGTTTTTTTAAGAAAAGAGGAGGAGTGGGAGGAGGATGAAGGTGTGAAAGAAGGAGAAAGCAAGAGGAAAAGGAGAGGGAGAAAAGCTGAAGCAGTGAGTTATCAGCCCCGTGGGTCCAGCTGACTGTCAATACTGTGAACTGTAAACTAATATCAGTGTGGAGACAGATGGTGGTATCACTTTGATGGTATTTTGGCATGCTGGTGGTAACCATGGTAACCACGGTAAAAAGGGGGATCCCAGTGTTTCAGTGATGCAACGGGAATTTTCCTCCCCAGTATTCCAGGCTGTGAAATTAACACTTTGAGATTAAATTTCACAGCACTGCTGCCCACTACACACTTTTGAACCTTCACATGTATTTATACGCTGACAAACACACACAAACTAACATCCTTCTCGACACACACAGCGGTAGGAAGATATGCAAAGCAGGATTAGAGATATCCTACTTTTCTCATTTCCTGCCATAGGAGGGAAAATCTAAACGCAGTGTGAAAACATATGGCACACATGTATGCTCGCGTGCATACATGCAAATTGATTTCACCCACATACTTTTCATGCATGGACAGACACACACATGCAGAACAGACACCATTCTCAAGTTTCACACAAATAGCAACCACACAACTGCAGTTAATGATGTGTGTCTGTCTGTCTGTTATAGGGAGGTTGTTTTCCAATCAGATGCTCGTCTGCAGCCTCAGGTACGTTCTTATTATGTTCCTGTCACTTGTGATTCACTGTCTCAGCATCAGCGCAATGACAGGAGCATCATTAAAACCCCAATTCTTACACTCTGACACCTGCTGTAGATTGTAGGAATAGATAATACATCTCTTAAAGGATAATTCTAATTTATCACAAACTGGGTTTTATTTTCTTGTAGTTTTGTTCATCATTCTTATTGGTAATGTAAATTTAACTGTTGAGATCAGGGAACATGACAGAATCCCTGAAAAACAAGTCTGAGACACTTGCAGTCAGACAGTCACAGTCATAGGTTTTACACAAACCCTCAGATTATTGAACCTATTTAGAATAGAAAACTAAGTGAAATTGTAAAACTATGATCCAAACTGTCCACCTTCATCATCGCAATTTATACGGCATCTTCAATTTATATTTTGTGCCGTAGTTGTGTGTGTTTTCCTGTGCAATTTAAGGATTATTACTGAGGCAAAACGAATGTTTTCATTTTAAAACTGTGTCTTAAAATGTCCACAGCAATATAGCATGGTATCATGTACACTGAGCATGCTGGTGGCTGCTTAGTTGCATAAAATACTACAACAAAGAACAGTAAGACAAGAGCTTTCTTAGCTTCGACGGTCAATGAGGTGGAACTGTTACTGAATGTAGGCTAACATATAGACATCAAGGTTAAGGTGTAGCTCGTGATCTATGTTGAATTAACCGTCAGTAAAGGGTTATGTTACAGGGGTGTGACAAATAAGGAAAAGACAAATTGTGACCAAATCAAGTGAACATGGGTGTCAGCTTCATCGTTTTCAAAAGTCTCTGTTTTAGGGATTTGAAAATGCTGGACTAGTGTGACCCACAGGAGATTTTATTTGCGTCACGTAATAGATAAAAGACTAAATTTAAGATTACATTTGCAGTACACCTTAAACTATTTAAAATGTGTATATTCTTTTACTGATGAGAAGAAAAAATGAGAGCCTCTTAATTACGCCTACATGCACCTATTTTGTCTCATTTATGAAGAAGCCAAAATGTCTGTTATTGTTTTCCTGATTAGAGGAAATACAAACAATGAGATGGCCTGTTAATTCAGCCTAGATCCATTTACTTCTCATTTATAAAATATGTATAACTATGTACAAAAAAATGTATAATCATGTACAATTTTACAATAACATGGATAAAGATAATGTAAAGTGATGCAGAAATGGCATTAAAAACTGACAGGGACATTCATTTAAAATTCACTCAGATTTATTGATAAGGTCTGTTATGAATTGGGTCACAATGGTTTGTCATATTTAAAAAGTGGGTCACCAGAAAAAAAAGTTTGGGAAACACTGCCCTAGATAATCTGACTACTGTTGGCTGTTTACAACCTGTCACTGTCTGACCGTAAGTGTCAGTGTTATCATAACTGATGGTTATAAATGATTGTCGAAGCAACTTTATAAAGGATCTAAGTTTAATAGACCAGAATAATCTTTTAGCTCACAGAGTGTTATATCAGTGTATATCAGTCTGGTGACATAGTATGACAATATGAGCAGCATGAGACAGATTTTGCTGCATCATTTATAACAACAGAAGCTACCCATTTGAAATTTTATTCCAGGGATTTAGTTTTGCACCACCATAAAGGTGGAGGTCTTACAGTGCAAGAGACAGATTGAAAAGAAACAGCAGAGGCCAACATATCCTTACTTTAGCCACAAGTCAAGCTCTAGAAACATTCTACATCCTGCATTTCCCATGATGCAAAAGCCAATATTTTACACTATATACACATTTGTAACACAAGTGTTCATCATCTCCAACCCAAACAGAGATAACCCTGACAACATCACTGGTGTTATGTTTCATGTCATCCAAAGCCACAGATGTCACATGACATGTTTATTGTGTGTCAGTGGTGCAAATGAGCCACACACATGTTAAATGATTGGTCGTTTGTGTGTCACTTGTAGCACGCTTCATTATCAAGGGGTATGATGAGCTGTTTATGAGCCAGGGCGTATTTGTTGTGTGTTTTCATGGGGGTTAACATTTAATGCATTCGAGTGAAACTATAGAACATTTTATTAAAGTTTTATTTTTGCTATTGATTAAGTGCCCCTTCAATATTTCTATTTGTATTTGGCTATTTATTCCATAACAGTGAGGAGAATGGGCAAATTATGAGAATGTGTTGATTACAGGATTTTTGCATCAATGTGATAGTGTTGTTGTTGTTATGGGGTTTATTATTACAAGGTAGGCCAGCCTTAACCAAATTCCATTCTAGCAGCTGTTTCATGGTAGGGCCATATACTTTCACAATAAAAACTTCAGTTACACCATCACTAAGACTCTTTTCTGATTCACTTCAACATACAGGGACAATCAGCACCCATGCCATTTACTCAGGAACATCATTAACTAACCTGTGATGAAGTGTTTGCCACAGATGTAAACTACAGGTATTGACTGGCCCAGCACTGCAGCGCCTGCTTTCACCAGATGAAAGTGACATAAGAGGCTCAGACCACTTAGTGGGATAGACGGGGGAATGTAAACAAAACCTCCAAAAAGTGGATTTTGCTTCTATTAAATATATTCTCAAATACATAATTTATTTAGAAAATATTTATTGTGGGAGGATAACTTCATATTTTTTAGATGCTTATAAGTTTAGAATCTGCGCCCAAGACTGTGATTGCCCACCACAAATACCCTGTAGGAAAATATTAAGAAACTACTGTTATTTTGCAGTCTGAAGTGATGCAACAGAAAGAATGAGAATGTGATATCAGCTATTATGAAAGCTCAGTTTTCCAGGGTGTGCATGACAGAATCCAGTTTGTGAAAGTATCCGATATACTCCTCACTGTTACAATCAACTACATTTATGTCCAGTGATTTTCATCTACACAGCATAGTTCCAGCAGCCGCACAAGGGGTCGACAGACATGAAACTACGACCACATGTCGGTGGTGATAGGGACAGCATCCTTACATGACTCTGTGTCACAGGACCATTTACCCTCCCCGGCATCAGTTTGCATTGAAATATTTACCGATAGCGCTGTGAGGGCCTGAGTGAGGTAATGATCCAGGTCAGTGGAGATGATGAGAGAGCCTGGGCACAGCTGTGGGAAAAGACCCAGTGAAAAATACATCCTGTCTCAGCTCGCAGACACAATGTAGAATAGGGGAAGAGAGTGCTGTAGTGAAAATTCAGTCAGAATAATAATTAGCCTTAATTTCTGCCAAAGAATAGTGCAATATTTATAAGATGTTTCTCTGGCATTTCCCAGAAGAAGTACAAAACAGAGGACACGTCATGTATCTGCTGTATAAGGTGCTTCATCTTATCGTGTTGCATAACAAGTACATCATGGGCGGGCAGTGTGTAGGGGGCTGCCGTCCCCCATTAACCACAGTGTAATTTTAAAGGGTTATTACCATTACCAAACCATAATAATCAAATCCAATCATCCAACAATGAGTTATGGTTCCCCTTCATTTCTTTATAATGTTAATGGACAAAGCAATTCATCTTTTCTAAAAATCCAAACAAAAGCAAACAAAGCAGAAAGCTTTATGAGAACAGACTTCAAAGCGCGAGTCCTCATTAGACATACTACGCCTTTGAAGAGACAGCAGCAGTCCTCAGTGCTAAATCACAGATGGATCTCTCTAAAAGCTCTGTTTTTCTCCCACTGGGGTTCCTATAATTATGAACACATTAGCTGAATGTATTGTTTTTGGCTTTAAATGTGGAGTAAATCTGCAGCAAAGTGGTGGTGTGCGTGTAAATACTATCACTGACCGGTGTAATCAATTCCACCGCAGGCAGTTTGCTGCTGACAGGCCGTGCATTGCCAAAGTGAACCCATAAATCCTGTGGAAGTCTTTGTTTATTGGTTTGGTGCTTAGCTGATTCTGGCTCAGTGATCAGATGTGATAGAAATGAGATCAATTACTTAAACAATTTAGAAAAATGGTTTGTAATCTGCCTGCTTGAAACCTAAGGCTATATGATATAGCCAAACCTCCAGAGTTCATATAAAACATTAGATCATAACTCAAGTATTAACCCCTTAATACTCAGTTTATGCTCTTTATTTCCCTTCCCATACTTTCAGGGTTGGAAAAATCATCTTATTCCACATGGTCAGACAGATTCTAATATACTCTAGGGGTCAGAACCTGAGGCTCTCTTGCCCCTCTTCAGCACCTCCCTGTGGCTTTGACAAAAAATGATATGGAAATGAATAACTGTTTTTTTTTTTTCAAGATTTTAAAAAATATTGCCCTTTGCTGCATATCATTCCCCTACTCTCTCCCCACTTTCCTGTCATGTCTTCAGCTGTCCTATAAAATATGTTTAGCCTATACACCAAATTTTTAAAAAGTTTTAATATATTTTTCAACTGAAACATGTCATCACCTACGGCCATGTGCCTTTTCCTATGGATTTTTCCAGCAGCTAGACTCAAGACTAGCTACCAGCTAGTCTCCCTAGGTGAGTTACAGACGCCAAATAAAAAAAAAAATGAAAAGGTTCTAGAAAAATAGAAAATTTAATAGTTGTTGATTTTTACTTCTGGGGCCAAATGTGGCTCTTTTGATAGTAAAGGTTGCCAACCACAAGTATATTTTGTAGCAGTAGTCTTTATTATAGAGACACATTGCCTATAAGTTTCATTATCGAATAACCTATTGTTTATATTTCAGACAATTAAGTAAAAAATGTGGTTGATAAAATGTAAAAATAGAGAAAAATGCTCATCATATTTTCCCAGAGCCCATTTTAACATCTTCAAAGAGTCTGTTTTGTCTAAATGGTCCAAAACCCAAAGATATTTACAATTTACAGTGATATAACTGAGAGAAAAGCAACAAATCTTCACATTTTAAGAGCTGGAACAAGATAGTGTTTGGCAATGTTGTTGATCGACTAACTGATTAATCGATTGATTGTTATAACTTTAGCTCATTGTGTCATTCATAAACAAGTGTACATCCCACATGGATTCACACCAAAAACATTGTTACAGTAGTGAAACAGCACTTGTCAAAAAAAACATGAAACAAGCTCTTCCTCAAGCTCTACAAATAAAATCTTCCACAAATGTGCCTCAATAACTGAGGAAAAATAGAGCACTGCTATGGGATCATCTAAAATCTGTACATCTCATTGCATGGAACCCAATGGAAATCTTTTTATTTCAGGTTACTTGAGGCCAGGGATCTTAGTCGAACTAAAGACTGAGTTGAGCACCTGCTGTGACTTAATTAAATGTAACTAACAGCATAAAATATGAATTTCATGCTGACAAAGAAGGTGTATTTAATCTGGATTAGTCACATCATGTCGAACATCTGATCTGTGATAATGAACTTGGTGCATCCTTCAGAAAAAGCTCCAACCAGAAGCGGACAGCAGAGGTGAAGAATGAAAAATGAATAATCAGATACTAAGCAATAAAACATAAAGAAAGACTTCAATCTCATCTAAATCAAATAATAATAAACGCCACCCCTCATCCCCCTATTAAACGTGCACATGGGCAATAAAACGCTAGCGATGTGATGTCACCAGAGATGAACATTTTATCAATTGCAATGAGAAAATTCAATAAAATGTTTGATCATTTTACTTAAATGCATTCAATGGAAACTCTTGACAATGGAGTTCGTAACCAGTGACACACAAACAGCCAATCATTTGTTCAGTTGCATCATTGACATGTGACACAACAACAAACAGCATGGAGTGATAAAATGAGTGCAGACTGTGAGGAAACGGTAAACAAAAAAGGACAAGTCTGGTCACCAGAATGACAGTTTTTTTAAAAAAAGTCTGACCAATATGTTTGGTCTAAAGTGTCAAGGAAAAGCAACAATTCTGTATGACCAAAGATCCAAATGGTACAAGGACATAACCCACGCAACAGCATACATTGCTAAGAGTTAGTTACTTTTCTTCTCCTGATTGTCTCCTACCCTAATTAAGTATTGAATACCCTAGTATTCATAAGTGTGTTTTCATTAGTGAGGAATCACCTGAAAATGAGAATTGTAGTGTTTTGTTACTTTAAAATGAGCTCTTTATAGGCACAGGTTCTGTTCATGGAGGTCATGTTGCACCACCATGTTTCTACAATTGTGTTGAATAGACAAATGCAAACACTGCATCTGGAAATGCCCTTTCATGTTTTGTTCAAACTCTCCATTGAAACTAGATGAGGTTGTTTACACTCCATGAAATTTCCAAAACAAAGAGATTTCTTCCCATCTGTACCACTTAGTAAAATGGAAATATTCATGTCTTGTGCATTATGTTACACACATTTCTCCAAAATTCTGCCTGACACATTGCATATCTTTAGAAACTCTGGAATATGGAAATATTTAAATATTTTTGTAATTTAAAATAAAATTCTGTAGGTTTGAGGGATGTGCACGATTAGTCAACTAGTCAATTAAAAGTTGCTGCTCTCACTAGCACAAGAAATAGTGGTTGGTTAAACCAATTATTGATATTTTATTCATGTTCAACTGTTGCATCTAAGACACAGCCGCCCGTCACTAGCCAGGGCTGCAGCCCCAACAGATGGTTAATGTCAATGTGATTAACCATTTCAAAAGGCTCTTATTGCAAGCAATATTTTTCTGGACAATGTTGACCTTATCGATCAGTAAATTGTGCTAATTTTTTTTACCAGCTGACTAGTTAAAAATTAGCTTTATTAAGAATTCTGTTTACATGACAGGGAAATCAGTGGCCAGAACATCCCCAGTTAGAACAATGTTTGACTGCATGGTTTGAGTTTGAAATGACTGTCCCCCTAGATTATGGAGGTTTAACAGATTAACCAACTAAGGAATGCTCGCTTAAAATATTTAAATATAAAACTTTAATTTAGGGGAGAATTTTTCAAATTCAACACAATGAAAAATAACGTTCTCTGGTGTACACTTCCCCTGATAAGTTCAAGATCCTGCAACAGTAGATATAAAAATTACAGAAATTAATTTCTGATCAACACATCTCTAATCAAAACATTCAAATATTTAAAACTGAGTTATAAGACTTTTCCAGAACTGTAGCTGAACAAACTCCCTGGCACATATATACATGCACATTAAATGTTCTAAAGCCTTCAGCAGTGTTTGTTATCTTGAGCGAACATATTTGTGCAAATGTGATAAAATCCGAGGCGTGCTGCTGGGCTCATTTACTGGAGCGAGCAGCAGTTGCAAAGCACTTACACAGATACAGTAATTCATGCACACAATGAAGACAGCAGAAAGTGACATATTTATTCAAAAAACATCCGCTCAGACTTTAAATGTGTCACGTTTGATACTGCTCACATTTGTTCTCTCAGCACATCTCACTAAACAAACAAGTAAGAGATATTGGACACAGTGGCTGCTCCTGCCACACCAAGGGGAGCTCTCACTCCTTCCTGCCTGTGCAATTGCCTTAGCTCAATGATTTATGAAAAGGAGAACAATTTGTGCACAGATGGGACATAGATATAAATATTCTGACCTGTCACAAGAAGGCCAGACTACTCTGCTCTTAGTTTGGGGTGATCTATGATGAGGCACACACAGAGGTTTGGAGCGGTGCTGGAATGAGGTACCAAAATGACTCCAATAAAGGGTGACAAATGAGAAAACTCACAAAACAATTGTGGAGTTTTGTGTTTGTGTTCTTGCTCCAAACCATCACGGCACATCAGTCTTGGTTGTTTCTATTCAGATCTTTAATGTAACAAACAACTCCAAACGGAGCTGTTTTGTAATGATAAATAACCATATGTTGTCTTCATATATACAGTACTGTGCGAGTGATTTAATGTGTGGTCACTCAGGACAGCCACAGTTGTTTACTACCTGCACCTGATCCAGCTGGCAGATTGCCAAGCCAACACATCAGTACTTTTTTTTCTTTTGAAGGATCCCAGGAGAGTTGCAGGCAATTTTCAGTGATGAAAAACCCTCCCAGAGCAAAATGCTCATTTCACTATTCCATTGATTTGAACAGTAAAGTCAAGTCTGCACATATTGAAAATCAGAGCATCAAGATTTAATCTGATGGTGTGAGCAGGGCTGATATAATTATTTGATTTTAGCTGATTAGCTTATATTGGTGTTAGCATATGTCTGCTAATAAGTACAGTACCAAGAAGCTGCAGAAAACAAAACAAAAGATATGTTTGAGGTTAGGAACAGTTTCACCATTGCATACAGCAGTGCAGTGGTTTTCAACCTGGGGGTCATAGGGAGTCCCCAAAAAAGGAGGAATATTTTAACTTTTTAGCACATTTTTTAAGGGTGTAACAACAAAAGAGGAAACAGGGTTTGCTGTATTGACTGGCTGCAATTTATAGTGATTCTAGTTGGATCATTGACTGACTATGAAGATTTTAATATCTTCAAACCTAAAAATAAAAAAAAAATACTCAAAGTATTCCTTAAAACAAAATAGTCTCAAATTGGGGGTTCTCACTATTCTACCCTATTCTACACTGCAGTTTTTGTCTCAACTAAAGGAGGATAACACGTCTTCCAAACTAAACAACAAAATCCGCTTTCATTTGTCATTGCCATCCAAAAATCACAGATATTATCGCTTCTGATATGATGCCTATCAGCAGGATACTGTTGTTAGTGTCAGTTTCTTTTGTCATTGTCACCCGATTGTTTTTTTCCCCATTGTTTGGTTGTTGAACATAAAGATGGCAATGTCTTATGTAATATGAGCCTGTCAGAGAGACGCCAAAAAGTGAAAGAGAAAGAAAACACATGTGTGGGCGAATTGCAGAGGAGTAGGTGACTTATTTAATGAGACCATGATGGACAATGAATGACAACCCTTATCCATATTTCAGTTTAGTTTCTGTAAACTTTTATATGTTAACCTAAATTAATGCCAACACTGAGCTGAACTGTCAGTCATCGGTTATTGTTTTGGTGATGGACCAGAGGAATGCCTGGCACAGTCCCACCACCCCTCCTGAGAGAGGTGACACTGCAGAAAATGGGAAAGCTCAGGAAAGTCAGATTGAAAAAGGTTCTGACAAGGCCTCCATCTTTTCTTCAGCATTTATAACCACTGGCACTCAGTAGATCTCCACACTCACAAAACACCTGGCGTTCATGTCAAGTTTTCCCCTCACAGGAGTTTGGTTTAGTAAAGTGTTCTTTGAATATATTTTCTGCTAGACATAAATTGTAAATATTGAAATAAACAGCATGTGTGGGTGTCTCGCATTTGGCTAAGGCACACATCTCCATAATGACAAAACACTTTTCATTTATGTTTAACAGCATGTGAATGTGTCTCTAAAATTATTCTCACTATCAAGGAATGAGGAATTATTATTATAATAATAAGGCCTAATAAAACTCAACAGACCTGAGCATGAGAAGGGCTTAACAGATCACTCACATGACAGCTGGAGCAACTGTGGTGTTTGCGCCTACATTTTTATTGGGTTCCAAATAACAAGGATTAAGCAATTATGATCTACAACATACAAAATGAACGAGACATTATATCTGACAACAAGACCGGCCCGACCGAGGGAGAAAAACATATGTACTTCTGTTAGAGCCTGATGCTGGCTAGATATACCCGTTGGATGCAAAATTACGCACCCATCTTCAGAAACACCTTTTGATTCTGTTTCCTCCACCCACAGTGGTGTTAGCAGGACAGAGGAGTGAGAATGGGAGAAGATGAGGAGAAAAAGGAGAATGAGCGGTCACAAAGCTGCACCTCAATCCGGCTCAGGTGGATGTTCAGCCGAATTGAGATGCAGTTGTGCGGTCAGTCTGAGTTGATTTACCTCTCCTCTCCCCATCTCAAAACTAAAACCACTGCGCCTCTTGCTTTTGCTAATTATTTCCCCTAAAAAAATTTAGCAACTCTTTTTTTGCAGTATTTTTCTTAGGCTTTTGATGCCTTTAATCGATAGGACAGCTGAAGATATGACAAATTAATCCCTCAAACGAGATTCAAACCACGGCTGCTGCAGAGGACTAACAGCCTCCATACATGGAGTGTGCACTCTACCAACTGAGCTACTCAGACACCGTAAATTTGATCAAATCTAGCACCCCATTTATTATTATTATTATTGTTTTGTTTTTGTTTCTTGCTTAATTTTTGTTTTATTATTATCAAATCATCATTATCATAATCATCAGATGACTCAGATGAAGACTACTTGTGTCATGACACAAAAACTGTAGACAGAACATTTATGGTCATGGTTAACAGACAGCAATGCTGGGCAAAATAGATACAATCAGCAGTCTCACATGTCAGTGGAGTCACGTTCTGATTATCCATCAAACCTGCTCAAACCTGACATCAATTCAGAAGTTTCTTTATTCAGATCACTCCTTGGAGCCACAAATGCTAAATTTTATGATTTTTTTTTTGTATAAAGCAGTCCATACTGATTGCAATAATATCACTGTTGCAATGTTTTGATCAGCAGAGAGAGATGCTCAAACAGCAACAACAAACTGACAGAACACCATGTGATCCATCAGTGTTTACATTCACAACACTGCATCCTACGTCCTACATCCTACACTACATTACACTCCTCCTCTAAGGCTCTGCACAGCATGAAATGCATGTTGCCGTCTATATATAGTCATCATTATTATGCAGGAATACCTTATGGATGAGCATGAATAAAGCATTCGTTCTTAAGTAGTTTTCTGTGAAGCCTTTGTCTATTCCTCAACAATCAGTCACTGTGATCTGATACTATCCTTTATACCATGTCTACATCCACCCGGACCATAATGCATTCCAGTCTTGGACTGTCACAAACATGAAGTCACTCATGCCCTGGGGGCTTCATTCTGTATGCCATGCTGCTGCTGCCGCTGCCACTGCTGCTGCTGACATTTTGTCGACTTCCAAGGGTCGTCACGATACAATCAAAGAAACCCTTCCTTCACAAAGAAAGCTTAATTAACTAATAATTTAGTGTTTTCCAGCAGCCGGTCTGTGCATCTGTTGTTGTTGGCCTCGCATAGTGAAGAAATCCCTAAGAGGATTAATTTGTTCGTTCTTCTAATGAGCAGTTGGACAGGCATACCTGCCCTGTCGCTGCTCCTCTGAGGATATAGGCTTCAAAACAGCATGTGTTATGCTATACATCTTACTGGCAAGGTACAAAGCATACATAAGAAAATAAAAAGTAATGGAACTGCTGTGAGCACTGTTTTTTTTTATATTGGTTTATGGAAACTACTTCAAAATGATAACAGTTTTTAAATCAACACCAGTGTGTAAATATTTAAAAAGCATCAATGGAGAAATAAATAAATTACAGTTCCCTTTTGTTTCAGAATACTGACTTTTAGGACTCATATTCAGACATGTTATGATACTCAAGTGTTGGGCTTGTTTGATATGTATATTACATATTTTCTCTTGTTATCTGTTGTATGGGTGAAATGTGTACATCAATGTGTTTTCACGTTACCTCTGATGGGTGAGCAGATTATGGTTGTTGTGTTGTGTTGTTATTTTAGGACATGATAATTAAGGGAATATATATATCAAACAACTACATCTTCTCTTTTGGAAACAGGAAATAGGTAATTTGGAAATAGGTACTGGCATATGTTTTTTATTTTTTTAGCTTTATATACATCATTTTACATATATTTAACCCTTTGTTTATTTCAAGTTTGATGTTTAATATATTTTGTTTTATTATTATTTTCTAATTTATGATCATTAAAAGTACGTAAAGTAAAGTAAGTAAAATTGATATTTACTATTTTAGTAAACAAAACATTTTGGATACAAAAATATTGTTAAATATCCTGCATCCATTACATACCTTGTCCAAAGTGTTTGATAACCATACCTGAAGGATTGTTGCAAAAAAATTTTATGTATATATTCTATATTCTACATATAATATTCTGTATAAAAAATATCAAACGATATATTGATTTCGGAATATTTTTATTTCCTTGTTTCAGTATTAGCAAAAAAGTCCAGTATTGATCAGCCCCAATACAGTATTGATAATTATAGTCCTTTATTGATTTTTTTTTTGTTCTCTTCTTTGCTGTGCACTTTAATTTTTATTTATTTATTCGATTATTATTATTATTATTATTATTATTATTATTATTATTATTTATTTACTTTTTTTTTGAGGAGCAATATGTTGCTATTGCACATGCAAAAATGGGACAAAAGTCCAAATAGTGAGTTGAAGCCACAGACAATATATTAAATAGGATGAAATCCTATTTAATATATTGTCTGTGGCTCCAACTCACTATAATCCCACTATAATAGGATGAAATCCTATTTAATACAAGATAAGATTATAAAGGATTCCTGACATGTCATAAACCAACTCATTCGACAAACATTTGCCAATAAGTTCACCTGCAATAAATGTGGAATGGGCAAACAATAAGTTATTCCAGCCCAGAATTTAAATTTCAAAGGACACCACAGCTTAAAATACTTACACTTTATTATCATCTTTCTATTTTATTTCACTTTTATCTTAATTTTTGATATTTTGTTTATTACTTTTATTATCATTATGATGATGATTATTATTATAAGCTCCATGTATGTCTTGATAAAAATGTTTCAATCTACATTATAAAAATATATAGCACTGATGTATTAAGATGACTAATGGATGCATGAATTAGTGAAGCAAGAGTAGGATAATAAAATTCAGCCATTTTTAAGTAACAACATTCAGTCTATAATCCTGACTTCTACTCTGGGTTTCTCTGCTGTAACATGACATAACATGAACAGTGTCACGCCGACTCCACAGGAGGGCAGCAGATAGATTTAGCTAATTCAACCCTGATCACACTCCTGGCAGCCTGAGAGGTGATTTTATCCATCTTGTCTCAATTTTGAGGATATTCAGGAGCAGCACAGCTGGACTTAAACAGATACCAGACAGATTAATTGAAAATGACAGCAGAAACTCAGTAATGCTTTTTTCCTTTAACCCTCTCATGTGGCCGACAGACCCACCAACCTGTGTGTGGATTAAGGGTGTTTAAAGTGAAAATCACATGCTCACTGAAACCTCAGGGCCGGGGTCCAAGAAGCCAAGGACACAAATGTGCAGTGAAGAGTCTGGCTAACTCTTAAGCTTAAATCATACCTGAGGGTCACCAACTGGACTGAGAACATATTGTATAATTTATTTAATCAATAATCAGTGAGTGGTAGAACCTGTTTACGGTTCTTTACGTTCTGGCAGATTATACCATGGAAATACATACATACATTTATGACCACAGGGATGCTATAAATTCCAGTCCTACAGTAAACGATTACCCATAAATCATCTACAGTACATTGACTTTTTGAGAACATATTATAATTCAGGCTGTGTTTGAGCACAGCCGTGTTGGGAATTATGTTGATATAGATTGGACACATCTGGCGTCCAGACTGCCAAATATTTGGGAGCCATTTTGCGTGTTAGTTTTCACGCTACAAGTGGGTTTAATTAGGTTTAGTCGTGTGAGATCAGGTCAGGTGATTATGGGAAAACTGCATTACATGAGAGTTCTGATTTAATGCCGTACATCCAAAAAATAAAATACCTATGATAAAGTAACTGAAGCAGTCTAATAAAAATATCAAATATTGTATTATTATTTTACTAAAAACTGCCTTAAAGTAGAATATCACCAATAGTGCCACAGCTAGTTTCATTTTCATGCTGCATGAATATGAATATTCATAACAACTTCATTTTTTCACATTTCCCTGTATCTTTTTTGGTGGTGACATTTCTAACTTGTAAATATTCAGCGGTATCACAGCTATCAAATATCCTGTCATGCAATGGTGTTATACATGTTAATGCTGGTTTGAAATATTGTAATAAGGTTTTACATCACAAAGTGTTACAGCACAGCTTAGGACTATTTTTTGACAGAGCTGTAATACTTGAGAATTTTGTATATATATATATATATACATATATATATATTTATTAATTATTCCTAACATGAACCTGTCAGAATTGTGAATTATTAGTGAAGACAGTAAGTCTGCTCAGTGAGGCATGCTGCAAGAAATCTCAGGTAACTGTAAGAGGGAGAAGCACATCATGGCTGGAAAAATGCCAAAACAGTCACATCTGAAAATAACAAATCCAATCCAGTTTCTCTGGACTGCATTCAATGCTAGTGTTTTTTGTTTCTTTTTTTTTTTTTTTTTTTTTTACATCCAGTGCCAATACTTTGCATGTTTTCACTTTCTACAATAAGGTAAGGAAAAGGCTGTGTGCACTGACATTATATGTAGGCACTGGACTTATGTCATGAGGTGCAGAATGTTTGGGGGACTGTTATGAAATTATCAAATTATTGCAATTTTAAATCTCATGCAATATGCTGAGCATTGCAATAACAGTGCAATTTCTCTCAGTTTTTGCAAATGGTGTCCTCAAGGACTGTTAACACCTGTTTTATCTAATAAAATGAAGTTTTCAGTCCATTCATCTTACTTCAGTCATTTTTATTGCATTAAAACGGGACTGACCAACCAATCCTGCTGATTGGGACCTTTACTGACCTCATCAGAAAAAAAAATCAACACCATTTAGGGGACTGCATAAACCCCAACTGATTTTATATTCTATTACAAAAAGTTTAATTTGCATTAGTAATATTAACGTAATAGATCAATACATGTATCATACTATGATGTATCATTTTTTTTCCACCCAGTTTTATCCAAATGTCTTGGATACTGGGCTGTCTAAGGAAGCAAGTGGAGTAGTAGAAACTGCAAGCAAGCCAGTTTGTTACATAAGAAATCATCCACAGACAGGATTATAACCTTTTTCAAGTACTCCAAGGCATGTCAAATGAGAAATATTAGAAAGATATTTACACGGGGTTTCCCAAAGGCCAAAACAGAACAAGGCTCAAACAAGAGAGACAGTGGAGGACAAACAAAAAATAAAACACATTTACTGTTTTAATAATCTTGTCCATCTTTTTCTAAAAAATCAGTTCCAAGTTGGCTTCATTTTTGTTACTGCTGATACAATACTTTGTTTCCTGTGGCAGATGGTCTTTAAGCAAAGAGAGGAAAACCAAGGACACTTTTTGGCCTTAAATGTACAGTATTTACTGTATTCATCCAATCCAAGTATCTGAAACCGCAACACAGCGGGAGAGAAAAATTCCCCGTAAAGAGACACGGGCCTGTGTTTCCCTCAATGTGTCCTTAGCAGAGGCGGAAGGTTTGATCACAGACACAGTTTCAAAGGTTGGAGGGTCACCTGATCCTCTGGATGTGTGTGTGTGTGTGTGTGTGTGTGTGTGTGTGTGTGTGTGTGTGTGTGTGTGTGTGTGTGTGTGTGTGTGTGTGTGTGTGTGTGTAGGGGGGGTGCTCAATGCCTTGGGGCAATGGTATAATAGGCATCAACCCAACCCAGGGGTCAAACCTCTACAGCCTTTGGACAAAGTGTCCCGCCTCAGTCATATTTGATTTCAAGGGACAATCTTTGACTTGATGGGTTCTGGACAGATACAAAAGAGACCAAGGGAGAGGACGGTGCTGATTTTCTTCTTCACTGTCAGGATAATATTGTGCTCAGTGAAGTTATCATGTGATGGGTTCAGCTCAGTGTCAGTCCTCTTATCTGATCAAAGACATCCATGTCAAGAAAATGCATTGGTAAAAGAGGAAATGTAAGTTTGTAACAGATTAAAAACTTATTTTGATGAATGCCAGATGTTTTACATTATTGTTTTACAGTTACATCAGTTATAGCCTTGTAAGCCACATGATGTCCTCTCTGGCTCATGCTTTTGGTAACCACTTGAAAGGATTTGTCAGTGCCTATAAACCATTGTGCAGTTTAGAAATAGAACCAAAATATGTTTCTAATCTGGTTTAGCTGGGCAGACTGAAAAGGGGTAAATGTAAATCTACAATGCATAGATTGCAGATGTAAAATATAAAAAAATAAAGAAATCGACCTCTTCTTGTCCCAGCAGTTGTAAGTACAGTACTGAGAGTCTTTACTCAAGTAAAAGCACGATTATTCCCATAAAAACGACTCAAGTAAAAGTGAAAAGTACTATTTGAGAAACCTACTCAAGTAAAAGTAAAAAGGTACCTGTTTAATATATTACTCAAACTTCCATTTTAACTTTCATCTGCAGCCATACAAATATGTATCTTTTTTCTGCAGAATAACTGGAGCTAAGCTGGTACCTGGATGGGAGGCTTCATGATAAAAACTAAGTTGTTGTTAGTGGGCCAGTAGGGGGCAGTCTTCCTTCTGGTTCCAATTGCACTTTTGTACACTTGTACTGCATGAAAGACACATTAAATAGGCTTTTCTCTTTTACCAAAACTAAGACGAGCATAATTGGTCCGTTAATGCCTCGTAAAACACATCATTCAAACAGAAATACATGTAAAACTCATCATATCTGTCTGCCTCTTGTTCTGGGTTTTGCTCCATTATCATCGTAGTCGTGGTCAAAAGACGGTGATGCTTATTTTTCTTCCAGGCAGCTAGTGACAACTCATTCAATCCCTACATACTGCAGACTAGTTGTAATGATGGTCGACATAACAAATGGAGCAAAATAAAAGTACAGTTGACAACATGAAAAGTACTCGTCCCTTAAAAAAACATACACATTTACTCATGTGCGCTACTTGTAACTCATTACTATCCACCCCTGTATCCCCAAGTATCATGGAAAGACATTTTACAAGTCAAATGAAATGGAAAACCAGCGGCTGCTCCCTCGAGAATGTTAAGTTTTTACAAACAAAGATGTCTGTGCCCATATGAGGAAAGGGCACTGAATAACAGACAATTTACAATAAATACTGTACATTTTATAGAGAGAAACATTCTAAATGGATGACAGACATTCATGGAAAAGTCTTGGTATACTTGGTATACTGTGTGTGACAGCAGACTCCTCTGTCAAACTGTTTTCCACTGATTCAATATATCACCCCTCAGCACAGAACCGCAGGGCATCCGTGGTGGGAAGTGAGCCAAGCCAGATATATAGTGCCTCATAGAGAATGACCGACTATATCACAAACCCTTATTGTGGCAGATCGTCACTTTAACTGACGTACATCCTCTGGCATTGAGATCACAATAATTATCAATGACTTACTTCAAATGACAGTATCATGGTCAATTCATGCATGCACTCAATGTATGTATGGTGGTGCTCAGTGTAGTATTGCTGGCAGAAGTTTAAAGGACTGTAATTGTGTTATTGTTTGTTTTAGCCTATTAGCTACAAATTGCACAATACTTAACATGATTATTAACTGTTTTCAAAAGCACAGTTCTTTAGCCTGATTTTCTTTCTGCAGGCCAGTCATTTGTTTGCATTTTGTGCAAACTTGCTTCAGTAGCTAATCCATCAAAATTAATAAATTCTGCCCTTTATTTATTCAGTCTGTTTCACTTTATTTAGTCTATATGGACAACTTTTAAAACCTTACTCGGCCCCATTAAAGGTTTGAGTTGGCTGCTGAAAAGCACTGGATTCATATGAAAATCAAATATGAAGACAAAGTATCAAACATGAGCCTTGTGAAAAAGAAAACAAGAATTTGATTGTTTTTTCCATGTTTCTATCCATTTCCAAAAAAGCCAGAATGTGGCTGAATGTATCAACTTATATTTAAAATAGTCTCTGCTTCTATATTACTTACACATTTGCGAGTGGATTCCACACAGCAAAATTTATAAACCACTGCCCTAAGGTAGGATATCAATTTCTAATGTGATCTGCTTTAAAAAACATTGTTAAAAGGTGCAGCATGTAAGGTCTGGCCTACAGCTGAAGTCATACTCCAAACAAATAGGGGGTAGCATATCACCAGAGTAACTGTTAACTTCTGCTAACAGTATCTGCCTTTAGCTACTTAGCTGAATTAGCTCAGTTAGCTATGCAGCGGTTTTCCACTTATGTAGGAATTTGTACCACCCGGAAGTGGAATGCCACTGGGAAGCATGTCGGAATGGACACCAGAACTGGAGTCGGGCAAGGGGGCAACAGAACTGAACTGCACAGCCTCCCATTGAAGACGCCCGGGACAGGACTAACCTCAGTCTTTGAGACTGACAGAGGCCAGTGTGATAACTGAGTACAATACCAAGGTGATTTACAGCGATGGCACAGCCAGTTCACATGGAGAAAAGAGAGGTGCAAAGTTGAGAGTTTAGCAAGAGGGAGATGGGGCATCAGTCAGTGTCCACCTCTTACGGCCTGAGTGGGGCTTATGAGGTGAGCCCTGGGATGTCAGGAGCCCCCCTTGGCAAAAAAACCCCCAAAACACCTTGGTGTTGTTGGAGTGAGGGCAGTCTAGATGCTACAGTGACTCACGATCACCTCTTTAAGTACAAAGTGGTATTGTGAGACAGGATGGGCTGAAGCTAGCTGGTTAGCATGCTAACTTCAGTAGATATCTGCAACATAATATGTAGACATCTTGATATTATGTCAAAACTGTCATTTCTTCACATTCTGTTGATAATTTCACCTGATTTTTAATGCTTTAAACAAAACATGTTGCATATTGCACCATCAATGGCCCAAAACCACCTCAAATGTAAATGAGGCTAAATCAGCATTGATACTAATTGTTTGCATTTTATGCATGTATCATTCACAACTATGTATGAAAGAGGTTGGTCTTTTATCGAAGAGGCGGAAGGCAGTGAAATACTGACCTGATGTGATTGTTTGCACCATCAGCACATTCATATGACAACTGTGGTAAATGAGAGCTCATCTGTCAGCAGCAGTCAGTCCTCACAGGACGACACAACCTCCCACCAACCACACGCACACACTAAAGCCATTGTAAACAAACACTAAGTAGAGAGAATAGATCCCTCGATCATCATCACACAGCTGTAAACACAGATGTGAAAAGAATCGTGACATGTAACAGAAACAGACACGGCTGAAGAGGAAGTACAGTAGGTTCTGAACAAATCATCTGCACATCTGAGGAACTGGTGTTGCCTATAAAAATATATAAAATCAAATACATTTACAAATAAGACAAAACAGTGTGGAATGTTGTATCTGTATGGATTCAGATGAACATTGCTGGTGAGAAAAATAAGCTTTCAGGATAGTAAAGACTGAACAGTCTGACAGACTGACAGTCTGACATGAAATTACAGCATGGTGGTGAAATTTTTTGAATTCTTCTGTTCTCTAAGAAATTGAAACCAATGCAGAAATTGTCCTTTCTGTTAAAGACAACACAGCCATTGTCCTCCAGAGTAGGGGAGCCTGTTCCTGAAAGGCTATCTGCCTGGTGGCCCCAGGCTAATCTGGGCTGTGTGGAGTGGAGGTCACAGGGCACATGCTTAGGCTGGTTTTGGCTGGTGGTCTGAGCACAGATCCTTCAGATCACTACTTAGGTCAGGTGCTCAATTTGCTTGAGATAATCTGACAAAGGAGCTTACATACCTTTCAAAGGACTCCTTTTTTCAGGACTTCTGTTTCAAAAGCAGCAGGCTGCCATTGGCTTTGAGACTCAGTCTAAGATTGATAGCTGAACTCAAACCAGATTAAATAACCTGAGGACAAGAGTCAGACGCAGTCTGCTCACTGATATTGTAATAGAGCTGTCACTTTAAAAAATAAATCCAGAGTGAACAAATATGCACTAACACATAATTTGCTCAAATTAATTTGAACACAACCCATGTACAGTAGCCTGTCATAAAACACAATGTGGCCTTTAATTATGTCTTTAATTTATAGTACAGCTGGAGATATGACAGGAGACGGGGAGAGAGAGTGGGGGAATGACATGCAGCAAAGGGTTGTAGGCGGTAGTTGATCCTACAGACACTACAGAGGACTCACAGCCTCAGTACATGGTGTGAAGGTTCCTCTGAGCTACCAGGCCACTTTGCTTCAGCAATCAAGTAAATTTTGGGTGAAGCCCAGTCTGACTGCCTTCCCAGGTGTGCCATATAATGTTTTTCATGCTAATATCAGTACAATTTTTTAAAGTTTGTTTCAGTACATATGTTTTATGCATTGAAAAAATACT
This sequence comes from Lutjanus erythropterus, assembly GCF_056507025.1. NCBI lineage: Eukaryota > Metazoa > Chordata > Actinopteri > Lutjaniformes > Lutjanidae > Lutjanus > Lutjanus erythropterus. Next base: position 35,878,233 of record NC_139318.1, on the reverse strand, counting down.
GTGATTTTTTTATGCAATGGTTATGTTATGATATCAACAATATTGTAACACAATGTGTTAATTTCATCAACAAGCTCCAAAAGCTAGCAACCAAGAAAGAAGTTATGTCTATAACAACAATGGCAACATGTATGCATTACAACAATGAAATAATAGCAACAGAACATTGTAGATTCTGTGGATTCATTTAAAAGGCAGGCAAAGACCTAAGTGTTTAAACAGAAATTTGGGTAATCTATGCACCAGACACTTTATGCACTTATTGTGTTTTCTTATTGCGTTTTGTTTCATGAGGTACAGTTTTAGTCATTGTGCATTTTAAACACGTGACTGTAGCAGTCACTCCATCTTTTGTTTCTATTGTTTAACTTATTGTAAAGTACTTTGTGACTCATATCTGTGAAAAGGGCTATATAAATAAATTTCTTCTCCTCCTTCTTCCGTAAGGTGCAATCAGTACATTTATACAATCTCGAGGTACTTGAAGCAAGAATGATAATGTATTCAAAGTCCTAACAGTCTTTAACTGGAATTAAAAATAACAGCATTTCACTATATAGCCATAAATATTAGTCTGTTGCACTTATGCACTGTTTTAATTCCAACAGTTATTAATTACAGAAGCAGATATTTAATTCAATCCCTGTTTGAATTGTTTTATTTATTTTTCAATTTAAAGAAAGTGCCAACCCTATATTGGAATATTATTTAGGATGTTCACTGATGAGTATAGTTCAATAAATTTTATAGTTATTTTATAGTTTCAAAGATTTTACACTGATGACACCACAGCAAGTGGAAAATGATGGCATGAATAATGAGGCAGGTAAACATCAAATACTAGATTTTATATTCCATTTGACTAGTAATTTTGCTGTTTATGTTAAATACAACAGGTTGTTAAATCTATATAAATCACCTTAAGTGAATATGACCTCATGCCAGGCGTTTGCAATACAGAATCCTAAATAATGTGTAACACAACAACTGTTGACCAGGAAAGGTAAAGCTGGCTGGGAAAGATGACCTTGCTCTGCTGTGTCTTTGTGCTAATCAAATCTGAATGTTTCATAGAATGAAGATTAAGCCCTTACTTCCTGCTCAGTTCCACGAAGTCAGCTGTCTTTTCAAACGCAGGGTCTGGGTTGATGTGGCTGATGAAGGCCAGATGTGGATCACCACAGTGCACACATTTTCTTTCTTCACAGAAATTGAGAATTACAGTGTTGCTTTACAAGACTGACTGATCTGTGGTCCTCTGTGAATGCCACTGTTAGTTCATACTGTATTAAGCAACACCTTGGTTTAGATTTGGAAAGGATTTGCTAGTTTAATACCACATGTGTATATATTTTTTTTTACATTTCTGGTTTTCATTTCATTACCAAGAACATGTCGATCAAAAGTTCACTGTAATGGCATGAGGTTTGCTGCTGCTGTTGTTGTTATTTTTTGGGCTATTTGGGTCCCCTTGGGATTGTCAGCAACCTAGATTTAAACTTTTTCATGTTGTTCCCCTCAAATCCCACTAGGCAAAACATTTTTGTACCACAATAAAATGAACTAAGACAGGGGCAAAATGATGCTAAAATTGTTAAATCCTTGTTTTCTATGTCTGTGCATGTTATATTGCATTCAATTTTGATTCTACTATCAGAATAGAGGTTGAAATGAGAGAAACATCACTTCCTTTTTTGCCAGACATCCCCAGTCATCTTCCCACTGGAGCTAGTGTAAACATGAGCCATAATGTTCTTCCTGTCATCTACTGTATTGTGCACACATTGAACAGCTTATCCAACCAATAAGACAGTGGCCTGCATCCCATTATGTAAGAACAGATCTGGCTGCTCAAATTACATTGATTATAAGATAAAGCAATAATATACAGTATATCCCATCCTGGACTTCAGTCAGCAGCACATATACAGTCACTGGAATAAGAAAGTCATAAAACCCAACAAAATGCAAACACATAGTTTCCCATGGTCAAGGACTGGCTGCGTGCTACTGCCAAATTAAAATTTCAAAACCAGTTAGTGCTTACACAAGATGCTACAATACCAAAACAAACAATAAAATGACCTTCCCTGTACTTTTCTTTCCTTCAAGGAACCCATTTGATTAAAGAATATATGGAGCATTTTCCTAAAAAACAAAACAAAACAATGTATAGACTCCTATAAACATAATCCCTCTAAATCACCACTTATGACTGACTAGAAGTGTGTGGTGGGGGCTGTATCTGCAGAAACACTTTTTGTTTTCTTATTTTCTCTCATTTTGCTGTGCTCTGGATGTTTGCTTCAGCTTGTTTAGCAGTCCTGTGTAGCCTTCAACTAATACAGTGCACTGGTTTTAAGGTCAGGACTATAAAAACATAGTGAATAGGGATGTTCCTAGTGACTAATTTCCCTGTCCTCCTGGTTAAATGAAAATTTTAATTTAGAATAGTTGAATACTCTAAAAGTAAGAAAACAAGCCAAACGGTCCAAATTGAGCACAACTGATTAATCATCAAGGTTAAATTACATGTGTTAAGAGTCAATGGAAGCCAATAAATCACATTCCTCATTCACAAAACAAGTATTCAAAATGCCACTGAGCTGCATGACACTTTGCTTTGCCCATTATGAACAAAACATGACAGCAACTCACTAAATGCAGTATTTTGTCAGACTGAACAGGATCACAGCATCAGCAGATAAACAATCTGCAGTTAATGTTAGCTGCCACACTGAGTGGCTAAGGTTTGCAGTGCTAGCAGCAGCAGCCTGCTCTCCTTGCAGGTTAATGCCCACTTGCCTGTGCTAAATGTGGCTATGCATCGCTCAAGTCAAGTGGTTATATGTCGGCTTAAACATACAACCTTATTTTCAACATTCTGTCAAACTGCTTCTACCTTTATTCTACCTTTAAGTACAGCATATAAATGTATCTGTGAGCTACAAGCTCACATCTGAACCCTGGAAACCTTGATCAAATTCTGTCTGTCCGTGTGTGACTTATGCTTCCTCCTCTGTTTCTTTTATTACAGGGCATGTTTCCTCCTCTGTTACGTTTATTCCTGGCCATGTGTAAAGATGTCCAAAATCTGTGATAAACAGCAGAGGAGTCTGGTCTGGCCTGAGTGACTAAATGGGCTCCTACAAATGAGTTTAACAGGAGATCAGTTGGAGGCCAGGTTTCAAATCCCCAAAGCCGTGTACTGCCAAAGCAGGAGGAAGCCACTGATGTAGCTTGTCTCACATGGGTGTCTGGTCAATCAGATTCAGGAAGACGAGTCTAACTGTAATGACAAATTAAGTCTAATCCGTTAGAGAGGAGAACTGCTCCTACTGGCTGAAAGATGATCAGAAAACCAGAGGGCAGCCTCTAAAAACATGACCATGACCACTCTTAAAAATACCAGCCATGCCATGAGGAGTTCAGAGAAATAATCAAAGCCAGAGTGTAATCCTCGAGTAATATGGTAAGCAGATTTTGCTTCCACATGTTCTTATGAGGATCCAGATGTGTGAGGCTGGTAGTGACATATAGGAACAGATTGAAGCCCTTATTTAAAAAAAAAACTCAGCTATTATCTAATTCATGAGGATGAGAGGGTGAAAAAACTTAAAAGACAGACTGTCCAGTGACCTTGTGTTAAAACTACTAGTGGGGGTGAGATTAAAGAGAAAGGACACAGAGACCCACATATGTACTTTTTCCACACCTGGATTAGTTTATGCTGTCTCACCTCGAAGCTCAAGCCTCTTATTGAAACATTAGCACTATTCACTCACACACACTCCCAGTGCTTCAAACACCAACATACTCTGTAACTCTATCCTGTGTAAGAGCTGGTGTCGACAATTATGTCAGTTTAAAAAAAAGTTGAACAATTTCTCCAATTTAACATCTGGGCAGAATGCAAACACATGGAATAACTCTGAGGAGAATTGTCAATGAATGAATTCTCAAATTCCTGTTTGGGGAGATGTTCTACATCTCTTTTTTTAGGATGACAGAAAAAAAATGTCTCTTCCAGCATTAGAGTTCAAAAGTTTGACAATAATATCTCTTAAATGAGGACATTTGTAATGAAAACTCTTGGAAATTAATTGCTTAGAGAACGTGATCTCATAAACATCTGTCTCTGTGAAACATCTGCAGCTGCTTTTGACAAGAAGAAACTGAAACATTTGAGACAACAATACTTCTGGGAAATGGTAAAGAGACTGAAAACATTCTGCCTTTGGCCATTTTTTAATGTGTTACATCATAATCAGCATATGCCTTTTCTGCAAGTAAATAACCCGATAAAGGCCACCTGCAGAGCTTCCAGATCTGGATAATAACAGTTCAGTTCCAAATGTGTTTGAAGACAGCATGGACTGCATCAAATCTGAAAAACAGGATTGATGCTGTGCAATAATTTCACAAATATTAAATAGGACTTAACTCAATGTACTTTCTGCAAAATTGTAACCTAAATGTATTAACCTAATCTTTGCCTTCACACAAAGCTAAATATATGAGACCTCACGCCTTGTTATTGTTATTATTATTATTCTCAAAATTGACCATTATTTTTTCCATTTATGATGTGTATGTTGTGTATTTCCAGTATGATTTTCCATCATACTGGAAATACACAATTAAACTGTGCTAAAATATACTGACTTTTAGATGGACTAAATTATGTCCAAAAACAAAAGTCTACTCAGATGGAGGTCTGTATTCTGATGTAAATGAAAGATAGTATCTTGAATTAATAGATGCCCAAACAAGCTTACAAAGCAGACTATCGACTTCCATGTATATAGGTGTGAGACCAACATACAAATTATAGGAAAACATGAATAGTATAATCAGTATGCCTCCATACTTGATATGCATTGAATAAACTGATTATAGCGTCCACTGCTATGTCCTGTAAAACCACGCCCATCCAGGGGAAATACGTTTATACTAAAAAGAAGTTTTTAGGGAGTCCCACTTAGGCACAGCGGTACTTTGAACTAAATGCTAATGTCTCCATGTTAACAAGCTCACAATGACAATGCTAACATGCTGATACTGATGTTTAGGATGTTAGCATGCTTACTTTTTCTAATTAGCACTACACTCAAAGTGCTGCAGGTGAAGTTAAAAAGCACCAAATTGTTTGCAATTCACGTGGAATGCACTAAATATCATGGCAATTAATGCAATGTTTGTTGAGACTTTTCATTTAAAATAATAAATGTGAACCTCATGTTGCTGTGTATAAAATTTAGAACTGATCAAAAGAGATATTTCACTGGTTGAGTGACAACTTTGGCAGGGCTAGATTAAAAGTCAGGGGATCATCAGTCATTGGGATTTGTTTTCTGGGCGCCTCTGATATCCAGATATTATAAATTCATTCAACCGTTTTCACATATTTCAGTCTAGACCACAGCGTGATCCTGAATTTGCCAGTATCACACTGCTGGCATGACTTCAAATAAAACAAACAGGATTTAAAAGCAGAGGACTGAGTTCAAGTTTAAGAAAGAAATTAAGAAATAAAACTACTAATTATCAATACAATAGAATGCTATTTTTTTTTAAATAGCATTCATGTAAGTGAACTCCAGAAGATCCACAGTAGTGTCTCTAATGACAGTAGTAGCAGTAGTACTGATCTGTGTCCTGAAAGATCCTCAGAACTTAACCCACCGCACTTAACCATATAATCATGTGAATAATTAACTCTTGCTGGTTCCAGAGAGGCAGGCACTAGGACCTGCAGCCCTGTGCAGTCAGACAGAGCCTGTAGCCTCTGGGACGCTTCTCACTTACTTTCAGAACAGTTTTCAAACAAGTGCAAGACTCAGAAAGGACTGTTTGGGATAATTGACAAAGAATTTCCCCTCTCTGGCATCTTGTGGAATTGGACAAAAACTGGAATATATTTCAGTGATCCTTGAGAGTCTTACGTCAAAGGAGAGAAGAGAGAGCTTTTGCAGAGGTAGAGGACTATTTCACCTTCATCTACTCTGCATGAAACTTCCTACTCTATGTATATATATATATTACTATTGTGCAAAATGCAAAGGAACAAATTAGTTGTAGTACATGGTTTGCTTAACATTGAATCAGTTTACAGATGAAGCAATAAAGAATATCGAGTAGTTTTGTGTGCAGCTTTCAAGTTAGAGTTAACTAGGTGACAGGTCAGCTTTCACATGCAGCACTCAGACATTTTCATACTTTGTGTCTCTATATTCTTCCAATAGTTACTTGCTGAGACTTTTATTAAAATTATCATGTTTTAGACATCTAATGTGGGTTTAGGGTTGAAGATCAGACCCAACTGGGAACTGATCATCTCCCTCCATCCCCTCAGAAACTGCTGAAGCTTAGCCTTGGGCTCATCAGGTTACAATAGCACTGATCAGACCTGCACCCGTCTCCTTGGGCTAGGTAATATTGTCAAAGCATTCCTGCAGCAGAGTTCTTGTATTTGTATGCTATGCTGAGTTGGAAACAAGGAGCTAGCTTCAGGGTAGTTTCCTCAAATTACGTGTGCCACAGAGTTAAAACAAATTATTGCATTCTTGACATAATAGCAGGTGATTATACTGGAGAAGACTTGCTATGTTATTATGATAAAAACATACCGTATATTTGTAATTTTCAAACAGCAATGCAAACAGACCTTTAAATACATATGATTTATTTTAGAGACATTTGATTATGTTTTCATGAACTCATTTGCACTTTCCCCTTTTTGAGAAAAATCACTGACACTTCTTGTAGATGTTTGCTGAGGTGGAATGTTAACAATTTCCAACTATAAAGTGAGTTTACAGACAGGGGGTGGGTCTGCCTTTGACTTACACAGTAAATATGGGAACAGAGCAACTCATTTATAAACTAAACCATATGGCTGTTATCAACTGGCATGAAAAATAAAGTATCAATAGGGAGGCTTCTCTGCACTCACACAAAAGAGGCAGTAGTCAGTTTACAGTGACAAAGAGAGTGATGAAGACAGAGTGATGAAATCAGAGGGGGGTAGGCTGAAGGTACGATGTTAGTCTCAATGCTTAATTACGGTACTTATGTAAAGGAAAGGAAATAACAAAAGCAGATTTCTTTTTTCCCCTAAATGCAGCTCTGATGGTATCTGTGGCTGGTCTTTACATCTTTCAAATGTTCATCTTCATCAATGGCTGCTTCATTTAAAGGGCAATTCTACTCTCTGCCATGAGGGGTTGAGTTTGTCATCTAGTCCTCTGAGGCATTAAGAGCCGCCCCCCTGGCCGAGGCAATATAGGCAAATGCTAGAGTTGATAATGTTTTATTTCTCTAATTCACTGGCTCTCTCTTCACCAGCACTCCCTCAACTGGATCACCCACCACTGCACTCTCTCTCTCTGTCTCATTAACCAAACATCATCAGCATGCTTGAGTTACTTGATAAAGGGTTATCTGAACTAGTGACTGACACTGACAGTAAAAAGTGACACATCAGTAATCTCATGTCAAAAAGACCAAAGCCCTCTAGCAGCCAGGGAAGAAAAGAATAACAGATGAACTGCAGTACTGTACTATGGGGCTGAACCGGTCGACTGGCCAGAGACCGGAACCAGCCAGTTTTCTGATTGACTGGCTGGTCAGCGTCACTTATCTGATTCTGTGCCAGTCATATTCACACACATGCTCTGCATGATGGTCGTGTAATGAGCAGCAGACACTGATAAATAGACAGACAGACAGATAGACAGATAGATAGATAGGAAAAAGAGAAGTCTACAGAGCAGAACAGCTGAGGTGTTGCAATTCAGTGGTAAACTTTGTAGCTCTTCAGGCTAATGTTAGCCAGCAGCAGACGACTGTTCACATACTGACAGTTAAAATCTCACCTCCTGTTCTGGCTGAAGAATAAACAACATGTGTTGACGCGTCTCCTCAAACATTTTCTCATTCAGACTTGTTTAACCTCTGCTTCTGTTTTTCTCTAGTTTTACTACAGCAAACTGATGCACCATGTCAGTCTCTGGTTTATTTACATCTGCTTCCATACAAGATCATGTGAAATTCTCGCGAGATCATGTTCCTTCTAGTACATAATATAACATAATATAACAACATAATAATATAATAATGCCTACCTGTAATCTGGAGCACTTTTGTAGAAAACGTGTAAGTTATTTAACAGTGTTTTATTATGAACATACAATTTAATTTTACAAGAAAAGTTGCAAAAATGTTTGTTAATGCTGTCAATTATAGTTCTAAAATGCAGTCAGCCAAAATGAGAATCACCAGGTCAGACCCTTAAAAAAACCTGATTCAACCAAGAAAATTGGAATTTGCGCATCTCTAATAGCAACTGAAAAAAAGTGGATGCTAAAACAATTCATTTTTGTCTTCCTTTTTAAATGGTAAATGATTGTTTTCTGCATTTAAACTAAGGAAAACAAAACTGCAGGTCTACACAAAAAGCTTATTACTCTCCACAAGCTGCTTCTTCTGCTTCAAAACTTGTGAAATGCACAATAGCAGATCATTCAAATGGACTCTACTTTTGACAGTAAATATAAACACATTTGATTAAATAAAAGCAAATATTTAAAATGCCAAATTTTGTGAGAGGCCACATGAGGAACATATCCACAACACTATGCCAAGTATGTGATTTTTGATTTATTATTAAAAACATGCTATGAACTTCACTGCACGTCTGATTTATGTACCGTGGCTCCCTGCCAAACCCACGTGCTCACACACATGCTTCTGTGTGTCTTGACAATGATACGTGTTGCGGATTGCTTGCACACAGAGTAATGAAGAACTGTATATCTGAACCTCCAAAAGTAAGGTGCTAATTAAGGTGGTGGGGATGTTGGAAGGTGTTTTCCACTGACTTGTCCTCAGCTGACATGTCTGTCTGAATTTTCAACCGTGAGGCTTAAACTCTATGGGGTCTCAAATGAGGCCTACACCTTCAGTATCAGTAAATCTCTTGATTATCTTTAAAGTAAATGGGCAGCTGTTTAGTGTATAAAATGGGAATAAGGTCCGTCAGAAGTTCCCAGAGTTCAAAAAACACGCTATGAACCACTCAAATTGTATGTTTGTCCAACCAATAGGCAAATATATTCAATTTACAATTATATAAAACAGAATAATAACACATCACATTTAACAAGCTGAAACTAGACAATGTTTGAGGTAAAATGAAAAGAAATTCTGAGAGCTACAAGTCCTTAATTAAATAAAAACAGTGCTGCAAGTGCCCACCAAAAATAATAAAGTAATATCTGCACTGAACTATGTGACTAAATCATTAACAGCTTGCCCAAATACTGCAGACTTATCACTGTGAAAATGTTCATTATCTGCAGTATTTTTTTGACATATTTTTGGACTTCTTAGTATAGCTCCATGTTGCCAAGATTCTTCATTTTTGGATCCAAGAGAAATTTTTAAATAGCAAGACAGGAGAGTGTCCAGTGGAAATAGTGTATAAGTGCCAGTTCTCGTCCAACTCAAAACTGATTTTCTATTTGGCTGCAATCTAATTGAATCTAAGACCACACGTTGTGACAATTCCACATTTTCCGAGCTGTTCACATTTGTCACATTTCATGTATTCAATGTTAGACTTGATCTAATGATGTTGAGGTGGAAGATGGCAAAAAATGCGGAGTTCAGTTTTTTCTTGTAAATTGTTGCTCTGCATACCAGGAGAGATGGAAAAAGACAGAATTGTAGACATCAGTGGAGCTTTCCTACACAGCAGCATTCCTCGCTGCTGAACAATCTGTTCCACAGGTGGATGAACAGGGTCTGGCTGAGCAGACTCAGACTCTGAGACAGGTTATAGATGCTCTACGCCCCATCTGGGTAGAAATAGGGTGTAAAGGCTTCTGTATGAATAAACGCAAACCTGTTCATACAAAGAGATACCTCCCAAGCACCTTGGATAAAAAGATGAAAGCAGCATGCCTGGCGTTTTCAACGTATTTTTAGATGCAATATCTGTATGGCCCCTTATACATCCAGTTTTTATTCTTTGTCACAAACCTAACCTGGTGGCCATGCTCAGACATTACTCAGGAGTTGCACAATAAAAGAAAAAGCATGAAAAATAGTAATCTGAAAAGTAACTTATAACTAAAACTGTCATACAGATGTAATGTAGTAAAAACTGCTATAAAAAAGTAGCATAAAATGGACATAATCAGTACAAGTACCTCAAATGTGTACTTAAGTACAGTACTTGAATAAATGTACTTGCATTCCACTACTTCAAGAGTGACTAGGTTGCGTGTGAAATGAAAATCACCACATAGTCATGCAAAGCAGCGGTTACAGACCACATCGGAATGTAAACAATCACAATCTTAATTTTCCTCCAATATTGCCTGTCATGTTGAGTATAGTTACACAGCTCCAGGAATTCAGACAAATTTCTTTTCCTCCTCTTGTCTATGCCAGAATCCCAGTAGACACACATTGTGCAGGACCGCACAATTCGGGTCAAAGTTCAATTGACTTGAAAGTTCAAATTTAAATTTATTTGAACTTTGGCAGCAAAACCTGGCACAAATTCAGGTCAGCGGCGGCCACTATGGCTCTCTCCATTGGACAGAACATCTTTGCTCTGCGCAATGTCAAACTTCAGCTTTTGGTGTTGAAGTCCTGTAATCATTCCTCTATGAAAAAACATTTTCCTGGATCCTGGGGTTAGTTTTGTTATATAACAATTCTAAATGACAGCAATTCCAGGGTTTACACAGGAGCTAATAAAATTCCAATAAAAGCAAACACTCCTTTTCCTGGCATATGAAGTTATGTGAAACATGAGTGAAAGAACTGACATACTTTCACACAGAACAGTCACCTGGCCAATCACTGCAGGAAGTGGAAAAGTCTTAAATCTTGCAAATCTTACATCTTAAATCTATTTGAATAAATCTCTTTAAAGATGACTATTTCTTGGTGTCATAATACACAAGATAAATATTTGGATAATTTTGTTCTTCTTTTGTCCCCCAAAAAGTAGGACTGTAATTGCCTACAATTACAGAAGCTTCTGTTATCCCTCCCCTCACTGGCATCAAACCCGATTAGCCACCCTTCATATATAATTGCATCAGCATCTATCCTCCCATGCAGACATGTCCGATCATCTCTTGCAGCCTCAGGCAGAATTCAAGGAACACTGGTACCCACTTACGAAACATGGAAAGAAAAACACAGCTACTGTTAAAACCTACCACTGTGCATCGGCAGACAGTGATATCTCCCTTATGAGCTCCCCCCTAAAACAGGGGGCCTCAAAGTGGAAATTCATTTAGGCCATCAGTCCAAGTTCAAAATTCATAATTGACGACAGCTGATTAAAAATGTAAACATAAACACTGTAGAAGTGAGCCAGCAGCAGAGATACAACAAGCCTGTGCCTGTGATTGAGCTGTATTGCCTCTCTCAACTGAAGTGTCCTTGCAAGCAAGAGTACATCATCATCTCAGAGTGCAAGTTACAGTAAGGCCACACACACAGTGTGAACTGTGACTCACACTCATCCACCATGCCAACTTCAACTCAACCTTGTCTGTAACTTCTGCTCTTCCCAACACAGTCATCTCAACACCATTCTGAGAAGGGAAAACTGTTTTTTAGAATGTAAATTAGTGACGTGTATTTTTCAAAATATGATTTATTTTTCATTCATTTCAACCCAAAACTCATACGTGTGATAATTGCTTTCCATTATCCGCAGCTGCTGTTGCAGAAAAACTGCTCACACAGATCAATGAGTTTCTCCAATTTACAAATTTGTATTCTCACTCCACTTTTTCAAGCTTGTAATTTGCCTGAGTCATCACAATTACAGACTAATTGTGTAAAGGAATCTTTGAGATTTGAACCACTAGAAACGCCCAGACAACGTGACACAATACAAACAGTCAAAATTACTTGAAACAGAAGACGTCGAACACAGCACCACGTATGCATTTTTACATACACACCTCCGCTTCTGTGGCATCACTTTATTTACCCTTCATAACAGCAGGGGTGATTTTATTTGGAGAATGTGGAACCATAATATAGGGATACGAAAAATTGCAGTCAAGAAAACAATGGCTGCAGGAAAAGAGTCACAAAGGTGTTGGAAAGGATGTGAGAAGCTGTTTGATTGGTCATAAAGGAGCGGATATATTACGTGCTAGGTGAACCAAGACTTTAAACAGTCAATTTGGAAAGTGTTTGCCACAAAATGTCAAAGCAAAGATTGAAACAAAAGCCAGAAAAGAAAAAGGAGTCCAAAACAATACTGATCATTTAGACCAACTTCAGACTGTCTCGTACTTGGAAAATTTAAATATTTTGGCCGAGGAAGAGGGGTCAGCAATTGACAAACTGAAGCCAATATGTGGTACTTTTACTGTAAATTTGTACAACCCAAAGAAACAAAATGCAATGATTTGCAAATCCTTTGAGCTTCACTACTTTTCTGCTTTAATTTATTATTTTTTCAGTTTTATTGCCAAAACACACATCGCTTATGACGGGAACACACTGGTAGGGATTGGGAAATTAAATGTGGGTTTTGGATTAAAGAGCAGTGCACCCTGAGACAATCAACAAATGGAGTCTTTTGAACAAACAGTCAGATCAGCTGGATGCCCCTCCGCATGTGACCACCTTAGGAGGAGTAGAGTGGATAATTTTGTGTGTATTGTGGCAGAATTACAACTGTAATTTCATTGTACAATGCTAATAAATTATCCTTGAAATCTTGTATACTATCAGTAAAAAGATTCAGAAAATCTGAAGAAATCTCTGCGATTTCAATAGCCAGCATCTGTGATGGAATGAGGGTCAAGTCTGTGAAAGTCACATTGAAGCTGAAAGCCTCATACAGTCTTTTGTTGGAGCAACAAATTCTGCCATCCAGATAACATCTTTGCTTATTTCAGCAGGACAATGCCAAGACACATTCTGCATGTGTTACAACAGTGTGACTTTTAATTAAAGAGTCTGGGTATTAGACTGACCTGCCTGCAGCCCAGACCTGTCTCCCCTTGAAAACATGTGGTGAATTATGAATAAGGGTATCACAATTTCACAAAATCAATCAAAATGTGCTTTTGATTTCACCAAATCAATTTTTTTTCTCTCCCTCTCTGCCTATTTGCAGGGTCTGGCACGTCCAAAGAAAAGACACTTCAAGCATAGCACAGTGTATCTGATCTTTGAAAAGAAGAGTTTGAAAATGTAAATGACAACATGACATAAAACCAATGATGTGCTGATCTAACCAAATCAAGATTCTGACAATGGCATAGTAGTCAGTACTAAAACAAATGTTTAAATTTAAAATCAAATCAAATCATGACTTTAAAATCAAAAGCCAGAGTGACAATAATGACTTTGGAGCACTGTAACACAACAGAGACTCCGGACTGTTGAGCACCTGTGGTCGTATATTAAGCAAGAATGAGAAAGTATTTCAATTTCAATACTTCAACAGTTTGTGTCCTCAGTTTGCAAACACTTGCAGAGTGCTGTTAAAAGCCAAAGCAATATATATCACAGTGGTAAACATGCCCCTGTCCCAACTATTTTGAAATATCTTGCAGGCATCAAATTCAAAATGACTGTATATTTACAGAAAACAATGAAGTTTTTCATTTTTAACATTAATTCTATGTAATGTGTTCAATTGAATTGAAGTTGAAAAGGATCTACAAATCATTGCATTCAGTTTTACTTACATTTCATACAGCGTGCCAACCTTTTTGGAATTGGGGTTGTTGTCCTTCTCTATCACTATAAGCCCCTTTGGCCCCTTTGCATCCTGTTTTTCATTTGTTAAAAATGACGACAACAGAGCACAACTCAGTATCTTTCAAAACAAGTCATGAACCGACTGGTTGTTCCAATACCAAGTAAATGCTGTGAATAATGTATTCAGACTAACATAGCTGCTAAAAAACAAAATGATTTTTGAAACTGTTTGCACTGGCACTCAGCAATACTGCTGACAGACACAAACAGCAATGAACAGAAGTGTAAACAACGGGTTCCTCTTATTGCTACAGAAAAATAGTTGGACTGTGAGTCAAATGAGTTGAAGGTCTTCAGCAGAACTGAAATGTAGCCTAAAAGATGTGCGTGGCACTCTATCTGCATGATTTTTTTTTAACATGATAGCAACAGACTCAACATCAGTCAAATGTGAACACAGGAGGATGTTCAGGTCTGGCCAAATAATGTCCTTAACTGAGAGGAGAAATCAAAGCAGCTATTCTTTCCAAGCCTTATCTGATCTGGCATGTGCAGCTGTAATGTCCTCCAATAATTGAATTGGCCATAATCCTGAGAACAAAAATCAGTGGGGTTACACTCTTACTATCAGCAGGAGAATTTGAGACAGCTCCAGGTCACAGAGGCTGTTTTCAAGTTCAGCTTTTAACTGTGCCAAAGTTAATTCACAAGTAGACTTGAATGATAATAAATGGTTCATCTCAGGAGACAGGTCTTGCCAAGGTTTCATCACAACTTGTACAAACTAAACTTCCGCCGCACATATGCTGACCCCCTTGAGTCATTATTGTAAGGGTTTATTTAACTAATTTGGAGTACTCTAGTGGAGCCTGTGTCTCCACTGTGGCTGTTGTGTTTAGTTACATTGTGTATAGAGACTGGGGTCAGCTGCGTTTCCTCAGCATAGTGAGACCAAACACAGCCATCAGTGAGTAATGAAACTGTCCTCGTTAAAATCTGCCATTTACCATTCTCATGCAGTTGTCTCTGTTGAAGTTAGGGTTTGTGTTTCGTCTTGTTGGGTTTGAGCAATATAAAGAAAGATGTTGAAAACTTTATGACACATTCTTTCTCTAGCTGTTTTTACTTATCTTTGACATCACAGAGTTCAATAGATTTTGTGTGCAGATGCGTGATCTGGTGTATAATCTGAGAGATCAAGTGGATGTTTTAAGGCCTCTTGTGGGAACTCCTTAAGTTGTAAATACTAAACCACAAATCTATATTATAATTTTTGCAGATTGTGAAAACATAAACAATATGCTGCTATTGTGCAGATGTTGCAATCAAAGTATCTGATGTTTCTATCCGTTGCATCACTAAAAGCTTTGGAAGTCATTCACTGCCTGACTGGCCCTCCCTGATTTGCTCCGTTCGGTCCCAATTTGGACCTGATGTGGTCTTCAGGTCTCACCACCAGGCAGACTTTCACACATCTGCCTTAAATCACAACCGACTGCCAGCAGAGGCCCCATTTCTCAAGCAAAGGTCATATTTTGCTGGAAACTGTTTCCCACATAGTTGTCTGATAACGGTAAAACAGAAGATTACCTCAACTAGATGCAACAGGACAGCAGACAAGAAAAATGGGAAATTATGTGCGTCAATTGCATGCTATTATCCTTCTTAACATGTTTCCTTTGACTGGTTGCCAAAAGACAAAATAAGACATTTCACTTCCCAACAACTCCTGAACAAGCTGAGGCAGGTTTATGCAAAGGCTCAAAACCTTAAATGTGTCTTAAATGTGTTGCATGTGGGTCCTTGAAGGTTGCAGTGATCAATGTTCACATTTGTGTTGAAGCAAACCAACCAATAGCATGTGAAAGCATGTCTTTTAGCAAGTGTGATGCAACTGCAATAAAAAAAATGTTATATTCCCACACATGCATTGTGTTACATCCTGTTCTGGTGGTTCTTGATCATATCCAGAATAGCCTTTGAAAATGTAACTGTTTTCTGCCAGTGGTTGAGCTCTTATTCGTTTTGACCCAAGAAAATAAACACTGGGCAAAATCCAAACTCACATTACTGAAGTTAGTCTGAAGCTCTGGTGTGACCATGATATTTCTACTTTTTTTTAAAACTGCAAATTCAGTCATTCATCTTAATGTTAAGGAGAAGATTATGTTCACTGGATATTTCCAAAATGGATCTTAACTAGCGAAGCACAATACTGATTTTTTTTTTTTTTCAGGTATTCGCCTTCTCATGGCCGACAGGATAAAATAATAGATAGTTTCAAATTTTTGTATTGTAAAAGGATTTTCATATAACCATTTATAACTTAGTTCACGCACACCTGAGGAGAAAGGCTAAGAACAAAAAACAGTTCTAACTCCTCAAAGGTTCACTTAGTTTTTCCAATAAAGTATCTTTAAAAAACTTCAAAAACATACACTGTAAAAACAAAGTATTTGTTTTAAGTTTAAATAGTTAGTGTCTGAGCTGTCTGAAAATTTTAAGTTGACTGAATAACATAAAAAAAAGAGTTAAAAGAAAATGTATTCAGTAGTTGAGAATACATGCTTAACAACCTTAGTTATTCATTCAACTTATTTCAAGTTAAAAGACTTCAAGTTGGAATAACTCATCATAAGTTCTAAAGTGTTCCAAAAATGTATACTAGAAATTTCAAGTTAACTTAAATAAATAAAATTTAACTTAATGAGAAAAGATTAGTTGATTCAACCAAATTCCTGTATGAGTTTTACAGTGTCTTTGGCTTTTATAGAACATTTTGCTGTTGAATTCAAATTAAATGCTTTGACATAATCTATCAAGTGAGCACTATCAGAATAATAAATAATATACATTTCCTATTATCAGCGGATATATTATCAGCCAAGATATTTATTGTGCATCCCTTATCTTAACTGACATTTATTGACCTCATCCTGATGTTATCATTTCTCTCAGTGGTACAGGTCTCTCTTCTTTCATTCATATTTCCCAGTATTTTGATAAAATAGCACTTTTACAGATTCAGTTTAACACAAACAACCATGCTTCAGTGACAGACAGACCTCCCTGCAGTCTATCTTCCACACAAATTTCATTGTAGTGTTTTACTGTCTTTACTGTTGCCCATTGCTGGCTATCACCTGCTGCTGTTGCTGCTCTGTTGTGTGTTGGGGTGTGGGTGAGCTCCAGTCTTTGTCAAACAGATTTCAATTTTAATACACTGATGGCTGCCTGATGCAAGATCTGTATTCAGAGAGAACACCATTTCTTTAGTGGGCCAAGGGGAGTATCAATGAGTGAACAAGAGCTGAACTATCATTCACCTTTTGTGTTGGACCTCAGTCAAGACACATTTCAGTAATCAGGAACAGTTCTGTACTGGATTAAATCCTTCCTCTGTTTAGTAGTAAAGCAAAGCTGAACATGCAACTTTATTATTGCCACTGCCAATCTCTCTTTCATGCCTCTCAATTTTTTGTTTTAACCATACTTTTTCCTGTGTACCTACTCTCTCTCTGAAAAACAAGCTTAGGAAAGAATACGGCCTACTGTACAGTTACCATAGCAACAAAATTATGCCCTATTTACATTTGACTGAAAACACTTTTCAAGGCAGATGTTTATACACTATCATTCCTGCATCTTCCTGTCTGTCCTTGTGTTTCTATGAAATCACCGCAGCACAGCTGCGTGCGTGGTTAATTGATGGATTCCCATCCATCAATTAAGATGTGAGTTGCTCAAGAAACAGAACATACAGTAACAACTGCACAGGCTCAAGTGCTTTGCCAGTAAATGAAATCTAATTATAGTGGCAAGCAGCAATATGGTGACAGTAGCAATTTAGTCACAAAAGAGAAAAAAAAATAATTTTAAAGTCAAGTAAACCTTTATTTGCATCACAAATCACAATTTATCTCAGGGGGCATTACAACCTATATAGTTTTGGGATTAGGCTTGGGGAGTATCTATTTTTCCATACTTTCATACGCTCCTGACATTTTACTGGAGTATATGGTATTATAACAGTATTTGTGTAAAACGGCTCAACTACACTGTACTCCACTGTACTTAATACTCCCACAGTGTAAGCAGAGCTGATTATCATAGCGGCACTATTGCCACAGCTGGGAAACAATGCACACACAATGCAGAAGCTCCACCTCAGTCTCGAGAGGATGCAGCCATTATTCACTAAAAAAACTCAAAACTAAACTAGAAATTTATGACACGGTCTCCGTACATATTCTGCCAGGATGATAGCTTCACTGTTCACTTTTCCTTCCACTGAGTACACATTCACCATAACTCTGTCACCATAAACACTAATTTGTCTCATCCTCAACCTCTGTAATGCTCGGAAAAGTTACACACTCACAACGAAACAATACTCTGACCAGGCAGTAGTCTGCAGTGTTACCACAATACCCGTGTAGTGCCCAAGCCTAGAAGGGATGATAAATGAATGATCAATCAATTGGTCAGTAAGAATTTGGTCAATCAAGTAAAATTTTATTGATCTACTATCATTATTATATATTATATTAGATAATTTTTCTGAGGTCACTCCTTATAGTTATCTGATATTCAAGTATGTGTTTACTATGTAGAACTTTATGTTTTTATATATGTTTCATAGGTTATGTAATGCTGTCAAAGAATATCAAGTATTTTGCTGTGGAAATTAAGCTTTTGAGGAGGGAAAAAAAATGCATTTTTTTGTTTGGTATGAGCAATGTTACCAATGATCAATTAAGAAAAGCCCTAAACAGTGTATGACACCCTTTGTCCTAAGAGTTTTTTGCAGTTTTTAAAGTGTGGTATCATTTTTAACAGCTGAGTACCACAATATCTTTCTAGTATCGGTCTACTGTGCAAGTCTGTAATGTGATATACAGTAAATTTAACACTAGCCAGTAACAGTTTTAGATTATATTTACTGTTGTTTAAGATGGGAGAAATGCATTAACATTTAGAAAAGACAATGAGAACATAGTCAAATGTTTACAGGATATGTGGGAGATTTGCTACAGGGCTCATAACTAACTTTTCTATCACCATCTCAATACTCACAATGTAGAGCAGTAACATCGTTCTACAGCAGCCAGAGCACCAAAGCTTCCTGCAGATGTGTCTGCAGACATTTTTCTTTATCCACCTCCTGACCACAAGCATCGGCAAATGCCGATTATCTCAAAGTGCCAGATAATCAGCAGACTGATTAGTTGGTCTGTCACTAAAGTTGATAGTATTATCCTTTATAGAACTTAAGTCATGGGCTTAATCATGTCCACTAGATTGCAGTTTATAAAATATTCTTCTCCAAACATCAAAGCTCACAGATTAGAGGGACAGAAGGGAAGAAAGTAAAGAACCCTTAAAAAGTATATTTGTTTATATCATAATTTCTGTAAAAATATTCACAGATTTCCTTTATCCTGTAGTGTTTCCCCTGTCCTGGTCCTCAGGGCCCACTGCCCTGCATGTTTTAGATGTTTCCCTGCTCCAACACACCTGATTAACATGATCAGTTTGTTGTGAAGCCTCTGCCTGATAGCCTGATGCCAACAAGCTGATCATGTGAATCAGGTGAGTTTGAGCATTGAAACATCTAAAACATGCAGGGCAGTGAGCTCTGAGGACCAGGATAGGGGAAACACTGCTCTGTAACTTCTGAGTTTGAGGCCTAAATTCAGCACTCAGCAATGCTTCAAACTGGTGAGCAGTTTTGCACGAATGACCACAGCAGCGTAATGAGCAGCATGTCATTCAAAGCCTCTTGGTGGCTTTCAGATAAAGTCACCTGCACCTCCCTTCCTCTGAATGAGAGCCAGCCTCAATGGATCAGGTTACCTGAAGGTCTATGTGACTTTTACCATATGAATGAAGCCACTGCCATTTTTTTCAGAGTGAGCTGGATTGTTCGTGGTCTGCAGACTGGATTGTGTGCCACCCCAGCCTGCCGTCAGTCATCCCAGACGGGGCTCATTAAACTGACTCCATTAGAGCTAATGAGCTGTAGGTCAGTGGTTGTGGGTGGCCTCTCCATTCAGGGCTAACAGACCAAATAACCGACTGGCTTGCTGATTCAGTTAATTCACACCGACATGGGAATAACTGCTTTGTCTTGCTTCAGTACATACCTGTATCTACATGAGCCTCAAACAAGACATTTTAACATGATTCAGTCAGTCAGATAACTTAGAATAACAAAAAAAACCAAAAAAAACAGTGGATATAAAGCTGATACTTGGTGTCTAGGTTCTGACTTTGCAGTTTGTGGAGTGACCACAATACACACACACACACACACACACACACACACTTCCCAAAGTGTAATAAAATATGTAGCTTTTTAGCTTTATGACTGAATATCAAAATTGTTGATTAGATTAATTTTCTATAAATAAACTAGTTCAGTAGTTTCCAACCTGTTTAAGGGGTGTAAGATTTTTTTAAAATGTGAACAGTAGGCCTAGATCATCACATTTTTGTAGAGACAACTAACCAGTTAATTTTTTTTAAGTTTAGATTATTATATAAGGGAGAACTCTGTAATGTATTTACTGTGATACATCAAAAATGGCCATGATGTGTCATCAGGGATTAAGAAAACATCTTAAGTTTAAATTCTCGCTTATCTGAAATCAACACTGCAACCGCAGAATGGTGTAAACCTGAACACAAGGTATATTCACAGAGCCTTCACTCTCTGCAAAACAGCTTCATCTTGGTTAGAAAAGCTTGCAGTTAAAACAACAGAAGAGCTGATAGAAAAATAGCCTGAACAGTAGCCAAGCATCAGGAAGAAGAAAACAGAATTTCTCCAAAAAGAAGCCTATTAAGTGTGTATGATTGCTTAAAAAATATTTTTAAAACGCAGTACAGATAAAGAAATTAATAAAAACTCATCTGTGACGAAATACTCAAGAAATAATCTGCTCAAAATTCATTCAAATGGTTTGTTTTAAACAAATCTCCTTTCTTGCATTCACTGTTTGGGTTGATTGTACAGTTTATTAATTGTTATACCGTTATACATTCAAGATAATATGAAATATCCATAAAATATGTTAGTCAAGGGTCATCAGTTTACTCAATGATAAAAAAAAGAAGTTCCTTCAGGAAGATGGTTGGGAACCACTGGGTTGACTATTTGAAACATTCCCACTCTATTGCAATGTGCATATACAATGCTGGTACAGTCTACTGAAGTGAGTACAGTTATCATGAGTGTAGCAGTGCAAATCAAATTGTCTCCCTGAGCTAGCACACAGGTTTTTCCCATTCAGTCAGCTGCTTCACATAAACTGTTTTTTTTCTGTGTAGACAGAGTAAAGAGTAGATATTTGGTGAGATAAACTTCATGGCCAAAACCTCAGACAAGGGAGCAGACAGATGCTATTATGTGGAAGCTAGAAAGTGGACTCAGTAGGAGAACTCGGGGAACTCAGACTATGAGGGGATTAAACCTTTTAAACACCTTCAACATGTGGCCCAGGGACCAGCCATTATGTTGATAGTCCCCATCAAAACCCCTCAAACTATTCCAGAAATAAGCTATATTATCTACTTCACTGAGATGGATAAATATAAACCCAGCAGTGGACCATTTTCAAGGCAGACAAGATAGGTGCAACAATCATGGCTGCATTCCATTGAGGTTTCCCTGCTCCAGGACTCTATTATTGTGTATGCTTGCTGAGTGGTATGATTTGGGCACTCAAATGGACAGAGCATCATTAGTGTTATTTGCACCTTTTTCACAGTAACCATTTTGACATGAAATAACAGGGTAAACATGGCTGTTACTAATGATACTAATTAAGGCTATGGTTGAAATGTCTGCTGTGAAAAAGGTCTACATGATACATATCTGGAGGCTGAAGGGTCGTCCACAACAAGCTGAACTATAATTATAAATATGAAAAATATAGTTCGAAAATCATTCTAACTCAAGTGGATGGTGGAGTCTGGACCACAGCTTTATAGGTGTGGCGGACTCCTCCATCCACTTGAGTTAGAAACAATTTTAGAACTATATTTCTTACAACTATAGTTGTAGTATAGTTATAGTGTGGACAACCCATAAGACGCATAAGCTATGCAGCACACAAAAATGATATAAAGAATATCAAGTTGTTAAGTAAGTTGTCACATACCCATTAGTTTGAGTTTGAAAGACTTTTCTAAAACATCAGCTAAAGGGGTAGTTCACCTAAAAATGAAAATTCAGTCATCATCTACTCACCCTCATGCTGATTAAAGGTTGGGTTTAGTTTTTTAGTCCTCAAAACACTGGTAGAGTTTCACAGAGAAACAGCATTGCAAAATCCCCCACACATTTTAAGTGAATGGTGACCACTTTTGAAATGGAAAAACCAACCGAAAAAAAAAAAAAAAAAAAAAATATCATACTGCTCATCTGGTGTAATCCAAGTCTCCTATAGTATAATATATTATATAATATAATATAATATAATATAATATAATATATAGTATGGAGGCTTTTAACGTTTGAAAACATTTGGAAACTGGTCACCATTTACACTGTCTGGGAGATTCAGCAATGCTATTTTCCTGTGAAAGCCCAGCAATGTTTTGTAGACTAAAAAGCTATACCTGCTAAATAATCTGCATGAGGGTGAGTAGATAATGAAGTTTTATTTTTGGGTTAACTATCCCTTTAACAGGTCCACTGTGTTGAGACAAAGACGAGGAACAGCCAAAGAGAAACTATGCTACTCGGCCAATTCATCCCATAGTTAAGCACCAGTCAAGTACGCTACTAGTACTACTACAATCACAACTATCAAACATTAATATTAATTTTTCTCAACATTAACTTTTGATCACCGTATTGGCTACAGCTAGTCTAACCTGTCACCTCTTCCCAGATGATCTGAGAAGCAAATTTCTACTTAACTATTGAGAGATAAATAAACAACATGCAATATGAAAATACTCATGAGCCAATGAAAACTCAACCGAGAAACAACAAGGAATTAATTTGCAATTAATTCACAATTAAAATCGAAGCAAAAGGTGTATTTAAGCACACAGCAGAGCAGAAATTCAGCCAGCAAAATCCAGAACAGCCAGCTAGCTAACCAACCACAAACAGCCAGAAGTTAGCAGCTTGCTTTCCACGCACACAACGCCAAACAACACAAGCGTGTTAGCATTAGCAGCAGTAGGTTACTTAGCTTTACGCAGCGTGGCAGGTGTCCTCGGTATCTCAGCGCTGAATATCCTCTTGGGAATTTGCAAAGTTAGCAAGCTAAAGTTAGGTCCCTAAACTGTGCTTCTCCAGTCTGAGGAGACGTTTGAGGACCAACGGCTGAAAATGGAATCCAGTTCGAACACAGTTACAACGTCATTAGGCGACATGACGGCCGTTCTAAGGTGAGCTAACGTTCGCTTATGAACCGTTTGTAAAATAGTTTAAATGAGTAAAACAGTGAGCAGGGCACTGACAGTTTAAATAACCTGGCTTAACTGGAAAAGTGTGCTTTTGATTTAAAGTGTGTGGAGCAGCTTTAGCACTGTAATTTTCATCATTTGTTTTATATCCTCCTCAACATAAAAACTTGGATACTTTAATAATACTGTAGGTTTATAGGGCCGTCAGTTTGGCTTATGACAAATTCATCTCTAAGAAATCCAGATTTCCTTCTGGCGCATACAGTTTATGGCAAATGGCCCTAAAACTACCATACTCATGAGCCTCAGCTGCGGTTGCTATGGAGATGAGGCCAGCGTCCAAATCCTGAAAGCTTGGGAAAAAGTAGTGCCAGACATAACGGGAAAAATGAGAGGTGGAAGTTTTCTTTAAATTTTGCATTATGGGAAGAAGTCAAAATGTTCAGAATAAAGTAGAAATACTATTTCAACTTTATTCTTCTAATTTCTACTTCTTTCTCAATGTTTTTTTATTTTTTATAATGCAATTTAAAACAAAAGCTTCCTCCTCTGATTTGTTTTTTTCTTATACCTGGCATTGATGCTGAACACAACATTATTCTCGATATCAACTTTGTTCTTGAAATGCATAATTTAAAAAAAAAAACTTCCTCTCCCTCTTCTCTTTTTTGCATATAAATGTGGCCGTATTATTCCACTGTACAAAGCCTTGGAAACAGCTCAGTTCAAGATCTATTTAGTAGCTGTTTGACTACACACATGATCTTCATCAGCAGATGTAGTTTGCTCATTTGTCAAGGCATAGGACACATTCAAATTTCCATTTTACTTAGTACTTCTCATCCATTTTAGACAAACAGTTAAGTTAATATATTAAAGTATATATATAATATAAAATATATTATATTGTTTTAAAAAAAGTAAAAAAGTATAGTAAAATCAGTAACATTTTATTGATTCCATTACACAGCAGTAAAAGGAAGTATAAGAAAGTATGATGCTCAGTATAAATAAGTAACCCTACAATATTAAAATATAGCTTACACCATGCGTAAAGTAAGAGTTCATTTACAAAAACAGTTTCTGAAATACTTTGTTTGTTTTCACATTCCCTTGAGTGCAAAACGAAAAACATGATTTATGATTTATTTAAAAAATTACAACTTATCAAAACAACCCAGCGTCTGTTTGACTGTTATTCCTTTGAGTGTTTAAAAACAAAGCAAAACAAACCAACAAACAAAAAATATGATTTAGGAAAATAAATAAAAAACTGAGATATCTGATTCTGCAAATAAACCCTTCAAATATTAACTATGAAGCGTATTGAGACACAGACACAAATGAAGCGGGGATATTCTGTAGACTGTTGCCATAAATAATAAAGCTGCACTTGACATAATGGAATTAGGTGTTGAGAAAGTGTCTCATGTCAACAAATAGTAGTGTTAACAGCGTGAGAATTGTTGCACTGCAGACAATAAATGCAAAACTACACTTTTTTTCCCGTCTTCTCACCTTTTGTCCCAGATAAAAGGGGAGACCACAACCATGGAGCGGTCTGAACTGTCCCAAGCAGGGTTTTAGGGTCTAATTATCCAGTAATATGTATAATTGCATCAACATGTCCTGCATTGTTGTCATTGGCTCATTGTGCTGCAAACATCCTGTTCAACATAGTCCCAGTTGTGTTTTATTGGATTCAGTCTGGGAAGTGACAGGCAGCATCAGGAAGCTAAAATCAAACCAAAACTAACATACACGGTGTCACACTGTGTCTCCATGACACCACACATGATCCTGCTGAACGGCACTGGGGGCTGCGCCAACAGACAGCGCTTCCTTCGCTGTTCATCGCCATTATCTGACCGGCAAACATTTTTCCACTGTGCAGTCATCAGGTGGCCGTGTGCTGCTGCAGCCCATCTGCTTCAAGGCTCAATGAGTAGTGCTGCAATCTGAGATGCCCCAGTGCACACTAATGTTATGCAGCACTGCTATGTGCATATTTGCAGCCCACCTAGTAGCATGAATGAATGTTGCCATTCTCCTCTCACCACAGACTGCTGACTGCATGTTTCTTAACCACTGAGTGGCTGTTACAGCTGTGAGTCAGGGGCCAAAATCTGATCCTCACAATAACTCAGACATTTGTTTTCTGTTAGCATTTTTCATGATATATAAGCTTCGAAATAAAAATGGGCAAATAGTCACATCTTGTCATTTTCACAAAACTCTCATAGCGCCCTTCACACAGATCTTCTTCTTTAATGACACATAGTATTAATTTGTATTTCCCTCCTGCTGTAAAGCAGATCAATGGCTCATTCTCTGGTATTACATAATATATCTCAGTGTTCAGTGGCTCAGGTGCTGGTATTAAATAGTAGGTCAAGTAAAGTTGAATTATCAGCGTGAGACATTAATGCATCTCATCAACTACAGACTCAAAGTTAAGATTAAATCAAGTTTTAAACTGATGTTGTTTAAGTCTCCGTATGATATTGCCTACATGCAGTGCATAACTGTTGGTTGTGATTTACACAAACACCCACATGAATATCAAAGATAAAACAGAACTTTATTTATCTCGAGGGAAATTGTTGCGCAGCCGTTGCAGCACAAAGTCGGAGAGAGTCCAAACATGAGACCTAAAATATCAATAAAGTGCAAATCAAAAATATACACAATGCCTTTACGTGAACTCAGTGGATTTTTTGCTCCTGGCTCGTGATGTTTAATATAAAGGCAATAAGAGTAGAGCCTGTTTCTCCTTTATTCTGTTCAAGGTCCACGTACTCGGCTTTATCCAGCTTTTAAACACACCACAGGGCTCATACATTTAGTTTAGTTGTCATGTAGATGGATCTGTTGACATGTAAGCTCAGTTATGATCTAATCTGTCTCACTTTTATCCTTTATATATGTCTGTCATCACAATCAAAAGTACTTTATGATCCCAGGAACTGAGTATCATCATATCTATATCATAGCATATCAGTCTGGATATACTGAATATCTTTATCCTCACACACAGTATGACCTGTACATTTACACTGTGCAATTATCCCCTGCAACTATATTTATCTATTGTGCAACTATCTTGTGAATGTCCTGTTTGTATCCTGTGTAACTCGGTCTCTGTGTAATTATCAGTTTTACAGGGCAATATTTTTTTCTGTAGCATAATGTTACACACCATGTGTTTAACGATGTGTGTAATTATCCAGAGTGAAAGCTGTATATATTGTATATAGCATTTTTTTTTACACTTTTAGTGTATTTTTATTTCTCATTCACTCTTTTCTACCTCTATTTTTGACTATTGAGCTGCTGTGACAAATTATTTCCCCAGTGTGGGATCAGTAAAGTCCATCTTATCTCATCTCATCTTATCTTATCTCATCTTATTATCTTATCACTTTTTACTACTTTTATGACTTTATCTCTTGAAAGTGCCCTTGATTTCACATGTCAGCAATAACTACTGAGAGATATGATAATTACATGTAGCGGGAAAACTCCAGAAATAGCCAGTAAGTCAATCTTGAGTCAATATCGTGTTGTTTTCAAGGTCAAGACTGAACTTTAATGCTTAAAATAAATAATATACTGTAGATTGTATGTATTGCTTCCTACGCATACATGTACTGTATGCCTGGAGGCTTTTTTAGAGACAGTTCTGCAGTTCTTTTCCTTTAAGTATGTCAGTATATACTGAATACACTTTAGTGTCGAAACACACAGCTGCAATAAGATCAGGTTTTACACCAACAGCAGCAGTTTGATAATTCTTCAACCTCTGTGTTAATCCAGTAGGTCTTTGCTTTGCATCCTGCAGAAAAGATGAAAATGATAGTTAGATTTCATGACAGAGACACACTGACTGTTTACATGCACAAAAAATTCAGCTTTTTGCCTTTATTCTGTAAAAGATAATATTTATACGGAGCTGTTTATATGGCTAATGAAAATCAATATTCCACTAATATTCCTATTTATATTACAGCTTCTATGATTAGTAGAATAATCGATTAGTTGTCAACTGTTAATAGTAGATTAATCATCTTTTTTTTAAGAAAAAATATTTAATCTTCTCAAAGATAAAGTGTGAAGAATATTTTCTGGGTTCTTCACTCCTCTATGACAGTAAACTGAATATCTTTTGGTTGTGGACAAAGCAAAGCATCTGAGGAAGTCATCTTGAGCTTCGGGATACACTAATCATTTTTAATATAAATATATAAATAATCATTAGTTGCAGACTTAGTTAACACGCAGTCATAACTTCATGGCGTACATCCTATAGCTTACATTATATATCCAAAATCTGTTGATATCCAGGTCTTTTATCATTTTTAAAATTAGGTGTTTTTCTCTGTCCGGCCATTAATGTGGGCTTTTCTTTTCTGCATGCATCTCTACCCCAGCCTGCAAACCATTGTTTATTCGGTTTGTTTACAATGCAGAGATTACCATAAACAGGCAAGAGGACATGTGATGTGAACTGTGGTGAAAACCCCAATGGAGACACATATTCTGAATGCTCCAATATCGGCATATCCAACATTAATCAGGAAATTATATAATTAGAATAATATCCAAATGCTGTAATATGCTATAATGACCTTTATCAAGTTTGGAATATTGTCATTTTTGGAATAATAGCGGAAAATTGTTCAATATGACTGAGAAGGATGAGAGAACGCTGAGCTCAGTTTCAGGGTGGTTCGTTTGTTGAACAGCCCATCTTGTGGTTGAAAGGTCACAGGTTTAAATCCCGTGACAGCCAGAGACCACCGCTGAGGTTGAGCTGCTGTAAAGCAGGAAGACTTCCTGTGCCAGTGTAGAATCTTTACTGGAATACACTGGTGTCACATAGATTTACAGCCCATTTGCTTCTGTTTATATATATCTGACATTCCTTTCATTTTGCAAGCGTGCCATGACCTACTCACTGTTTCTAACCTCCTGAGCCATGCTTGAAAGTACTCACAAAGATACCCTGAATTTTAAAATAAATTTGAATAGAAGAGAATATAGAGTTTTGTAAGGCAGTGTTTATACTTAAGCTTTTGAAGACTTTGTCTGTGGGCGTCAGGTGAATGACGCTAAGTGAGGTGTAACAGAACACGCAGTCTGCTGACACTTAAGCACACTTGAGCGCGGCGACAGAGCGATAAAACAAAATGACAAAACAAAATTAAAGCTCCTGGTTTGCTGTGATCAATTATCGAGCTTGAATGGTGTCTGTGTTTCGTCACGGCACAAAAAATGAATCATGGCGCTCCGAATGTGGGAAATCAAGCCTGATGGAGTCATTTAAAACAAAGAAGGAGACATAAAACACAAGGAACAGTGACACCCTGATGGAATGTGGCCTCATGCACAAAACACCAAATTCCTAAATGATCTGGTTCCTAAATAATCTTTAAATGTGTTTCTATATATCTGTCTGTTAAGATACAGGAGTGTTTAAGTCTCAAATAACCTGTCAAAACTCAAACATTAAGGAATGCTGACAGAGTTTATGACATTAATATAAAAACTGTTTCCACTCCACATTTTCTACATTATGCAGGTCTGCTTCTTTATTTCGGTATGTTCAGTATGTGAGGATCTGGTGGTGAGTGGGAATAACATGAACTTTCTCTTCCTGTATCACAGAGAATGTGTTTATAGTGGGTTTATGAGCCGGGTGAGACACTTTCTCTGCGTGTCTCTCAACAGGGAGACAGAAAAGGAGACAGAGGAGGAGGGCAGAGGAGGTGCGCTGGATGGGTGCCACAGCCGGGCCTGATGGCAGGAGCCCAGAGCACATCGAGCTCTGATCACGACCTCTAGAAGCCACGGAGGTGCTACAGTTCACGTGGAGACACTGAAAAGGTATGAAGATGGATGGATAGATGGCGGCCTGCGAAAGAATGAAGTGCACAAAAGTGTCCTGTCAATCAGTGCAGCAGCAAATAGACCAATCAGTGAAACAAGTTGTAAATACTCCTCATTTTACCACCATTAAAGACATAATTATTGTGCATTCATGTCCGCATAATTGGAAAAATTGGTTCCTGAGTGGAAAAATTCAAGTCAACAACTCAGAAAATCTGCAAAAAGTTTTTGAGCCCGTGTATGTAGTGGTGAATGAAAGTCAATGTTTGGTTGATTATAAGAAACTTATTTTTTATAGCTACCCATACTGCATGTCAACTTTTTTGCTCACATGCAATTGCTAATACCTTATTTGGTTGTAACTGTAAGCTGCTGACCCGGACTAGTTACAAAACTTATTTAACAGTGTTAACCCTGATAACAAGTCAGGTAAAGCAATATTTTCGTGGTTAATGAATATATAGGTAAAGCAAGTCTGGAACAAAATCAGTTTGTAATATAAAGCTTCAAGCTGTTTTAAAATACTTGAATGGCAACATGAATCTTCAGTAGGATGCTTTGTAGCATCTTGTTTCCACATTACAACATAAAAGCTAATTAACGCACTGGTAGAACAACTTCCCTTCTTAGGAAATGGGATCGGCCAGGGAGCACAAAAGACTGTGCTTGCTCATTAACTGATGGCATTGTTAAAATGAGCCTAGTTTTAGTTTAGACTTTGGTTGAAATGCCATATTATAAACAACTATCCTCTCTCAGTGTCTCCTGGGTGCCAACTGACGTGTGAAACACACAAAGTAAATGATGAAGTACTATTATTGTTCTGACAGAGAATAAAGTGCTTTATTCTTATTGTTTGCTCCCCGATATGCAACAATAAAAACACAAAAACAAAGGAGAAGCGATCTAAAATTCAATTAAATGTTCAAATCGAATGCAAATAATTTGCTAAAGCCCTACTCTGTATCATACTTATTGGTTAAGCTAAAGTGTTTTTTTTTTTTACTTTAGGTGTTCATCTGTTTTTGTGCTTTTCTTAATCAACTCCAGAAACCTCCAGAGCACTTTAACAGCATTTTTAAGTTGTAAGAAATTTGATAGCTTTCATTCTTAGGCATGAGTCGGAGTAAAAGAGAAGGCTCTTTACTCTTATCTTCTACTTAAAGGGATAGTGTAATAATAGCAGACATGTTTGCTTTTCATATATGATGCATGTCTTAAAGACTCTGGGAAATGCTTCAGGTAATTTTAATTGTCAAATAACTTGGTATAATTTAAAATAGGCAGGGGAGAAGATAATTTTTATCTTTTTTTCCTCATCAGTCATGTTGCCTTGGTTTTGTTCTTAAAATTAAAAGCCGCTTACTTCCTTTTGCAAAACAGATACTGCCACTGGGGATGTTCTGTGCTCATTTAAAGTCTTTTTTCTTTTCATCAGCTTTGTGCTCAACAACCAAATATTTTAGCTGTTTCTTAGCTGCTTCCTGTTGTAAATCAGCCTTCCTGTTTGTCCTAAAGCAATCAAAACTGGCACATAATGTAATGTTTTTTTTTCACAATTAAATGTTGCACCACACACAGGAGCAATCTTATCCTGAATTGGAAAGACTTCACAATCACTTACTGGTGTAATCATAGCTCACATTTGGTTCTTTTGTGCAGGCTATGATTTTTCTTCTGATTTGTTGTGCCAACAGTTTTAATCCAGGGGTATTCACCCTGACACCTGAGGCAAACGAAGCGTATAATAAAAGCCGACCTGACAGAGCCTGCCAGCAGAACCACTGCAGGTGTTAACACGCCTCTGACTTCTGTTGTACACAACAGCCTGTCAATTTATGCAGCCAGTCAAGACAGATGTTGTGTTGTGGTGTGCAGAGTCGCGGCGTGATGAGAAAAGAAAGGGATCAAACTGATGAGATGTCACAACAGTGTCTCATTAGACTCCTGTGGGAAATGTGACTCCTCGCTCCACACGTACGAGATCTGTTCATGTATATGACGTTCTTTACTGTTCCACAAAGGGAATTTGGCTCTATTTATAGAATATTGTACAGTTTTTTTTTTCCAGCTCACCCACAGACAAATCATAGATTCATTTTTTCCATGTCTGTGAGTACAGTTAAGGGATCGACCAATTATCACCCTGGCCGATTGTCAGCTCTGTGTTGCCAATAAAATAAATTGAAAAATGTGCTTTCTCTCTGTCTGTCCCTCTCTCTGTCTCTCTCGTAACAGTTGCTCCCATTTAAGAATAGAGATATATATAAGCATAGAGAATTATAAGACAAATAGAAAATAAAATAGGCTCCATAAATAAGTCTGTTGAAAGTAAGATCATTATACATAAGAGTGTAAGTTGAAATGCACAGTATAAATACAGAGTTGATGCAAGTGAAGTATACCGGATCATACCACAGTATTGCACAGTTGAATTATTGCACAAATTATTGTAATATTAAGTCAGAATTGCACGAAAGTCTCAGTCAATGTCCCGCCCACTATCTGACCATAAATCTGTAATAAATCATAAACTGATCACAATATGTCATGAGAGTTCAAGGAAACACGCGAAGTTGAAATACTTCACCTGCTGTGTCATACTTTGAAATTTCTACTGTGGGCTTGAATCACTGTTTTGGTTTGCCCGTTTCAAGTTAGAGTTCAAATTAATGCCGAATGTTTGCTGAATCTGTAAGCGTCTGTTTATGAGTCACACAAAATCATTAATAGAAGCCGTAGATGTTTATAATTTCAGAGCAGTGGAATTTGTTGTCAGGACTGTGGCTTAACTTCACAACTTAACTCAACAGACAAATGACAATTATGAACAGCTAATCAACTAACATGGTTGGATTCATTCTTATATTTTGGATAAATAATCTGAATCTACCTGCCTGTAACTACTTAAAATTATTATATAAATGTAGCCTTGTTGAGTAAAGAGTACAATATTATCTCCAAAATGTAGTGGAGTGGAAGTATAATAATGCAGCAGGAAAGGGGTATCCTAAACTTTAACATAAAGATTTTAGTTTATACTGCAAATGTATATCTGTTCCAAATATTCATTACTGGTCTCCTTCATTGTTAATAACCTGCATCAGTATCAACCCTGAAAAAACACATTGGTCGATCCCTAGTAGAGTTTGAAGATTAGAAACTTTACAGCTATAATTATAATCTGTCAGTCTCAGCCCAGTGGATATCTTTAGAATCAAAAAACAAACTTATTCAAAACAGTGATGGATAATCAAGGTTAAGCTTAAATTTCCTTCCATGAAGCCGTCCAAATATCCATAAAATTAAACCACAGATTAAAACAAAAACCATAAAATCTAAAATTAAATTGCAATTAGAGCTGCTTACAATTTTGCGGTTGTACCGTCACACATCTCCCGTGAAATAAAAGAGAGAGAAAACCATTGTGTGTGTGTGTGTGTGTGTGTGAGTGTGTGAGAGAGAGAGAGAGAGAGAGAGAGAGAGAGAGAGAGAGAGAGAGAGAGAGAGAGAGACACACACACACATGGTCTCAGTCTGCTGCCCAAATGCAGTGGAGTTCATTGTTCTCTCTGTGGATGTTATTAAGTTAATACTTTCGCAAAAATAACCATTAAACTATCAATGAAACATTCAACCACTTCCTGTTTACATTGTTAAAAATTAAATCAGGGATTTTGTTGCCCTCTGTTGAGCCTCTCAGGCAGTGCTTCATCTCATGACTCTGCCTCTTTGTTTATGAATATTAGACTGTCGCTCTTTATAACGCCTTAACCTTAAAGGCAGAATTTGTGATCCAGGTGATTGCACCTTCTCTAGCCTGAGCATTAATCATTTGATCTGTGGATCTTACTTGGTCGGGAGGACACAGCTTTGTAGGAAGTGCAAGCTGACCAAGAAATTCCTGTAAATCTCCTGTAAAACTACAAACACGTCAGGCACAGAATTTTGGATGAACAGTACTTGAAAAGCATTTACTGCAAAGCCAATGAGCATTAGGTTTCAAGTCCTTAGTGTTAGACAAGGTGTGTTTTCCACTTTAAAGAGGATCTGCTGCTTAATTTCACTGTTCAACATGTTGTACCTTGAAACTGGGAAGGAAAAATGGGGAGTATCCACACACCGGATTAAAGCCTCTGAGGGTTCACCGGAATGAAAGGGAACTTCTGCCTCAAAAGGATTTGAAGCTTAAATCCAGTGTTCAGATACTCTCTATTTTAACTTCAGTGAATCTGTTGCCCTGCACCTGGCTGAAACACCAGACCAGATGTTTATACATCTACCTGTCCGTACCTTGAGACTACATCAGAAACATGAAAAAGTATCCAGGATTTTGTCTGAGTCTTGGTGAGTAGGAAAAGCGGTAGAATTCACGACCCCGGCTGACATTACTCTCATTCAGAGGCTGTAGAGGGCTCAGTAGAGTGAAGATACTCATATCATATGAAACTGGAAGACATAAGGAATCTATCTGGGATCAGTTTCTTATAAATTTAAGTTGGCAAAATAGCTTAACTCTAGACTAACAAGTTAGACTAAATTTTGGCAGGTGCAAAACTGGCATTGCAATTTTCAAAGGAGTCCCTTGAGATCTCACCGCAGGATACTTGAATGAAAACTGGTTCTGTGAGCCTCTTCCCTTTACAGTTCTGCCCACTTTGTGATAATCCCATGCAGTTTGGGGCAACCATCCAATCACAGAAAAATGCAAGTCTTACAGAAACCTCCAAAGTTTTTGATAGCAATTCATAGAGTTAATTCCCTCAAGGTCTTGCTGTTTCAATATGCTATTTTGAAGGGATGTTTGACCATTTTTATCGACTCTTATATGATCAAAAATTGTTCAATTCTGCATTAAATCTGTGAAATTAATGTTATCAAACCCAAAACTGCTGTAACAACTTAAGAGACATAATTGAGCCTGGACAACAACAATCACATACTTCAGCCATAATGTTTTATGGTCTTATACACTCAGAACATTCAAAATGTGAATAGGATTTAATAGATTTATGACTAGAACAACCTGACACACAGTGATGCATCTGAAAGACTCGATCCAGTGAAGATCACGTTTTTAACCTTGGTCACATGTGGCATTTTTCAAACATGTCAGGAGCAAAACAAGCAGTAAACGCCATGTCTGAGCATTTTTTGCATTGAAATTGCATTGAGCGAGGGCAATCTTAGAAAAATGGATTCAGTCAGGCTGAGTATATGCTGTCACAAACCTAAGGAACCAATCACGTAAAGGGGGCGGTGCTATACATATGATTACATGTCATTAGTAGCCATGCCCCGCCCACGGGAAAATACAGATGTAGTAGTTACCATGATTGGATTATGACAGAAATAAGTGTTGGGTAGTGGAACAGGTTAGAGCACTTTGTAAGAAATAAAATGGTCAACGTACCATTAAAAGGTCTTGTCACCATGAATACCGAAGCGTGTTGTATCTCTGCAGTAACAGAGTGTTTTCTGTGCTGGTCGACACCCTCAGGTTGTGAGCCCATGAGGTCGTCCGTGCTGGTCCTGTTCCTCCTCTTCAGTGCCCAGGCTGTGGCCGCCATCGGAGGAGCAGCGCAGCAGCAGTGTCCAGGCAGCAACAACCCCGGCTCCATCCCCACGGTGGACCCCAAACTCTTCACCAAACGCCGCTACCTCTCACCCAGGGTGCTCTTCAGCGCTCAGCCTCCTGATGCAGAGCCGGCGGGGTCACAGGGCGCCGGCAGAAGGACCCGCAGGCGAGCGACGGAGCCACAGCACCGTGGAGTTTACTCGGTGTGCGAGAGCATCAGCGTCTGGGTGGGCAACAAGACCAAAGCCACGGACATCTCAGGCAACGAGGTGACGGTTCTGCCAGACGTGAACATCAACAATGTCAACAAGAAGCAGTACTTCTTCGAGACGACGTGTCACAGCGCCCGCTCAGGCAGCTCTGGCTGTCTGGGCATCGATGCGAGACACTGGAACTCCTACTGCACCAACTCACACACTTTTGTACGAGCTCTGACTTCCTTTAAGAACCTTGTGGCGTGGAGGCTCATCCGCATCAACGTGGCCTGCGTGTGTGTGCTGAGCCGCAAGTCATGGCGGCAGTGAAGACTCTGCCTGCGCATCACACACACCCGGGATCGCACACTCAGTGAAAACACAGTACAAACACAGACACACTCATCACCAAAGACTTCTCACCTTCTGCACAAAGTAAATTATTGGTATACGACAATATACGATACGATAAGTATCAGGACCGCATGTATAAACAGCAGGCCTGGGTCAAACTGCATCTCAAGTTTGTCGCTGTTGTTTTTGCCTTTTTTTGGGAACCGAACAACCGGCTGTCTCAGCTGCAGATTATAACAGCTTCAGTTTAGGAGAAAGTCCAACCTACTTGCTGAGTCAAAAGGCCAATATTTATCAAACTTCTGATAATAACACTTAAAGAAGAAATCATAGTCTGTTTACAGGTCTTGTGGAGGAGGTTAGGCCTACTGCTACATATGTGAAAAAACTTTTTAGAAAGCCTTAAAGGTTCAGTAGGTGATTCTGGAAAAAGATGGTCGGTCCAAGCCACCAACCCAAAGCATCAGCAATTTGATCATGTCAATTATGTTATTCTGCAAAAAATATATATACTTTCGTGTTTTTTCATTCATGTGAAATATTAATTGATATCTCCAGGAGGGCTGCAACTAACGATTATTTTCATCATTGATTAAACTGTTGATTTTTTTTCTCAGTTAATCGGTACGTTGTTTGGTCTATAAAATGTCAGAAATGATGAAAAATGTCAATCAGTGTTTCTCAAAGGTCAAGACAACATCGTCACATGTCTTGTTTTGACCACAACAACCAAAAGACTTTCAGTTTGCTGTCACACAGGAATAAAGAAACCAGAAAATACTCATATTTAAGAAGCTGGAATCAGATAATATTTACTTTTTTCTTCAAAAATTACCTAAATTGATTATCAAAACAGGTGCCAATTAATTTAATAATTAATTAATAATTGATTAATTGTGGCAGCTTTAATCTCAGTGCAAAATCACAACAATCTGTAACTGTAAATGTGAACAAAAAGAAAATCAAACTGGAGCAGAAAAGAAAAGCTGCTGCTAGTTTACAGAGTAAATCATATCATAAGAACAGGACCACACTGACAAGTGTAGATATCAAAGATGCATGAAAAGTGATTACAACAAAACCAAAGTCAGCTTTATACTTCTTGTTTGCACCCCTGAAGAATGCAAAAAAGGAAATAAAAATAGTGGTGTTACATCCCATCAAAGGTTCAAATCAAGTACAAATAATCGGCTAAGACGACACTAATCTGAATTATATGAGCTAATAAATTATTCATCATGACAATCACATTAAGTATCGCCATGAAACATTTCTGTGCCGCAGTCATGCTGTAACTCTTTACTAATTTAAAAGACCTCCAAAACACTCAAATCTAAGCATATTTTAAGTAGACAGACATTTTTCTCTTAAGTTAGAAAGTAGGAATAAAAGTGAAGGGTTTTCATGGTGCCCTGAAGACTAAGAAATTATTTTAGAATAAAATCCCATCATGATCTTCAGGGGCTCTGTAGATTTTTGCTTTTGTGACAGTTTGATAAATACGGGCCTGGGTTCAGCTGAACCACAACTAAACTGTATCTTACCCAAAAGTATGATGAAGTTACCTCATAAGATCCTCTCCACGCAGCCACAGGTGTGTCAGACTCTGAAAACTGTTATTGAGAGGAAATTAGTTTCAGCTGTCTGACTTTCCATTATAATTAACTACTATGGAAGGAAATTAAAAATTAGCACTAGAGTCACATACGGTGTTTATTATAATTTAAAATCTAGTTACTCAGCCTCTGCAGCAGCGGGTTCGATTTCAACCTCAGATCTGATGACCTCTCACGACATTCAGGTGACTTCCTCAGAATTTTAAACTGCAGCTTCTAAAGACACAGCAATATTGCTTAAAGGTGTTTATATGTGATTTTGTTCAAGACAGCCCAGGTTTAAACCTGTCATAAACCTGTCATAAATCCTAAAACCGCTGTGAAGCTGGTGGCAGAGCAACAGGCCCGTAAGACTTTTGGCAGTGCAACACAATCATGCTAATTATAGTGTTTTTTCTGTTGCTCATTATATTATCGCTCACTCTAAGCGGACTGATGCAACTCACAAATTTTGGACATACACTTTGACCCAGGTCTGACATAAGCAAAACTTTTGTTAAAATGTCGTTGTTGATATTGTTATTTATTAAACACTTCCATACATGCACTGTGTGTGTTTTATGAGGTTTATTGTAAGGCTGGTGAGCCTGTTGTTCCACTAGCACAGACTGAGTAACCGTTTGACACGAAAAGACGTTTCGTTTAGATGGAAAAATGAAGAGAAAACCCATATGGCTTCATTTTACTGCCAGTAATTTGGTGTTTTGGCTTTGCTTTGTGTTTTTCTCCAGCTCTCCATTCTACAGATATGACACAAAGGGGGGAAAAAGGCATTAACATAAATAAGACTGCCTGTGATTCATCAGTTTGCTTGATAATATCATGTCTTGCCATTTTCTTTGTTTTGGCAGTGACATTTCAGTGTTGTCAGCACACAACAAATTGTACTTGAGGCATGAAGTCAAAATCAGTAGTGATTTTTTTTTTTTGGTTTTTGGCTCACAGCCCAATTTTGTCTCCCAGCTGACATTTAAGATGTCTAACGTGAGTTCAGAGAGCTTGGAGGTAAAGTGGAAACAGAAACAAAGAGGCTGCGTGAGATTATGTTTCTGGAAAACTACACTTTGAAGATAAGTGTTTCCATTTTTAGCTGTCTACCTGTCAACTGTAAATAAGATTTGTCAGAACCACCTTGTTTAGTTTACTGCTGCTGCTTGTTTACCTCAAACTCAGGAGACAGACAACTCTAAAGCAGTGCCTCAAAATAAAATACAACAATGCCCTCTAGTGGTCACAGGTTGGCGCACGTCTTCAAATTAAACTTAACATTAACGGCTGAATAACGGTTGTGACTTGAAGGGAACTCCAGTCCCGCGAAATATCTCGCGAGATTGATCATTTACACCTAAACAATGACGTTTCTCCAACAGTAACAAAGTGTTTTGGTTCCTTAACCTACCTAGATCTTAAGCACAGCGCTGTTGCGTTATAAAACACAATTAATTTGTCCAACATGTACACCGAAATACAATGTGCACAAATCTCGCGAGAGTTTCGCATGTCAAGGGTTCCCTTCTAGAACCGATCCTGATTAACACTGAATCAGACGATAGCTCACTATATTATAATTAATACATTCGGTCAGGCATTTAGTAAGTTAAAATGAATAATTTACTTCTCCGATATGGATTCTTAAACCAAAAGCAACACTGAGAACCATAACTTATGTTACGACAAAAACGTAATGAAGGGTGCTAGCTTAGCAAAAAGCTAAAAGCTAGTTAGTGGACTGCGCATGCGTTGTGCTGAGTTCATGTTCAGATTGTCTACTCGGACAAAACTTGATTTTTTGTTCTTAAACCGTTTTTCAAAATGCAATTAAAGGAGCTTTATTGGCAAGGAAAACATGTTTTTACATCGCAGCTAATAACAGCCGAGAACTAATATATGACTATATAAAGACTGCAAACTTTTTTAAATATAATTGGTGTATTTACAGATAAGATAAGGGATGTTTTGTCCCAGTGTTGGTGTAAATTTTATATAACTGCTTACTCACTGGATCAAAACAACCCTGGTGTTGGTTGGTTTTCTACCCATTGGTACTGGGTGAAATTAAGTGTTGCATCAGTATTATATTAATCCCACTGAGTCAATTTTATCCAAGTGAATTTTACATTGAGTTGAGGCTGCTTCTTCAAAAATAATGAAAATTATAATAATTATGCATTACATTATTTTATAATTATACTTTATAAATGTAAAATTACATAAATGTAATCTGTCACATTTGAGACAAGTGACAATTGTAAAAGTCTACAAAAACTTCATAGTATTAAAAAAACACACACACACAGCGGTCAGACTATATTTCTACTTCTCCATCTGTCCACTAGATGGAGACATTTGTTATGACAGAATATTTTAGTCCTGTAATACTTGAGTGTATTTGTCTGGCCCTCATCATTTCTAAGGTTTCAACTCTGCTATGTTCTCTTGGTGACACAGATATGATGACCTTGTCAATAAACAACATCTTTAAACAGTCTAATATAATTTTATCATAACATATCATAATTACTACGATCTGAATCGCGACCACCAGGTGACATGCCAGCTCTGCAGAGGCTCCTTGGACATGGTCAATTACTTGGGAAGATACCTACCCATCCTGTGAGAAGTGGTAAAAAACCTCAACAACCTGCTAAAAGATTAAATGGCATGGACTTGGGATGCCGCACAAGCAGATGCTTTCAAAAAGGTAAAGCAACTTGTCTCCACTGCACCCATCCTCACATTCTATGATGTTGACAAACCCATGATGGTGAGCACAGACGCAAGCAGCTTCGGGCTGGGGGCTGTGCTGCTACAGCGACACGCAGAGGGACTGAAACCTGTGACATTCTGCTCTAGAGCACTGACTGATTGTGAAAAGAACTACGTGCATTTGGGCCGGTTAAAGATTCTCCACCTATCTGAATGGTCTAGACAACTTCACCGTCCACACTGACCACAAACCACTGGACCCTCTAATTAACAACAAAGACCTTGACGCAGTTCCCATGAGGTGCCAACACCTGCTCAAGTGTCTGATGAGATTCAACCCCTCTGCGGAGTACGTGCCAGGGAAAACACCGACAGTAGCTGACACACAAAAGCTTTTACCTGCAAAACACTGTGCACGGCCTGTCACCCTCCACACTCGAATGGATCGAGCAGGAGATGAGCAAAGACCCTGATGTGCAGGTGGTGAGCGGACTGGTGACCCAGGGTTGGCCAAAACATGTGAGTAGCATTCAAGTCCAGGCCAAAACATATCACCAATAGGGAAATAAGCCAGTCAACTTCAAAAGGACTTCTGCTGTATGGGGATCACATTGTCATCCCACACAGTATGAAAGCTGACATATTGACATACCGTTTGCCTGAGGGACATCAGGGCATCACCAAGTGTCATAAAAGGGCACACATGAGTGTGTGATGTCCTGGGCTGAGACAGAGTGATTTTGAGGAGCTGGTGACAAAGTGCCCTGAGTTCATGCAGATGAAGGAGCCTCTGATGACAGCACCGCCACCGCAAAGGTCCTGGTTAAAGATTAGAGCAGACATCTGTGAGTTTGCAAAGCAGAACTATCTGATTGTAACAAACTATTTCTCTCCCCACCTGCAAACAGCCCACCTACATAATATGAGGAGTGAGGCCACCTGTGTACGGCTTAAGAACATATTTGTCAGGTGAGGATGTCAGATGAGCTATACACAGACAATGAAAGATAGTTTTGAAGTCAGGATTTTGAAAGCTTTTCTGTGATGTATGACTTCAAACATACAATTTTCAGATCCCACTACCCTCAGTCAAAAGGATTTTCCAGCAGGGTGACCCTTTCCCGGCTCTTATGAGCCTCAGAGCCACACATGCTAGTCCTGCACAGCCGATATTGGGCCGACAGACTGAAACGACAGTGCCCACCCTCAACAAAGTCCTGTCTCCAAAATGGCCGGACTTCACAAAGGTGTGCGAAGTCAATGCCAAGGAAAAAGCCGTCTACAGGCACTGCCTGCTACCACTCATCAACAAGTGAGCAGACAACCATCACCACCCCCGCTCTCACCTGTCATAAGTCTCCAGAAAAAGCCAGACCTGCACTTTGACTCCAATATTGGATCCCAGCAAATGACTAAACAGATCCCACCATCTGCTGGGTCCCTAACACATCATATCAAGCCTGTTGCGAGGAATCTGGGAGTGTGGTTTGATGCAACCCTATGTTTTGAATATCACGCAACAAATCTTGTGCAATCATGTTTTTATCATCTGAGAAATATTTCAGAAATATGTTCTATACTGGCCTGGATTTCTGCAACAGCCGTTTTACCTGCCTGAATCAAAAATCTATTAAGAGACTTCAGATTGTACAGAACTCAGCTGCCAGGCCTCTAACCAGAACTAGGAAACACAATCATATCACTCCTGTTTTAGTGTCTTTACATTGGCTCCAAGTATGTTTTAGAATAGATTTTACAATTTTACTGATGACTTTTAAAGCTCTTAATGGCCTCGCTCCCTCATATATCACCGACCTGTTAGTACCTTAAACTCCAGGACGTACCTTGAGATCCTCGGGCGGAGGTCTTCTGTCTGTTCCACAGGCCCGGCTGAAAACTAAAGGGGACAGGGCCTTTTCAGTCAGGGTCCCCAAGGCTCTGGAACAACCTGCCCAAGGAAATTAGGTCAGCTGAGTCAGTGATCTCCTTTAAGTATCTTCTGAAAACATAGAGAGCCTTTCCTGATTTTATCTGTTTTAACTGTTTTGCACTGTTTTTATTTACAATAATACTAAAATAAATACAGAAAGTGTGCAACAACTTTTTTGAGTACTACTAACTTATTCGGCTTAACAGTCTAAGACAGAAAATCAAT
The DNA here is from genome assembly GCF_056507025.1 of Lutjanus erythropterus. Lineage (NCBI taxonomy): Eukaryota > Metazoa > Chordata > Actinopteri > Lutjaniformes > Lutjanidae > Lutjanus > Lutjanus erythropterus. The sequence continues at coordinate 35,836,557 of NC_139318.1, read as the reverse complement.
AATACTGCATATATCATGATAACATAAATGTATATATTTTTTAAAATAAAAGTAACAAAAACAGTAAACAATTGTAATTGGTCACATTTAGTAAAAGTGACAATATTACCCATAAATCAACAAAGTAATTTCCTTCAGGTAAACCAGTGTATCCAAACAGTAAACAGTAAACAGACTGTATTTGTTCTTTTCAGTGTGTCCATTAGATGGAGACAATGGTGTGACCAAATCTTTAGTCCCATAATACTGAAGTTTATCTGTTAAGTTATTGTAATTTAAGGCTTCCACCCTGTGGTGCTCTCTTGGTTACACAGATGAAAGTGTTTCTTGTTTTTAGATGTTGACACACACTTCCAACACCATTGATGAGAAATGTAAATTCATTAATTCTCTTTATTTCCTGATAAATTGCCACAATGATTTTAAAATTGCCATTTCTGTCATATTTGAAAGGCCAGTTATTTATAATTAACTGACCTGCATGGCCTGTCTCCTTGAATGTATTCAATTCAAATATTATTTTGACCCGTCTCTTCACCTCTGGTGGATCATGAGGATGACTCACAGTTGCACCATATGGAGATCAGGTTACGTTATTGCACCAGATTTAAATATCAAGCACAATAGACGGGGGTAAGGAGGGGGGTTGAGGAGAGGGCGGCTGTGGAGGGATAATGGGATTTTGACTCCATTATACCCCGAGGATATGGTTTCAGTTTGGGTTGTACTTCCACTGTGATAATTACAGCTCTGAATTCATGACAGGATTGGATGACCAGAGTTATATTAGGTTAACATTGATGCAGTTCAGTGATCTTATTCAGAGTTACATGGAAACTATTAATCATTTATAATCTATCTATCTATCTATCTATCTATCTATCTATCTATCTATCTATCTATCTATCTATCTATCTATCTATCTATCTGTGGATTCTTTTTGCTGACTCTATACTTGTCATCTGATAAATCGAGGGGGTGGGTGGCAGTGATGTGATGTGTCTCATGATCCACCCGACTGATCCGAACAGGGGGGTCGCTGTTTCCCTCCCACATCAGTGCAGCAAACAAAGGCGGCAGCGGCACGAACATGAGAAGCTCGACTGTCGGAGCGGTTTGAACCCGAGCTGACCCCCCTCCGGCCCGCAGAGAACACACAGAGCAGCTTTGGTGACGCTCCACATGCAGCCATCATTCATGGGAACTGGCAATGCAACACTACAAATACTGTGCATGCAAACACGTTCAAAATATACAAATAATTATCAACCAAAACTGATAAATAAGGATGTCTTCATGAAGGATACCAAGTACAATTTGTATAAACACATACAGAAGCAAACGTGACATGTAACACTACAGAAGAGACCTTTGTCACAGCAGTCATATTGATGTTAATTAGTAGAATAAACACAGGTGTCGCAAATGATATTAAGATCCCAATCTATTTAGTGTCACAGAGCCTTTCCAATGAGCCAACATGCACAACAGCAGCACCTCAACTCTGTTTGACCTAAATGGAACTGAACCTAAATTAGCATCATTGTTAATAACTGTGTTTACTCTCCTATTCTATGTCAATAAGTTACGTTACTACAAGTCTGTAACTCAGGTCTGTACCATGAAGCACACTGAAGTCATGTCCTTGTTTTTATTTTTTTTTTTGCAGCCTTTTTCATTCTACAATTAAAAGCTAATACCTATAGGCTACTGAGTGAGGGATAATACAGCGAGCAGGTCATTATTGGGAAATAAACCCCAACAGATTTGGTGATGATGTCCCTTTAAACATTTTAAAACCAGTACTTTTACCATTTTTTGGTGCACATTTCTGTACACAGTTGATCCAGATGTGATGCAGAAAATATTTTGGTAATGCATCAATTTGCCATTCTGTACGAGTGGTGTCTTTAAAAAGAGTGCTAAATGCCACACATGGTACTAATAATAAAATTAAACAAACAAACAAAAAAAAAAAAGAAAAACCCTGCCATCATTGTTAGGCAGGGGAATCACTGGATGCTGATCAATCAACAAGGCTCTGAGTTGTCATGTGTTTTGGACACTGCAGGAAGGAGTTCAATGTCACTTCCTGTCTCCACTAGGTGGCGCTACAGAACAGCCACTAGTTATATGTTACGATCCAGTATATTAAGTGTAGACCACACCGTGAAAATTTGATGTAAATCAGATAATGATTGTCACAAGAACTTTACTTACTTCCTGTTGCCAGTAGGTGGCACAGTCAGTGTAACTCATGATCGGCATGTAGATATGATCAGGAAGTTTGGAGTCGACTGGATCATTTCTACTCAAATTACAGCAACTTCCTGCTTCATGGAGAGACATCAAAACTTGTCGCCACACTAAAGCCATGCTCTTCAACGATAGCTAAATCTTTTACTTACTTGTGCTCACAAATTAGTCTGGTTGGGACACCCCAGTTTTGAAGTCAGTCTGATTTGTTAAAATGCAACACGTGGAAACTGTGAAAATTCACCACTTAATTCAAAATGGCTGACTTCCTTTAGGCTACGGCTCCCAGAGGCTTTTTTGTCTGCCTGGACACAATACATATGCCTACCAATTTTTGCACATGAAGATGAAATGTACCATGGGGGCTGCTCCATTGAAATATTGTTAGGAGCGCTGTGGAGCCATTTTAGGCTGAAAATACACATCAAATCTCTGCGGACATTTAATATTTGATTTTCTCCTCTTCACAGCTGCAGCTCAGTGTTTCTCCAACACACTTGGTTTCAAATCCATCGTTGTTTTCCGAGTGTAAATTGTTGTGGACGTTTGAAACCTTGTAAATGGTGATCTGAAAAAATGTGAGCAGATGCTGTCAGAAATCATGTGACTCACAACTTGAAATTGTGTGCAGATCTCTGAAAAGCGGGTGTTGGAACTGACAGAAAAAAAAACCCAATATATGTGCACCAGTTTTCGGATCATCATTTAACATTGCAAAAAGAGTGCTGCAGTTGTGAAGGAAAACTCAAACACAGTTTTCAGCCTAACAAATCATTATAAGAGCATTCAAAACTTGGCATCGGTCTTGTATTTTTTAAAAAATATTTTAAATTAGATTTTAAGCTTTCTAACACTGAATTTCAATGACATGAAATTTATCTCACAGGAGAATAGGATAGAGGAAATGAGGGCTGATACTACCACACCATTCAAAGGAAAGTAGGAGAAACAAGAAAAATCAGTAAAAGTAGAAATGAGGCCATTTGATCAAGGATGACTTTGTTAGCACCTGTTTAAACACATATAAACATGCCACAGGTAAATATGAACATTGTGGACTATAGAAAATGGTGGAGTTTGTATTTTTATATTGTCTGTGATAAGCAAGAGAGACACGTAAAACTACACTTCAAATAAACCAAATGACACTAGACATTAGATTATGAAGCAGTCTGTCTTGTGTGGAGTGGACAAAAATATTAAACACACATGTGGCTGCAGACCAGAGCCCCACTTACATTTGGGAAAGCTGCAAAAGTAAAAAGGATGAGCCTCCATTTGTCACCTCACACAGCAAAGCTTCTGAAAGGTGGTCAGGTCAGGAAAAAGTTTGAGAATCATTGTCATACAGTGACCTAAGTGTTTGTGCAATGGTTGGATTCCTCCAACCTTCACACACCATGATGGAGCCGCGGTGATCATATATAGTGACCAGGTCAAACCAAGTAACACACAAGGGGAAAAACAAGATGAATGCCAACTGAAACTAATACAAGGCAAAAACCAACTAAAACCTGGATACCCCCCTCTGATTTGGCAGCACATGGTTTGGTCTGACGAGCTGACTTTAGGATTTAAGAGTCCTCCGCCCTCAGACACAACTTTTGCTCAACCAAGAAGGAGAACCGCCCCCAACGACCACAGCGAGTTAAACACAAAGACACACCTGGTTATTATGACGGGAAAGTGTGAGAATGTGTGCACTTCATTTAAACAGTGTGAGGATAAAAGCAAATCAATAACATTCATATCAATCAAACTGTGAAATGTGTGGTTGACTGCAGATGAAATGAACCTGTGCAGGTGTGTGAATGTCTGTTAGCATGTGTAGCTGGTAGCATATGTCACTGTTAGCATGTGTAGCTGTTAGCCTGTGTAGCTGTTAGCATGTGTCGCTGTTAGCCTGTGTAGCTGTTAGCATGTGTCGCTGTTAGCATGTGTGGCTGTTAGCATATGTCACTGTTACCATGAGTTGCTATCAGCATGTGTAGCTGTTAGCCTGTGTAGCTGTTAGCATGTGTCGCTGTTAGCCTGTGTAGCTGTTAGCATGTGTCGCTGTTAGCATGTATGGCTGTTAGCATATGTCACTGTTAGCATGTGTAGCTGTTAGCCTGTGTAGCTGTTAGCATGTGTCGCTGTTAGCCTGTGTAGCTGTTAGCATGTGTCGCTGTTAGCATGTGTTGCTGTTAGCATATGTATCTGTGCTCATCAGACATTTAGCACTGTTCTTTTTAAAGACATCACTCATACGGAGCAGCAAAATATTTTCTGCATCTCCATCCACGTACAGAAATGTGCACCAGGTAAGGTAAAACCACTGCTGCTAAAATATTTAAAGGGATATTCACCCCCAAAATCCAGTTTGTTTCCTCTCATCTCTGGTACTATTTATCCATTTAGATAGCTTTGGTGTGTGTTGCAGAGTTTTTAAAATATCTGTCTTCTCTCGAATATAATGAAACTAAAAGGACCTTGAGCCAAAAAATAAGTTTTTCTTTCTAAATAAAGTTTTCTTTCTCCTGTTTCATGTAGAAACTATTTTCTTACACCAGTAGTATCTATAGGGTTGGGAGGGTTACTTTAAAAATTGTATTCCAATACAGTTATTAATTACATGTTAAAAAATGTAGTCGATAATGTATCACAAGTGTCACAATTTTTTAGCCTAGTGTTTTTAGGGCTGCAACTAGTGATTATCTTCATCCTCGATTAAGTGATTGATTATTATCTCAATTAATTGATCAGTTGTTTGGTCTCAAGTTGTTTTGTCTTAAGTTTGGTCTCAAGTCTTTCATGTAACTATTATTTTCCTCACCAGTTAATCTGTCTCTAATTTTCTCCATTAATCAATTTTTTGTTTGAGCCATAAAATAGATCAAATAATTATAAGTATAAAAAAAAATCATCAAAATCTCCTGGAGCTGAGAGAGACTCAGCAGTCATGACGTCAGTATTTATAAAATCCAGGTCATAACTTATTTTAACTGTGGCAGTAATCTCACTTATCTCAGGTCACTGTGTTATATATGTGCTTACTGTACACAAGTTCCTATATTTACATAACACGGATATCTATGTGGTGTAGGATGATGTGCAGGCTTAAAGTGTCTGTGAGAAATGATCACTGAGTTGATAAACCACAGATATTATAGTCAAGGAAGTAAAAGTGAAGGTGCTGTGAAGATTTTCACGTAGATCATGGTTCATTGGTCGGTACAGTGGTTTACAAAGACCCTCGGGGGTCTAGTGTGGGCTCAAAAAAAGAACAAAAAATAGGAACTGCCAACAGATGTCAGGTTTCTACACCAGTTTCCATCTCTCACCCACGTAGATTGTTGTAATGTAAATGAGTTGTTGCTGTTTTGTTCAACTGTACAAAAATACCAGTTTTTCATATGCTGAGGTGATGCCTGGCTACTTTTATTTTACTTTATGAAAGGAGGAAAGTAGATGCACTTTAAATCAAAAGGAAAGATGCATTTTAATTTTGTTTCAAATGTTTGTATTGGAAGCATTCGTGCGAAAAGGTTGACATTCACAGGAAACTGCTTTAGGTTTTACAGTAATTCACAGAAAGAAAAAGAAAGGGGAAACCTACCTAACCCACCCGCTCGTCCACCTGCCCAGTACTGCTTGTAGTTATTGAGTTAGTATTCATTTTGTGTTGTTCAAGAGAGGAGATAAATGGTGATCAAACCTGTAAAAAATGCTTTGGTTTATAATTTACGACAAATCTAACTGACTCCAGCTGGGGTGCATCGGTTAGCTCTGTGATCCACAACTTCACTTGGGGGGCTTCGGTTTTCTTCCAAAAATTAAGTATATTTTTTAGCCGTTATTAGAACATGGGAGATAGTGTTGCTGAGAGGTCATTGGTTTTCTAAAAGCTTCACATATTCCCAGTATCATCATTTCCGGATCTGGTTTCAGAGGGATTTTCAGTATAGAGGTAAAGATGCTGAATAAACTTTCTAACTTGCGGCAAATTACCAAACTGTGAGTTAAATTGGCTTCTTGAAACCGACATTTATCAGACAGAGAGGAGATGTTAGGGATTATTTTTAGTGAGTTTAGGTTATGAATAGTATTTTCTTTGCAGCATCTTAAAGTATATCAGGCAAAAAACACATTTTATTCAGAAAAAAGCTGTACACATCAGATTTATTATTTAATAAGTTGTAATCTTTGTTTTTAACATTGCAATAAATATTGTGGACCTTTCATTGTGGTGTTATTGTGTTGAGTGTTTGGCATCGTTGCACCATTTGTGTCATACCTGATACACCTTTATCACAACAGTAGACACCTTTACACTTTGTAAACAATGAGAAAGATGCGTGTGCCCTGAAAAAAACATTTAAACAGAAATGGTGCTATGTTTTGTGTACACAACGTTGTACACAAAAGACACTGAAGGTACGATGCCTGTGTGTTTTTTCATACCCGAATGTAGTCTCACAACAACGGGTCATACTCGTTCTTTCACTTCACTGCTAATAAAAGGAAAAGGCCACATAAAACACTGCAGTAAGACAGGACCTTCCAGTGGTCACTCGTGGTATTGCAGTGAAACTTGTGGCCCAAAAAAAACATTTTCCCCATTTTCCTTGAGCAGAAAAAAGCAATTTTGAAAATCTGTGACATCTCTACAATGTAAAGTCTGTGGGCTGAGCTGGGACTTGTGGACGGAGGGAAGGGAGGAAACACTGCTGCACATATTCAGTGGGCCGCATAACCAGGAAGTAAACACGTAAGCTAGAAAACTTCTCTCATTGGACTGAGCGGGCGCCATCTTTGCATTCGCTATCTATGTAGTTCACCATAATATATATATATATGACCAGTTCACTGACGGGTTTCAGATAAATTAAACTATAAACCTACAACAAACTGAAACGTTCTTGTAAAATTAACTTTTAAAACGACAAACACCATATCACAAATACACTGTTAAATAAACTAATGAAAGATTGAAATGTCATCTTGAGATAAACTGAGATATTTATATGCAACCTGTTCTCATTATAATCATTTAGATGTTGCAAATAATTATTACTCGCCAATATTCAATCAATTATTTTTAACTGATTTTGAGTAAAACTACTCCTTGGCAATCATAATCTATATGTTATATTGACCAATGTGCTAGATTTTCCAAAAGCTGTTATTTATAGGCCCACTTGTTGTTTTTTATTTTCTAAAATAAAATTATCATCAATGACTTTTCATAAATGCCTGACATATCATATATGACACAAACAAAATATCATATACGTAAATTAAAGGATGGATTTCTTTTGTATTTTGTCAAAAGATCTAATAAACTATTTGGTAAAAAAAAAAAATAGAATTTTCTGGCAATTATTTATTGTGTCAGGCTTTACATGGCTAATATTTACTCAAAGGTTGCACAAAAATAGGTTTTGCGAACAGATGGCAGTTTTCTACACCAGTTTCTTATCTCCCACCCACAGTGATTGTTATATAATGTTGTGTTTATTCGTATCTACCGAGAAATTTCCTTTACAAATGAGGTTTGTTGGACGAAATGTTGGATACAACGAACTCTCGCTCTGGGAATTTTGTTTTTGATTTAACGTTTAACGAATGAAGCCCTCATTATCACCTGAGCGGCGATATTACGCACAAAAATCATACTGTGCTTTATGTTGTTGGGTGACACCCTGGAGTCTCCCTCAGGAGTCCCAGACTGTCCCTGAAGCTCCTGGGGTACCTCAGCACACACACACACACACACACACACACACACACACACACACACACACACACACTCTGATGGGCGGTGCAAAGCATCGTGCAGCCGCAGCAGCCTGCAGCCCGTCTGTGCGTGCAGCTTCTTGTGCGCATGTTTGGATGTAGCGGAGCAGGTCATCATCATCATCAGTACGTTACATGGTTGAACTGGAAGAAGAAGCGAGGATTCCTGCAAAATAATAGATTGATAATTTAGATCGGAGATATCGACAAATCAGGAGGCATCATGAGCAAAGTGCAGGGTGGGATGAAATGCGTGAAATATCTGCTGTTCATCTTCAACTTCATCTTCTGGGTAAGTCGGCTATTTCTATATTAAATTACCACCTTTACTCTAATTTCTTTGTCAGAGGAACAGATGTGTGTTTGATTTATGCATTTTAAAATCTCACCAGGTTGTGTTTGCATGTGTTAAACCTTTTAGTGCTCCGCCGTGCTGGTGTGTTTACATGTTTAACACACTGCAGGCTGACAGTGTGTCTGCTGATAATGTCAGATATGATTTTTAATTAACCCGGGTCGTTACACTCTGCGGAGTTAATCCTGCATCTCTCACCCACCTGCTCTCTGCAAACTCTCTACTGTGTCCCCATAAATTCTCACACCAGTCCTGCATCGTGTTACCAGTCATCCTCTTTTCATTTAAACCCATTATACAGCGCTAACAGCTCATGAAAGTCTCCTATCTATGAAGTGTTGTTAATAATTAATGAGTAAATCAATTGCAAGCCGCTACTCATGTGATTTATGTAGTAATTAATGTAATGTACTGTGGTTATTCTGCATCAGAGCTGCAGAGTGTTGCTACTTTTCCAACACACCCACTGTTCACTGTTCAGATCCTTTATCATGATCTGCTGTGACTTTTCCTGCTGCAGGTCTCAGAGTGTCTGCGTTTTACAGACAGGATTTATTTGTTTTGGCCACATCAGTGTGTTTTGGTCTGCTATGCTACATTAGATCAGCATCGGATAAGGTTACCTGGGATTCACTTTCGATTTTCTGTGCAGTCACTTATGTCAGGACTTATTATGATGTGTGCAGATGATGAGAATACCCATCAGGTAAACATGGTTTAGAGCCTTTAAACCAGCTACTGTTCTGTCTGCTTGTGATTTTTCTCTGGGGCTTAGGGCTGCACTACATGGTAAAAAAAAAAAATACATACTGCAATTAATTTGACTAAAATTGCGGCTGCAGTCAGGCTTGGGTGGTTTCTATTTTTTCATACCTTCCTGACATTTCACAGTGATATACAGTATATGACGGTATTTGTGTGAAAAAAAACTAATTATTAAGAAACAGGTGATAGAAGTCATTGTTGCATGTATAACATTGTGTAGTTTACAATCCTTTGTGTCTAATTTTTAATTCTAATAAGTCTTGCTGGGTTTAAATACTTATAGCCCACAGATTAATGAATACATAGGAAATATTTTTCCATAGATTAATGTTAAAGGATGTGATGACACTTGCTGCCGCAGATACCATCACATCATTTGGCTGATTGGAGATAGACTGCTTTTATAGTTGGAAGAAATCACGTCACAATAAAGTTATATGTGGCAATATTTTCTTGACTCCATGTCTAGTTATATTTAATTTATCAAGAAAGGACTAGCCAATTATTTCTTTTCTACCTCCAAGTAATTCCTCTGTTGGTTAAGTTCCCTGTTATAATAAATCAGTTCCATTTTATATTTTTACTTTCCAAAAAATCAGCAACTGCTGTGTTTCAGATGACTTTATTCACAATGTTAGTACTGGAAGTCATACCTTTGGGATTTTTAGATATCCTGGTATACTGTAATACCTTAATACTGACCAAACCTAATTGCAAAATGTGATATGATAAGTGGGATCATTTTGCATTACAGTTTCATTCATAAAAACAAATTGCAGTTTGATTCTGGTTTCTGCGATCCCGATATTTCACTTGGCCTTGCGATTTCAATAATATTGTGAATAATTGATCAGCCCTTCTAGGGATGTAACAATATTGAATATTCCAACACTGCAATAAAGAAAGTCTCAATTCTGTGACATTACATGGTTGATAGTCATAACATTTTGGTGACAAAACCACACAGATAGTCATTTTCTTTGAGATCTGGTACAAAAATGATCGAATGCAGGTGTCATTTAAATGGAGGAGTTTCAATACTGCTTGGTATTGATACGTTAAAGATGTTGAGTACTGATGACCAGCACCCAAAACATGGTCTATAGTAGGAATTGTCACCAACGAAAAATGAACTATGATTAATGAAAGGGGCTCAGCTAAAGTACAGGATAAGAAGGAACCCTGCAGAGTCCAGCGAGGCCTCTTGTAAATGTCTGACGAACAGTTCTGGGGTTGTAAAGGGGGCAAGGCTCGTGTAAATGGGTGTGGTTTGCTCACATCATTTAAATAGGAACTCTGCTGAGACCAGTGACGCCTCCTACAAGAGTGTATGAGAAGCTGTTCATGTGTTATGAAGGGGTGTGACTAAACCGGTGTAGCATACGCCACTAATGATAAAGGAACAAGAGTCTACGATTAAGTGTTCATGAGTTTGCCAATGGTGCGTGAATCTGTTGAGCAGTTATTAGCCCCTCCCACTACCACAGCAGCTCTTTGCCTGTGGGCATTAACAGCTGTTCTTTGGCTCATGACCTAAATCTAATATAAATAAAGACAAAAATGAGATCAGCCAAGAAAAAAAAAGTCTGAAAAAGTAGAAAGGCTTGTAATATATTTTTTTCTGCTTTCCTGTTGAGTTAATCATCTAATGACTCCAAAGACCACAGGGGGTCCTCGCTGCCAGCCTGCGAACCACCACAGAAGAATAATAATTTCATTTGTATAGCAATTTTCAAGCACAAGCACAAGTGCTTTCCACATTACAGGACAAAATTAAAATCAAAGACCCATATAAGCCCCCTCCAACCCCCCCACCCACCAGCATACAGAATCAAGTGATGCCAAACCCAATGCGTAAAATGATGGATGTGCAAATGCAGAATAAAAGAAATAAGTTCATACATGAGAAAAATGTGAATATCTCATAAAATGGCAAATGTATGTAAATGCATCTAAAAACACTAAAATGATAGTAAGATTGTCACAATTAAAAAATGTTAATGTTAGGTTTTGTGCCCTCCAACTTCAGACTGGAGGATTTTTTTTGTTAATAAAATAGCGGACATCACAGTTTCCCGAAGCTGCGAAGGTGATTTCTTCAAATTGTCTGAAAAAGAGTCAAAAACCCAAAGAGATTAAATGAAGTGTCACATAACACAAGAAAAAAAGCAGCACATCCTCATAACTGACAAGCTGGTCACGTGTGGTTGTTTTGTTTTGTCTATGAAATGTCAGAAAATAGTTTAAAAAAAAAAGAAAGAAAGAAAGAAAAGTTTGTGTAGTTGTTTCCAAAAGTCCAAGATAACATCCTCAAATGTATTGCTGTGCACAAACCAGAGATTTTCAGTCCAGAAACTTGCTGGTGGTTGATTTAATTGTTGCATCTCTGAATGACTCAAACAATGAATGGCTTACCACAATAGTTTGAGATTCATTTTATTAAGTAATCGACTGAGTGTTTCAGCTCTCGATGCTCTTACGGACTCTTGCCGTTGTCATCACTGGGTGCTCATGTCTTACTGCTAATTGATACAGTATATATGGATTTACGCAGCTGAATTGACTCGTCTGTGTTCTGTAAGACGATCGCTTGTGTCACCCGATCAGACAGCGGCCTCTTTGTTTAGCAGTTTCAGGACTAAAAGCAGAGCTGTTGTGGTCGGAGCCAAAAGGGGCGTACAGTACGCTGTCATTTTGGGGTGCAGAGCCAAGCGAGCAGCCAATGCCAGTGTGAGTTACATCACCAAGGCACTGTGAGGCTGGCACAGCCTGTGGCTGAAATGCACCATGGGAGAGGGACCACCGATGCTGCGATGCTGCAGCTTAGATATGAGAGTCTGACGGTCCATATGGAAACATGAGCTGCTGTTACAAAGTGTTTGAGTCTTTCTTTACAAAACAAACACTAAACAAGATTGATCAGCTTCATTGATTTTCAGATATTATATCAGACAAGATAAAAACAGAAATATGGGTTGTGATTTAACTTTCTACCTGTTATCTGTTCACATTTGGATTTATTGTGGTTTAAGCTGTATAAAACTTGTGTCAAGACAAATTATCCTTTAGCAATATACACACAATATATATAACAATAGCAGTTTAAAGGGATAGTTCAGGTTTTTTGAAGTGGGCTTTTATGAGGCACTTATCTGTCAGCACATCCTCAGTTTGAAGTAACAGCAGGAGTACAGAAAAACACATTTTAGCTGCCAAAAAATTCTATATCAATTTATCTATACACTATATTTAAAATATTTTAACAACTTGACCTTGCTGCCAGACAGACTTTTCTGATGCTGTTATATAAGACAAATATTGCTCTCTCCAAAGCAACCAAACTCCATTTGCAAAATCAGCAATTTTACCTTGCAAAACGTTAGAATTGCCAATCTACCGCTGCTTCTATCTATTAGTTTGTTTGTATTATTATGTGACCCAGCTTAAGAAATAAATATAACTTTAAGTGTATGCTGTATATAGAATATTTTCACGGCTTTATTTTGCCATCAGCCTTTTCTCCAAACTAATTTTACCTCACAGATCAGAGGAGTTGCTGTTCTATCACTGCTTTAATCAGTTAATTAGTTTGCATAATTGTGTGACTTCAGTGTTTTAAAGGGTTAGTTTGGATTCACCAAAGTCGCACAATACCACAAACCAACAGACTGAGGCTAATAGACCAGCAGTATTTTCCATCAGAAAAGACTGTTTGACAGCAACATAAAATGATGAAAATATTCTAAATATAGTGTACACTTAAACTAGTATTGATATTTTTAAGTGGCTAAAAGACCTTTTGTTTTTGACCCTGTCCACAGAAGTTCATTGCTTCGCTTCCTACACCATTCCTCCTGCTGCTTATGGAAACTGCAAATCTACTGCAGTTAATACACTGACTATGGATAAATACCTCATGAAAGCCCACTTCAGAAAATCCAAACTATCCCTTTAAACCAAATAATGCCTCTTAGAAGGTCAGAGGGATTAACTTTCTCAGGGTGACACCTGTTTCAATCGATCGGTTTATTTCTGGTCATGCTTGCCCAGAGAGCAATGATGTCCTCTAAATCTTGTGACAAACCCATCAGGCACATCACAGCTGATATCCTGTTTGTCAGTGATCCCCCCAAAAACTACATCATCATTATCGTTGTTATTAGAATAATAATTTCAGAAGAAAGTTTGTTTTTTTTAAGAATCAGAGAACTAAATGTTCATTTGACTACATGTGCAGCCTGCGATCTGTTTGAGAGTCTTAACAAGTCCAAAACTGTTGGAATTTTTGAATTAAGAGGCGACGCATTAGCATTTCTGGCAGAGGTTTGTTTAGAATAGACAGAAGAAAAGCATCAAGAGCCACTTTACTGACGTGACAAAGACGAGCGCTCTGCAGAATCTCAATTACCAGAAGAGCCAAAGAAAAAAAACAAACAAAACATGATGGTCCTCAGTGTTTAACTGTGAAGTGATTTCTGAACAAACTCACAAGACGTCACTTAAATCCTAAAAACAGGAGCCACGTTTCAAGGATGTTCAAAAATTGTGCTTTGTATTTATGCAAAAATGTGTGATTATGACATGAATATTAATTGAATGATTTATCACCCCTCAGCTGTCGGGCCTGCTGGTGCTGGCTGTGGGACTTTGGCTCAGGTTTGACCCAAAAACAGTGGAGCTACTGACAGGTGATGGAGCCCCTGACACCTTCTTCATAGGTACGTGCAGCCTCCAATAACACCTCACTGTAAAAATAAGGTGCAAGATACCTGATTTTTATTGTGATGAACTGTTGGATTTTCTTGTGTCATTTGTGTCATTCAAATTTGACTTCAGACTCATCTTGACAAAATCAAAAAAGACTTGCAGCTCGACTTGAACTCGACTTCACTTGGGCTTGAGCCTTTTAACTTGAAAATACTTTATCTTCCCTGAAGCCCGAAGATTGAAGAAGTTATTTAAAGTGTGACTCCCTTTCTTTTTCCTTCATGTTACCGCTGTTCATTCTCAGCAAGTCGACTTTCTTTGAACCAATCTGACAGCATCCAATCAACTTGCAGGAGAGAACCATGATGAACTAATGATAATTTTGTACAAAAACTGTGTGGTCAACTTTTAAACAACCACCACAGCAGATGAAAATCTATCTGACATGACTGGTGCAGAAATCTTATTCACAAATGATGTAATTCATTATTCACGATACGTTTAGTAAAGTAAACGTCTCGTCCTCAGTCAGTCTCTCATCAATATCACATATCTGATGTATCCCGTGTTTTCCTGGAAGGTATAATAACTAGCTAGCAGTGGCTGGCAGAAAACGCATCGTTACCTTGAATAAATTCTGTATTTCTGTGTTTGAACATTTGGCTAATTTAAGTTCACAATTTAGCAGAATATATAACACATGTCAAGCATTTTTAGACATTTTATTGTGGAAATGTCACATATTATAGCTTTAGCATATTTAACAACATAACGCTAAGCTGACATTAGTTTAACAGCTAAGTAACTTTGTAAACTAACTTACAAACTTACGAAAGTAACTTTGTTTATTTAAATATCATGCAGTTCAACTTTTAAGTTCTGGTTCTTCCTGCTTTTACTCACATAAACTGTTCTCTGTGTGTCACATATGAACTTTATAACTGGACACTTTAAAACTTCTATGCACATGCACGTTATAATTGAACACCTTAAGGTAATTTATGCACAGGCACTTTGATTTGTGCGCTATTATATGTGCAATTTACTTTTGAGCTGGGTTGTTTGTTGGACCATTTGTGACATTTGCATTTGTTTCTCCTTTTCCTTTTATCCTGTGTTTTATCTGTCTTTTTTTGTCTTATACGCTGTCTGTGTGTGTTTTATGGGCTCTTGCCTCCCATTTCCAATGCAGTACCTGCTGCAAATGGCAAATAAATCGACTCTGACTCTGAAATCTATGAGGCTGGAAATTTATTGTTACATTGGTGCTAGTTTAAGACTTGAAATTCAAACTTCAGGACTGGGGTCTTGACATGGGACTTGAGTACAAAGACTTGAGACTTACTTGTGACTTGCAAAACAATGACTTGATCCCACTGCTGGTATCCATCATTCAACAATGCAGCAAAGCAGGTACGGCTGCATCTATTTTTTTTTATAGGATATGAGAAATAAGTCACTCTTTAGATTTTATCAGCCACAAAACAGCTCAAATTTGATTTCTATGTAAGAATTTAAATGGTATTTTGCTGATTAATTTAGCCTTAAAGTCAGGAAGTAGAGAACAAAACAAGTATCAAATACGAGACTGCAAGATGCTCAAAGACATCATTTCCCTGTGGATTAAGACACATTTCTGGGAATAAAATGGATCTAATTTAGGTGAAAAAAACACAATCTTTTTCAGAGTACACGGTGCAGAAACAGACTTCACGCCTGATGACAGCAGGTTTTTCGGTGCAGTGTAATAATCATTTAACAAACCCTTGTTAACTTCCTGGGGGATTCCCCACCGCCGGTTTTAACTTTCAGGGGCCGCAGGTGTTCCTGAGCAGTAATGAACACTTAACCGGCACATTTGTGATGTTTCATCACTTCCTCTGCACAACACATAAGCCGAAAACTCCCTTTTCTGAGTGGGTTTAATCACCATTTATATCCTTACTTGCGAGGCCGTCATGTGACATATGGTGCTACGTGCTGACAGGAAGTGAGAGAGGACCATTAGTGGTAGCACTCTGGTTTATGGGTTATGGAGAGAATTGCTCATGTTTTACAGCTATTGATCTGATTTTCCTTTCACTGGAGCAATAAAAATTGATCAATCAGAGATGCTCAAACAGTGACAAATGGACCAGAGCCTCTAACCGATTAATGAACATCTCTGCCTCATCATTAAAATATCTTATAAGTACGTAGCACTTTGCTCTCAGGTGGACTTTGATCGATGTTGAATGAAGAGTTCCTTTGCAGAGCCCTGAATAAAACACACAGTGTGTGATTAAAACATACAGTAAGAGTACACAAACATCCTTCAGTGTGTAGTAGTGTTGCAGTTCTCATACAATAGGCCCTCTCTCTCTCTGTCGCTGTGCGTAGGAGCAGATGATCAGAATGAAGCCTATTCTTGTTACTCCCGTTTCGACCATGACCTAAAATGGTGACTTCACTTCATCAGCTCTCTGCTGTGCTTTCATGGAACTGGCTGCTGCTTCCCTCAGGACACCAGCAGCAGGTTGGGTGGGGCAGGTGACAGGAGTCCATCCTGGACACTCACACAGTAACAGTCATAATACTGTACTGTGCAGGGGATACATGTGAAAAGAAAAAGCAAATCATTTCAAATACTCTTGTACTGCATAACCACTTTAATTTAAATAACATCTTTATATTTTTTTTTATAATATTCTTCCATATTTTATTGGCAATTTTATATTTTCTCTTTGTTTCTTGCAGTACTTGCTTTTCATCTTTCTTTATATTTTTCTACTTAATATGTTTATCATATTATTACACCAAACAGCCAACTTGGCAATAAATCTGAATCATACATTAGCTTGTGCAACTATAAGAATAACACTCAGTCAAGAATACAACCTAAAAACATTAGTGTGACTACAGAAACACACAGTGTAAACTGGACATGAATTAATGCTGTCATGCACAGCATGCAAGAACATTCAAGATATTATTGAGCTAAAATGTAAGTATGTTTTCAGTTATCTGTTTATGCAAACGAATGTGCTTGAGATAATTTTTCTTGAGTTGAGTTTAATTTGACATTCAAATATGAGGGAATTCATCCAACTTATCATACACAATTTTAATGTGGAAATTTGCACAGGTACTTTGTACTTCACTACACGTTTCAGTTGCAACTGTACTTTTCACTCCACTATATTTATATTTACTGTTCAATTACATATTAAGATTTTACATACAAGAATCATACAAGAGATCTTTTTCATAGATTAAAAGGATAGTTTGGTTGTATGAGACACATATCCATAGTCCATGTATACCAACAGAAGATAGTTGTAGGCACGCTTCTCTCAGCAGCAAAACATATTTAACATACCTAAAAAAAAAAGACCCAGCTAAAGAAATAAATATCACCTTAGGTGTACACTATATGTAGAATATTGTCACGGCTTTATTTTGCTGTCAGACGGCCTGTTCTGATGGGAAACAGCTGTCATACGAGCCAAATATCACTTTCTCCAAACCCACCAAACTCCATTGGCAAAAATCAGTAATTTTACCTCATAGAACAGCAGAGTTGCTCTTCTCCTGCTGCTTGAATCAGTTAGTTAGTTAATATAATTGTGTGACTTTGGTATTGTAAAAGTTTTAGTTCAAACTCACTGAACTCACACAATAACACAAACAACCTAACCAATCAAGGCTGTGGCACGTCAGCAACTCCTATGTTCTGTGAAGTAAAATGACTGATTTTGGATTTTGCCAGTGGGGTTTGGTTTGTTTGGAAAGAGTGATATTTAGCCGATATAATAAGCCTAAACCTGTCCACAGCAGTACATTGCATAGTTTTCTGCACCAGTATTCCTGCTGCTTCTTCAAACTCCGGCATGCTGACCGCCATCTACTGTAGGTAATACACCGACTATGGATACATACCATACCAACCCCACTTCAAAAAATCAGAATTATCCCTTTAAACTGCCTGAGAATACAGAAAACTGTCTGAATAAATGTCGATCTTGACCACCTGTGACATTAAAATGCATAATAATAATCCAATAATGTATGATAAAAACACGGAAAGAGGTCAATCTGCAAAAGGCACTTTTTAAAAAAATATTTCTGTACATTTTGAATTCAAAACATACTGGTAATGTCAGCTTTTGCTTTGTTGTGCTGCTACTTTCACTTGGTCTGAAATGGTCTGCACACTTCCTGCACAAGTGTTGAGGCCTTGTTGTCAGGCAACGGACGGCCTTCAGCAGCGTACAAAGTTGTCAATTTATCTAAATACCTGAAAGACCCTCCACATGATCGACCGTCTTGCAGAGGAGCCTTAGCAACAAAATAAATATTATTTTGAGCCGAGCTTCCCGAGCGGACTGGTGCAGCGCTGCTTCCTACACTCACCTCTAAGCAAAGGGACTAAACAGAGTGTATGATACCATAACAAGGCAAAGTGGCAGCATTCCCTCTGGGTGAATCACTTTCCACTCTGTCACCTTTGTTGCTCTGTGTGACCTACAGCACGTAAACAGCCATTATGTGCATATACAATATACAGGCAGAGAGAAACGGAAAGGGTAACTTCTCCATCTTTTTTATCTTGACCCTATTTTCCCAGATTTTGTTATGCAAGCGACTAATGGGAAAATTGGTCCACTGTTGAGGGAGACGGAAATGTAAGTCAGAGTCCACTGAAAGTGTTTGTTTTCCCACCAATAGACTCACATTGTTATTAGAAATGTCTGCCAAAGTTTGGAAATGGAGAGATGTTTTTTTTGTTGTTTTTTTTTTTTTTAAAGAGTTAGATCTGTTAAGTTTAACCATCAACATCTGGCTTTTGTTCTCGCCAAAGTCACCAAAATCTGTTTACAGAAACAATCATTTTATTATCCTAACTTTATCAACTCTGGTTGTTTGGTCAAAATAAACCCTCGTACACACCATTTCTCCCCACTGTTTCTCTCACGTCTGACTCCTTCCTTGCTCTTTTTCTGTCTGAATTAAGGGTATTTTAGACCAAACAGGAAGTGGTAATTGTTAGAAAAGTGGAAAGGTTAAGCCAAAACATTTTTACTTGTCAGTGGCAAAAATCAAGCACCTTTAGTGGTCGTACTTAAACACGTTAAAGTTGCCCTAAAGAATAACACTGCAGCCTGTTTTAAGGCTGACTGGCGCAGGTCTCACTCAATACTGGGCCAGTTTCAAAAATTGTTGTTCCCATGAGTCACAAAAACATGGGGAAATGAAGTCTAGGGGCTGTATTACATAAACTTGCAGATCCAACTTAGCTGTTTGGGGAAACATGGTAATTGGAATTCTAACCTGATTTAGAGAGAAAAAAAATATTACAAATGAACAGCTACTCAATTTTCCTGTCCTAACTTTCCAAACTCTTACCTAAATTATCCTAACATTAGAATAACTGTTAAGTTGTCTTAATTTGTACTTTCCACCAGTCATAATTGCTAACTTACTGACTAGCAGTGGCTAATGGTAGTGTTTGCTAACAGTAGCAAATAGAAAAAAAAAAAAACTCAGAAAACAGGAGCTAGCAATAGTATGCATTAAAAGGAGCTAACCTTAGTGTATTCTAACAGTCACTAGCTACCAGTAATGTTTGCTAAAAGTAGCTAACAGTATTGTTCACTAACAGTAGTTAACACTAATGTTTGCTAACAGTGTTCACTAACAGTAACTAATAGTGGCGTTTGCTAACAGTATTGTTTGTTAGCAGTAGCTAATTGTAGTGTTTGCTAACAGTAGCTAACAGCAGAGAATGTGCCTGCTATCTTAGCTCACTCTCTTTCTTTTATCTCCCAAATTAGCATCATTAAATTTCTCAAAACAAAAATCTTTGGATTCCTCCGCAGATGTTACCAACACCTCTAACTCATCTGTCCTGAAGTTAAATGTCCCTCATTGTTTTTGTATGTTTCGATGTACTGTATGTTTCAATGAATACAAACAACATAATGTTACCTAATTGTTTACCCTGGCGAGATGAGAAAAGCAGTGTCAGTTGCTAGGTAACAGACTGATAAGCTGATAAGTGATGCAGGATTGTGTATTTAGGATTTCCTAACCTACAATAAGTTAGAATTTGCTGAATACCAAATTGGGGGGGGGGGGGAAACATATCTAAGATTTTTTCCTATATTAACTTACAATAGTTTCTATTCTAAAGTTACCCTTTAAGAGACAGAGAGATGTTTACACCCACTAATGTGTGTTGCTACAAGCTATGTGATTGGAGGAAGTGTAGTTGGCAGTTGGCTGCTGGATATGACCAGTTTCCCAGAGAGGAAGTGCTACGGTAACACAGCACATATTAAAGTCTGTGATTAAGTGATGGAAAACAGCAGCCAGGATCAGTTCTGTGTCGACACTTTGTATATACAGTCGAAGCTGTCTTGGCCCATTATACTTTCCATTGCTAACTCGCTCTTTGCTTTGAAGTCGTGGATCCCAGCAGTCTTCCAGCAGTCGTCTTCACCTCCCCTTTTGTTCAACAGCAGCAAAACAACAGCTTGCTGTCCCCCCATGTGGATTAATTAAATTGCTGCAGTGGTTGCTGTCTATGTCACTGATTAGACCCTTAGCGTGGACCTTGGGGAGCGGCCCGGTGTATGGTTACAGTGTAAAGGGCTCAGTAGTGAGGGCTGGGAGCAAGGGAGTAGACCGAGGAGGTGACGACATCTAAACTCATACTGTAGGGAGCTGGGATGGTGGGGGATGTAGTCTAATTCTGCAGCAATCAAACCTTCGAAAATTTGATTTGCCTTTTTACCAGACAGATGGCGTCCGTTTTACTGCTTCACCCTGCAGGGCAATGACTGCACAAAGTCAGAGTAATTTGAAATAACTCTAATTTATCAAAAGAGTAACCCGGAGGCCTTGTTTCTCAATAGACTCTCGCAGACTAGCTTTAATTCAGAGCTCAGACATGTATGGATGGGTAGGATTTCCAGTTATTTGCAGCTTGCCTGCAGCAGGACATCTTGTTTTATTCAGCGCACTGACAGGGATGGACAGATGGTCTCTGAAGATATTTATTTTCAGCAGTTTCTGGACTGTCTCAGCAAGCACTGATCCATCTCCAATATTTTTCCTGCAGGTTCATAATTTCACGTATCTGATACGGACTCCATGAAAACTACACCTGGGTCCATCCTACAGAATCTTCCCCTCTTAAATTAAGACAGGAAGAGTCTATGATAGGATTTTTCTTGATATGGTATTACAGAAGCAAATCCTAACTAAATGTAGGAATCTTGTCTTATCTTATCTTACTTAATCCTAATTTATCTCAGGAAATCCGAAATGCTCAATCCAACATTGCTTTTTTTTTTAACTTTCATGACCATCAAGCCCCCTCAGTTTGGCCATATGCTTCTCAAAAAATGACACGCCCAGCAGTGGCCTTGATGCCTCACCCACACTGTCCCAGCTGACTTACCTGTTTTCTCCTCTTTGTCTGTCCTGTCACTACAGTTTTTAGAAACCTGCGTCTTTTGTTGAGTTTCTGCTTGGGCAACATCAAATGAAACACAGTGCACATAACCAGTGGTGGGATAGATTTTGAGATTTTGAGAGAGAAAAATAATGGTCGTGTGCAGGAGTACAAGAAAGGGAGCGTGCAAATAATGGACAGAGGTGTCAAGAGGATTAAAACTTTGATCATGAAGAGTGATGTTACCCTGTGATTCTGTGGTTTACACTGCAGACTGGAGTTTCTGTTAACAGTGACAATCAGCTAGATGTGTGTTATGCTAACTCAGGAGATGAAAGAGACGGGGCTAAAATAGTGGTCTCCGCCATATCTGATATCCATTATTTAAAAGCAATAAAGGAGCAGCCATACAGATCAAATAAGTTAGCTAACAGTACCATTAGCTACTGCTAGCTGACACTAATGCTAGCCACTGTTAGCAAACAAGTAGCAAACAAGTTAGTTACTATTGCAAACGCTACCATTAGCTCGTTGGAAGTTATTAAAATAAAATAATCATTTATTAATCGGACAAAAAGGAAATTTATAACATTACAGCAGCTAAAGAGGATGGCATAAAAAACAGATGCAACAATAAAAAAGCAAGAGATTAAGTAACTGTAAACAGAAAGATATATACATAATAAGAGCAAGAAACAAACTCAGTAGTGGACTGAACACAATTGCACATAGTTATGAAGCATAAATATTGCACAGTTTGGTATGAAAATAACATTGAATCTGAGTGTAAGTATTGCACAGTATTACATTCATATTTCCCTGACAGGTGGAAAAATGAAAATTAGGACAGCAACAGTTATCCTAAAGTTAGGAGAGTTTATTTAAGGTTTTTGAAAGTTAGACAACTTGTGTCACTTATGCACTTTTCCCATCTTAAGTTGGGACAGGAACATTAACTTAGGAGCTGTTCATCTGTAATGGATTTTATCCTAAATCAGGCCATAACCCTAATTACCATGGTTACTGCACAGTTAAGACAGGATCTGTAGGTCAGAAATGTTCTGTGATATGGCCCATAGACAACATTTATACACCAATTCTAATCATACAAAGTAGATGTACTCTTGTATCGTTCATGATACACCAAGTGGAGGCAAAGAGACAAAGAAGTACTATTTTAAGCAGCGAGCCAAACCAGAAAAGGCGCCAGTAGTTTGTGTCAGAGATTCTCTTTGTGTTTCAGATTTCTTTCATCTCGACTCAAAGCTTTAAAATTCACAAGCGGCTGGACTGAAGGAGTAGGCTGATAATCAGAGTGAACTGTGGGAGGCGATTCAGAGGTTTTAGGCCACTCAAAGAGTTTCCTCCTACACTTTTCTGCTGGTAGTCAAACACAAAAACGCTCCTTCTCATAGATTCTGCTTCAACAAAGACATGAAAGCAGCTGGACGATGCTGCCATCTTCTGCTGAAGCTGTGAACTGCAGTCATGTGACACTGCAAGAACTATTCTGATTTTGATTCTAGTCCTGTTTGTCTATTCAAGCTGCAAATTCCTACAGGATTTGCACAAAGTATTTTAATGATTATGCTTCTAAATGTTAGGAATATGCTTTAATTTGAATATATTCCTTGGAAAATTCTTGATTTTCTACATAATCTGTTTCATCTACAAAGTCAGTCCTGTAATCCAAAAATCTGTTAATATCTGAAGTAAAACGATCATCATATTTATACTTAATATCTAGTCTTCTGTTGATCTCTTCCTGGAGAAATTAGTAAGCCTTACATAACCATGATCAAAATATAAGATCAAAGTTAATATGAGGGGCTGGTAAAATAATACGCAGTGCTGATCAAACAATACATCAGTTTAAGATGTGATGATTAAGGGTTTGAGAGTCTGGAAATGTTTGATTTAGGATACTTGATACTTGAATTTTACTCTTTAAAAAGTAAATTTGTAGGAATCATATTCATGAACATTTCACGATTGGAAGATTGTTCATTTCCTGGTTTAAAATACTAATGTGATCCGTCTTTTCTCTCCTCAGCTGTGTACATCCTGCTCGGTGCAGGAGGGCTGATGATGATCGTTGGGTTCTTTGGTTGTTTCGGGGCCGTTCGTGAGTCTCAGTGTCTTCTGGCATCGGTGGGTTGAAGTGCTCAAATGTTCTGCCTGTCACAGTGTTGTGTTTTAATATTTATTTACTGGTATTTTTAAACACACACATGTATATATATATTTCTGATGACAACGCTATTTTTTTTAAGATATTTTATTTTCCTGGAAAGATCCATGTGCAGTTTGGTACTAATTATAGGGTAAATTGAATTTGATTAGCATAAATCCAATGAATTATTTCCAATTAATTACTAGGGTAACAAAGGGTCCTTTAGTCAGTGCATAGCAGGTGAAAGCAATGCGTCTGCAGAAAGCATATAATTCAACAAATATGGAAAATAAAGTTTCCAATAATAAATGAATTAATTTTGATATCATTGCTGGTACTACTTTTCTATTTTAGTTGATTTTAATCAACTTTTTTTTTTTTTTACTGAATTTCTTACTTTTATTATTATTCTGTTAGGCACTGTTGCACTTATTCCTTCTACACTATAATTATGTTTTATTCTTATATCACTCTTTAGAGCAATCTCTGACACAGGACTGCTACCTAATCTTAAGTGGTGTGTTTTTCTATCAAGAAAATTCAGATTTTCTCTAATGCATAAGTTAAGCAGTACCAAATTAGATACTTCTTTCCAGGAAACTAATGAGGAAATTATTAGTAAATTGATTAAATAAATAAATATCACCTGCTTTTTTCCACAAACAAGAATGAACTCTGTTCAGGAAATTGCTGGGAAATAAATGACCTGTGAAATGAAGTGTTACCTTCTTGATCAATCACTGACTAGAAGGCAGTTAATAGTAATAAGGTTCTTCTCTGTTCTGCAGTTCTTTGCTTGTCTTCTGATAATCTTTGGAGCAGAGATCGCTGCCGGTGTGTTTGGATTCCTAAACAAGGAGCAGGTACAACATTTAAGCGATTACTGAAGTGATTTAATCAGATTGTAATATCGTCTAAATTTACACTGACTGTTAAAAATCTTTTCTCAATAACAGATTGTTGAGGAAGTCCAGAAGTTTTACAGCAGCTCCATCGCTGACGTCTCCAATGCAAACGGCACTGCGATAGCTTTCATTTACCACCAGTCTGTGAGTAGAGCTCGTCAGTTTTGTGTTCAGGCAGCTCCTCCACCTGCTTTGACGCAATTAACCTCACAATTTTATTCTTTTTGCTTTTTGCTTTTACAGCTAAACTGTTGCGGAGGCTCCACATCGGAGACGACCGTTGCGCTTTGTGCAGAGGCTGCAGAGGACACCCAGGTGAAGCCTCACACCTGCTATAACACGTTATACCCACATGGTGGCAGTATACAGCTGTTTTAAGATCACAACAGCTGCTGCAGTTTAGTGTTGGATCAGTCTGTCTTTTTCCTTATGGGACCCTTTTTCTATCGTTGTATAAACAGTCGACCCCTGGCATATTATTTATGGATATTTTCATATTATATTCAATGTATAACAGCACAACAACCAAAATTACAAGTGACCTGTGTAAACTGTGAATATTGCATCAAAGATGAGTTTTCCCGATATTTTAGGAACTTTTCATACAATTCTGTCTGTATTTGTGTATTTATTTTATTTTTAACAAACAAACACAAGTTAATTCTTCCTAAATTCACTTATTTTGTCTTATTTATTAAGGCGGCTAAAATGTCCTACACTGTAAAAACAAAAAAAACTAGAGTTTTGAGCTTCACTCAAACTCTTCAATTTTGAAAAAGTTTTATTGACTAATAATGTCTTTTATGTTGAGATAATTTATTTTTCTTCTTTAGATAAAACTGAATCTTGTAGTTTTAGAAAACCTCCAAAAAATTTGAAGTTAAGTGAATAATGTTCAGTAATTTAGTATTCAGTTTAAACCATTTCATTTCAAGCACACAAATAATTACAAATCAGGTTCACAGCTAACTGTGAAAAAAATTAAATACTTTTTTTTGTTTCTAAACCTCAAATATTCAAGTTTTTCTTTTTAAAACATATTTTTATTTGCTTTTGTGGAATATACAGAACAACCTCTTAATAAAACAAAATGTAAACGATGACAAATGTAATAATAGTAAAGTAAAATAGGTGGACATATTAAAATAAAAATAAAATCAGGCAGTTTTTCTAAAGAAATAAAGCAAATTTAACTCAAGATTTTAGGTTGGCAAAACTTTTTTTTTGTTTATTTCAAAAGTTAAGAGTTTGAGTTGGGCTCAAAGCTCTAAAATCTATTCCAGTAAGCTGCCTTGGAATTTTGAGTTTTCTCAACCTTTGTCATTTTAAAAAAACAACTCTGGTGTGCGGTATCTGTAATTAACAGTATGAATGCTTTATTGTTGTTTTTAGGACTGTCTCACTGCAATAACAGACTTCTTCAATGAAAAGCTTCATATTATTGGATACGTTGGGATCGGTGTCGCAGGAGTAATGGTGAGAATTTAACCTTCATAGAACCAAAACAGTGATTATATCTCATTACTCTACTTAACATGAAGCTGCGTAAATGTTTTAACGCGTCCCGACATGTTTGTGATTTCAGATCATAGGAATGATCTTCAGTATGGTTCTGTGTTGCGCCATCAGGAACAACAGGGAGGTTATATAGCTGGTGAGTTGACACCCACCACCCCCCACTGCCCTCCACCCTCCACCCCACCAGCCAACCAGTCCATCATGTTCACTCATCAGTTTATCACAGACATATATATATGTAGACGCCACATTGGTCCAGGTGAGACTGACCTGTGAACAAATCCACTCCACTCTTAAAATCTTTACATTAGTTTCCTGTCTTCCACAGAATTCATTTTAAATTCTTTTATCGTTTTTTTAAATCAATAAACGGCCTTGCCCCGTCTTATCTGTCTAACATGGTCAAGATAATACAGTATGTGCCTGCCAAGATCCTCTGACTCAAACCTCCTGATTGTTCCAGAAGTTTGAACAAAAAGGCTGTTTGATAATTATGTCCCAGAACTCTGGACCAGCCTGCCAGAGGGGCTTTAAATCTGTTGAACCTTTCAAACTAAATCTTAAGATGCGGCTTTTTACCGTTGCTTTCTCCTGAAGTGTTTATTTTATTTAATTTATTTTATCCTTGTCTTTATTGTTTTAAATATTTTTTATTTTTTCTGTTTTTATGAATTGTGCTAAAAAGTAAAGTTATTATTATCATTATTATGTAAACAGGGGAGCTTCAGTCTTATGGATAAAACATTTCTTAACAGATTTCAATAAGTCATGTTATATTTAAGGGTTTGTGATCTATGTGGAGTTAAGACAAATAACTTTAAAAACTTTTTTAAGCTGAAGTGATCAATGCTGCGTCTATGTATAATATATCCAGGTCACCAGAGGTGTGGACTGGAGTCATATGGCTTGAACTTGAGTCACAAATTTGATGACTATAGACTTGACAAAAACTAGAAACACTTGGAACTCGACTTGGACTTTCAGTAAGAGATGGTGTACAGCGAGCAGGTTGTTATTGTGAAATAAATCCTGACAGGATGATGCAGGATCCTGATGTGAACCAGAGGACCGGAGGGGTTGTGAAGGTTATTTCAGAATAATGACCTGCTCACTGTACATTATCCTGCTTATTACATGGTTATGTGCCAAAAAAAATCAATAATTTGACACAAAATATTAATTTTAAAATGATTTTATTGATTTAAAAATAATTTTATTGCTCCTCCAGAGTCTATGATCAGAACTGTGTCCATAGCAACGGTCTGTTCTTCATAACAACGGTCTGTTATACAGAAATAACAGACCTCAGACCTTGTAATTGACCAGTTAGAATTGCATATTTAACAAAGCCATGTAATAACACTAATGACTCATGACTTAACTTGGACTTGAGCCTTTTGACATAAGACTTGATACCTTCTCCTAAGTCCAAAAGTTCTTTATCTTCATTTCCTGAATCGTCTGATATTAATGCTATCGATAAGCAGTATCGAAATTAAAATTTCCTAATGATTCCTTTATACAGTTGTGACTTTGGAATCGATTCTTATTTGGAATTGCTTCTCGACTCCCTAACCCGAATGTCGACACTTGATTTTTGAACCCTCTGACAGCATCCAATCAAGATGCAGGAGAGAACCATGAGGACCTAATGTTATGTTACTGAGCACCGGTAGGAAAAAAATCATACCAAAGATAATTTAGCTTGAACACAAAAAGTATTTGGTGGTCAACAAAAAAACTAATCGCAGTTTGCAAAACATGCAGGTTGAAAATTATCATCATTAGGGCTGAAGTTGCACAGAGAACATTAAATTAAGGCTCTGTAGTAGTGGCGACATGATAAACTGGTATTGATGAGAACTGTGGTGTTTAAACATTGTGAAACCCACAACATGGCAACGATAATCCTGAAGTGAAAAGCTTATATTGACAGCCCTACTATGTGTTTGAAATGGGATTACATTTGGTAAAGACCTCATTATGACTTGTTTTCGGATACAAAACTATTTTCATAATCGATTAGAATCAGTTTGAGTAATCTTTCAAAGAAAAGTCAACGTTTTCTGAGTTCAGCTTCGTAAATGTGAATATTTTTTGGTTTCTTTACTCCTCTCTGACAGTAAACTGAATATTTTAGTGTTGTGAGTAAAAGAAGACATTTTAGGACGTCATCCTAGGTTTTGAGAACAATTTTCTGAGACTTTAAAACAAACTACGAATCGATTAATCGAGAAAATAATCAACCAATTAATTGACCATGAAGCTGATTGTTAGTTGCTGTCCCGGTTTACAACTAGGGCCTTGATTCAGGGTGCGACAGTCCTGATTTTTGGACTTTAGTGCAAAGACCTGAGACTTACTTGCGACTTGCAAAAACGCTGACCTGGTCCCACCTCTGCCTTCATCATCATTTACATAAGAAAGGAAACACCAAAGTTACATTTCACTGTCATTTCTCATAGTCCGGAGTGGTGATCTGGTGGGGAGGTTCACTGAATAGCACAAAGAGAGAGTACAATACGTCCCAGTCGTCCACGGGCCAAATTCAACACGATACGCTGGATCGTTATCTTCACACCTTCTCCTCGACTCCACCAGCACTGAAAATTCATTTCCCCCCCCGCTCCTCTCTGTAACTCATGCTCTGCTTTCGGCACGACTCTGTGACATTCCTCGGCTTTAACACCGTTTTGTTTCACTGCTGGCGCTCCACAGAGGCGACAGTGCTGCACTGTAGCTCCGACACGGCACACGAAGCCTTCACAGACACAGGAATGTTGTGACTGAGGAGTATTGCTGTAAATATGGACTCCTGTTTTATGCACTTGCTGTTAACATTAGTTATCGTGCCCTTTCTAGCTCTTTTTATGTCATTCATAGGCCTTACGCCAGTCAGACTTTGTGTGCTTAAATGTTTTGAGGACTTTGAGGTCTACCTTTGCAAAGTGACGTTCCATTATGTGCCTACATTTACTCCCACAGACGGCCTCCAGCCGCTGTGATACTTATCTACACTCCTAGAAACAAAGGTTCCAAAAGGGTTCTTTCTGAAGGCCTCTGGAGATTCTACCCAGAACCATTCGTTTCTGAAGAGCTTTTCAAGGGTGGTTGAAATCCTTGAAGAAATCTTACGTCTTGATAGAACCTCCTGGGTGTGTTTTCAGATAAAGCCCACCGAACATGAAAAGGTTCTCAGTTGAACCCCCCGGGTGAGTTCTAGATAAAACTGTTGGAACACAAAAACGTTCAAAGTCGAACCAACAAGATGTGGTTTGAATAAAACCTATTAAATATAAAAAGGTTCTTAATCGAACTCCTTGAATGGGTTCTATATAAACCCCTTGAAATGAAAAAAGGTTCTGAGTAGAACCCCCAGGGTATGTCCTTGATAAATTCATAAAATATAAAAATGTTCTCAGGAGAACCTCATGACTGTGTTTTAGAGAAAACCCTTGAAATATAGAAAAGTTCTTAGTAGAACCCCCAGATTCTGTTCTAGATAAAACCCATTGAATATAAAAATGTTCTCAGGAGAACCTCATGACTGTATTCTAGATAAAAACCCTTGGAATATAGAAAGGTTCTTAGTAGAACCCCCCGACTGTTCTAGATAAACCCTTGGAATATAAAAAAGATTCTTGGTAGCTGGTACATTCTTGTTTGCACTCTTAGAAGGTGGAAGGGTTCTGGATAGAACCACCGGAGACACTCCTGGGTAGAACCATCGCACCATATAGGGGTTCTCTGTAGAACCTATCATAGGGGGTTCTGGGCGGAACCTTTCACAGATGGTTCTGGGTATAACCCTGTCTGTCGGCTTCCAGGTAGAACTCTCTGAACAGGTTCCAAGAGGAACCTTTGTGAAAGGTTCTACCTTGAACCAAAAAGGTTCTCCTGTGGTAACAAGCCAAAGAACCCTTTATGGTTCTAGTTAGCGCCTTTATTTCTGAGCGTGTACTCGTTGTGATTTGAATATGTACATAATGAGTGTGCTTTTGCTCCCAGCCACCACTCTCTGAAGTATTTCTACTTTAAAGCACAATAGAGGAAGTGTAGACGTGATATCAACCCAAAGGGTTCAGGAACCAAACGGTCTGATGATAAACTGCCACTCTTCATCTTAAAGGTCACGATAACACGACTGTACGTCTCGAGCTCCTCTGGAGCGTGTGTGAACTGTAACAGTGAGCTAGTTTTTTGCATTTTGTGTGTGAATTATTTTGGATGTAAATTTTGTTGGTGTGCCAATAAGATGTGAATTATAGAATAATATAGTTTATGTCATACTGTTGTTTAACCATAATAATAATAAAAAAAAACCACTGGGTGCTTTTATTGATATGTTTGGCTGTTTTCTGTTTCTCACCTTTGAAGTGTGTGAATCACAAACTGCTTCCTGTAAGTCCGAGGTTAGACGCAGAGCAGCGGTGTCGTTTATGTAAATTTCGTGGTAGCTGAGCTTCCTGAACATGTCAGAGCTCCGTGTAGATTCACTGACAAAAAATGGCAGCCATCCAGAACTGCGGCACACTGCTGAACCAGAGAGAAGTAATGCAGTTATAAATATAGATCACAGCGACAAAAAGCACCCGGGATTCTTTTCTTTCCTTTCATGTTGAGGCTCTGTGTTCTGTTGCATAAAATTGAAACTATTGCCCTGATTTCATTGAACTTAGTGGAAGGCAGGGTGGAATATTGGTACTTGTTACAAACCGGCTCAAGGAATGCAACAAGGAGGAGGGGCGTCCGCACAAGGGGATAATGTAAAAAGAAGAATAATTTATTAACCTAAAGCTAACACAGATCATAACACAAACCAAGAAAGACCACAAGGTGGATGCCAGCTGGAGGAAGGGAGAAACAGAGTGAGCAAAGGGCCCAGCTTTTTAAGCCCAGAGGCCCAGGTGAGCTCAATCAGCTGATGACCCTCCCATGTCAGCCAGTGGACAGCTCCGAGCTTAGGGGACCAATGAGGAGCCTGTCCATTATCACCTGGAGACAAGAGGGGGGAGGAAGGGCAGACAGGAGGGGAAAAACAAGAAACAAGCTCTTTTACTGACTGGTGCGTAATAGTACTCAATACCTTTAAAGTATCAGTTGAAATAACCCAGTACCAAGTAGCATCAACACTTCTCCAGTCAAACTATACCTGCATTTAATCCTTCTGGTACCCAGATCTAGAAAAAAAAAAAATATTTATATGTTTTTTTCAGTTTTTAAATGATACGCAGCTCGTGCGGAAGTGAAAAAAATCGACTTTAAAACGAACAGAAGTTTCCAGGCATGTAGAGTGGTAAAACAAATCATTCCCAAATGTTAACAGGAAGGTAAAATTTCTAATATTCTTTACCGCATGTAGGCCTCGACTTCAATTCACCAACAGTCATTCAAGACAGCAGTTGGTGTGTGTGTGTCATCGCTCCTCTGTGCTTATTGAAAGGGGAAAGTTGGATGAGAAAGACCGAAACAAGTCAGACGATGCCAGTCAGATGAAAAGTACAGATGAGAACTGAGGAAAAAAATAGTCGATGTGTCAAAAAAAAAAAAAAGGTTACCTTTAAATTAACTTTCATAAAATTCTCCTCACTTCAACAATCGAATGTGTTTATTTAACAGACTCTGTCAAACGGTGTTCTAAATTATCTTCATAAAGAAATGGACCAAAAACAAACTTGTGAGAAGTGTTTGAATAGTGGTTGGAAAGAGGCTGCAGCTGCCCAACAAGATGGTGCACACAAGTCTCTGTAACACAAGAAACACACGTAAACCAAAGTTAGCCTACATTAAAGAAATCCATATAGAACTTATTATATTTAACATAAAAGGAAAATGAAATATTTCTTTTAACAGTTACAATGGTTTACAAAGAGTGAGGGATGCAGATACTTTAAAAAAAATCTTTGTTATTCTTTATTTTAATCGTTAAAAATCAACTTGTATTACAGTGGTTGGGGGGCGCACAAAAAGTCAGTCTGTGTCTGAAGGCAACTTCATCAGTTCATGTCAGACTAGTCTTCTTGAAATGATCTAACGTTTGGTTCAGACACTCGTCTTGGCGGGAGGCCCACTAACCCACTTCATGCTGACACAATTAGAAACTGCATCAGCAGAGTAAGGCCACACAGGATGTGGTTGAAGTTTTGCAAACACCGAGAGGATTGAGAATGAACAGTCAAGCTTGAGTGTTACATCGACTTCAGCATCAGTGTGCGTTTGTTGAAATTTTATTTCTTCAGATTACTACACAGGCGTACTGCTGCCACGCCAGAAAAAGAAAAACACATCAGAATCGCAGTATAACTTGAAATATTTGTTCACTCTGTAATGAGATATTTTCATCTTATAACAACACATGTTCACATTATTACTACATAAAAACCTACCACATAACAAACTTTTCTTGTTAAACAAAATATTATTTATCTTGTTATAACGTGAAACATTTAATCTTGTAATGTGATAATATTACAACGGTATAACACTATTAGTATAAGTAATAATCACTTTATTAAAACATTTATGCCATAACAAGATAAACTGTATATTGTTATAAACAGAAATGTTTCTTGTTACAAAGTGAAAACATCTTTATAATGTAAACTTTAATATGTTTTGTCTAACTTTTATAACATGATACTGATGTGTTTTTTCTTTTTGGCTTTAAGTTTTGTCTTTCACTGCTGGATGGTAACATTTTTTCGAGTATCACTCACTACATTTCAGAGGGAAACATTTTTTACTTGACTAGATTTATTTGATAACATTGGTGACTAGTAACTTTGCTGATTGAGATTTCTAATGAAATAAATAAATTATGGTATATTTTCAAAGGTTAATGCAAGACTTGATACTTTGGGGAAATTTACAAACTACCGAATTATAATAAAGTAATTTAAATGATTCCCACATTTACCAGCTGCAACATTAGTGTAACATGATTTGCATAAAAATGCTTCAGTAATATATTTTATCAGACCACATAAATAACAAGGATGCAATATGTCATTCAAACCAGCAAATTTCTCAGACAGGACGATGTTACTACTACGGTTGAATATTACTCATGATAGACTTTCTTCACAGCAGCCATGTTGACATGTAACAGTAAAGACAGGTGTTACCAAAGACACTGATTAAGCTCCTGTTGTGTTCAGGTCGAGCAGAGTCATGGTGGTGCTACTGTGCACGTTGACTCACTGGAAATACCCTACTTTTACCCTGCTGTAACATGTCTGCTGTGAAAAAAGGTATTTTTTTTTTACTGTCATCTGTACTGGTTTAAAATGGTTTCTCTTCATGTGAACTGAAAGTACTGGTTTCTGTATATTTGCATGGCCCTTGTTAACCCAGTCAGTCAAATCAATCCACAAACACACAATGAATGCATTGCAAGTTTTAATGTATATATAATTCTATGTACAAAAAGCCATCACAAACAAAATATGGTAATGGTAACAGTCACTTTTCACATGCCCACAGTCACAGTAATAATGCTTTTTTTTTTTTTTTTGGCCCAGAGCCTTGTTTCTTTAGAGAAATGTCAATCTGTTCTTTTAAGGCATAAACCAAAAATATTAAATTTGAGTGAAATTGTTAGTATGCATATTTAAATATTGACATTATGTAGACAAACACATACATAGTGTGCATGAATGCATCTCAAGTTTTTGCAGATAATATTAAGATACAATAAATGCAGTTTACAAACTATTCAACAAGTGTAGGGCTAATATCAAGTACGTAACAGGACACTGCTCATGGTTTATCAAGTATTATGGTCCCAGGTCTCAGAAGGAAGGTTCATGATCAGTCAAATTAAACATGTACACTGACAGTTACTGCTGAAATGTATTTTAAAAAAATAAAAGATCCCTTTGCACTTAATTGGGCCCCATGTATCCCCATTTGAGGCTTTTGTTCTAATGTGAAGGTTTTGTAACATGAGACATGAACACAAGAGTAAAAACATACAAATAACTGCAAGCTGCTGCGTTCCAGCAATTTAAAAGAAAACTAGTGAACATATACAAAATAATATTATGGAAAGTGATAGTATGGAGAAAAAAGAAGAAAAAAAAACAACAACACAAAAATAGGTCTGTCTCTTCGATGGAGTGAGCTCCCCTCCCTCACAGAGGGAAACGCAACAGGACTGTCTACGGGAACAAAGAAAGAATAACACTGCAACTCTGAGTCCCCCAGTCCAGTAAGGCTAACAGCTTCAAGTGCAAACGTTGGCCATCGCCTACTCAATAAGTCACAAAAGTGTTTTAGTGCAACACAGCTGTCAGATCACACAAGACGCAATCTTTAGGTCTTCTTACACCCGGAAGCCTCTCTGACTCGGTCAGAGAAGGCTTGTAAACTGTTGGTATGTAGCTGCCAGTTGTCCACCATCTGCGCTCAGAAGGTCCTTCACAAAATCAGCCGGTTGATGTGCTCACGCTGTCAGGAGGCTGAGAGGTGAGTTGTCCATGATGTATTCGCCAACGCCAACGAAGTACATGACCTGTGCAATGCCGAACAGAGGCGCGATGACCAGAGCTCGACAGCCAGCACCCTTCAGGAAGGCAGTGGGACCCTCCTTCCGCATGATTTTACTGTGGAGAACCAGAGGAACAGGTTTGTCTATAAACATGCACAAAAAGAAGAAAGAAAAGTAGTTCTGCAACAATGATTGACTAAAATATCTTACCTCACACAATCCACAACTCCATTGTAAGCCTCCTCACTGGATCCTTTGTTCAATGATTGCAGTCTAGTCTTCACCACTGGGAAAAAGGAAACACAAGTATTAGTTAATGTTTCAGAAACATTACATGCATCACTAACTTAAAAGTAAGACTTAAAGATTGGGTAACACCAAAAAGGTTCATTTTAATCTTCGATTAGCACTAATCAGAGTTAGGTTTAACTAGTTGAATTCCTTGAACTAATGAGTAAATCCAGATTTAACATTAAGCAGAGCTCTGCTGCATAATTAAAAACTAATTTCTGTTTAGTAAATCTATATTTATTGATGGAAGCTTAAATTAAATAGTTTAAGCAACATGTTGCTTATTCAAATAATGCTTGATTAAATTTAAGGCCAATTTTGGAGTAAGTTAAGCATCAAATGTAAAGATTTAGACACAGTCTTCTGAGAAAATAGATATTGTCAAAGTAAAATTATATGCAAGCCCAAAATGACTACAACTGGATGAAGTAAATGTGTATTTAAGGCTATAAGAAAGTCCCTGTAACCACCCTGTTTCAATACTGATACTAATAAACACGGCTCCCAAAGCTTACCATCACAGGGGTTGACAGCCACAGCAGCCGTGGATCCTGCTGCACAGCCTGAGAGGAAAGCCCAATAGAAAGGTGACGACTCCCCAGGACTGGGCTGGCCCAGGCGGTTCAGGTTGGCAAACAATGGGAAGTAAACAATAGAAAAGGGAACATCCCTGAAAGAAATTAAAAAAAGAAAACAAACACTGAAACATTGATTCAGATTGAAAGCCTGATACTAAAGTAGCTGGTCTATCAAGTTGACATTGTTCCTCTTCGGGGGGGTGGGGGGGGTGGGGGTGAATACGAATCTTACCTCATCAGTGTTGCCCCCAGGCCTTTGTAGAGCCCCTGGATACCCTGTGTGTGGAGCAGCTCCTTTGCGATCTCTGTGGCAGACACAGCTCTCGGTGCTGAGACCACGGTGCCAGAGTTGTAGGAACGGCTGAGCATAGTGTTGGTGGCCACAAGCTTGGTGGGAGCCATCATGATTGGTTTCTGGTGCTGAGCCGCTGTGAACAAAAGATGCAACATATTAATACATAGCACTGGGGCTAAGAAGTTATGAATTAAATACTAACACAGATAATAAAATAAATAGAAAAAAACAAAACAATTTTAATTTCTTCTCACCGAGTCTGCCTGCGTCCTGTAGCTGAATCTTGAGCATCTCCATCGGGGTGGTGACAATGACCTGGCACATGCCTGCACCACAACCTGCCAGCATCTCTTTGAACACCGTCAGCCCCTTTCTGTTAACAGACAGAAGAAAGATTCAGTAACACGGTTTATGGTAAAGGTGTACGGATCCATAGATCTGAACTACTAAAATATCTTTTTTATGATCAACAGTCCAATAGCATCAATGCAGAGCGAACACATTAATCCATATCATTATCTTTAAGATGGAAATCATTTGGAAATTCTCACGGCTCGTTCGTGTCACCGTCTCTGTCCATGGACACTTTGCTAAACATTCAATGCTAGCCACTGGGCCACTAAATGCAATGGACAGTGCCACAAGCTTAAGCTAATAATGGTGACCAGCTAAAAAAAACAACTAAGGTAGTGATTTCATGAGTTGTTTCTTCTTACCCGTCCTTGGCGAGGTGTTGCCTGAAGAAGTCATTAGCAGCCAGCTTGATTGCCTTCTCAGGGGTGACCAGGGTCAAGTTTACCGCAGCACCTGAGGACAAACAAAGACACAGTTAGCACTGAAGTCACAATCAAGTTTTTATTTAACAGATTTTATATAAAAAAACATTCCCTGCCACTATCATTACAACATTAGATTGGAGTAAATCCATTGTATGGCAAATCTACACACAGACAAGACAAATGCTCAATTTAAACAGTCATGATGATGGAGGGAAATTATGTGAAGAAAATTTACAGTAAAATCATGAGTCTCAGACAGAAAATGACAAACAAGCCAAACAAGACAAGAGGAGAAATGACGAGGGTAATGAATGTCCAGAAGAAGATGCAAACATCAAGTCTATGAAGTAAAGTGAGTCTGCTTATGATAACAGGGCCCACATTCTGTGGGGGAAACTTAAAGAAAGGAAGTCTGCTACTGAAAAGCTCAAAGTCAATAAGTAGGTTAATGACGACAACAGAAGAAGAAATGAAGAGATGTTAGTGGAAAGACAGACCGAATCCTTAACTATGTATTGTGTGTGCAGACTTTGAGCAAACTTAAAAAACGGATCTGTGACACGGCTGAAATAAACTCTAAGTTCACCACAGATTAATTTTCAAGATCAACCAAAGTCTGCAAGAACACAATTCATAGTGGAGGACATGAGGATCTACGAGACGTAGACAGGACAGTGAAAAGACAGCCAGGTAGTTATTAACAAGTAGTTGAATAACAGAACAAATAGATGACAAAACAAAAATGTGTGCCTATAGTTTTAAATAGAGCAATATTGTAAGAACCATTTAATGATTTGCCTCCAGCGTGGCTGCGCCTTATCGGCTAGCCTTCAATATCCCAGGGGGACCCAAGTCTGTAATATGAAAAACACAGATGCAAACAAACGGCATTCCTCACACAGGCAGAGACCCAGACTAAGGGCCTCAATTTTCCTCACATTTAACTATGTCCATAAGATTTCACTTTTCCTTTTCTACATATCAATTAACCAACAATTAAAACAGGACTTACTGGATAAATATTATAAAAGACCAGAACTTAAAGCTGAAAAACCAGGTTTCATGACAACAGCTTTGGTCATCTCTCTTTTTTTAACTTATTCCAACTCATAATAACTATAACTTAATGAAAATCTAGCAACCCATGCACTCAAAATACTCTATCTGAAGCCTCAGCAGTATATAGCCAGTTGTAATCATGTAATCAATGTTCAGCCTCACCACAGAAAGGTCTTTCTCTCTCCTATATTTAATCCTCTCCTACATGTTCTAGTCTACAGGTTGTTAAAATTCACATGTGTGTAAATCTTACCTCTGTACATCCCAAAGTAACCCTCTGATCGAACTGTCTTGACAAGGCAGTCCATCCTGCAAAACAAGAAAGCAAGGGAAATATTGTTAAAACCATTCGTGGTAGTTAACTGACCAGGAACATTAAAATATTTTGCTCAAGCTGAATTATTTAAAAAGAAAACGTATGAATTTAATTAATTAGTCATTGTACAATGAAATGAATGGTTACCCCTCTATGCTAAACAAAGAACGTAAAAACAGATATTTACACTTAAAACAGAATGGTATATATACTAAATTAACAAAAAAAAACATAGTTATTTAGAAACAATTTATTTTCATGTATCAAATGGTTCAAATCTAATTATTTATCACAATGACAATCAGGGCCAGGAAATAGTGACTCTCATGCACTGCTCTTGTGAAACATTGATTCTCATTGGGTAACTGGAGCAGTAAATTTCCACCCTTCAGGGGCATTCAGACGACCTCATGGGAGAGGAATGAGAAAGATGAGCAGTCATCTTTGTCTATCAAATCAGGAATGTTCCCAATTCTACACTTCATCCTGATGACCTATATGTGTCTTAGTGGGATTAGCAAAATTAGCACTGGATCACACACGGATGTAGTAGGTATAACGCCAAGAGATTCTGTGAACAGTGTGTTGTTGAGTGTGTCGTGTGGGACAACAGTGACTAAAAATACTTACATGCTCTTGTAGACCTGCTGACCTTGTCTCTGATTCTGCAACCTGGTCTTTGCCAAGTCAATGGGGAAGACACACGTAACCCCAACAATGCCAGCAATACCTCCATTAATGAGCTTGGCTGGGAGGCTGAAAGGAAACAACAAAAGGATGTTAAAATGTAGAAATTCTTTAACTGTAAAATCTTACAAAGTGTAAAACTGTGAAAACTGAAGCTTCTGAATTTTGCACTAGCAATGTAAATTCAATATCTCTGGGTTGAGGACTGCTTATGGCCAATATGGTAAACAATGATAGCCATTTTTCATATTTCAGATAAAGTGGTTATTTGAATGAAAAATTAATCAGATTAATGAATTATGAAAATACCTTAGTTATAGTTACATCCCTAACTATATACTGCAAGATGCCAACTAGGACTGCCAATAACTGTTGTTTTACAGTGACCTTCTCAATTAATCATTTTGAGAACAGTAATGTCAATCAAATTTTCCTCAGGTAATGGCTCTAGAACAAAGGTGATGTTTTATACATTTTTGCACCATATCAGCACAGAATACCCATGGAGACTGAGCCGGTTACCACCATTAATGGTTAATTAATGGGTATAAATATATTTATTAGGGGTTACAAGTTGTGCAATGTAATATATTTTAAATTTAAATTTAAATGAATGAGTCTGCAGCCTTTTCACAGACCCCTATTTGGTCCAACCAGCAATCTAACACCCAAAGATGTTCAGTTTACAATGACAACAAAGGAGCAAGTCCACCCAAATAAGAAGCTGAAACTGGGTAATGTTGAAAATAACTAATTACAAATGACTTTCACGACTCATCAAATGGTTAAAACAGCTATAGGAGTCTCTCAATGGGTCATTAGTTCTATATAAAGAACAAACAAAATGAATGCGACTTACCTGATCTGCTGCTGAGACATGATGACTTTTAAAAAAGTGAAGATGCAAGTGAACAAGGTAGTTATGTAGATACTTCAGTGAAGTGTTCTTCAGTCAAATCAATGAATAGAGTCCTAGACAGAAAAAAAAACGGAAGTTACTAATAGAATGAATGTGTACACACAGCTTATCCTGCTCACAGCAGAGGCTTTGGCTTATCTATGTACCACAGAGTCACGGGACTGATGATGTAGTAGCTCAGCTCCTTGTAATATGAGTAGCGACAACCCGTGGGCGTGTCTTAGCCCACATACCGGAACACCATACATGGACATTACCGCCTTTCATACATTCTTGATAACGGTCGAGCTGAATTTCAAAGGAACTTGGCTGCAGTATCTGGATCTTAGTGGTCAGTTTTTTTTTTTGTTTTTTTTTTTTATAGTTTTATAGTTTTATAGGGTAACGTTACTGCAAATCAACGACAAAGAGCGTAGGTTCTTTCTTTACGTGCAGATGTACGCTTTACTGCATTACCAACAAAGGTTCTGCATTAATGTATAGATTAAATTGACAAAAATTGATAATAGTTAGATATAAAAGAGCAAAAACAAATCTCTTTACGGCCGTTTCTCATAACGGTTAAGAGCAGTTCACTACTCTCACTTTCATACATACCGTCAGCAGGCGGCTTTAGCTAAGATGCCCATTCAGAGCAATACTGTCTCAAAAAGCGATCAAGCTGGCTATCACGAACGACTTACTGACTTTAAAACGCATGCTAAATTATTTAAATATAAATTCAAGCACTTTACTCACCAAAACTTTGTCTTTTAGCTGTTCTTTACGATTGTTTCGAATCGCTGGTGTTCGCTTCTGTCTGCTTCGCCGGCCGGTGGCTTCTGCTATTATATCTATGAGTCTACAGAGTGGAAATTTCCATTGACTTTGGGGGCGGGACTCGGCCGCGTTGAATCACAACCAATCACAGATTAGCTACCTTGCACGCTTGGAATTGAGTGGCTGTATTGACCCGCCCCTTTCCTTATTGGATGATAGACTCGTCAATCAAACTGTCCCACCAATCTTAGGTGGCTGAGGGTGTAGGTTAAAAAGACTATTGTTTCACGAACATTCTTTCAATTATCACCGGTAAAAGTTAAAAAATGTGAATACTAATACCGAAAGTTAGACATTTGTTTGGAGAGATCGGCGTATTGTAGGTGAAAGGGTCATAACACTTTATCCAAAGAACATCTTAGATGATCTTGGTCCCATTGTGAGTCAGTCTAAGATCATAATGGCATTAAGATCACTTACTGGTAATCTTGTTGGCCTCACGAGTGGGATGAGATAATTTCACTCCACTCAGTATTCTGTTCCGGTAAATATAGGTGAAAAGGTGAAGTACAGTTTTGAGGTACTTATAGCTTACATGAGTACTTCCTTCATACTGCTTTATACTTCTTCTCCACTAATTTTCAGAGTACTTTATACTCAACTAATTCATCTGACAGTCATAGGAGCAAGTTATTTTGTAAACACAACTGCTCAGTATGTTTATTATTTATTTACATATATTGTTCCTATTTTTTTTTTATATTTCTTGTTTAAATTGTTTCTATTTTTATATTTGCTCTTGTTGTAATACTGAAATTTTCCCATGTGGGACTAATAAAAAAAAATTATCTTTTTCCTTTTTTTTTTTTTTTTTAATTTTATTTTATTTTTTTTTCCATGCAGTGTAAGATTTTACATACAAAACATATAATCAATTTATAGAATATGGTAAATTGTTGTATTGTATCAGTAATAATCATAAAATAATGTAGAATATATAGAATTAACTGCATTTTGCAGATATTACTTAGAAACATGTGGGACCTTACACACTGCACGTCATTTATATTATTGCATTGCTTTTAATTTTTGTACCATTTTA
Source organism: Lutjanus erythropterus (assembly GCF_056507025.1). Taxonomy (NCBI): domain Eukaryota; kingdom Metazoa; phylum Chordata; class Actinopteri; order Lutjaniformes; family Lutjanidae; genus Lutjanus; species Lutjanus erythropterus. The sequence goes on along the minus strand of NC_139318.1, from coordinate 35,795,389 downwards.
CTGTTACTGTTATTTTATTGTTGTTACTGCAGTGTTAAGGAGCCAAACCCCCCAAATTTTTCTCTATTACTCTTTAATACTCTCTATTAGTTGTATAACAAGGTGTAACAATAAATGAATCTTGAATGAAACTGACTGCTGTAAGGTTTTAAATGCAGGGCTTTTACTTGTAATGGGGTATCTTTAAATTGAGTATTTTTACAGAAGCAAAGTATTTTGATTCTTCTTCTACCACGTGCTTCCTTCATGCCATCCTTCAGCAGGATATATGTGGACATGGAGGTTAAGTTTCGCCCTTCTCTCATTACCTACAAGGCACTTACTGTTGTGAACTGCTGAATTCAGGTGTGATTTTGTGCAACTGTGTGTATAAGAAGCAGGATTTGATGGAAAAGACATCAGTGAATGCACAGCTTATAAAAACTATTGATGTGGTCTATCTCTTGTCTAGGTTAAATCAGGAACAAAAAGCAGCCCATTGAATTACTCAAAGGGATTTTTTCCTGGGTTTAACCTGACCATCTGGTAAATTCTACTGTATAGGATTCAACTGCAGGTGCTGCAGGGCACGATACCAGGCATTAGCTGCATAGCTGCTAATATGGAAAATTACAGGGGGCATGCCTAAAGACAGGCGTGCTCTTGTTAACACTGAAACAGGTTTATCTTAGATATTAGTGTTAGATGTATAGACACATTCCAAAGCATTACAGCCTGTCTTTTATCATTCATACATGACTGATGCCCAAGAGTTGTGTAACAGTGGGCTGTACGTGTGTGAGCTGCAAGTGAAGTATGCAGATTTGCATCGACAGTATGTCACACATAACTATTCTGTTCTATTCTCTGTGTTTTGTAAACGGTTCTGGACAATTTTGTAGATGTTCAAGATCATAATATAAGCTGCAAGTTCTAAAATTCTATTACGTTCAATAGAAAAACATGCAAGATTTATACTGAAGAACAGGTATTGTGCAGAATGTATATGCTTTTGTTTTATTTAGTCTTTTTCTGCCTTTATGCCTGAGACAGCCGTGGCTAGAGGCAGTATGTCTTTTACCATTCTTGTAAATGATCTCAGGAACATCTTGAGATAAAATTCTACAAATTTACAATTCATCTTCTAGGACAACCACAAATATAATATGTCTCTGCAGTGCTGTGACTGTAATGGATCATTTATGATGTTGTAATGACAGTACTGAAATACTACAGTTACAGCATTACCATGAATTATATTGCTGCTATGTTGCTGAAATGTTACAACACACCGGTAGTCTGTGGTATTTTGCCACTGTCTGTTCAACATCCTCCGCACATTGATCCTGTGACAACATACTGGAGAATCACTTGCTAGCAACAAAAACGACACCTGAAATTTCACTTGGTAGAACCTCACAGGTAACACGTGTTACAACTACGTTCCTGCCACGACTTTGTGTTAGTAAAGTTAGCCCTGTTTCACACCTTTATCCCTGTGTTTAGTCCTGGGATAACATTGGAAACTCTGGGCTAACCCTGCTCTGGAGCAGGGGAGACTGAAGTCGGAGCAGGTCCACCCTGGAATGTGTCAGGATTGTACCAGTGGGAAAGCATTCCCAGCCTGAGGCTAACAGTTCCCTGTCTTAGTCTGGGACGGCTTTTGGTTTTAGTCTAAGTGCAGTGCAATAAAACTTTGTTTACCTAGCATGCTAACACTTGCTAATTTGCAGTGAACATGAACTACAGCTGCAGATGATGGGAATGTTATTGGTTTTTGGTCATAAACCAAAGTATTGGACAAATTAAAACTGGGGTGGTGCTACAGGAAAAGTCAGTGGATACCCAAAGTCATTAGGACACATTATGTAAGCACTATAAACATCTACAACAAATGTCATGACAATCCATCTAACAGTCGTGAACACATGCCACTAAAAATGTTACCCTGCTCATGGCATTAAAAGAAAACTTTGAGGATCTGTATGATCCATGAACTGTATTTCAGCTGGTTTCTACTGTCCAACAGAACGACACTGCCATCCCTGGAGCTGCTAGCATGGCTACAGAATTTCTCACATTTTTTCTAGTTGAATAAACGCAACACAAACAAAACAGTGTGGTTGGTTTGAATGACAGAGTGGTTGGTATGTGCTCCACATAGCTGGTTCTCCTGGAGTGCTGATTGAAGCGAATTCCATTTCATCCACTGCTTTATCCATTAGGGTATTAGGGTTTTCAAAACAACACCACACAGGGAATTTTAGCTGGGCAATTCAAACCATTGTGCCATATCGGTCAGATGATTTCAGAGTCATATCAGGTCAACTGCTTATATAATGTATACGGCATAATTAACCCTCACGTTATCTAGATTTATGAGTAATGCCATACAGATCCTTTGTATTCAGGATGTTTTTTTGTTTTTTTTTAACATTTATAACATGAAAGAAATGTTTCCAATTCATACGTACACTCAAAGAAATTAAGGTGCTAACTACTGAAAATGATGACTGTCCCAATAAATGAAACCTTTTTGGTTCCTGGTGGAGCCTTTTGAAGGTTCCACTTGGAACCCTTTTAGCCAGCTCTATCTGGAACCCAACATAAAAGGTTATATCTAGAACCATCTATGAAAGGTTTCACCCAGAACCCCCAATGAGAGGTTCAGAGAACCCTTCTATGGTATAATGGGTTTCTCTTTCCACCTTATAAGGGTGCCTACAAGAACCCATGCAATGGGTTCAATCATGAACCCTTTTATATTATGGTGCCAAGAACCCTTGACAAAAGAGTTGTTCAAGGATTTACAAAGAATCCTTGACAAATTCCTACTTCAAAAAAGGGGTTCTTCAGAAGCAAACAGTTCTGGGTAGAACCGCAGCTCTTCAGGAAGAACCCTTTTTGAACTCTGAACTTTAAGAGTGTATGAATTAAACTTCCAAAACATGGTGATCATTTACAGAGAGTTAAAAACACTAGTGAATTATCCAGTCACTGTAATAAAAGTATGAACAAGTATAAAACAATTTACCTAACTGTAACAGTTAAACACACATGAATCATAAAGCAAAGAACCATAACAGAATTTACACACATACACTGACTGACAAAGGCGGAAACGATGGACTTCAAGTCCCAGAGTGGATATAATACTCCACCATTCTGTCAGCTGACCGTTTGCAAGGTTAAACTGAGTGTCAGGTTGTCAGAAGTTGTACAAGCTTCCTTGTAATAGTGATTCAGCATTTAACAAACTGGTCTTCGGTTCATAATTTCCTCCCAAACAGTCAACTGGATCTCATGTATTGTGCTCCACTTCTGCCCAAAACACACACCTGCCCCTTAAGGCTGCTTCAAGGTGTGTAATTTTGTGAATCATGTCAGGCATCAGTGGCACAAAGGCATAATATGAGTAATCCGGATGACAATTGCTCCTGTTGCTTGTGTTTTATAACGGGTGTTTTGCTGGCTTTTAGTTCACCAGCCATTCTGTTTTATATTTGGCTCTGTTCTGATCAAAATGTGGAAAGTTATCAGAGTTGCAGGTCCAGCGAATAACATCAATAAGGCTCTGTTACATACAATGACTGTCTGAGTCTAACAAAAGAAGTTTAGCAATATCCAGAAGTGACAGAATATCAAATAAGAACATGAGAGATGAATGTCAGAGATCCACATGATTTACTTCTCATACATTTTCCCACTCTGAACTGCTGAGCTATTAATAAGCTCCAGCTGTCTTCCCAAATTCCCTTTGTGAATGGGAAACTACGCGCATGAACTCTACTTGGGCCGAGATAAAATTATTCCACAGATAACAAACTCACACTGTAATCTTGGTGTTTGGTGACTCTCCTGTGTGTCTGATATTTACGGATCAACATTCTCACTGATAATCCATTGAATAAGAGTTGTGTCAACAGTCATGTGTCTTTCAGGATGACTCCCGAGTCAAATATAGTATGTTGAGGTGACATTGTGAAGTGTCATGGCCTTGTGTTTATGTAGTAAACAGAAAAGCCATGTGCCGGCACAGGATGTGATTAAAGCACAGCTTAGTCAGACAGCTATTTAGAGACTTCAGCTTTAATTGAGTTGCATTCAGAGTATCCCTTTCAGAGTGAGCATAATAAGTCTGGGAGTCACACACACATGAGTGTACAGGAGGAAAAATAATGAAGAGGACAAAAATACACACCAGGATCAAACAACCCCCCCCCTCCTCCATTGTAAACTGAGAAAGCAGAGCCGCAGCACAGACAGGTTGGGCAACAAAGGCACAATAAAGCAGGCTGGTACAACACAGACAGTGCAGTTATCACTGTCAGGTTGACCGATGACCCTGATCTCCCATCAAAACATTCATGAATCACACAGTTTCAGCTTGGTCATTTCAACAGAAAAAGGACAAACTGAGAACAATAACAAGTGAAGAATCAGAAGGGGATCATGTAGTCACTCTGGTAAGGGTTTGGGTGGAGGCGTGTGACTGGTTTGGTACAAGTAGCTCGGTCCCTGCTGGCCCTGTGCGCGCACTCATCGCTGTCAGTCCTGCAGGCATCACAGTGGCAGCTGAGAGCCACGGGGTAAGTGAAGACGGGGTTGGCGTCGAGGGGACAGCCGGGCAGGACGGCTGTGCGGTATTCCACCTTGTCATACGTGCAACCTCGCTGGAGAAGGAAGCGTGGGCCGAGTATGTCCCTCACGTTGCTGTCCTGTTCACACAAACACATGAAAGTGCTTATAATACATTTCAAATCCTAGAGAACAATAAGCTTTACTTGGAGTGTTTGTTTTCAACTGGAAGAATGGACCCAAAACAGAGTATTTTCATAAATGTGCTTCATGTTGTATATATATATAAGAGACAATCCCTGAAAATTGTATGTTGACATGAGTTTGTTGTTCTCTTTCACAACTTTACAACAAGCAAAACTGTGGTCAGAACTGAGCCATTTTCAACATTACAACAAACATTTAACGCTTCTTTTAAGAGTGTCAAACTGTATTTTGAATATAAAGACCCAAAATTTACTTTATTGTAATTAAGTTTTATTCACTCCTCAGACAAGCGTCTAAGAGAAAAACAGAAACTTCTTGTAGAGGCAGTAATAAACCTTAATCAGTATTGACACTTTTCCGAGGAAGATCCTGTATGTAGATCAAAGCTTTGCCTTAAAAGAGAATTTAACTATTTATACGGAGCCTGACAGTTTGCAGATCTTTCTCTTTTGTGCCCAGCAGATATATTTTGTCTTGCATGTGAATGTGGATGTGCACACATTTGGTTCCTCCTCTAATAATTTTGTATTTAAAAATGTCTTTTTTTTAAAAGCCTGCCTATGCTTTCCTCTTTTTCGTCACAATATTACATATTTAAATTTACTGTAACAAGTTTTTAACTGGTTTTGAAACAGTCTCCATTTATTACTGATGCCTCTTTATGACCTACATAAGCAAACCAGACCAACCACAAGATTGTCTGTTTCTGTATAGTTGTTATAAACGCCTGCCACTGGGTCGGATTCTCCTTGAAATAAGATGAAATGAGCTCATGTTTAAATTTTCCCAACCAAAGTTACAGTGAATAGTACTTTAGTTTAAAAGAAGCAGGGTATCATGGTGGAAGCAATGCCACTTTTGTCCACAGGAGCCCTAAAATCGACAAAATATTAAAGTTCCATGCTATAGCTTTAACCTCATAGTAAGATTTTATTTTAATGGAAACATTTTTTATTCACTCCTCAGGCGGGTCAAAGAGAAAAACAGACATTTCTTGTAGAGGCAATAATCAACTCAAATCACTATTGACATTTGTCTGAGGAAGATCCTGTATATAGAGTGAAACATCACCTAAAACTATTTGGAGTCTAACAGCATGCAGACCTTCTTCCTTTGTGCCCTGCAGAGTTATTTTTTTCCTTGCTGCTGAATAGTTTTGTCTAAAGAAAAGAATGTCTAAGTTAAACTCTTTTCCTTCCTTGCACAAAGATTACATACGCAACCGAATATTAAGTACTTAAAATCTGATCTGTTTATTCTATTCTATTAGTTTCATCTTATTTTATTGTGGTTATGTTATCTTGTTTAATTTATCTCTGTACCATGTATCCTGTTTAACTCTTTGGTTATAATAAGAAGTAATTATTTTTTGATTGAAGGATCAGTATGTAGAAATTAGCGGTGTGCTTGCAGAGTGCAAACTGCATATGTATATCTGTAGATACAGATGGCTCATTACAAGGTAACAAAAACACAGCGATTCTTATTTTCAGGTCATTATACTAATAAAAACATAATTAAGAATATTATATTTCATTTCTAACATATTTTACAAATAAATCCTTTAAATCCTACACACTGAACCTTTCAATAAATTTGAAGTCTGGAAAAAAAAAAAACTTCAGTTCTGCTGAAGCTTATGGGAGTTTTGGATGTATCAATCATGCCACTTGAGAGCAACAGCAAATAAATTAATGTGCATATTTGCACAATCTAGTCAGTATGCTATTGTGTATGTTATAGTATGTTATTCTCTCAAGAGATTTCTTTAATTTCTTCTTTCAACAAAGTTCATACTGTGTTGAAAAGTTGGGTTTCAGTGTGCTTCTCTCACAGGCTTCAATAGAGTTTGCACTAAAGTCTGGCACCAAGCCGAGCATACAAGGTTCTAGAGTGAAGCGGTGTTCCCTCCTCCTTTTTTAGTTTCTTTGTATGAGAACATTTCTGTGACTTTTTTGCCACCTGAAGAAATGAATTACAATCTCTTCTTTCACCACAAAGGACACACAGTACATACCCTTGAGTAGCAGAATCCCATGCAGATGGTGGTGTTGATGGCTACACAGAAGTCACACTCTGGCCTCTCCACATACAGGGTGAAGTCAGTGGGTAAACACATGGGAACAGCTGGACTGAAGAGCAGAAAAAGGAGCCAGCAGGTGAACACTGCAGTCTCCATGTTATTTTTTTTTTGGAATCAAATTGGGACCTGCAGGGAAGAAAGGATGAAGAGACAAATTGACAACCAAAAAAACATAAAGTTTAGTATCTTAAATATTATTCTTTCCCTCTGTATTTGTGCTCCACCTGCCTGAGAGATGCCACCGCCTGCAGCCCTGAAGATGCTGTGAATCTGAGCAACGCTCCTGAACAGTATTTATGTGAACATTATATAATCCACATTTATCCAAGCCCGACGTTATCTTTTAATCTGTGACGAAAAGGAAGAACTGAACTGAACTTTTAGTCCATTACGGATATGGCATGAATTAATCATTTCCTTCATGAGTAAACCTAATTAAGTTAACAAGGTAACTGACGCAATGGATTCTGCACCAGCTGAAAGCGTCACTACAACTCTGTCTAAACACAGAAGTCCAGACAAGTCCGAGACAGTGTCCACTAGATGTAACAAAATACACAAAAGCTTAATTTCTGCTTGAAAAAATGCATAATTCCTAAAAAAAACAACAACACTCAAAGTCAGAGTTTTCCTTCATTTTACAAAACAAACATAATCTGTTTCTCATTTGAGTAAAAATTTACTAAAGTAAAAACACTGCACATGCGCGTGTCCATGATGCTTCATGCATCAGGGGTTACAAAATCTGCACCATTCATCAATGTGCTGACCTGAGTTCACTCTGTCACAGTCGAAACTTGTGTGAACATGGGCAGAGAACATTCAGAGAAGCTTTATCTTATCTGCTCCCATAATTAGTAAAATAGAAACTGCAGGATTCTTCTCTAAACTCCAAATTCTTCAGATACAGACTTTAAGCACTGATGAGTCAAGACCCTGGCTTTAAAACTGAGGAGTAAACTGGTCGAAACTATCAGAGTATCGGTACTTTTTCAGGATGACAGTTCAGTCTTTATTGTCCTGCCTGAAATTTGGCTTGTGGCATCCCTCTGATGTTTATTGTTTTTTTTTCATACAAGTATTGAATTGAAGTTTTTCATTGAAGTTTGTGACAATTTGAGGGAGGAAAACAATTTTGGCAAACCAACACATTGTCATTCCAAGCTGTCGAATACCAGTGCTACTTTGTCACACCGGTGGATTTACTTATCTGTATTTTTGTTTAATGAGTGTCAGGGATAATCAAACTCTCTTAGACACATTACACTGAACTGTTTTTAATGTCACAGTTTTTTTTTAAATCTCCAATTTATCTATCATTCAGCAGCTCTGGTCACACAATGGGCTACCTCACAAATACACTGGACTGACTGTTTTTCTTCTTTTTCATTTTAATCACAGTGTCTCTTACTGAAGTTCAAGTCCTCATCTAGTAAGTTATCTTGCACAATGCACATGGCTGTCATGTGTTGTCATTCTTCAGTATTGAGTAAATGTATCAGTGAAAATGCTTAGAAACAATATTACAACCCAGTGAAAACATAAACAGTTTAGAGTAAGTTCAATGTCCAATTTGGAGCTCATTCTTCAGTCTGAGCTCTTACTCACTTTTACAAACATTAACACTAAGTGCCATTTTACATTAACTTGCTTGGAATTTACTGGAGCTGATACTCTTATCAAGAGTGACTTGAATTAAATCAACCATTAGTTACACACATGAACATGTAATCACACTTGATATCTGTTGTATTCACATAAGGTCAGCTTGCACCTGCTTTTTCTTCCTCATCAGTAGTATTTTTTTTGTTGTAGTTGTCACATTTTTCACCTCATGCTGACATGTTTTTGAGTGGGAATCACTGGAGTGATAAGCAAAGATATAGAGTGGATGTGGTGAGTGAAGCAACAGTAATCATATCAAAAAAGGATGGGAGAGCAGGACAGCAGTACCAACCCCACCTTTTAAGATTTAACCTGCCCTGCCCCCTGAAATTCCCAACATGACCAATAACGAGTAACCTGGAGTCATATAAAGACCACTCCTGGAGGTGTCACTATGTCTTTTCATTTTGTAAGGAAGAACACAGCATCAGAACAACAAGACATCAGGCGCACCGCAGGGTCAACACATTTTACAATCAGCAAAATTATGGCTGACTTCAGCACTGTGTGTCCTTGATGGATTATTAACCAAACTGAACTAACCTTTATAGTCTGAAAGCATCGGAGTGGACCAGACTCCTGACACTCGCAGGAGATAGAGATGAAACATCTCATTCTTCAACTAGTTGGAGCTGACTGCTGGATTGGAAAAAAGCTGAAAACATCTGAGGACTAAAATCTTGAAATCTGGACTTTTCTGTTCTTTGGTGAAGGTTTGAAGGGGCATTTTTAATATGAAAGGAGCTGATTTGAACACATCTGACAGTTGACTTAGTCTGAAACACACTGAAAAGCATTTTCTTACTGTCTTTAGAATGTGTTTTGCTCTTGTTATTGGTAAATGTGACGGTTTCAGGATCATTTAGTGGGAACAACATTAAACGTACGCAAGATTTCATAACACAGAAATCCTTCTGAATCTCAAGAATTCTTACTAACAGTTAAGACATAAGTGTTAGTAAAAGGAAGCTACCATGGCTGGTACAGGTGGCCAAGTGGCTACTTTCTCTGTGTGGGACTATGTGGTGTTTGCTGGAATAATTTTGGCAGCGGCTGGCATTGGCCTTTTCCAGGCCATCCGAGGCCGTAAGGAGACCAGCAGCGCTGAGTTCTTGCTGGGTGGACGGCAAATGACAGCTGTGCCGGTTGCCATGTCGCTCACTGCCAGCTTCATGTCTGGCATTACAGTCATCGGCACACCTGCAGAGGCCTACCGGTTTGGAGCTGCATTCTGGCTGTTCGGCTTCTCCTACGCCATCATGTCTGCTCTCACTGCTGAGATATTTGTCCCGCTTTTCTACAGGCTGGGGATCACCAGCGCCTATGAGGTAAGAACATGTCGCAGAAATTTAAAATCATATTAAAATGGTAGAAAGGCTGGCTGCCCGGCAGCAGGAAATAACTTACAACATTAAGCAATAGCAAGCACGTTATATTGGCAGGCGGCAGATAACACGGCTGGTTTAAAACAGTCAGGAGTTCATGGCTATCTAAGTTCACCCATAATGCAACAACAAGAAAACATTTCCTCCAAACAAGTGGGTGACATGTTAAATGGAAATAAAACATCACTTTTATGATGATGTCCAGTCAGTTTTGATGGTGATTGCAGTCAAATGAAGCAATAAATTCCTCAGTGCTGCTATAGCAGACCTGGGCAAAATGCAGCCCTGAGGGTCAGATGTGGCCCACTGAAAGGATTTATGTGGCCTGGAAGGCCATCATGGAAATATTAAAAAAAACATCTAGCAAAGACAGTCAATAGCATTCTGCTTATTATGACACCATTTTCACACCTTTATTTTGAAAAGGGTCAGTGCTGTGTTCACTGGTAATGAGAAGGAACTGTATTTTTTATTTTAAACTAACTTTATTCACTCAATGATGTACATCCATGTTGTATGTAGCATACATGGTACACTTAAACATCTAGTTTTGGACATTTCCAACAAAATATTAGCCCACAATTAATAGAGCAATTCAGAAAGGGTGAACCAACAACAGAAGTTCTTTATATAGAACACTTCTGATCATTCCATTGTTAGAGATTTGTCCATTATTAGGACCTTATATCATTTGCCTCTGGCCCACAGCGGCCTGATCAATTTCTCTTGTTGCCCCCCGTGAAAAATAATTGCCCGCTCCTGTGACATAGTGACCAAAAAAGCAGAGTTGTTCTGGAGCAGTGCCAGCAAGGCCTCCATGCACCAGGATGCACTGAGCAGATTCTGACACCTTCGCCCACACTGGTGTGTATCACTGTATCACAGCTACTGTCTGTATCACTTTGTAGGCCAAAACCAGGCTTGGGGAGTAACCTTTTTACTTCAGAAGTTTTAGACTCATCGGTCAATTTTTTTTAACTGTTACATTTTGGGCATGAGATCAGAACTGACTATTCAATCTTAGTGATAAGAATGCTTTATGCATCCTATGCTCAGGGTCAGACTGCTACTCCCTGAGAGCACGCTCTGCTCTTCCAGCTGAAACATTTTTTTTCTGTGACTACCTGATTAATAAAATACACAAAGACAACCTTTTGGTTCAAGTATCGTATCTCTCACTGATAATCATAATGAGATTACAAATACATTTGGTAAAAATCAGGATTATTAGCAGGATTACAATTTATTTTAAAATCCATTTTAAAATAAAGAGCAATATATTACCATATACAGCGCACACACGTTACAAAATGTAACAATCAGTCAAATTCTGCACAACAAAGGAATGAATAGCTGGACAAACTAATAAAACTCACAACAAACATTTAATATTATATCAGGATAAACAATTTCACCATATTTTACACTGAGGTTATCTAAAAGTAACAGAAATTACATTACATTACTTTAATACTGTAATACCTGGATTAGGTTACTGACTACATCTTTTACTGTTAATTCTTAACTGTACGAGAGTAAATCTTTAAAGTAACCCTCCCAGCCAAAACACAGCATTAAGTGACAAAAATGCAAAAATGCTCATCTATTTCAGCCCCTAGCTACCCACAGGCAGAGACGAGGAATGAAATGGCCTGCAGAGTTCTTCCTCAACACCAATGACATCACTCTGACATCACTGATGCTGGAAGAACAACAAGTTTTAGCAAAAGAACAAACACTAGGTTTAGATATAAACTAGGGTTAGATATAAACCATGGCTCGATAGCCCATGGCCAGATAGCCATATTAATACTAATATTCCTTGTATTTGGCCTCCTGTGGCCACCAAGTTTTATCCCCATACTGTGAGTCTTTGGTAACACCATGTTACAGTTCCACAAATATCCTGATTCCTACAAATCTTTTAGTTCAACAAAAACACTGAATAGTATCTGTCCCTGGCTAGCTACCAATGTGTTGTGTCTACTGAAGAATGGGTTTACTAAGTCTACTCAAAACGCTAACATGTTCCTTACAAAATAAAGACCAAGAAACACAAAAGATGGACAAAACAGAACATCAGCCTTTTCCTTTGCCTTTTCCGTCTTGTTTTACACAAGTTTACATTTGGACCAACAAAAAATGTACTTTGCACTAGCCTTTTACTATTCTATACTATACATATATAATAGCACCTCTCCATGACCACCTTTGACATTTCGTAGATGTAAATGTATAAACTAGACCAATGTGGAGGAGCCAGATCATTAGTTCAACGATGTCTGACCATGTTTCCTTGTCCTTTCAAGTACCTGGAAATGCGCTTCAGCCGGCCCATTCGGATAATTGGGACATCAATGTACATCATACAGACGGTAACTAAACATGCTTTTATTAAACAGGAATATTCAGTCACTTTTTGTATTTAGATAATTAAAATCTTTAGTACAAAACCATGAAAAATGGAGATAATAATTAGCATGGTAAATGTAACATGATGAAAACCAGCTGTCTTTTTTTCCTGTTTGACTTTATGTAAACTGATTCTTGATAGCAGTTTCAATATGATTATGAATCATTTGCTTGTCATGTTTCCACTTAATCAGCTAATGGTGACCTCTTTTCTCAGGCTCTGTACACTGGTATGGTCATCTATGCTCCAGCTCTTGCATTAAATCAAAGTAAGTCTGTACATAGGCTGTTCTTGCAACAGTTAATTCATAATTGCATACTCTGTACGATGCTATTGTACCTGTGTTATTGTTTGCGACTTCTGTCCTCTTTCTACTTCTTCTAGACAACAAACTTTTGTAAAAACTAAGCAAGAAAAATGTTTTTATAGACTTCAACCTTACTTAAGTGTGATTAAGGACACTACGACTGCAACCTAGTGATATAGTGTTCTTCCTGATATTTACAATCTATTTTGTCCTGATAACAGAGTTTATGTAGTACTGAGAGTTGTTAAAAGATACAGCTCTGTGGATTTGTCTCCTGATTATCTTAAACACACAGTCAATATAAAAAATGTGTCTTTGTTTGAAATTATTGCAAGTGCCAAATTATTAACATGGATAAATAAACCATTTCAGACAGGGTGACGAAAAACTGTCACGTTATGTCTAAACAGGCTTATTTTGATTTTATAAATCATAATGGAGCTTTTTTGTTATTACTCAGTCACAGGACTTGATCTGTGGGGAGTGCTCGTGGCTACAGGAGCAGTGTGCATCATCTACTGCACTTTGGTTCGTACTGTGCATGTCAGAAAGTCATCACATCAATCGTGTATTGTACTGAATTAATTGTTTTTGATAAATTGGCCCTTACGTGGATTTTGTTTCAGGGCGGTCTGAAAGCAGTAATCTGGACAGACGTGATGCAGATGGTGATCATGCTGGTAGGTTTTGTAGCTGTTATAGCTCGAGGAGCTGTACTGCAGGGAGGCCTTACCAAGATTTGGGAAGATGCCGGCCAAGGAGGTCGACTTGAGGCATTCGAGTAAGCACACAGGAGGACCCATATGAAATAGTACTTGATATCAATTTATTTTAAACTGATTATGATAGCAGATGGCCGGCTTCCTGGATCAAAGAAATTAGTTTGTAGCCACAGGAAAACAAATTTAATCAACTTTCCAGTAATGTCTCATGTAACTCTTAAAGGTAGAGTAAGTGATTGTGGAGAAAGACTGTTGACTGTTGAGTCTCATTCTGAGGTCAACAAATACCAACGCTTTGAGTTGGTGGCTCAGACCGAGGTGTTAGGCTTCTGACAGAATTTTTACATCTCATTTTAATTTTTAACAATATTGAGACAGGCTGTTTATAGCATTTAATTTTCAAAAATAACTTGAACTCAATAACATTTAATATACAGAACAATCTTACAGATCATAAGGGGATGAAGAGAAAAGATGAACATTACAGCATACACACTAACCATGCCCTCACTTTTCACGTCAACAGTGGAGGTCTGACACAGCAAACCGCTGCTGCCGGCTGATAAATGTTGTGTTAACCATTCGCTTGTTTTTCACCCTCTGCTGTATCAATCCCTCTTTTTCACCTTGTTTATAAACCACATCATAATGATTGGGACCTGTGATGCCAACTTGGCAACTTCTTCACTAGACTTTCACTAGAAGTGTATCTTATAGTATCTTATGATATCCCTGTAGAGAGTCTGTGATTAATTAACTAAAGATTTCTTATCTTTCAACGGCTTCATGTGATGTCTCCCTCACTGCAACCAACACAACCACTCGCTATGGAAGATTGCCCAGAGTGTCGAAAAGATGTATAACCTTCAGATTATTCTGTGATTGATAAACAAATCCAGTTGATGATGAGTAATATTTGGTTAATGCAACCTCTGTCATGGGAATGAGACTCAACTATCTTTCCTCAGAATCACTTACTCCACCTTTAATTTCCCTAGAATCCAAACATGAAAACTTACTGGAAACTGCTCTGCACCCAATAATCAGATTGAATATCAACGATTCCTGCTTATTGCCTCAAAAATGTCATCTCACTTTATCAAAAGTATGCACTGCTGATGTCCCCAAACATTACCTACAGTATTATTTCACATGTTGTCTATCCTAGTTTTGACCCAGATCCTCTGAAGCGACATACTTTCTGGACTATTACAATCGGTGGCAGTGTGATGTGGGCCTCTATCTACTCAATCAACCAGTCCCAGGTGCAGCGCTACATCTCCTGCAAAACCCTGGGACATGCAAAGATGTGAGCATTCCTGGAGTGCAACACAAACAGAATAGTATTAGTTGTGAATGAAGGGTCATGCACTGACAAGTCTTCCTACACTTCTCAGGTCTTTGTATGTGAACATGGTCGGCCTGTGGGTAACTGTTAGTCTGGCTGTGTTTTCTGGCCTCACCATGTACTCCATTTACAAGAACTGTGACCCATTTACAAATGGCGATGTAGGCACCGCTGACCAGGTAACTGCAACTCACTGTTATCATCATATGGATGTCATGCTGTTTGTTATGCAACAAAGTTACAAAATAACTAAAAATGGTCCACATTTGCACACCAGCTGCTGCCCTACCTTGTGATGGATATTCTGGCAGTTTACCCTGGAGTCCCTGGGTTGTTCGTGGCTGCTGCATACAGTGGTACCCTTAGGTGAGGCCTGACACAAACAAGGAAAAACATTTTTTTCACAGTGCCAATAATGCTGTGTTGATAAGGAATGTAGTAGATATGAGGAAATGATTAGCTGGACATACCTGGGTTATATTGCTTCCTGACAAAAGTCCACATAATTGTTCCATTGTTTGCTGCAGTTAAGCAAGAAACGACCTGCTATGTGCTACCTGAGACAAATTTGACGTGTAATCTAATCTGATATTTAAATACATCAGCCTTTTTGTAGTGATTACAATTTAACTGGTAAATATTTTTCAGCACGGTGTCTTCCAGCATCAATGCCCTTGTTGCTGTCACTATGGAAGACTTTATTCTTCCATGGTGGAAAAACCTCACAGAGAAACAGGTGTCCTGGATGAACATGGGTCTGAGTAAGTTGTGTAAAAACACATTCATTTACTCAAGGCTCTCAAACACCTTATGATGTGGTAGGAGTTTATGGTACACTGGTGATTACGATTACAACAGTAATCCTCATAAAGTATGCGCTCACATGATACCAATAGACATCAAAGTAACCACTAACTTGTTATCCCTAGCAGATGATTAAAAGTGTTTCCAGTTCTACTGTGAGAGTTATGACATGACCAGAATGCGGTTAAGATAGATAGAATGATAGCTGTAAAAAAAATAAAATCTTATGTATCCAAACACAAAATTAAATCATTACTTGTGAAGAGTTTCAAAAAACTGACTTCACAGGACACAATGCACAAACAGTGGTTAATCACACAATAATCTGGAGTCTTTCATCAGGTAGATTTACTGAGATAAAAACCTGGACAGGCAGGAACATGTAGGCTCCATAACCTTATTCTAGCAGATCGAATTCAAGGGTGGGGCTCCAGTTTCTCTTTTACTGTACAAGGAATTCTGCAGCAAAGACAATTCACAATTTTCTTAATTTTTATATAGATGCTGTTTAGTATGGATTTGTACGCAGTTTGTACACAAGATCACCATGTTACTATTTATTACAGTGAAGTTACAGGTTAAAGTAACAAGTTAAATTTCAGACCTTTTTAGTACCACGTAGAATGCAAATTAATACCCGTTTTATAAGCAAGTATGAAAGTCTTAACAAAAATCCAGTAAAATGAGGCAGTCTTTTTCCAGTACTTCCCAGCAGTATGTTGCAATAATTACTAAAGATATAATTTAGTCAAATTAGGTGGGGGCAGAAAATGGGTGCATCATGCATCCATTTTCTACCACTTAAATGACTTAAAAATAATGATGACTTGCCAGTGAGCTCTGTAGCTACTGTATGAAGCAGTAGTGACAGCACTTGCAACAGGTCTGAAGTGCTGATTACAACATCACAAAAAAGGATTAAACAGACTCCTGCAACCACGATCCACTGTCGCAACAATCCTGCTTTTAGCGTATAGGTGTGTAATGTCTCCCGACAGCCTGCATTCAGATACAAAAACATTTTATGACTAAGACTTTTGCCTCTGACAAGCAAGAGAAAATATTAAGGACATTCAATCATAATCAAAAGACTTTTCTTTAAAATACCTTCTAAGGTAGTTTTTTTGAGGAAAGTGAATTAAATGTGTTTTAATATTTTCAAAACCTGCATATACTCTGGATAAGCAAGACACAAAAATGCCCTTTATAAAATTAAAAGCCCAACTATCACTGATCGGCTGATACAAATTATATAAAGAAATCAGATACATCTATCACTAAATTTCTTTTAGGAGAAAATGTATATGAAAACTTTAGCTCATCTGCCTTAAAAGTTCACACCAAAGAATGTTTGAATCTATACTTTGACTGTTGTGATCAGAGCCTTTCTTCTATTTCAATGGATAATTTTACATCTTCTAGGTGTAGTTTTTGGGGCCCTGTGTATTGGGATGGCTGGAGTTGCCTCACTGATGGGAAGCATTTTGCAGGTAAAACTCAGTTATGCCATGCACGATTACATATATATTATATATTGCTCGACAGCACCACCAAGTGGTTAGTATGAATAACTACAAGCCTCCTGAAAATTTTCTATTTTCAGGCAGCTTTGTCTGTATTTGGCATGATCAGCGGGCCTCTTCTTGGTCTTTACCTATTAGGCATGCTGTTCCGCACGCCAAATTCAATCGTGAGTATTTTCTGTCACTGGAATAGTCACTAGCACAAGTGCACCCCTGCAAACTTGTTAATAAAACAAATATGACACATCCAGGAAGTATATGACTGCAGTCATATTTACTTTGCAGGGAGGACTTGTGGGCATGATCATTGGTCTAGTGTTGACTCTGTGGGTGGGGATTGGAGGCCAGATTTACCCACCGACAGCTGAAAAGACAAATCCTCTACCACTCAGCACTGAAGGCTGCAACAATACATTGAGCCAAAACTTCACAACACCAGCTCCGTGGACCAGTCCAGTGACCCATCACCCTGAGTGAGTCACAGATGGAACAATAAAGGTCCATCAAGCACATGATGAACATGATATGGCTACAATAGATAGGAATAACAAATAAATAAATAAACAGATATGTAAATAAATAAAGAGGAATACTGAATGAATACAATGAAACAAATACAACACACAAAAATGATTGAAGGCTTTAAACTGCATGAAAAGGATTTCACTCCATTTGTCAATTCATCACAAAAAGTAAAAACTTGATTTTCTTGACTTCAATTCTGAAATAAATTTCTGAAGAGGTCATTTCAATAATACTCAGGTCTATCAGTTGAAATACAACTGATATGCACAGTGATAAGTGTGAAAATCCAAAGTCTAAACACAAGTAGTTCATCAACTGATTAGCTGAACAAAAAAGCAAAAGTGGCAAAAAACATCCATGGGTTCAAGTTTCTCAAAACGTGATTAATTGCTGCTTTTCTGTTTTATATCACTATAACCTGTATATCTTTGGGTGTGGACTGTTGACCACACTAAAATGATTTCCTCTGTGCGTCAGTGTCAGGCCACCTCTGGCAGATTCCTGGTACTCTCTCTCCTACGTCTACTTCGCTCTCTTGGGTACACTGACCACAATGGCATCTGGCATGCTGGTGAGCATTCTCACAGGTAAGGCATTAATTCCTAACCAGGGATATTCATGATTATTTATCAATCGATAAACTGCCCTTAAGAATTTAGCTAATTTAAGACTTATTAACTGATAATGAATATGCTGGATAAACTTGCGAGAGCCTTATTATTTTATTATTCTGTTCATTTAGATTGTTTGTGATTCATAAATTAATGTTTGAAATGATTGATTGCTTGATTGTCTAACTGTTTAATATTACAATTAATACAACAAACAGTTATGGGAATATGTATCTAATTGTTTTTAGGTGGATGCAAGCAAGAAAAACTGAGCCCCGATCTGTTTGTGAAGAAGACTGACCTGATCTGCTTCAGCTGGTGTAGTAAATCAAAGGTAAGAGACTGACCCTTTTCTTTGATAATTGGTCACCAAGTGAGGATATATTACTCAACAAATTACACAAAATTCTGTTATATTTATTAACAGTTTGCTAAATGTTCTCTACAGGCATCAGGCGTTCCAGAAAAGACTGCAGCAGATGTCAATATGGGAACTGACAACCCAGCATTCACAGACTTTTACAAGATGAATAAAGATGTTGAGAAAGTTACCAAACTGTAAAGCTACTAGGCTATATCAATACAATGTTCCCACATGCAGACATTTCAGTGCATTTTCTATAAATACATAAATGACAAGCCATAATTGTTTCGTAATTCTATTACTGGTATGTGCCTATTTATGTTGATATTAGGGAAGCATGATAATAGCGACATGTCATCGTTATCAGCTGAAAGCTTTAAAATAAATTATTGTATTGGTCTGAAAATTTGTCAATATGACAATAAGATGACACTTTAATGATGCATACATGGTGTGAGAATGTCTGCAGTCTGGAGGGTTTTTTGAGTGCATGAAAGACCAGGAAAGTTGCCATTTGTTCTTCACAAAGACCCTGAAATGATCATTGCAAAGAGAAACTGAGACCAGCAAAAGCAGCAGTAGTAATCGGCATCTGCAAGTGGGCCATCACATTAAGAAAAGGCATAATATTAATTCCAATACAGGAGGGACTTGTTCTCTGCAATTAAGTCAGAAAAAATGCACATATCCGTATTGGCGATTGGCAAACATGAGCTGGAGACTTGACATACACAATAATTTTGATTCGACATTAAGAAACAGCTTGACGACTCATGATAAAGCTAAGCAAAACTATAACAGAATTATAAAAGAATGCAATTAAAATTTCTAAACTTATCTATTTATGTTTCTACCTAACTGATGTGAAAACAGAATAAATATGATATAGTAGGAAAATGTTTTGCAACATCTGGTGGTATAGTCCTTTAATTAAACCAGCATGTTTCAGCTGTTGTAATGCCTAAGAACAATAGGGGAAAAGGCATTTAAAATAACACAAGGTCACCACATCTTTTCTCCCTCACTGATTGAGCTGCTCCCATTTCCTGTTTAGCAGTGATGTGGCAACACTGTTTTACTTTTATTGTCCTTTGTTCAATTGTTCTCCCTGATAACAGCTGTTAGCTCGATATTCTCTACCTGAACATGGTCCTCTTTATGTTATGGTGACACAGAAAAGCACGTACTGTTTGTTATTTTACTATATGTATGGAATGGCTACTGTTTTGAATGAACAATGGACATTTGTTTTTACGTTTTCTGTGTATTGCCTTGTTATTTTAAAAGGACATTGCACACTCTCTATGGACTAACTGTACAAATTAGTCACAAAATCTATCTGTAAATAAATATTTTGTACCAAGTTCAACTCTGTGTTGACTGAAAACACACATACACAGGCATATCAATTCAACAGAGAACTTCAGCAAGTGCATGACCTTCAAGTGTGTATTCGAGAGAGAAGACAGAATGCCAAGAAAAATAAATTTACTGTGTAGTTAATAATTTGGCAACATGGTTTCTCCTCTACTCAGGGCTGTAAAATTTATTTGAACCGAGCAAGGGAGAGAGAGAGATTGAGCTTTGGTCTCAGTAATAACCCTGCCCTTTGTCTCCTTGGCAACATACAAAGGAGGAAGTTTACAAAGCACTGGCCTGCCCACTTTTACCTGCCACTATGCCAGAAAAGCAATCCTTTAGCCATTTCAGGTTTGTAGGAAGTGGAGAGTCAGCCGTGACATGGAGGCAGACTCACTGCCAGGGAAGTGTTTTCAGTGATAGTAGCAAAATAAGGTGAGACAGATTTTTTTATTCAATCTACAGCAATAACTTCTGCAAAAGTAATTCAGTGCTTAATCAAAGTTTGGACTTAGTAAAGCTTTCACACGAGGGAGATTAGAAGTGTTTTCATTGACGTAACTACAAAAGACAGAGTTGAGCAATTCTGTATTTTCTTAGTACATACACAGTCATGTTTAATGTGTATTAAGTAATTTCCTGTGGCTGATCTGTTGTAAGTAGATCTGAACATAATCCTTTAAACTGCATTGCATATGATCCACTTACAAAAGGTCACACACCATGTTTATGGTATTGTTTTCACTGTGCAACACTGTGGGGGGCTCCAATTTTAGGTCTTAACTGTAAAAGTACTGCTTAGATAAGGGAAATATTAATGTTTTTACAGTGTTTATTTTATTCAAAGGATTTTCAGTCCATGTTTTATTCCCCCAGCACAGAACTTACTGGCCATGGATACCATCTTTGCTACCCTGGCTTGTTGCCTTCTGGCGCTTTCCTTTGGTGTGGCACAGACGGATATGGAGAATTTGACTAGAACACCGACAATAACAAACCCTGACTTAAACATGACACACACAACTGCACCAGTAACTCCATCTAACTCTACTGCACAGGTAACTGTTATCTCAAACTTGACTGAGAACATGACTCCATTCACCAGCACGACCCAGGACAACAAAACATTCACTGAAACTACAGCAGCTACAGCTAAGAGCACAAGTCATCTCCGGACTTCACAGTCAACAACCATCATGACTCCTCTAACAAACAGTACATCAATGACGACCACAACACCCGGCACTCACACTCCAACATTTACTGCACTGACAACTCCAGCAACGCAGACCACAGTGGGTGACTTAAGTACACCTAATACTACAGAAATTACAACTGCAAATTCATCCCACGCTGTCAACACAACATCGGATTCACTGGACAGAACCACAAAAAGTAAGCATCAGGTTTCCGGTGTTATTAATGACTGAATTACTCATTGTATGATGATATTTAACTCACGTGAATGACTTTAATTGCTTTCTTTTTTCCTGTGTTACCAGCTTTGCAATTAAACATTCCAGAAAAGAATATGACTATTATCTTCAGTGTTGTACTTGGAGTGTTTGCTATGGCATTGGTTGTATTCATGTTTCACAAATGCAAACACAAAATCCAATACCTGCATCGGCCCCTTAACAACAGTGATGACACGGGTAAGCAGTTCCCCTTCATCAATACAGAAACTATTTTGTTTGTTATTAGCTATTAAAAATATCTATTTAATTTTCACCAGATGCATTTGTGCCAGGCGACGACACACTAGTAATTTCTGGAGGACTTTATGATGGCCATCCAATATACGACAATGTACCAACAGCCTCAGCAGACCAATCTCGATTCCGCCTCGAGTTTCTTCATTAAGGAGAGAGAGCGTTCCTACAGTTTGAGATCACCACTGGTGCTCTACAGGCATGGATAGAAACAATTTTCTTCATCTTCCATTTAGTACAATTTTGAGACTGAAATATCAACCCTGTGAAATTCAAATTCTTCATATGAAACTAATGGCAGAGGGGACGGGAAAATGACGATGGGCAGGACACTGAAACAAGGACAATGCTGACTGATTTGAACATTACTTTTAATCATATCACTATCAATACAAGGGTATATTATTATATTAATATAGGCTACAGTATATTAAGATAGTTCTACATAACAACTACACCTTTTCTAACACCAACAATATGCAAAATGAATGAGATTTCATGTGAACACTAATAAAGATAAATTAATAATTTCATACAACAGTGCTAAAGCAAACAAGACAATGAAGCATAGAGATGACTCGCCCATTACTTAAAATCTTCCTCTAAATTCAAAACAAACTGGAATATGAACACCTAAATCTTTCTGTCAACAACACTGTTTAGCTGATCCACATCAAGACTTTCTCTGCATGTTAAGAAATAAATTTGCCTGTTGTTACCATAACTAATGTCTATTTCATCTCTAACAGTACTACTATATATGCATGTTATGAACGTTGGAACATTAACACCTAAACCTGTCTAATTTTGTTATGATCGCTGTTTATTTGACTTATTTGACAGCATTATCTATGCAAAGATCTTCTCACTGGTCTTCTTCTTTTTTTTGTCACAGCCAGTAACAGCAGTCCAACCAGCATCTCTCATCCTTTTCATTGCAGCTAATTTCATGGAGTTCCCTGGTGATTTATGAGCAACAGGGCTCTGGATCTGGAAAAAATGTTGATCCAATTTTTTAAAAGGGATAATCCATTTTCTTTTAAGTGGGTTTGTGGGATTGACAGTAGATGGTGATCGGCATGCACCCAGTTTGGAGAAGCACCAGGAAGATGGTCGTGATGGGAGCTAAGCAATGTACTGCTGAGGACAGGGTCTGCAGCAAAAAGTAATTTAAGCAACTAAAATAATCAATATCGGTTTAAGTGTATGCTATATTTTTGCAGCTTTACTTTGCTGTTTCTGATTCTGATCTCTGATTCTGATTTTCTACTTACTAGTACCTCTGCTGCTTCTACATACTGGGGGCAGGCTGATCACCATCTACTGTAGCTAATACACTGACTATGGATAAGTACCTCATACAACCCCACTTAAAAAAATCCCTTGAATAATTTCAACTGATTTATTCTTTTTTGTTGATACATTAATAGCATAAATATTTTCAAATAGCATAACACCACTGTGGTCATTTTACCTTTTTGAAGATGCTGAGTTTGCTGGATAGAGCAGAACGTGTGAGAGCAGGTACACTTGTAAAGCTCTGTCAAAAAGAGAAAAGGCCAAATAAGCTCCTTTGGCAATCATTCACAAATGAAGAAGTAAACAAAACCAACAAAATTCATGATACTGTATACTTGTGGCAAAATAAACCATCAACCAATAAAAATAAAACTCACCAAGATATCATTTTGATCAGAGCTGTCAGACTTGGGATCAAGCTCTACGATATTCTTTTCCCAGCATCCTGTCAGAGCAGAAGGGGGTGTCCTTATCCTGTAGGACTGTGAGGGATTTCATAGAGTAAATGCCAGCAAAAGTCATTAACATTTTTATTCATTTCAGAAAATGTCAGAATGATATTTAATATTACTTTGATCTTTGATGCTCCTCCAGCCCTGTTTGTAAGTCCTCTTGGGTTTTTCATGTCTTTATTGTGAATTTCCTATGATGAAAAGTCAATATCAGTTAAGAGTTGAATGAATGGCAGAGTTATTATGAATGCTACAACAAAAGACAGAATCACACAGATTGAACTGTTGTGGTATCCATCTCTGTCATACCCAACAAAAATTTACTTTATGAATAGATTTTGCCTAGTGGTTAGATTTTAATTGTCTACCTTGGTCTTTGGTGTTGTTCCACATGATGGTCTGATGGATTCATAGTCAGATAACTTAAACACACAAGACACAGCATGTTACTGCAGGTAGTAACATGTCCACACTGCATTTATCCACTGTTAACAGTGTATACTGAGAGTGACTCTTCTACACATGAATACACATTAACACTAATGGAAAGCCTTTGCATGCACATACACACACCAAAATGCATTCCCTTTTTCTCTGCACACAATTAGATGAATAACTGACTGTATGTAAGAAAAAGGCAAACACTGCTGAAAGGTTACAAGTTGGCAATGTGATGCTGATCTGAATGGGTAAGGTAAGTTAATATAGTGTCTACTGTATTTTTAATCAACCTTTCATGCACATAAAAAATCAAATGTGAATGCCAAACAAGTAATGACAACTTGATGATTTGATTTCCAAAGGGTTCCTACATATTTTCCAATTCAAAATTCCATACTTTTCCAGACTTCTTGCTAGATTTTTCAGGCCATATTTGATATCTGACAACATAGCAAGATATTTATGTAAATAAATGGATTTAAAATTCAACCAACTAAACTAAAATCCAACTCTTAATATGTATTTTATTTTCTGACTATGTATGCTTTTATTTTTTCAAATAACTTCCAGAAGATTGTAGCTTGGTACTGTAGCTCAAACAAATTTACTTCTATCCAGAAAGTTTGCATGCAACCATTTTACGTGTCCCTGGAAACAACGATAAATGCAGCCATAAAGGTTTGGTTTCCTTAGGCAGAAAAAATAATAATTTTATTTCTCTGGTAAATACATCACTGCATAACTCATAAATGTTCAGACAGACTTTGGTTATATGCAATACTATGTACATATCTATGCAATTTAAAGATATTACTGCATTTTGTTTCCAACTAATTTGGTCATGGACATCCAGATGTGGTACAGTTATAAAGCACTTGAGGCACAGCTGTTTTGCAGGCTGTATCTATCTGTGAAGGAGTGTGCGTTCAGTCTCACACCATACGTCTTGCTTTGCTTTCAACAATGTCGAGCTTGCTCTGGTCCACACTCTCACACACAGTGGTAAACATTTTGGCTGTGCTGGCTGCCTGTTCTTAACAGCATGAAAACACTCTGCTTGGGGATTCTATTTTAATAAAACAGACTGGTGGCAATATATATATATCGAGACCTGGAAATTACTCAAATCAGATTCTACGCTTTTCCATACCCTGTGGGAAACCTGTCTCTAACTCATCTCAATAATTAAGACTGTGCATGACATGAGACAATTTACTCAATCCGTCTAAAAACATTTGGTAGATTTAACTCACAGCTTTCTTCATAACTGCAGCCATTCCATCATCTTTGCTGTACGTGAGAGTTTTCCTGGTCACAGAGAAGTCAAACACGTCTCTCTTTAAAGAGTTCTCTTTTGGAGTCCCTGAATGTCTCACTTGTTTACAGTCTGAGGCAGGTGACTAGAATTTCAAAGATTAATTCTTGGTTAAGTACAAGTGATAACATACCACATTATTGTTGGGAGCCTATTTGCTAAGGTACAGATTTTTTACCTGCTTGTTCTTTACTTCTGAGAACGGAGTGATTTTCATTGATGACATTTCTTTCTTCAAATCAGTTAGCTCCCTCTGCATGTTTTCCTAATAACAAAGAAAACTGTTTCTCAAAGGATGAACTGTCTCTCTACAGCCAGTTTCAATACAAAGCCAAAAATAAACATTCAAACAAGGACATACCTTCTCTGTCACTTCTGTCTTCAGCTGTTGCTTCAGTTGATCATTATCTGTCTTCTGTTTCTTGAGATCCAACTCCTGATTTCAATAATTTAGTTTTGGCAATCTTACGATATACTTATTCATTATCAAACCAATGTATGTGTTAATAAACATTAACTGATTGATTTTTCAAGATCTTACCAATGAGTTCCTATGGGCAACAGCCTCCATCTCTTTCTTCTTGCTCTCCTCAAGCTCTGTATCCTTTTCTTCAACCATCTGGTCATACTGGCTCTGTTGAGAACAAATCAAGTTCCTTTCAATGCAAGATGTGTTGAATGTGAACTGACAGTCATGTTGTACAAGACCACTTTGAGACAGCAAAACACATTTAATGATGGACCTTGTGTTTTTCCATCAGTGTGACCACATCTGCTATCTTGTGATGACACTTGAGCTCTGCATCTTCCTTGTTCTTGATGGCCTCTGCAGCTGTTAATCTTAGCTTTTCCACCTGTATGACAAGATGGTTTTATTCTTATATTTTTATTCCGATGAGCTTAAAGTTGGCTAGTAACACAACATCACACAAGTTACCTCATTCTTAAGCTCTGCTGCAATGGCTGATTTGGAGTCAAGATCCTTAAGCAATTTCTGACGGTCTTCCTCATTCAGTCTTTTAAGGTTCTGAGACCCCTCGTTAAGACCACTGATCTAAACAGAAAAACACACAAACACAATTATTAGATCAAATGTTTAATATCAAAATTAAGGGCTGGAAGATTAAAAAAATAATTCACCATACCACAATTTCAAGTTCACTGGATTTCACAGCCTCCTTTGCAATTTGTTTCTTAAGCTTTTTATTCTGAAAATATACAGTGAAATGTTAGTTGAAAAAATAACACAGCCATCCTACTGTATATCTACAGTTTCATAGTCACCACAGACCTCTTTCTGGTATTCCTCTTGGGTTTGAAGTTTAATTTCAAACTTTCTCTTGAGGTTGCTCAACTAAAAAAAAAAGTTGTTGTTAATTCCAAAAAATGATCAATATTGACAACAGCATTTTCAATTTCCAGTGTTACAATCACCTTTGTTTCCATGGCTTTGATTTGTTTCTCTTTTTCTGTAATTTCCTCCTGCAAATTTTCAAACTATATATAAAAAGAACAAATAAATCATCATTTATCTCTTTAAGAACAACAGGCATCTTTAAGTCTTAAGCTGGCATACTTACATTTTCTTCCATTTTCTTCTGCAGAGTTTCAGTTTCCTCATATGCCCCTTGGATTTTGGTTTTAATGGAGTTTACTTCCTCTCTATTTAATGGAAATATAAACATTTAAATCTCCAAAACTACTCACTGTCAAACTTCTTAATGTCTCTAAAGTGTAGACTCACCGTAAACATTGGTTTTCCTCTTCAAGTCTTTGAATTTCTCTTGTGAGCTTCACAGCCTTCTCCTCGCTCACCTGTACAGTCAAATTTGTAATTCATATGATAAAGTGAGTAATTAAAAAACAAACAAACCCACAGCTATTGAGCACATAAAAATGATGTATCACATTTGACTGGATAATTCAGACCTTCATGTTTGCCTCCATAGCTTTCACATTAGAAGATCCTTTCTTAAACTGTTGTTGAATGGCTGTCTTCTCACACTCTAGCTCATTAAAGTTGGATAACAGCTCTTTGTACTTCACTCTTAAAAATGACAAAAACAAGACATTAACATTACAACAGTTTAATATGTTTTATTGTATATGGTAATATTATGGAATGGCCAGGTATTAAGAACTCACTCGTGCTGTATAATGTCTTTTCTCAGTTGCTCCATCTGAAAAGTGTCTTCTTCATTTTTCTTCTTTTCAGTAAACAACTGTCCCTCCAGCGCCTGCATTTGTATCTGAGGGAATATGAAAAGAAACATAATGCAGGAAAGCTATGTATTGTATCGTATACACATCACTTAATATTTTTTCATTATAAAAACAATTTCCCAAAAAAGGTGTAAAAGTGATGATGAGGGTAGCAAGAAACTGAAAATCATGTACAAATCTGACAGATTTACCCAGCAAATTTTCAGCAAAGGCAACCTCTGCTTCATTGTGTATCAATAAACTATTAGGACTCTACAGCATACATTTTTATGTATGTGTATTAGACTTTGGAATAAAAACCCCTCTTCCTCTTTGAGGTGAATGTTTGTATCACCTTTAACAGCTGAGCTTCTTCAGTTTTCCTTGATAGCTCAGCTGTGAGTTCCTCCACTCTGACTTCTGTGACATCAATTTTACTCTTCATGGACTCAATGGATTTAGATTTTTTGTCCTACGAACAAAAGTACCATACTGTGTTTGTCTTCAAGTCATCTTCTGTTGTGTTTGGACTACAATGAATGTAAAAAATTAATCTATTCATTCTTCCAGAAGATTAAAATACACCTTACCAATTCACCTTCAATCATTTTGATCTGTCCATCTTTCTTCACACTCTGCTCCATGGTCTCTCCTGTTGAGTGAAACCTTTTCTTTCAGCATGTCATAGCAGCAAAGAGAAATATCTAACATAAATCACTAAGTGAGGCTCACCTAAAAGTGTGTTTCTCTGTTCAAGTTCCTTGTTGTTTTCCATGAGTTTATCTTCAAGTTCCTTAGCCCTTGAAAATGAGTCATAACGGGTACATAACAATATAAGAAAAAAATGCAGTATTTGATCAGGACCATACAGATTTTTCAAAAGTAATATATACAGTACCTCTGTATTTCTAAGGCTAGTGAATAATGTAGCTCCTGAATATTTGTCTGAATCTGTTCCAGCTTCTCTGCTTGTTGACTTTTAACTCTGTTGAGTTCCTCCAAATTTAAGTCTTTTGTTTGACTCATCTCTGCATATTCTTTTTTAGTACATTCCAGCATTGCAGTAATGGCATCATGACTTTTCTGAGTGAAAGAAAACATTTTCATCAAAGCAGACTGAACACAGCAGAGCTGAAAAATAGAAGAATCTCAATAGACTCACCTCAGTTTCTTTACAACGCTGCTCTGCACGTTGCAGTTCTTGAAGAAGGGATTCCTGTTCAGTTTTTGAGCTTTTGAGAAGTTCATGTTGTTCATCTGTTAAGTAAGTATTTCTTTAATATCATTCTCTACTTTTGAGACACATCACACCCTGCAGAATATTACATAATAAAATGGAGTCCTGTTCATGTCTAACTTAGGACCTTCTTTTAGTGTAAAATGTTTTGTGAATTACTCTTTGACCATAAAAAAGGTTAGGACTGGCACACCACTTATTTTTGGAAGTTTCTCCAGACTCTGCCAGTTAAGAAATACCTGTGGTCTTAGGATGATGATAACATGATAACAAAAAAACTGACAGTTGACAAATCTGTTTTGGTAAAAAAAAAAAAACAGTGTTTACATAACAAAGTTTATCACAATGTCTTTTTACAAATTCTGAACAATCACAATCTTACTTGTTGCTTCCTGAAGCTGTTCGCAGTGCTTCTGGGTTTCATGGAGGTCAAGAAGGATTTTTTGTAGCTCATTTTCCTTATCCTCTAGTTTTGTTTGAAGCAGTGTGACCTGTGAATGCAGCATCAACCCTTAACCTGTTTGCTTGTGGTTACATTAAGTTCTCAAGCAAACTTATTTGAAGAGAGTTTTATTTTACTAACCTCTTTCTCTTTTATATTATATTCTTGGTGAAACGTATCCTTCAGGTCTTCGAACTGCAGCAAGTCCTCTTTGACTACAAGAAGAAGAAATGGTTAATTCCCTTGCTGGTGGACATGTTCTCTTGCTCAATAATTCATCCTACGTTATCTAAGGTATAGTAATGTACAGTATAGTCATGTAGTGAGATTTGAGGTTACTGTAGTAAAAAACTGAATAGTCAAACAAAAGCAAAACCTTTCTGCATCTCTTGTTGATCAGCTTCTACTTGTATGCGAAGGCTTTCGAACGCTGCAATCAGTTTCTATAGGAAAAAAAAAAACATTTTTAAACCAACCATCAAATCCTATGTCCTTCTGTTTTACCATCTCCTGCTGAACAATTATTTTTAATAAAATATTTAATTAACATATAAATTTGGAGGAGTTTTACCTGAATACTTTCACTATTTTCCATAAAGAGGTGATGTGTTTCTTCCCTTTCGGATTCAACTACAAAATGTAAAGACTTGGTATAAAATATCCAGCAATGTGTAATTATTTTCTGTATCTTAATATTATGACTGATGGAGACTCATATTTGGGCATAAAAATCTGAGGCATATCCTACTTACATAAATGCATTTTCTCAGCTGACCGCTGAAAAGTGTCTTTGAGGATATTACACAAGTTCCTTGTTGCGTTGTTCCTGTATTTAAAATTTGAAAACAAAGTATTTTATATTTAAAAAAAAAAGTATACTGTATTTTAAAATCCGATTTGCACCGCGTGTCTAGTGTGTCTTAGAGCACTTTTAAACTAACAAAACCCATACTTGTTCCTCAGATTCTCATTTTCACTGATCTGTTCCTCCAACTTCATGCTGAGACTTTCATTTCCAAACTGTAAAGACAGAACATATAAAAAATAGAAAACAACATAGATTATTAAATGGTTCTGGAGTATATAATTTTTCTATTATCAATTACCCTTTAATTAAAGAAAAAAGGATACAGCATATATGTGTTTAGAGAAAGAAGACGACAGATATGAAACACTTGTCACTTTGGCACACACCTGCAATTCTTGAATGGCCTTGCGCTGAGTTTCAATTGTTCTTTTGTTTTCTTGTAGTTTCCTTTCCGTTTGCACAGTTTCATTGTCAGCTTTGACCTTCCAGGACTTAATTTTCTCAACTTCATCAAACAGCTTGGAATAAAGCTGTCCAGGATTGCCATTATTCTGGGGAGTAGTCACAATGATAGGATGTAAACTGACACACTTTAGAATAAACACGTTGCAAAGGCCAATTCAATCCTTTTCATGCTTCAAGCTTTTGTACAGTATTACCTCTTCTTTTTCCATTGGTGGCACGGCTTTCATCTTGAGAAATTCTTTGAAAGAGAAACAAAAATTAATTCATCATAAGGTTTATAACATATGATATGTGCCAACTTTTTGTGATGAAATTAAGTAGGCCAGTGTTGTTTAATAGTAAATACCTGGTCTGGTTGGTTTAGTTGGTACAACCATGCTTGTACAGGGGAAAGGCTTGCTCTGCTCTTTGTCAAAATATTTACTGTAACCCTGGGCGAAAACAGAAATGACGCTTATTCATCATGTGTATTAATGAACACTCCCTATTACAGCTGCCTCTGTTCATTAATGCTTTCAGCATACAGCAAGGAAAACAATGCCCACAAGTATGCATACTGTTTATGACTTTCATCACTGGTATAAAGTTTGCTAATTATTTTACTGTAGGATGGTGTAAGTGCTGAGCTGGCATCAATCTGTTTTGCCTTTACTGCATTCATTAGTATTACTAGTAGTTAAGTAATTGGCTAATTTGACTTACCTGCTGCAATGTATTCATGAAATCACCACAGTTCTCAACGACTTCTTGAGGCCGAACAGCAGATACCTGCCCGTTATTCACCCTGGGAGGTACCAACAGTTTGAAGCTAAAACTCCGGTCTCTCTCCATCCTGAAATGACCACATAGACACACGGCTTCTTTCATCATAAAAGTACAGTCAGCGGTGGAGAATTATTCACATTAATATCACACAATAAAAACACTCCATTACAAGTTAAAGTATTACCCTAAGTATTATTAGCCAAATTTTTATCTTAAGTATCAAAAGTAGAAATACTCATTATGTGAGAAAAATGCTTTCTGTCAGTTTTTTACTATTACGGACCTATATGTTGTTTTTGGATTATGTGTATGATGGGTTTTACTGCAGAAGATGTTTAAGACTGCGCTTAATTTAAGTGGCCCATTTTATATACCGCTTGCTAGGGGTGTAAGCAGCTAATCACAGCTACTTATGTTGTTGTAATTAAGTCATTTTTTGGGTACATGTACTTGTATTGGTATGAGTATAAGTATGAGAATGTTTTTCAAGTCTGTAATCTACTCAGCTACTTTTAGAATCCTGATTCACTATTGAGTAGGCCTACACAAAGCTAAATGGACAAATGAAAACCATGACATTCAGACAAGAATAAAAACTGAGAAAATGTGGCAGCAAGTACAGAATTGGAGAGGTGACCTTGACCACTGATCAGAACAGAGTTGGGAATAATTTAGACTTAAGAGACAGAAACCCCTTTTGATTGTATGTCTGCTATTTACATTGCATTAAACACCAATAGTTAGAAAGCAACTAATACTATGAATAGTTTTTGAGAGTAATACTTTGTACTTTTACATCAACATTTTTTTTAAACATCAGTAGTTTTACTTGTAGTTCAGGAATATTTCAGTAATGAAACAGTACTTCTGCCTGAGTACAGACTTCCAATACTCTCACCACTGCTGTGTAATGTTTAGAGCTGATGCGTTTGTGTAATGTAATGAGTAATGCTTAATAGATTTACAGCAATGCATCATATTCTATAAGGTAAAACACCCCTAGTTTCAGCTTTGTGAGGATGTATTTTAAACCTTATAATTTTTCAAATAATAAGGAGAATTACGTGGTAAATGATAAGTTGTAAAATTAATACTTACTATGAACTAGGAGATTTTTTTCAACCCATTAAGGTACATTTAACACTTGAGATTAGCAGAAAATTCAAACTAAAAGTGTCAGACAAGGGAAAAGTACCATATTTTCCACTGAGATATGGTAGAGCAGGTTAGTATACATCTGTATGTAATGGAAATACTCAAGTAACGCTTAAGCACAAATATCTCAATTTGAGCTTGAGCTACTTGAGTACTTCGTTACATTCCACCACTGAATAACGTTAGTTAACATGTAAGTTCACTGAGCTTGAACTGTTAAAAGATTAGGCTTTATTGAATACAATTTTCAGAACAAAGTAACGTTTGTAAACGATAATGTCAATCTTGTTTAGCTCTAATTTCTCCCAATGACCAGACCTTATATTAGCCGAAGGCTACATTAACTGCTTAGCGTGCTAATAACAATTACTAGCTATCAAGCTGCCGTCAAGTTAGCTAGCTAAACGGTTTTACTCGACGTTAGCTTACGTAGGTACGCAAGTCAGCTAATCAAACGTTACCTTCAGCAGCTTCAACGAAACAGTGAAAAACACAGCCACAGCCACATGTTTGGCAAATAACAGCCTGGAGGTTACTTACCTATCGTCGATAAAGTGAAGTGTCAGGTATTCCTGTGAGGTGGTCAAACTATTAGAGCTAACTGATCAACGGTTAGAATATATGACCACCGAATGCGGGCGCGTGCGAGAGAATCCGTCCTATGACGTGATGATAACGGTTTGTTTCAAACTTTGTGTTAACGGCTCATACTGAGATGAAATATACATCCGTTACCGGACAACAGGCAACATAGTTCACTTAACATGGGATGATTATTCCTGCTTTGTGTATAAATTAATAATCCATATTATACATAAACTGTTTACGCACATGGTTTTGTTAGCAGTGGTAGAAAGACCGCTGAAAATCTGTTCTCAAGTACAAGTACTGTTAGATTACAATAATATTAGTAAAAGTACTAATATGAGAAAAATACTTAAAGGTACAAAGTATTGTTCTAAAAAACTACTCAGAGTATTAGTTACTTTAACTTAACAGACATTCAGTCAAAGGAATTTCTGTTTCTACACTTGTAGTGGGTCATCAGTGATCAGTGGTTATTGAACAGGATTTCATTTTTTATATAGATTTTTTGCTAATTTTCAAATTTTTCTGTTTTTTTTTTCCAGTAGAGGGGGGAGGGGTAATTCTTTAAAATGTCCTTACTCAATGAATGGCCCTGTTAGACAAAACGATGCATTAAGTCAGGTGAAATTTCTAGATGATTTTTAAATTGATTCATACATTTTTAATTGGTTTAACAGCAATTAATTGATTAATGATTAGCATCCTTACTATTGTAAACCTGTGCTGCTGCTGTGTTTTGTTTTTTGTCCATATGTCATTGTTTTCATAGGAAATGAAAGGGTTGAATAACTAAGTAGATTACATAGTGTTATGCATACTTCAGTACAAGTAAAAGTACAGACTTGAAAATCTACTCATACAAATACAAGTACCGCAAAAGCTACTTAATTATAGTAATTTGAGTATTTTTTATTAGTTATTTCCACCCCTGTTTGTTAGTTACAAAAGATATCAGAGACCTACAAACATAGCCGAGTTTAGATTTTTTTGTAGTGGGATTGTATGAGGTACACACACCCAGCTTGGAGAAGCAGAGAGGAGAACCACTAAGGGAAGATAAACAATGTACGTATTTTAGCCACTTAAAAAAATGTTCCTCCTTAAAAAAATATATTTCATTTTAAGTATGCACTATATTTGGAATATATTCACTGTTTTACTTTGTTGTAAGACAGCCTTTTTCTGATGGGAAAGGCTTATATTAAGCCATTGCTCTCCAAACCAACCGGACTCCATTGGCAAAATCAGTAATTTTACCTTGCAGAGCACAGGAGTTGCTGGTCTACCAATGTTTCTGTTTCTGTTAGTTTGTTTGTGTGTGTTATTGTGTCACTTCCATGTTTTCAGATTCACCAAAGTCACACAGTAACACAGGGGTCTGCTTTCACCTATGGAGTTTGGGTGGTTTGGAGAGAACGATATGTGGCTGATACAATGGCAGTTTACCATCATAAAAGGCTGCCTGGCAGCAAGATAAAGCTGTGAAAATGCTGACAGCACAGCAAACCTGGTCACTGACAATGGATACCTCACATAACCCCTAAAAAATCTGAACAATCCCTTTAATTTTATTTAAGCAAGATGGTTTACAAATTTAGTTTCCATTTTACTTCTGACATGCACAGTATTAATTTGTACAGTGGACTCTAGATCACAGTGGGACAAAACGCCATTTGTCTGATAACACACCACCTAATATATTAATAAATACCTGTTGATCATTGCATTAAAAACTGAGAAGCTGGTCACACTGATAAACTGTGTGGGCGTATTGTTACTCTCAAATATGTTATCTAAGAT
Source organism: Lutjanus erythropterus (assembly GCF_056507025.1). Classification (NCBI taxonomy): domain Eukaryota; kingdom Metazoa; phylum Chordata; class Actinopteri; order Lutjaniformes; family Lutjanidae; genus Lutjanus; species Lutjanus erythropterus. Next base: position 35,760,835 of record NC_139318.1, on the reverse strand, counting down.
AAGTAGAAGATACAGCCTCTGCCTGGACCTGAGCCAAAAACTCAGTCTGTGAGGCTTGCAGGTTCATAATCAAAACTTCAGAAAACACCAAGAGTCAGGCCATGCAACTTTATCAATAAAGCCTTGAGTATATTTTTTTTAAAAAAAGAAGAAAAAGACGTGGCTCCAGAGTCATTTCATAATCTCATTTAACACAGCGTGCCCTCTTTTTGGTTTGGTCGTAGGAACAAGGCATCATTCAAGGCAAAAATGAAATGAAAACGTGCAAACCTCTCTGTGTCCCTGAAATTCAGTACAGTACCAATTTTTTGAACACTTCAAAAAGAAAAGGGCTGATTGAACATGCTGCTTCAGGTGTTGATACCAAGGACCCGTGCTCAGGTACTTTCACTGCACTTCAAGCTTTTCCATTTGCAACATACAACGGCAACTAGCACTACCCTTCTCTAAAAACATGACTCATAATTGGCATACAGTGTGTAAAAATAGAATACAATACGATAAGCAAATTATACACTTATATGTAATTATTCTCTGAAATCCCTTTCTTATTCATGTGGCAAGAGAAAAAAGTTTATGGATCAGTGCTGAAGAGCTGCTTCCTTATGTGTATGTAAGCCTTTAGCACCGAGAGAAACCTTTGGCTCTGCTGGTTGAATGTCATTCTGTTTAATGAGAAATGCAGCATTGCACTGATTTTTATCTCTGAAACTATCAACAATACATAATCAGTTTTTGCAAATGTTAAGATTACAGTGTTCAGCTGAGGAAAAATAATGTTAGAGGCTGTTATTGTCTGGGCAATATTCTATTAAGCCTATTTTTTATTGTATGAGGCTTTTTTTTTGTTTGCTTTTGTTTTGTTTGTTTTTTTACCGTGGTTGTTGTAAAATGACAAAGAGCAAAATTATGATAAAATGAGTTAATGCTGTGGAGGCATTTGTCTCAACAAGTGAACAGTAAATCTAATAATGCGCTTCTTCCATTTCAGCTCGTTTAATAAAGGATAAATTACATTTTAGTGGTGTAGCTCCTGAGAAAAAACAGTCAGTGCGTCCCTAAAGAATTTACATTTTTCTGATCTCACTTATTTAAAAAACAAACAAACAAACATCTAGTCGAGTACACATTTGGATTCTTGTCAAATGACAGTTTATTTGGTTTTCTGACATGTGTTTCATATACAGTAAGTTGCAGTCAGTGGCACATTTCCCCATCATGTGAATACACAAAGCTAAGCAAAGAGGTTTAATGCACTCAAAATTGTTGATAAACATCCATCCTCGCAAATGGACCAGCAAAACATGTTCTAAAAGAGATCTCCAGGGTTAGTATGAATATATTTGTGGAATACACAAAGTGATAGTGGCACCAAGGATGCTTTCAAACCTTCCAAGACTGCACGGTGCTATCAGGTCCTTGTAAACAGGAGAAAGTCTTTAGAGATGTGTTTGAGAGATCGTGCGGCAAGCAAAGTGAGGTGAACACTATAATTACACGCTTTCACAGAAAATGTTAGCGGTCTCTTTTAAAAAAAACAGAACGCAGCACTTTGCATGTTGTGAAAAATGACTTTCATTATCTGATGGTACATTTTTAGAAGGTTAAAGTAATATAAATGGTGTGCTGCAAAAAAAAGTTACAGAGAGCTTATAGTGACACAATCTTGAGATTTAAAACATACCATAATAACAATATAAGTGACATAAGAGGCTAAACAAAATGGAATAGTCACCAAACACATTTAAAGTCCCTATAAGAATATTAGAGGTATTTTATGTGGATTGTTCATTAGAGTTTAAAGGGCTTTAATGGCGTGTAAATATTTTAAGTGGTACTGCAAGTGAGGTTATGAGGCTATGATTTCTGTGCTGGTCCTCAAAAACAATTCATTATGAAACAGAAGAATGTTTATCCTCTCAAGCATCTGTTTTTTTTTTCCAGATATAAACGCCTCACAATCCAGATTTAATTGAACAGAAATGTAACTTAACCAGGTACAGAATATTAGACAGCATCTTCTGTGTTCTTTAAGTCGTCCTTTGCAGCACTGGCTCTGCTGAACTTAGGTTCTCTACCTCCCACCCTGGCTCTCCTCTCCTCCTCTTTTTTCTCTTTGTCCAGCAGTCGGTAGTTGAGTCCCATCCCCGCAAAAAGGAAGACGCTGGAGACGATGAGGAGGATCCCACAGCCCTGGTACGTGTACTTATAATCATGATAGATGTCTTTGAACTTCCCTGCGAAGGTAAACAGAGTAATATTGCATCGTTTAAAGTCAGTGTCAACACTGAAGGGAGAGTCTGAATCAATACTACTGAGTATCTAAAAATGTCTGGTCATTGAATACCAGGTGCTGAAACATAAAACTAAAGAGCTGCAAAAGACAACTTAAATTTAACCAGGTTCATATTTCTATGTTATTCAAACTGCTTTGAATGTCTAAGAAGGATAGTCAGTGTATTACCTACGATAGATGGTGAGCAACACGCCACCAATTTGGAGAAGCGACAGGGAATCCCGGCATACAAAGTTCAGCAAGGTATTTTAGCTACCTAAAAAAGGTCCACCTTAAAAAATTTATATCAGTTGAGGTGTATGCTATATTTAGAATATTTTCACCATTTTACCTTACTGTCAGACAGTCTTTTCTGCCAGGAAACCATTGTTGTATAAGCCAAACATTGCTGTGTCCACACCAACCAGACTCTATTGACAAAATCAGTAATTTTGCCTTGTAGAACACAGGATCTGCTGGTCTGCTGCTGCCTCGATCAGTTAGTTTGTTTGCATTATTTTGTGGCTTTGGTGTTTTAAAAGGTTGGTTCAGCTTCACCAAAGTCACACAATAACACAAACAAAAGACCAGATTGAGGCGGCGGCAGACCAGCAACTCCTGTATTCTGCGAGGTAAAATTGTTGTTTTTGGCAATGGAGTCTGGTGGCTTTGGAGAGAAAGCGATACTGGGCTTATACAATGACAGTTTCCTGTTGGAAAAGACTGTCTGACAGCAAGGTAAAGCTTTGAAAATATTCTAAATATAACACACACTTGAAGTGATATTAATTCATTTAGGTGAGCCTTTATTAAGTCGCCAAAATCTGTTTTGCTGCGGACCCTGTCCACAGCAGTACAGTGTGTAGCTTCCCTGTTGATGCTCCTCCAAACTGGATGTGTGGTGACCGGCAACTACCTCAAGCAACCCCACTTCAAATAATCCAAAATATCCCTTTAAGCTGTGATAAGCTACAAAGAAGTGAATTAAAACGAGTGAGAGCGAACTGTACTCACCAAGCAAGGGGGGCCCCAACAACACAGGACCACACTCCACAATAGTGACCAGCCCGACAGCACTGGAGAAGCGCTGAGCTCCCACCAGGTCCATCAGGGTCTCAAACAGCACTGAGCTCAGCCACCCAAAAGCAAAGCCAAAGAAGATGGAATAGATCACAAAGCCTTTGTAGTCTACTGATATTGGTGCTAGAACGTGGCAAACACCGTTGTACAGCACAGAGGCAGCGAAGAAGTACTGTATTCTGGGTCGGACCCACTTGGTGTTAGCGACGATGCCCATTGAGGGGCGGGCGACCATGTCAACAAAAGCCAGCACAGACAGCAGGAAAGCTGCCTTCTCTTTGGGGATTTCTTTACTCTTTGCATAATTACTGAGGAACACCAGTGGCGCAAAGAGACCGAAAAACATGATGATATTGCCCATAATGTAGAGCAAAAAGCCACGGTGCTTGAACAAAGAGAGGTCAATGAAGCTGTTGATTTTCTGCGATACAGTCATCCTCTCTGTGGTCTTCTCTACAGGTTTGGGTTTCGGTCCTATAGGCCGCATGAGGGAACCAGCGACGCAGCAGTTGAAGAGCAGGCCGCCCAGGATCATGAAGCTCCCTCTCCAGCCGAACTTGTCAAAGAGCCAGGTGTTTATAGGAGCCATGGTGGACAGGAAGACGGGGCTGCCGGCCATGGCGATCCCATTAGCAATAGGTCGTTTTTTGTAAAAGTACTTGCCGATCATAGTGAGGGCAGGGTTGAGGTTGAAGGCCAATCCCAAACCTAAAAGGAAGAAAATTTGTGAGGATTTGAGCATTAAACAGTTTCTGGAGATCCTTTTAAAATACTTCAACCACAATAAATTGGTATTATATTTAGAATTTGTATTTCTGTGAATTTCTCTGCAAACTTGCTTCCATTCCTCTTCATTCAGCTCTTCTTCAATTTCAGAAATCCATTTTTGACTAAGTTTTAGTTTGCTATGATTTTTGATCAGAAAGTTAATCACAGGATGCATTTTTTGTGGTTTGATTTAAAGAAAAATTGAAAGAAAGATCATTATTTGAAAATACTACTTTTATGTCAAATTATGACTGAAATGAGGTTACGTTATTTTTGGTCAGCCTTTGGGAATAAATCCTTTTGATGGCCATACTTTCAGTGAATTATAATTTTTGTCTATATACAGTAATGCTGTTATGGATATTAAAATGGATTCCTCTCGATTGTTATCCATCTAGGAATGGCTAAACTACCATATTCTTTTGCTTTGGTTAATTTAATAAATTGTATTATTTTCCTTTTATTATTCCATATAAAATTAGGTATTAGTCATGTCTGAAACAGGAAGAGAAACTGTGGGAGAATCATCATTTTAACTAGTTGAGAAATGGAACCTGGCATCATTCCACCTATTTAGCTCATGACATATATATCATATAGTTTGTTCAAGTCCTTGTGAATAAAGATTCCCAAATATTTTTATTTGGTTCTGGTTCCCTTTAACTTGAAAATGTTCTGAAATTTTCAGGTTTTTGGAGATCCCAATGATTTCTTGGTGCTATTATTTTTAAAGAACACTAGATGGCAACAATGTTTAGTAAAAACAAAAAGTGTGTGAGTCATGACCAAACTTAAAAATACAGAAAGTTAAAATTAGGTACCTCCCACCACACCAATACAAAAGTACAGTGCTTGAACAGTGTTGCAGAAAGAGGCAGCAATGAGGCCCAACCCAGACAGACATCCTCCCGCCATCATCACAGGACGACTCCCATATTTATTAACCAGGATGCTGCTGATAGGACCTGAAAAGTAAAAAAAAAACAAAAAAACAAAACAATGCAGGAACACACATATTAGAAACTGAAAGAGGATGATTTCTATCCAATCATCAGTGCACAGTTCTATATTTAACCACCAGAGAGCTCCAGTGCCACAGCTGTGGCTCAGCACATTCAAACAACTTCTGCAATCATTTTTGTCAGTGCTGCACTGCAGTAGATGTGTTCTCATGCCATTAATAATGCGATCTGTCAGAAAAACCATGAACAGCATAATGAAATAAGCATTTATTTGGTTCAGGGATTCATAAAAATTGACAGAGGAGTAATTTGTTTGTGGGTTCTTCTTAAATGGACTCTAAATACATTTGAAATGATTATTGGAAGTACGTCAGTTCAGACAAGTGGGTGGGTGAAGAAGAGAGTGTGTGTGTGTGTGTGTGTGTGTGTGTGTGTGTGTGTGTGTGTGTGTGTGTGTGTGTGTGTGTGTGTATTTTTGGGAGGGGTTGAAGGGACTGCACTGGTGTGTCTCTATGGGGTTAAAACAACAACTGGCATCTTCTTCAAGGAGAAATTCAGAATTTATTTACTGCTATAACGCATAAAATGACCATGATATAATGGGACAAACTGAAACGCTGGCTTCTCTGTAAACAACTATTTCTATTCCGGTCTGTAACTTGTGTTATTGTTCATCACTTTCACTTTAATTAGACCTTAAATTAATGCAGAATGTTTGCAGAATGAGCAAGTGTCTGTTTATGAGTTGTTAAGGAATCATTAATAATCTTTTAGAAGGAGTAGATATTTATAACTTTTAAATAGAGCAAAATGTTAATGGAGTCTGGCAGACAGAAGGCAGCCACTGAACTGCAACTCCAGAGTGTGTATCTTCAGAGCAGTGTGCTTTTGTTTTTTTGGATAACAGGCTTAGCTGTACATTGACGAACAAATGACAGTCATAAACAGCTCTTTGTTGCTTGTTATTGTCAAATTACAATGTAATATCTGTCTTGCTCCCCTGCAGTGTTCCTGCAGACTGCCCGATCTTCCTCGAGTCTGAGGAAGAGGGGGCGGCGGCAAACAACTTGCATCAATTGTGTATTAAATAGAGATTCAAGAGAATTAATATGCCATCTATAGCTCCAACTCCCTATTTAGACTGCAGCACTAATTTTTGGATGTGTTATTGTTTCATATTGCTCCTTTAGATGCTTTTTTTTTTTTCAAATTTGGCACATGCACCGATTCCAAAAAAGAGTGACAGAATGAGGTAACAGTCAACCTTCATATTAATATGCATGCACCTCGGATTCAACATCAATTCAAGAAAATCACTCTGACTTGTAAACAAATGGCTAAAATGCATCGAGGGTTCAGGTCACAAAACACCATCTCCATCTACGGCTTATAACAACTGGCCTAAATGAGTATGAGGACCCACATGGAAGACACTTCTGCCTTCCTGCCAAATCCCTGCACTGCCCAATGAAGCTAAATAGAAACTGACAGTTTTTGTTTAGAGGTTGTCCAGACTCATTTGCCAGCACGGTGCAAGACAAAGGGTTTTTAAATTGTAATGCAGGCGGTCTCCACACCCGCAATGAGTTCCTTCCTTCCGCCTTGCAGGGAGAGTTGCTTAGGATAAAAAGGTTGGAGACAAACCAATGTAGAATATTATGAATGTAATGAATCAAAAATTGAAGGAGTACAGAGGTACGCAACAGTAGGTTGTTAATGAACTTCTCCTGTCGATGTGCTCAGAATGTTTAACGCACACAGTAACAGACTGAGCTGTCATCTACTCACAGCGCAGACAAACATTTCCTCACTTACTTACTTTCAATTAGAATGCAAAGCTTGCTTTCATCTGTGTATATTTACATCGAAACAATTGCATTAATTAACAATCTTATGTCTGAACATGCATATTCAGTCCACTGTGGCCTGTAACTTGTTCGTACAGGTGCATATCTCACTTTTTCAGCCATGAAGCAAGAATTACACAGAATTACTTGCGGCGGTATGCCTCCGTCAACCCGTCAAGTTGCAGTTTACATCTTAATATGTGTAGCGACGTGTACTGACATGTATGATTTCAGTGAATAATTTCCAGTGAGAAACACCCTATCTTCATTTAGAACCGGAATTCTCAAAGGTTTTTTTGTGACTAAGTTTTTCTATTTTTTTTTCTTTTTCCTTCATTTTGCAGGTAACAATGCATGTGGAAGTAGCAGAACAGAAAGACTTTGCATAATTCATCTATTTAGCCGGAAATTCGTCAGTTTTGATGACTGAGTGCCACATTTAGGGAGCCAGCACATGATTTAGGGCCACTCAGAAAAACCCATGAACTATTCAAATGTTTTGTGATTGGTCTCATGATGGATTTTACCATTAAACTCTTTATTAAGCAACAAATCCACCTGTTTGCAGATCATTCTATCTGTCCCCAGAGGTCCGCCATTGTAAGAGCTGATCCATTTTTCTTCCTGAAACCTCTCTCTCCTCAACTAGACAGCGTGTTTTCTACGGTGGCTTTTCCATCTCACTTCCACATTAAACTGCCAAGGTGTTGACAGAAATCGCTAACTTTAGTTAACAGTACTAGCATTTATGACAGAAGTGACTTCCTGTAACACTCGCAAAGTGCTTTAAGTCGCCAAGCAGTCAGTTGCTTTCAACAAGTTGTCATTCCTATCCTGACAGACGATGTTATGGGTTCACAGTTTTGATACAGCAGCTATTGAAAGTAAAAGTATTAAAATGGTATAACTAAAATATTATGCATGCATTTGGGAGCTGCACAAAAGTTGTCTGAGGGCTACATTTGGCCCACGGGCCATACTTTGAAAACTATTTTTACAGAGGAGTACAGAAGACTGATTGCAGAATGCAAAATGTCACAGTGAAGTTGACCTTTGACCATTTGGATATAAAATGTCATAACCTCATCATGTTATCTTATGAGACACTTGTGTGCAATTTAGTCACAATTAGGAGATTAAATTCTTGAGTTACAGCCAGAAACGTGTCTTGTGAGGTCATGGTGACCTTTGATCTTTGACCAACAAAATCTAATCAATTCATCCTTGAGTTCAAGTACTCATTTGTCCCAAGTTTGAAGAAATTCCCTCGAGGCGTTCTATTGTGCTAACGAGAAATGGTCGGAAAACCTGAAAACATAATGCCTCTGGTCACTTCTGTCACTGCTGCGGAAGCATAAAAAGTAGGCAAACACAAGCTTAAGACCATTATGTACTCTTATTATTATGATCTTAAATAATAAAATATGTGAAGTGAGAGACAAATTAAGACAAATCAGATGTTCTCACAGTGTAACTCAGTGACCTTTAACCACTGCAGGGAATGTGCTGCTGAAACACAAGCAGCATTGATTTCTTTATGGGGAACATGGTACTTATGTTGTACAGTAATGAAGGTTTAACGTGTTTGTGTTGCTCATCTTTGACATGCTATAGTGCTGAAGTTAAAGGGATAGTTCAGATTATTTGAAGAGGGACTGTATGGGGTACTGATCCACAGTCAGTGCAGTAAATTGTTGAAGCAGGAGTACTGGTGTAGGAGGCTAAGCGATGTACTGATGTGGACTGAGTCAGCAGCAAAACATATTTATCTACCTAAAAAAACAGATCAATATCAGTTTAAGTGTGCACTATATTTTGAATATTTTCTCTGCTTTAGGTACAGTCAGACAGCCTTTTATGACAACAAATCACCCTCATACAAGCCAAATAGCTCTCTCCAAACCAACCAAACTCCATAGGCAAAATAAGTCATTTTACCTCACAGACCACAGGAGTTGCTGGTCTACCGCTGCCTCAATGGGTTTGTTTGTTGGTGTTATTTTGTGACTTCTGTGCACTAAAAGCTTAGTTTGGATTCACCAAAGTCTTACAATAACACAAAGAAACTAACAGATCAAGGCGGCGATAGACCAGCAATGCTGTATTCTGTGAGGTGAAATAGCTGATTTTGTCAATGGAGCCTGGTTGAGCGAGAGTGATCGATATGTTGCTTATTTAACCACCATCAGAGAAGGCTGTCTAACAGCAAGGTAAAGCAGTGAAAACATTCTAAATATAACATACACTTAAATGAATATTGATTTTTTTTTTTTAGATGGATCCTTTTTAAGTGGCTAAAATACATTCTGTTCATAGCAGTACATTGCTTAACTTATGTGCTGCTTCTCCTCTCCTCCTCCGCAAACATTTCTAACTTGTTTTTAAAAGATGTTATACAGCAAAAATATAATATATAGTAAAGATAAGTTGATGTAATATGTTCAACACTATGCATCGAATGCAGCGCTAGCTTTACCAGAAATTACTATATTCACTTCTGTTATATTGCTTGCAGATCCTCCAAATAAATTTTACACTCAGGCCTCAATGGAAAATTTAATACAAGGTAGTTTTATATGGTGTAATGTTTTCCACTTCACATCAGTTTGGCACACTAAAGCAACTTTCCTGAAAACTTCCCTGAGATTAAAAAAAGATGCCTAAGTCATCATTTTCCCAGTTTATCACACGTTGGAGTAAAGAGAAGTGCAGTGTTTTGATTTCAGAGCAGACGGTCTTGAGGGACGAGGAGTGCTCCTTTGAACTCTGTTCTACCCGTGTTGAATATCACGCACACGAACTGAGCCTTATCATCACCTGACTGGCCAGATCCGGGTGACATCACCCTGCAGCGTCTCTCATCGCTGCAGGAACACAACCCAACCCCCGGTGGTCCCCCCCACGCTCAAAGCACAGGGGAAAACAATGAGCGGGTATACAAGGCTGAAGCCCATTCATGTGCTCCAGAGACAGATAATGTTGCACTTTCATAAACAACACTTCAATAGAGGAGTTTCAGTATTGTTTTATCTCAGTGTGAGAGTTTCATTTAAGACAGACTATAATTGTGAGAATCTGTGGCCTGTTTGTGGACAAACCGAGGCCCTTTATGATTAGAGGTCCAAGTAAAAAAAAAATAGTAGGAAACTTTCAGGTGTAGTTTGGTAGTTTAGTGTTCGAAACATAATTTAAGAATACAAAAGTTATTGCTTTACTGTATGTTTTTGCTTAATGTACTTACAAGCAGGGCTGACTCAAGCCTTTATAGGGCTCTGAGCAGAATTTGATTGGGGGGGGGGGGGGGGGGGGCTGCAACCTCAGCACCGCCACAATACTATTGACAATTGTTAATGCTTCATCATTTGCACAACTACTGTAAAATCTTAGACACTCATTATAAGTTTTATTGGTTGTAGCTGTGGCGTTTACAGTTCACCCCAAAATCAAATACACATGTTTCTCTCTCTGACCTGTAGCGCAGTTTATTGCTCTAGATTGTTCTGGTGTGAGTTGTTAAGTTTTGGAGATATCAGCTCTGGAGATGTCTGCCTTCTCCTCCGTATAAATGGCACTTGGCTTGTCATGATGCTCCGGTTACTCAAGATAATACATTGACCTTGCTGTGAGCAGTTTTGGTTGGGAACAATTTTCTGTGTATTAAAAAAGAAGTAGTTCCGGTAGATTCTAAAGTATAAGTGGTAGATTGTACTGCAGAAAGAAAGTATTTCCTACAAGAAACTGCTCACAACAAGGTATATACTGTATATGTCACAAAAAAAAAACATTTGCTGTCTTGGGGTCCCTCTGATGGCCACGGGGGTCCTGAGCAGGCACTTATAGTTTGTTTATGCCTTTGGCAGTCAGGAAGTACTTGTAAATTGCACATTAGTGTACTTTCAAAAAATCTGAGTATATTTACAAAAAGTGCACTTCAGTATCAGTTTTTTTAAAGCTGTACTTTACTGTACTTTAAAGAAGTAGCACCAAAAAGGTAAATTATTATCTCATTAATCACTTAATCACTTGTATACTCAGCCATACAGTATTAGTGCATTAAGAACACCTGAAGTTATTTCACTTTAGCACACAAAAGTGCACTAAATGTTAAAATTCTTTTCTACAATTTACTAAACTAAAATACACTTGGTACACAATTATATGGTTAAATAAAGTTGAAGTTAACTAATCATTAACATGGTATAAGTGGTATATGTTGCAAGTACACTCAAGTATGCTAAAATGTAATATACTTCGCAGATTTATTTTTCACCAGGATGTATTTGATGACAAAGCCGTGAAGTGGCTTTTAGCTGAACACTCCAGCAGTAAATCCTTTACAGTTGTGCAAAGAGCCAGACATTGATGCAATCTATAAATCCTCTTGATGAGTTAAACGTCAGCTGTTAAGAATCTCGTGTGTTGTATTGTGGGTCATAGCTCACCTCCGCCGTACATGACCGCTAACATGATGGAGGAGATCCAAGACACCTGGCTGCTGGTCACGTTGAAGATCACCTCGATCTCTTTAAAGAAGACAGTGATGGACTTGGGGAAGGCGTACGAGAAGCCGATGGAGATGAAGGCCCCGGCCACCACCATCCACCCCCAGCCACCCTCAGGTGGTGTGTAGCCTACAGGACCACCGACGGCGGGTGCCATTTTCACTCACAACACTCCTCTTCAGTTTCAACGTGTTATACAGATACGAGGACCTGTGCAGGAGGGAACAGAACAACACAGGAAACAACCTGATTAATTGTTGGTATTTCATGACAGATTTCTTCAGATCTCTATTTACTATTTATGAGGCAGAGGAACTTTAGAGAACATGTTGCTGAAAACAGTTCATTGTTTGAGAGTTAATTGTTCAATAAATGGTTTGATTCGACAAAGTAAAAGACTTGAGTGAACAGGTTCAACAAGAGGTGTCACAATATCCGAATTTTTAAATCTGATAAAATACGAGCAGAAATACTAGATGCCACAGCAAACAGAAGAAAACATCCCAGGCACACAAAATAGGATTTGTCTTGAATGAGCACATCATTTTCTATATTTTCTTTCAATACTATAATTAATCTAAACATGTTGGTATTGAAAAAGCATTAATATTTGACAACTTTATATTGAGCCCTCAATCAATATATCGAACTGAATTTCACATTTTGGCTTCAAATTTGAAACATTTCGCAGCTCTCAACATTACTGCGTCAATGGAAAACATCAGCAACAGTTTAACTTGGTATTAAAGATGATCTTGTCATATGTACCCTCGTAAGGATGCTTTCATTAACTGATAGTTAATTGGACAATAAAAAATGCTAATTAAAAAGACCTAATTTGTAATAACTGTAAATTACTTTTATGATATTCTTAACTGGTTTATCTGGAAACACTGTTACAAATGAATTCACAAAGACATATTGCACAAGTTTAAAAAGAGACAGTAAAACTTCAACTGTTAAAAAAAGTAATCAGTTGGTTTCACGCCATCTCTTCACTTTAGGTGTTTTCTGTGGCAAAAGTTATTTAACAGTTTTGGCTCTTGGAAATACAACAGGAGCTCTAATTGGCTATCAAGCTCCATGAATTCTACCTTCGGTCTCCCTTTTGAAACTTGTTGGGTTGTAAAGGTGATTCGCTAATTCATGTATTTATTTAGTTTATTTTATACTTTTCCCCACTGAACTGCCTTATAATTCCAAAGTTCATCCTACAAGGGTGTAGCTGTGTTTCATGGTACTTTCCAGTGACCATGAATGTGGGCAGATAATGCAATGTTGCCAGATTGGGTGGTTTTCTCACTCGTTCTCTTACTTCCCTTTCATGCATGTGTGTGTGAGTGTGTGTGGGTGGTTACACTTTCATTTGGCTTACTCTCAAGGCTTGTTCCAATTTACAAAGTTAGATAAAAACCTATTATTGTTCTTATTTGACCTATCCCTTTATTTATTTTTTTGTTTTTAAGGCAGAGGACAGAAATATAAGAAAGGTCTACAGCTGCATTGCACACTGACGCCTCCTGTGTTCCAGTGCAGCTTTGAACACCTGAATAGTCATTACGTTATTACGTCTCTTACGTTGTATTGGAAAATTGCGATGACGTACAGTACTGTTGCTATTACTTGTGAATTCATATGTATTGTTTATTACATATATTATCTGCGGGTTTAGATCATATTTAGAGCCATTACTGGACTGCAAAACTTCAAACCAATCTGGCAACAAAACATCTGTGTAAACGTTTTAACTGTTGCTGAAGGTTTTCCTTTGCTAATCTGATGCAAAACTGCTCAGAACTGCTGATGTCAAATTTCAAAGCTGAGGAGAAAACACCGTACAATTAAACAATGAAATGAAATGACAACGAAAAAGAATGAATTCAATAAATGCGTGCAATCATTCCCATCCTTCAATTATACACTTAAATTGTTTTTACCCAGAGTAAATGCTTGATAAACCTTATGAACGTTCTGAAAATTACTTTACCTCCTAGAGGTCTCTATTGATTGGTGTCCAACAGTATGGATATTTGTCTTTTTCCACCTGCCTCATGCCCTCTGACCTCTGATTCCTCTCATGTGTCTTACTCTCTGCTGGCAGCGAGCCTCTCACTTCTTTCACTGTAAAATAAATTCACCAACATCCAGTATATGTTCCGTATACTGACCTTTAAGTACCCCTGAGTCCCTCTCCTTTGCGGATACCTGATGCACATGTGGAAACTGATCAGATTTGTCAAACCATATTTCCCTAAGTCGATAAGAGTTTAAAGGCGGATTTTTGCTTTGCTTTGCTCTCTGCATGTATTCACTGAGCTCCCACCCGCTGATCTCCCACAGTCTCTCTTTAGAGGTGATGAATAAGAGTCCATCTGCAGAGTCAAACAACTTACTGTATTGTTTACACAGGGGAGACTATCCAGAGAAAACATCGATCAGACCATGAACACAGGTTGAATTCACGCTGCTCTATAGCTCAGGGCTATATGCTCAGGAGTGGGTGATGATATACTGTTTTTCAGCCAAGGAGGACTTGATGTGGTTGATGAATTGGTTTAGTGCTCTGAAAACTTATTGGATAAGCCAGTTGTGTGCAGCGAGTAGTGAATATTTAATGCCTTTAAGAACTTTTGTTATTGAGCTGGGATTTTAGCTGCTGCTATGCAGCTGTAAATGTGCCTCCTGTATTATTCTACAGATGCAGGAGGTAATTGAGGTGAAATAAGAACTTAAAGTGTGTCTCTTATTTATTCAAACACACATAAGAGTCACTTCGAATAATTACATACTAACCACTCGGGTGGAACAAATTCAATTTGAACTTTAAAGGAGAAATCTGTAATATATTTACTGTAATAAATCACTGACATAAATAAAAGATGGATGACACGTCTCCACTTCCTCCCACTCTACAAAACTGAAGCCAAAATATCCGCGATACGAGTGCTGCCATCTTGTGCTGGTGATGTAATTTGGAGTAAGAGTCTGTGAAGTCAATGGCAGCAGAGCTCAGCTGTCAATCATGGCACAAAACCCCATTTTTATATCATCAAATAACTAATTAAACCAAACCTGATCAGAAAAAAGAACACTTGAGCAAACATCAGTGTGATAATGTACCTAAGATGACTGAAACCATCTCTGGCAAAATTTATTTTACGTTTATTTCTATGTTTTAGTTTGGCCCATGACCTACATGTTAAACACTTAGGAGGCTCTATGAGCTATACTGCAGCTCACCACCAGGAGGCGACCAAGATACTTTGGTTTCACTTTTAGGGAGCGCTCATGTTGTCCATTTCTACATGTCCAGTCCACGAACTAAATCATACGTTTACCACAACTGACTTTTCTGACAACAGCGCTACAGTCAACATTTCATCAAATGTCCATTCTGCTGGGGGACGTCTGTGTTTGTTTGCCTGTTTCACGTTAATTAGAGTTAATTAATTAGTGGAGTGTGAATTTTCAGAGCAGTGGGATTTTGTTGTTAGGATAACAGACGTAGCTTTACATTTACAGACAAATGACAGCTACAAACAGCTGATCATCTTACAGTGTAGGACTCTTGGTTGCTTGTCAAAGTATAAAATTGCACTTGTTCTGCACTCGTTTAGCTTCAGCGCCCCTGCAACCTGCAGGAAACCTGCCTGAGCTTTTGAGTGTGGTGAGAAGGGTGTGGAGGGAAACAACTCGCTTCAACCATAGATCATTTATTAAACAGGGATTCAATCTACTTAATATTCTGTCTATGGCGCCAATTCCCTATTTGGACTGCAGTACTCATTTTTGAACACTGGGGTCTTAAATATTGCTCCTTTAAGTGCTGTGTGTTTTACATACTGCACTGTTTTATATTGAAGATTACAGTAACTCAGCTGTAAAAATATTTTCCTATTAATAAACAGCCTTCCTTTTTTAATTTGACAGTTTTGTATTTTATTTTATTTTTTTTTTACCTGAGTGTTCTGTGGTCCTGTAGCTTCATGTTCGAGCTCTGGTTGTATTTCCACCTACTGAAAACATGCTCATCAATAACAGAGACACGTTCTGTGGTTTCAAGCTTTTGACACTATCATCACGAGGAGGTGGAATTGTTAGGAACAGCAAACACATACCATATGTCCCTGCTCATTGCTAAATAACATAATAGTTTCACAGGACTACACACTGGTGATTTGTAAGATACCGACACATATCAACGATTAACGACTGTATTATCTTTCAGACCACTTTAAAGTAACAGCTGAACAGTTTGGGAACTGCGCTTAATTGCTTTTTTTTTAGAGAGTGAGCAGAGAAGCTGGATACAAATCTATGCCTTAAAGGGATCATTTGGATTATTTAAAGAGGGGTTGTCAGTGTGTTACCTACAGTAGATGACGGTTGACACGCCCCCAGTTTGGTGAAGCAGAGAGTACCAGCATGGAGTAATGGACTGCTGTGGACAGGGTCAGCAGCAAAATGTATTTTAGGCACCAAAAAGGGTCCACCTAAACTAACACCGTTCTTATTTAAATGTAAGTAATATTTAGAATATTTTCATCACTTTACTGTTCAGATGGGAAACCACCATCACTTTTTCTTCTCAAAATTATACACGTTAGATTGGCTGAAGAGAGGATGGGATGAGGATGAATGGATGAAGAAGGAATGCTGTTTTTTATGTGCCGGAGAACCAGTTTCACTTCATCAGTACGGGGTTGACAGCCACAGGGCGACAGTCTTTTAGACAAGACACTGAAGACATTTTAGGCACAGGGACGATGTTGGCTGTCTTGAACAGGCGGGGACACCGCTGACTGTGTGCTGAAGGACCCCTGTGACTCACATTGTCTAAAAAACCTTGAAAGACTTTTTTTTTTACGACTCGTAACCGGCGACAACCATGGCCAGAGGCATTACGTTTTCAGGTCATCCCATTCTTACGAACGTGATATCTCAAGAACGCCTTTGAGGGAAGATGGACTGATTAAATTTTGGTGGTCAAAGGTCAAGGTCACAGTGACCTCACTAAATACATTTATGGCCATAACTCAAGATTTCATACGCTAATTATGACAAAATATCATAAAAGTAGCTCATCAGAAAAAAATGATGAGGTGATGACATTTCATATCCAAAAGGTCAAGGGTCAACTTCACTGTGACATCATCATGTTCAGCTCTATATCAGTCCTCTGTGCGTAGTTTCTCAGTGAAGACAACATGTTTGTCACTGGATATAATTCACTGGAATCACACTTGTCAATATAGTGAGAACTTCCATTTTACAATAAAATAAAATAAAATAAATAATAATAATAGTAATACACTTAATATATTTTATTAAACTCCTTCAAAGTCTTCACTACATACATTATACGAGTCTGGACAGACATGTTTATAAACTGCAACCTGACTGGTTGGTGGAGACATTCATCTGTGAGGCAGCTATTTTCTGACTGCTCTGTTTTATACGACCACTGACAGCTGACTTCTCACTGTTCCTAACCGACCGCTACGAGGCGCAAGTGATCAACAACTGCTTCAGCTTGAAATCTTGTTTCAGCTCAGGACGGCGTTTGTGGAGATCACGCTAATGTTGGTGGAACTTTGTAAACCCCCGCTGGTTGCATCTGGCAGTTGTGGCGGCATTGCAGCGGGTGCTTCGCCATCCGTTGCCAAGTGGAGTGGCCTGTTTTAGTTGGGATATGTTTTTAGCACATGGTCAGGGATGTTATCAGATCCAGCAGCTTAACTCATATTCAGGATTTTTTCTCACGTCCTCTGTGGACACTGGAGGAGGAGTGGACTTTACAAATGACTCTTTGTTGCGGAGATCAAAGCGAGCATAAAATGTGCTTATCTCATCAGGCAACGTGGTCTCACACATGACGGGGCGCTCCTGCTTTTGTGTCCTGTGATATTTCTAATCACCTCGCGCTTATTTTGTCTTGGCGGTTTCCTGTCTGAAAAGGCTGTCTGACGGCAAGGTTAATAGGTGAAAATATTCTAAATATAGTGCGCACTAAAATGTATACTGATTTTTTTTAGGAAGTCAGCCTAGCTTAGACTGGAGGCAGGGGAAAACAACTAGCTTGCCTCTGTTGTAAGTTATAAAGTACGGGATACAACAATACTAATTAACATCTATATTTTGTTTAAAGTTACTATAAGGAGTTTTTAAATGGTTATGAAATTCTAATTTTAATACTGATGCCTCTATACAACCTTCATAAGCAAACAAGACCATCAGTGGCAAGACTCTTTAAATGTCTGCCACTGGGTCGGATTCCCCCTAAAATCAGATGAAACGAGCCTCAGTGTATATTTTACCAGGCAGAGTGACAGCGAGTTGTACATTGCCACTTAAAAGGAAGTAGGAGGAGATTCTTATTTACATAATTTTATATTTGACGCAATATTTTTTGGCTATTATGGTGGAAATGCTAACGTTTTTGTCAACAGGGGGCTCCAAAATCAACAAAATATAAAGTTTCCTTGGAGTAGCTTTAATTTGTGCATACACAAGAATTTAAATATGACAAATTGTGGTCTTCAGGGAAGTTACAAAAGAAAATCAATATTTTTCCCAACACGTTCAACTATTTTGAATGACTGCTTTGCTCTTTTTCATTTGTTGTCTCCGGTGTCAATATGTATATCTCTAACTCCTGAAGATTTATTTGGACATGTTGTCACTTTTGATAAATTGAAGAGGTAGAGATGTTCTGGATTTCCTGTCACATTTCCGACTCCGAAAACTGAAAGTCTGCACAACTACAAGAAAGGTCGGCTGAAAGATTTTCACTGCCTGAAAATAGTCATCACACATCCACCAGACGGCCTCTCAAATAGGACAGTATGCTGGGGAAATGTTCTTTACTGGCAGCGGAGACGGCGTTGTATTTTTATGGAATGAAAAATTCAGTGGTTGACATTAGATGATGAATGGAGGAACGCCTTAAGACAGACAGGACTCAAGATAAAATGGCAAAACCACCAAAATAATGAATAAAACAGATAATTTCATACTAAGGATTGATCGCTCGGCTCAAACACAGAGAGAAAAGTATGAAACAATTCAGTGAAAGCTGCAGAGTTGATTCATTTAAGCCAGGTATAGCAGAGTAACACAAGTAGACAAATGGGCTGAGGCATCAGTGTTAACCCCCCCCTCTCACTGTAAAGGTCTAAATAAAGCTGCCAAAGTGGGCGGCCTCAAAGTGCCACTTGATAACACACACATACCTGCATGGAGCAGGGCGGGCCCAGCAGAGCACATCTGTGGAAACGCAAAACGTTTAAAGACACAAGACTGAATTTTCCTTGGGATTAATTACTCGCAGCACTGTTGGGCTGCTGGGCTCGGTATGTAAAGTGTTGAAACGCTGTTGTTAAACTTGACCAACACTGACAGAAAGGCCACACAGCACCCCTCCTTATAGAGATAACATCCTTGTGCTGCATTCAGGGACCCCACTTGTTTATATTGTCTCTAAGGCTGGGTTTCACCAACAACAATTCATTTTTAAACCTGTTTAAATCATGGTTTAAATTTAAATTTTGGCGAATCAAACTTTTAAACAAGTTTAAAATTAAGAAAGTTTCAATTTCAATCTCTCTTTAAATTTAAATTTAATTTAATTCTGTTGCACCAAATCATTAAACAATTTAAAATGTGTAATCCGGTCAAAAAGTTTTGCTCAAAGAAGGAGGAATTAAAGCTTCTGTGCCGTCGTGAGTAGTCAACTTGGCTGACTAAAATTTTAAACGTTAGCAAACAATGTGACATTGTGTTAACTTTTTAGCTGACATTAGTTCGCAAACAACGCAATGCTTTGTTAAATTTTTAACTAATGCTAGCATGCGAACAATGTGATGTTTTGATAACTTTTTAGCTAATTAGTAAACAACGTAACGTTTTGTTCAGGAATACAGAGCAAAAAAGAAAAAACTCGGGTGTACTATACAAGATCAGTTTTTATTGAGGACTCGACTTAATTTTAAATCTGGATTTACTCATTTTAAACCTTGTTATCTAAATGCTGATTAGACCTCATTTTAGATTAAATTAATCTTTGTGGACAGGAGCCAGTCGAAGAGGCTTTCAGGAAAATATTCCTTGTTTTAGTTCTTTGAATTCTGACTTTGTTTGATTTATTCTGAGCTAAACTGATATAAAAAGGTCAAAAACAGATCCTGAGGTTGGTAATATTCAACAAAAGTATGAAATAACGCCGAGTGAACATGAGATTTTACATGTTGAGAAAGAATTTTCATTCATTCTCCCGGCAGCCTTGCTTTGGGCCTCTTATGACCCCAGGTTTTTAATACCACACAATTATCAGATCTGGAGAATCTGCCTGATTAATAATAAATTCGAGTCATAGGCTAAATATTTGCTCAGGGAAATTGCACACACATAATAAGTATTGTTATAACCCTGACAAAGTAATACATCTTTCATGAATAACCAGCTGAAAATAGACCACTTATGCCAGTAATTATTTTTTATGTGATGCATGGCAAATGTTAAATGTGTGTAGTGTGTGTGTGTCAAGCCTCTTACCTTGGCAGGAGCTCTTCAACGGAGCCAGATGAGCTCTGCAGATAAACAGCAGTCTCGGAGGCACGTTAACAAACTGCAGACACCATTGAATGGGACTGTGTGTCTCTGAATATGTATGAAATAAAAAAAAAATCTCTGCATATGTTTCACAGATACTCCAGAGGTGATCTGTGGCTCTATATCCACTGTGACAGTCCAAAAGTTGCCTGTGGCGCCTTGACCTCAAACTTCACCTGCTTCCAGTGACTAAAGTGAGGCTGAAAAGTTGAGTTCATTCAAACAGCTGGACGATCTGGACACTATGGTGCGAAACGTTGAGGTCAGTCAACTTCTTATTGGCTGTGGGAGGCTTAGTGCCGTGCCCCTACAATGCTCCCCCCACCCCTCTGTCATGTGTTGAGCTCACACACACACACACACAGGTTAGAGTAATTCACTGCGCGTCCCTATAGCACAGTATGTGTGACCTCAGAGGATATCACATAATGTCTGCACTCCAGGAGATAAGATGCTTTCTAAGACTCTAATTTCCTGCATTAGCTGATTTATCAGTGCTATTCAACTGAATATTGGACGGTGCAGCTATAAGAAATCCGGTTCACCTAAACAACAGACATTGTTCACCTCAAGCATCTGAAAGAAAGATTTCTGAACATTTCAGGGGTCAGATCTGGTTGAGCCTTTCTCCCAAACTCCCAGAGGAGCTATTAATGACTCTGTATAAGGGCTTGGGAAAGGAAAGGCCCGAGTACAGGAGGTTATTCAAACAGACTTGCAAAGTGCCTTCAAATTCTTGACAACCTTGAGACATTATTTCTCTTTGTTATGTTGTTTTATGTTTTTCCCCTCATTTTTTCCACCCTAATAAGGACTTTTATTGCTTTTCAAATGGAGGATGCAGTTGAGCACCGCCCCAACTACAATTCAGCGTTTTCTCCTGGGCCGGCATTTATTCACAAGTACAGAAGTGCGAAGGATGGAAATGGATGGAGACAAAAACATCCACACACACAAACTCGCCTAAACATACACGCATACACGCTAACAGGCACGTATTCAATCTGCAATTTACCACAACACAGGTACATTCTGTTAAAGGACCAGTGTGGAGGAATTAGTGGCATCAAGAGGATTATTACTAAATCATATCAGATTTGCATCCGGTTAGTGAGGTTTTAGTCATGTAACCATTCATGGAACAGTATAAATTCAGTTGCAACCTTGGATCACCTTAAAGGACCAGTCTGCAGGATTTAGTGGCATCTAGCGGTGAGCTTGCAGACTGCAAACACGGTGCTAACAGTTGTTCTCAAATAGGGGTACAGGGGACCCCTGGGGTCACTCTGCCAGAGGTATTTGTTAAAACTTTTTGGATTCGATCATTTAAATTATTAGAATATAAAAATATGTATCTATTTAATTCCTTTTTTTACAAAAGGTTTTATTACGGTTTGTATTTATTCTATAACCAGACTTTCAGTAATCATTACTTATTTACATGAACTATTTTCTTTCCACAAACAATTTTATAGGATTTTATATCACATTCAAGACCCAGGCCAGGCCTTTTATTGTTCTTTTATTGTTTTTTATTAGGCCTATTTAATGTTTTCTCTTATCTATATTTTATATTTTTTTTTACTGTAGAATATTTTAGATACTAAGAGTGAAACACTTTCTTGCACTGATGGACTCAAGGGTGGTGGCTGGGGGCAGCAGGGTGTGGTGCAGTGTGTGTGGTTTGGGGCAGTCGCCTGCAAAATCTGCCCTCTCGGATGCCCCTATGGTAGATAAACCATGATAAATGCCCTCTAACGTGACCCGACGTCCAAGACAACATGATAAAGCGCTCTCTAAGGTGCCCTTCAGGCAGAAAACGTGATAAAGTGCATCAAGACTTTTGGCGGCCTGGTGCCCCAACACATACATCTGGTGCCCTTTCTATTTTTTTTTGCCCCTGCCCTTCAAACAGCCTGAGTCCATCACTGCTCTCTTGATTCAGGTGTATGTATGTTATGAACAGTCTGTGCTGACATAGTGCAAGTGTTTTAACACCTTATATCTTTCTAAAACATTTCTCATGTGTCCTTCACGCAACTAAGGATAAGTTTTTTAAAGGCTGCACCAAATTATTCCAAGGGACATATATAATGGAGTCCTCACTATATTTTCTATCTTGTAAGGAGTTCTTGGCTGACAAAAACTCCAGAGACTTAATTCTTAATAACTCTGACTTTTCCTGGAGCAACATCAACATTTACTTGAGAGATCATCACAAAATTTTGTCCAGACGTGCAAGATTCAAAAATGATCTATTCTCTTTAGTGATGCTCTTTCGTTTCTTTATTTAAATACCTCAACAACTATTGGATGGATTTTGGATCAGAGTTATTCCAATTTATCTTAAGGGGATCCTTTTCCTTTTACCAATCACCAGGTCAAGAGTTCAGTTTGTTCAGTCCTTTGGTTTATGACTTGGCTCACTGGATGTAGACTGTGGGTATAAGCCTGTCATTGGCCACCTATTTCAGGCAGCATTCTCCCTTCTGCTATCTGTGTATCTGTACCTACACTCTGAAAACACCAAATTATCCGAACCCTAACCTGGTCGCTAAAATCATAAACATAAACAAGCTAGCAGCTGTTACCTTTTCTTTTGCAGGGACTGCAAGAAGGACACTGAACAAATTCAGGTGTTGCCAGACAGGTACTCGGACCTGAGCCACACGACCTCCTCTCCACCACAGAGACCTGGACAGAGGACAGGCTACACAAACACAAAAGAGGAGGCACAGCATTCACACAGACAGGACAGACAAACAATCACTCAGAGGGAGAGAAGCGGAGAGGCTGCATCTCCTGGGGGAAGATGATCCAGATCCAAACGTCTGAATGAGGCACCGGCAGCCAGGAGAGAGATCCCAGGACGGCCGACGGTCCAGCAGAGAGATGCCTGACTGAAAAGAGAGGACAAGGAGGAGAAAACTAGAGAAAGAGATACATATTGCTGGATGGCTTGCGGGAAACAAGCCTTCTAACAGAAGTTAGAGAAATGCAGTGCTTATCAGAAAAAAATGTTTGCTGATTTCTCGTCTGCAGGACAAACACAGACTATAAGTACTAACGTCAATAGATTCATTGGGACTGAGACCAACCCATCAGAAAGATAGCGGGTAACAGGTACAAGCCCTGAGGCATCGAAGGATAAGGACTAATTGAAAGTTAAGGTGAAAAGATGAGTTTTTAGAGTCAGACTGTCTGATGCCAACAGGAAGATTATTCCAGAAAAGAAGGGCACGATAGGAGAAAGCCCTGCAGCCAGCTGACTTCTGTCAAAATCTGGGGACAGACAGGAGCCCTGTGGTCTGACAGCGGAGTGCACGGGACGGCACATAAGGTTTAATGAGAGCAGTCAGGTATGAAGGGGCGAGACCATTTACTTGTCATTTTAACATGCTGATGTAAGTATTCAGCTCAAAGAACCACTGTGTCGAAATTCAACCTCACAGAGACACTGACCCGGCTGCAGACTCTCAGGGCCTTTTCACACCTGAAAGTCCAAACTAACGTCTGAACCAAAGTTCGTGTTTTTGTGACATTTGATCCAGTCAGTTTTGGCTTCACACTGCAATTATGTGAGCACACTTCAGAACTATACATGACATACCTACGTCCTGTCGTCTCCCTGCACTCACTATAGATTGATTTGTAGACGGGCGTGCGTCTGACGTCCGCCTGTTGTCAGTTCAGTTTCTCTCTCTCATCCTCTTGGAAAATAATTGAAAAGTGTTCCAAGTAGAGATGCATGATTCAGCCGATATGGATAACTGATAAGTAGGTACTTCTTATTGCTGATACAGATAAGAAAACCAATATTATCACGTTTTTGTAGTTAAAAAATAAGTTCATATAACCTGTAGTTTATGCACACCTGAGGGTAAGAAGGGCTAAGATACAGCGAGCAAAGATAGATGATCAGTCAATGCATTTCAAAATTTCATCACAGTGAGCTGTGAACTTGATTTGTCATTATTTTGTTGCCTGAAAATGAAACAGTTTTAAATGAACATTCACTGTCACTTGAATGAATTTACTCTGTAATTTTTTTAAATACAATTTTTGGGGGTCTCTAAAACTCAATGACTTAAGTTGACCCAAAGAAGTAAAGTAAATGATCTCAACAAAAATTTAGCATTTGGTAAAACTTTTTCAAAACTTCAGAGTTCGATCTGGGCTCAGAACTCAAAAATCTATTGCAGCATGTTGCCTTGAAATTTGGATTTGTCTCAACTTTTTCATGGACCTCCAACAATGACAAATGGAAATTAAAATGTTAAATAAAACAACCGTTATTGATTTCCTCATAATTTTTTGCCAAAGTCACATATAGCCCCTGGACTGTGGCTAAAGAGCTGCAGGTTGCAGACCCCCGGGTCCTTAATGCTGCTAATATCAAAATAGCCAATATGTTTTTCTTGTTTTATGCGTTTAAACTAGCAAGCTCAGAATTTGTACTGACTGCCAGTCAAATTAGAGTGGTTATTTTCACCCACAGAGGAGTGGATGCATGACACAGGAGCAAAGTACCTGGATGCGTTGCTATTATCCACGGTTCAGGGCCAGGTCAGGGCTTTTTGTCCCATGCAGGGCTCTAACAGGGAGTGATGAGAAAAGATAGAAGCCTATAGAGTTATAGAATTAGTATTCAGACTTTTTCATGAATCATAATACTTCCTCTTAGCTGGCAGCAAATGTCTGGTACAGTGTGCAGCTCAGTGGTTAGGAACCACTGCTGTAAATGACCTCACAGCATTGTCAGAGGGATTAAAATTGATTAGCTAAGCTACGTGAAACACAGCTCCTATACAGTATAATAAGCTGCAGTAAAACTCCCATACATACTTAATCAAACTAGGACATTCTCAGTCAACACACACCACCAGTGTTCTTTGTTCGTTACTGTGACTGATTTACCAAGGAGCTGCCTTGCTCTCAGACACAAAGCTTCGCTGTGCTGTAAACCCCACATCATCAAGTCTTTTACTCCAATATCACAAAATAGATCTGATCTGTCAAATACGAGCATGAGGTGTCTCAGAAACATGGTTATTTTTACAAAAACAACACCAGCAGTGTAACCAGCGACCAAACCAACAGTGCAGCACCTCCAGCGTTGACTGGACTGAATGTAATTGCACCGTGGCTCACAGACTTGACACGCACGGGTCAAAAGTCAGCGGCAATTACCTTTAGCCCCGCCAAGGTGGTGCAGATGAGAATGGAGTAAACCCTGGCTGGCTGAACCAACAGAGAGCGGGGTCTTCATAAGGGTCGGGGTGAGGGCACAATGTTGCGAAAGCCAATTAGCTCACACATACAAGTTGGAAAACATCTATCCTGTATAGCGGCTGCCAGTGACAAGAGAGCTTTCACCTGGTACAATGTATAAACAGGCCTCAAACACTCACATAAGCTCTGTGTGTGTGTTTGTGTGTGTTTCTCTGTGGTCCTCTCAGGACAGAAGAGCTGTTTTTGGCAGACGTTTTCTGCTGTGGAACGAGGCCAGGCGACTGAGACACTGAGCCTGAAAGTGACTGAAGGTCCGTCCAGCTCTGGCTTCGACAGCAATGCATCATTTGCTCAGGAAAGCAGTTCAGGGGACATCAGTCTCTTGAATGGCTTAGTAAAGGATATAATGCACTTATTAGATCCTTGAGACTTGGGGCGATACACTCATCACACTGAATACAACGCACATTTTGGACCCTGAAAATGAAGTCTATTTTATCTCTGAGTCATACACAGAACGACGGCTGGGTTTTGAACTGACCACAACTTTCTAAGTACTGTCCAGTACTGAAAACGGTCAATAAACAAAAGTTAGTGATGGGCTACTTCATCAGTTGTTAACATGTTTAGATATTTCCTGGTTTAAGGAAATATATGACTATGCCAGCTGCCCCATAAGTAGATCACTACTAAGTTTGTAAAAACATGTGACGTCACTCATTGCTTTTGTCTTGTCTGTTTTGAAGCCTTGAGTTTCACACACGGGAGAACTTAGCCATCAAATCTTTCTGCCAGACAGAGATTTCTAAAACATAGTTAACAGTCATTTTCAACCCAAACCATAATCTCTTCTTTCTTTTCCTTTAATGAAACCAAACAGCGGCAGAAAATAATTTAAATAAAGATAAAGAAACTGAGGATAGTAAGTCAACTAAGTCTAAACAAAATATGTTAAAATAACTTCACACAGGAGTAAAATCCTAACCTATTCGTCCACCACAGCCTGCTTGTGATGTGGACCTTTATACCACATCTTTACACTATGGTAACCTCACTTCCTACAGCCTTTCTGCCAGAAAACATAGTTTGCTGCTAGAAAACTTTCTGACAGAAAGCCTTAATTCTGCCATGTATGAGTCTGACATTATGGCCATCACCATTTTTTTAAATGAGAAGTGACCATATTTGGGTAAGAGGGTGGAGCTGGGGAGGTTGCCATGGTAGTGACTTGTCAATCACAAGGTAGTCATGCCTTAAAGCACACCCTGCTTTATCATCTATTTTACTCTAAATGGGAGCATAATTTACAAAATTAACACCATGCGGTACAGAAGAGGACAATTGTGACCATAAACTCATTAGGGAACAGTTTTGTGAGGTAATAAATCAAGTGAGAAGCAGCGTCATTTTCTCATAGACTCAAGTACAACTGGACTTCTTTTCCACAAGCAGTGGAGTCGCCCCCCTGGTGGCTGTTTGAAATAGTTTAGGTTTAAGGCACTTCTGCATTGACTTCACTTTTCAGAGCCTGATCCTACGTACACTTCTCTTATACAGTTTATGGGTAAGAGTCAGAGACGGGCATTTGAAATGAATTATGTAAAATTTAAACCTACATTTATTGATTTGTTTTGACCACTATGGATGCTGCAAAAACAAACTGTAAACACTGACTGACGTTTGTAAGTTGATATGGTAACAGCTGCCTTTTTACGAATGCAGTAGTTACACGCAGCAACATTAGAATTCATTTGCAGCCACATTCCAGACTACCAAGTGAATATTTACTCTCGTTTTAGCTCTGTACCCACTCCAGGGGAAAAATGTCTGCCAGTTTTAAAGTTTTAACTTCTGTATTTTTCAATTTTTGAAACTGGTCCAGTGTTGAACAAGAGCACTGTAGCCGGCGGAAGCTAAACTGAGCTGCAACGTAATCCCTCTGGGCAAGTGCGCTGTCAAAGTATGTCCACAAAAAGTGCTTGTTTTTGCCACTGACAGGCTCAGACTGTTATTGATTTATTATGACAACATTATGGAAAGGATCGCACCAAAACTATAAAGAGTCTTACAATAACACAAACAAACTGACTGATCTAGGCAGCTGTTTTTCCAGTGGAGTCTGGTTGCTGTGTCTGGTCTCACTCTTGGTGGTTTGGTTTATGTCTGTAGCGATCCTTTCCATAATGTTGTCAGACACTTTTAATAGTGAACTCATTTGACGGCGCAGTTGCTCACAGAGATTACGTTGCAGCCCAGTCTTGCTTTTGCCGGCTGCAGTGCTCTCACTCAGTGCTAGAACAATTTCAAAATTTGTGCTCTCAATTATTCACCTAGACCTCAACAGGGTCCAGGTTGAAAACAGCTGTCTGCTGCAGCCGAGAGTGAACTAAAACAGTAAAGTTGTGGGCTCTGTAACTAAAATCTCTGCAGCGCTGCAGGGAACTGCAAAGGTAGATGGTAATTATGTGTGTTTGTCAGTATGAGCAATAGAGTTGGGCCAGGGGACGATGCCTTGTCCTTCACGATGCCTGACAGTCAGCGGCCGCTGAGCCATCTACTATCGTCGTGATTTAAAAGCCACCCACGGTGGGAAGGACAGAGTTCAAAATTAAGATCCAGCATAAACCAAATGTGGGTACAATTTCTGTTTGCCGTTTGAAATCTTGTTACTAAAAGTGCAATAAAAGCTTCATGAGTAAAAAGCCAATAACTGTAATTTACCATTTAGCACTTTAGAACTGATGAATAAGGAGAAAACGCCAGAAAAAGCAAAAATGAGGAATGGGATTATTATGATCATTATTAGGCTATAACTTCTTGTGCCTGATTCCCTGCAAAGGAAAAAGTGACTTTTTCTTCTAAACACACAATTCATATAAGAATATTGTTGCTGAAAAGGTGCAAAGACTGAGAACTATGTAATACTGAATTCTGGGGTTGGACGGACGGACTGTATTTCAAGATTTCTGTGGATCTGTGGAAGGGTTTTTTTTGGTGGACCTGAAACTGTCATATTTTAACTAGTCATTGCCTTGTTTTTGCCTTTGTTTTTATGATCTCTCAAATGCAATTTTAAAGTTTTGTTAAGGTTTTATTTTAATGTATTTCTATGCTCCTGTGAAGCACTTTGAATAGCCTTGTTTCTGAATGATGGTACATAAATAAACTCTCTATGCCCTGAAACATGGCTCAGTGACATGCCAGAGCTATTGTCCTCCCAGCACTATATATGCACTATGAACCAATACATGAACGACTCCGCCTCCCCCTCCTGTCACCCTCCCTAATGGTCAGTTACGGACGAACCTCAGTGACTCTCTCAGTCCAAATCAGCCCAGCAGTTCACTTCAGCTCACTTCAGTTTCAACAACACAATAGACATGACACTAATATTCACTTTAAGTTTATTTGGAAACCATAGATGACTCAAAAGGACACGCACACGGACAGCTGTGGACACCACAGATGTGTTGCAGTCGTTTATACTACTGTCTGGAGTCTGCTTGAAAGGCTCGTTCCACACGTGTGTAATAGATCACTATATACAGGATCAACGTAGAGGCCGCAATGACAAATCTGCAAGGTCACAGCAAATTGGGGTTCAATCCATGTCCACGTGGAGCCCACTTGTACAACCTCGGGGGAAAACATTTATGTCACACTAACCCCTGCAGACTCCCAGACGCCCCGCTCACATAGTGCTTCGCTATCATGAACGAGAACAGTCACATCTATGAGATTAAGTAAGATATTGGAGGTGACAATAGAGAACCTGATTCCTATTTATTTATTCTCACCTTCAAACTTCAAATTTCCTGTTGAGATTAAAAACCTGGTGTTGATGGTAATTTTAAAATTAACCTGATCGTGTATCATAACAGCCGAACTGTGTCAACATTTCCTAGTGGGTGCATCCTGGATAATGATTACAACAGCTACAACACGGAGTCATTTTCTAGATACACCTGAGTGCATTAATGCCATTACACAATTTAATATTTCTAATTTGTACCGTGTTGTGCAGCTAAACACAAGGCTGACTGTGCATCCTAATGTGACCAGCGCCTGCGCCACAGCTCCTGCATCATGCACAGAGGTGTTTTGTCAAATTATGAAAGCATTTTTGCGGAGTATCCGAATGCTTTGTTACATGTCAGAGCACATTTCAATGTTATCACACATACGCAGTGATACACACCGATGGGCGTCACAAAAGCTGGCCGGTGAAAGGATCGGAAACTACAACTCTGGAGAGCTTTCTGATAAATACCTCAGTCACACGAGCTCTGTTTTGATCTTTTGTTTGTTTACAAGCCTCCTTCCCTTCCATCAAACACTCACACACACACACACACACACACACACACACACACTATGCATTCTCTCTCTCTTATGGAGGACTTCAAGCACTCCTTTGTGTTGGCAGATATCCGGCTCTACAATGCCGCACTTGCCATGAAGGCATCAACTTTGGCCCATCAGAAGTTGTGCTGGACTGATTGGACTTGCACTCGTGTACAGACTGATTTTCTACTCCTTCACTATTTTGCGCTGGACTTGTCTGGACATCTGCCAAATTTCACAGTTCCAATGCAGTTTTCTGAATAGGGGCTGGGATGTTTTTCATGAAAGTACACTAGGATACTTCTCAGGGATCAACATTAATGCTTTTTTTCTTGCCCAGTAAAAAGTGGGTCAGGAATCTACTTGTCAAAGTCGAGTTTTACTCGCCTCTATAGAAAAGTTGTTATTTATTGTAAGTTAGCAACTAACAATACAGACTTGAGTTAATTGTCATGTTTAATCCAGGGCTGCAAGATGTCAGAAAATAGTGAAAAATGCCATTTTCTCAAAGTCTAAGGTGATGTCTTTAAAGATCTTGTTTTGTCAGTCAGAAGCCCAAAGAGATTCAGTTTAATATGACGATAAAAAAAAAAAAAAAAAGCAGAGAAAATCTCCGTCTTTGAGAGGCTGAAAACAAAAAGATAAACAAAATGCAAAATGAACTTTGAATCTCAAGGTTTTCTTTTTTGCTGTTGTTTTGTTTTCCAGAAACATTTGTCCTGCTTTTCCGCAGCAAAATGTCACCTGCGTACATAAAAATGATCACATCGGTAGCTTGCGGTGCAGATTTGCCTGACTGACATCATGTGTGTTATGCAACGTGAACTGCAATGATCGGTGCAGAGGAAAACCTGCAGCAGCAGCACTAATGTGGTAGTTCATCTGTATTTGTTCATGCATATACACAAGAGGGACTATCTATGACACAAATATGTTTACAGCTGGTGATATTTAGCATAAAAATATTGCTGACCCTGACTTCTCTTGTTATCAAGAATTTTAACACAGGTGCAGTTTTAGCACAGGTAAGCAAATACAGAAATGTTTCTACTTTAATATTATTCTAGCACAGAACACAGAAGTGTCAGGCTGATAGAGAGTAGACACAAATAAAAATAATTACATTACAGTGTTCAACAGTTGGTAACTCTAATTTCTCTTTTTCATTTTTTCAAAATTCTTCACGCAGCCGGCACAAAATAAGTCAGTGTGGGCTAAACTGGGACGACTTTTTATGCTTTCACACAAAATACATTAAATCATCACATCTTTCAGAATCAATGAGCTGTTTTCTCACTCTCAAACTCCAAATTTACACACCATTTACACACTGTTAAACTAATGTTCAAAACCTAACATAACTAAAAATAAAACTGCATGGACTCCTTATAATTGGGCAGTACAATCTATGAAAGACTTGTGTCAGAGAGGGGGTTGGTCAGGTGTGCTTTGCAGCCCATGGTGTCAATTTTCCTTTCACCTTACTCTCCATTCCTGAACCTCAAAGAGGAATCCTTTTCTTCATGGAGGTGAAAAGTTTATGAACAGCAGCAACTTGATCAGATGTCCCTCTTGGACACAATGCATGCTGGATGCCTTGTCGTATATCTGCAGAGGACTGCCAGGGATGGATCAGATCTGACATGCAAAGAGATTCTTTCCAAAGTGTATTACAAGAGAGACCAAGCAAGCACAGGGGTTTTTAACCCAAGAGAAAGGGGGATATGTTTTAAAGACTTAAGCAACGTAACGTAACAACTAGACGTAAGCAACATCATGTTATGTATATAAGTAAGGTACTTATGTACATAATCTCTAAGAACAGATATCTGCAGAAGGTAAAGGATGAGATTTTTGCATCAGTAGCGTTTTCTGTTTGTAGTCTGGATAGTTCTGACCAATCACATTTGAGAAGGTTTGGTTGAGAGTGTGTGGAGAGGAGAAGAGGTGGACTGCATTAGAATCTCAGAACCCATCGGCTATTATCCGAAGACAATTTCATATTGTATTAGCTTTTAAAAAAATATCTGCATTCATATGCAGGTATCTATTTATAGAGATGAGCCTCGAACTGAATACTCACATCTGAAAGTTGCTAATCAGCTCATTTTAAACCAAACCATGATCCTAGACTTGCTCAAATAACACAAGTTTTGTTTTCTGTGTAAGTAGTTTTTGTGCCTTTAATTTGAAAGCCTATCTGGACATTATTGCTGATTTGACTACAGAACCCTGCGAGCACAAACTGATGCTGGAGGGTTACCTACAGTGTCATGGTTTAAAACTCAAGGTCACTGACCAAGCTGCCATATTTGAGGAGCTGGGAATGAGAACATGCTGCAGCAAATATGTTGAGTCTCGTGATGCATTACTAGAATTACTTTAGTTTCTTTTTGTGCACTTGGAATTGCTGTATGGAAAAATGGCAAAAGAGCCTATTGACTAGAGGTGTTAGGACTTGATTGAGACTTGCTTTTCAGGTCGCGATTCAATTTGATTTTTGATTTAAACATTTTTTTTTCCGTGCTGACAGCTCTGTCACTGTTAGACTGTCAAGTCTTGATTTCTTCTTTAAATGATAGTCTGTATGGTATCAAGTGTGACATAATGACCGGTAAGTTAAGCTACGTAGGCTGTGAAGTGTAGTTTTTTACTTCCAACATGATGTAGGTGGGGAGGGAGAGTTGATGATAATTAATCGATGATCAATTAATCAGTCACTAAGAATTTGATCAATAAGGTAAAATCTAACTGATCTTCTATCAAGTAAACATCTGAAATATTCAGCCCTTTATGTGTTTCATAGGCTACACTCTTGGAAAAAAGGGTTCCAAAAGGGTTTGACAAGGGTTCTTTGTAAGACTAAGGTTTCTATTAAGAACCCCCGTTTTTAGAAGAAAGAGTTCTTCAAAGATTTTTGAAATCCTCTTTGAAATCCTCTTTCATCAGGGGTTTGTAAAGGGTTCTTTGTACCATAACATACAACGGTTCTTGGTAGAACCCCTTGGTTGGATTCTTGTTAGCACCATTAGAAAGGTAGAAAGGTTCTGGATAGAACTTCCAGAGACCGGTTCTAGGTATAAACCTTTATGTTGGGTTCTAGATAGAACTCTTTGAAAGGGTTCCAAGAGAACTTGTATAAAAAGTTAAAACAGGGACCAAAAATGGTTCTCCTGTGGGGACGAAACAAAGAACCCTGCTGCTGCAGGAATAAAAGCTGTGATTGAGGAGAGAAAACGTGCATTTGGTGTTTTGTGAATGCAAATTTTTTTTAAGATTTTGTATGATTAATCGATTAGTTGATCATTAATTTTACTAATGATTGATTAAGGAAAGAGTTCACAATTTGCAACCCTAATGGAGAAAAAAAAAACTGGAAGAATCACAAATTATGGCTTTTCGATGTGATCACTGAAACTGAAAGCTCATTTTGATCGATTTTCGCTTGACTATTGAAACTGTGACACCCCTACAACTGAAACATTCACACGTCTACATGTCTGATTCATTTCTGTGACACTGTGAGTAAACATGATCCATGCAATAAAGAAATCATCTTAATTTTGTTATAACAGAATCACGGTTTATGCTAAATAAATAAATAAATTAAAGATACTTTTGCTTATCGTAATGCTCCCTGTTTTTGGTGATTTTTGTGATCATTATATGTTGGCAGACAAATGTTGTCAGTGTTCTGGTACGAGATTTGATTCTAAGATGTGTATGAGGCGTTCTGGTTGCATTCTGGAAGTGAGATTATCTGCTGTGCTAGAATTGTGAAAAAACTAATTAATACATCAGAAGAAATCTTTACTCTTTTCTTTTTTTAATTAATTAATTTATTTATTTATTTATTTTTTACAATTTTTCCCTCTTGCCTTCATAAATCTGCAAAAAGGCCATTAATGTATCTTTGTTTAGTTAGCAGCAGTTTTATCTTCCGTATGTTCTTTGTTGTGGTTATTGTTGTGTTATCTTCAATATGTTTGTGCTCTGGTCTTATCTATAACTGATTTCCTGCAGCTCAAACAATCCAATTTTCCTATGAGGATCTGATCTAATCTCAACAAAAAATCACACAGCCCACACAAAGCACACACTGGAGGAAAAAAAAAAAGTTAAGTTAGACTAAGTTTGTGTTTTTCTTCTGCGGGGAATGCAGAGCCTGGCGGAGGTGTGTCTCACATCAAACACACAGAGCAGAGTAAAAGTTCCTGTGTAAACAGATGAAATACCTATGGCGAGGCATGTTTTCCGTCTTCACAGGGGTCCTATTGTTTGATGAAGAAGCATTTTAGGAAATTATGCAATGACTGCTGCAATAGGTGACTGAACAAGTGGGACAGGGAAACAAAGTCCCTTTTTAGTTTTGTTTCCTGCTCCTTTTTTTTTTTTTTACGCTACAGAGAAATTATCGGCTTTTGTCTATTAACAATAACAACACATTCTAGCTTCATCATAAATCTTTTTTTAATACATTCTCCCTCTTGCAAACAAGAAATTGATTGATATAAAAAACGCTATTGTTTAACTGAATAGGCTCAAGGAATCTGCTGCTACAACCACACTTTCCTCTCAGGGGCTAGAATTTAATCCTTTTTTTAAAAAAAATTTTTTTTCAAAGATTTTAGAATAGCATCTAATTTTCCTTCCATCCATTGTCAGTAACCACTTGTCCTGACGGGTCGCAGGGGGGGCTGGAACCTATCCCAGCTGACACTGGGCGAGAGGATACAGGAAACACCCTGGACAAGTCGCCAGCTCGTCGCAGGGCTGACACACAGAGACAAACACGGGCAACTTAGAGTTACCAATGAACCTGTTATGCTGCACGTCCTTGGACTCCGGGAGGAAGCCGGAGCACCCGGAGAGAACCCACGCAGACATAAGGAGAACGTGCAAACTCTGCACAGAAAGGTCCTGCCCCAGCCACAAAGCTCCCCAGCCATTGATTAGGAGATTATTGATTAGGAGAAAAGTGTTTATAAGGGTGGTTTAGATATACAGTAAGTATGTTTTATCTGAATGTGTTTTGGGGTGAACAACAGATCACTTCTGAAGATGAAAAATGTGAGAAAAAAAAGGGAAAAATCTTTGTAGATTTGCTCTTTATGTATTGAATTCTCCTTTAATAAGGATGTTGTTATAACACAGTATGACCTGAGATGGAGGAGGCTGAATAGGTCAATTGTTTCGTTTAACCATAACCAGGATCTTTCCCAAACCCTTGATGAATCCAGCATGATCTCACCAGAAAAACAGGTCTATAGGTCATCTGCTTAATATTTACAGTTATTATTAGACTGCGATCTCTAATGGCTGCAGTGATTATAACAGGTGCAGAAAAGAACGTCAGATGACGTAGAATAAAGAGCAAGAACGTCTGTGTGAGTAGGTGGTTGGGGTGGATGTATGAGTCAAACAAACGCAGGACTTTTCTCCTCGATGACAGGAGTTTGGATTTTACGTACAGCCACGAGGTGCAAGTTACTTAGGTTACATTACTTAGTGGCCTCCATTGCTCCTGTATGTAATTTTGGTGCCTAAGTCTAACTAAAGTGCTAAAGTTTCACAACATGAACCACGTGTCTAATGCCATGTGGCTTCCTAACTGGGCCCGAGCAAGTTTACTGAGCAGCACCGCTTGTGATTTCTCCCTCTGCAGATAAGTAAGTTAAGTGTCTAAGATAATTACTAATAACTAATTTTCTTCAGTCACACTTCTTTCTATATAGTTGGAGGACAGTTTACTTCCTTTTAACCCCCAGCAGCTCCCTGTTTTGCTTCCAAACCTCATCCTTTTTGAGAATATTCTCATAAAAAAGGCTGCTGTGGATCGTATTAAAACATGTTGCTTCCCAACCTTGTTCATTAGTCTCTCGTCCTCCCTGTTGACAGCTTTGTTGAGGGGAAGCAGAAACATCAGGGATGTCAGCTTCAATTTTGACCAGATAAAACAGGTTGGAGATGAAGCAAGCAGGGTTTTTTTTTTTTTTCCCAAACAAGTGTCACTTCGCACAGCCTATTAGGTCAATTAATAGAATGAAACAATATAGTCATCACAAATATATTAGTTTTTCTCTTTTAAATTTCTGTAAAATTAATACCTCTGTGTTGGACTGTTCAAACAAGACATTTTGTAGCCTTCATGATCAAAAGTGAAAATAATCACTAGCTGCAGCCCCATAGACGGCACTGACATGTGTAATGATGACGTTTACGAAGGAATTTTCTTTGTGACTTGGCAGTACAGTCAAAACACATCAGAGGCATCATGACCGTCACCGTGTCATATGCATTCCAGGGATAGTTAAATGCCTTTAAGCGTTAATAGTACTTCTAAACCCTGTGTCTCCTTCATTTGGAGCCATTTTGTGCCGTCAAACACGTTCTTTCCCCTCTAACCCCCCGCGGTGCTGCAAGAAGGTGGTTGTAATCATCAACGTATCTGAAGCGTGATTGGAGCAGAGGAGGTGGAGGCACGACAGAGGGCTGGAGAGAGCTGGATGTGAGGCAGGCAGGCAGTAACAGAGGAGCTGCTCTGCTACTCTGTCCAACAGCACGGAGAGCTGACCTTGAGGGGAATGGGGAAAATTGACAGGGGGGGAGAGCGGTAACAAGGGCCAGCTATATATCAGGGAGGCAATTTGGAGCGGTTTATCCGATGAGGGTCAATTCCTGCTGCAGTACCATAGATCAGAGTTTTCCAGCCTGAGCTTTGCCTTCATGGGGAGAGGTTAGGATGGATCCATTTTTGAATGACTGAGCCGCTGATCAAGCCCCGGCAAATCATTCACACAAAACATGGAGGAGTGGGGTAATCATGAGGATTTGTGATGCAGGAAAACGTGCATCAGCAGATTTATCTCCTGCTATTTGTGGCCTTGCTGCTCTGGCTCTGGTCCAAATCAAATCTTCTTTAAGAGGCAATTTCACAATGTTCCTTTCAATTATTTTACAAATCAAGGACACGGAACAGGTTATTATCTAGAGGATACAGGCATTAATGTTATTATTATTACCGGCGATAAAAACGAACACCATCATTTGTGACCAAAGCACATTCCTCCCTGTATACACTCTCAGAAATACAGGTGCTTACTAGAACCATAAAGGTTCTTCAGTTTGCCCCCATTGGAGAACCCTTTTTGGTTTCTGGAAGAACCATTTATAAAAGTTCAATTGGAATCTTTTCAGGAAAACTCAACATAAAGAGTTATACCTGGAACCATCTGTGAAAGGTTTCACTCAGAACCCCCTATGAGAGGTTCTACAGAGAACCCTTCTATGGTGTAATGGTTCTACCTGGAACTCTCCCTGGGGGTTCTATCCAGAACCTTACTAAGAGTGCTAACAGGAACCCAACCAGGAGTTTCTTTCTACCAGAGACCCTTTGTATTGCAAGAGCTTCATCTAGAACCCACCCAGAGGGTTCTACTGAGAACTCTTACATATTCCATGGGTTTCATCCAGAACCCAGACATTGTTTTACCATGGTCTCTTTATATTCCAAGGGTTTTACCTAGAACCCATCCAGGGGGTTTTACTGAGAGCTGTTTGTGCTCCAAGGGTTTTATCTAGAACTCGCTGAAAGGGTCATGCAAAAACTTTTTATATTTCAAGGGTTTCATCTACAACCAACACACGGTTTTAACATTAATTCTTTTATAATTCAAGGGTTTTTTCTGTTCTACTGAGAACATTTTTATATAAATTTCCAAAGAACCCTTGATTAAGACTTCTTCCATTATATCAACGATGAAAGGAGCATTGTTTTTCTGAGAAAAAAGTTTCTTTGGATGAAAAGGGTTCTTAATGGATCCCTTTGTCTTAGAAAGAACCCTTGACAAACACCTTTTTCAAAAAAACAAAAGGTCTACAGAAGCAAATGGTTCTGACAGAACTTCTTCAGGAAGAACCCTTTTGGAACCCTTATTTCTAAGAGAGTAGAAAAAACATCAAAGATCTGAACTAAATCTGTCTCTGCGTTTCGCCCCAATGCCAAGAGAGAGTAATTCTACAGATGCCTTTACTCCGTGTCTGACCTTTTCTATAGCTGCTTCTATTTTGGATCACTGTCTCTCTGCACCTCTGAGACTGGCCAGATGGCAGGTCTATTGAGTGATAAAATTTGAGAGACAAGAGCACTGTTACACCATGAGACTCTCTGGCTCGGGCCCCAGCTTCGGCGGAGGCTGGAATGAGCACATAACTCCAGCACAACATTTGAATTTCCCTTCATTATCTTCTCCTCCTGCGTGGCCGACAGACTGAGCCCGGCTCATATGCTCTACAGTTTTTACAGAGTGGCAAGTCAATATAATGAAGATTGTGAGTTATGTAGGACATCCTCGTGCAAACTGTTCCAAATTCAATGGACTATTGTGTAGGATCTGAGGTTTTTCTACAATGAAACTCTCATTGTAAAGCCAACTTGTGAGACTCACAAATTTAAAAACAGATTAATAAGTGGAGAAAAGTTTAATTTGTGCCATGTTGATGTTTCCAAACCTGAAAGTGGAGGCCCCGAAAGACTTTAAAGTAAGGAAATAAACTGTAAATGTAATTTTAACCTCCATAATTCTTCCTTTTGTCTTATCCACAGTTATGATTTGCATCAAATGTGAAGGAGGTTGTAGCTTGGCCCTTCATTCCCTGACTAAAATCCCAACAGAAACTGCTAAAGGAGTAGTTTCAAATCTGTATGTTTGATCAATTTGCCCTCATCTTTAAACCAGTCATGGCTGCAGAACTATAAAAAAAGATATCAACTGGTAGTTAGCATGGTCAAACAGCATTCATTCATCAAGGAATCCAGATCATTAAATTACAAACTGATTAACTGATTTAACATACTGAGTTTTACTGTAAAATGAGCCAGGAATTTACAGTATATACATAGAGTATGCAAGGGAATGTTAAAAAGTGATGGTCTTTTGAAAAAAATAAAAATCAGCATTTGTGAGACTCTGTCCAGCATCGTTGGTCAATTTATTCCAAAAAACATGGAACTACTAGAATTACTGCATTGCGGTTGTATGCCTCTGCCAACCAATGAAACCCCAATTTAAATTCATGTCTATGGTGAAGACTTTGAAGGAATTTAATAAAAGGATTTTTTCACATCACACTTCACAGGAGCTAGGTCAAAGTCCAGTTTATTTGAAACAGAAACGCCTCCTGCAAGGTACATTTGAGAGTATAATGATGTCATACTAAATGGTATGTGTATATGTTTTTTTGTGATTATTTTCAGTTGCCAGGATAACTTATATCTAAAGTTAACAACAGTTTACAGCAACTCGAGAATGTTTTACACTACAGCAGACAGCCAACACCACCAACATACGGTTGAAATTTCCGACCAGGAACTTAAAAATTCCAACTTTCCAGTTCAAACTGAATGCATCGCATGAGAACTTCAAGCAGCAGCAGATCTATCTGTCTGTTTCTCAGTGAAACAGGGACTCCAGTCTGCAGTGTAGCCTAGCTTATACATTTCATACTGCATGATCAAAGACTGTTTTTAAATAATGGGTCTACTCACTCTTTCTACTGTAACCACACTGTATTACGTTCAGTTCACGGTTCACCAAATACATGGAAAATTAACTTTTTTGATCAATCAGCCAAGTGGCTTGTAAATAGTTTTTTGCCTGCTTAGTGGAACAAATCTTTTAGCCGCTTGCATATTTTCTCAGCATTTGGTTGGTGCTAACTTTGTGCCCTGGATGCTGGCACCAGATGAAAAGTCAGGGGATCATCAAAGCTGTAACAAATCACGCTGAGGGGGGACACAAACCTGTGTACCAAATTTCATGGCAATTCATCCAATAGTTGGCAAATAGATGTCTCTAAAAACCAAAAATGTGAGCTTTCCGGTGGCTGTAGATGAAAGGTCAGGGGTTGACCAAACTCATTAGGATTCATCCTCTGGGAACCGTGAAGCTAAATTTTATGGATATTCATTAACTGACATTGCCATTCTTAGAGCCCTGCCACACACGTGGCTAAAAACATATCTGACAACAGTTGACACGTTTTACATGTTGCAGCAGCTATTTTCAGGGTGAAGTGCCTATCTAAGCGCTGTACAGTTCAAAGCCCCTTTCTCTGTTATTATAATTCAAATCTCATCATTGTGTGACTGCTTGGGTCAATGACTCATTCATTCTAGTTAGGTGTTGGATTAAATGCATCCATTAGTGTCTTTGCAATGCCATGGCAGCACCACAAGCATTTATCCCGAGTTTAGTAAATCCATTTATGCATGAATTCATAACTATATAGCTTTGTCGGTTCGAAGACTGAAGTATATATACTGGTTAATACCTAACGAAAGCACAAACAGAATCAGAGCCAGAAATGGTTGGATGAGCTGGGCTACATTACCATGGAGATCATGGAGGAATATTTATGCAATGTGATTCGAGTTACAGTCGGTTCCCTGCTTATAGTCTACAGGATTTTCACTGTATGCCATCATAAAGCAGATATACTACACAGTCGACAATGCACTTTCGCATCTTATCTGTGCTCTGCTCATTTTCCGCTTGAGGAAGTTGGGAAAATTGACTTAGAATTGCTCCATGCAAAGTAGCTGCACTTTCCACTCACACTGTTAGACACAGGGCATCAGAGTGTGGCGCAGGTATGCACGGCTTTTCAACAAC
Organism: Lutjanus erythropterus; assembly: GCF_056507025.1. Lineage (NCBI taxonomy): Eukaryota > Metazoa > Chordata > Actinopteri > Lutjaniformes > Lutjanidae > Lutjanus > Lutjanus erythropterus. The sequence continues at coordinate 35,720,542 of NC_139318.1, read as the reverse complement.
GCCAGGAGACCCAGGGCGTCCGTGCTGCAAATAAAAACCATCAGCACTCGCGCTCTCATTAATGTACTGAGGTGTGTGGAGAAATTTAGGATGCAGCCTCTTTCCCTTGGAGACGCATAAAAATGCTGTGTATGCTTGAGTAAAATAATGGATTATGCAGCCAAAGCGGCACCTTGGTCTCCGTCTGAACCACAATTTGTTGACTATTTAGAAAGGATGACACAGGCTGTCCTTTTGTTGGACATGTAGCTGCACTTCTTTTGATATAAAACATAATCTTAATATATATACTACAAATCCCTATGTTGCACTTCATTTGAATAGCCCACTCTTCACACACAGCACAGCAGCGGTCAGCACAGTGATTTGATTAAAACCCTGAATACACACACACACACACACACACACACCAGACACATAGTATATGGCCCACCAGAGGCTGCCTGAATATCAGGCCAACATATGTGTGATATGAAAAAATAAAACTAAGATATTTATTTCTGAGCTACTTTGAGACTTCTAAAAGAAAAAGCCCCCATACCTGCATCTACAAAACCCAATACCAAAAAAGTTGGGACATTGTTTAAAACAAAAATAAAAGCTGAATGCAATGATTTGCAAAAACATTTCAACCTATATTCACTTTAATACAGCACAAAGACAAGATATTTAATGTTCAGACTGACAAACTTGACCATTTTTGTAAATATACACTCATTCTGAATTTGATGCATGCAACACATCCCAAAAATGTTGGGACAGGGGCACATTTACCTTTTTCTTTTAACTACACTCAGTAAGTGTTTGGGAACTCAGGACTCTAATTGTTAAAGTTTTGAAAGTGAAATTCTTTCTCATTCTTGCCTGATACATGACTTTGTGTGTTCAACAGTCCAGGGTCTCTGTTGTCGTATTTTGTGCTTCATAATGCACCACAGATGTTCAGTAGGAGACATTTCTGGAGCACAGGCAGTCCAGCCTCAACCTCAAACTCTTTTACTAGAAAGCCACACATGTAGAATGTGCCTTAATATTGTCTTGCTGAAATAAGCAGAGACGTCTCTAAAAAAGGTTGCTGTGTGTAGCTTTCAGCATCAGCGGGATCTTCACAGGTGTGACAGTTACCCATGATGCCATTGGCACTAACACACCCCCATACCAGATGCTGATAGCAGGTAACAATCTGCATGGTCCTTTTCTTTTTCAGCCCAGAGGACACGATGTCCATGATTTCCCAAAACAATCTGAAATGTGGACTTGTCAGACCACAGCACACTTTTCCACTTGTGTTCATCTCAGATGAGTTCAGGGCCCAGAGAGGACAGCGGTATCTCTGTGTTTTTGATATATAGCTTAATTTGCATTTGTAGAAGCAGCGACAAACTGTGTTTACTGACATTTTTCCAAAGTGTTCCCAAGCCCATGCAGTATCTATTACTTTTTAATGCAGTTTTTAATGCAGTACTGCATGAGGGGTCAAAGGTCACAGACATTCAGTGTTGGTTTTTCAGCCTTGACCTTTATGTGCAGAGATTTCTGCAGATTCTCTGAATCTTGATACTATCATATGATATTAGGGGTTATCGATGGTGAAATCCCTAAATTCCTGCAGATCTGTGTCACAAAGTGTTGAACCTCGTCCCATCCATGCTTGTGAACAACTGAGCCTTTCATGGACGCACCTTTAAAAGAATTAACTTGTTTACTTGTCGAACGATCCAAACAGGCGTTTTCTGAACACAACTTTCACAGTCTGTTCTCGCCTCTCTCCTGTCTCTTTTGAAATGTGCTGCAGGCATCAAATTCAGAATGAGTGTATATTTACAAAAAACAATTTGATTTTGTTCTCTTTTTAACCTTTTGCACGACATCTCAACTTTTTTGGAATTTGGGTTGTAAGAAAACCTGAGCCCTCCACATACAGCACACAGTAAGTAAAATCGTGGCTAGTTTTCTGTCAGTTTCCCTGGTGGCTCAGAAGTATATCTATGAACATTGTACTGTAAAAGTTATTTGTTGCCATTAATTGACACAGTATTCTGTGTGGCCCACGAACCCCCAGTGATTTTTGTATTGCCCACTTGCTATTGAAAATGAATGGCTCTGCACTACAGTATCAGTATGTACCAGCTCCCTGCGCAGTGTGTGTGTGTGTGTGTGTTCATGTCCTTTTCAGCTAAAGAGTGGTAGCATGCAACACAGCCTCATCCATCATAATAATTTCACATTTTTCAGGGAATAAAAATGCTAATTTGGAGACAAACGCGGAGTAAACAAAGTTCTGAGGAAGTGAAGAAGCCTATAACACAATACCATTTGCATTTCATACATCTGTTCTTATGACAGGTACATACAATCCTTTATTTTCGCCTTACACAACTTTCTCTGAATGCTAATTCGGCCCCACCATCAGAAGCTTTGTCACAAAAGGTATGTAGGCCTCCGACTGTCTGAAAAAGCTCCTAATGAATAATTAATTGGTGCCACCACAGTTAAGGCATAATTTACTTCAACATTTCACAGTGATTTTATTAAGGACTGCGGCTCGGCTGGCCGGTCAAGTTGGAATCCATGCAATATTCATCGGAGAAAAGATACATGGGACAACAGCTCATGGCTGGAGGATTTATTCAGGAAAAACAACAATGACATCAACAAATCCCACCCTCTTATAGGAGCCAGGCATGCTTCACGGCTCTTCCAGCCTGCGCGTGGCGGATTTGTGGCAACCTTTTTGCAGGAAGCCAAATGGGTTGAGAGGAGCTGTTCTCATACCTCATAATGCTACGGTGGCCTCCAGGGAATAAGGCAGCAGAATGAAGGAGCAGGGCAGGACAGCAGTGAACGCACCACCATCCTGTCCTGGCCTGTATGTGCGGTCCATACTGTATGAGCCAAAAAGTTACCAGTTACCCAGGACGTTTCTACACATTCAGGACTAGAATACCGTTTACTACTATTGCTACTACTACTACAACTGCTGCTGAGAGGTGGAAAAAGTATTCAGATTATTTATTCAAGGAAAGTAAGAATACTACACTGCAAGACGACTCCATTACAAGTACAGAAGTAGCAACAAAATTTAAAGCTACTGCAAGGTTTTAACTCAAATGAGACCATCCTCGAGAAGACAGACTGTTCTTCTGTACAGTTATTCTTAATGTGTGCCACCGTGGCGGCTTTTCTGTGAAATCAGATGAAACGAGCCTGTGTTTACATTTTCCCAGACAAAGTTACAGTGAGTAGTACATTAGAGAAGAAGCAGGAGATTTTTATTTAGATAATTTCATTTTTGATGTTATATTTTGTGGGTATTACATTGTAAACATTACCGCTTTTTTTCACAGGTGACACCAAACTCAACACAGTATGAATGTTCCTTGTAGTAGCTTTAATTAGCAGAGTTCAAAAATTGGGTGTGGTCTGAGTAAGGATCTTGGATGTAGAGAAGTAGAAAGTAGAGAAGGGGCATTTGGCTCCACACGTCACGGCCCCTGACCCACATTTGTTTTAAGATGCAGATCACTTTATTCAGCCATTTAAGCTCGTCTTAGTTTGGTTTAGAGAGAAACTTGAATTCAGAAGGTGTTCAGTTATATTTCTCCATTCAAAATAGAAAGTAAGTGTGAGAACATGTAATTTCTAGACATTTTGTGAATTTATTTTGTCTACTGGACGTAGTGAACGTACGCAGCATGCGTAACACAGTGAATTTGCCGCTTGCTCACATCTCTCAGCCGAGACCCAAGAGGAGGTGGGAAGGGGGAGGTGAAGATATTGCCATCTAGTTTCTATTGTGATGTACTTGAAAGAGGACAGGGGGACAGGATATAATGTTGGGAAGAATCTGATTTGAAGGTTGAAAAGTGGGTGTGTCATAATCCTAAGTACTGTACCATTTGAATATAATGCAGTGTGAAATGTTTTATCTTGACTTTAAAAACTCTTGTCTACATATAGTATTATGAAGACAAAACCAGCTCATGGCAACTGGGTTTAAAGGTTTTTTCTGACACACTCGAACAAGTATGAGGTGGATTATTATAGAATGAATAAATAAATGTCATCTTTACCTCTTTAAAGTAATTGCTCTCTCTCCCTTTGGTGCCTCATTTAGGCTCTGCACAGATTTATTCTCTCAGGCATCATCATGCTACTTTACATATTTCCTTTATTGTGTATTTGCTCAATTGTTTACTCCTGTTTTTCTACCTTCAGAGAATTCCCAAGCATTTTATGTGTATAGTGGGTATTTTTGCTGTATAGGGTCTTTTGATGATGTTAAAATGTGGTGCTTGTCTGGCACACATCTTGTTGGTCGATATTTTGCTTAATTAAATACTTGGGAACTTGCAGACAATCACTGTTTTTACATTTTATGACACTGTTCGTCCTGCAGTGACACAGCAATATACCGCACAGAACTGTTACCAACAAGACGTTTTAATATCATAGCTCTATATCAATTAAAAACTACACTAAACCTAATTACTGCATAATACAGCTTCAATAACTATCTTTTATTTTGCTTTTTCTACCGAAGTCCAGCTTCAGTTTTCCTGTGTGGGATCAATAAAGTTTGTTATATCTTATCTTATTGTCTGGAGTGATAAAATAGATATCCGCCAAGTTTTTTCAAGATCTGCGGTGATCAACTGAATCAAAATCTGATCTGAATCTTTATTTTGTGAGACAAACAAAGGACCAAATGCAGCTTTATGACTGACTTGCACTGGTAAATCCAAGCCCTCTACATACAGGAAGCACCACAGGCCAGAACAGTGTTTTAATGCAGCGAACATCTGTATGCAGGCAGGAGAGGTTCGGAAGGCAGGAGGGATGAAATATTCATCAGTTGCTGTCTTTTGACAATGAAGCTACATGACAATGGTCTCACTTTCAAATGTCTGAGGTGCACAAATCCAAAAGGGAACTTACCTTACATAATTTCTGCTTGTTTCATTCAGCGCTCGAGTGCCAAAGCAAAGTAGACACTCAAAATTCAACAGCACAATTAAATGAGAGGTTGGTGAATCAACGTGATAAAAAAAAAAAAACACGGTGCCCTTGAAAGAGGCTCACCTACAGAGAAAAAAAAAACATATTGTATGTAAATATGGGGAAAGCAGCCCATGAATATTTAATTTTCAGGCAGTGTAGCACAGAAGATAAAAATAATGTTCCCTTCAAGTGAGGACCCTCTTTATGAAATCGGGGTAAAAGCTATTCTGTGTTATCAGATTTTCTATGAAGCCGGGCGTTTCTTTTGAATTGCATCATCTTTTATTTAAATGTCAGGATCGCGCTCTCTGCTGCTGGTGTTAGATGATGACTCCTGCTTTTCACAGCTTGCTGACATCAGGTGGATGAAGTAGACCCGAGGAGCGGATTTGATTGAACTTGGAACACCAAAGGTCATTGTTTAAAAAACAAAATACAGATTGTACACATTTGATATATTAAGTATTTTTTTGTCCATATAGGGGATTGTTTCCTTTCAACAATAAACATGATGTTCTGTACGACCTCACATCTGCTCAATGTCTGATGTCAACAAACAAGAGGATGGCTCTAAATCTGGATCTCTGGTAATCTCTATTCTAAAAACGGTTCCTAAAAACACTGATAGATTTGCCTGGTTCCAGACCTTCAAATCCGCCCACTCCACAGAGTTGACTGAATATGGAAATGGTGTATAACAAGTTGACAATTCATATCAGGCTATGATATGATGCCTCATTGCCTCCTGCATATGAGTTTTTTAAAGGTCAGATTAATAGGCTACAAACAGTTGCCAGGAAGTAATGAAGAAGAGCATGTGAGGTGAACTTCATCCTTCATATTTGTCTTATCGACTAAATTCTGACTCCAGAAACAACGAAACGAACACAAATCAAGCCAGACAGATCATTCTCAACCCTGGGAATTGTTTTTAAAAAACAAAACAAAAAAGCAATCCCAGCTCAAAGTGCAAATTCAGGTTGCTACGTTGCAACGTCACTCTATTGCAAAGAATTGTGGATGAAGGATGAAGGCAGTGAGTGATTAAAAAAAACATGCACCCAGTATTTTGAAAGCAGACATCTGGACACATTTCAGATTTTATGAACTTCCTGCATGCACAGACTTGACAAAATGCATGGTGTGTGTAAAATCTACCTGGTAGTCTTAATACCATGCATTTGAGGAATGACGTTTGCACTTTTCACCAGGAGCTAGAGCTTCGTTGTGCAACTCTGAAGCACCTTTTAGACTGGACAAAAAACCCAATAACACCCACTAACATCTGGCTTTGTAGTCGATGGCAAAGGTTACAATCGGCATTCATTCCCAGAGCTCAGGCTCCAGCTCTGACTGGCAGTGATAGAGACACACGGGTGGACAGGCTAATTTTCACCCCTTGTCAGCAGAGGCAACGTTGGTAACTATTGTAAGTCTTTACTTTTGCTCATCTTTCATACACATGTGCTGCTTGGCTTGGCGTGATTTGAGTCTGTGCATCAGCCCAGGACAGCAGACTTTTTCCCACTTGAAGGTGTGTATTTATTTAATAAGATTCCGCTGTTATTTTGTTATTTAAAAGCTTTTATTATGAAGCAGCAAAATCAGGAAATGTTAGGTTTTCATCTGCAGTAACTTAATAACTCCTCTACAGCTGAGAGCAAACATGAAACAGTAAAATGAAACGGATATCTGAATGTACAAACAGCGACACAGGAGAGAAACACAATTTCAAACCACAGAGATTCAGTTAGAAGCTACAGAAATACTGAGAAGTGAACACAGACTTATAAAAATATCTTTCTCTCTGCTTCTCCTGCAGAGACATGAGTTTAGTCTTCGCTTTCTGGCGCACATCAGAAAAAACAGAAAGGCAAACTTGTCTAATGGCAGTGGGAAAAAAGTCAATCGCCTATTTTAAGCTGGTTTACACAGGTTAAAAAAAAATCTGCCCATAGGTGCTAATTTTGTTGTAAAATGGTACAAGAGAGGGAAGTCAATCACCCGGTCTGTGGCAGTTGTCATAGCTAAGGAGATAAGTTGAATCACAGACACTGCTTGGTGACATAGATAATGGAGTTTAAAAGATGCACTTTTTATATTATATACTGGTGCAGTCTGATTTTTAAAGCACTTTCTAATAAAGAAGGAAGTTCATATTTACATGCATGCTTGTATTAAGTGGTGAAAATGTACCTATGCGCAGTAACAGTTAGGATGATACACGCTGAGATACACTGATGCATAGAGAATCATGCATTTGAATCATTGGCAGATTAATTGCAATCAAAGTTTGTTCAGTTTTCACAGAGATGGGTTTGTTGCCATGCAAGCTCAGTAACTGTTGTGAGTTTATCCAGAGCACTTTAAAGACTCTGTGACTTCATGAAGCGTTATGTGATATAGTACAAAGGAAAAAATGAGACATATACCAGTAAGCATGTGGTGGTTGGTGCTCTTAAAATATCAAAATGAGTCAGTAACTCACTAGTTTATCTAAAAAGAGAAAGAAATCCACAGGGATTAATATAACAAAATGTTTCTGCCTCACCTCATATGGGATGTTGTTATTAAAAATGCTTTCTCTGAGACCTACTACTGCTTTTAAATGGTCTTTTCTGAGTTTTTTGGGGGAAACTTAAGAGATAAAGACTGCAGTCTATATCCTTTCTAAGAATTTATAAACTAGAAACTGTTATCTTTGCAAAGAAGTGGTGCATTGTGGTGGAAAGTCAGCATTTGCAACCCTTATGATGAATTTGACAACATCTATAGGCAATCCTCCATTCTATTCTTTGTTTTAGGAGCAAAGACGCTTACATAAAAAAGGTCTTGTGCTGCTGGCCGGAGATGTCAGTGCTGATGCAAAACTTGCATGTGGTTTTGCAATTGCAGTTCCCATGAGTCCAGTGCAAACAGTACAAGTGGTTCTCGCTTGGCCGGTTCTACAAGAAAGTTCTTTCTCCACAAATCACAAATGTTGACAAGCGTAATACAATTATGGCTTTGTTTAATAAGGATGACTGTCTGGAGCATATATTATGTAGTTTATGGACTGTGGAGATAAATGGTTCCACTACGCAGCTACTGAAAGTTAATGTGTTGTTCATTACAGCGGCCAGCAGATCATGAGATGTTCTCCGGTATGCACACATGTGTATGGGATTTTAATGCAGGGGAACTAACAACTCAATAAAGGTAATGTTTTATTTAAAGCTGCTCCAGGGGAGATTTTCATGTAAACATACATCAACATCATACACTGAAAATGGGCTGCAACAAATCCCTTCCAACTGCACGAAACATACTTTATCCTAATTTATCAGTTCTGTTCTATAAGAAATATATTCTGCAAAGCAGAAGTGTATGGATGTTTATGGCTAACGGTTGGGTGGCACTCTGCCCCCCTCTTGTGGCACTGAAGTCTGTGCTGCAATGCACTTTCAGGTCAAACTATCATTTCACCTCTGCCTCAGTCCACAGTACAGGTCACAGCAGCATTTGTCACTAGTTCCCATGTTGTGTCTTTGTTGTTAATGACTTATCAATATTATAAAATTTTACAATTGCTAACATCCTTTTGTCCAATCTGTAGTTATATTTTCAAAACTGCAAACACAATTAGCACAACATCTGTCTGTTGTGAACAATAACATGAACATAATGCATGATGTTTTTACAGAATTTACAGTCTAAAATGCCTTAATCTTAACATACAAACTCACCTAGTACCAAAATTATGGATCTGTCTTGTCTTATTTACAAACACTTACAGGAGAACAAGTATTTTGTTTTCAACACATTTGGAACCAAAGGCTGTGTATGCTGGATTTCTTGTTGATCACTGGCAGCAATTTCATGCTGCTAATGAAACCTTTACTGCAGCAATCCTTTCACTATTTTTTCTATCGCTCATTCTATAAAGACGACTCAGTCTCAATCAGATTGTATGTTGCCAAAAGTCCATCGGTGCTATGATTGACTATATGTTAGTCTGGAACAGAAAATGTGTGTTAGTGTTTAGAAAGAATGACTTAATATTGAGTTAGTTTTGCCATGTTTTTATAGAGTCGCGTACATAGTTTTTTTCCATTTTGAAATGTTAAGTTTGTATTTAATGAACAAAATGTAGTTCTGAGCAGGAAATTCATCATTTAGCTACGTGGGTCATGTGATGTAGGTGTGTTGCTGTGTAAAGAGTTTAGAAAAAACTTTGTGTTCCTTTTCTTTCTCTTCTTGCTCCAATTTTTAAAACAAGGTGTCAGTTCAGGACTAATCTTTATAAAGGGATGTTGTTTAACGACATATGGTGATTTAGGGTTCATCGGTCCTCACTTACAGTGATGCAGTGAGCTAAACAGACTTCAAGTAAAGGCTGAAGATGGCAGTTTGCATTCAGCAGTTTTAGACATCCTAAAAACTAAAAAATCATAAGCCAACTAAGTCTAAAAATAGTGTGACTTCAGTTTGAAACCACATGGGACGGGACTCAAACCCCAGTCTTCTCAGTGAAAGTCTGAATGCTTTATTCACCACAACCTGCACATGGACTTTGTCACTCTTTATACTACGTCACCTGACTTCCTGGCAAGAAGTCCTTTAGGAAAACTTCTCTTCTCCTCCTCTCTTAACCTAATTTCCTGTCAATTTAAAGCCGTTATATCAATAAAGGCTAAGCAGACAAAAATAAAGTATTTTTTTGTTGAAAGCAGCAGAGGACCTAGAATTTAACCTTGCTGAACGCCTGACCCATCGCGCAGAAAGACCTGCCAGTGAGGTTTATATGAATCTCACTGGTGTCAACTCCTTTTTTTTTCTTTTTCTTAAGCGAAATGGAGCAACCATCTGAATCAAAGGCACTGATGAGATCAAGAGTGATTAAAATAGAGCAATCCTCAACACCAGCAGCCAGTGGTAGATCATTAGTGAGTGTATGAGTGCCTGTTTTGGTGCTGTGAAGAGCTTTAAAGTCAGATTGATTTAAAAAAAAAAAAAAAAATACTGTTGTTGTTCTTCAAAGCAGTTACTTAAGGGGGAGCTACTCTTTCTAAAACCTCAGATAAAAGAACTATGTCCAAGATTGTTGAGCGTAAGTGGACACAAAGAAGACTTAAATGGTGCACAGGAGATCATAGGGCTTTCCATGGTGCAGAAATCCATTAAAATCTAAAAAGAGAATGCATACATCTCTCAATATATGCTGTGTTTTAAACAAGGTCTTTCATGGCCTGTCACACAAGACGTTGTTAAGAGACATGTGTGACTGAGATACAGCTGCTGCCTGGTCTCTGGTAAGTTTATAAGACATGTTGCCAACAGAGAGAGATTGATGATAGCATCTGATGCAATTTACTCCATGTCCAGAGTTGCTGGTTCACACGACGCTGTTAATGGTGAAAGTACAGGTTGCAAAGAAAATCTCCTCTGAATCTGTCAGCTGGAATTGAACTCCGGGCTTAAACAGCAAAGCCTCTGGATTGGATTTCTTGTTTATCTGCACATGCAGATGGGAAAATTCATGGGATTTGCGTGGTGCGTAAATGCCAGCAGGGTTCAAATAATCATTCTGGTTAGAAAACACTGAACAGACGTATTTGCATACAACAAAATGTACAAATCATACAGAGTTACATACTAGAATTGGTATTAATGAGCTGTTTTTCCAGATAAGATGCACTAACAAGAACAACAAGAGGAACTATTTCAGTACGATCAATGTGGCTGGCTCTCCCATTTAGAAGAAGGAGTGTCCACAGACAAGACTTTGTAGAGGAAATGAATCGTTAAAATCTGAAAAATTACCATGTTAACTAGATTAGGCAGGGCAACTTATCAAGTAATCTCTTGATAGGCCATCTGAGCAGTGTGATGGATTGTGTGCTGTCTTTTTTTCTCTGAAATGTATTCTTAATTGCTCGTTGCAATTAGGTACGGCCACAGAAAAGACATATTAGTAGGTGTTCTGTCTCCCCACAGATATTTTTATTTGAATTTGTTTTAAGGTTGCAGATCAGATGCAGATCAGATGCAGCATATGGATGCATCTTTAAAAGCTACATATCACCTAAGCAAATAACAAAAGGGTAGAAGAAAATCACACTCCCAGATTTAATAGGAAAAAGAAAAATACAGTATAAATGCCACTAGGGCTGTCAAAACTGGCCAGAAATTATGTTTCCTTCCAAAAAACACAGCTTCAAAACATTCAAATATTTAATATCTAAAATAACAACTGCACATTTAAAATAAAGTGAATTTACTTGTAATTATTTTTTATGTAATACTGAAGTTTGCACAGAGCTGAACTAAACGGTGACATGCAAGAACGACATTAATTGGCACATCTGGCTGAGTAGCATTGTCCACAGCACTGAAAGGAGCGCCGCAGGATATAATTCTGGCCTGTTAAATTAGCATTTAACCCGTCTTTTGTCATATGTGATTACATCCCCTGTGTGCCTGGACGAGGAAAAGAAAAAGAAATGATTACTTGAGCTGCGTTGCTCACCTGATATCTGACCTCCACCTCGCTCCTCTCCCGATACTTCAGAATCTGTCTCCAAGAATTACGAGTTCATTTCGATCCAACCAGAGTTGGCGATTGGTGAAACAGTGCATATGTGAACAAGGACAGTTTTGATGAGTTTTCTTGTTTGTCAACACTGAATTAAATGTTTTTTATGATGATGAAATCGCCGTTTCTGTAAAGGAAATCTACTGACCAGACCAATATATGGACTGCTTGTGGCTTGTGGTGGATAAGTCTGGTGCAAACTGTGAAAGAATTTTTAACCTGAGGGATGATGTTTTGTTTAAATAAAACTGAGGCAGACAATTCTGAATTGTGACAATAAAAGAGTTTAACCCTGAGGGAGGACTGACAATACAATGCTATTAAAAACCAAAAAGACAGCTGCTTACATTATTGACACTGTAAGTCCCAAAACACCAGCAAACAAAAGAAAAAGTTATAACTGGCTCAGTATTTTTTTCCACTGTCACTGGTTGTCCGGCCTTTTTATTTTACTGTCCTTAGACCTACATGTTATTTGCCAACAACACACAGTCTACATGTGAACAGGCCAGTGATGGTTTCTTTTTATTCATGATATTCCCAGAATATGAATTTGGATGAATGCATGTGTGAATTAGTTTTTAAAAAAGTATATATAAAATAATCCCCCAAAGTGTTTTTCCCTCTTATATTGTGATGCTTAATGTTAAATTGTTTTTTATATTGTAATTAATATTCCTGTTAAATTTGCATTGTGTTTGCATTAGAGCTATCAGTAGAGAAATCCCAAAGATATGTTTGATGTAGTTTTGAAGTTGTGAGGTTGTCTTTTCAAATATAAAATGCTGCTCAGATCTCAGATCCTGTTTACACCTCATGTATCTTGAATGGACTGGATAGCTATCGGATATCAAAAAACTGAAATCTAACTGCTCAAACCTTGTGTTGATGTGTTGGCGTATGTGCAAATCATCACACTGAAGCCCTGTGTTGTTGAGATGCTGACGTCTTTTGTTTTACTATGCACCACTGTGAGCGCCTTTATCTCCTGTGAAACTGCAGGACAGAGTCCAGACCACATTTCCCTACGGGGACATTAGAGTATATCTTATCTTATCAAAACACCTTTGTATTCTGGCCAGATGTTTGTGGAAGTCGCCTGTACAGGGTCAGTCCCCTGTGATAACAACATCCTAACTTAAATTAGCACCCATTGTCTGTCTCATTAAAGCCAAAGGAAAAAGTGACTCCAGAGGTTTCGACACGAATGATTGGGGTCTGACATGAAGCTTGTTTCCTCACCTGTAACTGTAGCAGGTCACCGAACGTTTCTACTGGACACTTCTGAATCTATGTAGAACAGTTTAGAGGTGTAAGTATGGAGTCACTGGTACTTGACAATAGAATAATGAAGTATATCATGTAAAATAAAGGAGCAGTCCAAATAACGAGTTGGAACTATAGAGGATATATTAAATAAGTTGAATCCCTATTTAATATATTATCAGTGGTTGGAGTGAGTTGCTACTCCTGCCCCATATTCTGCAGACTCGAAGCTAAGGCAGGCCGCCTGCAGGGACACTGTATCTACATGTATGCAACCATCCATTGTCTGTCAATGTAAAGTTAAGCCCATTATCCTGAAAACAAAAGCCCTCTGCTCTGAAAATACACACTCTGGAGTTTGACTTCAGTATCTGCCTGCCTTTAAATTTTTACCTGTCACAGATTTTAACCGGATAAAATCCAGACTTGGCCACACACTGACAGTAGCACATGAATTAGTTATGGCCAAAAATGTGTTTAGTGACGTCACTGTGAACAGATCATCCTTGAGCCTAAGTAGAGTTTTGTACCAACTTTGCCTGAGATATCTAAAATCTAATCTGTGCATCCTTTGAGTCCAGGTGGACGTTTGTGCCGAATTGGAAGAAAATCTATTAAAGTACTCTTGACATATTCGATTCATTAGAATGGGACGGACACGAGGTCACAGTGACCTTTGATCCTCAAAATCTAATGAGTTCATCCTTGAGTCAAAGCAAACATTTGTGCAAAGTTTAAAGAAATTAGTCCAGGCGTTCTTGAGATATTGCTTCCACAAGAATGGGATGTGGACAGACAACTGAAAATGTAATGCCTCCAGCCATGACTGTCACTGGCGTGAAGGCACAGAAAGAGGATTATGTCCAAATATCATATCTGAATTGGCCTCAAATACCCAGTATCGGTCGAGCTACAGTTTGCACGATGTTATCTGAGTTTTCCAGACAACTCCTAATGGTGAATGTGTCCTTTGCCGGAGATTTCATTTGATGTAAATGCCAAAGGTTGTAACTGTGCAGGCAGGAGATGTCGTTTGAGACGAAACAAGTGGAAAATCAAGTAAGCTCTCCCGCAAGACATTTGTCCACGTGTTGACATGAGTGTTAGACAGAGATTGGATCTTTGTTCTGAGGAGAAATTAGATTTCAATGACAACAGGACCTGAGAGAGCTGAAGATTCAAACAGAAAGTGTGTATGAGTGTGTGTGTGTGTGTGAACTAAATGAAAGAATAAAATGGTTTAGAGATAACTGGGTGTGTGTGTCTGTGTGTGTGTGCGCGTGCCTGTGGCTGTCCCTGCCAGTGAGAGACTCTGCTTCTTAAATGCCACTTATTTTAGGTGCATTAATTTAATGTCAGTCCTAGTTTCTGAAAATGAGAATGAATTACAGTGACCTCCTCCTAAGTGAATTAACATGGGTGATTGTGGATGTAATTGCTAATTAGCATGACTCACTGATTCTACAGTCTCGCAGGTGGACCGTTTTCACTCTCAGAGGAAACCTCGTGAACAAGACCATTAGATTAATACCAACTTTTCTTAAATGTGCGAGCCACCGTTCCTCTTTGGGGAGATAACTTCTTTTCAATGAAATGAAAAATGACTCTCGACGTGATGCCGTGCACAGAAGTGTAGTAAGTCTGCGCCAGACAGAGCAAAAGATTCAATTCCTATCACAAAAGGTTAAGGGAATCATTTTTCTTTTGATGCTCTGGCCTGCAACCCTATTTTTCTTAATATTTGGCAGCCTGCACCGTCCTCCCCGGCCATCAAATACTTCAGAGACAATATCATAATGGGAGACACAAACAACCCTCTTGCCCCTTGACCTCCTGATCTCATAAAAGAAGCCAAAAGCTCCGAGCTCCGAGCTCCGCTGCTCTCACTGTCACTCCATCCGGAGGGTGAAATAGGTGAGCACCTTTGTTTACTTAAATCAAAATCCAATACACTGCCCTGCCACTTTTCTCTCCCACTTTTTTGCTTCCCCAGCACTCGGCTGTGGCACGGCTCAAACAGATGTCCTTGACTTTTCATTAGGTTATTAACCTTTTGGGAGGTGAGCTATGATTCAGAGGTGGGCACGGAGTCCCTGGAGGCTGAGCTGCAACACTACCAGATGACTCAGGCAGAAAGAACAGAGGAGAGATGTAGCGACAGGGAGAGAAGGGTGGATGAGAGGAGAGCAGGTAGGGCAGGTGTTTCTGACAAATGGAAAACAACAGATGTTTAAAAAGTCTTGTTGTGTTGAGTCCGCGTATCACTGCCTGAATGCATAAAGCCTACACCTACAGCTCACAGAGGAATGAAAAACAACCAATGTGCCATTTTGTCTGGATAGATATTAGTATCGTACATCACTGGTTGGATATCATTCTTGTATGGGAGCTGCAGCCGGGCTTCTAATGCAGCAAGGAGCTTGTTCACTTTACCGGGAGGTTTAACGGCGCTTTGTCAGGTCTACATCCCTGGTTATATCTCTGTGATAGGCACAAAAACTCTCATGAGGCCCAGATGACAGAGCAACAGGTTGAGCTCGCACAAGACGGTTTTTTATTACAAACCTACAGTGTGTCATTAAAGGTGTCTAAATGACTCAGGTAAAGAATGAAGCTGTTTTTTGTTTTTTTTTAATCGTCAACAATGCATTGGTCAAAGCCTACCCAGTCAAAAAGCCAAGGCCCATTCATTCATCCTAAAGACTTAAAGGTCTCCAAAAAAAGCATAAAATATTCATTATTTCATTCACTTGTAATTCATTTTTTAAAAAAACAGCTGGGACTAGAGTTCAGGGTTTCCACCGGTGCACTGCAAGTAAAGCAGCCCGTCAGGCCTAAACTGATTCCCTGCCAGGCCTCAGCATCTGAGAATTTTTTAAATATATTCTTAAAATACAATATGTTATACCTCCACTGGGCCCTAACAACTTTTCTGGCAGAAACCCTGTAATTTTTAGCAAATGTTGCTAGCGTTTGGTAGCAAACTCTGTACTTTTAAGGGTACCAACTATGTATACTCTTAGCGACTAACTTTCTGTCGACTGAACGCAAATTTTACTAGTCTAAAAGTAAGAAAACACCCAAAAAGCCATTTGAAGGAACCGCAGTCTACAATTGGCAAATCATAATTTAAAATTTTTTACCTGCACCAACACTCAGCCTGCGTGTGTGTGAATTTAAGCTGATTAGCATGCCACAATAGTTGGTTTAATTTATTAGTATTAATTAGCATTACTATTTACAGGGAAATATTACAGTATGCAAGCACTATGATAGAAACACAACCAACAGCATTATAGGAATCAATTATCACGTGCTTTCTTCAACACACCACAGCAATACATACACCCTGGTGACAGACTGACAGGCTGCAGGTTGTAGGGACGGGTTCGGGAAGGATTTTATTTTGTGTAGTGTGTAAAATGTTCCAAATAAACAACAAAATGTTCCAAATAAATAACAATGTTGAAATAGTGATGTTTTTACTTTTTTTTCACAACAGAAATGAACAGAAATCACATTTTTGTCAATACAGAGAGAGTAAAGTACCAAGAAAATGTGGCTCTTGGTCTTTTCAATGGATTTGTTAACAACAAGAAAAATGTAAAATATCAGTCGCTGCATCCTTTAAAATTTGACTATTTGATTGAAAAGTATGTTTGAGACATTTTGATTACTCAGAACTGACTACAGTAACTTAACACGAGTCCTATCCAGCTGAAAGCGAACGTGAAACGTGGTGCAGAGGAGTGCATGGACGGATTTCAAACCACAGAGGATCAGTTCGAAGCTACAATAGTACAGAGAGCTGAACACAAGAGACTTCTAAAAACATCTCTCTCTCTCTGCTCTCCTTCACACACACACACACAAGGCTTACTGGCACACATCAGCAAAAACAGAAAGGTAAACTCATCTACTGACAATGAAAAATGAGTCTGTCGCCTATTTTTGGTTGATTTAGCCACATTTTTTTTTTTTTTTTTTAAAACCCTGCTAACTTTGCTTTAAAAATATGCATGTGTTTTCAGCTGGACTTTGCTGGAGGCCAGAACTCTCAACGAGAAAGTCTGTCTATGACTTACTGAGTGTGTGAAGAAGTTACACCATTGACCTTGGTCAGTCTAGTGTTGGACTTTTCCCATTGGCTGTTGCTCTTTGAAAATAAACAGGTGCCAAGAGTCCTGAATTATAGGATCTCATAGATGTTAATGCTTGATGTGCAAGGCACAATGACACCACTTTTGGTGTGTGCGTCCTTGGGCATTGCGTTGAGCACATACATCGGTTTCAAATTAAAAGCCCTCATTTCAAATTAAAAGCTCTGGAGTGTTTAATACTGTACATGGTCCAGCCAATGTTTTGACCTCATCTTGTTTTTTTTTTTTGTTTTGCTTTTATCTGTCCATCACAAGAAATCAATATTTACTGGTAGAGGGTGGTAAACTTTTTATTTTACTGTTGCATCATTGCCTGCAAAGTTTGAATCAAAGGAAGCAAATATGCAGTAGTCTAGAATCAACAGTCCCTCCTTCAGCTGGCCAGATGATGTAGGTCGACCATGAAAGTAGACTGTGGTTAAATACAGTTCTTGCTACAGTAAATGCAGGTGATATCACACCTATTAAATCCCTAAGAGCTAAACGGGAAGCACATGACACCAGTTTTGAATGTGCAAAAAGATGTGGGGGAGGAAACCGCACGCCACATTTAATATGTGAGTCTTCAATAGCATGACTCAATTATACCCAAAGGTATCTTTGTCAATCCTATAGAATTCACTACGCAGCCCAAACTCATGACAAAAGCCTGCTTTACACATTCACCATGTGATGACAAACAATAGTGAAAGCCAGCAGTGATCCATAAATCCACAACAAAAGACTACTCATAATCATTTAACCTTCATGCCCAATTTCATGCATATATAAAATAAGAACTTGACTCCTTTCTTTTGACTCTACACCTGTATTACGTGCATGCTGGCTCCCGCGGAGCTTCAGGGAGCAACAAAGGAGAGTTCCACATTAAATAAAAAATGAGCAAAGCGAGGGAAGTTTCATTATTCATCTCACACTGGCATGCCCAACTCCCCAGCTTCCCGAAGGGAACACTATGAAATTTCAATTGGCATCATTCTATGTGTTGAGTTTTAATGTCAATATCGTAGACAGTCTTCAACAGCCTCGCAGCCTCCCTTCTGACTCCAACAAGACACTTCAAAGGAGCACTTCTCTGAATCCCTCAGTCTTGCATCAAAAATGTTAACCTTGGAGACATGCTAACTACCCGGCCGTGTACGTTCCCGAATTCCAATGAAGATTCTGATCATTCAAGACAAGGAAGAAAAGAGGAGTCAAGCATGCCCTCTGCCCGTCCATCTGTCCACCCCCCCCACCCCCGTCTGACCGCCGCTCCATGAATCTCCAACTCACATGTTCGTGTTCGCTTCATTCTTAGAAAACCTGCTGAATCAAGGGAAAATTTTGTAGTAGTTGTAGTAGTTGTGGTAGTAGTGGTTGTAGTAACCCTCTAGACCAGTGATTATCAAACTGTGGGCCGTGACCCACTGGTAGGTGGTGAAATTATCTGAGGTGGTCTGTCAGAGGTAATCAAAAATAAATAAATAAAATGTTTTAATTTAATGAATTTAACTCTTAATAAATTTTAATTTTGTTAGAGTAAAACTGCTATAATAAAATATTTATTATTGATTAAGAAAATTTTCAGAACTTATTTCACAGCGCAGTCATAGTGAGTAGCCATTTTACTTTTACTCAGAGTTCTTGTAGTACTAATACCTGATTTGTCCATATTCTCTAGAATGGGTGATATAATATTACAATGGTTTTGGATATTTTTTGCTTTCACACAATTTATGTGTTTTCCAACATAATTCAGAATACGCCCAGAAATGTATTCTCATACAGTTTCAACATAATAGTTCCTAATTGTGACTTGATCATTGATTATTTGTTTAACATATATTATAAACTTTGTTTTACTTACGTTAAATGATGAACTTACTGACATAAAACCCTTTATTAAAGATTTTTTACTTCCATTTCCACTATATTTAGAAACTGTTTCAGACATTTTCTGGAGCAATATGTTATTTACATATTACATTACATTATTTACATTTACATAACAGATATTATTTATATACATTATAAATAGTGTAGGGCCTGACACTGAACCTTGATGGTCACTCAGTAAGTTGAGTTCCTCTATGAAATGAAATGTGTACCGTCTTTTCCTTCATATCATATATTTTTATTCTCCTTTAATTATGTTATTCTATTTTTTATGTTATTTATATTCTGTTTATCTCTTCTTTTTCAGCCTGTGCTTTTGATCCTTGAGCGGCTGTAACTTTTTCTCCAGTAAAGTTTATCTTAAAGCTTATCTTAAATCATCGAGCCTTTGCGCTAATAGTTTTTCTAGAATTTTTTAGAAGTTCCAAAGCAGAGAAATTGGTCTGTAACTTGAGAATACGTGTACGTCTCCAGTTTTGGAAAAAGTTAACAGCTAAAGTTTAAACACTACTGACATTTACTGTAAGAAATCAGCAGAGACACATTCTAAGCTCTTTGCTCTTTTCTGCAACACTCACGTTTAAACATTTTGACGCATGTAAGCAAACAGCCAGCCCTTCCATGAGAAAGAACCCCTCATTCAGTGTCTGAGGGAAAAAAAAAAGAAAAAGTGAAAAATAAAATAAAATAAATAAATAGTAACAACACGGCAAAGCTGAGCTGGTTCTTCTGGGGCTTGTGTGACTGCTGCTCACTTAGCCTCAGGTGTGGAGCTCTAATGGTTGGCAGCAAGGACTCCGCCTGAGTGCCAATGTGCCCGTTACACTGCCAGAGCTTTGGAGGTGGTATCAGAGGTTCACTGGCAGGAATATTTGTGCAGGTGCTGTAGTTACACTTTGGTGTATTACATAGTGACTGACATGCTATCCTCCAGCAACATCAGGTGACAAGACATGAAATCCCACAAGTCACACGCAGAGAAAACTTTTTAAAAAATCCTGAAGGTTCAGTATTTGCAGGGATTTTTTTTTGTAAAACTCCCCCTAATATGTAAGGTCCATAATTCCCGTGCACACAGTACTTGTCAGTGTTAACTTTAATGCTGACCTGGGGAGGGAGTCATCGTGTCCTACCTGTGATTAGCAATTTGTTCGGCACTATCAGTTGATCTTAAAATAAATATTGTAGCCACCAGCTCTAACACAACTCTAGCACAGTTAAAGGGGTAGTTTGGGTTACATGAAGTGGGGTTATATGAGGTACTTTTCCATAATCAGTGTATTTACCTACAGCACATGGCGGTAGGCACGCTTTCAAATTGGAGACATAGCAGGATCAAGTTAAGCAGTTCAATGCTGTGGACAGCTACACTATGCTGTATTTAGAATATTTCCACCATTTTACCTTGCTATCAGACCACCTGTTCTGACAGGAAACCACCGTTATATGAGCCAAATGTTGCTCTCGCCAAACCAGCCAGACGTCACTGGTAAAATCAGTTATTTTAATTCAGTTTTTCTGTCCACTGCTGCCTCAAACTGTTTGTTTGTGTTATTGTGTGACTTTGGCAATTTAAATGTTAGTACGGATTCATATAAGTCACAAAATAACACAAGCAGACTAACAGTTTGAGGCAGCAAACTGAACTAAATGATCGAGGCAGCAGTCGACGGAAATCTCTGGTGTTTTGTGATGTGAAATTACTGGTTTTGCAGAAGGAATCTGGTTTAGCAAGCAAAAGCAATATTTGTCTTATAAAACGGTGGTTTCCCATTGAAGTAGGCTGTTTGACGGAAAAGTAAAGCATTGAAAACATTCTAAATATAGCATATACTTAAATGGATATTGATTTTTTTTTTTTAGATCAGCCTGTTTTTATGTGGCTCAAATACATTTTGCTGCTCACTCAACCCACAGCAGTTCATTGCTTAGCTTCCATGCTGGTGCTCCACTCTGCTTCTCCAAACTGTTGACATGTCAACTGACACAGACTGCAGGTCAAGGACTCTCAAAATGCAACCTGTGGGTCAACTGCTGCCGTCAGACACACTTGTCAGAGACACCCAACATGAAATGAATGCTTTGTATTTTAACCATCTGCAGTTCATTTCAATACTTGGACTTTTAAAAGTACTAATACTTGGCTACTGCGTACTGCACACCCATAACAAACATCAGGTTATACGTGACAACTTGTAGAAAGCTGCTGGTTTCATGGCAACTAGTGGCACCTTGCAAGGAGGTAAGGTTGCAGGAATTATGTTGTGTTATCAATACTGGTGCTGTTAGCTGAAGCTGGGGATCTCGGTTGATAACTCGGCAGGTTAACGTGGAAGTAAGATGGAAAAGCCACCACAGGGAAAAAAAAAACTGTATGGTTGAGGAGCAAAGGAGGTTTTAGGAAAAATGGATCAACTCTTACTTCGTCTGACCTCGGGGGACAGATAAGGTGATCTGCCTTATCTGCAAACAGGAGAATGCGGTGCTCAAGGAATTTAATGTTAAACACCATTATAAGAACAATCATGGGTTTTCCTGTGCGGCCCTCAATCAAATGCTGCCTCATCGAAACTTTGAGAGCCCCTGCTGTAGGCAATACACCAACTACCATTAAGTACCTCATACAAACCCCACTTCAAATAATCCAAACTATCCCTTTAACAAACAAAATGCACAGAAGCATTTGCAAACTCTGCAGTATTTGATCCCAGTATGATCACTGTAAAGACAGCTTTCCAGGATCTAATTATCAGTGTGATGCCCTCGGGGTTTTGAAATTCTTAATAGCTGGAGTAAGCTGTATGGTCATGAATTATTCATCACATAAAAGACAGAGAAATTCAAGAAAAAAAAGAATATAATAGCAATGGTTAAAAAAGCTGACATTGTGAAAAAGTTCAGTTTTGTTGCAATAGTACCATAATATTTAAGATATTTTGAGAGGAGGGGAAATTATGCTACAAGCCAAATTTTTTCCCCACTAAATGTATCTACAGAGACCTGCGTGGAACTGACAGAGCTCGCCCCGTCTGCTACAGCTGATGAAGGGCCAGTAATTGTAAATAAAACTTTCTTTGGGTGTCAGTCTGCCTTCATTTCATTTGAATTAAAATCCTCGCAAAGAGAGACGGGAAAAAAAATCCTCTTGTCCCCTCCTGCCCTCACTTAATATATGGAGGGGTTCGAATAATCCTCATAAAGTTCATCTCATGCAGCTGGGAATCTTGAGAAAAGCATTTATACATAATGCGAGCTGTCCATCTGATAGACCTGTAAGGAATAGATAGTCATCATCATCCCTGCACATTTGGAACACCCACGCAGTCTCTCAATCGTCTCATTTAAAGAGGGCATGAATGGGAAGGAAAATGTCATTAGTGAGATAGGTAATCTGTTTCTGGAGAGGAATCAAAGATCATAATTGGATTTTCTTCAAGGCTGCTCAAAGCTTTTCAGAGTCTCAGCCCACTATCATATTAATGATTGTAAGCCGACTGAGCTTGAGAGGGAGCTCGGTGAAAAATGGCCACCTCTACAGGTGCCCGCCTATAACTTAAGTGAGATTACTGCAACTGTGCTTTCAGAGACAGCCCTCCCAAGAGCTGTAACAGTTTAGATGGATCCACAGTATGTACACAGAGTATAACATGAAAGACGACAAATAAGAAGGGACGAGTAGGAGGGGAAAAAATATTTTACCGCAAAGTGAAAAATCTACAACAGAGGCCAATTTGATACACATCTCAGTACATGTTCAACGATACAATGCATCTCAGAAATGTACAATTTGGTACCAAAAGATTCAGCCCTGTCACTGGGATATGATACGATGCAATGTGTGAATCTTTAGATTCATACTGTAAACTAAATGAGACTCTGCGAGCAAACTTTAAAACTGTTTAAAATGCAAGTAAGATTATATGCTAGTCTGCTTCATATGACAAGTGCTGAGGATTTGATTGAATGTGACCGTGTAGAGGAAGTGTAGTGCAGAGGAACAGTGATGCTCCGTGTTACCTGCTCTCCCAGTGACATGATGTCTCTGTGGGTCAGGAGACTTGTGGCTCTGTTCTCTGCTGACACATTTTGCATAAATGATTTGCAGCAGTGTTTCTCATCTTATAAAACCCAAAGCTGTGCATTATGAAAGTTTGGTGGTGTGACACAATGTCAGTTCTTTCACTGTCTGTTTTGGGGAAACGAAGAGGAGAGACAGGAGAGTGAGGGGAGAGTGCTTATTTTGTTACAGCAGCAGCTCCTTGATGCCAAAAATCAAACATATGTGTGTTCTAATAAGAAGTATTGATACGCTAGTGCTCCATCAAGTTTTTTTCTGAGCTCAGCTTTTTACTGCTACAGGCCGTCTGAACTGATGCACTTGCATCTTGCACTTTAAAGATTGATGCATCAGATGCATGAGTGAGCCATTACACCCCTTCAGCATTAGGATCGGCCTCCGATACCAATACCTAAAATGCTGTTATCAATATCAGCAAGTATACGTGTCTATGCACCGATCTACTACTATGTAATTTGTGGGGTGGGATCATACATACATTTGTTTTCCAAGGATGGGGAAATCATGTTCTAGGGCATTCATTCTCTGCATGTTGCATTTGTTTACAAAGGGTTAAACCAGCGCCAGGTCATACAGAATGATGATGATCATAACACATCACACATGGAGATAATCACTGTAGATAATCACTCAGCAGGTCGTCTCAGGTTTAAGTTTTATCCATCTATTATGCACTATAAAACTGTAAGAGTATTATATAAACATACCCATGAAATATACATTTGGAAAACATAGATCCTTGTGTTTCCACTGATGTCACAGCTGCAGGTACAATCAGCACCACAGACAAACACACTATTAAAAAAATCTGGGTAACCAACATTTTAAACTCAACAATATTCAACACAGACACTGCTTTTACACTGGCTAGGTCCAGTGAAACCAGTCCAGTCATGTTTTCCACCCAAAACAGAAGCACAAAATGAGCAGGGGGCGTTTCATATTCATATGACACACTGCTAGACAGCTGAAATTCTGGAATTCCACTGATGCCAAGTATGTTCAGATACAGCCACAACAACAGGTACAGTCAGCGTGAGAAGACAGCAGTGAGACAGCAGTGAGGCACTCACCGCATGTCGCCTTCAAGGCTTTCCCAGTGAGCCTTAAATTTTCATAAAAACCATTAAAGACTGTCTTGTTTTAATCCCAGAGGTCCAGTCGATCCAAGTCAGTGACATATTCAGTCCAAAACACAAAGTTTCGATCAACATATCCACAAAAACAGCCAGCAGAAGTTGTAATCCTCCACTACGATTGTCACTTTCTCTGCTTACATGCTGCACAGACAGCACTTCCTGGTCTCTGCTGCAGTCTAACCTTTTGATTGACCCCTAACTTGAGCCAATAGGAGCTTCTGCATCTTGTCCCGAGTCCATAATAGCCAATGAGATTCTGTTCTCCCCTGTAAAGACAGACCCAACTGCAACAGACTGTATGGACGACTGGTACTTCGTATAACCAGTGAAACCCCCAAAACAACAATATGCAGGTTTTATATGTAAAATAAAGCCAGAATAAATACAATGAAGTACATTTAGATAGTTTTATCTTGAGTTGCTTCTTATATGAGCTGTTTTTCCACCACAGCACTTGTTTTGATGCCTTTATATGCACAAAGTTTGTGTGTAACAAGGGATAGAGGACTATACTGTATTCATGCTTCAGTTACTCTCAAGCAGGTCTTCTAATGACCTTTTTTTTTTCAGAAAACACCTGGACACAACACATTAAGCATGTAAATATTCATTTTCTGTGGTATTCTTGTTGCATTTGAACTGGGACTAGGTAAGGCTAAATGCTTTGTTCCTATTGTGTGTCTCATTGTGTAATAAGTCACAGCATTAGTCATCTGCAGGCATAAAAACATTCAGGTGGAAATAAAATACCCTCTTAATTAGTGTGTTAAAAATTCTATTAGTCAATGCCATTAGCAGTACAAGGAATAACTTACTCTACACCAATATAAGAATATGCTGTTTCTTTATTTTCCTGTCAGGATCATCAACTGGTTAGATGTTTTAAGATGAGATAAGATATTCCTTTATTAGTCCCACAACGAGGAAATGTTCAGTGTTCCAGCAGTGAAGTGGAAAGCAAAAATATAAAGAAGCATCAATAAAAATATAACACAAAATTAAAAATATAAACAAGCGGAAATATAAAAAAAATATTAACTATTTAAACAAGAGGAATATGTAAATAGGAACAATATAAACAGGGGAAATATAACAATTGGAACAGTATATATAATATGACCTTTGCTTGGGATTTTAGCCTCAGGCTTTTAGCACAATATCATGAGTTTTCAAATGACCCAGGCAGCCATCTGGATAAAGTCGCTGGTTGGAAATGAGAGTCCAGCTTTTGTCCACCTCTGTGTGAAATCAAGAACATATTATATCAGAAATGACTAATAATTTCAAGTGATCAATCTGCCGCTGTTACCGGTGAAAGCACATTATGTGCCAGAAAGCTCAGTAGGCATAGCAACAGTAACTCGGGTGGGCGTGGCTTAGCAAACAGCTAATTGGCATAAAAAAAACCCTGCTACACACTGAAACATAAGAAAAACCAGAACAGATTTGACAACATGTGGAAGGATCACATGTTGTGTTAAATGTGAGGATTAAATTGAGAGTTATAGTACAGAAGAAGCTGAACACATCCCGGTAATGAGCTCCACTTTACTTCTAACATGCACTGAAATGTTCACAGCTGGATCTCTTCACAGAACATCCAGATTCACCATAAAGAATAATTTAGTAATCTGGTTACATGCTGACACTGACAGGCGTTTTAACCACGCTGCTGGATGATATGAACATGTATTAGTCAAAGAAGAAAGATATTCTCTTTTCATGATTAATGTCTTATTAATGTCATGTACAATTTACATTTCTTTCTATTAAGTCCTTATTTCTGCGTGAAAGATTTTTTCATTTCTACAGAGGCAAACCAAAAAAAAAAACATAGGACGTTTAAAACAAGAACATAAGAAACTAATGACAAGTGATGCACCATGAAGAATGTAATATATTCAATATTTTATAGCTACAACTAATTGTCAATATACATATTATTTTCACAATTATTCGCCAAACTTTTTCTGGCATGCCCCCCCCCCCCTCCCAGAAGCTGTATCAGCCACGCCCACCTCGCAATTTTTATCAATCATTAACAATAATTGGTGAAGGAACTGGTATTGATTGGTAGCTGATATGAATTTTAGTGAAATAAAGGTCAGCGTGACAGCATGAGCAAGCTCTCGTTTGCTTGTTTTCCCCTACATAAATCATACTGATTGACTTTTTTTCAGTCTATATTCCTCCTCTGGTGCTCTAGTGTTTTCTAAAAATCAAACTCTTAACGTGTAATTTTATTTTAAAAGGTTCGATGTATGTAACGTGAGGGTGTGTGAAGCAGCATCATATCTTTGCTGAAGTGTGTTGATGTCTAAGCAGATGGTGCCTCTGCAGTTATGGAAGAAGGTAGCTATAATCTGAAGTGCTTTGAAAATTGCTGTAATGGTGCAACACATGGAGCTCTATTACAGTGATGTTATTTCTCACACAGTTGTGGTCTCTCAAATGTGTGTTATATTACAATTATACACCAGGCCTCTGAATCAAACTGAGGGAGAGCAGCAGAGGCGTGAATTTTGTGGATAACAGGCCAAAGACGTATCAAATGTACCTCTGCCACTGGTGAACATGTTTCCCCCTTCTGTTTCTGCTTCTGAATAAAACTGTAAAATCAAGAGTGGAGCGGTTGGATTTGGCAATCTCTGCCGATGTGAAATCTCTGAGTGGGAAGTTGTTAAAAAGGACTTTTCTTCCAGTTCGTCCTGTTTTTCTCCAGCTTGAGCTGAACTCCCATTGGCTGTTGGCAGGACGGCTCTCTGATTCTACTCTTTCCAAATCTTGAACAGCCTCACCTTAACTCCAGCCTGCACTGCCAGACCGGACCTGACGAAATAAATCAAGTTTGAAAACTTTTACTTGGGCTCAGACGGTGTGAAGTCACCTCTCCTAAGTTCTTGGAGAGATGTAAAAAGCCATCTGAAGTTAAGAAGAGGAACCAGCAGATGACAAAGAAAACCAGGGGGATTCACGAAATGTTCTCTTGGTTTTGATGAGCAGACGGCACAATGACCAGAGGCCTCATACCGCAGCTAGTGTGGCTACGTTTTTGAAGATATTCAAATCTTATAAAAGCAAAAACATGCAAAAACATGACAGGCATGAATGAGATGAACTTTCTCTGTACCTCTGCGATATCCCTCTTTGATCATCCAACTGAAAGGAGATCTATGGCATTAATACGGTTCATGAACAGAATAACTTCCACCAAATATTAGCTACGAGATAAGAACATTAAAAACACAGCAGCACAAATTACACAGATGAATCAAAAATGTGAATGGAATTGAGAAACACAATAGGACGCTGTATCAACTGTTCAGAATTCAGAGATCTTTTCTACAGATTAGGGATGCCACAGTGAGGATTTTTTTCCCCCGGATAATAATGACAATATGGAACATTTCACATACTACAAAAGAAATGAGTGATGATGCTCAGTGTCTGTAATATTAGAGTGCTAACTTTGACAAGAGCTCTTAAGATCTTCCCCTTCAACCTGTAGTCCGACAGATTAGTTGTAAAGTAAAGCTAATGTTAAGTACATGCCAGCTTCTTGTCAATAGCTTGTTTTAGCCAAGTTAGCCTTAGTTTTAACAAATTAGCACCAGCTAACAGCTTCATGGTAATGTACTGAAGAACAGGATACTCACTGCACCACACAGCGCTGTACATCACATCTTCCTGGTATAAAAACAGCTAAGATTACTTTAGCGCTGCAATTAGCTAGGTTCATAAACTATATGATTCCCAAATTTCATAGTCCAGTTTGACTGTTGATATTTTGTCATGCATTACATTTACTAGTGAGACCCTGGTGTGTTTTTAATGTTGTTGTTATAGAGTTTGGGGAACTCTGACACACTTTTCTTTGGTCATGTCTAGAGGGGAAGCCTTGATTTACGAAACTCTCATGAGATTGGTACACGTTGCTGATGTTTCATCATTTTGCATGTTGTAGAGACATGAAAATGATCACTGTTGCGAGATCTTTCGCGGCTTCGGTGTTCCCTACAACACTCGGCCATCGGTTTCTCCCTCCTCTGCCTGTGTTGCTGCCACACATCGATGGTCACTTCTGGCTACGTCGTCACATATGTTATCACGTTGGTTGCACTTTGAAAGGTCAGCGGGAAACAAGTAATTCAAATAATCTGAACTTTGAGCACAGCGCTCGGGGGAAAACAGAGTGGTGCTGCTTAGTCAGGTGCCACCGCTCTCTCCATAGGAAAAGAACAGGGCAGCCAGCGCAGGGTGGTTTTACCGCTGATCATGTGAGGGGGGCCATTAGACAGTGGGGGTGCTGGGCAAGTAATGTAACAGCTGTGTTGCAGAACGCTGTCTACACTGGCAACAACTACTAACGCGACAAGCCTACTACTGATTAGTTAAAGGAACTGTTCAACATTTTGGGAAGCTCAGCATGAAAAGTGCTGACAGCTACTGCAGCCTGGCTCACTCCAAAACCCTCAAACCCCAAACTATGCCTACCAACACCTTTAAACTCACTCACATATTGTATCTTGTTTGTTTAATCTGCACAAAAACACAAATGCAAAATTGATGGTTTTATGGGGAGTTAACCACTGTGTTAACTCCCCTGTGACGACAAGACACCAAGGAAACCTAAGTTTCCCTAAGAAGACTGCAGGTCACTGTGCTCGACTGTGCTCGACTGTGCTGACATTTTTGTTGTTGTTGTTTGTTAATTACTGAGCTTTATAAATGTTGGTGAGTGTAAGTTTGAACTTGGGACATAAACACAGGAAAAAAGTGTAAAAACTATGGCTCCATATGCATTGACCATGTTTCGGTCTTTAGACTTTCTTCAAGATCAAACTTTGGACATAGCCAGCAGCCAGCAGCCCTCTGCTTCCTGTCTAAGCTAACCATCTCTAATAAAGTCATGCACATTTTATTAATGAAGGTGGAACAGAACTTTATCTCTCTCAAAGCAGATATTGAGTCACATCACATTGCTAACACTAAGGTAACTTAGTGCTGTCCAAAGCCACTTCCTCAAGTCGTCCTCCCATTTCTCTGTAGTAGGCATGATCACATTATCTCATTTCAAGGAAAAGTTCAACATTTTGAGAAATGCGCTGACTCATTTTCTTGCCTAATTAAATTAAAAGAAGATTGATACCATTCTCCTGTCTGAGGCTAAATATGAAGCTCCAGCCAGCTCAGCATAAAGACTGGAAACAAGAAGAAACTTCACCTACCAGAACACGTTATGTCTCGTAAAACCAATAAATGGTTGTTATATAGATTAAAAAACAATGTAACACGTTGAGTTGAATTGTGTTTTATATTTTTACCCATCCCTAAGACTATACACATATAACATGACAACCATTTAACTGTTAACAGTGTGGAAACAAACCATCCTGTGTGTCTCAGTGCCTGAAGCAAGAGAGGCCCCCACAGCTGGTGTGAAATGACCACAGGGAGCTCCAGGCAGGCTTTAATACCTCAGAGGGATTTCTCTGTCAGGTTGCATTTTTGTTGCATCATGTCTCTCTTTCCTCTCTGCTGATAGGCTGCCTGTGCTGCCCCATCCTCACCACGGTATTACAACTCAATAAAAAGAAGTCATTAACAGTTTCAAAGCCAATGAAGACTGAAGAGACATTAACCCAAGCCTTTTCTCTCAAAGGGCCACCGCGTTAAATGTGAATACGGAGGTGTTTGCTGTTATCACAAAGTGAAATGTGTTCGCTGATCCTTAAAACGAGCAGTTGTTAACCCTGTTGCAGTTTAAGGAGGGCCATTTGGTTTAAATGGAGGCTGTAGTCCAGCACCCAAGGAATTACTTCCATATTGGATGTTTCCACACTTTGTAGTGTTCCCTGAAGTGTTTGCCAAACCTTATTACTTATTTACCTAATCCTCTTTGTCCTCTGCGGGTCATAAGGCCACAATGAGCTCCCCTCCATCTCTCCCGTACCTTGGCACTATGTTCAGCCTCCCCCCGGAGCTCCGTTCATTTGGCTCGCTCCTCTGTCACAGTTCTGTGCCAGGTCAGTTTTGGTCTTCCAGGTCGTCTTTTGCCCACAGGAGTCCATCTCAGTGTAACTTCTGGGAATCAATCTGCCTTCATTTGAGGCACACGGCCCAGTTATCACAGACTCCTCTGCCTTATTTTAGTTTTTAGTTTTTAGTTTTTCTGCATAATTCCATGTATCCGCAGCCCCGAGAAGTCTTGACATTTTTTTACATCCTGCTGTAGACAATAAAATTTTTTGGCCTTGTCTTGTTTGCAGAGTGTTGAGAGCTGTTAAGCATGAATAAGTTAGAGAAGTGTGACAGTGGATTGTGTCACAACTGCAAGCGTCAATTTTAGCAAAATTTGTTACAGGTTAATCTATCATCAATTTTCTGCTGCTTATCTGGGTCCAGGCCATGTTAATTGATTTATTAAATTATTAGGGATCAATGGTACATCCAGCTTTGAAGATCTGACAGAAACGTGATATAAATGTCAATAATTTCTGGAATCAATAAGTAACTGTAGGCCTTATAATCTCTATTAGTTTCTGTAACTCTTTGACCAGTATGACAGTAGAGGCATCAGTGATATTTCGCAATTATAATAATGGGATGGATGCAAGGTCACGGCGATCTTGACCTTTTACCATCAAAATCTAACCAGTTCATCCTTAAGTCCAAGTGAACATTTTTGCCGAGTTTGAAGAGACAAGCTCAAGGTGATCCTGAGATACTGTGTTCACAAGAATGTGACAGATGTATGTGCAGAGGTATTCATTGATGAACAGACAGGCCGAAAACATGCCACAGCTGTTTGTGGCATAAAAACATCTTAAACCTGTAGGATCCTCAAGAAAATCTTGTTAGGCCAGAAGATGCCACCATTTGCTGCATGTCATTCCACCCACTCTCTCTTCCCCCTTCCTGTCATATCTTCAGCTTTCCTATAAAATTAAAAAAGGCATAAAAGAAAAGCCCTCCCCAAAAATGCGACCATATAAAAGTTGCTGTTAAATCCCCCAGCAACATCTTATCTGGAACTAGAAAAGGAAAGGAAAGGAAATGCTAGCTCTACTGTTATTGGAGTACAGAGCAAAAAGGGGCGGGTCAATTGCGCCAAGCCAACTTGAGTGATTTTAGCTTGTGTGTAAAAGTTAGATGTGTCATGACAAGCATGCACAACGTCCCAAGCAACACGGCAGCTAGAAGCCACAGACAACAGCTGAGATTTGAACCACATTTTCCTTTGCGGCACCATTTTCTGGCCACAGCATCCACACGAAGGGGGAGAAAATGCTAATTTCTATTGTAAAATCTCAAACAGAGCCTTGTTGATTCGAGTCTTTAATCACATCCAGGTAGACAGAGTCACCTGTAGTGGTGGATTTGCCGGGCCCATTTATATTCAAGGTTGATTACAAGTAGGGTGTCATTTGCATTATCAGAGACTCAGCACTAATGAGACTCCTGGTTTTAGGCCTTAATTGGATTGCTTCACCACAGTCCCTTATTGATATTTGCATGCCACAGTTCATCATGATAAGTAATGAGAAGATTATTCACTGGGGGTATCCAATTGCAAACTCCATCTGTGAAGTAGAGGGGCACTGTCCACCCATATGGCTCCCATGGGTGCTGAGAGGGCACGATGACAAACATACATGACCACACATACAGTTCAGAATAGATATAGAATTGTGTGCGTGACTACTGCTCCACCTTTAGACCCTACATCAGCTCATGTTTACCATTTCACTAAGCGGCAGTTGTTGTTTACCTGCTTGGTGCTATTAAGGCTTCTACAAGAAATAAATTACTACCGTGCAAGCCAAAATTAAGCAAACATCTGCCAGGGAGCAAGGTAAGGGGATTAGAAAGAATGTAGCTACCTTTGAGAAACATAATCCAAAAAGAAGCATTTGCAAAATAAAAGACCTGGGATTGGAAGAGGCTTGGGTTCCTATAAGGCTAATTTCTTTCACTTTATGAGTAAAGACCTGCACTCCATAACCGGATGATGTAAAACACTCACAAAGCCATCAATCACACTCACAGCAGGCCTCACAGCGTTATTAGAATTTATACATATCCCACTGCAAAAACAGAACCAACAGCGCGCTAGAAACATGTCAATAAAGCTGTGGGACAAAACCTTTGACTCATTAAGGCAGATAATGAAACAAAACCTGCTCATCAAGAACGCATTTGTCTAAAAATGAAAATGGCAAAATGTTTATGGAATGCGGTACAGATGGTGCCGTTCCTGTGGGCATCGGAGCGTGGAAGCACTTTGGCTGGAATTCAGAGAAATAACTTTCCAACATTATAACTTGTCAATTAGCTCGGAAATGGCTGTGCATCTGCGTAACAAATGTTGTTTTTCAAAACTGTCATCATATTGTGCATTTACAGCGTGCCGTAATTTGCACCGGCACACGTGTCTCCAGAAGGGTTAGTCACCTCGTTATCCATTTTTTCATGAATCTTTGCAGGAAAAAAAAGCACAAAGACGCTATTGCATTTTTATATTCTTCTTTCTTACATTTCCCATAAGCTTCTTTTCTCCAAGGAAAATCTTTACTATGCGTATGTGTATCTCCTCATGAGATACAGGATTTTGCACACAACTGGGGTTTGCCGCCGCACATGCACAGCGCTGCATCTCTACTCCTGTGTCTATTTTCAAAGATTTTAACTGAAACCACCTGATAGGGAAGAGAGGAATCCTGCACCTCTTTCCTGAGCTGCACCATGGACACCTCCGAGGTCCATGACTGCTGGTTTGGTGCAGTGTGAATCGCATTAAAATCCTTCGTCTCTGCTTGATAGTCAGCTCTCGGGAAAAGGAAAATGGGGCTCACAACAGAACCTCATTCTGTTGTTGTTATTTCTCCAATTTTCACATTTTTCCCTAAATGCATTCCATCACCTGGGGGTTGGATTTAATGGATGGATAGATAACATGTCTGTTATATGCATGCCTGCATATGAAAAATGTCTCATTTATATCAGAGGCAATTTTCAGATGATGTTGCATTCAGGTCTTTAAAGGGATAGTTCAGATTACTTTAAATGGGATTGTATTAGGTGCTTATCGATGGTCAGTGTATTAGCTACAGTAGATGCTAGTTGACACGTCCCCTGTTTGGAGGAGCAGAGAGGAGCACCAGCACAGCAGCTAAGCAATGTCCTGCTGTGGACAGGGTCAGCAGGAAAAGGTCTGTTAGCCACTTTGGCCTGTGATGATAACTGCATTACCGCGGTCATGTCATGCTTACTGTGGGGTTAAGCTTATCACTGTGATCATGCAAATTTTATTTTGAATGCTCAGTCTCATGTTATTCCGTGCAAGGGGGGCGTGGATGACCAGGAGAGGAAAAACACTGTGAAAATTAATAACAATTAATTGAATTAATATTATTTATCGGGAAAATAAATAAATAGGCATTTGCTGATGCTATTATGCTGAAAAAAATAAAAAAATAAATAAAAATACACACACCACAAGTCAGGAACACAGCTTCTGGTTGGCTGACTGCCAGTGGATGGTTGGTAATGTGCTAGCAACATTTGTTTTTAATTATCACAGAAGACATTCAGTGTTGGATTTTTCATTATGGATTTATTTCATCATATCCACTTGAAAAAAGGTCAACCTAAAAAAAAATATAAAAATAAAAATCAGTATCAGTTTAAGTGTACACTATATTTCGAATATTTTCACTGCTTTACTTTTAAGCCAAATATTCCTCTCTTTGACCAACCAAACTCCATAGGTCAAATCAGCTGTTTTACCCTGCAGACCATAGGAGTTGCTGGTCTACTGCTGCCATGGTCTGCATGGTTTAGCAAAGTCACACAATAAAACTAACAAATCCAGGCAGTGTTACTTAACAGCGGTTTCCTGAAAACCCTGCCTGACGGCAAAGTAAAGTGGTAAAAATATTGTGAATACAGCTTACACTTAAACTGATACGTGATTTTTTTTAGGCAAACCTTTCTTGAATACCTTTTGTTGCTGACTTTGTCCACAGCAGTTAATTTCTTATCTTCCGTGCTGGTGCTACTGTGTATTTCTACTGTAGCTAATATGCTGACTATGGATAAATACTTCAAACAATGCCACTTCAAATAATCCGAACTATCCCTTTAAATCTATCCCGACATCCTGTTTATGTCCTGTAGGAAAAGGCCGCACTGTTTTGCTGCAGCATTTTCAAACCTTGCTGTCATGTCAGACATGATATGGCTACATCTGCAACCGTCGAAGCATTGGTCTCTTCTGACCTGAACTGGGAGATGGGAATACGCCCAGAGCAGTATTTGACACCTCAGTGAATCTCATTACCATAAAGCAGGGGAGAGAAAAAGCCGCACTTACGCAGCATGAAATATATAACAGTGTCCCCCAGCCAGCTGTGCTGTCATAGCTCATGGTCGAGGCATGACAAGCGCCACAGATGAGCAGAAATGTTTTGTTTTGGAGAACTAATCAGAACTGAAAAGGTTTACACGAATCAACACGGTCGCTTGCGGTGTTTAGTTCCTTTAAAGTTGTTGTGAATGAATAAAAGCGGTGACAGCCTCCTGCCGGTCTCAGAGTGGTCAGTGCAGCAGAAACTTGGCTATGGCTCCCACCGCTTGGCCTCTCCTGCTTTATCTAATCACTCAGACATGGCCAGGCCTCAGGCAGGCTGCCCTTACTCTGCACTAGCTCCGGGCAAGGTTGAGGCAGAGGGTACACATTGGCTAAAAGCACATCCACAATCATATCCCCAAGATTATCTACAGTAACACTCAGACATCCTCCTCACATCCTCTCATCTCCTCTTCCCCTCACTTATTTTTAATCACACTCAGGTTACTTTAATATTCAAGTAAAATGGACATTTTTGTTGCACGGTAAAATCTCAGCGAATGATAAATGAGATATCTGAGCAGAACAGCTGATTAAAGGTGCATAATGAATGAAACGTAGTGAGGATCTGCTCATATCTAATTCTAAATCATTCTGCTCATACCCTTGTTCATACAAGAAAAATAAATGCACAAATTAGCCTTTTGAAAATCTTAAAGATTGCATGTACATGCAAATTAGATGCTTCGAGGAAAATTGCACTCAGTAGGTTTGGTGGCACTTGATTTTACAGTACACTAATGAGACGTAACAAGCCGTACTTTCTACCAAATTGGACAAAAATTAGAAATAATGTTCTTTATTAGACAGCATTAGACCCTTTAGTAGACCCTTATTAGAGGGTAATTTGGAAACATTACAACAAAACTGTACTGCAAACTAAAGTGTATTGTTTCCCACTATTATACCCTTATTAGCCTTCATTTGAGGGTATTTTGGGACAAACTGCGACAGAACTGTATTGTAAACTAAAGTGAAATTACATATCTGCTACTTTGTGATTAGATCCAAGAAGCAGAAAATGTCTTGGCTTCTCTGCCAAAGTTTGTCTCAAGTAGCAGATATGTGATACCACTTTAGTCTACAGTACAGTTCTGTTGTAATGTGTCCCAAATTACCCCTCAGGAAGTCTAATAAGGGTCTGATAAAGAACATATTATTTCTAGCTTTTCTCTAATTTAACAGAAAACATGGCTTGTTATGTATATTTGAATCAACCAAATATCTCCTGTGCAAACTTTCATTTTCTTTGGATTGGCCACGTTTGTGGTAATACGTCTGTCTCGGGGGAGTTATGATTCACGCAATAAAAACACATTTGTCATCACAAAAAGGGGAAAATAAACATCTAACCACAGATACTGAAGAGCGATTTTAACACAGCTACAGCTCCAAACTTGGTGGTTTTGTGTGAAACTTCTTCTCCAGGCCAAGTCTCTGACTTTCCTCCTGTGCCCTGAAGGGCCTCATCCAGCTATAAACTCAGATATGTTGCATCAGTAATCTCTCCACCTCTCTTTGTGTCTTATTGGCCGCAGGTTTAATGAGGCATCAAAGCAGCGAGGGATCTCAGAGAAGAGAGGCCTCCTCGGCATGCTTCCTCTGATGGTCTGGCAGATGCAGCACTTTCAAAGCATAAAGAAGTGAGCATGACTTCCAAAGGAGAGCTGTTGCCAACATCACAAAGAAATGTTTTAGAAATAGATTTTGTTTTATTTTGTCAGGTGTTAGATGTACAATAGAATAACTACGGCGAGATTTATTTTCAAAGTTTACCTGACAGGCCGGTCAGGATGGTAGTATAAACTTGCCAGCGTTGGCATCTACAGTCAGACACAGGAGCATGAAACAAATACTAAAGTCACCAGCAAACAACAGCATTACTGCAGGCACACATGAAGACGTGTAGCAGAGGAGACAATGTTAAAGTTTAAGCCTCTTATTAGAGCATTTATGCTTCCTATGCTCTGAAAATCTGACAGGAAAGTCTGAAACTGACTGTAATGAAACTGATATGACTCTAGTGAAGAAAAGCAACCTATCCTTCAAAACCGGTACATTTCAATGTCAAATAAAAAGGGCAAAAGTTATCCTAGTATTTAAATCACTTCACCAATTACAGAGCTGTGTCGTTACTTCCACAGTTCACGAAAATACTGCAGAACCTCATCATTGTGAGGTTGGATGATTTTACTGAGAAGCACAAACTGTTAACGGACAGTCAATATAGCTTCAGAACAAACAAATCAACATCTATGGCACTGATGTCACTAATAGAATAAATAACAACATGTATAGATAATAAATGAATATGCACTGGGGGTAATTCTTGATTAAAAAAAAGCATTTGATACCATCGATCATGACTTGATTAATCAACAAACTGTAAAGGTATGGCATCAGAGGGGTTGTGCTGAACTGGCTGAGTAGGTATATATGGAACTGTCCACAGTGTCTGCGGATTGATGAATATAAATCTTCATATTCAGAAATAATTTGCAGAGTCCCACAGGGGTCATGGAAAGTATCAAGAATATAGAAAATCTACAATTCGTACGTTGAAATTTGAGTATACAACACATTACATCTTGTTAATTTGTACACAAACAGAAAACGAGTCCAGAGTCTCTGTTGGTTGTCGAACAGCCTCCTTATTTCAGGCAAATAAGACAAAAAAAAAAAAAATCCATTGACTTTGAGGCGAAGAAAGTGCTAATATGCTCATTCAATTCCACGCTCCCTTCTCATCCCTGCATCAATCTATTTAGTGGGCTCTTTTGATCTGCATCAAATAGGGCTTGGTATCATTAAAAAAAACTGATGAACAACATTTTTTCAATACCAATATTCTAAAAATCCATTTTAACAAACAAAAAATTACTGTGGGTGACATTTCTGGTACTGGGAATAGTGGCAGAGTGGGACGTCTTTCTTTCTCTACGCTAAAGCGTAGCTAGCTCAGGTCTGACAATCATCTACCACGTTAACTGTATGTGTGTTTCCTTTTACCTCCTGGTCTGATAACAACACCATCCACCATCAGAAACTCTCTCCACCTCGGCTTCTATCCCAGTAGACGATGTCGTGACAGTTGCAGGTTAGCTGAACTGGCTAGCTAACAAGCAGCGCAAAATTCAGCTCATAGTCATTTGTGCTGATAGACAGTTGGCGGTAAAACAAAACAAACAAAAAAGAAAAAACAACAAACAATGATCCCTGTCTCTGGATGTAATTTCCTGCAACTTATTGGCTCACTTACAATAATAACATTTATCCCATAGGTATCAATATTTGGTTGATAGAAATTCGACCCAGCCCTTGCAGCAAGAGGTTTTACAGGTTTATTACAAACACTGAGCCGCAAACCCCAACATGATTTCAGTACCCAAAGCCGAGGCTGTAATTAAACCCACTGTGAAATATTTCTATCATTTCTGCTCTGGACAGTCAGCACAGAATCCTGTGGTAAATTGTGCGCTGTCGACTACAGTATGTGGGGTCAGTCTCTCAGGCGTGTTTAGCCGGGCCGCCTTATCCTCTGTTCAATCTCGCCTTTTGTTTTCCTTCATGAAAATAAATGAAACAGTGCAGTCATCTGCAGAGGCGAGCAGAGCCCTCTTGACTGAGGAGGCCTTCGGGCTTCGTCAGGCTTTTCCAGCACGTTGTCATGGCAGTTCAGAGAGAGTGAGGGAGAACATTGCAGCCCAGTGCTGCTGTGGAATGACAATAAGAAAAGGGCTGGGGAGGGGATTGCTAATGCAGAATGCCAATCATAGCAATGTTGTTCTAATGTGCTGTATGAAAGACAGGCAACGGAAGCCCGAGACCACGATCCTCCTGAAGGACAAAGAAGTTATTAGGGAAGAACGGCTGACAGAGGGGGAATGTGGCACTGAAAATATGCTAAATCAACTAATCAAACTTCTCTAACAAAACATGTCCAATTAGCTGTCTCACAGCCCTTAAGTATACTTATATTTCACTAAGTCGTTCAAAATCTGAGCTTTATAATTAAGCATTTGTATTTAAAAGTATTACAAACCGTGTGCTATTATTTATTTCCTGTATGACTGTTAATCTATAGTGCGCAGGATGGGAATAACACAGCTGATTACAAAGCAGAACAATGGCTGTAATGAAGCTTAATGACGCAGTTCAAATGGGCTGCCCTCAAGTTGAATTCGAGCTGTTAGATCAGAAAGTTTTGCGGAGTTTGCGGGTGTCTTATATTTCAACCCTCTTATATGGCTTTATTTGCTCAAAGGCTGCAAGTTTAGAGGGATGAGGAGCCAACCCAGGAGAGAGCAGTGAGGTCTTAATGAGTTACGTAACTTCCCCGGCACCGCACATCCTCTGATGTACCACCAGCCCAAGATTTTGGAGGACTTAAATCTAATCCACAGATGGAGGGAGATTTGCAGGTAGACAGGCTGGAATTCTTATTTGATGGCTTTCTTTTTCCAGGCAGAGAGAGATGTTAGCAGCCTCCTTTTTGCACAGTGACAGACTGTGTTTTACTAAATCTGTGTGCATGCAAGGACTGCAACTAAAATTGTTTTAATTAGTGATTAATCTGCCAGCTATTTTCTCACTTATTAAATTATCTTAATCTGATCTATAAAATATCAGAATATGGTGACGAAAAAACATTTTTTTAGAATTCAAAGTGACACTGACTCAGTTATCGTCTTGGTTTTTCACATATCAGAATCTGGGATCAGAAAATATATTTTTTGTTTCGCTTGAAAAATCATTTAACAAAAATTATTTAACTGATCATCAAAGCATATGCAGAATAATTTTCGACAAATTGATTTTTCTATTCATTGTTTCAGCTCTGTGCTAATGAAATGCACCCTGTGGGTTGGAGTTGAACCTTCAACTTTTTTCCCTAACATCTACTTTGATCGTACTATTTCTAATCTAATTCATTTATTCTTTTCAATTAGGCTCTCAGGTTCTTGACATTCTTCACATATTCCAGGATTTGCAATTTCTTTGCGTAAAAATTGTTGAAAATCACTGTATTTCTATGTATGTATGTTTTTCTCCAAAAAGCTTAAAAGGCCTTTAGAAAACCTGAATTATATTAAAGTGTCTTTTTTTATTCAAGATATACAGCTATCAAGTCAATTTTTGTTTTCTTCCTTGCACTTCTTCATCACTGAAATCAAATTTTTCCTAGTGCTATTAATCCATCTAGATTGCTTTGGTGAAAGTTGCTGAGTTTTGGAGATATCGACTATAGAGATGTCTGCCTTCACACTAATTGGCACTCGGCTTTTGCTCAAAGCGCCAAAACAAACAAACAAAAAAATAAATAAATAAATAATAATTAAAATTTGACAGCAATCATTCCAGAAATCATGACCTGGTTACTCAAGATAATCCACAAACCTTGTTGTGAGGAGTTTCATGTAGGAGCTATTCACTTTCTGCCAAACTAAACCTGGCAATCGTATCACACGTATAGCGTGCATCTACTCACAGACAAGAGGCTCGTGCTCATGAAAACACAGGATGTAAACACTGATGGTGTCCTGAGCTGTAACATTAGCACCACTGCGCTAGCTAACATAGTGATAATAATAGCGAGCGTAGTTCAGCAGAAAGAAAATAGTTCCGACATCAAACTTCTCACAACGAAGTCTGTAGATTATCCTGAGTAACCATTTTGAAGTGGGCTGTGTTAGGAAAAGGTTCTGTCCCATATGTCTGAGCACAGATCAGGAGGATTTAGCAACATTTAAATTTAAATTTAAAAAAATACAGCTGTTTTCTTAAGTTTCCTGACTGCTATCAACCAAATCTAATAATTCTTAAGAATGTTTTTTCCACAAAACATTAAACCAAACAGGGCCTGGGACAGTACTAAAAAACTACAATGACCACACAACAGTGACTATGATTATTGATTATTGTGGTGACTAATTTTTGTGCCAGACACTGAGCACTTACAGTAGCCTATGATAAAGAAAGATCAATCTGTGTTTATATAACATTAGTAGGCTATGCTGAAAAATAGAGAAACTTCTTAAGGATATGCCATTTTGACATCTATAAGTCTTCACCTTTTGGTGGATTTGTTTTTGTTGAAACTATGTTCTAGAAAGTTCACAAGCAGGTCTCAAGTGACATCAGGTATATAGGAATGGTTTTGCACACCTCCTTCCTAAAACCTGAAGTATGCAAAACCAATTATAAGACATAAAGAAGGCGTTCCTGTAATTATTCCTCAAATTTCCATCTGGTGTTTTCATGTGAGACTCGGGAAGGTTGCTTCTTTGAAATCAATTCAACGATTTTAGAAAATCCACTAATATGTGCCCACTTGGGAAATGTGCACTTTTGAGGTAATTACTGATTAATCTTGAAATTAGTTCAGATTATTGCATCCCCAGCGGAAGCAGACAAATCTGTGCCTGAGTATCCTTAAAATAGCCTTTTTACAGCCTTATTCTCACAGACTGGCAGCACCGCAGCAGGTAAAGGGATTGGTACAATTCTTTCATTTGCAATTTCCTGACACATGATTTCTGTGAAAATTGAATCCCATTTAATACACGGAGGTCTGTATCATAGAATAAAATATGCAGAATTTAGGGTAAGTGGGGTGTTATGATAATATTCAGTCTCCGCAGAATGCTCATAATACTAACACAGGCACATATATACTGTGGCTCAGCAGTGGTGGGAAATAACTTAGTATATCTACTCAAGTATTGAATTTAAATACAGTTTTGTGATACATGACTGAGTATTTCCATTTTCTGACACTCTATACTTGTATTCCACTACATTTCAGAGGCAAATATTGTACTTTGTACTCCATCACATATATTTAATAACTTAGTAACTACAATCAGCAAATAAATCAATTGGACATGAGCTGTTTGAGATTTATTAGATTTAAAAGTTGTCAACAATGCTACCTGAGGAGTTTTACCCCAAGAAAATTCTGAAGCTCATACTTTTCTTACTCATCAAGGTCATATAGATTGAACAAACACTCGGGACAGAGACATGCTCCAAAAAATATGAAGGTCCAGTGTGTAAGACGCAGTGGGATTTATCAGCAGAATATGGCAGAAATAGATCTGATATTCAACAGTCAAGTATATTTTCATTAGTGTTTAATCAACACAAAATCATACACACTGGTCTTTTAACTGAATTAAGGGTTAACAGGGTCAAGTAATGGTACACACAGTTGATCTAAAGCTATAATATATAATGTTTCTGAATTAAAATGCATATGTTACACACATTATCCAAAATGTCTCCAACACTGTTCAAACCCAGAGAAATCTGTAATTTCCTATTAGCCGCCAGTTGCTATAACTTGCATGGAAAATACAGGGTACAGATTGAGGAGGAAAGTCTGCAAATGTTCACATGAATAAAACTCAATACATGACCTCGTCCATGAACAGGATCTCTCACTGAGTCATGTCAGCAATAGTGGTTGTTTAACAATGAAGGCAACAACTCGCATGATCCCATGCTACTTCAGATGTCATCAAACTGGTCTTTTATCATTGTTTAAAATGTGAGAGACCCCCTAGTGGCAGCATTATGAGTAGGGATGCATCAATCGACCAGCCAGAGACTGGAAGCAGCTGGCTTTCAGCGGTACTGACCCTGACCGATGATTGGTCGGTCAGCGTCACATATGCGATTCTATGCCCGTCATATTCAAACACGTTTTGCACGTTGGGTACATGTCCACCAGTCCAAGCAACATCACACTGCTTGGGTTGTACGGGAGAAACGGTCTGAAATGTGCAGTTTCAGTTCACTCTTGGCTGAGACGAACAGACGACATCACTCTAGACCTGCAGCCAGGAGACGAGCCAACTACGCTGTAAGCGAGGAAGCGGAGGCAAATATAGCGCCAAAACACACATTAACAACGTGCATAACATGCACACCTCACAGTCGCAAGGAAGTCCGCTTACAGAACGACATGATGTCCAAAACAGAAACGCCACACTGTGAACCCACCGACCCGGAAGCCAGGAAGCAGCAGGAGACGCATATCCAATTAGCAGTGACCTGCCTAAATATAGCACTGGACAGCGCCGCCCAGTAATTAAGGCGCTATTGAATCACTGAATACATCCTGATTACAATTTAATGGACAGGAAGGGAGAGTTTAACGTCATCCTGTTAGATTCTGAGGCATGTTTATAGGTTACGATAAGACTTTATGGATCCCTGGTGACAAATACAAACGCTAACATACAGTATATAAAATGATTAAAATTAGCCCCACCTTTACCAGCTGCACCATCACAGTTATGAACACATTAAAACGTCAGTTGTAACGTTTCTGCAGGTGTGAACAAGTTAAAATTAAGACTTTTTAAGACCATGATGAATGCCATTTATTTCACAACCATACCTGCAAAAAACAAATGGAGGATATGAAGGAAAACTGGAGTCCCAGAATTACAACTTTGAACTTAACATGACCACACAGAACTGTGCAGACCAACAGAAATAGTAGTTATTGATTCCATGTTAGTTTTGTTTTGTGGTGTGTTCAATACCATTTTTCTCAAAAACACATTTAAAAGTGAGAATTAATTTAACTGTATAACTTATGTTAACTTCATAATACAATTCATTTTTACGACTTATTAGTTTATATGTAAGACAGTTAAAGGCTGAAAATTTGGATTAATGTATTTTAGACTTTTTAAGGACCTGCCGAAAACCTGAATACTGGCAATAACATAACATACATTGTTCTAACACAGGGCATTCTGCACAATGAGTACTTTTACTTTTAATATATTCTTATGCTAAAACTTTTTAGTATTTCTACATGGTGGTATTCCTACTTTTTCTTGTAAGATCTGAGTACTTCTTCCCCCACTGCTCAGTGCCCTGCAGCAGAGCATGGAGTCATGCTTCTACCTAGGATGCCACTTAAACCGTCCAAAAGTGTTTATTTTTTCATTTTCAAAGGTGTTACAGGATCTCCGTCATCAACTTTAATAAATCATACCCTCTCAGGGATTATTCATACAGGTATGTGGTGTTAATGGAGGAGATGGAGAGTCTGTCTGAAGCGGAGCGGGCCTGTGAATGGCCACCGAGCTGAGGCATTCACTGCACGTTGGGCCTGCCAGGGAAAATAAAGTTCACCAGATCACAGTTCACTCTGGCCCTGTATGTAATCAGTCAGTGGTGGGGCCTGTCTGTCAGCTCCCTGACAGCTGCCTGTGCCGTTAAATGTGCAGAGATCAGTGGTCGTCAGAGCCCTTCGTGTGACAGCCTCTAAACGAGGACTTTAAATTAGTTCCATGGGTGGTGGAGCATTTCGCTTGAGGTAAGCTCTCTCTCTCTCTCTCCCTCTCTTTCCACACACACACACACAGACACACACACACACACACCATGAACCTCCATTTCCATCACCGCCTCTCGGTCCTCTGCTCCGACTGCCACTGCCAACCAGAAT
This sequence comes from Lutjanus erythropterus, assembly GCF_056507025.1. NCBI lineage: Eukaryota > Metazoa > Chordata > Actinopteri > Lutjaniformes > Lutjanidae > Lutjanus > Lutjanus erythropterus. The sequence continues at coordinate 35,676,566 of NC_139318.1, read as the reverse complement.
CTGTGATTACATATCATTAATGGCTCTCTTCACCTGATATTCCAGTCAGCCTGTCACAGTGCTGCTTCTGTCCCACTGTGGACACCAGAGGCTCGGCTCACAGGAGATCCACAACTATGTTCAATATCAAAAAGACAACTGAATTTCGTCATGCAGCGGACGGCTATCAGATCTTAAAAAACTGAGTGAAAATGCATCCATGAAGCATTCATATGCGAAATACATAACAACTGCACATCCAGGGTGGGTGAGGAGATACACCCAATTTATCAAATAATCAAAGCAGACCCCACTGTTCCCCACCTCACACACATTTTTCTTAAAAGAAATGACTGAAAGCAATTAAGCAATCACCAAAATAGTTTGTGATTAATTTAGTAATTGATTAATAATCAATTAACCAATTAAAGTAACCTGAGTTCAGTCAATTCACACTCTAAAGGCCTCTAGGCACCAGAGGAACTTTTAAGCTGAACTAGTTAAAAATAATTCATAGATGTAGCCTTATATTTAACACAGAAATGAAAGTGGTATTGATCCTCTCATCTGACTCCTGGCAAGAAAGAAAATAGGTGTATTTCTCAAAATGTCAAACTAGTCCTTTAACATTAGATATCCCACACGCATGTACTAATCTTGGCAGAACTAGTTATAGGTATTATTTACCTTTTAAATGGAACGACCTGGAAACTGCCCTCAAACATGAATTATTTTATTCCTCTTGCAGATCTTAAAGATTTAACCATGTGATGCTTTTAATATTTTTAATATGTCACTTGATCATTTTGATTTAGACGCTGTATGTTATCCTTTAATGTTGTGGTTGTTTGGAGGTTTCTTGTTCAGGAGTTTCCTTTGAATAAGACGATCTGATTAAATAAAGTTTCTTATTACCAACAAATGCAATGCGAGGGGAACACAAAGAAGAAAAAATAAGCAGTAAAAATGGAAAACATTCCTGGCTCTTGTGTTCTGCTAGTTTAGAAACATAATTCACTTGTGACAGAAGGGAGGATGAGAACCTAAAAGAGCATCTTTTTCTGTGACAAACCAGCAAGGCAATCTTAAGAATGGATGCCCCCGTCACCATTAATCCTGTGCAAATTTCTTTAAAATCTAACCCCGAGTGGTCTCCATAATCTAGGATTACATCGGGTAGAAAAGGAAAAAGAGGCAATCAATCTTCTTTAAAGGTTTTAATCCTTTATGAAATAGACTGGATTATTTCCTTGGGTTAGGCTTTATGACCGGGATTTAATTCCCTTGGAGTTTCAATGCCAGCTCTATGCATTTCCCTCCCTCCCCGGCTCCCTCTCACTCTCCGCCAGGGGATCCTTGATTTATAGATATCATTTGACCTGTTAAGGCAACAGTCTGCCAAAAGTCCAAGATTAAGTGCCAATGTCTGGGCTGACAGCGGTTCCTGCTGCTAATTTTACATGATCTATGGGGCTAATACCTGTTCTCCATCCGCCCCTCTACGTTCTGTAGGGGGTCAGCGAGAAACTGCCTATACTTCAAACCATCAAGCGATTATTAGAGCCAGTTTTGGCAGCCGGCTCGAAAACCTGGAAAGAGAATTTTAGTCGATGTTACAGATGCCCTCCAAGAATGACTTTGCAGGGGGATATAAGAAGTGTACCTCCTCCACAGTTGTCTGCAGATTTTTCAAACTGTCTCTATACATTTCTGTGGACTGCTACAGGGGATCCATGTATGCGGTGGCACTGAAATACAGTGTGGGAGAGAAAAGGCACAAGAGAGAGAGGGAGTGGAACCGTGTTCCAATTTAAGAGCCGTCTCCTTCCAAATCCACATACTAACACAGGAAGTGCTCTAATGAGTGGACAGGGTTGTCCCATTTCAAATGCTCCTTCATATGCGGTTGCAGCCAAACTTGGTGGACACAACCAGTGTACCATCTGTGACCAAAATGACCAAAATTCACAACTGCAGCTCAGTTGTTTAATGGGGCTCCCAGACTGTCCATGTCAGCTGGGAATATCAGAACATGACATGAAGTGGGCCAATTAAAAACACACTGCTGCCAATGAACTCCACTGTTCTTTGTAAGGAAGCCTGGATTTGTTATCAATAGGGACGTTCCTTGCAACTAATTTCACTGTCATTTGAACAGAAGTTTTAATTTTTGCTATTGTAGCTAGTCTAAAGGAAGGAAAACAACTGAGCACAATTTATTAATTGATATTCAAAACACTGTCTGAAAAATATTGTGATATTAGCATTGTTTTTTCCAATTTTCCAGCTGGCCTCCATCAGCAGCCATGTGCTAATATATTTTCACAGATGTGTGTTGCATTTTAATCTGTAATACAGACTGTTGCCATTCTTTACATGTTAGAGAACACACAAAGATAATAATAATAATAGCAATATATTTATATTATTTACCACAACTTTTACTGTGACCTCTAGTATGATGGAGCTTAATGTTCTTTGCCTTTTTTTCAGTCTCCTGGATGTTGATTTTGAAATTTTTATTCTACGAGGGCTGCTCAAAAATCACCAGTTGGGCTTTGGTCTCTGCAAAAGTACAAACAGTGATACTGTGGTGAATTCTCTGAATGCAAAATGGAATCTCATGATTTACAAAAATTTGCAACAGCGATGCTGAGAAAGTTTTCGCAGAGCATTTTTATTCAGCCCCTAACAGCGAGTGAGATGCTCCTTACTGCTCTTTCTCTCCTTCTTCCTCTCGTCTCTATACATTAATGAGGTGGAGTCATGCAGCCTTAGGATGAGTGAGAATTTTTATATCAAGTTGAAACTCATGCAGTTGCAACTCTGCCACAATTTTCCCACCCTGGGCAAATTTGCAGTGATTCGCATCCACACGTCTTTGCATTTCCCCAACCTTTAAAATTTTTGTGTTCAATCTCAACACACGTTTGATCCTCCAGGCAACTTCTTCGAAGGAGACAAACACTTAACTGAGACAGACAGAGAATGAGAGAGGGCTAACGAGACAAATGAAGAGAAACAGGTGGGACGTGATTGATATATTACCTTTTGGCATAAAACATGATTGAATGACTGATCAGACTGGTGCCTTCTTTTTTCTAAACTCATCTACTATTCTCTGCTCTTTTAACAGACTTATGATGACTCTAAATCACACCAAAACAGTAAAATCTCCACGCTCTGAATTACTTTTTACTATTTTCTTACAAGTGAGTGTCTCACAAGAATTAGACTTCAGAGAAACCACAAATGTGAACAAACCCAGCAAAACACTGTGCGGCTCTTGTGGAAAAATGTGACACATCTGTTCAGATGACAAATACACTGTAATAAATTGCCTCCAGCTGGGTTAAATGACACAAAATTCGAATTCCCTCTTTGAAGAGTCTCAGAATATTTTGGCTTCTAGTTCACTTCATCCTGTCTACAATCATGAGCTTTAGCATAGCAGAGACCTCAAAGGTAATGACTGCAATAATAAAATGCTAATGATGATCATTTTGAACATACTGTCATTAAAATTAGCAAAAAGCAACACCTGTACCTGCCATGAAGAATTAAGAAAAAATGACTAAATCAGTCGTTTCACCAAGTGCCATAAAAAACATGTTTCCACTTTCAAGTGACAAAGACCTTTACTAAAGAACACGAATGAGGCTCGGCTAGAGTTGTCCAAGAACCAACCCATTTGACCCGTTTGACTGCTCTGGAGGAAAAAAAAGAAAAGTTTTTGTTGTTTTGGCTGCAAAAATATGATTAGCCCATAATTTCTAAAGTTAAACCAAATTAACCTGCCATATCATGCAGACTTTTAAGACTTTTTGATAGACATGCCTTCCTCAGAGATGGGGCAGCCCAGAGCTTTGAAAAAGAAAAAAGGAAACAAAAATGGATGCAAAGCAATGGCATAAGCATCCAAACTCTGTGTCATTGCTGTTATGTGAAGGCTTGAGGTGAGTCTTTTGAAGGTGTGGAAATGATTTATAATGAATGGTATAACCAATGAGATGCCCTGTGAATAAAAATCTCTACATATGCAAAATATGAGCAGTTTCTTAAGTCTGCGTCATGTCGTGCAGTAATGCTAATTATGCTGATGCATGAACTGATCTTTGCCAGCTAGCTAGCTGGCTAACATACAGGCTGCACGCAAGATAATAATAATAAGACCATCGCATGTGTGCATTGGAAGAGGTACAGGGACCTGATGGTTTTGACTATGAATCATGCTAGCCCCAAAAATTGTCTGTGACTGAAATCAGGTGACATCATCATACCCTCCCAACATAGAGACAGACTCCATGTTTGGAGGGTATGAGAGGATGAGAAGATCTAACACTGGAATGTTCTATTTGTTTCTTGACAGGCAACGTTTTTTTGAACCATGACCACAATCGTTATGTAACCTTAACAGCATGTACATTATGGTAATCATGATGATGAAGGTCCCCTAACCCTCACAAAGTAGTAATTTTAATCCACGTCACAATGTCTCCTTAACATTAAAGTATTTATTTAAACCAAAATCTTCATCTTTCCTTAAATATAACCCAGTTGTTTTTGTGCCTAAACCTAACCAAGCATTCATCATACCATTGCCTACTGTCACATGACAACACTGACTTTTGTGACAGTTTTGAAAGGTCAAGACAGATGATATATTTCTATCAGTGATTCAGGAGTTCTGTTCTACTCAGTGATGGTCTGAAGATTTGAGTGTGAAAGATGCTTTTGTTGTTTTTTCTGTTTTCTTTCTCTGTTGTTTGACAGTGTAATAGCTGCACTCTGGTCCTTGAATTTATAATGCATGTTTGACACAGTAACAAATAACAACAGCAAAAATCACATTCCTCCATTCTTTCTAATTATCATCCTTGATGGACCAATGAAGTATTCTGTTATAACATTTGGAGGACTTGTTGGACTCTTGTTGACCTGCGTGGGTATTTAAAAAACCTTTTAGAGCTACGCTTACATCTGTAACTACATGTTAAATGAACTCACTGACGCTCACTAGACACTGTAATTAATATAGTGTATGTACATAAATGTACAGAATATGAGAGGATGAGAATCAAGGGCAGACCCAGAATAGCTGTCCTGGTGTAATGGGAGCCAACGTAGAAATGTTCAACACCTTAACGAGATAAAATTCGCCAAATTTCTCAAAGGGTGGGAAGCAGAAGCACTTTACAGAACTGAGTGGATTTTCTCTCTTGCAACACTTCTAAGGCATATTACACCGTGGGGTGATTAGCATTCCTGCTCATTATACATGTATGCAGGGATCACTGCAAACCTCTGTACAGTATGAAACACTGCCAAACTGCAGTGCTGCAAAGGATTGTGGGAAAGCGTTGGTCAAATTATAAAAAACCCCACTTGTAATCTTTCCCTTTTGTCTCATCTCCCGAGGTATTACTGACGCCCACGTCTAAACCTTAGCTGTAATAATCACCAAACAAATTGCCAAGGTTAAACATCAAAAGAAAACTTGGCTTATTCATTTGCATAATAGTTTTACTTGATAACAACTTCCTCTGTTGCTGTGAGCTGCCACATGACCTCTGTGAAACGTGTGGGCAGGCTGATAGAAGTAAATATGATTTACTTCTTATCTTTATCTGCAGTGAAAATGCCTTGTTCAGCTCCAGCCCTATTCAATTAAAATGTTTTTCTGGGTCTTAAGGTCATATCCACTTATTTTCACAATGTTTACAAATTCATTTGTAAAAAGCTGATTTTGTGCCATGTTATCTTTGTCTTCCTTTCACAGCATCTCACGTGACACTGAACAGAGATTTTCAACATTATTTATTGCACTGACATCTCATGACAATAGCACCTTCAAAAAACACTGAAGCTTAATGTTAATGACTTCCTGTAAATCCATTAAAATCTCTTCATAACAACTGGGCTCTCTTTTATGAAAATCCAGTAGGCCTATCTCTAAAGAGCATATTGGAGAAAAGCTGTCACACAGTGGGACCACAGGGAGCGGCTACAAGTGTTTAAGTAGCTCCGTATTATGCTGCCGCATCCAATTTATAATGACGGCTACAGAAGCAGATCCATCTCTGCCACAACAATTCCCTTCAGTCTTCACACAGAAATATACATATATACTTTACACCAACACACACAGAGATCCTCTGACACAATGTCAAACATGCTATGCGAGGTGGAAATGCTGACTTTCAGCTTTAATTTGAGGGTGTTCACATTGATATCGGTTGCATTGTGTTGGAACTGTATCACTTTTTATTAAACACAAAACAACTGTAAGACTGGCTGTTTTCTGTGCAGGTGTGTTTTATGTTGCTCCACCTTTATGTACAAAAGAGCTGAGCTAATACAGAATTGATTCTAGGCGTGACATTTGTGTTTGAAGTTGCTGTGGCAGGAAGGCAGGAGACATGAGGGGGATATAAAATCAGAACGCATCAGAGACACTGTCAAAATAACAGGGCTCAACAATAAGGATTGCCTGGGGCAAGTAAAATGCCACGTCAGGCTAGTCAATTTTTTTTCTGCAGTAGAGAACCATCTCATTTCCTTTTAATTTCTGTTTGTTTGTTTAGTTGGATGGTCTTAGACAATGGAGACAAAACACCAACTATCACCTCAGCAGTGTTTTAGTCGAGAAGCCAAGACCAAGTTGTGACTAGGGATGAGTGCAATTAGTCGGCTACTCGATTAAACGTCACCACCCTGGCTAGTTGGCACCAGAAATACTGGTCAGTTAAACTATTTATCAATATTTTATTCATGCACAATGTCAGTTAACTGATGGCCCATGCAACCACGGATGTTTTTATTAGCAAAGTCAGACAGAAGCCAGCACAGTGTGGCAGTCTTTTAATCTAGACAATGCAACAACATGTGACCACACAGACATTAACCTGCAAGGAGAGCAGCAGCTGCTGCTGTTAGCACTGCTAACATTAGCCACACTGTGTAGCAGGCTGGCAGCTAACTGCATTTAGTCAAGCATTTTGTCATGTTTTGTAAGTTAATGTGCGATGTTTTTGTTGCACAATGAAAAGTGACATGCATTCCAGGAGCATTTAAAATACGATACGTGATTAACGGCTTCAAACGGCTCTTAATACACACAGTATTTTTTCCAGTTGTTTAACATTATCAATTCTGCTCAATTTTAACTGCTTTCCGAGTGCTTATTTACTGTTAGACAAGTTGACTAGTCTAAATTAAATTTTGCATTTAATCGACAGGGAGATTAGTCGCCAGGAACATCCCTAGTCATGACTGAGACCAGGAACTTTTACATCCAATCACAGTAAAAATTGATTCTGAGACAAGACCAAGACCTTCAAAAAGTGGTCCTGAGACCAGTCTTAAGACTCATCGTGAGCACTACAACACAAGAGGCAAGGCTGATAAAATACGATTGTTTTCAAATTCATGTCAAACATGGGGTTTCACAGAGCCAGCAGCATCTTCCTTTTGGCTCCATGGCAAGTCAGAAAACTGCGCAACTGATTACTAAAGCATATGATGTTTCAAAAAACAGTCATTTCAGACAGACTGCTCTCCAACAGAAGACGGGGATGGACCAGGGTACACAGTACCACACCGACAGGGCTTGTTGAAGGCATTATTTGATAACTACTAATAAATAAAAAAAAATTTTACAGGGGCAAGTAAAAATTTGGTCTAACTTTGGTCAAGTAGATTCGAAACAGTTTCAATCTAAGAATGCACTGTAAGCTCAGCAATTACAAACACCATAGTATTCCACAGGATAGTGGATGGCAGAAGTTAAGTTAAAAACTTGTTTCTGACTGTCCTATCAAGAAAAGACAACATACAGCAGCACCACAGGTTGAAACACAATATGCCTTGTCCCTGTAAGCCTCAAGAATAGAAAGACAAGGTGATCAAAAAGTCAAAGTTGAGAGAAAGTACTAAAACAAACTTTTAGAGTTTTGGATCAAGGTGTTTTGAACAGATTTGTCAAAGCTCAAAAGATGAAGGAGTGGAACAGAAAGAAGAACAGCTTGTGATTTGAGGCACATTAGTTTCTGTCAGACTGTTTTTTTGGTGTCGCCGCGGAGACCATTAGTGAAACCAGTTCACTTGCGGCCGTTGATCATTGATCTTTGCTGTTAGCAGAAGCAAAATGAATGCAGGAGGATCTACACAGAAACATCTGGTCGAGTCAGATTCACGCAAATGCATCAAAACTCACTGGATGCTTCATCTTGCAGCGAGACAATGATCCTAAACACAGAGGCGAAGCCAAACCAGCGACTGAAGAGTTTTTAAGCGGCAAACAGAGGAATGTTCTTGATCAGTCATCTGACCTCAGTCCACCTGAACATTTCACTTGTCAAAGACCAGATTGAAGACAAAAACCTGTGAAACAAGCCAGAAGTGAGATGGCAGCAGTTCAGGCCTGGCAGAGCACCATCAAGTAAGATAACAAGAATGTGTTGATGTCTGCAGGTTGGAGACTTCAAGCAGGCGTTGACTACAAAGGATTTCTATTAACAACGAAGGCAACAAATCCTACACAGTTCAACTGATGTTGTGTAAATTAAAGCAGACAGTCTGCACTTTAAAACAAGTTATGCACCAACTCTGTAAGGCTTGTGTTTACAGTAAAGCTGAAAACACCAGTCAATCAATCAGAAAACTAATCAGCAACTACTTTAATAATCGATTCATCATTGGAGGATGTTTTTTTTAAAGCAAAAATACCCCAAATCCACTGCCTCCAATCTCTCAGATGTGAATATTTGCTGTATTTTTTAGCAGCCTATGAGAGTAAACAGACATCTCTTGATTTTGGAGAGTTGATCTGACAAAACGAGCCGGGCTCTGAGAAATTCACAATCTTCTGACATTTAATAGACCGAGCGAGACGAGATCAACAGTCGATAATAATATGAAAATAATTTTTGGTTTCAGCTCTTCTTTGAACAGACAAATCTTTTACAATATATCAGTTTTGGTACACAGAGTGCTGTAATGTGTGCACATTTTCAAACAACTATTTATAAAGTTGCTGCTTTTTCAAGCCTTGCTGCTATGCAGAAGCGATCGCACATAATTGATGTTACAAATTAAGGTGATTTATTTATATGCATATTGAGTAACACACATTTGTTGTGATTTGTAGACTGAAACTCTGAAAAATTGCACAAAGTAAGTGCAAAAACTACATTTTTATAACTTCCATCAATAGCTTAATGGGTTCTAGTGCTAACAGAGTGGATGTTGGTCTATACAAAGAGAGGAGGGTGTGAAAGAAGATGAAGAGCCCAGCTAGCCTGCTCTTGGACCCAATATCTCTGCAATGGAGACAGATTTCCACACGAAATCCAGATTGAGCCTCGCTGGCTGGGGATCCCTTTGATATGAGAACAGGGCTAATCCCTCTAGTTCTGGCTGCTGCCATGTCTTCATCCTCCCAACCAGGTGCCCTTTCATTAACCTTTGACTCGCACTGGCACTGTGTTTGAAGAGGCTGGTATTAAACTGGCTTATCCTAGATTGCTGCTGCTGCAGCAGTGAGAAGACTTGCTCTGTTTCTCACAGGTCTGTTAAGGTGCTGAATAGTACAACAGTAACATTATGTAACCCTCGAGTTACCAGCTGGATCCGGCTGCACTCCACTGCGCCCTCTGTGGCCGGGCAACAAACCGCTCAGCTCAGATAACAAGCTGCATGTGGTGAAGCTGATGGGTTTCTAATGCAGTAAGTCCCCAGGACCTACAGGTGGTCAAATGAGTGGGTTTCCAATAAGTGTGTGTGTTTCATTGTGGTTTTTTTTGACATACTGTAATGTTAAAATTGCATTATGTGGTTATATTTGTGCATTTTACATCCCTAAATATCTACAGCAGTAAAATGCAACATGCGCATTAATGCAGCAGGAATATTAATGCAAAAACAGATACAATAGTAAAACTTTGACAGGGACTATTTTACTGCACAATGAGTAATGCTACATTTACTTTTGACACGTTCAGTAAACTTTGCTATGTTTCTTATGTACATTTACTTTCGTAAGGTTTAGAGTGCAGGCTTTTACTTTTAGTGAGTATTTTTAAATTGGGGATGGTGGATGTACTTGTATAAGTGAGCAGCTACAGTAGAAGTCAATGTGATTGTACACCATGAAAGAAAATCACAAGAGAAAACAGTATCTATCATCTGTTTGTGTTTGTTGCTCTACCCACATCCTTCCAGCTCTGCAGACATATATTTGGAAGACCTGCAGTTGTTTTGTTGTCGTTAGCCTGACTTGTAGCTGCTAACTAGCTTTTCAAAGCTTGGACCAACTCTGCTGTTTGTTGCACATTAACTGATATTTGAATATTTCTGTCTAAGATTATAGCATTATATAACATTATCAGGGAAAAGAGTGCATCCTCTCAACGCGTTGATAATGAGTTTACTGTGTCCTTTTTTTATTTAGAGACGCGGGATGTGAACCGAGCGACATCACTGTGCATTAGGGTCGGGTGCTGTATACCAAACTGGCAAATGATGATCCACATGGCTCACAGTGAAACATCGCTGATGGACAATGATGTTGTTTTATGGGGGGAGGGTGAGAGGTTAGCTGTCCCATATCAGAAAAGCTGACTCATGCACCAGCTCACCACTGTAGTCACCACCGCTTACCACTGTCGCTCTGAGAAAACTCTCTGGTGACGGCAGCAGATTGACCCTCACATCCCTGCCAGGCCAGAATCTGACACACATCCCCGTGTTTTCTGTCGGCACCACATGTCCGTCTCTGAGTCATGTTAAGCCTGATACAAAGTTAGCCGGCTAGCTATACGGAGGAAGCTAAGCTCTGAAAGCAATAGCATTCTACTTTTGTCACATCTTCCACTACATGAGGATTTCATGGTGTCACCCACTGGACGGTCACAGTTCTTGTGTCTTTTTTTTTTTTTCCTGAACCAGTGACACTTCAACATGAGGTTTAGATTTTCCAGTAACAGCAGCAGAATTCATCTTAACACATGAAGGTGTCCTGCAAACACACAGATTCTGAATCCTGATGATGGTGCACACAGGGGTTTAAGTGATGTGCGTGTCATGAGATGAAAACCAATCAGAAACTCTACCACCTGTTTCTACCGACTTATCTGTCCCTTTAATATCTCTAGATGTATTAGAATATTCTGAGTGATGTTGCAAATAAATGAGTAAGACTGCTTTATACTTGTAATGCATTATATATTGCATTACATTATAAATGCTGGATTAACTAGGAATAGAATTTTCTCTTATTTTATCCATAAGCAGTTCATAAAACCAGTTTTTAATGGATTTTACTATTGTATGATTTTTAATATCTCAATATAATATTACATGCAGTGATGGAGGATTTTATTTTACTGCACATCGATCACTCCTACACAGAATGTACAAGTTTGACAAGATGAGTATCTGTGAACACAATTACATTTAAAGTTCAGATTGAAATGTCTCTAGCAGAGCCAGACAAATATCCCCCCATGACCCGGCAATTCATTTTTGGCGACTTTACTTTGAGGCCTTTGTTTTAAACACCATACATGTAGTTTTTTTTTAGTCCTATTGCCTCTAAAAAGCACATCCTGGGCTTTCTAGTGATGTGGGTTCTTTTCAAAATGGCAGGAATTTCAAGACATTTTTAGCAGTAAGAATGTTAAGTGATCAAATTTATAAAGACATACTGTTCTGGTCTTCATAAAGATGTTGTTTTTTTTATTTGGGAGAGTCTTATCCATATTTAAGCCTTTCTAAACACACATTATAACCCATGTCCTTTGTGGGGGACAGTGGGACTTTCTTCTTCTCATTTTCAAGCATTTTCCACACGTCAGGAAACAGAGCAGTGACTGAGGCAGAACAGATTTTGATCTGTGTGATCACATGATCAGCCTGTATCTAATGTCAAACCACACAAAGACGTGGACTTTCTGCACCACAACTGGCCTGATCCAGTAGAGGTCAGACCACCAGGCCTCTGGGAGGCCTACAAAGGACAGGTCTCAGTATGCACTTTATTCAAATGGTGCAGGAGAGAAGGATGTAGTGAGAAGATGTTTGTGAAGTGTTTAAAGTGAAAAGTGTCTCAAAAACAAAGAGCTGCTTCCTAATGTAATGTTCCTGACATGTAGGAATATTCATATTCGTGTTCTGGTTGATTTTTACCATCAGGATTTACCCAGGGACATGATATAAAACATAAATAATATTTTAGAGGAGAGGCTGATTCTCACATCACAGTTACTTAAACTATGTAATGGATCTTGTTTTGTGCATTCAGGAGAATCAGCAATAAATTAAATAACTTATGACTCAACAAAATGTCTCATCCAAGTATAAAACTTGGATGAATCTAACAGCCTTGGATGACTAAGGAATCTTAAGAGTTTTTGTCAACTTTTACAGAGGAGTATTTGAAAGCATCCTGACTAGAAACATCAGAAACTGGCATCATGGGATGTGAATGGCTCAGGACAGGAAGACTCTGCAGCGATTGATAAAAAAACAAACACCCAGCAGATCATTGGTACAGCCGGTTTACTGCACCGCCGTCTGACAAGTGATACAGAAGTATCTGCTGCCGTCAGACTACAGAACAGCTTCTTTCTTCAGACTGTGAGACTTTTAAATTTATCCCCTTCGCTCCGTCAAAATGAACAGGTTTGTGTTGTTTGTGTGTCTAGCATTGAAGCAGTATTGTAAATTTTGTTACACAACCTTGTGCTGTAAAAGTACCATTATATGAGAGACCGATAATCTAAATATCAGGGAACTTAAGGTGATTTAATGATCTGCTTGTTTAGTGCCACATGTCTACACTGTGGTAAATTATTTCTATAATCAAAGTCAGAAAAATTTCAAATTAATAGTAAAAACTACAATTTTACCAACGTCCATCGACAGCCTGATGTCGGCCACAACCTGTTCTAGTGCTGAAAGTGTCCGTTAATATATGTTTATATATAGAGAGAGTGGAGGGTGTGAGAGAAGCCCAGAAAAAAAAGCATTGTATATGATCATTCCACATGATTTTTTGGTATGATTTGGCTTAGTTTCACAGAGGCCATTTCATTTTAAAATGCAGGATAAACCTTTTGCATGATGCACTTTGGTATCCCATTTGATGCACTTGTTTTGTTTTTTATTTTGCACGCTCTAAACGATTTGAGGTCAGCACTATGAGGATAAAAGAGACTTGCACTTTGAGATTTATGTGAACATTGAGTCAGAGCAATCACAAACAAACACAAAAATAAAGTCTCATTTCTCTCCTCCTGATTCATTATTTGAGAGTATTTTTTTTTCAGTTGTGAGACAAAGCTGCAGTGGATCTTGGTGTAAAAAAAAACACCAATGCAGAAACATCATTAACCTCGAGTGTTTCTGATTTTTGTCCACTGATCTGTTTTAATTTTCTGCCTTCCTTTGAGAATACTTTTAAAATCCACAATGAGCCAAACAGTAATCTGAAAGCACAGCAGATGTGTATAATCAGCTGCTCACTTTGAAAAGGGAAGAGGGTGGACATTGAGCACTGGTCCCTGAAATTACAATTTTGTTGTTCAATTATCCATGATACCAGAGAATGATACATCTTGGCCAGAGGCCCGTGTGGTCAGCGGCCTCCTGTGAGCTGCCTCCACTTCACTTCTCTGCTGCTGGGAATCATATAATTGAGCGTAAGTGCTCTGTGAATGACAGAAACCTGAGAAAATTTACAGCGATACAACATGTGCGATGACGGCTGCTGGATGAACTTCCTGCACAGTCGAATGATTTACCAAAGGAGGAATCATCAGCTCAGTAATGCAACAAACAACAAACATTAGAAGCCAGCTGTGCATGAACCTATGGCCATTAAGATAATGAGATCATTAATTTTGTTGCACTGTGGCCATGTATGTGAAAAAGAGCATGACCTGATTGTTCGGTGGCATTTCTGAAACCAAAACATCAAGGCTATGTTTGTTTTTGAATGCAGTGATCGCAGTCTGAAGCCACACAGGAACAGAATTCATCCTGATGTCATTTGATCTACACAAGCGACTGAACCTCCTTTATTTCTCCAGATCTGAAACACTATGGATACAATCATGTTTGTGATTCTTACAGTAAACCAGCAGAGATGTGAGCTCACTGATTTTATACCTTTATCCAAGAGGAACTGTTTGTAAAGCATGACAAGACACAGTGCAGAAGTTAATTCAATATAGCCGCACTCCCAACTCATCAATGACAGCAGCTTGCTCAGTGGGCCAACGTTGTAGGTGCTCCTCTAGTGTCAGTTTTGCATGTGCATGACTCCGCAGTCAAGCCAGCAATGACAAATCTGCAATATCCTGCTACACTTTGAAAATAAAGGCACAAAAACTACTTTGCTAAGTTTAAGCAACACAGCTACTTGGCTGGGTTTAGGAACATTTCGTGGTTTGTGGTAATATAAATATGTTAGCCACATAAGAAAACATATGTAAGTCATATGTAAGTTACAGGGAACACGCACCAGTCTCCTGGTTGAAAGTCTTGTGTTTATTTGACCCTTCCATCAACCCCACCTCAGGGTTCAACAGTAACCATGGCTGATGGTCTGTGGCTACAAAAAGTTACTCTGTGGCTACCAAATATTTCATGTAGGTGACCTCCTACATTACATCTTTTAAATCAACATTCTATGAAAACAACAAACAGCACTCATTGTGGCTAGCTACCAATATGTCAGGGCTACTGAAGCCTTGGGTTTACCTGAGCCTTCCCAAACTGCCAACACGATTCTAACAGAAGAAGAAGAAACCTCAGTTCTTCAGTGATAAACTAGTATATAGTGTTTTTTTTCATGGGTATGTGACACATCAAGTGAGCACAGGTCTCCATCACTCCACGAACAAACTGCACGGTGACAGCTCTTCTTTATAGAATATGTTCCCCACCAATATTAGTTTCCATTATAGGCTACCGTTATTTAGTGCTTCATATGTTGAGCCATTTCACCTATTATCTGTTCTTAATTTGGGGCTTTGTGTGATTTTAAATTGTTGCTTTTTTTTGTTGTTGTTTTTGTGTGGACCCCAGGAAGACTAGCAACCACTTTGTGGAAGCTAAAGGGGATTTAAATAAAGAATAGAGCATCATAGTTCAAAACATATGGACACTGACCAAGCTGACAGATTTTATGCTCTGGGAATAGAAGGAGGTGAGAGTGTAGAGTTTGAAGACTGGGACTTTATTCAAAACACTTAGACAAAGACTATTTGCACCTGTTTACATGCACTCTGTATCTGGATGCTTCATGTGGATTAGGAGAAACACTCATAAAGGAACTCATATGGAGGCGGTCTGGCTCGCAAGTTTTTAAATTAAGAATTTCTTGGAATAGGACTTTCATTTTACAGATTCCTGCTGGTTGCTTAGAGATGAGACCATCCAACACGTTGAGAGGTCGCTTACCTACGCCTCTTCCTCCACCTCTTCCTGCTAATCTGTGGTATTTCCATACACTCAAAACCATAATAAAAAGGCGTAAAACAGCTAACAAATATACCACAGAAGAATTCAGGAGGTGTCAATCACACCAAGCCTGTACATGTGACGTGGGCGTACCGTGTATGTGCAGGGGTTCCACTGGCCTCAGGGCAGAAGACTATTTTCTAAAGACGGTTCTTGAAAGAACGAAGTAAAGATTCTTCATATTCTTCTTGATAAATGAGTGCCAAGTATTATTAAATCGTGGCAAAGGACCACAAATACAACGAGCACTTATCTACGTTTCAAAATGAGTACCACTAATACAAAGACACATACTTCATATTGTCATTTTAAAGTGCACTAACTATGCATTTTAGGATGAGCACAACTGCGTATGTGCAGACACACACTGTATCAGTGAAACTGGTACTGAAAGAGCTGCAGTTCTTGTAACACGATCACAATCAGTCCATCTACAAGTAATACCACTCTGTCTTTTCTCAGAGATGGATGATCTCCTCTTTTCACAGTAGAGTTCAATAAGGAAAGCCTGATCTACCCAGAGGCGAATCTGTACTCATCAACTCAACACAGTCTCTCCTTTTCACTTTCTTTCTCCCTCTCTCTCTGGAAGTGATGCACAAGTGCATTCAATACTCAAGTGTTTTACTGAAGTCAGTCATGTATCATTTTTTCATTATCACACAGATGGGAACAATGATGCTATGTGTAAATTGGGCAATGACCAAAGTGCACCAAATATTCTATTTAAAAAAACATGGTTCCCAAGGCACTTTTCCTAATTATATTTTCAAGATGCAAGAAGCAATGATTTTCCAATACAAGTCTCACGACTCTCAAATGATGAAACTATCATTAAAGCTAAATTGAAATCAGAGAGTTAACAATCAATTCTATTTGCATTTGAAGACATTTAATTGTGCCTTTTTGTAACAATTTCACCAAGTCCACTAGTCAATATTCATATATCATCCTACACTCTCTCCTCTCTCCACCCCCTGCATAATTTTCAAAATAATAATATAGTAATAAAAAAAAAAAAAACAGTGGATAAGGAGCTGAGGAGGCAGACATGGATGCACAGGACAACCACTTTAGGGGGCGTGGCCTCGTAGCTACATAGTTCATGAAACGGGAGGCAAGGACACACCGACCAGAATGAGCGACAGTGCTCAGTGTGCTAACAGTCAGAGTTAATCAGCTGCTATCAGATTTTCTGTGTCCACACTGGATACAAGAAGTCACTAGAAGCACATTTGAATCCTGACCATTTGCAAAAGTTATCCGTGTTGTCTCTAGGCTAACATTAGTGGCTCAGCGGGGCTGAGTGTGTCTGCGTATTTGGAAAAGTGTCAGTACGTGACCAAAGTCCCACTGTTTGTCATCATTCAAGAGAAAGACGGCTGTCAAAAGCACAGGTTTGGACGACTGCACCAAAATTTTGAAATGCAATGTAGTGGGTGAGCAAAAAAAATAGTTTAAGTAGGTGTGGGGCAAGTGTAGCATATATTTGAAAATTTCAGAGACTCCTGCTCAAGAGCCAGTTCTGGGGGAGGTGGGCTGCCCAACTCTGATTAGAGGGCTGAGTCAGGAGACGGGTCGCATGAGGGGGCAGGGATGAGAGGCTGGTTGATGATGAAAGCTGCCACCATCAGCCAATAACAAAATTCTGTTGCAATAACTGTATTTCAACCAATAGAGGGTCGTAGCTATGCATATTTGTGCCACAATATGTAGAATTCAAATACTTTGCATCAAAATGTCAAGATTTGGACCTGAATCCATCAACATCACTATTCCACTCTTTAACTTAAAAACAAATGTATTATAACAGAGACAAAATAAACACAATACAGTAAAATAATCAGGTTGCACGTCTTCTCCAACACCACAATAACATATGCGAGTAGTGCTATAAAATCTGCATTGGAAATTGATAAATTTTTAATGCCTCCACAGGTCTACATATTAAAGTGTGTTTGCTCTCTGAATTGCAACATTTAAAGATCCTTTGGTCAGAGAAATGCAATGAAAATATTCCTCTAGTTTGAAATATGAAATATTTGTGGTGTTTTTCCACACGCCTTTTTATTTTCTATCACTCGCATCAAAGCTTGTGTATGGTGCATGATCGGATTACAGCCAGAGTTCAAATGTTGTACCTGAAAGCGATGAACACAAGCACTTTGGTAACCAGCCATAACTGATTTCCCTCACACATTCTTTAGCCTCATCGATCTTGCCACATCCAGTCCAGGCGAACCATGAGAGATGCAAGAAAGAGATGGGGGAAAAAACAAATGTGGAATCCCTTTCTAGGCCTGTCTGTCTGTCTGTCTCCTCCTCTCAGCTCTCCCGTGGCATCAGTGGCCACAGCGGTGTGGCAGCTTGTAAGTAACACCTGCACCTGTCCATCACTGCTCTGTTTCTGGAAATCAGCGTCCACCTGCTGCCCAAAGGCTTTGTGCACCCATCGAAGGTTTTCTCTTCAACAATGAGAAAGTGAGTTGTTGTGTTTTTAATCTAATCTACCTTGAAAACATTTTTTATTTCTATGTGTTTTTTAAATTGGCTATTTAACATCTGTCTACAACACTGAAAAGTAGCCTTTTGGCTCACTCTGGTACATGTAGAGTAATTTGCATCATCAGTCGGAAACCCCTCAGTCAACTGACACCTTTGTTTGTTTGGTTTTTTTTGTCAGTCAGTGTGCAGTGTTCTGCACATTCCGGCGTCCAGAAGTAGCTGCAGAGTGAGTGCTCCTCATTTTTTCACAGCTCTCGGGAGTAAAATCATTCCTTTATGTCAAGTCGTCCTGTCTGCTTGGTGAAAATGTCTGCGACAAGGCATATTGTTGAACTGGCTGAACCCAAGGTGAGCCCTAGTTCTTGCCTATGAACCAAAAAAAAGTAAATGAATTTACCATCATATTCTAATGTGTATAGTAAATAAACTGTTACATAATCTGACTTGTTGTTCAATACAGAAATAAAAAGATATCTACCTTAATATGCGACAGCTTTGACTGAATTAAAAAAAATAAAAATCCTACATCCAGTGACTGTGCCTGTAAAGGTTTGTGCAATATTTTTAAGTTAAGTTTGGGGTAGTTTAGAGTGAAGAACTTTAGATGTACTGCACATCCCATAAGCGGCGTGTGGAATTATTTGTGTCTTAATGCACATAAAAATAATGCACATAAATGACATAATTTACACAATTACACAAGAGCAGTAGTGCTGAGAGAGTAGAGGTGATTATTGTGTCTGCAAAGGGGAGACTAAACACAGCAGACAGCGATAGTAACAGCAGCAGGAAATGCAAATGCATCAGTGATTATCTTGAATATTCCAGGACCGCAATAACTTAAACTATGGCAGAAGTTAATGCTGTGCACCTAGCTTTGTACTATGGGACTAAAAGGCATCTGCACTTACAGATCAGCTGTGCCTGCCATCTGCTTCTTCATCTCCGGTGATGATTTTTTTTTGGATGCATACCCTCAGGCTAGATGTTGTCTCAGAGCAGACTCTTCATCAAGATGAGTGACAACGTTTGGGGCATAAACTTGTCCAAGTGGAGTGCATGAAAGTGTGACTGGCAGCATACGTTGCTGACTCAAGTCAAAAAGTTGCATTATGGCTTCAGCTCATTGACTAATGCTGCAACAGAGTGTTGCGAGTTTACATTATGAAGTGCTACTGTGTGTTTTCAATATTGTTCTTTTTGCTTTATGGTTTTTCATCTCTGTGCATGTCTGTCTTTGAAGGAAAAGAAATAATTTGTTTTGCTTGTGAGGTAGGCAGCAGGAAAGAAATCTCATAACAGCAAAATAGAATCTAGATATTATGATATAGCTACTTGACTGAAAATATGTTGCAGCTGTTTGGTCAAGATAAAATATTTTCCACAAATAAAATTTCTGGGTGTAAAAGCAAATCTAGCAGCAGTCAACACACAGAGTGGAACAAAACTTAAACTGCACTTTGAACCTCAAACACCCACTGCAGAATTCATTTTAGATCTCATATCTATCGGTATAAGCAAACATATAATTGAAATAAATAACTGATACATGATACATCAATTATGACGCAGCACACCGCATAGTCACTGAACAAAGCCAGAGGATTTTACCAGAGTGACATCAATAAGTTTTTGTACTTTGACAGAGAACATTTCAAAAGCCATGTCTTTGTACTGGTATCATTATTTCTTTCTGAATTTCCAACAAAAACACTGATAACAGCAGTTGATTATTGAGAAATAAAGCAACAATAAAGTTTATATGAGCATGATCATGTTGTGTATAGCTCAGAATTAAATACATTTATAAATATATAATAATTACAGAGCCCAGCACATCCAGTCTTCAGATTCATCTTATTACTTTCTCAAAACACTTTCACTCAATTAAATTTCCTTTGGCGCACAGATTTGCAGCAGTCATTTTACCCAATATTCATTAAAGAGTAACTAAACACTGAATCCATTTTGAGTTTGAACTTTGAGTAAGTACATTACATATTCGCTCAATTATGCAATCAATTGCTCCTGATCTCATAGTGTTCATCACAGCAAAGGTTATTTCCCCCTTTTTCAAATAAAACCTAGTAGTTTTGCTCTCTAGACCCCCTAAAAATTCTCTTAAATCAAGCTTTATGAGTCAGAATGTGTTTACCCTCATTAAATTGCCTAAAAACAACACCAGGCTGTTACAGTACAACCATACAGATCTTTACATACATCCTGGGGTGAAGATTTCCATTTGCTGAGTTACTGTTGTCATGTTTAACTTTGATAGGCACAGCTCTGTCAGAGCTAAGAGACTACTGATGTGACTGGCTAAGAAAGTATTTAATCTGTTGATCTATATTCACCTTCACCCAGACCTTTTGCACAAAGAAAGTGCGCATAGAGACACACAATCTGTGCATGTAAATATACTCCCAATTGGTCACCTACAAGGACAACTGCAGACACCGCAGATGTGTGACCTACAGCTTTGCACTTGGCATTTATTATTCAAATTTAAATAGACGGTACAAAATATTAAACTGAAGGAGCAATGCATGCTTTTGCACCCTTGTAGAACTGCATCTGTAGTTGGGGCAAATTTACACCTTCTCTACAACTCATTGATATCCCTTATTCTGTCACTCCCCATTGCTTCTGCTAAGCTAAGATAAGCTAGTAGTTCAACCACTTCTGAACCAAGTTTTTAACCCACTGAAGAAACTGTTAATGTTGGCCAGTTTAAAAAAGACACTTCAGCAAGTGAAACACAAGTTGCTACCGGTGGGTATAGACAGTAAGACAAGCGTAAAAGCAACTGTACTCTTAAGTTTGACAACTAGATCAGAGTGTTGTTCCAGTATATTTTCTGCTGTTTAATGTCCAGATATGCATCTGGTAGTCATCCACAATTCACAGAACCACTGAACCACGGGATGACTGCTAGATGCATATCCCAATATTAAATGGCAGAAAATATACTGGAACAACACTGTGATCTAGCTGTCAAAGTCAAATTTGTGAAGGAGGTGTGCTCAAGAGAAAACAGGGTGTTAAATTTGTCTTTAATAAACTCCTGGTAATCAAGAACAGCAAAACTACAGAACGTAACTGCAGATCTGATTCTTCTGTTAAAGCTGCAGTGAGTGGCAAACAACAAGATGGATATGAAGCCCAGCCAGTGCCTTGGCATTAAAAAAACAAGAAGTACATACATTCATCCCCAGAGGACCAATTTGAAAGAAGCAGAGGGTTGAAGTGTTGAAGTGTGACATGTTGACATGCTTAATGTCTGTGAGAAGTGACAAACAATATTCACACAAGTGCTCCAAGGGACCGACGGTCTCTGTGGCTGACATTTATCTATCTCATCTAATTGATAAGCGTATCAGTGGGGCATACACCCTCCTTCTGCTGCCAGACAACGACTGACAAGTCTGTGGGTTGTGACCAAACACGAAACAGCCCTTTAAAGCTTCCAGCATACGAGGCTGTTCCCACATGACGTGGATGATTTATCAGACTAATTCAGATGTGATGGTCTCAGTAATAAAGCATACATACAGAGGAGAATGCACTGTTCTTTCTGGGGAAAAGTGCCTCACTCACAGCTGTATCCAGTGGGCTATACACTTGGAAGGAAGCTTTTTAAAAGTGAACTGGATTTTAATCTCTTTTGAAAATCTTTCCCCCTGGCGCAGAAATCCTCTCTATGCTCTTTTCCCATCGTCTCTGCTTCACTGGGGCATATGATGGGAGAGGTTTCAGCAGTGTCCCAAGGTAGCCGATCTTTGAGAGATGACAGGCCACAAGTTCCATTTTTATTATGATTTATTCGAGCCAGCCAGTTTTCTGTAATGGAAATTCATTTGAATCAACGCCCATTCGCACAGCCAGGCGGGAACCATAGTGGCCATCTGTGAGCCAGGAGACATGGAGACCGGCCCCATTTGGCAAAATGAAAGAAACCGTTTTTAATGCAAACGTTTTGCTGAGCAGATCCGAAAACAGGTCTCGAGGCACATTTCCAGGTTATCCAGGCTACTTCTTACCATCTTATACTGCAGTTTCAGATTTTTCCTTTAACTTTGACATGTTTCTGACCAGTTGGAATACAAATAGAAAATAAATAACACATTTGAACATTTATTACAATGCTTTTGCTGTTGGTTTGTGGTACAACGTCTGTTGATTTCCCCTTCCTTTCCCTCATGCACAGAGCTTATGTCGGGGCATTAGTGGGGTTGACAGAATGACATATTAGCTACATCACCTCTGGGGAGAAAAAGCTATTGAGAGAGACTTGTACAGTCAAATCTTAGATCTCTTAGCTTTGTTTAAGATTAGCAAAGAGATAACCCTGTCAAACAGGGAAAATGTACCACTGGTACGCCACTGTGCAACTGAAACAGTTTTCAACGTTCATGCAGGTCTTAGATACAGTTGAAATTTTTGAGGATTACCACCAGACACTAATCCTTCAAAGTAAAAGGTGAGATCGGTGAACGCTGCAGCACACAGAGCAGTGACAGTAAATGTGCTGAAAAACATTCAGTCTAATATTTCATCACGGCAAACAAATATATTAGATAATCAATTTAAAACATTAATAAATTATTGATTTTATAATCACACTTTTATCACTTCTATATATGGTCAGCATTTTTTCAGCAATAGCCATTCATTCTGTAACCTCTTTACACAGAATTATAGCATTATAGTTTCATTCATGATGGAGTCACGCACTACAGTTCAGCTTATTCTCATGTAATTTTATCTCACTTATATCAGCCTCACTGTTTACTGGTCACTCACCCAAAGCTTTATTATGTTACTGATAATGCAAACCAGACAGAAGGTATTTTGTTCTGTAGCAGTCACAGAAATTGCAGGGTATTTGGTTGCATGGATTGTTGGTTGTATCGTTAATAAAAACTACATCTACAAAATAAGACATGGGCATTTTGGGGAATTTTTGACAGCAGATCAGAGTCAAATTTTAGAGTTACAGAACAAGGTGGAGCAGCCACAGTGAGCTGTTAAGCTGGAGATATAATTACATGTTCACCTAAGCATGATGCCTCCCTTGTGTATCCTATGTCTGTTGTAGTGTTGGTTGTGCACATCCTCATAAATTTACGCTACATGTAGGGTCTGACAATAATGGTTGCCTGAATGCCCAGGGCAACTAAAAATAACCAGCCGGTGAGCAAAATCTGCCTAAACTTGCCCGGTCAAGCAAGCACCGACTCAGATCATTTTTTAATTCTCATCATGATGTTTTTCCTCTCTCGTTTTTGTTACTACAGAGCCCCAGAGAGGCCAGTTACAGCGTGCCGCTGCCTCCAGCTAACACGCAGACGTCAGACGTTCATGCAAACATGATGGCGGAAGGCTCACAGCCAAAGTTAGCAGAGGCTGTCACTCTGCAGACTTTTACATTAGCAGAATAAAATGACAAATATCTCCCTACAAAATGGCCCAAAAAATACAATCGGCAATGGATACAGCCCATCGTCGATATACTGGTCCAATCGCCCAACCCTCGTAACCGTTATTGTTTAATTACTATGAAATAGCACTTAAACATTTGATGCAAATTTTGTGCAAAATAATAAGTGTTTTACATCAAATTATATACAGTCTGTGTGCCCACTCGTGGAATATTCCAGCGACCTGCATAGTACATAGCCAAGTATGTGAACAGCTGTGTGGTTAAAAGTATAGGAAGCAAGTAAATCTCCGGCTTTAGATGAGGATGACTTTACACCACACTGGTTATCTTCTTAGCAAGATAACCAACTACTCACATTGCAGCTTTACTTTTGACTGATTTTTTAAAATTATAAACAAGATTAGTTTGTTTGGCTAGTTCTTCTGTTGCATTTCTGAAAAAGCAGCAGCTCATTGAGTGCATTCTGTCACTATAATTCTGGGACATGTAGTTACCACCAGTGATGCCAAATCAACTAGGAAATTTTAGAGATTGTAACTTTAAATATATTGTGTCTCTGCATCAGATTGATGTTCATCTTTTAAAGGGTCTAAGTTTGCACATTTCCTAAGTTTTCACTGAGTGATGACAATACTATTTTCGTAAAGAATAATTTTAGGAGGCATTTTATTGATTTTTTTTTTTTTTTTAGTCCAAGCAAGCACGTTATTTATGAGAAATTAAAGTGAAGCTGATGATGCTACAGACGGGATCTGCAGGCTCTGAGCAGCTGTGCCCTGCTAAAACAACATGTGCAGTAAGTAAAATTTATTTGCCAGACAAACCCACACAGTGACTTATACTGGGTGCTGGTCTGAGCTAAAAAGGATGGATGTTTGAAAATGTGATTACTTTAAATTTAACCGCTCTGTCATGGCGACAGCTGCTCCAGCCCTTCCCTCTGCCTCCAGTTCTCCTGCCCACCTACTGCAGTGGTTGTATCAGTCTGTTCAGTGTGTTTTACTCATCTTTTCCTGCCATACCTCACCTGTCCACAAGTCACCCACCTCTGCCAGTCAGCTGATCATACGACCCACCTGGCCTCATCAGTTATTCAGCCTGGTCCGGTACATACAGACTTTGGTTTACCTCCCAGATTGACTATGTGCGTGTGTGTTTTTGTTTCTTTGGTTTATTTGTATGCTTTTGCATGTGCACTTGTGTAAAAATCCCATTTGAAACCCTGTCAACGTTGCCAAGAATTTAGGTTTTCCAGCAGAAATGTACTTTTGTCAACCAGGTTTCTATAATCTCCTTTACTAATTCGAACAAATTGGGTGCTTGTTACAACAACATTTTAAAAAGTAAGGTTTCTCTAAAAAGCCGACAGTAACCTGGATAATTACATGCATGCTAATGACTGTCTGTTACCTTGCTGCAATGATACTCAAGCCTCAGCTTAGTTTGTTTTGTTTTATGATATATATAATCACCATGCAAGTAAATTGTTTATTTGCTATATTTGAGTTGGTTATGTATTTCTCTGTGGTAAACTGTTATATACTAAAAGTTACTAAAAGCTAATTTAACATTACCCTCCTTAAAGGGGTACTTTAGAGATTTTATACTGCACTTTCACAAATTTGGGGAACTCAGAAGAGATGGTTTTTAAACAATCAAAATCAAAGGTGAGTTTGTCTTACCTTTAGCCCCTTAATATGGATCAACCTGCAACCAACCAACAGAAATGTTGGATCATACATTTCCTTTGAATCGACTACAAGAAACTCTCACACTGTGTTGATTTTGGAGGCCCATTTCGAAAAAAGGGTATGGTGGTGAAAAAGTCTTTCCACAATCATAACCACAAAACTGAATGTCAGAAATACAATTTTCCTTAGGAAATATTTCCTTCCCCCTGCTTCTTCTTAACTGGCGAGCAAACGACTCACTAGTGGTTGGCCGATACAGCTCTTTGCCTGACGCCAATGCCAATATTTAGAGAGCACGGTGGTTGATGGCCAACACAAAGAAAAGTCATGTATAATTTATCTTAACCAGTAACATGTTTCAATTAAATGTTTATTAATTAATGAAATAGAAATATACATTAGGTTATGCTGTAGATTTCAGAACGTGACTGGTATTTAAAGGAGAGCGGGGTACAGTATGTCAGAGGTGATGTCATGAAACTGCATTATTCTATACATTATAACATCATGTATATTTATTGAGAGCCAGTAATGATTTTAGATTAGATCTGATGTCACTTAGGATGCGAGAAAAGTGTCAGCATGTAGAAAAATCGATGGTGACTCAGGAAATTTAAGCAAATGTTTACAGCAGGGTGCATGAGAGTTACAGGTCAGGGCTTGAAACTAACTTTTTCACCAAGTTCCCAAAACTCACGAGGGGCAGCACTGACATCGTTCCACGGTAGTGACATGAACAAGGCTGATGTGTCTGCAGACATTTTTTTGTTTGTTTATCACCCTCATGAGCGCAGGCATCGGCCCGTGTCACTTCTCTCAAAAAGCTCGGCGATCGGACGGATTAATCGGTCAGTCCCTACAACTCGCTGCAACTTCACCTGAGAAAATGTTGCATATGCTCTTCAAGCCTGCATAATCCGACCTGGTGGCAGGCATTCATAATAGTCTTACTATAAAGAAATAGCCAGTCTTCTTGTTGACGGTCTTGTTTGCTTAAGTGGGTTAAAAAGAGGCATCAGTGTTAACTTTAGACTGTTTTACAACCTGCTAAAAGCTCCTTGTACTATGTTTAATGTAACTTAGTAGTGTTTTAATTAGACCACCCTGCCTCCTAAATTCCCATTTCTTCTTCTTTCAAACCCCAGACACCCATTTTATGAAGAAGGCGTCTTGCTGAAAATCTTCAAGCCCAATCTGAGATGGCGCTGACATTATCAGGGTTATTTTTCAGACTGTAGAAAGCTCCCTCCAGAGCCACAAAAAACATTACACAACTGTTTCCACAGGCTGACTCACGGTTGATGACTAAAACCGGTGGAGAGCCCCATTAAATACAATTGATCCCATGTGGATAAAACACTGAAGAAGCTCTTTATTCCAAATGTGTCGTTTATTACCAGTGTTATTTTGTGCTACATGTAATTAGTTGTTTCAGGAACTAGAGTAAGGAGCGCCTCTTTCTTTAAAACACTGGATTTCTCCTTTAAAGAAAGAACTGCTCAGTTGGACCTCAAAGCTGAGCCCAAAAATGAAGCTCGTGTTCTGCACCATTTCAGGCCCTCAGGTGCTGTCTGTGTCGGTGTCCACGGAGTCTGGATTCAGTGTCAGCAGCAGTGAGACATCAGCGCTTAGGGCCGTCATGAGCCTCTCCGCAAATGTCAAGTGACAAAATGTGAACTCTAGGCGGCATAAAGAGGGACAACCCTTTAAAGAATGACTTTGTATAGATGTGACAAATGTATCATCACAGTGTCACGGGGTTCATCCATAATTCAGTGCTTTGTGTGTGCTTGTTTTGTGTGTGTGTGTGTGTGAAAAAAAAAAGGAGAGGGTGCCAAGGACAGGAGACATATGGGGGGAGACAAAGTGAGGCGGTGAGTAGACTACAACCTGGACATGTTTCAACAGTTATGGAGGACATATTTTATACTTGGACTTTGAACGCTTCACTGTCTGACGTTCTGTCGGTTGGTGTAACACTATTTCAGTGTGCGTGCGCGTGTGAATACTGCTTGTGTGTATGGCCTAAGAGAGATGAATATTAAAGATGATTTCTGTCGCTCACAAACTGATGTTTTCCTGCGCCAGAGAGGAGGCATCGTCTGCCAGCTTGGCTGAGCATACGCTGTCATGTTCTTGACTGGGATGTCAATCACCCTCGCTGTATAAATTCACTGTGCTCGCTGATTTTCAGTGGAGCTCTGAGGAAATGTTTTGGCAGCCAAAAATGTAAAAACTACAGATACTGTAATACCTGCCAATAATGTAATAAAATTTCTGACCAATAACTTGATATAATTTTTTGGCCATAATTTAATGAACTACTCCATATTGGTTATGGTTAACATGAATAATAAAACATAATTATTGGAGATGAGACTGTAATAATATGCTAAATTATTGTTATATATTCTTAAATAATTATGTTAATTTGTAAGCTATATTGTCATAGTGATTAAGCATATTATTACATTATCTGCTCCAATGAGCATAAGTTTTTTTTTTAACCCAGCTAATATTATGACAGTCAACAATGTAATAACAATTGTTAATGTAATAGCTGCCAATAATGTAATTATTGTTCCTTTTCCTTTTCTTAACTTGATGAAAGTCAATAATGTAATAATTGGCTGAAAATGTAATAACATTTCTGAGATTATATTAGCTGGATTAAAATAAATAGACAAACATTAAAAAAAAGCAACAAAAGCATTAATTGGAGCCAATAAAGTCAAAAAGTTATAACATTATTGGTCAGAAATGTTGCAACAGCCAATAATGTAATAACAACCCATATTCTAACACCTGCCAATAACAGAATCATTTTTCCATTCCTTAATGTAATAAAAGTCAATAATGAAATAGAATTACTGAACCAGTAACATAATAATGACTTTTGTCCCATTATGTAATAATTTATTATATTACTCACTGAAATAATATTGCTTAAAAAACATTTTTAAAAAATGTAGCTTGATACTATAATAATATACCTAAAGGACAATGTTTAAGGTTTATTTATTGGCTGTGACGTGTCACACTTCCATCTACGCCTTATAGCTGAGAAATAAAACTTTTTTTTTAACCCAGTTAATAATATAATTAACAGTTAATAATGTAATTACATAATGGGCAACACCTTATTAGATTATTGGTCACAAATTTAATACATTATTGGTTTTATTACATTAAACACTATCACGTCATTGGCAGTTATTACATCATCTGTAGTTATTAGATTATCGGCTGCTACAGATATTCTTCATGTTTGGGTTCACTTGCTGCCAAATACAGTACAGTATAATAGACAGCAGCGGTAGATTATGCCGGTTATTAATTAGATCTATTTTAATTCATGTTTCTTCTAAGCGAAAGCAGAACACAGGCTTCGTGAGAGCAAAGTAATTTTTTCAATAACTTCTATTCAAAGAATATCAATTATAATTGCTCTATTTGATTGAGAGTCTGTGTATTCAGGCATATAAGCTTTCGCCCACATAAGCTGCAAACTGAATTATATGTTCAATACACCAATAATACGTATCACTCTTTTTGACAGTTTATGCGGTTTAAGTGGCAGAGGATATGAAAAGCAAATGATGGAGAAATATATGAATAAAACATTGGCATTTGAGAAACATATAGATAGGGTGGATATGTCTTATGTAAATATGCAAAACAAATATCATTCCAGGGTATATACATAAATGGAATCTTCTCTAAGACTAGAGAGCGAGCGGATATGCTCTGAGAATGGAAATCTCATTAGTCTGATATCAAATAAAAGCAGTCATCTGGAGGGAATGGCACCGACACTGCAGTGAGGGAGCACAAGACACAGAGGGAGAGTGAAATTTGTCTTTGAAGTCAATGGTATTTACAGAGGAAATTTGGGGGCTATTTCAAGCTGTTTTCGTCCTGAAAAGGCAGCATGTGTATGCTTGCAAAAGTATGCCTCCAAGGTGCCGGATGAGGTGCTTTTTTCAGGTCATAACCTCCGGTTTTTGTAGTTGTTTTCTCTACCAAAATAAGACACTGTTAATGCAGCGCCTTTTATTCATCACACATGCATTTTTCACACCAGGTGTTTTGTAAAATACACTAATGGGGAGGTGATTTACAACTGTAGCGCTGCATCCCTCATGAAATATAATTGTTTAAGCATTATTCCAAATGAGCGTTTGACTAATGACGATTCGCGTGTCAGCCGTCAGATCTTTGTTTACCGCCGCTGTATCATTCATCCCATCACCGGAGCGGTCCAGTCAGTGGGGGATATGATCAAATAACATGCAAATTATTTTTTTGACATACACTCATAATTACGAATTGCATTTGCATGATGTGGATTTGTATTTAATTGTCTGGCGGCCTCGTTCGCTGCGTGTCCCGCTGATGACAAAGCCATCTGACAAATCGAGCTTAATGAGGTAAACCGTGGCAGTTAATCTGTACAAAAACATTTACACAAAACGAGTTCATGCAGATGAGCAGATTAGAATCAATAATTACGTCAGATCAAACAAGTGATTATCAAAGAAACATCATTAGCTTTCTGGGTCATCTGTTTTGACTTCATTTCAGACCACTTAGTGGCAATGATGATGAAGAAAGGACTTCATTATTTGCTTCAATACCTCCCTGCGTATAAATAACCATGTAACGAGAGACTTTTAAAGCCTTGAACTGACTTGAAATAGTAAAGATGCATATATGATATTAAAGTGAAGTGTCTTATTAAGCATCCAAGAAACTGAGCGAAAATAAACATTCAGAATTATTTCAAAATCCAGTTCAAAAAACAGCACATTTTGCTATTTAGACCGTTTCTCAAGACTCTGCAGACTCTGCAGATCACGTTTGATTGACATCTCCCTCAGGAGTTACGACACAGAAGCTAAGCAATGTGCTGCTCTGGACGGGGCCCAGAAATATTAATTTTGATCCTGCTCATCAATTCCTACACGATTTTTACTTGCGCTAGTTTCAAGGTAAACTGTGTACAGCAAATACATAACTTTCACCAACCTGGTTATCTATGTGCACCTACAGATATGCAAGTTGAATGCATGCATGTCTTCCCGTCTCCTAATTTGTCTTGCTAAATCATGAGTTCAGCATTATTAGCAAACCAGCTGTTGCCACGTTGCTTGATGAGCAGGTGAATGGCACAAATTGTGTGACTCTTGTAACAATCGCCTTTGAATTAGCAAATGCTTTGCTACAAAACACTTCACAAGGAAAGGATACTCCACTATAATTACAATTACATAAACCCCAAAAGGTTATAAAGAAACCAGAAAAGAAACCACCATCGTTATGGTTATCTAGCTAACACTAGTTTAACTCAGTGTTTCTGCTAATAACTGTTCACACATCTCGTTAAAGTCTGTGTAAAGGAAAAAGAGAGTTTTACTTCTAAACACATTATACATGTTAGAAAATATCTGGTGAAAACGTGACTGAAAACTACGTAGTACTGAACTATGGAGTCACTCCGAACTGTTGTTCACGATTTCTGTGTTCAGGATTTTTTTGGGAGCCGAATGAGAGTGAGTAAATCATGACTGAATTTTCATTTTTGTGTGAACTATCCCTTTAACAATGAAGACAACAATTCCCATGATCCCACGCAACTTTGTCTATTGTCAAACTACATCTTTTATTTTTGTTTTAACGTGAGAGACCGCTGGCGGCAGAACTTACATGTTGCAGGTTTAAATGACAATATATCGATTAAAACTCATTTCTGATACTTTTTAGATGCTTCCTATTGTGAATATTAGAGCCCAAATTAGTTAGACTACTATTGTGGAGTTTCCAGGGGCCAGCTGTTATTTTATGAGCTGTGTTGTGGTTTTATGTCTAAATCCATTTTATGTGTGTAAAATGTAATATAAGCAGTCACATGGTTCCCAGCAGGACACAGGAAGGACATGAGATTTCCTCTTCAACAGCCTCTTGTAATGATTTTTCCTCGGCTGTGTAAATTACAAAAAAAAAAGGTCCAGCTTGTGGTTGCTATTGCTTCAGGACATTGCATTAGGTCTTGTTTAATACATTATTCACTACGCCACAACCCTGACAAGGATCTAAATGATGAGTGCATCTATTTATTTATTAATCAAAAATACTGTATACATCGAACTTCAATAAAAGGTTCCCTATCCATTTTTGAGAACGGCACTACATCATAATCATCGTCATCACCAGCACCAGCAGCGACCAGCAGCAGCCACATCATCCACTACGATATAAAAAGCCCAAAATGGGGCGTGTTGTCACAGCCCATGATGGATTCAGGGGGCAACGCTGAATGTTGATCAAGGTGAGGCATGGAGGAGGCCCTGCTTGTCAGGGACCCGCCAGCATCCCCAGGCAATCTCCGCAGTCAGGAGATGGAAAGAGCAGCGCTCTGAAATCCATCATGTGCCACCTACGAACGCAGCATTGATAGAGAGGAGCCGCTGTCCCCCAAGTAACAACATGTGAATGATTTGGGATTGCAGAGCTGGTGGCACAATTTCATGAGGAATAATGAATTAATGGTGCATGCTTGCAGATGCTGGATAACCTTTTTTTTTTTTTTACCCAAATAGAGAAACAATGCACATAAATGAGAACCTTTGTTTAAATTTCCAAAACAGATTATGGCTTAAGGTTTGATCTATACTGAAATATATCTAATATACACTATACTGTACACCACAGTTCACATTTAAGCAACAGACTGAGGGGATAATTCGATCAACAATTAACATTTCAGCATTTCCTGAGACATCACTGTCTCCTAGCAACGAACAAATGCAAGAAAAATTATGTTGGCCAAATTCCAAATACTGAGTGTATCAGTAAAATGTTCAGTAACAACATGTTTCATTTGTTTTCCGCCAAAATATTCAATCTTACAATACAATATCCACTCATAGTGACGTCAGCATTACTTAACTTTTTATGGTTATATTTACTCTGGTACCCTCAGCTTTAGGTTAACACAGGGCTGTCAAGCTGCCAGCCTGGAGGCCGTGACATGATGTCAAAATTATAATGTAATCCAGCCGTAAAATTGTTTCATTTATTTAGTTTTTCTGGTTGTTTCATACCAATTGAAACTACCTTTTCAATTGAATACAAATGAAATAAAAAATATGAGCGTATTATCTATTTGAAAAATGTGCAGTATGTATGTATTTCTGAGGGACTGCATGTTCAAATTCACTGATATTCTATGTCCGTTAAAGAAAAGCTTGTCAAACAATATTTCTCTATTAGCAAACCCAGTGGCAGTGCAGATAAGCAAATTATCAAGTAAGATTTGTGATCAGTTACATGACAAACCAAAGTGACATTGAAAAAATATGTTAAGGGTTAAGGTGAGGGAAAATCATAGTCTGGATTAATACAGGAAAAGTCCACTGTGACTTCAGACACGCCATGATTATTTTGGCAGCAGCTAAGTTGGTCTGGGGACTGAAGGGGATGGTGGCCGGTACCCTTAAGCAAAGCACTGAACCCCAGCCACTCTGGTCGCCTGATTCTGGGCAGCAACCATCACTCTACCAACTCTCCTACAAACTGCATGTGCGTGTGTGTATACAGGCCTACGTGTTTGTAGAATAATTAACAATGGAGTGAAACAAATCTAATTTCCCCCAAGAGGGATTTATAAAATATGTTCTTCTTTCATTGACCTTATCTAAATTGTTTTTGTTGCCTAAATATAGACTGGAGTCTGGATGTGAAACCTGAACAACCTGAGTCTTTGTTCAGGGTCCACCCCAACCACCTCCCTCTGACTGCGGTCCAGGTTCATAAATGTAGCACTTCAAAAACATTGAATTCCTATGAACATAATCCAGGCAGCGATTATGTTTAGCATTAAATGGAGAAGAAAGTTCAGTAATATATAAACCCAGTGATATCCAGTAGGTTATCTGAGGCCAAACCATCATGCTTGTGGCCATCATCTTCTAAGCTTTCTGCACTTGTCCTGCATGATTTGGAAGAAGCAGAAATCTGTAGAACTTTACAGAAATAACAAGCACACAACCTTCGTTTCACCAGCATGTAGCAGAATTTTGCTAGACTCTTCTGTTGCACAGTGTAGCACAGCATGCAATATGAAATTCCCTTTCTAGCAAACCTGCTACAAAGAAAAAGATCAGCAGAAAAGGAGTCAATAACAGTGTTTGACATTACTGTATGAGATTCAACTGCATCTACAAGTGTGGTAGCCTCTTTATCTTTTAAATGTAACAAGGAAATTACAAAAGTGGGATCAAAGTTAAATAAATACACTTAAACTTAATTTAATGCAACCCCATCCAACGGCCATACAACACATGGAATATTTAGAAAGCTCATAATTAGACTAGGGATACCATGGAGCAGAAATTCTCCCATGGGTTGATGAACTTGTGACAACACCAGTGTTACCAGTTACAGCGTTCATTTTACTAGAAACTACATGAACAATGACACTCAATAAAGATTAAGAGTTAGAGAGCTTACTTTGATCTTTAACACTAGATCTTTAGATCTTCCTTTTACTTTGAACAAAACAAATGCTTAGAACATTGGTTCATTATTAAGTTTTGAGTTGCCAGGTCTATCAGACAACCCCACACAAACTCCAAAAAGTGTGGCTGACATCCACAGATGAGTTGTAAAGTAATGCTAAAGTTTAGTACACACCCATTGCAATGTTAACTCCTTGTCAAGGCTTGATTTAGCCAAGTTAGCTTTAGTTTTGACACATTAACACCAGCTAATGCCTTCATTGAACTACAGTATGCACACTTTTAGGTTTGTCCACACCCCATGATTGGTGATGTTGAGGCTCCATTTAACTGTCCTTGCATGGAGATTTTAGTCTGCACAACCACATGCAACCTCATGTCAGGCTGTAGGTAGTGTCCATAGTCTGACTAAGTATAGATAACAAGTTTAGGCAAAGGTGTGGTGGTGATGTAATCAATGTATGTCAGGGGTGTAACATATCATTGTTGGCCTGTGATCTGTACAAATCATCTGCAGGTTTCGGCCCACATGTGATGTGCAGGCCAAGCAAAACAATCACAGTGTGAAACAGTTTCATTGTCACAGTTACTTTTTAAAGTAATAATACCTGAAATCTCAATGCAGTGTTGCAGTAAAAAGACAAGACAGATGCGTGCCGCCTGCAGCGCATCTCTGTGAGGCAGCGGAGTCTAAAGGAAAAGTAAAAGCAACTAATTTACGAGCCGTCACATCCCCTTGAGTGAAATCCCATCCATGACTTTGGGCATTTTCACTGGACTTTCTTTTGTCATAGAAACAGATCATAAGATTGTAATATTTGTTAACTTTGGCAATATCTGCTGTCATAACTTCTACACAGCTGTACCTGTCTGCCTGTCTGTGACACAGTGTGTCTGTGTTGACTGGCTATTACTCCTGACTTGTAACCAATCAGATAGTGCTCTGGGCGGGACACCAAGTGTCAGTATTTTCAAAATAATTTAACCTTAATCCCACCTTTTTTCTTTCTCTTTGGATTTTATTACAGTTTTGAGTCATGGGTCGGATCAGCAAACCGTGAGTTCTGTGTTGCACCTCTAATGTACGCCTGAACAACGTGTAACACCAGTAACAACTACTACCATAGAAAGCCTAAATTAGACCTGAAACAATTATTCAATCAGTTGTTGGGCAAAGAATCAATCAATAACTATATATACTGATCATCAATTAATCACTGGAGTCTTTTTTTTTCTAGCAAACCTTCCAGATAGATATGCTCCAGCTTGTGAAGAATGCCTCTTTTTTTCTGAGTTACGTACTGAACATATTTGGTTTGGGGATGTTGGCAGAGAAAAAACATGAAATTTGAAAATGTAACCTTGGGCTTTAGGCAATTTTGACAGGCATGTTCATTTTTTTGCAGATGATTAATCAAGAATAACTTTGAAAATGCTGAAAATGAGTTTTTGTTGACACGAGTTAGTGAGGCTTTGTTTCAACTGTAAGGTTGTACCAGACTGAATTATACTGAAGTGTTTTTAATGGGTTTTTTTTCTGCACATGTATTGGAGTGACAAACATCAAAAGACAACCACCAAAACTACCACAGGATCCATAATTTATTAAAACTGTGCGTTAATAGATGATTACACCTGATGATCGTCACGTTCTGTCAGTTCTTGTATTAAGAATTCCCCCGTACAGAAACATTAACTTCAAATAAATTGAAATTACACAGAGGAACATCTTCATAATTTTCAACATAATTACTCTCATTAGATACCACTTAGTCTGATTTATTTGCTGTTTTTACTGATACTGAGACACTTGCATATTATCACTGAATGACTACTAATATTACAGCGTAATGTTGCCATGTGTTTAAATCACTGCGTTTAATGAGCTCAGGAGGCTAAATTTTCTTTCAATACTGCAAAATTATGAAAGACCAAGTTACTGTTGACTTGCTAAAGACATAAAAATATACAGTGCACATCAGGGAAGAAGATAAATATAATTGTACTATATTATGCTGAAAGTATTGGAAATGTCATATTCCTCTCATGTGTCCAATAAATGCATGTGGTTTGAGTGTTGAGGGAGAAGGTTAAGGAATTGATTTTGTGATGGTGAATTTAATTTCGAGTCCACAGAGACGATTTCTCTCTTCCAGCTTCCAGCTCTGCTATCTGAACATTGTTTAGTGAATGTGATGCATTTGACAGCATTCAACGTCCTCAGATGCAATTTAAAGTGACGACACTTTATAAGCCTGTATACAGGTCAGCAGCAGCACATGACAGGCTCTGCCAATGTTCAGCGCTATTACAGTACGTGAAGTATCATGCAGATGGAACAAACCCAGATCAAAGCGCGTAATTAACCATCAGAGGACAGTTTTCAGTGAGGGAGGAGAGCCAGAGATTAGGGGAGTTGGTGAGGATTGCGTCGATCATGACTGCATGAAAAGCAAGACACTCCGCTCTGTAGCAGCTGCTCAATCACAAGGTGTGTGTGTGTGTGTGTGTGTGTGTGTGTGTGTGTGTGTGTGTGTGCGTGTGTGCGCGTATTTGTGCACTGGTGGACTCACGGGAGGAGCAGGCAATCACCCCCCCACCCCAAATGATGTCTGCATGTTCGAAAAAACATGCCCTCTTGAATGCCCCTTGTGGTAGATAAAACATGACAAATGCCCTCCAAAGTGGCCCAGTGACCAATACAACATGATAAAGTGCCCTCTGGAGTGCCCTTCCAGTGGACAAAACATGATAAAGTGCCCTTCAGCGTCCCCCAGCGTCCAAGACAACCTGATAAAGTGCCCTCTAGAGTTCCCTTTCAGTACAGTGCCGTGTAGAGCTCTTCCAGAAGGGTTGGGACGATACACTTTTGTCAATACTATCACATTCAATATGTATTGCAATTCTTAAGCATTGCAATTTGATATTATTGTATTATTTCTAGGGGTGTAACGATTCACTCATGCATCAAACTTCAATGTTTAAGATACGAGTGCATCGGTTCAGACAGCCTATATCTGTAAAAAGCTGAACATGAATCAGAAACAAATCGATGCTGCACTAGCGTATCGATAAATCTCATTAGGACGCGCATATGTTTCGTTTTTGGCGTCAGGAAGCTGCCACTGCGAGTTTCCTCTGTTTTCTCTCTCGTCCTGCACCGCTCTCGCTGGACGCCTGCCGCCACGCTCACACAAAACAAGCGCTCCCCCCTGCCTCTCCCGTGTCTCCTCTTCATTTATTCAAATCAGACCGCGCTGAAAACAGTGACAGAAATGACATTGTACCGCGTCGCACCACCAAACTTTCATAACGCGCAAGTGTAAAATAAGTTTTGTGTTTTATAAGAAAGATGAGGAACACTGCTGCAGATCATTTATGCAAAACGTGTCTGACAGCAGAGAACAGAGACACGAGTCTGACCCACAGAGACGTCATGTCACTGTGAGAGCAGGTAACATGGAGCATCACTCCACAACACTCTTCATATGAAACAGAGTACAATATCCTTAAAGTTTGTTCACAGATTCTCATTTATGCTACAGTATCTCATTTACACATGAGACTCACAATAAGATGTTAACAACACTGTTACTATATTTAATAAAACTATCAGGATGCCTTTTTGCAACTAATAGCACTCACAATTTAGCGTTAGTTGAAAAATGTAAAGTTTCATTTTGTATTGCATCATATCGTGACAGAGCTGAATTGAATCAAACCGAATCGTTGGCCATTTAAAAATTTTAAAATATATTGTATCATTGAACATCTATCGAGATACGTATCAAATCAGTCTCAGTCAGTGAGACACACACCCCTAATTATTTCTGTTTGCTAGACCATGTGACAAAGTTGAAGCTTTTAGAGACTATCTATCATGAATCCTATTTCCTAAACAATGCACATCTTTCTCAGCATAACTGCTTTACAGCATATACATTACTAAATAATATAGTAATAAAATCATCTATCATGACCCCACT
Source organism: Lutjanus erythropterus (assembly GCF_056507025.1). Classification (NCBI taxonomy): domain Eukaryota; kingdom Metazoa; phylum Chordata; class Actinopteri; order Lutjaniformes; family Lutjanidae; genus Lutjanus; species Lutjanus erythropterus. Next base: position 35,638,918 of record NC_139318.1, on the reverse strand, counting down.
TATAACAGGCCTTATCAATAAATCTTGGGAAGAGTTCATTTGTGCATTAATGAACATCCCTGACAATTTTTGCTGACATTTCTGAATCACCTTAAATTATCTTGATGCATGTTATTGAAAAATGCTTGATAAATGAGTAATAAATGCATTTAGAGTAAATTAAGAGGCTCTAGTTTTTCCTCTCATCAGTAAAACAACACAAATTTAATTTTTTTATAAATGGTGCACTACAGATGTAAACTTTCAGAATTTCTTCCACAGTCTTTCATTTATCCAGTGATCAAAATAAAATCTCCTGTGACCCACCTGTGGGCCACTAATGTCCAAGACGACGTGCTTAAGTGCCCTCTAGAGGACCACAATGTCCGGTATAACAAGCTAAAGCACCCTCTGGAGCTCCCTACCAGAAAAAAACATGATAAAGTGCATCATGACCTTCACATACAGCTGTTGTCTTTTTGTTTGTTTTTTTGCCCTTGATCTTCAGAAAGCCTGAGTCCACCACTGCATTTGTGGATAATGTGCATATGTACATACACCAATCTTTAGGAACAAACTTGGCTTGTTTGTGAATGGCTATGTAAATCATTTTTTTCCAATGCACAACAGAAAATCAACATATTCCAAAGGCTAAAATATTTCCCATTTCAGTCAAATTATCAAATGCAGTGCTGCTAAATTTCCCAGGTGAGCTGAGCAATGAGTGACTCATTTCCTGCATAATAAAAAAAACACAAATTCAACCTCTACACTCACTTGGTTTGAAAGCATAAACTCAGAGAGGGAGAGAGAAAGGGAGAGAAGAGGGGGGGAAGCATGTCAGGCTTGGAACTGGTTCTCAAGGTTGAGGTTGTCAATAGAGTCACAGCATTGTTAGGCAGAGGAGGGAGAGGAGCCAGCCAGAAATAGCATAGAGTCCAAACTATTGTCATGAAAGTCGTCTCCATTTCCCATGGGTCGCAGAGGGAGATAGAGATCTGAGAGGCAGCGCCTTGATAAAGATCACAGATTGACTGGGAAGCCTCCCCCAGGATTTAATTGAAGTCAAACCAAGTCACAACATCTTAGATCTAAAAGATGACCCAAGCAACGCTCAATTTTTCATTCTCTATTTTTATCAGCATGCCCTCCCACCCCCCATCTCATAGTTTTGTTTATTGAAATACACAATGTCCATGAAATTAGTTTGAATGTCAACCAGGACTCCTCGTTGGCTGCAGTCCTCCGATTGATCTGCCTCACTGGAGATGACTGCAAACGAAAGCAGTTAAATGATGCATCTCCACAGTATTTCTGTTCTAGTTCTGGTTCCATGTGATTATATGGACTACAGAATTTGATATGCAGTATATGACACTTGAAGTGGGGTTGTATGAGGCACTTATCCATAGTCAGTGTCGTGTCCGCAGTCTGCAGAAGCAGAGACAGGAGTACAAGCATGGCAGCTAAGCAATGAGCTGCTGTGGACAGGGTCAGCAACAAAAGGTATTTTAGCCAATTAAAAAAAGGTCTCCCTAAAAAAATCATTATCAGTTTAAGTGAACACTATATTTGGAGTATTTTCATGACTTTATCTTGCTGTCAGTCAGCCTATTCCAATGGGAAACGCCCTTTATATAGGCCAAATATCACTCTCTCCAACCCAGTTCAAAGTCCATAGGCAAAATCAGTAATTTTACATCACAGAACTTTGATCTACAACTGTTGTTGCCTCTGTTCCTTAGTGTGTGTGTGTTAGTGTATTACTGAGTGACTTCAGTGTTTCGAAAGGATAGATCGTATTCACCAAAGTCGCACAATAACACAAACAAACTAACGGATCGCAGCAGCAGAAGCTGAGAAACTCTAATGTTCACCTCTGGAGGATGGCTGGTTTGGAGAGAGTGAAACTTTGCTTATTTAACAGCAGTTTCCTGACAGAAAAAGCCGTCTTACTGCAAAGTGAAGGACTGGAAATATTCTAATTATAGTGTACACATACACTGATGTGGATTTTTTTTTAGAACCTTTTTAAATTGACTAAAATTCCTTGCTGACCCAGTATTAAGCAGTTCATTGCTTAACTGGGGCCATGCAGGATGGCATCTATTATAGGTAACACACAGACTATGGAGAGGTACCTCATACAACCCCACATTAAGTAATCAGAGCTATCCCTTTAAGGGGATGCTGGTGACCTTACATCAAACTTTTTGAAAAATTGCCAAAATATATGCAGAAGAGGCTGAGATTATTCTAAATTTTAGGCCTTAGTTAGAGTCGACCTTCCAAAATCCTAGATCCTACAGCTCTCATAATGCAATCCGATAGTATCTTTTTTATTCTGTGATGTCCTCTTAGTGATGTCATAATTCTGAGTTTCAAACTTGTATCCACATTGAGAGATTTTTCTGATGTATCTGACCTGGTGCTGAATAAAACAGAATTGCCTAAAAAGCCAAACAGATACTGATGCATCACAACAGCCAAAATCAGTCGTTCAAGGTAACCTAACTCAAATTTAGGGCAAGGCTACAGTATGTGACTTTTGCTGAAGAACAGCTAATGCGGCCACAAGTGACACTTACTGAATAATGATTAATGGTAAAATGTCATGTAACAGCAGCACAAGAGCAGATGAGTTATATAAACACCCTGTTTATAGTGATTTATTTTTCTTCATACTTGATGCTGTCAGCTGTCCTGGATGTGACATGACTGCATATTTGTTAACAGCATTTTTTACATGTTGAATTAAATGTTTATTGTTCTGTAAAATCAATAATGTCAATTTGGTTTTAACAAAGACATTAATTTAGCATTGGTAACATATAGGCGAATTAACTTTCCAGCAACATTATCTCTTGTGTGTATCGGCAGGTTCAGGAGGGGACAGGAAGCATGAGTTAATTTTTGAGTAAACATCATCAATTATGTTGATAAGACATTGAGTAGGTTTTTTTTGTGAGGCTGGAAGTTAATTACTCCATGTTTTGAACAATGTGACTTGTGTGAGGTTAAACTGTGTTGAAATAAATTCATGTTCAGTCTCCTGCTGGTTGTTCCAACACATGCAGAATCATTACCACTTTCGCTGCTGACATTTAACAGACAGCTCGCTTTGTGCCCCCCCCAAATACATATTTAAATAATTAACTTCATATCATAAACACGCATCGACTAGCCGACTAATGGCTTTAACTGACGACTACCAGTCGGCCAAGAAAATCTTTAGTTGAGGGCGGCTGAAGTGAAGACAGGAAATGGGGGAGATAGAGGGAATGACAAGCTGCAAAGGGCCGCAGGCATAGCCTCCGTATATGCATTGTATACTCTACCAGCTGAGCAACAGGGGCAATCACCATTTCAAATTTTGATTATTGTTAAAACCATTCTTACTGTGCTGAAAAACTATTAGCAACAGTCTCCCAGATGCTGGTGCAGCAGCAACATGGGCTTGTTTTGACATGGCAAAGGATAAGATGCCATTTCAAACAATGCCATGACAATTCTGATTATAATTACAGTTTTGGTCACTATGATCGTGATATGACATTTTCATACTGTTTCATCTCCAGTTGGTCAACGACATAAATGTCTGGGGGCCCTCTGGTGCTTGTGAGGCTCTAAGGAGAAGCTTAGCAGCCTCATAAGGAGGGCTGGCTCTGTTTTTAATCCACAAACTCAGAAATCACACAGCCGTCATGAGTAGTCTAAAGACACTAACATCTGCATGTCATAAATAGCAAGGTCTACACTCCGTCCCATATTATTTGAATGTCACATTAGACCTTCTCTGCTCGATACCTGGCTCACGTCCCCATCTTGTTACATAGATTTTCTCTTAAAAATATAAAATCTCAAGCCCTTATGACATCATTAGGCTAATTTCCTGCCTCAGCAGCAACTCAACATTATACAGGACACTTTTCAGACGGGGCAGATCTTCATATCTCATCTGTAAAGTGTTCCTTTGATATATGAAGTATGTAAATGTGATTGCTTCAATGTGCACTGTTCTTTGTATTGCTTTTGCAACTAATGCTTTAATTTGCAGTTCACAGTATGTTGCAGGTCATCTTTTCACTGTATCATTTGGCAGCCGGTATCTTGTCTACAGACTTATTCATCTATTACTCCAGTGTTTTCCTCTCCCATTGGGGGTCCTAACACCTGTCTCTGCTCAGACTTTGCTCTGACAGTTATGCCTCCTTCATCTGTCAACATTGTCAGACAAAGTAAAGCCTGACAGCCATTCAGGCATGCACTACGGCTGTCACATATTCAGTCCCTACTCTTAATTACCCACTGTACACAGCACGGGCCTGCTTGGACCAAACCGGTTCGGGTTCAAGTGGGTCCTTACGGTGGGACACAGCTCCCGTTGTCTCCGAGCTGAGCTGTCAGGGTGGGACAAGCAGTCTGTGATTGATGCGTTTCCCAGAGTGGTGGATTGTTCCGCTGAGTTGCCTCATGCACCAATAATGACACATGATGGAAACCCCTGTCAGTGAGCCATGATAGGAAATGAAGATGGATACTGTCTTGGATGAGAAGTGATTTTGTCGAGCAGGAAGTTAAGAGCGTTTTTGTAGTGATAATCTCGCACGGTAAACGCCTGCAGTGCAGCATTTTGAAGTACTGAGGACATAAATTCTAGGTAACATTTTTAAAGTCATAAATGTTTTCTGTTTCATTTTTTTAAAGGAACAGTTTGCCACAAAATCAAAAATACATATTTTTTCTCTTACCTGTAATGCAATTTATTCATCTACACTGTAATGGAACCAGGTGGCACTCCGCTTATAGTGCTTAAAGAGACAAAAAAAATTACATTTGAAAAGCTCTTTTTCCAAATATCATGACGCTGGTGCTCAAGATACTTCATAGACCTTGTTGTGAGCCATTTCATGTAGGAACCTTTTTCTCTCTAATGAACCACACACACTAACTAGGGTTGCATTGATTCCTGGTTCTGTAACAGTCCGATCCAATGTATGAACTGATACTGGTCTAATTTTAAGGTTTAATTTTACGCTTACTGACTATACTGACATTTGTTGCGGTGTGACTTTCTAATACATATCCAGGTTATAAGAGGAAGCTCTTCTAAATGTCAGACAAAAGCCAATTTCAGAGTTAAACTCACTTATTTATGCAAAATACAGCTGGTGTCAAGAGATATAACTGCCACCTCACTCATGGTTCTCTATAGTCCAACACAAAAATGGCAGTCACCAACAACATAAATCACAATGTTCTGAGCAGACACATCACAAACGCTCAAGAAAGGTAACAAGTACATTGTGTGTGTGTTCCAGCACTTGTAGGCAATGTGGGAAATGTGGGCGGTCTCTGCAGCACTTGAGTGGACATCACAGCTGGGCAGAGAGTGGTGCAGAGCTAAGTTGCTAACTAGCTTGTGAAACACATTGCTATAAAGTTAATAAAGAAGGACCCCATCATTTTCCCTTTCAATATAACTAATATAAGCCTGACTGTTTGCTATTTTAGCGAGGTGGCTTGCTAGCTCCAATTTAGTAGTAATGTAGCAGATGGAAAGTCAGCATGAAGCTTTGTTTTGTTCCATTCACCCTGTTAAAGTTACTGCATTACGCTGTGAATACAAATGAATTCAAATTAAAAGCCCTCAAGCCTTTCAGTGGACAGAACCCCTTTATTTCTTGACAAGTCTTATAATGTGAAACATGTAACGGAACATGTTGTGTGTTTTAGGTTAATATCAAACTGATTTCAAAATTTTTAAATCACCCGAACCCCATTTCTTACCATATCACAGTGCAGAAGGACGCATGCATCAGCTCATGGATCAGGGGCTAATGCTCGTGACAGCGCAGGATGTAAACGTTAATGGCGTCGTTATTGGCTGAGCTGCAATTTCTCATGCATGAGCATATGCACGCTTCCTTCTGCAAAACGATTCGGCTGGTGGGTGTAATTTCTTCAAAAGAAAATAGTTCCTACATGAAACTGCTCACAAAAAGGTCTGTGGATTATCTCGAATTACCGGGTTTTGCCGTTTTGAGCACCACAAGCCGAGAGCTATCTAGATCCACTTTATTCGAGAGAGGGCAGACATCTCTACGCCAACAGGAGGGGGGGTTGGTATTGTTTTCAATAGCATACTTCTTGTGATTATTTCTATTTTTTGCTGTCGATATGCTTACATAAGCAAAAGCAAAAAGCCTGCATGTATGTTTAAACTGCAGCTGCCAGTGAGATGATGGACTGTGTATGTATAGCTTTTTTTTTAATTTGGGATTTTAGAAATATGTACTGTAAAACAAAGCAGAAAGAATCAGGGCTATATGAGGAGAAAATACTGAATAGTGGTCTAGGGATTAATACATCTGCTTTAGGTTTAAAAAGCCTGTTGCAAACATGTTGTTATATTCATAGGATTAACATGTTTTTCATCATTAATGGATTTCTCTTCAATCTGTTTTACAAGCCTGCCATCGTCACACACACACACACACATTTCCACCCATTATGAAAGCCCAGGAGCCTGAGGTGCTAATCATCATGTTGGGAACTCCTGCACAAACGGCAGCACACAGCAGGGAGGGATGAGATTCATTAAAACAATTTCATATTTTTTATCACCGCTGTGTTATCTTAACATGCTCACGGATGACACATTTGAGTGGGCATTTGTTTTAGGCTCACACTGGAGATTTCAGAAAGCACGCAGTGTGTACTTGAGCTGGCCTTGTCATCGGAAAGCGGAGCTAGCGCCCTCCTCCTTCCCCTGGTTTACAGCTTTAGTCTCTTCACTTGAGCTGGGTGATTTTAATTTGTCAAAACTGTTTACCAGCATGCCTCCAAGGCTATTACTGGTGTGTCATGAGGGAGCAGATAGGTAATGAAAAGCATACAAATGGCAGATGAAAAAAGCATTGCTGAGGAGGGGAGAGGGGTTGGGTGGATAATGTAGGTGGATCTTTCATGCAAAAAGAGGCCGGCGATGATTTATTATTCCATCTTTTCTTGAGAATCAATTATGCTAAAATGCTAATCGGGGACATTATGAATTTCTCAATTTGTTATGAATAATTCAAATATTTATTGGGCGTGGGTAGACATCTCAAACAACTTTGTCCTTTTGTACAATGCATAACCTACGCAGCCTAATGAGGTGATGTCTGATTGTCCTCTTTTCATGCACACCTTTCTCGTCGTGGTGATGATTCACCTTTACCTAGTTCAATAACAATAAAAAGGCCGACCCGTCCATCCTCAGATGCTTCAAACTAAATTCAGCACTAACACACACAGCTCCACAAATAAACCCCCCATCCGGTGGCACAGAGCGGAGCAATGCAGCCATGAACAGGGTACAGCGTGCCAGGGAGGAGAAAGAGGAAGAGGAGTGCAGCACAGGAGGAGGAGGAGGAGGAGGAGAAGTGTCAGTGGCCAGAGAAGTAATGAGGCCACACAGACACACAACGATGACAAGGACACGTCTGGCTGGCTGTCGTCATTTAAGTCCCACAGAGCAGACCACCACACAGTCAACCCGCATTAATGTCACACTGGCCCATCATGGGGAATTAATTACACACCTGTTAATGACAGGCCACTGGAACGCTTCCCTCTAATATCCATCTGGGTGTGATACCGGATCACATGATGTTGTGGCAGTTGCTGCTTCCCGTAATCAAAACACACACCGATGTGCCTGTGATCACGCTAACTACCGCGACATATGCCGTTTCTGCAGAGGCTTTTATCTAAAGCGCCGCAGTAGCATGACAGCATACATTTTCAGCACGGATACTCCAGCAGGGAATCAAACCCCTCATATGAAGAGCAAAAGCTCGACTGACTAGCCAACTTACACTGTCGATTAATCTGTTTAATATTTTACCAATTGATTCTTAGATTATTTATTCTTTAAAAAGTTAAATTCTTATCACACGTTCCTAACACCTTCACCTGTTTTTAGAGCTTTCAAGGTCCAGTGTGTAAGATTTTGATAATCAGTTAAGCCATTTTTTTAAGCAAAAAGTACAATGATTCCAGCTCCTAAAATGTGAATATCTTCTTTGATAGTTATTTGACTAGTGTCACAACAATATGTTGATTAGTTGTCAGCAATTAAATTAATCGCTAAGTGGGTTGATAATTAATGAATTGCACTTTCTGATTTCAGTTTCTCAAATGCAAATATTCTCTGGTTTCTTTAGCCCTCTATAGGTTTGGACGGTACGGTCTACGCAGGTAGTAAAAAATCCTGATGGTGCAATTTTCAGTACCGTCCTAATTACAGATATTCCTCTTTCTATTAATCTGACAGGGAGATGCTGTATTGTAGTGCACAGCTAACATCACCGGGGGGAGTCTCTGACAAACAAGGCATCTGGGAATAAACTTACAGGACAAACTAGTAAAGAAGAAGAAGAATGCCCCTGTTGTGGAGAATTCTTGATTGAATCCCGATGTTTAAGGTAGGTTCGGAAACACTGCAGAATACTGATTGGTCATACATATTGTAGCTAGTGTGTAACTACGACGATTATCATAATAACTGTTGCTGATTATTTGTAGGTCTTTCTACTAATTGAGTAACTGACTAATTGTTTCAGCTCTACTTTTAAGTAATTATCAGCATTTCTGGATATTAATTAGATGCTGATTGGCTTATAGATAAATGCAGCACCATTTCAGCTCTATTACACAGCAGGACAGATATGATAAGAGTCTACAGAAAAAAAAAAGTCCTCTGTCCACTGTCCATTGAATCTGTTGTATCAATCCTGTGAGCAGTGGCCTATCAGAACCCTCCGGACGGAGCGAGAATAGTTGCCAAACTCCGTTTTGAGGAGGATTCAGTGAGGGAGTGCAGCAATGACACGCTAGTGTTAATTAGACGGCAGCAATGGAGGGATCGCTTGATCCAGTGCTCCAGCAGCCAACCGCAGCCTGGTAATCAGGTCACGCAGATTGATATGATAATCCCAGGGGCACAGCATGAAAGGAAAGGCTAACTCTGCATTGGTGCGGTGCGAGCCACGGATGTAAGGGGGAGATATCCCTCTGAAGTCAGATACATTCTCAGGCCCGGCGAGGCAAGTTGAGTACTGAGGAGAGATAGCGGGGGGAGAGAAGTCGGGGGAGAAAAAGAGAGAAAAATCATTCCTCCTGTATAGATTATAATCTTGGCTACTATGGAATTTCACTCAGCAGTAAGAAAAGAAGCCGAGGCGTCAGGAGCACAAAAAAAAAGAAGACGGATGGGACCCAATACATGTGACAGAGGATTGAGCGGCATTACAGCATCCTATCTTGTTCAGAGTCAAGGTGGTGGGGCTTAAGAGCCAACACTAAAAATAAGATGGTGCAGAAATCCTTACAGAAGTTTCTACAGACTAAGTTGCACTAAAAAGATGTTTTTTTAAAAAGAACTCAGCTGAAGCAACTGCTTCACGTAGGCGGCCCGCATTTTGATTTGCAACAATCACACAAACTTTAGAACACAATTTAAAAGCCATCAAAGCTGATGCTGGTGAATTGAAGAAGCAACAAGCAGAAGTAAGCAAGATTTGGAAAGTATCCAACCAAAAAAAGATCCCACCCGTTCCCAAAGCCGCTTCTCCAAAACACATGAATGCACACTGCCTGACTTCTGCTGGAGGACGAGTTCATGACAGAGCGCTGGTGAGAGGAGAGCAGCACATCTTTGTCATCTATAACCGTATCCAACTACCTCAAGTCTCATTCACATAAAAGATAACACCTAACAGTATCATGGTGAATGAAAACAACACACATGGATATATCAATATTGAGAAATTTGGGCTGCACTCTATCTGCCACTCTTGTGTGACTAGCTCTCTACAGCTTTAGCAACATATGTGTCTAGCCTGATGGATAATGGTATGCCATCCCGTCATTTCTTTCAGGCCAAATGAAAAGATTGGAATTTTTTTTGTTTTATTTTGACAGAACATTTGATATATTGATTGCTGTCAGAATGTAAAGAGAATATTGGTTTTTATTAGTTATTAGCAGCTATTTAGGTCTTCATGAACCCAAGATGATGCCCTGTAATTCCATGGATTCTCATTTATTTACCGCCATCGTTTGGTCCATAAAATGTCAGAAAATAGTGAGGAATGTTGATCACTGTTTCCCAAAGGACAGGATGGCGTCCTCAAATGTCTTTTGTCTACAACCCAAAGATATTCAGGCTGCTGTCAAAGGGAACCAAAGTGAATTTGAGTTTCAATTTAGACTCTTTTTCTTAAAAATGACTTAAAACAATTTATCAAATTTGTGATTAATTTAATGTACCATTAATAGTCTTCATTGCAGCTCAATATCAGCAGAGCGTGAAGTGTTGACTCCTGGTCTAACCTGCATTTAAAACTGTGAAATTTTGCAGCACATTCAACTCAGTCCAGCGGAATCGCTGTGATTAGTTTATTCCCTCATGGGAGGGGATTTACACCGCTGACCAATAGTAAACAGTTTTGACAGAGCTGACCTTTGAGGGAACTGAGAGCAGGAGAGTTCAAAATGAGGGTAGCTATCACAGCTTATTATTGTGTTGCACCATTTACTTTTATTTACCCTCCTCCATTAGAGTATAAACTGTCAACTGTCCCATAAAAGAGGAACTGTTTGCTGACAGTTACGAGATGGGAGCTGAATAAACTGTTAACATGTTGTTCTGTTAGTGACCGAGGTAATCTAACAAGTTAAAGAGTTTTCTAACTGTTAGCATGTTTATTTTCTCTGAGAGCTTTATTTTCCCTTTTCAATAACTATTTATTGAACAAAAGTAGTGTACAACAGTGAACAAAATGCCAGAGCAGGAGAAAGAAATGGAGACAAACTATTGTGACTAGAGCTGTAAATTGACAAGAATCTGGCAATACAAGACATATCACAATACAGGGGTTACCCCTAATTGTGCCTGACTAGAGCGAGTCGAATTAGCTAGCAAGTTAGGAGATAGCTGGCTGCTGCAAGTATAGCCACATTTACGTCACAGAGCTTCAGCAAAGACACGCAGATTAATTTCGTTTGTGAATCATTTTTTGATGCCAGCAAGCCATTACATTCTTAATAAATAATACAGGTACAAATAATGCATAATTTTTCCCAATTTAAACTGTAACCATTGCTGATTTAGTTATGAATACTTATGGTAAATAACTAAGAAATGCTGAAGATTTGAAACAACATTTTAAAAGCAATAGAAACTGTATAGATATGACATTTATTAACATCATGGCTCACAGCAATCTGATAAATTCAGGGGATGTCGCTGTTCATTTTATCTCATGACAGGATTTTTCCACATAAACTTTTCAATCTATCACTACAATCTGTCCTGTTTCAGGGAGTCAAACAGAAACGGTGCACATATGGAACACCAGCTTGTGTATAAGATGAAGAGCACATATCAGACAGACCCTGCGCAGCGATAGCAATATGTGTCCGGTTCACATGATGGATTCAGTATCTCTTTTTTCCATATCAAAGACATTCTGTGTGGCTGCAGCCACGTAGGTTGCCAGACAACAGTCACTCATCAGCGTTGCACTTTTCCTGACATTTGCAACCATGTGCCATTACCAAAAAGGCCCCGACTTTCCTGGAGTGACATTTAGGCCCTGAGTGTGATATACTGTATCAACATTACACCGAGCAAATGGGGACCCATATCTATTTTTTCCTTTATGGAAATGAAAACACAGAGCGGGTGTCAGGGGGCTGGATATGCAAAACAGAAGAACACACATTACTTTTACAATTCATATTGTATACACTACATGGAGAGGTTTTTGAGATTTCTGATTAGCATTAAGTCTGGAGACAAATTTTAGTGATGATTAAAGCTGCTTGCACTGATGTTTTTTGCTATTTGAGGGCAGAAGAACTGAAATACAAACACACAGTTTTGACATATTTATCATCTTATCAGGTTACAGCTTCAGTGTTGGTGAAGAGATATGGAGTAATAATCTGAGATGTGTTTAAGGTCACTTGACAAATGCTAAAAGATCAGTGTGATTTAACAGCAGTGGCATTCTGGGCTACTGTAAAAACATGGCAGTGCAACATGGCAACCTCCATGAAAGAGGACCTGCATCCTCAGGAGATATAAACGGCTCATTCTAATGAAAACATGAATATTATATTTAATTTCTAACATTTTCTGCCAATACATCCCTGTAAATCTTGCACACTGGACCTTTAAGTCTAATATTCATGCAACCTTTTGCTTTGCTCAGGTCTTGAAACAAAGATTTATGGGACTTTAGCATCAAAGGGTTTGAATTTCTTTAATTTCTTCCTTTACCAAATAACTTTGGGTGTTCAATTTTCAGGGAGCCTATGGTGAGTTTATCTGACCTTTTCTTTTTCCTTTCTTTTTTTTCTGAAAACAGCTTCTTGCTGCTGAATAATACAAAAAATGTGCCTAACCAAATCAAAGACTAAAAGCATGAGCTTAAATTAAACCTAAAAAAAAAAAAAAAAAAAAAAAAGGGTTTTAAGAGGCCGAAGGGAATGCACAAATCCAACTTTTTCTCTCTGGATACTGAATAGCTTTACTGAGGGTTATCTGTTCACACTGACTTTTGATCCAATACTAGTACTCTTTTTTTTCCAAAATATATGGCATGTATCTGATAACAGAAACTAATTATGTCATGACACTGATGAAGTGTTTTAACTGTATTTGAATTGAAACAGCTGGCAGGAATAAAAAAGTTCTGATAGATATATCGCCCAATATTTTCTATACAGAATATAGAACAGATATATAAAAACACACATTTTTCACTGATCCCTTGGACAAAGATAAATTACAGAGGCAGCATATCTTACAGTTCAACAATAGACATGATTGTCCATTATGCTCTCCTTAAAAAGAAAAAGTTTTCATTAAGGTAAATATCACACAACATATATGCAGATACCAATATAGACCATCGACTGGAGGTTGATTTTACTCAACTGTAAACCTTCTGCATAAACATTTAGCAAGATTATCAAAATTGTCCAAGCTGAGGAGGCCCTGTGTCTAGCCAGCTAGAAGAAGAGATCAATTCAAATAGTGCAAATATAAAATACCAACTCTACAGTACCATGTATTTAAAGCTGACGAGTCTTTGTTCAAATAATATCTGATATTGATCTGGTCTGCATCAATAAAAATGCCAAACGCTGAGACAGCAGAGTATATTCTATTTCCTTTATATCATTTGAGAGGCTAATGAGCGGTTATCAGAGGGGAGAGACAGACAAACTGCAGCTCGAACACAATGCTCAACAAACAGACAGAGAGGAAATAAATGGGGGAGAGAGACACAGAGAGAGAAAGAGGCGTTATCGGATGCATTTTAGACAGCATGTAACCCAACGGAACGGCTTTGCTTTAGAGAGGCTGCCTTGACCTTTTCAGTATTCATCACCAGATTGCATCTCCAGCCCCTAAACCAATCAGCACTGTGGAATTTCCAGGTCAGCGTAACCACCTCAAAGTAAAGGTCAATATGGAGCATCCAGGGCCCGTGATAACTTGGAGACGGGTGCATGGCGAAGAGGTTTATCTACCTGGTAAATGACATATTACCTCACCGCGGCTTAAGTCCACTGTAGTGAGCTGCAAGACTACTGTGGCCGGCTGCAGAAAAAAGGGCTTTATGGCTCAAAAAAAGTGCTGGTTCAGAGGATGTAAACCTTAATTCAGATTGTGCTGATACGCATTGTGCAGACTACAGAAAAAACCTTGCTGTTTGTGACAAGAAGATCAATACCAAAAGTATTGATAGTGTGATACTGTCTTTATGGGCGATCGCTAGATATAGATAACACTGTCTCTGTCTAATATGTTTTCCACAAACACAGATAATTCATTTGTTTACCACTAAACTGCAATATTTCACAGCATCTGTTGTTAAAGGTGAGGGAGAAACTGTACAATGTGGAAAACTGTTCTTGGTAACATGCAGAGACCTGATTCAGAAGCTAGATTTCTTTCCAACCAGCCTGAAATTCATTCATCTTGGTTGTTATTTTCATAATAGCCACATTTTCCCAATATTACTAACTATTAAAGTCTCCAGTTTTCTCTGAGAATCTTCTTTTTTTGTATTTGGCAGCCAGGGCTAGCTTAAGACTAGTTACCAATAAAATTTAGTTGACAAAATATTAAAACTTTTTTTAATGAAAAATGAAACAAAAAAGAACCACTATTCATTTCCATATAATTTTTTGTCAAAGCCATAGAAAGCCACTGGAGCAGGACAAAAGAGCCGAATGCAGCTTTACTTGCTCTGGTTTTGTTGATTAGGTCCTCTTTCCTTGGTCTTTGTGCTTCTACCATGGATAAGCAGGCTATGTAGTTAAATAGTTTCTTTTCTGTCTGTCTTTATGATCGTGAGTCTGCACGGGTCTGCTTTTTCCGGGTCTGACTTCCTGCCCGTTCAACCTGCTCTGTGCTAACTAACGCGGCATCTGTCAAAAATAGACTCAGTGCATATTCTCCACAGAGCAGAGTGCCACGCCACTTCAGAGAAACACCCGAAACGTGCCGCGACGCTTCTGGTGGAAATGCAAGCATTGTCTAGAATGGCTGTGAACTGCTCCGACTGCTGTGGCACGGCCGTAACGAGGCACAGCCATGCCTGGTGGAAACTGCGGGTAAGGCTGTCGCAATAACCGCAAATGCGAAGTTCCACACTATTGACAAGCCAGCCGCAGGCGATGGCAATGCTTCAAAAATTCAACAAGTAATGGTGCGATACCAGTTCAAGTTCAAGGATGAATTGATCCTGGAAGCTGTATGTTTTGCTGTGTTTTATGTTGTTTTGTTTATTTAGTAGGTTAACCTGTTGAACTCTGAGTTAGAATGTTGCTAATGCAGCTACTACCACAGACTGGGGCCACGTTAGACTAATGTTGTAATACTGAGAGACAGCCAAGAGAAACATTAACCCTCATCTGAAGCCAACTAAATAATCAGAGTAGGAGATTGGATTCTGGGGACTGTGTTTTTTCATGTTGCTCTTGGTAAAGTTTAAACTGCTGCGTTAGCTTTGTTGTTGTACAGAAGCCATCCAGTTCCACTCTGTGACCTGCGTCTGGTGTGTCTGTGTGTGTTTTACTGCTGTATGTAAATTTACTTGACAGACATGCCCTGCAGGTAACAATCGAGGTACATCTGAAAAAGAAATGGTCAAACCGCAGAAATTCATTTGCAGTGTTGTGTAACTATGACTAGCACCCAGCAGCTTTATCATAAATGAAGGAATTCATTTGTTTTTGCAAATTATTTCATTTATGATAAAATAAATTATTTGCAGTAACAGACAAAAGAATAGCGCTAATACCACAAAGCACATTGTTGAGCCTATCGTAATAACCACAGGGGAAATTCTGTCACTTCGACAGCCCTAAAAAACACATAAATATCGAGTTCATCTGAAGTACACTGCTAGCTTCAGTAGCTTCCCCTCCATATGGATCTCCACAAGGCTACTGCAACAGGAGTGACAGTTCCTGAAGTGAGGGTCGTGCAATAAGGGTTAAAAAACTGGAGGAGGCGACTGTTTGGCACAACCCCTCCAGCATGGCTCCATCGATTTCCAACAATAGTGTCTATCTGGAGTCTCTAACTCCACCTCACAGATGGAGAGATCAAAGCTCTGATGTCAGAGGGCAGATGAGAGAAAACACAGGCCAGTGAGTGATGCTCAGGTTTATCCACCACAGCTGCAGCTCAACCCAGATATAGAACAGAGCCATACAGTTACATGCAACAATTAACACATGCAAATATGCAAACTATTTTTTGTTTTCATATTATCATTAGTTCTTGTTCATTTTAGCAAGTTGTGTGTGTTTCCCTCCTGCAAAATGTTTTACTCCTGAGATTTGCTTTACCCATTATTAAGAGCTGATTTTGGCACTTGGTTAGAGTCATCATGCAACAGTAATTCAACATCAGCCACAAGTTAAAAACTAAAGCTGAAAACAAATGAAGCCTCGTCCCCCTTTGTCTGCCATTTGTGAGCATACTGGCACATAATGCGGTGTTCAAACATTTTTCTCAAACAGTCAATGAGCTGACAAAATTTTAAATCTTTCAGTAAGACCACCCTCAGGTCTCGAAAAGAAAATCCTGTTTCAGTCATTTCTTTACATTGTTGAATCACAGCATGAGTGATGAGATGAAAAGGCTGAGCTTTGAGAACAGCAAGACATAATGGTAATGTCAATTCATTTTAAATTGAATTATAATGATCGGTGTATGGTAATAGAGTGTTTTAGAACTTGTGTGGGTTGTCTACATAATAAACAAAGCATAATAATGAAGGATGAAAGATAAGAGGTGACGACATTTGACGAGGATTTGACACAATTTTACATCTCCTTTCTCTGATTATGATTCAAACATCCACCACACAAGAAGCTCCCAGCTTTGGCATGTTTCCTCTGACACACATGGATAAATGGAAAACACTGCAGTGAGCATGCAAATTCTTACCAACATTGTACACTAAATGTGAGAGTGACTGTAATGGACTGCCCACCTGTCCAAAGAGTTTCACTGCCTCCTGTTGCCCTTTAGACCACTGTGTCCATGAACAAGTGAGACAGTTAATTAATGAATGCATCCATCGTATAAATAGTGGAATTGCCTTGCACTTTTTGTCATGGTCACATTTGTTATTCTTCATTGGTTATCGATCTCAGCCGATCAGTTTTTACCTAATATGAACCTGCAGAGCGAGAGAGAGCAGGTGACACTGAGCTCAGTGCACGATTATTAAAACGAGAAAAATAGCTGGGCTGGCCCGACCACACAGTCACATGGACAACACTGCTGGTGGAAAGTTAGTTCTCTGCGGTTCAAATGAGGCCTGCTCTTTTTCTTGATGACTGACAACCAAAGCCATTTTTTTAAAAACAATTTTTTGCCTTAATTTGAGACTCACACAGTGTAGAGAGAGAGAGAGAGAGACATGAGGTGAGAGAGGGGTATGACAAGCAACAAAGGTCCAAAACGGTGGTTCTTAGGTAAGCACCTTGACCATCAGACTAACAGGAAATTCTTATATTTTTGGACTGTTAGTAACTGGTACATCCATAAGACCTAAAGGTAATTAAATTGTTGAATTATTTTATTTATATTACCACCTGTGCAGTGACACTTTAATGAACAATATTTTAATTATGGGCCAACTAGATGATTTTGTTTTTCAACACTATTTTAAAGTACATTTTATAGACCAAACAAGGAATTGATTCATTGCAAAAATAATGAGCAGATCCATCAACTTAAAACTAGCAATTAGTGGTGCAAATGATCATGTTGCACCTATCCTGCTTTCACCAATAAATGTTAAAAAAAAAAATTAGTTGTAGCCTGAAATGGCTGAACTTGTAACTTAAGACATCGAGAATGTGAGTTGATGTAGCATATTTAGATGGATGTACAGACAATACAGAACTTCGCCGTTGATATACAAAAAAGAAGTCGAGACGAGCTGCACACTGTGTTGGTTGTACATCAAAGCACACACTTGTCGTATATCTGCTGTACGTGCTGCAGGTTATCAGTGTCTTTCACATACGGCCTTGATGTTAAGGACTATGCTTTTATTATCTTGACTCTTCGATTTTGCTGCTGCGGAGCTGAAGTGAATTCCATCATGATAGCACGGAGGGTTTGATAACTTGGAGTCGAGGTTCTACCTTCACCACAGACAGTTTCTTAATGCATTTCTGCTGCCGCCTGGCACTAATGGTCAAGAGTGGCTACTAATACTCTACTGCTGGATATTTAATCACCCAATCAATCTTACCTGTGACAAAGGCTCCTTAGCTGCACTTGGCAAGAACATCTCTGCCTGCAATCTCCACCACATTTCCCCCGTCAATGGGATGGGAGAATAGGTGGAGGGGAGAGAAAGAGGGGAGAGGTGAGGAGATGGGAAGAGAGAGGAGGAGGAGGAGGGGGTGTTTAATCTACTGATTCAATTCCTGCCAATGCCCGTCACTCTGCCTCTCTGTAAGGGAGGGCAAATGGAGCATGCAGCCCAAAACACCCAGACCAAATCACATTTTCTCCCAACTTCTCAGTCTCTCCCTCTCGCTGTCTCTCTTGCATCTCCATGTCTATCTCTCGCTCCATCTCTCACTCTTGCTCTGTCTTTCTGCCTCTCTACCGCATTTTTCTCACTTTTTGTCACCCGCCTGCTGACTGACTCCCACTCCCCACATCCTTCAGCCCTGCGAAAATGAAAAACCTTTGAATGCAGCACTTATCTGGAAGAATTTGTAACCCGCAGACTTTGTTTTTATTGCTTTAGATCACTGTTTAGACACCCAGACCACCAAAACAAACCTGAAAAATGAGACATCCAGACCCCTGAAGTAAACCTGCAAAAATAATCACTCACTCAATCCATTTATTACATTAATAATAAATGTTGTAGGTGATGGAGTTCACAGTCAGACACATTCTTCTAAGAAAAGGAAAGTGGGGAGATTTATTCTTAATCATCACCTGCACATAATGGCACCTTGAACAAGAGGCACAACTTACAAAGTAAGAACTTTTCAAAAGTTTCTTCTTCGATTAAAGAGTGCTGCCGCAGAATAGAGAACATAAATTGGTTATTATTCTGCCTGTTGATATTTGAAAAAATGTGGGGGTTGTTAAATGGTGTTGTAAGGCTGCACAATTTATTGAATATTAATCTCAATCACATTTTTGGCTTCCCACAGTTAGAGGTGCAGGAAACAATTTTGGAGAAATATTAATTGCTGAGCCTCTTTGTCAGACTGTCAAATTACTGATGGTTGAGATGGTTGATTGTTGAGTCTCTTTAAAAGCTCTTCAAATACTGACGTTTTGGGAACAAGAATCAACAATCAATTATTTTACCGACCTGTGATCGGCCAAAGTCTCCCATCCCAAGCTATATTTTTCGAAGTCTGTCTACACTGCCTACGCCAGCTTTAAACGAACATGACTGACAGCAATACTGACGTCTTCAATACGTGATCAAATGTCTGGAGTGGAAGGTGAAGTATCTCGAAACATAATCATCATCTGATGTTTTAGGGCAAGTGATTTTTAAGGCAAAACAAACCATATACAAAGACCACATGAGACTTTTGTCAGTGCTAGAAAACTAACTTTTTCGACCACCTTAAAAAAAAAAAAGCCGCACTATGAATGTATCAAGGCCAAGATCGCTGAATCCCCATCTTGTTCAGCAATAACTCAACATCTCTAACATTCAAGCTGCACAGCGTTTCATCATCATCATAGTGAAAGCAAAACTCTGTTGATTTAATTTTGGGCGAAAACTTCTCATACAATTTATTTATCCTTTTTATGCCTCCACAGCAGCAACAGCTGTGGCTGAAGGCAATATGTTTCCTGGTTGTCCGTCCAACCATCCCATTCTTGTAAACACAACTGTGAATAGAACATTGTCTTATTTTAATGCACATATTTGTGCATTAGTGTGAATGTAGCAGAAAGAATAAAATAAACAGCACATAAAAGTAAACAAATAAAGTAAATAAAATAAAATAAAGACACCAGTGTGATCAATATTAATCAAAATAATCAGGATTATGGTCTTGCTATTCTGACGATCCTTTCAACAGTGTCAGCTAGGCTCTGTGTATTTGAGAAAATGCTTGGATAATAATAATATGAACAAACATAAAAACATTGATCATGACCGAACATCCTGTCTGGAGTACTGCTCATCGTCTGCACCACATTATTATGTTCTCTGATTCCACTGATGAAATTTCAAAGTTTCTGATGATAGGATGCAATGGGACTTTTATGATGTACTGCCACTGATGTGATGTATAAATAGGCCTACGAGGGTAAATATGTGTTGTGAAATTATACCCTTTTATTATCCTTCTGTATAATTTTCCTCTTGCCTTTCCATTTTGTGTAATCATTGCTTATAATGTAGTTCTGCACCTTCCACAGTGAGAAAGGTGGATACACAGTATGGCTGGATCACTCCCAAAAGACACATACAGTAGGATGAATGATGGTGTAATATTCTTCTCAGTTCTTCTGTTTAATTGTTTGATTCATAAACTGTAAATTCCCATGCTGCTGGTACAACTTTGAGCTGAGTGGCTTTGTGTGAATCGAGTGTTTATTGTAGTTTGACAGACACAATACAGCAAGTCTGTGTGAAACTGTTTTAAAAAAAAAAAAAACAGAGACAAAATATGAATCTAAACGCATACATACACCGTATGTAATTAGTTAAGCGTTTGTGTCTCACTGTATCAGCTTTGCGTTGCAGTGCTGGAGATGAAGCAGCTTTATTCATCCTCTTGCCAGCTTACTGAGTTGACACATTAGCATAC
Source organism: Lutjanus erythropterus (assembly GCF_056507025.1). Taxonomy (NCBI): domain Eukaryota; kingdom Metazoa; phylum Chordata; class Actinopteri; order Lutjaniformes; family Lutjanidae; genus Lutjanus; species Lutjanus erythropterus. The sequence goes on along the minus strand of NC_139318.1, from coordinate 35,618,536 downwards.
ATGCCTTATGTTCAGTCTTTTTTTTTCTGTCCTCTTTTTCATCTGTGCACAGCCTAAGGCTCAGAGTGCCACTGTGCCGCTATAAGCTTTGTCACCCTCACATGGGGCCCCTGGCTAGCCACGCCAGCTCTCTCTTCAGTCCTCTCATTTACACCCGGCATAATTAAGAGCTTCGACCCTAAAAAGCTGGTGACTCTTGTAGAAACAACTCCCAGTGGATTTCACACTAAAGCTGCCAAAGCAGCTGAGAGAGTGAAGTCAGAAATAACGGTGCAAACTTTCACTGAGTGTGACTTCCTGTTCGGTGGAATTACAGCACGCAGGAGATCCAATAAGCATGAAGAGTCAGCCAGAGACAATGAGGGAAAATAAGACGTGCTATTCCTATTACAGCTGCTTGTCAGAATATACTCGCATTAGTGGAACTCTGTGCTGTAAAGACATTTAGAAGTATAAATGAAGGAAAAATACCAGTGTTGCTGAGTGTTTTGACTGTCTGGTTAGTTTTTGTTCCACTTTCACTGCCATTTCTCTAGATGTCAACGTGTAACGCAATGAACTTTACATCCTCCTCTGCCATTTATACCCATTATCAACAAATAGTCTAAAAATGTATAATTTATTGTACAGTATGCAGTTTCCTTTTTCTTCAGAGAACATCTTTAACTGTCAGTTGGAGCACTGATGCTCAACATTAGCAGTTCTATGTAAGCTACCTTGAAAGCAACAGATATAAAGATGCTACCAACCAAAACAATTTATGCATTTTAATAAACAGACCTTGTCCCAAATTCTAGAGTCAAAGACATTTCGGTGATGGGATTTATATAGCATAAACATACACATCCATTTTGCTGATCTAGTGCCTGAAAGCATTCTCTTTATATCACCTACCACCACACCAACTACTGTTCTCAGCACTAAACACTTTCAAGTTTCTTTGCTTACATTCCAATGTACTCTCATCTTAGAATAATTACCAGTTAATTTTCGAAATCCACAAGAAATCCACTCTTCACATCAGCACAAATTTTGTCCACCACACAGCACTTTTAAAGCTGGGCCGCACATTATTCACATTATTTCATTCTTCCAAAACACTGGTGAAGAGCATCAGGAAGAGCAAATGCCAGGAGTTTTCATTAAAACAAAATTATGACTGGTGTGTTAACTGCATGCCGAATTACTCAGAGCACACGTGGCTAAATTGGCTCGTAAGTTTCCATATGACTGGTTGCTGACGAGCAAAACGAGTCCAGCACTTTAAGAAAACTTTACCGTGAACATTGTGGACAAAATGGACATTAGTGTTCATCAGGGTCACTGTCAGCACTAACTTACTCACATTCAAACAACAGCTGTAGCTTACTTAATTTGGTTCACCTTATCTTTCACAGGACAGTTAATCCAAGTACTGAAGGTCCTAAGTCAAATCTATAGAGTTGATAAGCTTCAGTCATTAATATATTGAACGAAAGGCTAATTGGAACATGTGACTCATGAAACTGGAGTGACATGATCCGTGAGAGAGAGGAGGTCTCGCTCTGTTGATGTTGTAACCACAGAAACACTTCCCTCACTATTACTGAGTGCTGTTACAGAGTGGAGGTTCTTCCCTCACAAACTGTTTCTTCTTAAACTCCAGTTTAAGGTCGGATTATTAACCGCAACAATCAGTGGAGGATAAAAATAGCAAGCTGCTACCAAAATGTCTTGCACACTGCTTTATGCTAATCATAACAGATAATTAGAGTCAGTGTTTAGAAAAACCATGTATTCTCCCAACCTTAGTCAGAATTCAAATTCACTTGCTCCAGTGTAATTTTCCACATTCATATATACATATAGGCTGGCTGTTGTTAAAAAGAGTGGACAAAAGACAGTAGAATAGAGTAAATAAAGGGTCCAATTTTGTTTATCTGTATTTTAGCAGGCACGATCCATTAAAATATGCCCCAATACAGCTTGGGACATCTCTAGTCTCTGGTGATCAGACCAGTTTATTCTGTACATTATCCATCCATCCCAACGTGCTCGCTCAGATGTTTTGCAGCTGTGCAAAAATGTCAGATATCTTCCTATTTGCTCCTGAACATATAACATGACTGTGATCATTTTACACTGTTTTAACTAAAAACAAATGCTGTTTGTCAACAGCTTCTACAAAATACCAAGTGGGATAAAATAAATGAGACAAAACTGACAAAACTCTTTTCTTTGAAGTGGCTACTTCATGGTCACTTGTCATTAGGTATCCCTTTTATTGACTCCGTTACTACTTTGATCCCATCCAAGCAAATGTCTCACTCACTTCGACAGATGCATTCTGGACAAATAAGATGTCGGCAGCAAGTTTCCTTATTCAAGTCTGCAGTAAACCTCCTATAATACAGCCTATCCAATAATCCAGAGGATAATCAACAAAGCCTGTAGTACACACGAGTAACCTGTGACCTCTTATTATTCCATCAACAAGAGAACTGATACCGAACAGTGAGATTACCGACCAACACATGTGTAATGTATACAATGACGCTGCTACACAACGTCCTGAATAACAACTCTCACATCGCACACACAGGCTGGAGAGATCCCCCGCGTCGGAGATTAAAGAGGTGACCCTTATTTCCCAAAGGAGCACTTACATCCCGTCTGCCTCCACCCCCGCCCAAATCCCCACTGAATACATGATCATTGCTGAGACGGCGACCTGGAGGATTGGATGTAAACATCCCAGAGAGCGAGGAAGAGACGCTGGCTCCTCAGAGCTCCTCTATCAACTTGATGGGAGGTGTTATTTCTTAAGCAGGCAGCCAATATCCATGCGATCTGTCAAGGACGGGCAGAGGATGGCCGAGGTACAGCAGGAGACAGTCCTAGACGGCATAATGTCCTTTGTGGCTGCATAAATACACATGCAAACACACACACATTCAATGATCTTGAAGTTCTTGCACAATACAAGAATAGAAGGAGGTGATAAAGACTGCCATCCTGGAAACCCAGTGTCATTACATGAGGGGGATTTTACTCTGGATTGTGAATGAATGATCACATTCAAATCTCAGTGAAGAATGACTGAAAGGCAACCAATTACTGACACTGTCGACATCACACTCCACCTTATTCTGTGCAGGTATCCCCTGGAGCAGAAATAAGAAATATGAGTCATTGCACACCCCCTCACAGCTGTCTTCTGGGGTTGTCAGCAGCAGACACATCTGCTTGTCACATTTCACTTTGTATCGCTATCATCCTAAAAGGAACGGCTAACTGTAAACATATATAGTACTGTTAAAGTGGTCCTAATACCAAGTACTTCATTTGAAACCCATTATGTGAACGGAGGAATTCCTGGAATAGTTCCTCTGCATTTTATGTTTTGTTTTGTTTTTTTAAATCAGACAGCACAGGCGTGTAGAATAGTAGTCATACTTTTCAACATCCAAAACACCACACTCAACTTCACCTCACTAGAAATAGAATAATGCAGTGATTGGCTGCAAGCAAAACCAAACTTGTAGTCACTTTTTTTCTCTTTCTATACTACTTGCTGCCGGATTATTTCAGTCAATACTTTAAACGTATCAAATACAGATTCCCAGCTCTAGTATTACTGCAAACATCCAAATCTGTACAGGATGAATTTCTTCTTTTGATGACACAGGTATGAACCTTAACAAGCTTGCAGAGTACCACAGGAACTCTTGCTGCAAGAACTCTTATCACAAGAAAGCTTATGTCCGCTGCAAACCTTAGAGTCACCCATTTACATCAAAAAGCCAGTAGAAAACAATGTACAGCATGTACTGTGCATGTATTAATGTTTCTAGCAGCATTACCTTTTACTGTAATGGCAGAGTGAAAAACATCTTTTTTTAAGTACTGCTTCAAGCTGGTTATTGATATCTACAAGTGGGGTTCAGGTCTTTTTAGCAGTATTAGCAGATACAGGCTAATAGTTATTATAGCAGGGCTATAACCCTGGCTATATTCACAAGCTAATATTTGCTTGTTATCTTAGAGATAAATTTATAATCCTTCTCAAGCCACCTATTTTCTTGTCATTAAGACATCAAATATTTATTTAAATTCGTGTTCCTTATGAGGAAACCCTAATAACCAAATGGACAAATCCTTGGGACAGGATTAACAGGAGCTGTGTTAACAAGTTCGCTAACCAAGCACGCTAGCTTAGCATTAACCGGGTAACCATAACCACTCTGAGTCTGTTAAGCTGCAACTGCTATAGGACTACATACTATCAAGGCAAGGCAGATATTCGTCAGATAGGTAGTCGTCGATAGTGGATTTGTGAGGTTGATCAAATGACAATATTTTAAACTGTATTTTTAAAATCCAAAACTTAACTTCAGCTGATATTCTATTGTTACATAAACAACTATATTTATGTTTATGTAAAAGTATATGTAAGAACTGCTTTATAGTTGAAAAATAAAAGTATCTGTACTCTCTGGAGGACAATCTGCCAAATAGTTTTACTTTGTCAAACTCAAATCTTTAGGATATCTGTGCTGCTATTTAAGTGACGACCAACATAACAATACCAAAATATTTGTTTCAAGCCAATACTTACTGACAATATCAGCCTGGCATACACATCAGCTAGGCTCTAGTACTCTTAAATTCCAGAATCTCCGTATTCTCTTTGACATATATTATAATGGCTGATAATGGCTGTTCAGAACAAGGCGAGCTAGCTGTTTGAGATGTCCTGACACAAGAAAACAAGGACCTTGGTGGTTAAAAGTCTTTTTTTTTTTTTTTTTTTTTGCATTTTAATTACCTTTTACTCTACTTTGTCAGTTATATCAGGCCATCTCACCTTGTGTTACCACTTGTTTAAAAAGCAAACTGTCTTGACCACTGTGCAGTTTTGAAGTTAAGTGCAGTAGACATCAGTGTAATGGTTGTGGAAGAATAGCACTTTCCGATGATGATTTCATCCATTATCTATCCCTTGTCCTTTACGGGGTCGCTGTGGGCTGAAGCCTATCCCAGCTGACGCTGAGTGAAAATTGGGTGAGAACCTCGACAGGTCGCCAGTTCATCACAGGCCAATAATGATTGTATTTGAAAAATGTCCACAGTAAATGCCTGGAAAACATCCCTTTTATATGCATCTGTGAACATGTTTTAGGGTAAAACAAACCCATGTGTGAGGGGCAATTATGTTTTAATAAATATGCATATTTATGCAGTTGGGTGTTCCAAAATCTCATCAGATCATCTGGTGCATTGGAAGGGAGGTTGTGTTGCAAGTATGATGTTTATATCATGTTGTTCTTGATTATTGTTTTCACAATAATGTGCCTGCAAACCATCTGCCTGATGTACCCCTATGAATATTAAAAAAAAAAGCCTGTGCCATTGAAAGTGACAAGTGATGCCAGGTAGCCAGAGGGTTTTATCCTGGCATCACTGGGTATGATTCAGTCCTTTCAAGAATTTCATCTGGCTGTTTTTTTGTAGCCAGAGTATGGAGAATGTTGTTGGGTCATCATTCTTTGAAAGATGGCGCAGGTGGCCCCTGGCTGGAGAGTAGCTGGTTTATTATCAGGGACAGAGGGGGATGTCAGGGGCCAGTAGAACTGTTGAGCTGGAAGTCCCAGCTTCACGGCTTGTTGCTTCCACCTCTGCGACCCTCAGCGCAGCGTGCGTGGCTTCGAGCAAGGACACCAGAGAGAGCTGTGCGTGCGTAGGTGTGCTTTTGGTTTGTGTGTAATTAACAGGGAGTGCCATTGCACAAGCAAGGCAGCATGTGCATGTAGTGCATCAGTCCTCCCTAATTAATCTCTATGTAGCATAATTAACAAAATACCCCAAAGGTGGATTACATCACTAACTAAAATCTAAAAATGTGCCGTGTTCCTCGAAAACAACCACTACAGTATATCTCTTTGCCTCATTTACCTTTTCACGAGTTGTGGATTCATCTCCCTAACAAGACGCAGTTTGTGACTGCAAACACAAGCAAGCACAGGACTATCTGAAATGCATTCATCTGAAGGATGTGGTGGCATTTCTCCAGATGTATAATTCATGGCACACACCTGTTTTCTCGACAGTTGCCCCCCTCCACACTCCCTCTTTGTTTTGTATTCTGCCATGTTCCTTCCCCATGCTATAATTATTCATTACAAGGGCCTTCAATCCACTGTGACAGAGCTCCATTATGATGAAGTGGGCTTTGTTTGAGCTCGCACAGCTGGACAATCTGAATGCCGAGAAAATCCACCTCTGCAGGTGTAATGCTGCTGCACTTTAGCACCGTTTCTTATAAATATGGAACGCCCTGTCATTTTTGAGCCGGATACATTCATGATGATGCCTGGATCAAAACTAGATCTCCACTGCACTAATGTCTCATTCATGATGGGAAACTTTGGGGCAAAGTTAAAACACGTGCAAAGACAGTGTTACAAAATGGTTGCCCTTCAAACTGAATGTCTTTTGTGTTTCAGTCTGTGTTCTGTATTTTTTATGACTTGAAATCGAGTGAGACTAAAATGAATTTAACATCACCGACTCGTGACACTTGTCAGTGAGCAACAAACACAAGCAGCGTCTGTGGCGAAATTTTGGCAAAACTATGACTGTGTGGAACATCCTGAAAACGATGTTGAGCAGCAGAGAAGGGGATTATCCTGCAGGGGTGGTTTGAGATGGGGGTTTTTTCTGCAGACAACTTTGGAGTAAATTGAAAGTGACAAAAAAATCTAAATGACCACAGCTGCTGTTCTTTAAAGGAGAAACCTGCCAACATTAAATGACACCATTTAAGCCTGAAAAAGGTGAGCATATTTCTAACAAAATGTAATTTCAGTGCATATTATTAAATTGCTCTACATGAGGTCTGAAACAGGGTCCACTAACATGAGCCCTGTGTGGGACTTTCTTTATTATCATTATTTTCCTGTCAAGACTTGACAGGAAAGCAGGGAGAGAGGTGGAAAGACCAGAAGCCACATGTTAGAATCAAACCAGGGCTGCTGCAGAGTGCATGTTCTACCAGCTGAGCTTTCAGGATGCCCCAAATTTTAGGACTTCTATCTGGACTTCAGTGCAAAGACTTGACACTAAAAGGGATTGATCAGATATTTTGAAATAAGGTTGTATGAGTTGGTATGAGGTACTTTACATAGAGAGTGCCAACAGTAGAGGGCGGTCGACACTAGGGGTGGGGGAAATTTCCGATTCTTAGATGCATCGCGATTCGGACGTGGACGAATCTGAATCGATTCACAAACGTCCAAATTTCGATTATTTAAATCTGTTAATTAAAGTGATACAGAACCTTCTAAATAATGTGGAACTAAGAAGCGCGGTACGCGTCATCGCCGGGACACTTTGGGACGCGCACCTGGAGCGACACGCGCACAGCGGAAAACAAACATGGCCGACCGGCAGCCACCTCGCCATGAGGTCCGAACAGCTCCTTCTAATTTAAAAGCAGCCGTGTGGAAACACTTCGGCTTCTACAACGTCGACGGCGGAAGCGAACTGGACAAGAGCCACGTTATATGTAAGCTGTGTCGAGCTAAAATAAAATACTTTGGCAACACAACAAACATGAGAAGCCGTAACTCGATTCCACCCAACGGAGGAGTCAGGGAGACGGCAGGCTGCTGTTGCTGCGGCTACTAGTGGCTACTGTTGGTACTTTCCAGTTTGCACATATTTCCAATAGTTTAATAAAATATAATCGAAATGAATTCTTATTACAAATGCGCTGTTTTTAAAAATTGCAAGTGACGAATGCTTATTCAGTGAGACAAAAAGAAATGTGTTTGTGAAAAAGTGCATCAATATACATAAAGATGCATCAATAATCATTTTATAATCGAATCGTAGCCCCTGAATCGTAATCGTAATCGAATCGGCAGGTGCCCAAAGATTCCCACCCCTAGTCGACACACCCTCAGTTTGGGTAAGCGGCAGCAGGAGTAACGGTGTAGGAAGCTAAGCAATGTACAGCTGTGGACAGCTGTGGACAGGGTCAGCAGCAAAACATTTAACCACCTTAAAAAAAGGCCCAGTTTTAACAACATATCATCATGAACAAATATAGCACACCCCTGAGGCCTGCCTAAAAAACTCAAAATCAGTTGAAGTGTATACTAAATTTTCACTGCTTTACTTTGCGGTCAGGCAGCAATTTTCAACGGGAAACCATTGTTACATAAACCAAATATCGCTCTCTCCAAACCAATGAAACGCCATAGGCAAAATCAGTCATTTTACCTCACAGAACACAGGAGTTGCTGGTCCACCATGGCCTTGAGTTTGTTACAGTTTGTTTGTGTTGTTTTAGTGTTTTAAAGGTTAGTACAGAGCCACATAACAACACAAACAAACTACCTGATCACGGCAGTGGTAGACCAGCAACTCCCTTTGATCATTTCATTGTTTTGGCAAGAAGAGTCTGGTGGCTTTGTAGAGAGCAATATTTGGCTTATGTTAGGGCTGAACAATTAATCAAAATTTTATCAAAATCAGAATATGGTCTACCACAATTTTCAAATCATGTAAAAGGCAAAAAGTATCTCAAAATACCATTTTAAATTAAATACTGTCGTGCTGTAAAGTTGTCCTGGCCTACACATAATTTTTTTTAGAAAAAACAAAATACACCATACTCATTTGAATATGTTTTTCAATTAAAATGAGAATAATCATGTAAAAATTTTAATTTCCTCTAATATCACAAATCACAATATCACATTGCTGCGGCTCCTTGAGAGTACTCCTCGCTGCTTCTCCCGACTGGGGATGTTATGTACTTTGACTTACACACTGATTATGGATAAGCACCTCATACAATGCTGTTTAAAATAATCCAAACTATCCCTTTAACTTGTAATTGCAAAGCAATGTCTTTGTTCTACCTTTTTTATGTTGTAACTGATTAACCCACTACATATCTGTAGAAAACAGCCACAGACCTTGAAACAAAACTACTAAAGCACTAAGAGCAAATAAATAGCTTTCAATGTGACTGTTATTCATTAATAGTTAACTTTGTGGAGGTATTGGATTCTTGTAAGGCGCTGCGAGACATTTTTTATCAAGTTGCTGCACTGTGTCTCCTAAATGATGAAAATAAACCATCAATTTGATTGACTATGGAATTAGTCATCCTGTAGGCAATTACAGCAGCTGACACGCTGGAGAGCTGTTTATTAACACTAACATTAAAAGGCTACAACAGAGAAATCCTCCAGCTTCCAGCAGCAGAAGGAGCTAATTACACAAAACAACACAAAGACATGTCGCTGCTGAATCTAATGCTATAAATGCTCCGTTTTGTTCACTGCGCATCAGCAACCTTCCACATTCTCCTCAGGAGTCGCCAAATGTGTCGAGCGGGAGGTTTATTCGGCTTCACCACCACCCCCTGGTAAGTGAATGCGAGAGGTAATGAGTGGAGAGGGCAGGGTTCAGGACATGAAGGAGGTTGATCTGTGTTCCCTGCAGGCAGCCGGGCCCCTGGACCCCTCTCTGGGGGTCACACAGATCAGAGGCAGCCTGCTGCTGCAGGTGCTGCATCGCAAAGCAGCACTCTGGCACCTCCATTAGAAGAAATGCAGTGAGGAAGAGGAGGGGTAATGTTTTGAAGGCTTTAACATAAAGGGTTATTAACAGCCTGTCTGTTCATCAGTATCTTGAATTTCTCATCTGGGTGGTTTGCTCGGGAGGAAATAGCAGGAGAGGGCGAAGGAGGCTGAAATCATACCAGCTGGGTAAGCATAATGTTACACTAAATGGGTCAAATGAGACAGCGCTCATTACTGGAAGGAACTGAATCGGGTGTGGGTGGTTTGCCCCGAAACCCACTGTAGAGCAACCTGAGAGTGTATTTATGTAAGCCGGAGCCTTGGTCCCAGTCAGGAGAAGTCTAAATACTTTACCTCAAAAGGGCCATAGGGGATTTCTCTTGGCATTGTAGAGTACACAAGATACTTAAAGCCTCTGGAAATGTGTCTTTAAATAGTAAACATGCCTATAGAATATCAAAGTTTACTTTCTCATTAAGCATACACACAGATCTGAGTGAAAATACACAATAAAAAGCCTAGTTCAAAAACCAGCAAATTTTGCTCACATCCTCAAACTTAAATGACAGAAAGAGAAAGTCATGAAAGTGACTCATGCAACAACATAACTCACGCAACATTAGACATGTCATTTACATTGTGAAGCGGACAGTTAGGTTAGCTTTGGGCACAGGGTTAGGGGTTAGGGTTAGAAAAAGGTTGTGGTTTGGCTTAAAATAGCTCTGTTACGTGTTTCATGAGATGGACGCCATGTCTCTAATGAAATTTTAAGTTATTCAAACATTAAATAACTTTTCATTTCACACTGGACAAGCAATCTTTAGCACATTTTTACCACTTTACTTTGCCATCAAGACAGGTTTTTCCAGTGGGGAACTGAAGCCACCATCTAAGCTTTCTTTAAGGCCACTGGACTTCCACTGCCAACAGTCATTTCACCTCACAGAACAAAGGGTTTGCTGTCTCAATCAGTTAGTTTTAGAGATGCACCGATTCCAATTTTCCTGGCTGATTCAGATTTAAATGTTTAAGGGTCTGACCTTTCTTCATTCACCTTCATTTTCTCCAAAAGTGCTTCAGATTACAGCCAGGCATTATTACATTATTATATTAATATTATGTACTAGAGGGAACGCAATCTTGCGAGATTTCACAGGACACGTGATCTTGTGTGGAAGCAGATGTAAACAAACCAGAGGCTGATGCGGCAGTAAAAGTTTGCAGAAAAACAGATGTAGAAGTTACAAGTCTGGATGAGAAAATTGAGGAGATGCATCAACACAGGTTGTTTATTCTTCAGCCAGAACAGGAGGTGAGCTTTTAACTGTCAGTCTGCCGGTGGCTAACATTAGCATGAAGAGCTAGAAAGTTTACCAGTGTTTGGTGACACCATCAGTCTCACTGTAGACCATCTGTCTTCTCTTTATCCTGTTCTTGGAATCTATTGCTAGCACAGATTTCATGTGAGCACGTGTCTGAGTGTGTGCTGAGTGTGTGCTGCTGTGATCGGCGCTGTGGTGGGTGTGACCTTACGGTCAGTGTCTGCTGTGCGCGTGACGTGACCATCATGCAGAGCATGTGTGCCAATATGACCGGCACAGAATCGGATACGTGACGCTGTCTGGCCAGTCACCAGTCAGGGCTGGTCACTCAGAAAACCGGCTGGTTCTGGCCTCTGGCTGGTCAGTTGGTGCATCCCTAGTTAGTTTGTTTGTGTTACTGTGTGATTTTTATGTTTTAACATGTTAGTTTGGATCAGAACTAATATTGCTTACCACAGATCAAGGCAGCGGACCAGCAACTCCTGCGGTCTGCACAGTAACATTAATGTTTTTTAAAGGAGTCTTGGTGACGAGAGCATAGACAGCGTCCTCACTGGAAAGAGACATTTGACGACCATGTAAAGAAGTGAAAATCTTCTAAATATAGTGTACACTTAAACTGATTTCTCCAAGGCAAAAGTACTGTTGTACTGGGTTGACTCAGACTCAGGCAAATTAAGTCAGGGGATTTTTAACTTTTTGAGAAATCGCTCAAACCTGCTTAATCGATATCAAAACAGATGGTGAGTCTTTTAATTACAGATTAATCATTGCTGCTCTACTAATTTCTGATACTTTTTTAGATGCTTAAATGAGACCTGAAATTACATAATTAGAAGGCTATTGTGAATTTGGGTTTCCAGCGGCTTCAATCGTTTACATTAGATACTTCAGATTTTTCATGACACACAGAATAGTACATTCCCAGTTATGACATGCCACTCTGTGTGTACACCTTTATGGATTTTTTTTTAAGCTTCTTGGCGTCATTTACAGTGAGTCAATTTACAGACCTGCTCTGTGTGTATGCTCGATCCTCACGGTAACCTGTCATCAAAACAGCAAGGTTAGATGTTGTTCTGCGCTGCTCTGTGACTACCAACTAGCTGATTTCATCCTGAGCTTGTCCTCTCACACACCGTTTCCTTGCTGTTTATATTTTCATTTTCCCGTCCCCTGCAGCATGCTCAGCCCGGTCCCTCTACGCCTGTCTCTCCCTCCCTCTCTCTCTCCGTCAGGGAAGACTGTTTCTTTTGACTTTGACCTCATGAGCCAATAAACTGCACCAAGCATCACATTCAGTTAAGAAAACATAATATCTGGGTGAGAGACTGCTTAATCCATGTGAATGTGTTCTGCGGCTCCTTTTTACGATGAATCATTGATGCTTCAGACGTGTACCCTTGATTTAAGAAAATCTGAGGAGAAATCTGCAATGTACTTACTGTGATAACTCATAAAATGACCGTGATATGTAATCAGAGAATAAGGAAAAAATATGGCAAGTTATGGACTAGAATTTCTATCTAGCGAAATTCTAGAGAAGAGTGGACAGACTAACAAACACGGTTTTGGCGATTTTTACATGTTTTTCTGTTGAGTTTGAATTAAGTGTGTTTTCCGAGGCGTTAACAAGCCAATTAAGGTAATCTTAGTTTGGTAAAAGAGCAAAACTTGAATTCAGAAGGCATACGGTTGTACTTCTTAGTTTAAAATGGAAAATAAGTGTGAGAACGTGTGATTTCTAGACACTTGGACGTAGTGAACGTACGTAGCATGCTTTACATAGTGAATTCACCGCTTGCACTTGGAAAATTTTAACATATCGCCCAACTCTAACAGTCACTGAACTCAAACTCCAGTGTGTATTTTCAGGGCAGTGGGATTTTGTTTTCAGGATAACAGACTTGGCTTTACACTGACAGACAAATTGATTAATCAAGAAAATAAGTGACAGATTAATCAACAATGAAAGTGTCGTTAGTTGCAGCTCTGGACTGTATATTCAAGAGGACTTCAACCTTTTGCTACATACTGCTCCTCAAAATTGGAGATCAAATTAATGCAGAATGTTAGCTGAATGAATGTCTGTTTATGAGCTGTAAAAAATCATTAATGATCTTTTAGAAGAAGTAGACTCAATTCAAACTCCAGAATGTCTATTTCCAGAGCAGTGTGCTTTTGTTTTCTTGATTAACAGGCTTAGTTGTACATCAACAGACAGTTCACAGGGGGAAACAACTCATTTCAAGATCATAGATCATATTAAATAGGACTGCAACCTTTTTAATACACCATCTCCAACTCGCTATTTGGACTGCAGACTCATTTTTAGACTTGCAATTGTTACATATTGCTTCTTTAAATAGAATGTATCTGCATTCAAACTGCTGTGAGATAAAAGAAAATTGATTAAAAAGGGATAGCTGAAATTAAACAGAAAGGGAGGGACCCTCGGGGACATGGTTAGCATATAAATGGTATGGGGAGAGAGGGGGAACTTCAGCAAAAGTTATTGGTCCAATTATTTAACTCCAATCCTTGGGGTTTAGTGGTCTCTTTTTATGGAAGCAATCACACCTTTTATCACTGACACCAACAAGTCTGTCACATCTTAAACAAGACTACTTCAATCATTGAAAGCTTTGTAACATATTACTTTTATGTTCTTCAATCAAATGATAATCTGCTGGGGAGAGGACAGAGAAAAACACAGTGAGAACAGTTGAATCAGACCCCATGGCACGCCTTGCTTAAATCCCAAACGCTAATACTGGGCGTTATGACACTCTTAAAGGTCCACTGCCAACTTATGTTAACTATGATTTAGCCTCCGGTGTCTGATGTACTGCAGAGTTAATGCTGCTTTTGTGTGCTCTCATCTTTATCTTTTTGCCTCCATCGGTCCTTAAATAAACAGGATGAAACACTGGGCGTTCAAACCACCCGGAATTCCTATTGTAAATTTAAAAACTCTTTCGCTGCCTGTTTTATTCAGAACTTTTATTTTAATCCGGTGAAACACTTTCATCTGTACTGTCATCTTTCTCATCTCATGACTCAAAGCAGCCCTCTGAGCTCACTCTTGATATAGTACATCATAGCACTTCCACAGTTTTTCTCACCTTACCCAGAGCACTCTGTGAAAGCCTGCACATCACACCGGGGTGTGATGATGGCCCACTCAGTCACACAAGGGCATCTCAGACACCGGTGGTTTAGCATGCATAAAGTAGATACACTGTGTATCACTGCACGCAAAAAATATGGAGCTTAGAAAATACTGGTAACACCCTCCAAAAATAGATAAGCCAACGTCTGCGGCATCTTCCTGTGCTAACTATAAAGTGAATAGAAATTAATTTATGTTGGCATACATACAACATGTAGGCTACCCAAGTCGCTCTTTTGAGCTGACCAGCTGATCCCAGGTATGCAGGTGAAATTCAGCCACAACACGATGAGTTGTTGTTCGCTCAGAGATTCAAAAGCACAACATAACAAAGTGTTGACACCACTAACTATGACATTGATTATGGATTAATCTGTTGAAGATTTTCATGATTAATCAATCAACTTATGTATCATGTACAATATCCTGTTTAATATTGCGCAATTTCGGTCATATGCAAAATGACTCCTAGTTTTCTCATCATTATTATCATGTGCATTATTAGGTTTGACATCATGTTCAATATCACATTCATAATCAGGTGAAATACAGTATTGCTTTAAATGTCATTGCCAATATTCCTTTTTTTTTAAATTTTAGTTTTTTTTAGCTCATTTTTTACTTAACTAATGTTACTTCTATTATTATTCCATTAGACACTGTTGTTTTGCATTTACTCCTTAATCGCGTTTTATTTCATTTATTATTTAAGACTATTGTTTTCTGTTTTTTATTCTATGTTTCTCTAATTTTGGGGCATTCTCTGGCACAAGACTGTCCTTTGGAATCAATAAAGGTCTATCTTATCTTTATCATTTAGTCTATAAAACCTCCAAAAACTGTAAAAAAAAAAAAAAAAAAAAAGTTTATCACAACTCCCCAGAGCCAAAATCAATTTCTTCAAGTGGCTTCTTTTGTCCAACCAACAGTCCAAAATCCAAGACTCTTTAGCATATCCTCAACTGTCTAAATAGTTGGAAATTTCCTTTCACTTAATTGACTAATCTTTGCAGTACAACACCATAGTATATTCTCTTAAGTGAATTTTGTGTGATGAAGGATGAAACGTAGAGGATTTTCCACATCTTAATTGTCCATTACCTACATTCTTTTGGAGCCATGTGTCCAAATCACCTAATATTTTCACCCCACACCCACAGCATTTTGTGGTTCAGTGTGTTGCTCAAGGACACTTGGATATGTAGACGGGACCGTCAACGCTACAATGAATGGATGAACCCCTCCACCACTACAGCTGTCTCTTATTCTGAACCAGATGGCCAATCAGCCCCTGTAGGTTCTTTAACAGCAGCACGCAACCTCTGAGGACATACAGTAATGATGGCGGGCAGCAGTAAGAAACAAAAGTTTTATACCATGTTTGGGGCTTCAAAGCTTCTGTGCTAACTTGCAGTCATAATTTACTTCTATACATTAATACTATTGTAATTATGAATCTCATGACAGACGATAACAGGAGCGGAGACATCAGCCTCCATAGCCTTCACGAACGTGTGAGCACTGAGCAGCTTTGAGGAAAATAGGAAGGGTTGTCGTGTATACTGCCTCTTGTGCAGTGCAGCTGACACGTCTCCTTCCCCTATTCAAACGAACCCCACACATTCAAATACTGATTTGGACATAGTGCCTGGCGGTGCAGCTTAAAAATATCTCAATATATGACATATAGCTAAATATACAAATCTTCTCTAAAAAATAACATACTGTAAATTCTCATATAATGCAAACATATGATTGCCTTATAGAATATGATTGCATTGCTGTAAATTAAACTTCCCAACAGTAGGGCTGAGTGACAAAATCAAATATAAAATATTTTTTGACCAAATACCTTAATATTGCGACAATACTATAGGCATGACGACTAGTGCTTTCACAAAATATTAACACAATGAGATTTTTGATAAATAATCATCAGCAATGTGGATATAATGACAAAGGGGGTAAAGAGAAATAAAAGAACAGGCCCAACAGTTTGGTATGTTCTGACAATTACATCATTTTACTGTAACGCCACCTTAAAAACCAGGAATAGACAACACATCTGCGATATCATGATAGAACAATATCAAAAATTTAAGACAATATCTAGTCTCATAGCATGCAAGCTTCGAAGCATTCAAGTCAGTTCTTGTCAAAAACATATTTGAACAAATTGGTGATTTCTATTTTGGCTGCAGATTGTCTATTCCTGCCATTTGCTTGAGTTGTACAAATAGTTACCTCTGCTTGACGCTGTACGTCATTTCAAGGCTGGCCGTTAAAATGAGCGAAAATATAGCACAATAGCAGCAACCTGATTCTGTGTGACCTAAATGAAAATGTAATTATTGTTGTTGGTAACAGGTGTGTTTACTATTTCATGTCAAAATCGCTGCATTGAAAAACGTCTATTAATGGGCAGGAGGATGGAGCAAACAATGTACTTTAATACACTGCAGCAGCAAGGTTATAAATAATGAGTCTCGATAAAAATATTCCTTTCTAAAAGTGACACATAGTAATGTAACAGTTTAAAACAGGGAAAGAATGAGTCACTTCTACTATTACTGTTCTACCACCACCATTACTTCTACTGTTGAGGGCTGCAGCTACTCTAAAGCTGTTCACTGTCCAAGTTTGATTACACCCACAACTCTGACATCTGCTCCTCTGAGTATCTTCTGTGATAGAGCCTCTCAATGCACAGCACCAACAACTCATGCAGTTGGCAATATTTTCCAAAATGCTGGACCAATATAACATTTCGGGAAATATATTTGTTTACCATCTTGTCCAGAGTCAGATTGGGAGATCGATATCGACATCATCCACGTATAGCCTAGCTTAGCACAAAGACACAGGGGGACAACTGCTAGCCTTCTCGGTCATAAGTGAAAAATATGGTCTTATTTTTACAGCAACCTACATGGTGTTATTTGAGAACTGGTGTAACTAAATGTGAACAGGAAAACATTGAATTGCACAGCTATTCAAGCATGAAAAATAGTATGCTGTTGTCTGATCCCACACAAGGAACCCAGTGACCCGAAATATGCACATTACAAAGGAAACGTGCCAGCCTGGTAGAGCAATGGCAGAGCGTCCACCCAATGTTCTGAGGCTGTGAGAACTCTGCAGTGGCCGTGGATTCCATTATCGCCTATGACCTGACCTGTTCCTGTCATATCTCAAGCTGTCCTATAAATTAAAGGCAAAAAAGCCCCCTGGAAAAAATACATATTAAAAAAAGAAACATCCCTGAATGTCTCTGCAAAACCAAAAAGCAATAACAGAAAATGTTTTAGATGTCGAAACTCATTTGACATTAAGCATTTAACCATGAATGCAAAAAAGCAAATATGCACACAGTTACTACGTGTCATATTAATATGTCAAAGACAGAAGAACAGAACTATCCAGTTCAGTTCTCTCTCTTTTTCTCCAGTGAATGGACTGCATTCAAATAAACACCACCACCAAAGCAAATAGGTACAGTTTAGAGATGTTCTGATACCAATTTTTCCCTCCTGATACAGGTTCTGATACCTCAATATCAGCCAATACAGAGTACCAATCCAATACAAGAGTGTTATTAAAAAAACTCACGTGATATCCACTTAGTAACAAGTTTTAAAAGTAAACAGTTTCATTTTTCCCACAACCTCAGTCTAATCTAGTTCACAATCACAAAAGAAAGACAACTGAAAAAGTCTGCTCCGGGTTTTACCACTGATCCCCAGAAAAACAAATCAGGATATAAAGACTGAAAAAACACAGGGTGAGACATTAACCAGGAGGTAATGTACTGCTGCATGTGTCTCTAGTTTCCTTCAGGAAACAGCAAAACATAGTTCATGAGAAAAGTGGACAACACAAGTGTCAAAGTTCAGGAAGCCTTTGTTAAGTTGCAATGATTCCCTTTTCTGACTTGTGTTCACAAAATTTTACATGTGAGCCACCCAAGGTGTACTTTGGCCATAAAATATCAGGGCTTGGGGTGCTCCCATAGCTTAGTTGGTAGAGCGTTCGCCCCATGTACTGAGGCTGTTGGTCCTCTACAGTGGTTGCTGGTTCGATTCCCGCCTGTGGCCCATTTGCAGCATGTCATTCCCCCTCTCTCTACCCCCTTTCCTGTCATATCTTCAGCTGTCCCTATCCAAATTAAGGCAAAAGCCCCAAAAATCTCAGGGCTTGGTGGCATATGGGGCCAGTGCTTAAAAATATTAGAATCTATCCATGTCTTTGCAGTTCAGTAAGTGTACAATATATACCAGGTACTCATACTGCTGTTGATCAGTCAGTCAGTAACTTAGTTAGTCAGGTTTGCAGCGTCCGCCTTAGCTCCGCCAAGATTTGCAAATACTGGAGAAACTCCGACTGGGAAATCTCCTCCTCTTGACATAGAAGACATTTAGCTTCCCACAAGCTGGATACGACAACACAGACTTTGGAACATGATCTAATGCCATTGACCATATACCATATCCATATCCATATCCATATCCACTGACCATAGACCTGTACAGGACTCCATTGGGAAGTAGCAGTGTCCCTTTTTGGGACCGATAGATTATGGGATATTGGATCGTACATAGACTTGCATACTCTCCTATTCCCAATCTCGGATTTTAGGCAGTATCAGAGGCATTTTCCTATACTGGTATCGTTATCAGAAAAACTTTAGTATGGGTTATAAAAAGATACCCTCTATCTCTCTGTGCATGATAGTTATGACCTGATAACCAAAACACTGATCAAGGTTAAACCTGAGTAAAGCTGGGGAGGTGAGTGTCAATTTTCAGTGGGTTTAGCACTAATGACTATTCCACATGCACAGTCATTTAAATAAACACCAGTATAAAAAAATATGCAGTTTCAAACAGCTGCAAAATAAAACCTCTCAAACAACAGCAAAATGTGAGATTTTAATGATTGAGACATTCTAGACGTGCAGTCCTGATCAACTCGTCTTCCTACACAAATAGAGAGCAGCTTCTTCAACACGTTGATGGTTTCATCAGGAAAGAGAATAAAGAGCACGCTGATGTCTTTCATTAATTCTTCTAAAGTAAAGTTCCACAACTCACTTGTCGAGTGAAGGTTTTGTGCATTTCGAATGCTCCCTTTCATCCCTCCGACAAAGGCTGCTATCTTGAGTTCACAGCCTTTTTAGTCATCCAGGATCGTGTGTGGTGCAGCCTTGGCTGCAGCTGTTTCTTCTTGCTATTTGATGATGTGCAGCAGGACTGATGCTTTTTTGTGGCCGAATGGTCCTTGGGATCATTAAGACGTCGCGGACTCTTTGTGCTGCAATGTGTGCAACAGGCAGTGGAATGATCTCCCTAAAGGTTACAACGCAAGTCTTTTAATCTAACTTAATATTCAATTCTTTTTCTGCATTTCTTGTGTTTGTCCCCTCTTTTGTTTGACTACTATGTGGGTTTGTATCATCCAGGTTGCAAGAGATGTGAGAAACATGTCCCTGAAAGTGACAAGAGAGCAGTAAAACATCTTGCCTGTCATTCTAAATCCTCCCAAATGTAATTTGCACTCCACAAAACATAACCCACCCAATCAGATGCCTTGAAACTTTTCATAAAACATTTTTTTTTCAAAGTTCATTTATTTAAACCCTGCCATTTCATGTCCAATTCTTATGACTAAGCTCAAGGCAATTTTGTGCTCCCAAAAATGAATAAAATCCAATTTACACAGTAATTCTACTTAGAGAACAAATTAACACATTAATAAAAACCCTGAATTACTATTGGAACAAATGTACTGTCATCAACATGTCAAAAATAAAATGTTACTCTCCAAATTATTTATTAAATGTACCACAAGGAGTTTTTCACTGGTTATGAAACAGTCTCAATTTAATACTGACGCCTTTATATGACCTACATAAGCAAACAACAACATTCAGATCGGCTATTTCTGTATCATTATTCTGCATCAAATGAAACAATTTATGGCATGCAGACTACACCTATGTTCGCATTGTCTGAGGCATAGATTACACTTTTAGAACAAAATTAACATATATGCAGGTTTTTTAAACACGCTAGACAAGTGATCCTTTTCCCACTGCCAGTAAACCAGTTAGCCCTTAGTTTTCTGATGTGTGCTGGAAAGCCAAGACTGAACTCATGTTTGTGCAGAAGATCAGAGAGATCATTTTTAAATGCCTCTGTGTGTTCAACTCTCGGGATCTCTGTAGCTTCTAACTGAATCTCTGTGGTTTGAAGTGCCCTTCATGTATGTGCTTAATTTTATTGTTTCATGTTGCTTTCAGACAAAAAGGAGCTGTTTTAGGTTACTGTTGATGAAAACCCAAAATTTCCCGATTTTGCTACTTCACAATAAAAAACCTTTAGATAACAAAATAACAGAAGACGTTTATTGTGAAGAATTCATAGGAATTACAATCTTTATGCACCATTTTGTAGTCGCTCAATAAAAGAAAAACATGTCAACTTCAAGCGGGTGTCGTGCTGACGTGCCGTGTTCAAATTGAGTCAAGCCAAGCAGAGAGGGTGGGAAATTAAAACTTTAGATAAAAATTGAAATTCAACAGCCGCTCAATAGTAAATTCATATTTTCTGTCTGATATCACACATTTATAAGCAGTCCCTTATATGTCTGAATGCTTTTGACTGATATAACTTATCAATGCTTTTTATTTTAACCTTGAATTCAGGTTGGAGGAGAGCTGCTGCCCCACCCATCACCAATCACTTTAAAGCTCCAATGTGTTATTGGGGACCCACACAAAGGACAAACATCAAAGCTGCCGTCCCAACTTGTCAGCAGTAACTGCACTGCACCAGGCGGGTACTGTATCATTAAAAGCAAGGGGCACAGTGACAGGGACAGGAACATTAGGCCATACAGGTTACTGCAGAAACACATACAGCAAAACTCACCTCACCTTTTATCGAAGGTGAGTGTTTCTCCTCAAGTGATCAAAGATCTGCCTGACAACCATGCAAAGTTAAACGGACAAAACGGTGTGTAATTTTAACACTATGATGCCAAATAGGCATGGTCACATTTAAGACAAAACTGAAACACTGACTTTTAGATGACGTACCCTTGTCAAAGCATTTGTGTAGCTAACACAAGTTTACCAGTTAAATATAATAGGAAGGGTGTGTTTTAGTCTGTTCTTAGAATAATTACTGTTTATGCTCAATGGGAATATTTTGTGTATATTGATGTTTGTGCTTTTATATGCTGCTAACACAGAACTCCACAATTTTTCCTGCGCAATCTAATAAGGGCTGCAACTAACAATAATTTTCATTATCAACTAATCTGCTGATTAGTCAACGAGGACCACAATGGAAATAAGTCTTGTGACTTTATTATGTTATTCTTGATGCTTTTTTAATTATACATGTACTGATGTTGCAACCATATAACTGTCCTTTTAATCATCAAATAAACAAACACCAAACTCCTGATTATTCCATTATAGATTAATCCCAGTCATTCAATAATTCAAACATTATTACCAGTCCACAACAGTCTGACTCCTCCACCTTTTCTGATCCTTTGAACTGTGTAAGTTGTTGTTTATTAAATATTTTTTACTTCAGTTAATCTTTTTAAAATCCCGCCATGTGATGAGCAATAAATAATTTATTTTTTTCTATAAAATGTCAAAACATAGTAAATTATGTATAGTATTAATTTCCCAGGTGAAGCCTTCAAATTGCTTGTTTTTTTGTTTTTTTTTCTGACCAACACTGGAAAGAGATCATATGAAAACGAAAAGCAGCAAAACTTTTGATTTGACAAGCTGGAACCTGACAACCCAAGCCAATTAATTTTATGGTGTTTGGATAGGCCAGAGCTCAACAATATGGACTGTCCACTTGCCATGTTGGGCAAGAAAATCTGGCAACTTACTTGCCCAATAAGGCAAGTGGTAAAACAAGAGAATCAGACTATTAAACTGTTTTGCTAATCAGTTAATGGTTGGAGTAATTTTTCAGCCTCTCAAATGTGGAGATTTCCTGCTTTTCTTCATTTATTATCATAAGAAACTGAATATTGTTGAGTTTAGACTGACAAAACAAAACATTTAAAGACATTACCTTGGACTCTGAAAAACTAGGATGGGCATTTTTTCACTATTTCTGACATTTTAAAGCTGCTGCAGCTCTAGATTAAATATGACAGTTAACTTTAGTATCTCTTGTTATTTAATGACTGGGAATACAACTATTTGTGCAGGGGCGAGTAAAAATGAACTTTAACCAAGTACATTTAAACCCACGTTGCCCAACAAGATGAGAGAAGAAAAACATTCAATTTGAACCCTGCAAGGTAGAAAATTAAAATTTTAAAATGTGAAGATCTACCAGCCACTGAGAGATAAATGTTTATCATAATTTTGTATCTGAAATCTACCAGTCTTTTTCATATTTTACCAGCATCTGGCTGGTGGCTTGTGCTAATATTCCATCTGGAATCTACTGATTGATTTATGTATTAATTAAGGTTCTAACAATATACTGAATATCTCCATAAAAATGTCTCAATACCGTACAAGACTGTGAATATTTACAGCAATATTATGTGGTTGATTATTTTATTTTATTGTTTTTACTTTATTTTATAACAAGGACTGCAACTGACTGCTGCATTGTGTTTTGCAAATGTACATACATAACTCAAACATGTATAGCCAAAGACAATTCATGACAATTTTTGCACATGCTTCATGGCTGGTTAGTTTTATATTAAAAGTAAAAACTATTTTTATATAAATAAAGAAAATACTCTTCATTATTGTTTTTTAATATCACAATAAATATCATATCATGGACTTTATCATGTTATTGTTGTATGTCGAGTTTTTGGCATAGTTTCATCCCTGTTACTGATTGTGACAGCTCCAGAGTCAAGAAAAGCATAATTTTAAATATCTATACCACTTAAATGTCTTCACATACCTATGAAGAACATGCCACAAATAATCTCACCCATTCTTATGTCTCTGTGCTTAGCCCATAACTCAGCTGCCCCATTTGCAGTGAACGGGCACGGGGCAGTGTCAAGCCAAACAACAACACCAACATCAACAACAACAACCACTGGCTGATGAATGACTGCTGAGAAGGAGAAGGGGATCGAAGGGATTGATCCGCGGCCTGCTATCTCATCCCTGTTTTTACCCTCTGTCAAACAGGTGCTGAGGGGAGATGGATTCAGCCTGCCGAAGGAGTGGATTAATGGCAGTGGGAGAGGGGGGTCTGGCTGCGCTCCGGACCCAGCCGAGTGGTGCTCTCCTCTGGGCAGAATGGAGGTGGCAGAGGTGTTATTGACAAGGCTCCAGGAGAGGAGGAGCTGCCAATGCCCTCAGGTAGACTGGAGAGAGGATTGAAACTCTCTGCACCCTCCTCACTGACCAACAAATGCACGTACATGCACACTAGTGTGCGCACACACACAATTTTATTGATATCATGATATGAGATTATTAGATTTTGGATATCATATATCATTAGTGGCATTAATGTTGTCTTTTCCTGATTTTAAGAGCTGAATTACAGTAAAGTCATGTAATTTTCTCAACTTTCTGAATCATTATATCCACATTACTTATGATTACTGATAAAAAAAAAATCACACAAAGCACCAGTAGTCATCTCATTGTTGCGGCCTAAAATGCCTGATTTCATGGCAGCTTGTCTAAAAACTTGTGATGGATGTTGTGATGTTTTTAGGCCCTTTTTTTTGTATAATTCATTAAATATCAAAATCCATCTTCCATGAATAATAAAACCACACTCTTTTCTGGCTGTTCTCAGTGACCTTACAAAAAGGCTCAAAAATAAACAAATTATTGTAAAAAAATTGCGAGGTCATGCAGAATTCATGGGGATTGGTTGAATTAGCATTAATTGTTATGATTGCAACTTCCTCACAATATCACTATCGGGGTATTTGGTCAAAAATATACTGTAAGATCATCATTAGCACTATTTGAACATTTATTATATGTTATTTGAGAGAAAAGGTGCATATCGAGATGTATAACATATCTTGCAAAATAGCCTAAAAATATGGAGATATTATTTTAGAACTGCAACAATTAATCAACTTGCATTAATCAACTATTAAATTAGTCAACTATTTTGATAATCAAATAATCATTCTGAGTAATTTTTCAATTAAAAAAATGTTCAAATTCTATCATTTCAGCCTCTTTCAGATGTGAACATTTCCTGGTTTCTTTACTCCTCTGTGACAGTAAACAGAATATCTCTGGTTCGTGCTTAAGGCCGCAACTAACTTATTTTTATTATTAATTAATCTGAAAATTATTTTCTCAAGTAACTGATTAGTTTTTTGGTCCATGTAATGTGAAAAATGTTGCCTGAGGCCTGAGGTGACGTCCTCAAATGTCTCGGTTTGCCTGCAACCCCAAAATAATCAATTTACTGACACAGAGGAGTAAAGAAAAATAAATATTTAGAAGCTGAAATCAGAGAATTAGAATTTTTTTCAATAAAAAAATGACTCAGAGTGATTGATCAATTATCAAAAGAGTTTAGATTAATTTAATAATTGATTAAAAAATTAAAAAAAATAAATAAAAATAAAGATATTCAGATGCTATTTTGGGCTGAAACGATAAGCCTAATCGATTATTAATCAATTATTAAAGTAACCGCCAACTACTTTGATAATTGATTAATCTTTGAGTCATTTTTCAATAAAAAAAATATTAAAATTTTCTGACTTCCTGACAACTATCTATGAGTTGTGGGCAAATCAAGATATTTGAGGATGTCACCTTGGGCTTTGTGAAACACTGATCTGATGTTTTGTGAACCTAACAACTAAATGATTAATCGAGGAAATAATCGACAGATTAATTGATGAAGAATACAATTCTTAGCTGCAGCCCTATATTATTTATAAGCCACATCAGTCAGCCCAAGCGCGCACACACACCCTCTCTAAAATGTGTGTGCACACCACTGCAACCACCCTCCCAGAGTAGCTCTAGCAGGCATAATGATGGATGGTTAGAGGGTTCAGCCTCTCATTCACCTTTGTTCAGACTTCTTGCTCTGTGAATTGAGTGGCCATGGTAATGAATATGCATGTGTGCGTAGATGATGTTCACAAGCTCGACACAGAGCATATAAATTGCCAATTGCACTGAGTTAATGACACAAACATAACCCTTTGTTCAATTTCCATCGACTTATTGTGCGCTAAATTAATTGTCTGCCTTCCAATTACAATGGATATTTTTAGTGCATGCATGGAGATGTATTCTGTAAACATAGATTACATTACTCTAATTGAGGGAAAAGAAAATGTGTCTAAATTGCTCCTGATATCACATCAGCGCTAATGGCAAAACAAATGGAGCGAGGCCGTTCATCTTTGCCAACGATAACTCAATTAACTGTAAAACGATACATTTAGTGTTGAAGTGGTCACACTTAATTGGTATTCGTAGTAAACTTTGAAGGTCACAATCCAGGAGCTCTACTTGTGTGGAAAAGTGTTATGGATTCGCTTGCAGGCTGGGCGGCCCTGGGTGTTGTGAGGAGGGAGAATGGCAGAGGAGCTCAGTATGCTACAGGCGTCCATCTCTCCCCTCTCTTCTTGCTCTCGCCGCATCTCTCCCGTGAAACATCACTGACAATTTCTCAACGCCGCAGAAGTGCTAATGCTGTTTTTTATAAAAAGACGCTCGGCAAGACAACAGGGTGTGCCCCGTCTCAGATTAATGAGTACTCAAATGCAAGCAGACAGCAGTGGAATTAACAACCTCATCTCCCTCCGTCTCTTCCTCCTCTCCTCTTCTCTGCTTTGTTTTCTCAAGACTCTGGCGACTAATTAAAGAAACTGCATCATGAAAATGTGTGCTTCCTTCTTATCACTCCTCAGCTCTTCATCACTCAGAGAACAAGTGAGTGATTGCCAGTCCCGCTCTCGGTGCTCCACTTATGACACTTGCCGGTGTTTGCTGTGTTACCCTTGCAGGGTTTGTCGCACATTCAAAATTTAAAACTGTGTGAAGGACTATGACTGACCCCCTGGTGTCATTCACAGGTGAAGGTGATAGAAAACAGCTGGAGAGAGAAACAATCCATTGAAGAAGAAATCTTGTCAGGTTTAATGTATCGGCAAGGTATCACCTCTGCTTTAGCCTTCAGCTGCTCTAATGAAGAAGCAATACACACTGAAGAGGATGGGCGACGTAATACGAGTTTAATTACACGTTGTGTTGATTCTGATTCACAGATACAGAAATAGGCCGGAAGCAGGCACTTAACAAGTACAAGAGGTGCAGAAAGATCAGTATCTGTGACTTCAACCTCAGGCTACTGTGACGTTAATGTCTCCAGTATGTAAATACAAAACTAAACGATTAGACAAGAAACACTTCTGCTGTTCTTATTGAAAGAGGGGGTAACAATCAGGGTTTTGGAAGCTAAATTAGCTGGGTACTATAGTTTTCAGCAAACATGACTCACACTGGAGTAAACAGTGCATCTGTTGGGGCCAATTTTCAGCTGCAGATTACAACACATAAGGTGCACTTGTGAGTATTTATGGCACCTGGATGGTGTGCGACTCAAAAAAAATATCTATAATCATGACAAGCAGTTACGCAATACTTAGTAGTAGGATCAATTGTTGATATTGTTTTTCATAGTATTTGCCGACAATAAGAAAAATATAGAATAACATCAGCCTTATCTTTTACTCATTATTACTGTATTTCCACATTTACAAACTATAAGTTACAATTACTAGGCTAAATTATATGGAATCAATGTATGTAAACTATATTTGTTAGCCATGACAGAGGTCAGGCTATTAATTCACAAGTCAAATTATCTGTGTCAAGACTGCAGGTGTACCTACTATGTATGATAATGATTAATCGTTTATCGATAAATCAATTTTAACAATTTAAATGATCAAAAATGAGAAAAAAAATGAGAGGAATGAGAACAATGCATACCAGCACTGAAAGATAACAACTAAATGTGCAAGACAGCAACATGTGCAGCCAAGAAGAATTGACCCACTTAACCCACGGGGCAGGCGGGTTCGGATCGTCATTCTAGAAAATACCACAAGTTACAACGGGCGGGTCAAGTGACAAACCAGTAGTTGGACTGCTCCCAGGAACACCTCTCTCGCTCTCTCTCTCTCTCTCTCTCACACACACACACACACACACACACAAACACACACACAAACACACACACACACACAGCAGCAGCAATGCACACAGCAGCGCATCCAGTGCGCTCTGTCAGCTCAGCTTGGTGCTCAAAGCACGACAAAATAGGTTAAATTCTGCAACTATAGACTACTTCTTTTTCTACACAATGCACCAGGCTAAAAACTACAGCATAAACCTGCAGATGTGGATTACTATTCTGTTAAAATTAACTGCTAAAATATAAAAGTGAAAAGAGGGAGAGAAAAAGCAACAGACTTATTGTTTGAGCAGTAAACACTTTTGCATTACTTTCCAGACCTGGCAGTATGCTCTCTTGACTGTGATTTGTGGCAGGCTCAGTAAATCTCTCCCTCAGTCTTTTGTCCTCAAACCTCAGAAGACTTTTTATGTCAGGACACAAAAAAAAAACAACAATGGTTGAATTTTATTCAGATTTTTGTCTTTTAGCGTGGTATCTAATTAAGCACCAAGAATCGTGGAAATTCAAGAGTATTGGTATCGACTACTAAATTTCTGGTATCGTGACATCCCTACATCAACATTACCTTACTGCATCTCTGTGTTTGTCCAGCATTAATGTCAGATATACATAACAGAGACGCTGTGTCCCTGATGTGTTATCGTATTAATGCAGCATGCACAATGTGAAAGTGAGAGAAATGCTCTGTTGATTTAATTTTGGGTGAAAAGCTTTGATACTATTTTATTTCGCTTGCAGGGAGATCTACTGTGAATAAGGACCAATTTTATTTTGATGCAGATTTGTACATTAGCAACAGTGAAGCACAACTTGAAAATGAAAGTTTCAAAAAACAATCATCATGATTGCAACCGTGCAGCCCTACTTTGTAGCTGTGTTTTTAATGGTGATATAATTCATCCTTTCTGATGAAGAGTTTTGGTTACTTTTCTATTAAACACCCAACACACCACACGTTCTCAAGAGCCGAGCCATCTGGCAGGTTGTAGATGATGGGTGTAGCTGCCAAGCAACTGGTACCAGTTAGCCTCCGTTCATCTTCAAGCTCCTCCTATAGAAGGATTACAGTTTTGTGTGCACAAGATGTGCCATTCAGTCATTTGAGAAAGCAGCAATAAAGTCAGGATGGATGTGTGGGTGGAACTGGGATTGGGATTTAAGCGTTTTGCAGACAAGGCAGACACACAGGCAGTGGGGTCGGCAGGAGCCTGATGGATCGTTTTCTGTGAACAGGCGAGAGGACCCGGAGTACTTTTTCTACTGTCCCCATCTTCCCATCTGTCTGTGTCACAGCCAAATACAGTTGTGTAAGAGAGGAGTTCATTTTGAAGAGCATTTTGGTTGGAAAGCACAATCATGTGGTGATCACTTCGATCTGCTGCTCTCCACCAGATATTCACTTACAAATCCAAGAGGAAAGCTCTATTTATATGCTAAACACTATATCTTTCATTAAGGTGCTACATGTAGCGTTTTACCATCAATAAATCATCACTACATTAATTTTGACACACCAGTGCAACAACTAGTGAAAGCCCCACGGAAAGATCATTTCAAACACGCCAGTGACGAACAGAGTGATGGCAGGAAGAGAGATGGGTGCCTCAAACTTCT
Organism: Lutjanus erythropterus; assembly: GCF_056507025.1. Lineage (NCBI taxonomy): Eukaryota > Metazoa > Chordata > Actinopteri > Lutjaniformes > Lutjanidae > Lutjanus > Lutjanus erythropterus. The sequence continues at coordinate 35,589,633 of NC_139318.1, read as the reverse complement.
TCTACGTGACAGTGCTCTTAAATTTGGAGGCACACTAACCACTGTGTGAGACAGAGGCCTCCAGGTGTCTCAGCTATCTTCAGAGTAATTCAACCAAAAACAGCAAGCCACTCAGAGGACAGACAGCATCATTAACACTTGATTAATAAATGTACAAAATGTAGAATAAGAATACATCATTATCATGTGCACTCTATCCACAAGACAATCCAATTTCACACACGTTCAGTCAGCCAAAACGTGTGGAATGATTGATGGTTTGAATACAGAGTACAGACCTGATAAATGTTGACTAGGCTGTCAGATATTGGTGAGTGACATTAATAAACTTTCCCCAGAGGACTACAGAAGGGCACCATGAACTGACACAACCGGGTACAGCGGAAACCTCACAGTGAACACATCTGTCTGGGTCACTATAAAAGCGGATGATTATTATCACAGATTTTCTCAAATAATTGACATTTATACATTTTCATTGCATGATTATAAAGTAATGAAACTATTTACTGTATGTTATTCAGTAAAAATATGAAATACAATATTAAAAATACAGTACAGTTGTTTCAAACACTTCAATATATACAGTATTAAGCAAAGCCATAAGCTTTAAGGACAGCTTTCTTTTATAGAAAAAAATTGTTTTTTTCCTGTTATATAAGTATCATAAGAGTGTTCCACAAAGCTTTATATCCACAGCAGTATATTGCATATTATCTGACAGCATTGCATAGACTATTAAACATATAGACGTAAAGGCCTACATATTAAACAGATAAACATGAATATCAGATAACATGTGGAGCATGCTTATAAAATAAATGTGTTTTTGTCAGATCTTTAACTGATAGTAGATCGATTAAATTTCACTTGATCAACCAAATTCTTAATGAGCGATTAATCAATTAACGATTAGCGCCTCTGCCATTACTGCAGTGGCACGTTGTGTTTGTCACTCCCAGTTTCTGCTGGTCGTGTCTAGAGGGGAACCCAAAGTCTGGGGTTTATATTGTTGATCCATTTCTGGCAAACATTGTGGTTCTTCCCAACTTCCTTATATATTCACGTATTTACCATATACCATTTATAATTTCCTTTCTTTTTCCTTTCCTGTTTAAATCCCACTGCATTTGAACATTTCACCACAGTTTTTAAAAATCTGGACAGATGTTATAGCAGCTGAACATTTTGTACAGACAACGATTAAAGTGAAATTATGTAGAAACTGTACACCTTGAATAGAATGCTACAGTCTAATAAAAAGTAGAGGTTATAAGTAAGTACAAAATTGTACACTTCTTAAGACAGTTTACATTCAAGCCAGCGCATAGTGAAATTAGAGGCCACCGAAGCAATGATGTCTTGTTTATTTACAGTACTTTCCCAGATTCATCTATAGGAATGATTCTGTTCCAAGTTTTTGAGCCTTATAAGCAGTTGATCACTCCAACATCATTATACTACATCAAAACCTTAGTTCACTTCCTGACTTAACACCACACAGCTCTCATTTCTTCTGTCAAATTACTACACCCAACTAATACATTTAAAAGCTGACAGATAAATTTAAACTCAGCAATGAGATGTTTCACATTAGGATAAGACACATCAGTGATTCAGCAAATAATCACTAACGTCAGCATATGAATTAATGGCTTGAAGCAGACAATCTTTCCTCTCCCTTTTTTTTAGCAAGATATTTCTCTAATGTTTAGTGTGAAGTGTGTGGAGAAATTGTGAGAAATTACTCTAATGTGTGACAAATGGCATGTTGAGTTTCCTCATTAAACAGTGAAATAATTATGTGAATTGGCTGTGAGAAAGACAACACCTCTGTTTACATGCCTGATACTAGCACACAATACTACGCTCTATTGCAGTGATACTTGATTTAAAACCCACAGACCAAATCTGACCCTTTTGTTTGTGTACCAATTAGTAAATGTTTCAATTAGGGACGCACAATAGGTCGGTATACATAAATCTCGGCTATAAAAATATCGGTCAGAACTGGAATATTAAATCATCCATCTTTGCTTCTTACATCTTAGCCTCTCTTCCCCTCAGGTGTGCAGAAACTACAGATTGCATTGACTTATTTTTAAAACATAAAATGGTGAAATGATCATTTAAATTAATAAGCTTTGAGAAGCAGATCTTTATCGCTAATTCTATTGGCTGAAAAATCATTTATATTGTGCATCCCTAGTTTCAATAATGTCCCTTGGCTGTTGCACGTTAGACTTATTATTTATTCTGTCCCTGGTAGCAGAAGTTAATGTTTATAATTTGTTTATGTGTATGAAACATCTGAGTGATCTGAGCATGATGGAAGAGGTTCCAGCTGTTTAATGTTATATAAACCCTTTAAAATGTAACCAATGCATTACAACACAAATGCAGTTGCAGCTATTAAAGGGACAGTTCACCCCCAAATCAAAAATACATATTTCTCCCCAGGCCTGTAGGGGTAATCATCACACAACATCTGTGGGTTATCTTTAGTAATCAGGTCAGGGGTTTTTTTTCTTTTTAAACAGACACTGGTTTTGAATTTTCAAATGTTTTTGTTTCGTTTTGTTTGGCACTTTGAGCACCACAAACTGAGTGGAATCTAGTCCCACTATATTGGAGATAAGGAAGAAATCTCTGCGGCCAATATCTCCAAATCTCTGCAGCTCACACCAAAACAACCTAGATGGATAAACAGCACTCTGGACCAGGGTGAAAGTATGCATTTTGATTTTAGGGTGAACTGTACTAATGTGCGGTAAAATATCAGATTTATCTGTCATACTGTACAAGCCTAGTGTTTGTTTATTAGCCAATTCCTGCCCCCCTGTACTTTTGTAAACGTGGAAAGAAAGTTGAGTGTCCTTGCTCTACTAGACAGCTAACTTTTCACAAAACACAGCAGGAAACCACCAAAACAAAGGCAACAACAGATTAACTGTGCTGCAAAAACTAATTCAGCACAAAACCATACCATATGTATGCTTACTAAGGATTAATATTAAAACTAGTATTCATTCATAAGGGGGACAAAGTCATTTTCTATTAATTCTTTCACAGATGCATCACTACTATGCCAATGCGTGGAAAGTAAAATAATGCACCTGCAAAATGCAAATGCAGTGCAAAATGGTGCACACAGATAAATGACAGCAGCTCAACAGCAGAAATTTAAGGCAGCCAGAGGATAACAAGACATTCGCCATAAACACATCTGCAGAGAGAAAACATCTGTGCGCCACCTAGCATTAGCCCGAGGCTAACAAACACCTAGCAAACAAACATGCATGTTAGCGCCATAGATTTTAGGCATTAACACAAGCAGCAAATACTTAGCTTGATGAAGATCCATGTCCCCGAGTGTTTCCCAGCATCTTGTTGAGAAGAGTTGGTAAAAATCCATCGAGGTTCCCAGCAGGGCAGGTAAACTCCTCTACTGGCCGGAAGTTCGTTGATGTGACAAACTGCTGGCTAACAGAATCACACAAAGTCCTCGGTCGCACCACAACAAACAAAAACACACGACTCTTCCTCTATAAAACCTTTCTGAGCGACAAAGACTCAGACAGCTGAACGGTGACATAAAATTATTCGAGTGTTTCAAACTTCAGTCGAAGAGCAATTAACTGAACTCAACTGTGACGTCAATTAGACGCCATATTGGCGAAGCTGCGTTCTTCGTTCTGCTTCTTCTTCTTCTTCGCGGTTTACGGCGGTTGGCAAACAACGTTATGGTGCGTTACCGCCACCAACTGGTAAAGAGTGTGGCTTGGGAATCAAGCTTAAATCTGTTAACTCTGATTAAAAAAAAAAGAAAGAAAGAAAAACCTAAGAAAGTTAAACAAATAAACACAGCAGTTATATTCTCTTTATCAGATTTGTTCTTCTGTAACAGTGCTTGATAACATTTCTCACTTGAAGTCTAAAATCAACTTCATTTCTTAAAGGTTTGATATAAGTTCTCTTCTCTCAAAATCATATTTTGGACATTGAAGTAATAACATGCTGTATGGTTTCCTCTTGATCACACAAATCACAGTTTCCTGAGTTGTGTTTCTTTATTTTCCAGAGTGTGCTATATATATATATATATATATATATATATATATATATATATATATATATATATATATATATATATATATATTAATATATTACAGTTTCCTCTCTGCGGGATCTTGCCGCTTTCCTCATTATACCTACTTTTCGTTGAATTCTATAAAACCGTCTGCCTGTTCTTTCCTCTTCCCATTGTTTTTACCACCTTTCTTTTAATTTGTGCTTAATTTTGGTCTTTATTTCTGTTTTACTAAAAGGAACTAGTATGTTGATGTGATTATTTGTTGTTTCCTCCTTTGCACACATGTCAGTTATTTAATTTCCTCTCAGTCCTACATGAGCTGGTATCCATTTAAATGTCATGCTCAGTCCCATCATTCATTCTGAATATTGTTTGTTGTATTTCCAGTAAAATATCCCGTCTGCTGTCTGAATGGCTGTTTACTTTAAAGTTGGGTTGTGATCGACAATAAACACAAAGAAGGTCAGGCCGCTTAGTCTCTGCAGATAAACCCTTTATCTGCAGACTAAGAAGTCATAAACTTTAAGTTCTGTTAAAGCCTTCATTTTTGGATTGATTATTTTTAAAACAGTGCATTGACATGTATGATTTGACAGACTACATCAAAGAATTTAATTTGAATCCTCATGCTAAATGCAAAGCATGTTTGTATTCTTATTGACTTTACTAGAATAATTCAATGAATGTTTGAAGAGTCAGAACTGTTCTTTGTTTTTGTTGCAGTAGAGATATCAGTTACGTTAGGTCTGAGCTATTGTATATTAAATCATCCATACCACTGCTGTGCATAAACTGCAGGTTATACAAACTTCTTTTTAAAAACAAAATGTGAAATTATCAGTTTTCTCATAGGTATCGGCTGTGAGAATCATGTAATTATTAGTTAATGGCGTCAACAGAAAGAAATACATATTGTGCATGATCTCTTATTAGTAGAATTGAAAACATGAGAATTTATATCATATATCATTAAATGTTCTATCAGCATTTCCAAAAACAAGACCAGGGTTATCTGCATTTTATACCCTGCGACGTTAGATTTCACTGGATGGATTCATGTCTTCCAAATGTGCTTTCTGGTAAATTTTAGAATAAATTTTGTTGTTACTTCAAGGGGTTTTAGGGAGATGTTTATCATTTATCAATTATTAATTTGATCTTTTTTTGTACTATTCAAAGCAATAAAGATGGTGTGTGCCATGTCACCTCCTCAGGTAGACGCTGATGAGTTGAAATTGGTGGAACGTTTTGATTATTTAAGCGTATTGTTTGAAGAGAACGGGAACAAGTCAAAGAGCAGAACATGTCAATTGTGAACAGAGTTGTCTGTCTAACCAGAGGTCTATTACAGCTATTTAATATGCTGAGCTAATGTTAGAAAATTGCTCTTGGAAGAAATGCTTCATAAATAATCAGTGTTATTTACTGTAAACTCTGCAGACCATCACCAGACAGGCTGAAAGAAAAAGGGGCACGTCGTAAAGAGGCCACTGTACAAAGTAGTGACCTTCCTCTTGAAGTCTCTCCAGCTGAAAACCCTCCTCCTCTGCCTGATCCCAAGCTCACATCTGCTAAGTTGTCCCTTGCAAGCCTCCTGTCACACAAAATAAATTGCCTTCAGTGTGAATGGTTCAAAACAACACAGAGATGTCATTATTTCACTGCAATTGATCATACCTTGGGAAACACAAGTCAATAGTTTCTATAATTGCAATGTCTCCAGCCCCTCCGAGGTTCTTCCATGAGGGCTCCGTTGCTTCTTTTCATCTTCCCACTGATTACTATTTTCATGTCTCATATTTTTTGCCATCCTGGAGAAGGCTACACATTACAAAAACTTATATTTTAATGCTATATAGAGGGTGTTTGAATGATACACAGTTCAACATAATGCTACACTTCAGTTCTGAATTTCCATTTTCTACTACAACTTGCCAAACGATCAACCTTTGACATTTGCAATACTTTCACCACAAACATCCAAGCTTTTGCTCTTGAAATCTTTTGACTGGAGCACTCAGTGGAGATATTTGGCCTTCAGTGCCTTTTTAACATTTTCAAAGGTAGGCCGTGATTTTTAGACTGCCAAAAGCAAAATGAAGTATACAGGAAGGCTAATGAATGCAGGCTTTAAGGTTACACCGCTTTAATGTTGTGCACATATTGGCCTTTTTATTAAAGGTGCAATATATAGAAATTGCTTGTGCAAAAATGAATACAGTGGTCCAAATAGTCCCCTCCTCCCTGGACTCAGGAAAGCTCCAGCAGGCTGCAGGCGCACAGGACACGTGCAGCATTGTAAATTGAAAATAACAAGTGATGACGACTTCATGGTGTCAGTTGTCTGTCAATGTAAAGTTAAACCCATTATCCTGAAAACAAAAACCCACTGCTCTGAAAATACACACTCTTTGACACTTTGTGTTAAGCGACTGCCTGTCTCACTGCCTGCCAAACTCCATTAACATTTTGCTCAGTTTAAGAGTTATAAACATCGACACCTTCTACAAGATAATTAATGATGTCTTACAACTCATAAACAGACACTTACTCATTCAGTTAGAATTCGGCATTAATTTGAACTCCTATTAGAGTCAAGCAGGTGTACAAAATCAGTTATTCCAGCGAGGAATAAAAATTTCAAGGTGGACACAGCAGCTGCAGCGCTTAAACATGTCAACTAACATGTTTCCAAACATGTGAGAACAAACAAACATGTTTCTTTGATTTCTGATGACACATTGTGGTCATTTTATGATTTAGTACAGTAAATATATTTTTCCTTTAAAAGTAAGCAGTGGGCTACTGTCGATATGGTGGATATAATGCATTTTTTATTAGCAAATGATTATCTTACATATTAAATGACATATTGATTTTTTTCTCAGTTAGCTTTCTATGGGACAGCCTATGACCTGACTTGATTTCAGTGTGACATTTTGTTTATCTGATCATTATTATCACTAATATCAATGTTTCAATGCTGGTGTCTAAATGTAGCAGAGGCCTTTTCACACTGCCAAGGTTAAATCATGACACACACAAAATCAGTCCATCAATCATCAATCAGGTACTCACTTAATCTGTCTTTTTGTCCACTGATATATCTAACTATCTAGTCATTCATTGTAATATAATTCTTATTCAAAGACTTGAATACCAGTCAATATGTTGTGTCATTGACAGGTTAATTTAAAAAACAAATCAATATCTGCTCTCAAGGCTCCATGTCAATCAAACCTGAGTCTCCTTATAGAATCCACACAGTTCTGAAACAGTTAGTCAATTATTCAATCAGTCAACTGACAGATAAGTAATCGCTAACAATTATGAGAAGCGATTAATCGGTTATAGTAATGGATCTCAAATAGAGGTCTGAGGATCCTCAGGGGTCTGTGGTAATCTACCAGGGGGTCCGTGACAAGTTTTCTGGATCTTTTATTTTTAAATAATAAAAAAAGACTTCAGTTCAGTGAATAATATTTTCATTTTAAAAATCTAAAGTAGTTCCCAGACTACATTTTAATCTAACAATATGTAACTTTTTTTGTTTAACAACTTTTTAAACTTTTTCTATGAAACCCACCACACACTTGTTTGCAGCAAATAGTGTAAATCAAAATGTACGAGCATTAAACAACTGTATTATTCAAATAATTCCAATAATGAAAGAAACCCCTCTCATCCCTTTAACACAAACCCAGCCAACCATCCTCACTTGTCCCTTCAAGTCCAAATCTTCACAAGGATGATTGATGATCAAGGTGTTTGTTCAACCAAGAATCACACAGGAAGTACAAACAATAGCTCTCAATAATCTCTCTATCATATTCAAGATGCAGCCAAGGCCAATTATTGCTATTGCTATTATTATCTTTCTTAAACAATTATGTTTCTAATACATTTCTGTTATGTTCTTTTTTCACATAATTGAGTAGAAGTGTAGAAAATTAATCCAATTATTCAAAGGGACATATATGACGGGGCCTTGAATATTTTCTTTTGTAAGAGGTCCTTCGCTGAGAAAAAAATCGAGAACGTCTGGTTTAAAGGTCGAGTGTTTAGGATCTATTGGCAGAATATGGCAGAAATGGAATAAAAGATTCATAAGTGTGTTTTCATTGGTGTATAACCACGTGTTTTACCTTACCTTAAAATGAGCCCTTTATATCTACAGAGAGCACAATTCCTCTTCCACTGAGTCCGCCATGTTGAACAGTCACATTTCCACAGTAGCCCAGAAGGGACAAACGCTGGCACTAGATATGTGAGATGAGGTTTTTGCAATCTGCAAAGTCACCACTAGATGCCACTAAATCCACCGGTTCTTTGAGTAATTTATAAATCAAAATATAAATATAAATATTCTACTCTGGATAATTCCATTAGTATTTTTCACAAATCTTTTGTGATTTACAAGCTTAATAATTAATTAATTAAAATAATTTAGGTTTAGATTTAATTGTTAAAAGTCATCCTTATTTGTGGCTTTAAATCCATGTGACGCAAACAACAAAACAGATCACATGAAGTAAAGTGATGTGGTTTGTTGCACTTGTCTACCACTGAGAGACTATATCACATAATTAAATCCACCACAGAGCCGACTTACCTTACAATACCGGTATAAAACAGAGTCATGCAGTGGTGCTCTGACTGTATACAGCGAAGTGAAAAATGGTGGTACTGTGCAGAGAACAAGCCGAACAAAGTCGAGCGTGCTGAGACTCACATGGAGTTTAATGAAAGCGAAGTCCTGTGGTGTAGGGCCGACCGAGCCTTCTGTTAGGTCTCACTTGTTCTGACACTATAGGCAAAAATGTGCCATCTACTTTAGCAAGCGTTTCCCTTCTTTGTGATCCAAAACGCTGCCAGGTTTGATGCATCTCTCAGTTTTTGATTTTTATTCTTTTATTCCCCACAGTTGAACACATTCATTTTTTTTTTAACTTGCAGAGACAGGAGCGGATTGTTAAACATGGTTGATTCACAAACATCAACCTGAATATGCAGGACAAAAGTGGTCGACACATGCAGATACAGAAAAAAAAGCGTGAAATATGGGATCTACACACTTCATCACTCCCTAATATCCTTATCTAATACATGGAGTGTATGTAATTTATTCATACCCACACACAAACACACAGACATATTCACACGCTACATTGTGTCAGTATCATCAGTCCCTAATGTAACCATCTGCTCCACTCTGTATTTCTTTTATGCATAAAATGCTAACCAACTCTTGGCAAGAGGCCCTCACTCGCCATCTCATATGCATCACAGCAAATTAATGAGTTACCTGAGAGAGAACATGAATAGAGCTTTTGTGGGTCTAATGGGAAATTAAAAATGGCTAACAACCCTGAATCAGCCAAAGTAATGGAGAATGCTGCTGAGGCCTTTCTGGGCCGCGCCAGAACTGCGCCTAAACTGCGCCTAAACTGCCAATGCACCGAGAAATAAACAGGGAGACGCACAGGATGGTTCCGTAAGTGGCAGGTCTGGTGATACCAGACACTGTTGAACTCTGGGGACGGGCAAAAATGCTCTCTTGGATACACCTACATGGTAAATACAACATGATAAAGTTCCCTCCATTGGTGCCTTTTCCAGTGGACAAAACCCCTCTGGGGTGCCTTCTGTGAGAGCACACATAAAATGCCTTCTAGGGTGCCCTTCCAGTGGGTAAAATGTGGTGAAGTGCCCACTAGAGTGCTCTCTGATGGAGAAAACAGGATAAAGTGCCCTATAGTGTGCCTTCCAGTGGACAAAACATGGTGAACTGCCTTCTAGGGCACCTTCCAGTGGGCGAAACACCATAAAATGGTTTCTAGGGTGCCTTAAAATAGGCAAAAATGGGGTGAAGTGCCCTCCAGGGTACCTTTCCCGTGGGTGAAACATAGTGAAATGCCATCTAGGGTGCCCATACAGTGGACAAAATGTGATAAAGTTCCCCCTATGGTGCCTTCCACCGGTAAAACACAATAAAATGCCTTCTAGGGTGCGTTTCCAGTGGGCAAAACGTGTAGAAGTGCCCTTTGGGTTGCCTTCTGGTGGACAAAACACCATGAAGTGACCTGATGCCCTGTCACCAGACATAACAACATGTAGTGCCCTGTGTGATGCTCTTCCAGTGGACAAAACGTGGTACGGTGTCCTCTAGGTTGCCTTTCTATTGGAGAAAATTCATTGCAGTGCCATATCCTACATGCTAGAAAATTTGCTGTGCTCTTTGTGCTTCTAAATGGGTAAATACTTTATAGTTCCCTGTGTGTTTTTATTACAGAGGTGTAGTTGTTGTATTTTGAGTCACATAATAAAAACCAATTTAATCTAAAACAGAGTTTGGAACTGTTTCACCATAAATGCATCACGACTTTTGGTGCACTGACACCCCTTTTATTTTTTCTTCTCCACCCCTCAGCCAGCTTGAGTTCTCTGCTGATAATAAGAGGGAAGAAAAAAGCTGGGCTGAACCAGCAAAGAGCATGAAACATTACCCAGTTAAAAGAAATTCCTTTAAGCAGTTAGCCATTGGTCTATTATCGGCCTATCTATAATAATCTGAATGTTTTAAATTCATGATTTGAGATATGAGGATTTATGCAGAACATTTTTGAAAATCTGATTCTCAAGTCTGTTTGTTCTACAAAGTAGTTACTTTAGTACAGCGTGCTCACAGATCTTCAGGCTCAGAACGTTCTAATAACAACAACAACACTTTCAAATCAGTTTTTGGAATTTTAGACAAGTTGTCCCCTGGGACAGCAATGTTTGTCACAGGAAAGAAATGCTTCAGAAGATGAAATATTATTAAAAGTATATTATTTGTTTAAAGCAAAAAGCTGACATTGTTTATTATTATTATTATTATTGTTGTCAACAATTTCGGTGAAAAGAGCCAAACCAACAATTAATTGATCCAACTAACAAGTATTCCCTGTCAGTTCAAAGCCTGATTGTGTATTTTTCTGCGCTGTAGAAATCCATTGTTAGAAAAAAAGAGAAAAATGATTAAAAACATGTCAGTGAGCTACGTTGTTGACTGGGTGACATGTTCCCTTATTAGGACGAACTGGCACAGTAATTTATTGTCAAACATTTCCTCATACGCCGCACGACGGCTTTATTAATTCACAGCTGAAAATAATACCCAACAAATATATTCCTGTTTGACTGACGTGTGTTAAAACTACAGTGCAATAGCACAATTACTTAACCTTTTAAAAAAAAATTAAAAAAAAAAATTAAACTCTATGTGACCCGTTTTAAAGGGTTTCACCTTCAGTATAGGAACAAGTGGACTTGAGACTGAATGCCAAAGACATGGCGGTATTAAGAGAGACTAACACGATGTTGGTTTTGATCTTTTCATGAAATGTGTTGTCGAGCTGTAATAGTTTTAAGTCATTTTTCAAGTAAAGTCCCAAGTCTCTGATCTCAGCTTCTCAGGTGTCAATATTTTCTGGTTTATTAGATTCTCTGTGCCAGCAGTTCTCAACCTTTTTCGAGTTGCGACCACCCAGAATAATCAGGTTGGTGTTCATGACCGACACGAAAAAATCCATAAAGCAGAAAGTAAAGGTGATATTTTCCGAAGCTTGGTGGGAGCTCGGGGCTCTGCTGGAGATGGCAGTGCCTTGTGTTTCTCAGTTGATGTTGCTGCTGTCGGACTTTCAGGTGATCCACCTTCAGTCTCCATTTTTCTGCCCAGTTTCCTGCTGTCTTGAGCTGGAATACTTTTTTTTCTGAGAGCCCATTGCACCATAGTTGCCATCCTTTTAATAGCTAGCAAAACTGGCTCTAGCTGCTCGGCTAAAAGCTATCCTGTGGCATAAAAGTGCCAAAATGTTTGTGTGTGTGCATTCAGTAAGAATTCATGTGAACCACACTTTAACTTTCTCACATTTTGTTCATGCATCTGCTCAGAACATGGTGCTTTATGTCGATAATGGTAATTTTGTGTTGGTTGATTGTTTTAACCATTTCTGAGGCTGTTTCTTGAGGCCAGCTATATTTTGCACACTTTTTAGTCCTTGTACCTGCTCACTGCATATAAAGAAATGTAGTGTGAGCAGGTCATTATTCTAAAATAAACCCTGACGGTCTGTTCTTGATAGCAACGGTCTATTTTACATAGAAACAGTTTGTTATACAGAAATAACAGATCTGCAGATCTATAATATCAGGGTGAATATTAAACAAAACCATCTCATAAAGTATTTTATTTTATTCTTGATCTTGCGACCCCCTGGAAATTTTCTCGCAACCAAGCTGTTGTCAAGGGCAGGTGACCACGAAAAATGGCAACCGCTTTAAGCGCTGCTATCAGAGCTGCTGTGTTAAAGAAGAGAAGAGCGTAGATCAGCTCAGGTTGCAGTAATAACTGAAAGGCTGTGTTTTGTATTTGCTGCCACAGAAAGAAATAAGTCCCCATTTAGCAGCAGAGTTAGTGTTGGCTAGCAGCTATGAACTAATTTCATGTCAGTCCACGACCAGAAGAAAACGCATTCGATCAGCTGATTGTGCTTGCTTCTCTACTTGCAATTTGCAGCTCTAAAGCATATTTGGGAGACCCCTGGTTGCTGCTTTAACTGTCTTTAGCCTGACTTGTAGCTGCTAATTAGCTAATGTTAGTTTTTCACAGTTTGGACAAACTCGCCTGTGAGGAGTCCATGAAGTCGACTTCAGCAGACCCAGCTGATCTACACACTTTATGACTCTCTCTTTCTCTCATGATGAAACCAAAGACTGTGGGGGCAAACTCAAAGTCTGCTGTCATGGCAACATACCAGCGTCGACTCAAAATGACACTGGTCTCCAGTGATCGGTTCGGGAACATCAAATCCCCCCCTAGCTCAGAGAAATTGTTTAGAGAGGAGACAATGTCAGACTGAATATGGAAATGAAGCGTAACGAGTTGACAGTTCAGTCAGATATCAGGCTACTTCATTAGTTTAAGTTGATTATTTAAAGTGTGTTTGTACAGGAATGATTCTGTCCGAGCTTTTGATCCATATGTCACTATTGTTGTGTTGACAATAAGAAAAATATAGAACAACCCCACAAAAAACAAGACTTCTGTGTGATACACCCAGACATCTGTATGTATATTATAGGAATTAGTGAGGATATTGTGTTAATTGTTAAAACACGGTACAGTACAGCTTTGTTGATGAAATGCTATAAGTCATTATGAAGTGATGATAATAACATGTACCCTTAACATTTAACACCGTGACTCTGGAGGTGAAACTTACGTAAGATTGGCAGAAAGTTTTAACAGTCTTTCATCATGCATCATCCAAAATTCTTATGCGAACTGATTTGGAGGAGGGAGAGCGCAGAATGAAAAGGTGGCGGCATCAACACCCTTCAAGTCCCCCTTTTACACCTCCTTTGACTTCACCTCTTCTATCAGCCAACATGGTTTAATCTGAAACACAAGCCTCGGGTTGCAAAAGTCACTCTACATCTTGTCAGGACAATATTTTCACTGCCTCCTTCTCCCAGCGGCGATGACCTTCCTGCGTCTCTCTGATCTGTGCCAGCCCACAGCCACAGCCCACATTGACAGGACTGCGAAAGGCAGCCAAGCGTATCTTAATCCATTCTAGCTCTGCTTTGCTCCAGCCTGGGTTTTCTAAGGTGCTGCTGCTGCTGCTGGAGTTCTCTCTCCGTGTGCACAAGGAGGGTTCTCTCGACCAGCTGTAGTCCATTAGTCTGAATGGAAGATCCTGGTACAGGCTGGGGAGTTTCAGACAGCTGACAGGAGCAGACGTGCTCTGTCGTTTCATGTTATGTAGCTAAACCTGCCATTTTTCTCTGACCTTCCCGTCCTGAAATATTCAGGCTGTGTTTGTGAAAGTGTGCACACTGTTTCAATTTGCTCTTCGTGTAAACGCTCTTTTGTTAAATTATTCATTGGGAATAAATGTGCCAACGTGCTCATCGTACATTAGAGGACGGTCTTAAGAGCAGAAAACTCGTTTTTGTCTCCGATGCTGAACTCTTTTGAAAAGGGGATTCACACAGCATTAACACTGCAAACAGCAGTTAAAGTGTCTCCAAATGAAGTCACATCTCTTCACAAATGAATCACAAATTCTTTTTTTCAGTTTTATACTTGAGTCTGAATGAATAGCAAATATATGAATTTGTTTTCAAATTCTAACTAGCAAAGATCTTCAAAGGTCTGTGCTCTCAAATGTGGAGGTTTGCTGCTTTTCTCTGTTTTATATCAGTGTAAACTGAGTATTTTGGGGTTTTAGGCTGTTTGTAGTACAACACAAGCAATTTGAAGATGTCATCTAAAGCTCTGAATAATTTAATGGGCATTTTTTCCACAACTCTGTGGAATTTTAAAGACTTAAAGGGATAGTTTGGATTTTTTTTTAAGGTGGAGTTATAAGAGATACATATCCATAGTATCACCTGCAGTCGATGGCTGTCAGAATCCTCCAGTTTAAAGAAGCAGCAGGAGAACCTCTGTAGGAGGTGGTGTCCTGCTGCGGACAGGGGCAGCAGCTAGATCTAATTTTAACCAGTTTAAGTGTACGTTATATTTAGTTTTTAAATGTATGTTATATTTAGATCAGTGGTTCTCAGCCTTGGGCCAGCAGCCTCCTATCCATTATCCAGGTCTCTTACAACCCCACACTAAATAAAATGTAGGTGAACTGTCTTTCTTGAATATTAATGTTGATTTTTATTGTGGTATATCATTGGTCATTGACTGATGAATAACAGATTTGACTTCATCATCGTCATCATTAGTGTCCCAGGGACCAAAAAGCTGCATGAATTATTTTTAAATATTGTTAACTGAATGCAACAGAAATTTTCAAATAGAAAACAGGAAAAAGTCTAAGGCTACTGGAAAACATCAGAAGGATGTGTCAGCTATCCTGTGTGACAGGCCTATTTATCTAAACTTACTTAAGAAATAAAAAGAATTGCTTTCATAGTTTGTGTGATCCCAGCGCTCAGTGGTTTCTGACAGTTTCTTCTCTGCAGGTTGTAGAGAAGTCTCAGGCTTATCTGTCTGAGGCTATTAAGTTTTTTTTTTAGTTTAGTCAGTTTAGTTTTAGTTTAGACACCATCACTGATTACCTCTTAAAAATGCAGTCAATAACAGGTAACACAGTATTAAAGTAATGTAACTCAACCTTTAGTTACTTTTGGATTAATTCCAATTCCAAACAATGAAATTACCCTAATAAAATGTTTTACGGTTGTTGTTAGATTCAGTAACTGTTTCTCCAGCTACTCCGTCCTTTGTTATGTGCGTATGCACATTCAGATTAACAGCAGTACTTTTTGATTTAAATGTTCCTTGTTCAGTATGCTATTCAAACGTCACATTTAAACTTCAAGTGAATTTATGCTGGTCTGAAGCTTCTGTTTTTACATCCCCATCTACAGTCAGACAGGGTGACAGGGTGGACAGGTGAGCTAGCTAACTGGATTTCAGCTGGTCATATTTGTAAAATGTCTATTTAAATTACATGTTGAGTTCTTGGATGATGACAGTATTTTCACAGCTTGTACTGTGATGCTGTCTTTTGACTTAAAGACAAAATAATGTTAACCATTCAACCGAGTGAAGCATTTTTTCACAAGAGGACATCAGTGATGTGACTCAAGGCTCATGAAGTGTTGTAATGTTTGAGCACTGCACATGGTAGTGTATCATTCTTTGCTTTAAAATTTTTTAATTTATTTTAAAATTGTAATCCTGCTAGATAATCCCCATTTTTACTAAATGTAACTGTAATCAGATTACATCATTTTTTGCAACTGTAATGTTACACAGTTAGCATTTTTATGTATCCTGATTACATAATCCCGTTAATATTCCCAAACCTCTGAGGTAAAATGACTGTTTTTACCAGAGGAACCTGGTGGCTTTGGAGAGAGCGATGTTTTGTTTTTATAACAGAGGTTTATTGTTGGAAAAAGGTAAAATGGAGAAAATCTCCCTGACTGCCAAGCCCACTTTAAAAAAATCTTAAAGTAACAATAAACCAAAAGAAAAATATCTGAAAGATCAATCGCTAAATGTGCCAACATGCTCATCATCCACTAGAGAAGGAAACTTTTTTGTCTCAGACGCTTTTGAAAAGAGAGTCGCACAACACTCCTCTCTTGTTGAATTAGATGCATAAACTGAATCTGAATGAATGAATTTGTTTAAAAGACCTTCAGATATTCAAAAGTCTGTTTCTATAAATAAACACGTGCTTCCATCAAAGCGGTGCACCTCACCACAGCTGTTTTTTTGCAAAGCACTCTTAAACATAACATCTGTGGACTGTTGCACTTCATACAACTCGTCTCCCATTGAGCGTCAGCAGCGGGATAGAGGGGGTGTTTGCACTTGAAAATGACAGCTAAAGGTGTGTGTGTGTTGCATGTGGATGCTGCTGGTGGGTTCGGCCGCGTGTCTTTCCAGTTCCCTTCACAGATGGAGAGGAGTGCCCCAGGTAAGTGGAGACCAAGCCAAGGATATGAAACAGGGATGACCAGGCTCCCACCGGAAGACAACAGAGGAACTGAGGGATTGTGGGATCTGCGCTACAATAGATAATTAGTCAGGAACATCTGTTAGAGGAAGTTCCCCTGCACCTCATGGGCCACAGATCTTAAATCACTCTTTGGCTCAGAGTGGAGAGTGAGCAGCTCGAGCTATTTACTTTGATAAATCATTTGTATTAATCACCGAGGTCCACCTGTGCACTTCCATATGGCTGTGACGCCGCGGTAAGTGAACTTCAGTCGGTCCTGATGTGGTGAAAAACCAACCGAAATATCAAAAGAGATAGGGCTGAATTAAACATTTTAAACAAGCATGAACTTTCTCAGACCTCATCTTATTCACATTAAAGTTTAATCTCTCATCTCGGACTTAAAAAAAAAAAAAACAGTCTTAAGTGTGTGTGGGGGTAATCTAATTTTTTGTGCGTTTTATTTGAACTGCAGATGTAAGGTATCTGTAAATGGCATCAGATGCAAAGAAGAGTAGATTCCCTCTTTCAGCTACAGTTTACATTGTGTTATAGTGTAGACATGTGTGCTAAGGGGTCTTGTAGCCATGTCACAAGTCTGTGTACCCCCAGTTGAGCCCCCTTAAGCATTTTGGTATTTTTTAATTTTAAAAGGAGAAACATCCAAGACCTTAGCTTTCGAAAATGTGAGTTGTGTCCCTCCATCTCCTCCTGATTTTGCCATTTTCTTCTCTGCCTCTTTCCTGTCAACATAAGTTTTAGAGGCCAGTTACTTTTGTTAAGCTTCTGAAATCTTATTCAGCAAAATCAAGTGCAAATAATCAGCGGTGGGGTGCGATCTTTAACCTGTAATGGACCGCTGGAAAACCAGGACATTTATGACAACAGTTTGATAAATTAGTGGACAAATAAGACAAGAAACCCAACATTTAATGTTACGCGTTGGTCATATATCACTATGTTGACTTAGCTGATCCAGCGGAAGTGTTATGAGTCTAATGTACATCATAGCCTGATGTTTGTAACATTGATGTTAACAAACATAATGTTAGTCCCCCTGAGGCACCATCCCCATCTTCAAATGAGTCCTGTGAGTCTGATAAGTTTATGGCTGTGCGTGTTTTGTTTGATGGCCTTGCTGCCCTCACATTTGGCCTTCGTGCTCCCAAAAAAGAAAACCATCAAAAGCCAAGTGACCTCGTGCCTAAAAAGATGAAATTCCAGGCCAGGTCATTTTACATGTTAACAGGCATAGACTAAATGCACGTCTTGTTGTGGCTGCACTTTGGATATTATTACAGTCATTTTATTTCACTGTCACAGTCATTTCACCCGAAAAATGATTACCAATGCACAGTCGTACGATTATGAATATGGAATAAACACACTTCTTTGTTGTTGTCACATTTTGTAACTCTGTATCTCTGAATTCTTGAAAATCAACTGTTTTCTTAGCGCCCCACATACTGGTCAAGCTCCCTCTTCACACAGGAAGAGAAACAAATCCTGGTGCTGCTATTTCTGTATTTTTACCTGACTGATTGTGAAATGTCACGAGTGCTTTATCATTATTTATCTAGGTTAAACCAACCTGGAAGTTTACTGCCACATTGAATTCTTTGATATTCTCCCTGCCAGCATTTTCAGAATTTCATAATAACACAATGTACAGTGGCTCAGAATGAGAACAAATGATCCACAAAAATCAAAGTGATATGTTTAAATGCAGAGGAGAAGAGCATACATTTGCTTCATTATCACTGATACTGTAATGGGATTGGGATCCTGCAGGTCCTGTTAGACCCAACAGAAAATCTAATGGCAGGGGGCAGTTTTAGCTGCAGACAGGAACGGGCTGCCTGAAACACATCGCAGGAACAGGTGGTAATGGTTAGCAGGATTAAGAAAACAGTCTCTATTTTCTGGCAGCCAATCCAATGGTTGTCATGGTGATGCTAGAGGAAAAGTCAGAATCCCCAGAGTCCGGCTTCTTCCTCTGGGGACTACGAATCTCTGGATCGAATTTCATGACAGTCCATCCAACTGTTGCTAAGTTATTTCACTCAAAACCGCAAATGTCACCTTCAGGGAATACCCAGAGACATCTGGATACATCCTCTGGGGAACACAAATGTCATGGAAATCAACCTCTTAAATGTTGAAATATTTCACTCCGGGCCAAAGCAGCAGACTGATCATGTGGTTAGAAAAAAAGCGAGCAATCCAGCAGCATCTGAAAGCAGCGAGGGACATTTGCACATCACAGACGTACAGCAGGACGCCTTTTAGCAGAATGACAGTCCATTGACCCCTCCTACCTTTAAAAGAAAATATAAAGATACTTTAATTTCACCAGCATCATCTACTTCCCCCCCTCAATCATCAAATGTCGCAGTGGGACTGGCCCTGCTCCCGCTGCAGTGTAACCTGACCATTAGCAAAGAAATGGATGCTATTTACGGCGTCAAGAAATGAGCTAAATAAATAAATAAATGCCCAGTTACGTGCCACAAAATGGGGCCAAGGAGAAAAAAGGCAGTTAGAAATCCATCAGAATGTCATTTTGTGTGTCTCTCCCTCTCTGCCCATCCAGATAGATATCAGCTCATTGCAAACCTCACTCCCATTAACCTGTTCACAGGTTGCCAAGAGAGGAAGTAGCATTTTTCACCTTTCTATCAACTCCCCCTGCCTGTAAGACACCCACTCACCCTCCTCCTTTTCTTCTTCTTCTTCTTCTCCTTCTCCTACTTTTAGTCTGTTTGAGTAAGTTCCACAAAAGATAATTTCCTTTTCAAATTACAGCAGGCCATCTCACTGACCCGATGGCATTGTGATAATGCAGTGTGGGAGCTCAGAGTGTCTCTGATGATGAGCTGCGAGAGCAAATGCACTGGCCAGCACTAATGTCCTGTCAACACACATATTACTTGAACCCAGGCACCTATAGGATACTGCACAGCCAGAGACAGCTGGCATTTCAGTTAAATCTATTCAAAATATGTATTTAATTATTTTAGAGTATTTTGTAATTTGTATTTTGCTGGGCAGAAAAAAATAGGATGTAACTTGTAACTAAAAATGCCAAGAGCTTGTATTTGTGTATTTAAAATAGTTAAAGATAGAATCAGTAAGACTTGGCCGAGCTGTTCGTAAACGCACCAGAAAGTTAGTTGATTGCTGAGTCGCATTCACAGGATATCAAATACTAATGTTTTGGTTTGGAAAAACATCCTGAGCTCCAGTAAAGTAATGATTATTAGGATCATGTTTTTAGGAATATATTATATTATATTCCTTTTACATACATTATTGAATGTGAAATTTTATTCTCAAATGAAACACATTTTTATCCCCAGGTTTAAACAGTAAGAAAAAAAGCTGCACAACAGTTAACCTAATCACCATTGTTAAAAGTGAATCATGTGACATGTCCTCTTGGACATATTTAATTTGTTTTGTCCATGACAGGAGCTATAGGAAAGAAACTGCTTTAGTGTTTGGTGCAAATGTCCCCTAAAATAAAGGTTTGTAGACAAACTATGATCTGATATTGATATCGCTAAGGGATATAAAGTGAATGATACTGATAAATATACATACAAGCCAGGAACCAACATGTCTACCTAAATGACAGACTGGATCGATTGCTAAGGATTCCCAGAATGACATGTTGGACAGTTGGAGAGTATCTGTGACAGATGTTCCTGTTCTTAAGTGTGTGATGTACGTCATATCAAACATGTGGTTAATGTTTCTGAAACAGCAGCAGGTTAGTTAGGTTTAGACACAAAAATAACTTTGTTAGGTTTAGGAAAATATCATGTTTTAGGTTAAAATATGCACATTAGGTTTCGTAACTGATGTAATTTACAAGCGTCTCTGGCAGTGCTAAGCCCAGGATGCAGCAACGGTGCAACCATAAACAAGCTGTTTGCTTGTTCATACCATTAGAGCTCTAGGTACTAATTTTTATTTTTATTTTCAGTGTGTAGGGGGATGTCACTGAGGTTGCTGTTGTGGCTGAAAATGCAGATAGAGGATGCCGCCAATGGCAGACTTATACCCGCAGAGTGCATCTGATGAGTCAGACTAATCCACCGCAACCTCCTTGCTAAATTTCTTCCAGCTGCAAATACCTACACATGTGCCCTCAGCCAATCAGAGCACAGCAGGGGCAGGAACAGGAAGAAAAGAATGCAGTGAGGACAGGCTGAAAACACCCAGCATGCACCCCTGAATTTGCAGCCTCACACTTCCAAGATCTGCTGATTGTCAACTTTGAATCTATTATAGATTCATTTAGCAGAGCTCATACTTTCAATGTGATCAGTTTGTATAGAGTATATGTTTGTATTTTCAAATTAAAGTATTTATATTTTAATTAATTTTTCCACATCCGTATTTTGTATTTAAGTGTATTATTTATTTAAATACGTCTGATGAGAAAGTATTTATAATTTGTAAGAAGATACCTTTTGATGTATTTGTGTCCGTCTCTGTCAGCCTCAGACTTGTTGAGCTGCGCAGCTCAGTCAGATTCTTCTGCAGCATTTTGGGGAAACAGAAAAACCCAGTATGATTAGCCGACACTCGCTTCACTTCAACTTGTTAGTGCATGTGAAGGTACAGTATGTGCTTTTGTAAAAAGCCAGAAAAAAAAAAAGAAAAGCAGTTTGGATAAGAAGCCTCAGCAGGATGTGTGAATGACTTGCCGAAGCAGCAGCTTGCAGGCTGTGTCGTGATTCATGGGCTAATCGCCTCCCGGTCCAGTCAGGCATGAGAAACACAGAGAGGAGGAGGTGTCAGGTACAGCGAGGAATACTTTGATATTAGAATTCAAGGCATCTATGTCTTGCCTTGAGCAGGATAATCCCATTATGCCTCAGGTCACAGCGGTGCACACAGAGGGAGAGGCACAACTCACTTCAAAATAAACTGCTTACGGATGACGAGAGGAACACAAACAGCCGTCAGAAATAACATCAAACTCCGACCCAAACTGAATTAGAACATCCAATTTAGAGACGAAAAATACCCCAGATATTGAAAAGAGAGAATAAACACAATTGGATCAAAAAAGAAAAAATAGCGGGAAAGTTTTTCCAGCTCGACTTATATGCAGTTCATCTGTGGCGTTTTCAAGATCGAGCGGTTTTTCATTACAGTCTGTCAGCTTTCATTATGAAATGAGAAAATCTAATTTTGCTCGGTGTATCTGACAGTTTTTCAAACTAATTTATCCTGTCAAGATTCAGCCCTGGCAAACCCAACAGATGGTGTTTGTGTAACTGAGCTTTGTTTTCTGTGTGCACATTTCGCAAAGTGCATGAACCTTCTTGATTTAGATCTAAATATGTGCCGTGTTTTGTTTCTTTTTTTTTTTCTCTGGCAAAAAGAAAACTGTCTCTACCAATTTCTGATGACTATCTTGTTTGATTTAGATAAGCCTAAAAACAAAGTGGTTGTTAGCGCTTTTCAATTTATATTCAGTTATTCCTTCATCAGAATTAATTTAGCATATTCCTCAATAAAAAAAGAAGAAATATCTGCAACTCTGAGATACTGAAATGTTGCTCTCATATTGGCCTTCCATTAAAAATAGGATTGCTGAGTCGTGTCATCCACTTCCAATAAGATGCGTGTGCACCTCCCTGACCACTGCCAGAAAATGGCATTTTGCTAATATTTTCTATTTCAGATGGCTGGCCAGGGAATGTATTCCAGGGAGGAGGTGTGGGAGGACTTTAATCAACAGCTTCAGAGGCATCAGTCTGTAAAACATGCAATGAAACAGCCACTGTATAAGCTAATAACTTACATACTATAACCCACCTCAAATAATTTCGAGTTAAACTGCAAAAGTTTAATGTGCAGGGTGACACATTGTTCATGATGAGAACAAAAATGAGGGAAAGTGCTGGATAATTTGATAGAATTGTAATTTAAAAAAAAAAAAAGATTAAAAGATGTTATTGGCTTTAAAGGAAGAGTTTCACATTTTTGGAATTTAATTTATTGATGTTCTAGTTAGATGAGACTTGTGTCTGTAAAAATGAAGCGAGTTTAGCCTCCTTTTTTTTTTTTTGGCTTTAACAGACATCTGTAAAGGCTTTCCACAAGATTTTAGAGATTGTCTTTCAGAATCGGGGCCAGTTCAGCCAAAAGGGCATTTGTAAATTGTAAAGTCCAACACAGATGTTGCCTTGCTTGCAGTTGGCTTTGTAATTCCAGTGTGGTTCAGATTGGTTGAATAGGCTTAAGTTACAACTTAAATCTTAGATGTAGCCCTTAGTAGGTCTAAAGTTAAAGTTAACAGTAGGTTTTTTAGCCATTGGCCTCTTCACTATTGCATAGCAAAGACAATTGCGTACAATAGACAACACAGTAAATCAACACAGCATTAAAAATAGGGCTGTTCCAACAACAGGAAGTAAACATATCATCATCCATGTTGTCACGGATTGTCATACAACTTTGTCACACTAACCAGCTTCAACGTTATATTTAGTGTGGATTCCATCACTCTAACTAAAGAGAGAACTTACAGGTGGTACAACAGGCTGCAGGGCTCTGTGGAGGCTAGTCAAGTTCCTCCACACCAAACTCACCTCACCAGGTCTTTATGGATACTCTGTGCACAGGGGTACAGCCATACTACAATGGCAAACTGTTGAAACAAAGGTGGAAGCACCCAATTGGATAAAATGTCTTTGTATGGCATGAAGGACACGATTCGCTGGAACGAACTAGCCCGAACTCTCAAAACAGCCCCAAGCCATTATCCTGTCAGCACTATGCATTCCCATAAGTAGTGTTCTCCAGATGAAGCATGATTTATCTCTCCAAAGAACAAGTTTCCACTGCTCTAGAGTCCAGTTGCGCCATGTTTGCACCACTCCAGTCGAAGCTTGGTGTTGCACATGGTGATGTGATGCTTGTGTGCAGCTGCTTGGCCATGGGAACACATTTCACAAAGCTCCTGGTGAACAGTTTGTGGGCTGAAGTTGCTTCCAGAGGCAGTTTGTAACTCTGTAGTGACTGATGCAACAGATTATAGGTGATTTTTTACATGCTTCAACACTCACTGGCCCTGCTTTGTGAGTTTGTGTGGTTGTTCGTGGTAAATATAAAAGAGGTCCAAGTATTGCAGGTGGCTAGGATGACGTGGACAGTATGGCTTGTCTGGTTTGCAGAGAGAATTGGAGGTAAGCTAGCTACTTTTTACTGGCCATATTTTCTGTCCACATGGCATGTTGTGTCGCCATGGCAATTTAAGACACTATGTTTGCCTCTTAGTGCAGGCACAGTGAGACAACAGCTGATCAAAATTTCTGACATTTTGATGCAATTGAACAAAACCAGGCTATAGATATTTCCCACTACTTCCCCGCAGAACCAAGGATGGAAAAAGAAGAGATCAGGCCATTACAGCGACAGTGAAATGACACATGAATGTCTGTGGCAAACACTTCATCACAGGTTCGTTAATGATGTTAATCAGTGTGCAAAATGAAAGGTGGAAAGCTGGGGGTCTCCCTACAGGGTGTTCCTGTGTTACGCTGAAGTCTGACAGACTCAATACACAGCCTACAAGATCTGAGTCTGTATTTTTAACCCAGTGTAAACATGGTGTTGAAGCAGAAAAAAACCTTTTCAGTTTGTACAGGGAAATGTAAATTTTTCTAAACTACACAACATTTAGACTGTGGTCCATTTGCATCAGCACAATTCATGGAAAAGACATTACCAGAAACAACTGGCAAATAAATGGCAATATAAGAGGAAACAGCATAACAATAATTTTCTGCATAAATATTTGTGAATAACAGTTTTGCAGGATGAATAAAAAATACAGGACATGGTAGACTTTTAACTCTTTCCCTGCCATTGATGAGATATTCCATCATTTAAGACTCAATACAAGTGCTGTTTTCACTGCCAGGTGGGATAAAAATGTGTCACTTGAAGAAGAAGGGAACCAGCAGCAGCAGCAGAAGAAGAAGAATAGGATGTTTTCTTGCATGAAATACACTGATGCTCAGCTGCAGATCTGCGGGACAGAGAGCACCACGAGTCGAGCAACCGAGGCTGCTCAGGCTGCAGTCACTGGGACTGACACTGGTGAAGAGAGCACTGAAGACCCCAGGCCTCTCAGACCGGGTGGGGGGCGGCGCGCACACACACACACACACACACACACACACACACACACACACACACACACACAAACACAGCCAACATTAGCCACACTGATGACAGTGATGTCACATACAAACATGAGGCCGACAGTCTGCTTAAAAATGTCTCTTTCACAAGAACGCAGTTTTCTCACTTTTTTGTCTGAAAGGGGAATTTTCCATTGCATTTAAGGTCTCATAGCTTTTTGTGTGTGTCTGTAACTACCAGATCCACTCTTTCTTTTGATATATTCCATGTTAACATATTTGTAGACCTAAATGTTCTGTGGGTGTTGAAAAATCAGAGAATACATTTTTTTTAACTTTTAAAATGTTCTAAAAACTTTTTTTTATAAACAATATTTTCCAACGCTCCACATCTTGCTGGTGAGGCTCCCAGGAGATGTGTCATGTGTCAATCAAAGGGTCTCTGACTCCCTAAGATCCCCTGTATTTCGTACCATGCTGTTAATGAGTAAATGACGTGTGCCGATTGTGCCAATAGATCAGAGTGAATCAGAATCTTACTGATGGCGTAAATAAAGTTTTTATTGTGAAAAAGCTTTTAGAATTGAGTTTGGTCCCAGCCAAAAATTCAAGGGCAGAATTTCTTTCCCAGTACGTCACTGTCCCCTCCTGAAGTTGCAATGAGATCTGCACCCTTGACCTGAACTAAATAAGCCTAGTTCCCAAAATGTTGAACTATTCCTTTAAACATTCACATCAGTCACAGCTGAGCTTGTAGCGACAGAGACCATGACCGCTGTGAGGGTCGCAGTGGTTACAGGTGGTCTCTGTCTGAACAACAGGTGACTTATCTTCAGTATGTGATCCGTGACCACTGCCAAACTCATCCCATGTGCATCCTGCCCGCCTCATTGTACTGCGGAGAATGAAACACCGAAGTCAATAGCAGCACGCAGAATTGTCAAAGCGCCAGCCCTCAGATCCACACTGTGGTTTCCAAACACGCAGAATACATTTCCATTCAACTTTTGTGAAGGTCTTTTATGGCAGAGCAACAAAACCCAGAGGAGCCGTGGTATGAAAAGATCTTTCATTATTAATAGAATATTAGCCCACATAAAGGTGAATGACTGAAGGATTGTGTTTCAACACTGCAGGGGCTGTAAAGTGCACAGAGGTTAATTCTCTGATCCAAGGGTAGATTTGTATCATTGTTTGTAGATAGAAAAGGTTTTTCCAGGGGATTGGATTCATGTCTTCTCTCTCTGTTCCTCGGAGCACTGTGGTGGATTGCCTGGTCTGATTAATCTTAATGAATTATGCAAATAGCCTTTATCTCAAATGATTTAGCAATGTTTCTGTATTGTTTTATTAATGCACTTTTGAATTACTCTGTATAATCACGTAGCCTTTCCTCAGCCGTTCGCTGTTTGTAATTCATTGCCAGCTCTTTATTAAATCCATGGTGGTCTCCGGCGAATTGCATGCAGGAATGAGAAATTAGTCATTACTGTAATTTAATGATTTCTAACCAAACAAGAGGCAACCTGGATCGCTAACCGTAGCAGCCCTCTCCGCACTCCTCCTCCCCCTTCAGCAGCGCTCCCCCGGGTCTGATCTTTGGGCGCGAGCCATCTACATTTTTGCTTAATTAATTATGTTTAGTATAAGGAGCGTTCTGTGGTGAATGCACCGTTCAGATGGAAATTGACTTACAAAATATGAAATTCCCCACAAAGTCTAGACACCCGAACAATTGACTAGAGCTTTCTCTGTTTCACTGTGTGTGAATTTATGCAAGTTCAGTGTCAACATTTCTGGAATTTCTTTGATTTTCACGCATGCACAGATGGTATGCTGATGTTCGTCTTGGATTCATAAACATGACAGCTATAGAGAGAAATTGCATTTCAGAAATGTCTCTTATTATCACATCAGAGGAGGGGCCCCTGGATTATATATACTGTGGCTCTGTCCCTAAGGTGTAAATGTCACATGCAGGTGTAATATAAATACATCTCTGACTGTTTTGCGCCTCTTCAGAGCAGCCAGCCTCTAACCTGTTTGGCTTCCACACAGGGGGGAATGGAGCTGCATGTTGATGTCAGTAATGATAGTAACCACAGTATATATGAGTCAAAATGGATAGACATCTCAATCGCCCTTGGACGTCACAGATACATATGAATATCATTGCTATTAGGGCTATATAATACTTTTCTGCTATGTTTTGGACAGCCGGTCCTCACAAGAAAAAAGGGCGGCAAGATCATCTGTGAAAAGAGCTTATTACAACCGGTAGACATTATATGAAATAATGTCACCCACAGATTCCCATAGAAAAGCCATTTTGAGGGCTTTTCCACTGACATTTGTGGACGTGCCAAATCAAATCTTGGCATGCCTATTTGCATTTACATTAACAGTTATAATGCACTGAGCTGTGCGGAGTCGTGTGGACCATCTCTGCAGTAGGCACAGAATGTGCTTGGGGGGAGGGTAAAGGTGGCCAAATGCAGCAGCTGCCTGCAGCCAGTCATCTGAGATGGTACCTGCCTGTAACTCAGAGCAGCAGCACTCTTAAATGTGCATAAATTTAACCATATGATTTAAAAGGATGTGTTATATTAAAATTCACCTTCAATATGGTTGTCATGAAGGAGTAAACTAGCAACAGAGACCAAAACTGTTTTTTGTACCAGGCTGTTTCTCCTGTAAAGTTGAGCATTTTAATATGGAGCCAGCCTCAAGTGGGCATTGGAGGAACTGCAGTTATTGGCACTTGTGTTGGACTCACTTCTCAGCCCTGGAGGCTGTCGCTTGATCACAACCTGTAATTATGTTTATTGTTTGGAGACGAACTCTAGTGGCCATAGTAATTATGACAGAAGACGGAGTACAAAGAGCAAGACAGGACAGGAGCTATTTAAGTTTCATTGTGTGTGTGACTTCCATCCTATGACATGTAACATACTTATATTCAGTCACAATCTTTTCCTAAATCTAATCAAGTAGTTTTGTTGTTGCCTAATGTAACCAATTATTATATATATATATTTTTTAATGTTAAATAAGATTTATTTCACGCGACTTAAGAAACGTAGTTTTGTGATACCAGACAGTCAGAGATCTCACTGCTCTACTGATCATCTGGATATTTCTAAGTACAAGGTAGCTGTTTGAAACAGTGGTGACAAACAAACCCAAAGCTTATTTATGCTAAACGTTAGATATGCATACAGATACGGGTGGACCCTTCTGCCCGTACTCTGCATGTATGTTGTCTGTTTTGTCCGTGTTTTCTGAATGCTTTAAGATACAGATGAAACACAGCAGTACCACCACAAGTTGTTGGGAGGGAGTGTAACAGTGTAGTCAATAGTTCAAATGAGACACAATCACAGGAGATACTACGTGTATCTATTTTCATACATAAACTGCGTACGTAAATGAGCCTTTTCCAGAAACAGTGCTCTCCCCACCTTCTCCTCAAATGGCTTCTGTATGTCAATACCCCTGAATAAAGACGTGTGTTCTGCATGGCAATGCAGTTGTGTTTTTTAAACTCTCTAAGAATTTAGAGACTGACTAAACATACTTAAGGTCCAGTAAGCCTGATGCTTTTGGTCAATCATATATGTCATTTTGGGAGTCACTGTCAACCAACCCGTTCTGTTGCTCATGCTGTGACAGCTGTTGTGCATCACCCACCTGCACTTTGTTGTTTTGTTACAAGGTATGGGGATGTGCTGGCATTGGATTCGGTCTTTGTCCACATTTTACCACCCTCCTGCTCCACTGTACCCAGCCTGAATCCCAGGGAAGGTTTATTTTCTGTAACCTTTTAATGACATGCACTAACAATCCTTTTGGGATTTCTAACAGGCAACGCCTTACTGGAAATCATCCGGACCAGTGGGTAGCATTAACTCAACACAATAAAGGCAGGCTTGGATGACGACAACACCTAGTTCTGGAAGCGAATCAAACAGGATTAAGGTTGTGTTGGGGTGAGAGCTAATTATCAGTGTCTCCCCGGACCAGATTTCAGATGGCTTTTTGTGAAGTCTGTTCATTTTAAGAAAAACAGTGCAGTGAGATTTTCCCTTTGTATTTTTGGCCTAGTTTTGCATTTGCTGAATTTTACATTTCAGTTCCATCATGAACACAACATTGATTAGTTGTGAGCTTTCCTTCTTCCTCAAATAATTTTCTTTACCTGCTGATTTAAACTCTTCTATAGGCTCCAGACTATACAGCATTGTTGCCTGGTATGCAAAAAGCATTAACACAAGCGGGTGATTTGATGGGGGATGAGGGGGAATTCTATCCTCTTTTTGTTAGCAAAATTACCAAAATGCACCTCCCTAGTTAAACTGTATCTTGTTGGCATTATTTTTGTTTTTTTTAAACCTCTTTCTCTGTATTTGTGCCACAAATCCATTTTCTTGTCATTCAATACTGAAACTGGCTTCACACTCACAGTAAATATGTTTCTTTCATCTTCTGTGTGGTTTTATGGCAGTTGACAGATTTCTGCAGTTAACGGCTGCATTAAAAATCGGAATACTGATATATGATCAGAATTCCAAAAAAGTTGGGACGCTGTGTAAAATGTAAATAAAAACAGACTGCAACGATTTGCAAATTCTTTTCAACCTACATTCAACTGAGTACAGTAAAAGTCAAGATATATAATCTTCAAACTGATGAACTTTATTGATTTTTGAAAATATAATCATTTCAAATTTGATGCCTGCTGCACATAACATCATTAAAAGATTCAGAGACTTTCTGCACATAAGGGGCAAGGCTGAAAACCAACACTGAATGCTCATGAACCCTCAGGCAGCACTGCATTAAAAACCGACATGATTCTATAAAAGACGTTACTACAAATACAAGTTAAGACTCCACTATGCGAAGTGAAAGCCAGCAACATCCAGAAATGCTGCAGACTTGTCAGAGCCCAAGCTTACTGGAAATCATGAACGTCTTGTTCATCCAGGCCAAAGAAGACAAAGACCATCCAGACTGTTTCCAGCCCTGACTTCAAAAGCCAGCATCTGTGATGGTATGGGCATGTGCTAGTGCCCATGGCATCATGGGTATCTGTCACATCTGTGGAGGCTCCTTTAACACTGAAAGCTACATTCAGGTTTTGGAGCAACACATGCTGTCATCCAGACAACGTCTTTTCCCTGCTTATTTCAGCAAGAAACTGCCAAGACACATTCTGCACGTGTTAAACCAGCATGACTTTATAATAAAAGAGAACAGGAACTGAACTGGCCTGCGTGCAGTTCAGATCTGTCTCCAACTGAAAATGCGTGGTGCATTATGAAGCAAAAAATGTGACAGAGGCCCCAGACTGAGGTGTTGAAGTTGTATTTCACCCAAGAATGGGAAAGAACTGTACTTTCAAAACTTCAACAGTAGTGTCCTCAGTTCCCAAAATCTTACTGAACGACTAAGAAAATGTTAAACATGCTCCTGTCCCAACATTTCAGGTATCAAATTCAGAATGAGTGTATATTTACAAAAACAATAAAGTTCATCTGTTTGAACATTACATATCTTGTGTTTGTCCTGTATTGAATTGAATATAGGTTGCAAAGTTTTTGCAAATCATTGCATTCACTTTTTATTTGCATTTTACAAAACGTTCAAACTTTTTGGATTTGGGGTTATAATTTGCAAATTATGCACGACTGATATTTTCAAAATGATTAGCGGCTTACTGCGCTGTGTATAATGGGGTCGTACTGTAGAGTGGCTTACTGATTAATCCAGATTGTAAAAACCAGTGGTATCCATCGAGTTAGATTTATTGAGATAATATTGACATTTGTAATCAATGGTCGTCACCAGGCTTTGAAAACAACAGATACCATTAAAACATTTTGGCAGAACTCAGCTGTGTTGCCTCTCGGTGACTTGTAGTCAAACAACATTACATCTTTTTTGGGTTTTAATTGTTGTGGCATCGTCTTTTTGTCTTTAAAAAGAAGACTCGACATCCTAACAAACTTAAGAAAGCCAAACACTTGATAGTTCTTAAATCAACAAAACCGAAACAGAAGAGATATCTGCTGCATAAGGCTAAAAGGAATGAAAATGCTTATGATCTCACTAGATCTTCAACACAGATATGCATCAAGAGTCCTGTGGCAAGAAAATAACACAAAAGTTTCACATCACATGGTTTTGTTTTAGGGGTGTTTTTTTTTTTCTTCTGGTGTAATCCAGTCTTTTAGTCAATAAATATCTTCATGGTTGAGTCTTTCTAGTCCATAGGAATAAAACTATAATACAAAGAGAGATTTTGGTGGGCAGTAGAGTTCAGAGACAGCTACTGTTGATGCTGGATCTAAAGTCAGGAATTTCTTTTGGATATGTAGTCTTATATGATGCTTCCTGGTCCTTTCCTTCCATCCGTTCAGTGGAATGTCCGTGATTATTGTCCTTGTTGGTCCCTGGTTTCCGCCGATCCCCAAAACACGTGATATCCAAATGTCCTACGGTGTTGGTCAAAGAAACGACGTCTGGTTCCGAACAAGGTGATCCTGGAAACAGACGACTATCGTGTGACCTAGAAAGGAAGGAAAGGAAAAAAAAAAAGAAACATAGTCAGGAATCAGAAGAAAATTATGGCAGTGCCGTGAATGGATGCTGGGGATAAAAAGGGACTTGCGTCATTAATGATGACAAATAGTAGAAGTTACACTCTCAAAAGCAGTGCTATCTGACATGCAGTGTGACAGAAACCACCAGGAGACGAGTGGAATAATTAAACCCACTGAATGTATTACAGTTGAGCAATCTTTAGCTAAGCAGGAGTGTAGCCACAAAAAATATATACTTTAATAGGCATCACTGTGTTCAAGTTAGGGCTGCAGCTAGAGATTATTTGTATTATTAATTAATTTAAGGATTATTGTCTCAATTAATTCATACATTATTGGGTCCTTAAAACATCATTAAACAGTGAGAAATGCCCACCACAATTTTCTTAAGCCAAGCTGTCAAACACTTAAACTGCAGACCTGCTCTGTATGAAAAGTAGGGTTGTGTTGGCAAGAATCTAGTGATGCGATACGTAGAGGTTATGATTGAACATATTGTGATATACTGTGATACTATAAGCAATGTGAGATATTGTTATATTTTAAGCTAATTTTAGGAGAACTGTCATATAAAAACACACCACCTTATGCATAAAATATGAGTTGGAAAAAGTTAACTTGCAGGGGATGAGTGCTTATGACTCTGCTTATAGCCTGACTTTTCCTCTAAGGACAGCAGCAGACTTTGGTGGAGCCCTGAATTTTTCTCCATTGCCATGAGACAGTGTGACATGTGGTTTTAATTGAGGAGTCTATTACCACTATAGTAACTGGGCCTACTGGATGGATTGTCATGCATTTTGGTACATTTCATTCACATCCCCTTCAGGATGAGTTGTAATTGTTTCGGTGATCAGGTGACTTTTTTTTCATCCAGCACTAACACCAAGTCAAAATTTACATTTATCCAATACTCTGGTTCATGACTGATCTTGAAAACTAATTACCATTAGTTTAGAGCTAATTATCGAATGTTGGTGTGCTGCTGACGTTAGCATTTAGCTCAGAATACCCCTGTGCCTATAGACTCATTCATGTTTTTGTTTTTGACTAATGATTTCTTTCAAATCGTGGCTATCTCATTAAAACAAACTCTTGTTTTGCTGCCGCACATCAAGCAATAGCCTATCTGTCAAAAGTGTGACAGGTGCAAGGTGTGCATATTCCCAGCTGGTGTCTTTATAATTCAAACATCTGTGGTGTTATACAGAGAAAGTGAAAAGACAGTGAGCAGCGAGAAGTCAGATGTAATGCAATGTACATCATGCTCAATGATTTCCATGCAAACAGGGGAATATTATTATTCATGATGGCATACTGCTGGCATAAGTATTCTCAGACATTTTCATGAATATTAATCTGAGAGATTGAAAGATGCAGTTTGTACAACTCTCACTTTAAGCATGACTCTAAAAATACTCTGCGAGGTGACTGCTGTTCCTTGTTGGTTTGCCCTTTAAAAGTAGAACACAAGTAACTTTTTGACTTGCCCTCAGATGTACGAAGCACCGCAAAACACACACACACACACACACACACACACACACACACACACACACACACACACACACACACACACACACACACACACAC
Organism: Lutjanus erythropterus; assembly: GCF_056507025.1. Classification (NCBI taxonomy): domain Eukaryota; kingdom Metazoa; phylum Chordata; class Actinopteri; order Lutjaniformes; family Lutjanidae; genus Lutjanus; species Lutjanus erythropterus. The sequence continues at coordinate 35,556,662 of NC_139318.1, read as the reverse complement.
AAATAAACACAGGTGGTGCTGTGTTAATATTTGCACATTACTGTCATTCAATTAGCAGTTGGCAGGGTCTCACCAGTTTAACCAACAAGGGGTTTACCGCACACAATCAGTCTTCTAAGCAACGCAATTCTAATATTTTTTGGAAGTGTGATTTTTATGCAGCTTAGAGCTGCAGCTGAAGACACTGCGCTCGCTGTTTGGGGAGCCACATTTTAATTTTCACCTCCGTGTGACAATCCTCAGGAATCACGGGTGTGAGGGAGCGTATGGAAATTATCTGGTGTTGCTATTGTTGCAGCAGCAGGCTGCTGACATACATTCATACACTGAGTTGAGGCAAACACTTTTAGAGATGGTTGCCAGCAGCAACGTTCTGCTGGCAGCAACATGTTGGATCTACTCTGCTGGTGTAATAATCAACCAATAAATGCATTTACAAGAACAGTTATGTTGAATATTGTTGTATTGATCATTTCTATGTAGACAGTTTCACATGTTCTGAACTCAGTTTTCTTTCTTATCATAGAAAAAAAAGACCTGGTCTCTTCAATCTGTGTAAAAATAAACAAAACTTTATACTTTAAAAACATATACGTTGCATATGTCAAAGTCTAATTTGCGTACAGGTGATACACCAGTTGTTCTTCTTTGACATTTGTCATCATCAATCATCAGGTGAACCGGGTTAATGTTGTGATACAGCTGCATTTTCTTTAGGTTTAGACAACAAAAGTTGTTAGTTTGGTTGTAACATTATGTGACTTAAATGCACAATATGTAAACTCTGCCACTGGGGGTCTCTCTCAAATTACATCAATAACAAAAGATGAAGTTTTATGATGCTGTGCAGTAGCATGGCATTATGGGAGTTGTTTTTATCATTGTTAAACCACCACCATCGTGGATGAAAATCTATCTTTGGTGACTCAGGCAGGATTTATGTTGATGTATTGAAGTTTTATTCGTGTAAAGTTTTGACATGTTCTTTTTGTGATGCTTTATTGCCTGTTAAAAGTTAGTTTCTCCTCACCACAGTCGCCTCAGTGCTTGGTCTTGGTGGGAACAATCTGGTTTATAAAGAGTACCGTCTACACCTGCTCTATTTGAAAAATGCTGAAATGTTACATGTCATAGCTTTAATACTATAAATAACGTTGACTTTTGGTTTCAAATGGGACCCGAACCCTGGACTCCTGCCTGAAAGGCCTGTGTTTGTTTGACTCATCCTTCTGCCCCACCTCCTCCACACACCGACTCTCTCGCTCTTTATACTCCATCATCTGATATTTTTTTAATGGGAAGATGTGGTCTATCACCTGCATGCAAAATTGAACGTTGGCGTATGCACTGCACAGACTGCAGATTGAAGACACTGGGCTGAATTAAAACATAATAGATAGACAAATAAGAAGACATTTTCAATTGCAGGAGCAACTTGGAAAGGTAATTTCACCTCATACTTGGATGGGATGAAAGGATTTAGACTTACAACATTAACAGTAAGACAAAACAAAACAAAAACCTGTACATGGCAGCAGAAATAAACATGTGTAGCAAAGCGAAACCTTATCGAATCAATTAGCATGCCGTGGTGTTGTGGGTGTCACAGTGGGGGTTATCAGTGAGTAAACACACAAAGGGAATCAGAAGAAGAAGGCAGCTCCTCCAGGGTTTGATGCTTAAGCTGCTGCAGGATGAAAGTCCACACTTGACTGGTCAGCTGTAGGTTCAAAGACCCATTGACTCCACCTTTGATGGAGAGCTACAGACGCACACACACGTGTGTGTACGTGTGTATGTGTGTGTATCCCATACTCATTATTATGTAGATAAAGGAATACGTATCTCTGAATTTTCTGTTTGAACTTCAATGGTCTTCTCTGATTCATGAGGACGTTTACTGAATTATATTATTTCAGGTTTCACTGTTGCTCTAAATTAGCAAATTGCACGGTCAGTGTCAGCCTCCAGCGATGTCTTAATGGACTATAAAAAACAAATCAATCACCGATAGAATGATTTAGCGCCTCTTTTCAGGCTATCTATCGACCAAACATCTCACGCTGTCTTTCAGCCTTTTAAACACTATTTATTCACACTCTGTTTTTGAATGACAATTTGAGGTCGAGGACGAAAAATCTAACACACAGCTTGGTTCAATTTCAGTGTTTTTTTTTTTTTTTTTAGAAAAAGCAAATTGAAACCACGAGCACTAATTGGCCTTAAAACACTTGCAAATGAACAAGTTAATATAACTTAATAAGATACCTCAAGAGACATTTCCATATATAAAGCACTTGATTAAAAAGGGTTTGAAGAGGAGGCTGAGAGTAAGGCAAGTTTATTTATACAGACACAAGGCAATTCAAGGTGCTTTGCAAGAACTTAGAAATACATTAAAATAAAACATTAAAGGAACATTAAAATTGCATTTGAGTACAGCGACTAAAGAATCTAAACCCTCTAATAGATGGGAATTTTACTAACTTCTTTTGCAGCGACAGAAACATGAAAGTGTTGCCTGTGATGCTTTTGTATCAGTCTATCAAACCTTAGCTGCATGTACCAACAAACAAAGCCGGCAGTATTTCAGGGTGGGAAGCCAGTGAGGGGTCATGTCATTGTCACTGCACCAGTGATTGCTTTCTCATATGCAAACAATCACAAAAGCATGGAATCATGGGAGTTCTTGTACTGACTGTAAGTCATCCACCACTGTGATGAAAATCTAATATAACTATAAGGCAGATACTGCCGCAGATGCTTTTACTTAAGGTACATTTAGAAATGTTCGCCAGTTTATCCTGTATTTTTCTGGAAGTTACAGCAACTAACAGCTGGTAGGAAATGCACTGTTACCTTGAATAAATTACAGATTTCTCTGAGTTTGGACATTTTTGGAAACATTTGCTATGCTGTATTTTTCTTAAACATTTTAATGTGGAAATGTTAGATATTTTAGCTTCAGGTTAGCAAGCTTTAGCTACATCTGACTGCTAATGTTAACAAAACACTCACTGACTAGCTGGTTAAGACTGAATCTAGAAGGGAAGCCTATATTTGTTAGATCTGTGAAACTCTTGAGAGATTTGTATTAGACCTGCACTCATGTGCTGTGACTGGCTTTCAATGCCTCTTCAACGTGTCCTTGTGATTGCCAAAAAGCCTTTCTAATGCTGTGAAAGGGTCAATTTTAACCACAAACAATGATCTTTTCCTGAACCTACCCAAGCAGAGTTTTTACCTTAACCTAACCAAACTGACTGAAAACTGAATTTAATATGAAAAGTGGCACTGACACTAATTATTAGCACGTTAGTCAGTCTTTTAATAACATTAGCTAATTTAAGATGTGACTACACAGTGAATACATTGCTTTTACAGGTTCCCCAGAAACATCTTTTAACCATTCTTACAATATTTTGTTCAACATAGAGGAAGTTGACTGAGGTTCTGCTGCTCGCTCAACTGTTGGAGCACAGAGAAATAAAAGGGGGCGTGGCTTAGGAAGGGTCAGTGACTACAGGCAGCAACTGCACTGCTCTGTTCTGAATTTTTATCGTTTATTTTTAATGCATTCACCTCAGTATTTTAGTGAAACATGAGCTGCATCTCACAATTTCCAAACCTAGTCTGGCTGATGTTATTAGTGAATATTTTGTTACTTTGATCCCATAAGGTTTGATTGTCTCCCATTGCCTTAATAATACAACTAGTTGGCTACCTCAGATTGTTGAATTATGATTTTATGAGTAATACGCTTACTACTTACTACTTAATACTTAATACTTTTTTTTTAAAAAAGACTCCATGTATGTTGATCTGTTGCCTCTGACATACGGTATAACTGCTAGCAAATAAATTGCCCTTCTTGGGATCAGTGAAGGTGTCTGAATCTAAATTAGTGATCTCATAGAAATTTTAATTGTGCCTATGAGCCGTCCTTCACTTACAGAATGAGTCCGGAGGTCAGAGCCAGTCACAGTCCAGGAGAAGACTGCGTAATGAGCTGCTGCTTCAGTAAATCAGGAACTATATAAATGCACACTGTGGCCCCCAAAAAGGAGCCTGGTACAGGGAAATTGGCTCAAAAGAAAGAAACAAAAGCACACAATGGTGCAGTTTACATTTCAAGCTGCGAGTCATTATGCAGCATATTAAGGCTAGAATAAATATCTTTCACACAAATGTGGTTTGGGAAATTTAAAGCCTGAAATCTCCCTCAGACAGCTATCCATCACCGACCGTCAACACGTCCTGAACGAGCATCATAACACCTGTCAAGTCGAGAGGCTCTGTGCCTCTTTTGCCTTCTGTCTGCTGATTGATAGGAAGTGAAAAGCCGGCGCTGCCGGGGTTATAATTCCTGACATTACCAGCAGGACTATAAAACTAGCCGCTGCAGGACACGCAGAGACAGAGGGACCGACTGGAGTTGTCCGAGAGGAGGCCTGCAGGGCGTCAGCACGTCTGATTTATTGATGTGACTTCATCATGAGGTGAACCGACACCATCATTTTTTATCAACAATGCCACCGCTGGACATCAGAGTAATGTAAAATATATGAGGCGTGTAACTGCAACTGAGGAGTAGGTCACACCTATGTATATTATGTTTCCATTCTGATAAAATATTTACTAAAAATAGTTACCTTTATTTTACCAGTAATATAAAAAATATGCAATATAAGAAAAATATTTTTCAGCGCTGTAAGCTTTTGACTTAAGACTTTTTTGCTACTTGAGGGCAGTGAAACAAGCTGTAAAACAACTATATTGACATTTAAAGCTGTTGTGGTAACCATGTCAACGGATGATTATTTATACATCTTTCAGACATCTTTAATTATACTTTTAATGAATCAAGCTAGAGAATTAGGAAGGAATTAAAACCCACAACTTAAGAATCTTTTGATTTTATAACTAAAGTGGATAAAACAGTTGCAGTAACATGACATATTTGAAAGAAAATAAGAGAGAAATAAAAACACAATTATAAAATCTAAAAACTCAAGTAAAATCACAATAGCTCTCCAATAAAAGTATGTTTTAAGAAGAGATTTGAAAGATATTTTCTCTATTAAGCAGAAAGGCTTGTCAGACCTTGTAGCTTTAGATCAGGGCTCAACAATAAGGATTACCTGCGTGCCTGCGGCAAGTAAAATACCACGTAGGGCTAGTATATCTAACAGCTCACTTACAAGATCAGGCAAGTGGTAGAAAATAATTTATTTAACTATTTTGATTAATTGTTTAAGTAATATTTCATGCAAAAGCCTCTCAAATATGAAGATTCACTGCTTTTCTCTGTTTATTATGATATTAAACTGAATATATTTGGGCTTTGGACTGACAAAATGAGACATTTAAAGACACTTTGGATTTTGAGAAACAGGTATGGACTTTTTCTGACATATTATAGATGTTGTCATTTGATAACCGCTAATAAATAAAGCAATTTGTACAGGGGCAAGTAAAATTCGCAAGTCTGAGGGGATCAAGCTTCAAGCTTTTTCTGCAGTGAGACTGAAACAAATATTGAAGTTGCAGATGAAAGACACTGAAATTCATCATAGAGTCAGGTGATATTTTTCTGTGTGTTTGTCACTATAAGCTGCGGTTTCAGTTCCATTTAGTTATTTGATCCATTTTTGTTATGCAAATATTGATTTGTCCCCACAGTTGCTGACCCCAACCCATCTAATGATACAGGTGATGGGGACACAAACCACCTGAGGTAAAGTTATGATTTCATTGCATATTTTATTACTGACAGTGGAAATTTGTCTGCATCAGTAAAATTAGCTGAAATGCTGCTCGTCTGGTGTAAAACTAGAGAGACAAGACAAAACTTCAACTGATTCAGCACCATGGACAGAGCCAGCAGCCACTGAACTAACAACTGCAGGGAGAGCAGGGGAAAGATTCACCAGAGGCCTCATGATACCATATTATCATTATATCACAATCACAACAAAGTATTATTGCCACATTTAGGGATATATTGAAATATTGATAATAAAAGAGATAGATAGATACTGAGCATCTGTGTATCGATACAATATTGCCACATTAAATATGGCAGTACTATGCTGTATCAATCAGTCTCTCATTCCTCCGTGTGTATTTCTGCAGTAGCTTTTTGTTTTCTGCAGGGCTGTCGGACAAATGGCCCTCTGGTCCAGTGGGACATTTTCTGGACGACTGGAGTTTCAGAATAATGGGCCGTTGCAACAATGGGCAGTCACTGAAAGGACTTGGTCTCAGCTACGTAAAATGCTAAGATTCCAGGTCGGTTAAATAAGCTAGTTGGCATTTACAGAGCTAAAAGTCTTGTGACTGACTTGTAATTTGCCCTGGGTGTGTTATTTTGGTGTGCATCAGTCTGTAAATCCATTTTTAGCATCCCACATTTTAAAATTCACTTGATTTGTTTGACAGTGTGCTCTATAAATAAGGTTTCATCGATGGATTACAAGGATCACTTGGATTTCACCTTCAGACTAGATTTGTGACTTGACTGAGTTCTGGCATATTACATTAAAAAGGAATGTATAATATATGCCTTTTTGCCAGCTAAAGGTCAAGTTGCAGGACGGGTTTGTTTTATTTTTGTATTTCCAAGTAATTTTGAAAGAAACGATGCCACCTCACCAACACAATACTTACGAACCAGAGCTGGGTGCTTTGCAGAGACCTCTATTTATTCCTCAGACTGATGTTAACTGACCAGGAAGCTCGGGTACAGAGCCCTCTAGCATGCACAGGCTGTCCCTTGCCGGCTCTCTGTGGGAGGCAGCAGGGCCACGAGCATGGAGCGACCCCCGCTGACTCCCAAATCAAAAAAGAGTCAAGGTTCTGAAGGGTTCTACTAGCCACCTGGACCCCTGCTTGTCTGTGCCTCTGTTTCTGCTTTCCCGTGGCTGTGTGAGAGGGCATGAATTATTAACCCGGCTAAAATAAAAAGCTCTGCTTCGTCCAGGCCTCCTGTAGCCATGAATAATGGAAGAGGCAGCTCAACTACAGGCGTTTGGTGAGTCAAACACTGGGGCCGTGATGGATGGCTAAGGGCCCACTCCGTCCCCCCTTCCCTCCCCCCCTCCTCACCTACCATCCACTTCAGGTCTACCACACCCTGAAACCCAAAACACACGTCCAGATAACCTCTATTAATCTCTGGAAGTGCTACAGCTTGAGCCCTCCTGCCCTGCCTCGGCACATCCCACTTGACGATTTGGCATCCTGGAGGGATTTTTGTTTGTTGTTTGTTTGTCTTTCTCCTGCCTTTGCTTGCCTTTGTTTTGCCTCTCGCTAGCACTTTTGAAGTCATATGCAAGCCTGCTCTGACTGTTCAAAGGCAGGACCCGGCTCAAGCCCGCTCTCTCTCACCCTTAATGCTAAAATAGCGAGGATGAGATGGATACATGCGAGCTGGCTTTCTCCTCAGCTAACCCTGAGGCTGCATTTACCCAATCTGGACCGATGAACTCACTGGAGTACAATCACACTGTTTATTAAAAAAGTGATAATTGATTTTCCATTTGCAAAGTTGTCTTGTGTTGTATGCATTCATGTCTTGTTTCTCACTTAAGACACCAGCAGAGAATTGCGTCTCAAGATAATATTGTCTTTGTATTTATTTTGTCTATTTATAAACACATTGTTCTGTTCCCAACAGAAAGTTAAGTTGCACTTCATTTTACAGTATATAAATGAGTAGTAACAAGCTGTACTGTATCAAAATAGACAGACAATAGAAACAACATGTTCTATATTTATTATGAGGGGGTAATTGGGAGCACATTACAACAGAACTGTACTGTAAACTAAAGCGTACTGTGTTCCACTGTTAGACTGTTATTCATTCCCTCCAGAATTTCTCTGACGTCATTTTGGTGATTATTGCAGCCTAAAATGCCTGATTACACAGCACCTTTGACAAAAAAAATCGTGATTCATGTTTTTAGCTTTTTTTGCAATGAAATTGCGGGGGAAAGAAAGAAATTGCAAAATAAAAAGTCAATAAAAAATCAACAGCAACTTGTTCCTGTGAAAATAAAATTACGTTCTATTGTGAGAGTCCTTCAAAATGATACAAAAAAAGTCCACAAAGCATTCTCAATAATAATGAGAGTGTACTTTTAAAAAAGTAAAAAGAAAACAAGAAAATAATAAACATTGAGTCTGTTCAGTTGGATGAACAGGTGTGACGTTTGCACAGGGGACTGCTACGATTGGCTGGTTTCACAGGAAGCTACGATGATTGGTCAGATTTGCTAAAAAGCTGCAGTGATTGGACAAAATCGCAAGGTCATGCAGAATTCACAGGCACAGGTTGAACTGTTGCACATCACAACAGAACTGTACTACAAACTAAAGTATATTGTTTCCAACTATCACTCATGTACAAAACGTTTTTAAATGGGGGAACAGGAGATGTGTTATATCACTTTACTGTGCGGTTGTGTTGTAATGCGTCTATAATTACCATCTATTAAAGTCTAATATGGATCAAATAAATGGTTTACCGTCTATGATAATACTGTCCAATACAGAACACATTATTTCTAGTTTTTAAGTCTAATTTGATACAAAGTGTGGCCTGTTTGGTCTTATTAGTGTACCGTAAAATAAAGTGTGACCGAAAGTTCGTTTCTGATCTTATTAATGATATGCAGTATATTATTATTTTCTTTTTATTATTCAAGTGAATCAATCTGACACATGTTCTTTCAACCCTGTAATTCAGATTTTTCAGAAATTATGCAGTAGGTCCATGCACAAACACGGCAAATATCTTGTTGCATAAATTAATCTGACATGTCATGTATATTCATGAATAATTTTGACACTAAATATTCTGTTTTGCAGTTAGGCTCTGTCGTAAAACAAGCTCAGATCTCAGCTTGTGATGAAAACCCTGGAAATAATGAATTATTATCAATGAGAGAGCATAGCCATCACAGAATAGGCGTCAAACTACAGTGCATTTATGAGTGCAAATCATTTTTTAATCAAATATGTTGAATTACAATTTAACTGCCCCAGTGTGTCAGTCTAAAATCACAAGCTTGACAAAACAACCCCTATAAATGTCAGAGAAGAAAATACTTTTACTTATACTTTAAATACAATTTTACTTTACTTTTTAATGACATTTAACAGCAGCTGTATGTACAATAAATTATTGAGACATGAATAGATTTGTCTCAGGTCATACACAAAAAGACAATTAAGTCTTAAACACACTCAACATGGATGGCTTTAAGGGAGTTCTGTATTCCTAATTAAAGATCTTGCTCATCATTAAATATCTAATCTTCATTAACTGAAGTCTGCATTCACTCTCCAGGGAAGCAATAATGAACGATGTTTAGGCGCCAGCAGCGTGCTGCTTTCTGGTTTTGGCCAAAACGTCTCTTGAATCTAAGCTTTCACCTGTTTTCAACTAATTTGAGCCAAAAGAAAAAAAAAGGCTACATTTTTGGCTTTTAACTCTGTTTCATGTTCACACGAACCAAGAGCTGTAATTTACATGTAATTCATTTTGTCATCGTGCATTATCAGAGCTACACATACCCATACGGGGAATTCAAATTCTGGAAACTGACAGAAAGCCATGCATCACATTACTGCAGCAGAGTTATCTTCTGTGATGAGCTCACACAGAAATAACTGATAAGAGCTTTATAGATGTGGTCTCCCCCCGTCATCCAGGCGAGCAATCAAGCTGCAAATGTTGAATCAAACGTTTTACCAGCACCAAACTCACCAACATGCCTGGTTGTTGTGTGCACGATACATAAGAATTGATATTTTGCTGGTTGACTTAACAGGATCACGACTGTTTTACAGCAATCGAAATATGGCTGCAATTATTAAACGTGTAGACTGGACTGAGGACGTGATCAAAACTGCTCATGTTTGTAAGTGCCCACTGACAAGCTGTTGTGGTCTGCCATGCTTCTGTTGCCAAACCGTGCGCACAGCTTGCTCAGTGTTTACAAACTGTAAAAGGGCCGATATATAAAGACATGTGACCTTGACCAGCACAGAACGAACATGTGCGATTGGAACAAAGAAGGAGTGGGAGCTTTAAGTCACCATAAATGTTGAGACGTTTGAGTTGTAACACGTTTTCTTTTGCTCTGTAAGTGTCATCATGATGACATCACATTGCCAAAAAATTACCATTACACCACCACCACCAGCCCAAAACGTTGACACAAGAGATCCATGGATCCATGCTTGCATGTTCTGAGCCTACAATCTGAATGTCACAGCAGAAATCGAGACTCATCGGACCAGGCAACATTTTTCCAGTCTTCCAGTTTTCTGTTCTTAGCTGACTGGAGTAGCACCCGGTGTGGTCTTCTGCTGCTGTATCCTGTCTGCTTCAAGGTTTGACGTGTTGTGTGTTCAGAGATGGTCTTCTGCATACCTTGGTTGTAACGAGTGGTTATTTGAGTTACTGTTGCCTTTCTATCATCTTGAACCAGTCTGGCCGTTCTCCTCTGACCTCTGGCATCAACAAGGCATTTTCGCCCCGAGAACTGCTGCTCACTGGACATTGTCTCTTTTTCAGACCGTTCTCTGTAAACGCTAGAGATGGTTGTGGATGAAAATCCCAGTAGATCAGCAGTTTCTGAAATACTCCGACCAGCCCGTCTGTCTACATGCCTAAATGAATTGAGTTGCTGCCATGTGACTGGCTGATTACATACTTGCGTTAACAAGCAGTTGAACAGGTGTACCTAATAAAGCGGCAAGTGAGTGCATATCTACTATAGCAAAATACTGTAGTTTGTCTGGACGCTTTCACGCTGCAGCCCAGTTGCACCACAGACTCCGGGAAATGGACAAAGACCTTCCTTTTGCTGACCGGTTGCTAAGTCTGCACCAGAGTTAAACTGACAGGTTTCACATCAGACTAAATGAACTGAGCCAAATAGGTAAATTCACCACAAAAGGTTAGGCACAGGTCAGGTGCTTAAAAGCAACCTAAAAATACGCGGTTATTTCCGTGTCTTGTTTTTGGTTTGGTAGCAGCTCCACCAAAGCTTTTTGCTCTATCCCACAGTGCTGCCTGTTCTCTCTCTCACAGCTGTGCACAATTAGCCGGTGAGCTCCTGAATTGACTACACAATCTACTTGGCTCTGCAAAATTAGCAAATTAAGGAAAAATACGATCAAATGAGTGTAGTTAGACTTCCACAACACAACAAAAATGTAGCTAAATAGATAGCTGAACTGAGCTCACCCCTTTCTACTGTTGTAAGCCGATCGCTTCAAGAAACACTTCTGTGCCTCTCCCCTGTGAGTCACATCTTCCTCTCCTGCTGCCTCCTACTCTGCCTGCTCTGCTCTGCTCTCATCTGAAGTTGATAAAAGAAATCTTCTCCAGTGCTCTCTTTTGCTCTTCTTTCTTTCTTTTTTCAAACACTTACCCAGCACTCCTCTATTATTCTAGGGTCACATTTTGTTAAAGCTATTATCCAAGGCCATGAATTTCAGAGTTGTTTTGCGTTGCTTCTAATCTATGACTATTAAGTGGGAACATCTGTTATCTGCCCACCAATATGTTGTGAATTAAACCCACCTTGGTTGTCTTAACTTTGTTTCCTGTACTGCAGCTCCATCCTTTGAGGTCCGGCAGCACTTTACACTCTTCTCCATCCATGCAGGGATGCATCTGGCACCACCACTTCTGTGCAACTATGGAAGCTGTGAGGACAAACAAAGAAAACAGTAAACAGTACTGGAGGCAATTAAAGGGGACCTTTTACACTCATTTCCAGCTTTATATTTTTATTCTGGGATTCCACTAGAGTAACTCTGAATGATTCACAGTTCAAAAACTTTATTTATGCACTTTGTGCAGCCCCTTCTGTCTGAAGCTGTTTTAGTGCATGTCTCCATAAGGCCTCCTCTCCCTGAAAGCTCACTTTCTTTTGATTTGCCAACTTCTCGGAAGCCTGCCTAAGCAAGCCCCAGGAAGAGCACTGGGCTTTGAAGCCAATTTAACATAGTGGCCCAACGGTGTATTGATAACATCATGTGATGCTCTACGGCCCAAAAAGACTTTCCAATAAGCTTACATTGTGAAAGAGGCGACTGGAACGCGGCTTATCTTTTGAGCCTCACGACCACTGAAATGATTCGTTTCACTATCAGGATTTGATCCATTTGGTCCAATAACATTAGGAGAGATGACAGACACTGCAGAGTGTTGGCTACTACAACTTTATTCATCAATTCTGGTGAAACCGGATTATATTTCATGGAGAAAATATTTTCTCAGCTTCCCTGTGATGTCCTCCGGCTGCTCTGCCGCAGCTTTCAGCTATTTACAGTTCAGTTCAGTTTCCTGATGGACACACGTTGTTAGCAGTTAGCTAGTGAGCTGGCTAGCTCAGAGCTAGGTCTGACTGTGAAGCATATGATAGCTTAAGTAACTCAGCATAGAAAATAGGGATATGGGACATTGAATTTATTTAATTTACTGTTTTAGACCAGAAATGAGATAAGGATTAGGTTGGATAAACAAGAGAGGCAGCTGGAGTGTTTCTGGGGACCGATTACTGCACGCAAGCACAAAACTTTCAGAACTTTATTTACTTATTTCAATAAAACCAGATGATATATTATGGAGGAAAGATTTCTGGTTTTCCCTCTGCTATCCCCCAGCTGCTCTGCCTCAGTTTTAAGTGATTTACTGAGCTTCCTGATGGATAAAGCTTTACTTGTTGTAAAGGAGCAGTATCAGTTAGCTACTTTAGCAAAGAGTAAAGATACCAGTTCATCAGAAACTCTAAATCACTAAGAGTTGAGCAGCCAGAGGACATGAAAACTACAAAATATGAAACTCTTTCACAACCAAAGAAGCACTTTTTGTGAGACATGCTGAACATGAATATAATCCTGAGCACAGCGGTCAAATGAAACAGTCCTAGTGGGTGGGCCTGCTGGAGCAGATAAAGTAATCCACAACATCTTGACTTGCTGTAAAAAGTAGAAAAACTCTTGCATTCAGAGCAGCCTGTAACCTGAGCATTTTGCTCACAGGGATTACTTAAACATGTATTTATCTTAATATTGTAACATTATATGAAAGAAAATAAGGGAAAGCATCATAGGTCCCCTTTAACAATGTGCTTTTTGAAAGTGTGTCATTGTTCTGCCCTGACTGAAGCAACAACAAGTGCCTTTTAGTTTCTATTTTCATCACAGTGATTGAAGAGAGCGTCGTTTGATCTCTGGCTGGCGGAGGAGACCCGTCAGTCCTGCCTCCTCGGTTGTGTTTTCAGGTCTGAATTACAGGGCGTGGGTCAATGTCAAGCCGGCGAGCGTTGCGAGCAGGTGCGTGCGGTGTGAAGAGGGCGGACGTTTGTATGTAGGAGGGGTAATAAAGCGTGTGGCAGAGGTTGGCGTGTCAAGGTCTTAAGTTGCTCTGAGGAGGCCTACGGGGGAGAAACAGCTTCCCCTGACATTTCCAAAGTGAAAGGAGAACTGTCAAAACCGAGGAAGCCCCTGTCAGAGCCATTACAGTGAAAAGAGGAGATAGGGATCGATTCACCTGTAACTGAGGCCACTTTTGACATGATATTAAATGACCTGGCCTTCTGTCTACACCGCTCAGCACACGGTCTGATATAACCTCGACAACAGAGAAGCGAATGAACTGGTGGGCGATTTGATTTTGAAAATTATAAAGCCTCCGAGACACAACAGCAAGATCGTGAAAATCTCAACTTTTTTTCCCTCTTCTTTCATACAATAAATCTCCCATACCCAAATAATCAGCGAAATAAGCACCAGAGGCACAGTGACAGGTGTGACAGTGTTGCACCGTACCGCATTTCTCCCCCTAATCAGAAGTCAGTCTGAAATCATTACCACAACTATAATGAGAAGCCTTGGCATACCGTCTACACAAGATGGAGCCGCTCTTGTTGTTCCCGCCACCTGTCCAGGGAAGCAGGAGCATTTGACAGTCTGGGATCTCTCTTCGATCTTGTTCTTGTTGCAGCATCGGTGTGCAGCAATTACCTCGCAGGTTCCCGCTTTCACATGAACTGAAAACACAAAAATACATACAATGGTTAGAAATTGCATCCGACTCTGCAACAGTCGCTCCACTTTTGTGTTGTTTATCACCGAATCATCAGAGCGACAAATAACTTTAGAAGTATATCATAGTAAATTTTCAGTTATGTACACTGGTGATTCTTTTGGTGATTATGGTTTGTGCTATTCATTATTTTTTCAAATAAATCCAATGCGAAGATCAAAAACCGACAGCGGCATCAGCCTCTTCTAATTCTGACTTCCCTGATGATGACAGATGATTACCTGCTTCTCACTGCCGATATCAATAAGATAAAAAAAAAAGTCTTTCCTACCAAAAAGGTGTCTAATTTGCTTAAAGAAATCAAGTACTCAGTTCTTTTATACATGAAAAAGTACTACTGTAGATGTAGAGATGCAGTGATCAAAGATGATTTAATATATCATAGCTCTGACATCACTGACATCAACAAAAACAAAGAATAATTGTCTTCTTGATTCATTCATCTTTTCTATTAAAGTTCATCAAAAAAAACTTCACAAACATACTTTGACTTTTATAGAGCACTTTGCCAAAGAATAATCTGTCAAATCAGATGTTATTATAGCCAATATTTATAGTGCATTCACAGACATAAATCTTGAGAAGCACATAACAAATGTTGATTTAATTTTGCACTGTAGTTTTTTGCAAATATCCCCCAAACAGGAGGAAAAAGTGTATTTGTTTGGAACTATTTCTATGTGCAGATTAATACACATTATTGGATATTATATGTGTATGTGTATATGGAATTGTTTGGAACTTAATTAATGTTTATTTCACCATGAATAAACCAGAATAATTTTACTAATTATTTGTAATGCTACAATTTACATTATTTGAGATGTTGTGTGCAACATTAAAATACTTTACACAAAACATAATTTCTTTTATATGACACATACTAATGATAAAATAACAAATAATAGTATTACTAGCAATTTATTTGTTATTTTTTTCATTTTTTTCATTGTTCTGTTATTAACAACATTATTCATTCTGATTATTTTAAAGTGTTGCTGTGTTTTCCTTTTTGGGACAACAATAGAGGTCTGAGGCAGAGTGGAATAAGATCAGGCTTTAGATACACAGACAATACTTTTAGTCTTTTTGTTTGTTTGTTTGTTTGTTTTGGTCTTCCCAGAGGTTTATGTTGACATTTCACTGTAGTACTTTAAATAAACTTCAGAAAAATGCCTTGAGCAAGTATTTGTATGAAATCATGACCTTTAAACTAATAGGAAAATACACATATTTGCTTTCCTGCTGGTAGTCAGATGAGAAGCTCCCTCTCATGTCTGTATGGTGTATGTCAGGAGGATGTTAGCTTAGCTTAGCACAAAGACTGGACGCAGGGGGAAACGGTGATTGAGTAATTTCTCGGCACAGCCTTGTTTCAAACATCAGAACAGAACGGCTACTTGAAATCCAGGTCATCTCCCAGGTGGAGGAGCCCGGCTTTGAACCTCAGCGCAGCCCCACCTGTCCACGTATCCTTGAGCAACAGACTTAATCCACTGACCCTCCACCCCTGCCAGAGGACGAAAAGAGAATACCTCCATCGGGAACTATTAATGTAGTTACATGACATCTATAACACACATACTTTGAGAGAATGACTTGATTAACATCACTGAACTGCTTATTTACGCAAAAGAACATTACAATATCAATTACAAGGGCACTGTTTTCACTGCCATTAACTCAGATCAAACATCAATACCGCTCTCTATTTTATATTCATTACTTTTCTGCATAGACTCATCGCCATTCTGGGCATGTTTGTGTATTTACACGTAACAATCAGGATTGGATGGACGGGTGAAAGTGAAAAAATCAAGAAGCATTTGAAAAGTTTTGACATTCCTTTCAGATAAGCCTTAATTATGCCTGTAAAGATTTTCAATTTGGAACTTGACTTGAAAATAGATTGCAGCAAGTCTCCATCTTCCCATTAGCCAGCAATCCAAAAATCTCATCTACAACATTAAAAACATTTTGCTTCCAATCAATAAGGTGCTATTCACATTCCCACAAAAGGCAAGACAACAATTGCCGATTGAGAGCTTTTCACCGAGCAGAAACTTACTGATGCAAAAACGGGTCAGGCTCCATGCCCTTGATGTGATTATCTTTAAGCCACCAGCACGCCCCCCGGTCAAAGTTAATTTCAAAAGTTGGAATCGCTTGGATAGAATATTCAAACTTTGTTTAAGAGGTAGATGCGCCTGGACAATAGGCAATCACAAGAGGTGCAATGAGCAAAGACAATCATTGGAAATCACCTGATGAAAAGAGAAAATAAATGACACATGTTTGCCATCAGTGTTAGGAAAGTGCTCGCTAATTCTAACGGGACAGCGTTACAAACCACAAAGGCAGCAGAATAAGTTAATATTTCTCTATTAATCCTACAGTATAAGTGTTGATAAAGAACGTGTCAGTCATGAGTGTCCAGTTGCAACTGTGTGGTTCATTCACGTGTTTTCAAGTAGTTTTAGACAACAATAGAGGTCTATGAAGCAGTGGAATAAAAGCAGGTTTTGGATTCTAATACTTACACTTCTATACTATTAAGCATGCCAGAAAAAGATTTAGTATGTCAAATGTAGTATGCCAAAAACAAACATGTCCAGCTCCATGAGCTAGCAAAACTGTAACCTGAAAAGATGTTTATTAACCCATCCACACCCAATCTTCACCTAAACCCCAATACTAAATATACAACAGAGCCCACACCTAATTGTAACTTCAAACAAAGATGACTTTTATTTATTTATTTTGAAATCATCAGTGTATATAGACACGCTTAGATTTTCACTCCTTGTACTGCTGACACGGCTGCAACCGCAACTAGACTTCCCTGAAGATTTTTAGATGCCTTTTACTGTGTTATACTGGAAATATACATAACTAAATAGTGCTAAAATATATAATTTAATTTAGATGGACTAAACTATGTCAAACAACAGTCAACCAGTCAACTTCAGGCATCTTCAGTTAGCTAATGTTAGCAAAATGCCAGCTAAGTAGCTTGGTAATCTACATCAATCATTAGCTAGCTAGTTAGCTAGCGTTTTGCTAACATCAGTTAAATGAACAAGTGACTATGTAGCGCCTTTACAGGAAAGGATAAAGCTGACCGACGTACCAAGCTTGTTCAACTGTTATTGGAGCACATAGTATCCATACAGCACATGTTAAAGTTAAAAAGAAAAAGTATGAGATTTGGAGCACAGCTTTGTTTTTTTATTCACTTTCTACCGTAGTACTTGATATAAACTTCAAACCTGATTTTAAGAGAAAAGTATGTTTCCTGCGTTTGCTGTCAGTGTCTACAAAAAGCTCACTAAATTTACTAGCCAGCTTTACAAATCACAAAGACTGCTTTATTATAAGATAACACTTCTCTATTACTCCTACAAAATAATTGAATTAGCTGTCAAAAAGACTGTCAAGAGACAGGCTTTAAAACGTTCTTGTCTGCTAGTCTTGCACAATGCTGTGCTCCACTGGCTGTGGTTTTGCTGTAAGTCTGCCCACTCTGCTGTGGTGTGAAAAGGAGCACAGAAGGCTACAGCGCGAGCTGCGGCAGGGTCGGCCTGGGACTCTGGACTCATTAAGGTGCAGGAAGCGGCCGGCCGGGGCTGCCGGTGTGGAGAGAACTGCTGATTAAAACTGGAGCTGCTGGCAAAGGTCGCTGACTCCGAGGCCGGACCTGAAACCACCATGCAGTGTGGACAGGATGAGAGGTCAGAGAGCGGGGCACGGTGGTCGGACCGAGCTGGTAACGATCCATATGAGAAGAAACAACCATGAACTGTCTGACTGCGGTTGTTACTCTATACTGAATGTGAGGTCTGCGAGGCAATGAAGCAGAGAATGTGTCTTAAAAAAGCGAGAGAGGGAACTAAACTAAACTGAATTCATGAAAATAACAAATTGTACTTTACATCACAGCAGTGCAGCACAGAAAGTAAACAAAAACCACATCCTTGACAACAGGTGGAAAAATATAATTAGAAAACGGATAGTTCCAATCCTTGATCGTGACTGGCTGAGCCACTGTGAAATGCTCTACAAATTCTTCTAAAAGTCAGATTTTGTTGCTAATTTTGAGTTACTGCATGAGCTAAGTATGCATGAGTGGCTGAAAGAGATGAACAGTTTATGGAGGAAGATGAAAAAAAAAACAGACACACTGAAATTACATTAAATTACATATTTTTTCCCCTGGCCTGCAGTGCTGTTTATCCATCTAGATTTTCTTTTTATTGTGTGTCTGTGTGAATTTTGGAGATATCAGCTGCAGAGATGTTTTCTTTTCTGAAATATATTGGGAATAAATTGCACACAGCTTGTGGTGCTCAAAGTGCCAAAATCGCGACCTTGTTGAGCAGTTTCATGTAGGAACTGTTTTCTTTTCCAGAAAGAAAGTAGTTCCAGTAGATCCTGCTACAGAAAGAAAGTAGTTCCTACATAAAACTGCTCCTAACAAGGTCTGCGGATTATCTTGAGTAACCGGCCCATTACTTTTGGAAAGAAACTCTGGTTTTAAATTTGTAAAACCAAAAAAAGAACATCTCTACAGCTGATATCTCCAAAACTCTGCAACCCACACCAAAAAACAAACCTGATAGATAATTAGCACTACAGTTCAGCGTCCCTTTAATTTCAGTGTGTCTCTTTTTCTCTGTCAGTGTCTGCTCAGCTCACCCAGTGACTCAAAATTCTCAACAAAATCTGACATTTTGAAACAATGTGTAGAGTATTTTACAGCGACTTTGCGGCTCAGCCCGTCATGATCAAGGACCGGAACTTTTATAATTGGATTTTTAAACCCACTTAAGTCAAGGATGTGGCGTTTGTTTACTTTTTTGTGCTTCGGCGGCTCATGTTACCACAGGGGTAAACACACTATGTGGCCCATTCATTGTTTTCAGATCTGGTGAGCTGAGAAAGATTTGAAAAATATCGCCAAAATCAAGTTAAACCAGGCTCGCTGTCAGTTTTATGCCAATGTGAAAAGTGGGACAGGTGAACCGTTTGGTTTTAGCCGTTATTTTGGCCTACTTAACGGTACGTCAATGATCCACTGGCAAAAGAAACAAAGAAAGCCAAGAAACCCGCTACGGCCTGCTGAAATACCTCTCGTGGCAGCCGTCATCCATCTGCCTTTTATTTCCGTCCAAAGCGGACAAACAACACCGACGATCTATGGCACGTTAATTATGTAACTTTTGTTCGCATGTTTTCATTTGTTGTATATTATGCTGCCTACAGTGCAGTTTGGTCACTCTACACTGGAAAAAGTATTTCTCACATTGTGAAGGGTTAACTGCCCTCATAATGGGAGGCAGGAAAGAAAAAATCAGCTTCAAAGAATGAAGAGATGAGTTTGAGAGCAGATCAGATGTTTTCAGAAAATATCTTTGGTCCCTGTTTGGAGGTAACAGGTAGACAGAATCACCATGAGAATAATGCCTGCTGTCTGGGATCACGTATTTGTTTATGCTCAGTAAATGAACATGAGGTGTAGTATTTTTGTATGATAGCCTGTGTTACACTCTACCAAGAGGGATGTGCACGTTACCTTTTTTCTTTTTCATATATTGTTTATGAATGTATAATGTAGAAATAAATATTAGAAAAGCAATAACAAGTTTAATTGGAAGAAGACATTGTTTGCAAGTGAGGACACGTAATGGAAAAAGTGTTGCTGTGTCAGTGTGTTGCTTGGCAACCATTCGACTAAAAGTTGCTCAAGAACTTTGTTGCTTGACAGAGGAATAATTATTTATTATCAATTAATTACCGCATTCTTTGCTGTTGTGTGTTTATTTTATGAAATCTTGCTGCCTGTAGGCAATAAGCCATGCAAGGCCATGATGTTCGAAAATCACTGCAAACCAAGGGATCTTTGGGATTATTGGGATATCATTGTTGTTGTTGTTGTTGTTGTTGTTGTTGTTGTTAACTCATCTTATAATAACCCTGTGTAGTCCCACAACTTGTCAGATTAAACAGCTGAGATAAAATGTGTTGGATGGACCTTATCATGTTACCCCACAAATTCCCAAAATGTCGAAGAATTTCTTTCAGAGAATTTTTGAAAAAATGTGGAAAGGGTCATATGAAATTAACGTTCTAGCTACCTTTCTGTCTTCACAATGTATTTCTCCTCCATTTGTATTTTATTTCTGTTTTGAATTTTATTTTGAAGGCACATTGAAGGGAAATATAAATGTTTATATTTATGTTTTCTTTATATTATTAATATTTGTTCTCAGTTTGAACTTTCAGTGTTATGGATGTTTTCTTTTGTTTGATTCGATTGTGCAGTTTGAGTTGTGTGTGGTGAAAACTGGGGCGAAAAACTGGAATATTCTGTTTAACACAAAGTTTATTGATGAAAATAAAAATATTCACCTCTTCTTACTCCTTTGCAAACATGAATCATTTATTGTGAGTTTGCTGAACATTTATTGTTAAATTCACAGGTTATTCTTGTTTTGTTTTTTTCTTACTTCTCTTTAATTTTTTTTTTTACATTTTCAACATAAAGACCTAAATCTAATCTAAACTTAGGTTGAACTTCTATCTCATAACTTAATGATTATGGTGACTAAATGATTGGTCTTTTGGGGGAAAAAGGAGAATATTAAAAAGTATAGAAAATAGCTTAAAATGGAGTAAAAATTGGCAAGAACCTTTGGGGCACCCTTTGGCCATATTTAAAACAGGTAGAAGTGCGAACATTATTATCTTTTTCTCACGTCCTTTGAGTCAAACATACCTTAATGCATACATTTCAGCTCTGCAGGCAGGTAATAGGTCATTGTTTTGCTCAAGGACACTTGTGTGTGGAGGAAGGACCAGTGACCCTCTGATTCTCTGGATGTAAAACGATCTGTCTAACCACCAGAGTCACCCTGTCACCCTGTTCACACGACAAACCACCTCTTTATACGGCATCAATAGGAGCAACTGAGCATGAGAGGCATGAAGTGGAACACATAACATGCATACGAGGCTATCTGTGTGTGCGCGTGTGTGTGTGTGTGTGTGTGTGTGTGTGTGTGTGTGTGTGTGTGTGCGTGTGCAGGCAGCAGATGTGTAAATGTCTGACAACACCTGTGATCAATACATTTCTATTAAAGCACTTAGGACTGTCATCAGTTAGAATCACCAGGCACCCACGTCAGCAAGAGGCAGAGATGAGAGACAAAGAAAGGTGAAAGGACGGAGACGGCTAATGAGAACTGGCAGAAGGCCCAGCCCGTCCATCGATCAATACCACTCTGAAGCAGAGCACTCTGCTCTACAATCGTATTCATTGATCCCTGATTGATAAATGTCAATATGCAACCAGAACCTGCACGCAGCTGGAGGGGGAAAAAAAGAGTGACTTTCACCTTGTTCTCCCCTTCTCTTAAATCATCTTCTGTACATGAGGAACCTGTATCAGTTTCAATTTATTATTATTTATGAAATGTAAAGCATTTGTTTTTCACAGGTTGCCTCTCAGCATTAAATGATTTGTGAGCAGCAAAGGGGAAACCTTAGGGCCTTCTATCACATATCAGCATTTTAAATGTTATATTTAAACATGCTATATTGACTGTCTGTCTTCTAATTCTAATTTTAGCCTAACTTTTTATAAAGTTTCCTTCTGAAATGAAAAGGTTACTGTCCTGAAAAAACATTTGTCTCTAGGCAGAGTCAGCTCACTCATTGCTTAGGACTGAAGGCCACAGTCTGTTTGTTTGTTTAGAAAGTGAATTAACCAATCACATTTTGATTTACAGTGGGTGGGACCAAAAATAATTCCCCTTAGTACTTCCTGAAGGCCAGCCTATCTTCCTTGTAGCCTAGAGATGAAGCAGACGAGGCTGATGCCGTTGCTAGGTGGCTACTGCCTCTTTCAAGACAGGGCAAGCAGCGGAGGATCTGCGAAAGACTGTCACTGTATTATGTTGGAGAATGAAGTTGCCTTCATCCCCGTGTCTGTCAGAAAACAATTTTCAGAGTCTTGAATCTTTTTTATTAACGTTACTTCCAACAGTGCAGCACAGTAGACAGAGCTGGTAGACAGAAAAAACAAAACAGGGGATCTGTGCCATATGTAACTATGCATGTAGTACTGAAACTAAGAATGATAAAAAGAAACACAGCTCTTATTATCAAACACAAACTTAATTATCCAACTACTGTAACTTATCCAAACGGACAGCATCAGTAAATGGTTATTAACTACTGTTCAATACGAGTTAAAGTACAGAAAACTGACTCATTCTGCTGTCACTGTGTGGCGTTTGCTGCCCTCTACTGAGTTTGACATGTGACAACTACACAACACAGACACCTGCTGTGGTCACAAGCTACCTGGCTGCCTGCTGCTTATTCGTAGCGACTTTTTCTCCTTTTGCTGCTGTTTTTGTTGTGTCTGGTTATGCTGTGGCTGAACTGAAGTCCCAGCTCTAACAGTCATGGAACACAAAACCTGTATTATTTAATATCACATCTTTGTAGATAATAATTGAGGTAGTTAGTTAGGCAACTAAAACAGCTGGTTAAGGTTAGTGTATGACTGTGGTTACTGTTTAGAAAAAAAGGCGAACATTATTTGCAGGTCGGGGATGAGATGCATAGTTCGGTCTCCCACATAATTTACATATCTCATATAAAAGTATTTCTTGCAATGTGATGCATTCATGAGCATGACTTGGGAGGTATACCATGTAAAAGGATAAAATACTTTTCATGCAGATGTCCAGTCAGTGTTGATGGTAAATAGACAGTTAAATCCAGACCAGAGAAAGCTGAGTTCTCCTGCTGCAAAATCTGTTGTTCTTCCCGCATCCAGTGATGTCACAGTGATGGCGGTTGGTTTTAAGGAAGAACTACGGACTATTTCGACTTTGGCTTCTAGTCGCCATCTCACGGTAGTCAGGAGGCGTGCTAGATGAGTATATTTGCCACCTAATGCAATGTTTCAGCAAACAACATGGGCGCAGGTGCCAGATGTTTGCACACAAAGCATCCTGGTACATGTAGGCACTGCTCCATGAGCAGGTCAATATAGCAATATAGCACACACACAAAGGGTTTGTTTTATTGCTTCAACTGGCTAATTTTACCACCAACACTGACTTGACATCTGCATAAAAAGTGTTGAATTTTCCCTTTAAATTAGCTACTTTTGCTATGCTATGTATTTGTATGTATTTGTTAGCAAGTGAAACCAGATACAGGCCTTAACGCTGATCATGTGGCGCAAATTGTCCAATATGAAAGTAATTTCTGCAATTGATGTGAACGTACCATAATGATGAAACATGAATCTGGGAGAACTAAAATTATTTCAGGTATTTTTATCAGCCAATTTACAGTCAATTGATCAGTCACACTATCTTTCTTGTTTTATTGTCTTACATACCTTTACAGCTGATGTGATCGTTTAACCAAATGTTGGCACTGTATTAGGTTATGTCCTGACTACCAGCCGAGAGCACCAGTCCTCTAATCTAGTACAACACAGTTTACACTAATGGCTATAACACCAATAGAAACCTGGGCCATAACTTCAATCAAACCAGTCTGAACATAATCACACCACAGTTGCCATGTAGACAGAAATAATTTTTAAATCTTGGGCATTAAATGTTAGAAATATTATCATAAAATGTAACGTGGGCTTTTGCAGAACAGAATCATCCAATATCAATATTTTTCTCTGAGGGCAGGGTTGATTCATCCGTATACATATTTTTCCCTCTCTGCTCTCCACAGACGGGTTGAAGTGACAGGTTTGTTGTGACAGCTGATGTAAAACACGACGGAGGATTCAAGCAGTCGCCAAAGTTACCTTGACAACAAATTCCATTTTTGGACTTTTTTAAAAAAATAAAAGTAAAGGAATGAATTTACCAAATGTGACAACAGTATAGCACATGAACGCATAAATGTGATCCAACAAATGAAACATCGGAGCTTCGCTGGCTGTGTGTTTAATATCGAACATATTAAACAGTAAAAATGATGCCTTTCTTTTTAGTCCAAAGTGTGAAATCAGAAAAGATGACAAGAGGCTGACATAACCCCTAAGAGGTGGTTAAATGGAACATGGTCGAAAAATGTCCTTGTTTCTGACAAGCAGTCGGTTATCCCATTTATAAAACTACTGAGTGTCAAACAGTGTGAACCACACAGCACTGTGAATTAGTTGGCGGTGAACGTCTAAACATAGAAAATATAAACCTGTCATTACTTTAATGAGTGAGCAGGGCATTTATAAATAAGACTTAAGGCAACGTGAATCCTCTGACACAAAAAGAAGAGCTGACAGGCGACTCTACCATCAATTTGCTTATTTTACCTGTCACACTGCCTGCTGCACTCTCTTTGACGTGATATCATGGTTCTAATGCAGAAATTAGCTCACATGCTGACAAGAGGCAAGCAGGAGAAGGAAAAACGTTTCCCTAGACTTTATTTATAACATGTGTTCATGGATAAATTTACATTCTTGCGTTCAGTAGGCATTTTGTTTTGATAAACAGGCTTTTGTTTCAAGAAAACAGGAAAATCAAGTGATAAGACACATCCGTGAATTCAGCAGGGATCTTTTTAATTCAACAGCTGTCAGGCGCATCCACACACAGTCAAATAATACTAAACTGATTTGTAAAGATTGAATTTATTGCTCTGATTGTTATGAATTTTGTTAGAAAAGTTAGAAAAACAACACTGACTTTAAAGCCAAGGTCTTTCTGACACCAAGGATGAGCTGCACAAACAAATATTAATTTATAAGCCTGATTAAACAATGGATAATTAAATTATGTTGCATCAAACTTTAAAACCACCTTAAAAGTAAGAAAGATGACATTTAAACCTCTCTTTAAACATTTTAATTTTAATCTTTAATTCTATTGCACCAAAACTTTAACATTTAAAATGTGATCGAGTATTAACTTTAAAGTTACATTTGAGAAGGTTTAACTTTTAAAATGGCTGCCTTTCTGAGATGGGTGGGAATTAAATAATCAAACTCCTTAAAGAAAGTTAAGAGCCAGTCTCAACCCAGTTAAGTTTCATGGTGCAGCTCTTTCACTTCAGTTGACTGATTAAATCAGTGAGCTGAGCTGAGCTGTTGTCCATTTTTTCTCAGAGGAGGAAAAATTAGAGCTTCTCTGCCCACCCATCACTGGTAGGCTAACTAGGCTAACTCATTTTTTGGATAACTAGCAAACAATGTTAAGTTTTGATTACATTGTTTGGTAGCTAGCTTAAAAGTTAAGAAAGTATGACCTTGTTTGGTAGCTAGCTAAAAAAGTTACATTATTTGTTAGCTACAAAGTTAGCAAAATGTTACATTGCTTGCTAGCTAGCTAAAAATGTTTTGTTAAGGATACAGAGCAGGCGAAAGTTCAGTTTCTCCTCTTCCTTTATACTTATAGGTCCCACGGGTACTCAAATTTATTTTTTATTTATTTTAATATGCATAGGCAAGTATCTCTATACTGATTAAACTATTCATTTTCAGTTTACTTCAATAAACTTGGATTTACTTAATGAAATTTAATTTTTAATTGTCCAACAGAACTCTGCTTAATTTTAAAACTGCATTTACTCATTTTAAACCTAGAGTTGCTAAATTCTAATTAGAACTAAGCTTCATTAACATTAACCTTTGTTGGTGCAACCCTGTTTAAACATATATTTTTTATATAGTGTTTTGAAGCTGAGGTTTGCAAAAGAATCACTTCTATATCTTGCATATGCATTAAAATAATAGGATGTAATGTATCTTATAAGTCAAAACAAATCATGCCTCAGCTCAGAAGGTTCTTGAGAAATTCCACTGACGACGAACCTTACAGAGCAGCGCTGTACATTCATCTCTGTACTGAAACTTGTTGTCAATCACCGGGCAAAGTGCTCTCCTGTTGTCCTTATCAAAGAACTAATCATACGGGTTAGAACGAAGCTGCAGGTTGCTTTCAGCTTCTACAGCAATCAAACAATTGATCTAACATGCAGGTAGGGAGGCATCAAGAACAACACACTGTTCCAACTGTCAGCATGACTCGCTGTTATCAGTCTCACCTGGCCAGTCAAGCACAAGATACAGCAATAGAAGCACAACAGGGGATACATGAAAAACAGAAGCACAGCGTTCATTCTAATGCTGACAGGGAGACCTCAGTGAAGGCAACGAGCCAAAATCAGAAATACTCCATGTGCCAAATATAACGCACAAGATGTTTCACGATCAGGATATATTCTGTCAAAAAAAAATCCCAGCTCAACAAGAAGTCTATTACAAGTCTTTTATTAAGTCCTTATTATTAAGTCTGTAATTGAGCTTAAATTAAAATTCCTGGAATAGAGTAATTTTCTTTGTGCACCAATTTCCAAAATATCATCTAACACCACTGCCAGAATTTTTTTCTCGTGTCAAAATAATATGTTTTAAGGCTCAATAAGAGGCTAAATATCCTGGCGAGACAGTTGGTAAAACACCATAGCAAGCTATAGAACAGGCAAACTGAAAGCACAAGACAGAGCTGTTATGTATTTTGACCTACGTGGCCTCCATAGGAGGAACCCGTAAAGGGGTTATGGGTAATTTGCCGGGAATTTTTTGTTGTAGTTACTGTTGCTATGCATGCTGAGCCTATTCTGCAGTTGCAGAATAAAAAGTGAACCTGACGTCGTAGTCTGAGTCATATGTCCATTATAAGTCACCCTAACAGTTAACACCTAACAAGAGCCACTTAACATCAGACGGCACTAATTTAAGTTGACATTAATAACTTAACACCGATATAGAAAATAGCGGAGTACTTAGTGTTATTTTTTCACATCGCCGTTACTGCAATGCTGTAAAATTTAAATCAAAAAGAGTGATAAAGTTTGATGAGATTAGCAACCATCAACTTAACAGGTACAACCTGAGAAACCCAATCAACACTTTGCAATAGCAGAAGAATATTTCCAGCGACAGTAAATGTGCTGTTCCGCTTTGCAGCAGCAGGCAGATTATTAGCTTATCACATGTCGAAAATCACACGTTATTTTCTCAACTAGGTCTTGGCAAGAAAGAAATTAAAAATAAGGATTGTTTAGAATACACTGAAAGAATACACAGAGTTTTCTTTCAAGGTGTTCAGTGGACATAAAGGCCTGAATTAAAAAACAGACGGCTGTATGACAAATAAGAAAAGACACAGAGATGTAAAATATCAATGACCTGCTACATAAACTCACGCTGGGAAATATTCAGATAAGGCTATTTCATGGTTAGCTTCACTACTCTGATGCCGATTCACCAACATCACAGCAACAAAACCACTGATAAGGCCAATTTATGAGGCGCAAAATGATTTCTTTTTTAATGACTGTGTTCCGAAACACAGTGGAGTCAATATGCAGTGAATTATAGACAGGCTTTATACTGTTATCAGCTGTGTACACTCCAGCACATCTTCACGCCTACTCAGGGAGCTGAAATTGCACGGAAGAAAAAACATAATTACTGAAGTGCATAACAGCTTAAACATTTTAATAATTAAAGCAATTACACGGCAATTTACAGCAAGTCACTAAGTCACTCACTAATCAAGAACCTGGTCAACCAAAGTGCAGAGATCAAACAAGCACACTTGACAGACCTTTGAAACCAATCACGGGAGGCTGAATCGGGTGCCCAAAAACGTTCGGTCGAATTAACGTCAAATCAAACACTACTTCTTGACCGCCTTGTTGACATGAACAGATGTATCGGCCTGACAGGAAACAAACTTCTTTATCCACTGATGCGTGAGGCAACACGTCCGCCTTCACCGGGCTTTCACCACAGAAGGACGAAGAGCAAAACATACAGTGTGTATTTTCTGTTTCAATACGGACTCATGCAGCGTGCTGCCAGTCGGCCTTTTTTCAGTCGGAAAATGCAGAGGCAGATCAAAACACTGAAAACAGAGTCACGTCCTGGCCACAGGCCCAGACCGCAGAAACAGCAGCAGCAGCCATAAAAACAGAGGTTTAGGCCATACAATGGAGACACCCTATGAATTAGTAATGATTCAAATCATACTGTTTGCTCCAGATACTGATAACCCATTTTGGTTGACTCAAAAGCTTCCACATGCTGAACACAACTATCTGCTGCATATTTTCCAGGTAAAGCGGGTTCCCGTGAAGCTGAAGGACCACAGCTGCCAGTTTCACACAGCCAAAACACTCATTAAAAGGAGATGTGAGTGGGTATTAAAAATAGGTCCAAGTAAAACAATTCAAACGGCCACATTAAAATGTCTGTTAGTGTGGCAGGCAAACCAGAGACAGACTGAGGTGTCTGTTCATGAAACATTCATTCCTCTTGCCTGGTGAGAAACATGAACAGAAATCTCACAAGACCAATGTTTAATGGGATTACCATATTCAGAAAAGATTGACTCATTTCCACCCAGCTGTAAACCTGCTGAGCCGACAACCAGGCCAAGCAAGACCAGGAAATAAGCCCACGCCTGAGAGAGAAACTGAAGCAGGAGTTTAAAGGGAAATGCCAGAATTTGTCAACCTGTTTATTATTCTCATGTTTTCGACCATTATGAGCGATCTAACAGGAGCGTAAATACAGGACATTTGCAAGTGGACACAACTCCAAATGAATGCTAATATTACTTTATGTCTGCAGTTTGCCAACACATTTGTTACTACCCCCAATTTGGGGAAGGAAAGGAAGGAAAGGAGAACTGAGACAAAATGATGTAAACAAAAGGTTCTTTTATTAACAAATAAAGTGTGAAATTAAGTTAACAAATTAAATTAACACAAGGGTAACTTAATCTACTAAATCAAATAACAAAAATACATACAGGACAACAAGTGTCCATGCTAGCCAAAATGGCCGACAAAGACACATGGACAAAGACAAAGACAACAAAATGCAGACCTCCATCTGCTGAATGGTCCACTGGCCCTGACATGTGGAATACTGTCCACCGAATGGCCCACTGGCCCCGAATGGCTGCACTCTCCAGGCTTTTAAGCACCAGGTCCTGATTGCAGAGCAGCTGCACCTGATGCCAATCACTGCAATCTGCAAGGGGGGAGGGGCAGAACCTGGGCACAGGAGAGCACAGCACCACACAGACACTGTGGCACGTAACACATTCACCATAGCAATTTATGCGGTGATAATGCGTCAGTATTGTGTTTACAGCTGCACTGTGACCAAAATAAATCAGTCATCGTACATTTAAAGTGAAAAGAAATCATCTTAAATCCCTGTAGCTAATGGAGGAAACCACATATCAGGTCCAATAAAAGCCAACTTTCCAACTGATCTGAACAAGTAGTTCACTGTAACAGCTACAGACACTTCCAGGGGACTAATTTCTGTGGTTACTTTTGTTTGACTCAAAGACAAAAAGAAAGTATTTGGTACGATCTGAGACTGACCTCACCAGAAAAACAACAGCACTGGTTTGTTCTTTTATTTCCTGTTTTAATGTTAACCTGACCTCTTGTGGCTGTGCACTGCAAAACCTCTGAGGGGAAAAAAGGTTGGCGTGAAGTTGACTGACGTTGGTGCTGGAAACCCCTGTCCTCATTCACGTTTGGTCCTACAGATTAACGCTGGTTCTTTCAGAACATTCGGAAACACTATTGTCCCACCTGATCAGAAAAGCAGCAAAGCAAAACAACCGAGCCTAGCGTCATCAGAGTAATTCACAAATGTGAATTTACAAATGTAAATTAGTCTGGAACCATTTTTTATTTGCATATTTGATATCAACATGCACAAACTAAAATGTCTTTAGATGCAGTTGGACAGATGTGTGACATAGCAGTGCTTGGTCCGTTTCCAAGCAGGACACCTGGTTGCAATCTCTCTTGTATTAGAGCTAAATGATACAATATAATTTGTTTCTGGAAGCATTTTCGGTGAGAAATAGGCGATGAAGCAACATAATACTGATCATATTCGATTAGCACTGCCCTGTTTGACTGTTGTATCTGAGCTGCATGAGTCTGAGGTGTTGCGCTGGACAGACCTGCTGACTGGACACAATTGGATAACCCAACATCCAATCAGGGCAGCGGACTTTACAGATCTGGACCGGTGAAGCTCCTCCTTCAATCATCGAATAGAACCCGCCCCATTTAAAATAAACGGTTGTGATCGGCCCAACCAGATCCAAGGCTGGTGAAATTCTGTCTGAATGAAAGTTGGGCCAGACGTACCTGCCAGAGCGAACGAAAACTTGGCAGATTCGCCTGGTTTTCAGACCACAAACTACTTATTTCATTCATTAATTTGGAGAACTTTAGGGATTAGTAGTTTGAAGTTTTTTGGAACGCTGTAAGAGAAAGCATATATTATATTCAGTGGTTTATTTTTCTTGTGATAGCACCCAAACCAAAAATCAAGCCAATCATAACCGTAACGCAACACGAAGCTTTTGAGATCACACTAGTTTCAGTTACTAAAAATACAGCTGGTTCATCTGTCTTTATTCTCACAGGTCGGCTTCCTGGTTGCAGGGTTTCAGCTGTTTTTTAATAATTTTCCTCACTGAGGACAATCTTTAGAGATAGAGAATATAGAAACAGATGAGTGGGCTCTCACATTTCCCGAGTGTATGCTTTAGTGGTTTAGATGAAGTCCATGTCAGTACCATTCATCTGGCTGCCAAGATGTTAGAGCCCACCACTGACTGATCAATTGGAGTCCCTCAAGGAATCATACAGCCTTATAAGTGAAAGGCTACTGAAGTTATTAAACCCAGGGACAGTGGCAACAGCATCAGCAGAGAGGCAGAAAAAGACTTATACACAGACTCAAAGCCTTCTGCAAAGAAAGTGTTGTCTTGACACGGTTACTTCTTCTCTAGACAGTCACTGAAAATGTAATAAGAGATGCTCAAGACACACCAACAGAGAACCATTATAGTCCTTTTTCTCATCCCATCTCATATGATTTTCTGGCACTTTTAGTGTACAACGGCGTGCGTGCTTTTTTCATCATCCCATCGTAACATTGCATGAAGGCAGAGTACAATATAGGGAATTTTTCTTCAGTTTTGTTATGATGTATTGCAAATACCTGAATGAAAACAACGTGGCACATGTATACCATGATTGTCTAACACTACATACACTCAGATCTGTAAACGTTCTCTAAATATTAAAGGGTACTCTCTATAAGGAAAAGGCTGCTAATTAAAGCTTTAACTTAGCTTTCAGAGAGCTCAACAGTGACTGCCCACTTTTTCAGCAGCTCCGGTTCAAGAAGTGCATTTCTCATTTATTCACTCCACTGACATTTAAAAAAAAAACACCCTTATATAAAGAGTTTTAAGCCTGGAACAAAGCCAACCAAAAAGACTGAAAAACAGAAAAAAGCAAAGATACAGCACTGTTTGCATAATTATTTTAAGAGTGAAGAAACTACCCATCCCACAATCCATTGCAAACGTTTGTTGCTCTTATTGTTTTCATACCGTTAATACAAGTGTTGCAATATGTTTTAGTTTGTGTTGTGTGGATATATATTATATTCAATGTGGCATGACGCCATCGTTAGTACGACTCCTGTTGGCTACCGAACTATGCAGCCTGCTGTAGTGCTTCTCCATGACGTTGTGAGTAAAATGTGTTTTTCTTAAAACAAAGTTGATATCATACGGACTGGATGGTTACGACATTAAAACTAATCATTGAAATCCTCTGTGCAGAATATGAATGGGATTTTGACTTCCAGAACCTCACCGTTGAGCTCAATTACCATCTAATTTTATGGCCCACCACTAGATGAAGTGTCTTGCTTCGGCTTATATCATCTCGTCTTGTACGGTTAGGTGATTGCACAAATATATCAGCTATCTGAGTGGGAGGAAAACAGCCTGCAGAGCCAGAATATTTTGACATATGTCTCACTGAACTAAAGGTTTATTTTGACCAAACCACAGTTTTGATTGTTATAACAGTGGAAAGACTAACTAAGATGGTGACTTTGATTTAGTTTTGCTGTCGAGTTTGAATGATGAGTTAACAATTCAGCTCCTCTTACTCACATAACATAGAGAAACTTGGATTCAGAAGGTGTACAGTTTTATCTTTCCATTTAATAAGGAAAATAAGTGTAAGTATTTCCTTTCTCGACATATTGTGAATGCTGTGTATAATTTGTTTATTTACTGGATGTAGCAAACAAACTTGCATACATAGCAAACTTGCTGCATGTAAACACCTCCCAGATAATCTCCCAACCCTGCTGCAGAGAGTGCTATTAGTCACAATATTTATTTTAGAAAGGAAAAACAATCAGAGCAGAAGCTGCAAAACATCATTTTATTGTCTTATCTTAACTCTTGTACCATTTGCAGGTAGAGATTTAAAACGTTTGCAAATTACTCAATATAAACAGCAAATTTCTGCTGTGTTTTTGTCATCAGTCCCAGGGTATTTTTTCTCTTTGGTCATCGTAGGTAAATGAGACTCTGCATTCTGACGGGCTGCTGTCTGGAAAGAGATATATAAGTATCCGCTGAGGTATCAACAGACTGCAGACTACAGAGCAGCTTCTTCCCTCGTCCCCTAATTCAGTTAATTCCTCAGCACTCCTCCATGTAAAATAGTTTGTTTTTATTATTATTAGATGTAGCACAGAGAAGACTACAATTAAATCTCACGATACAAACCTGTTGTTTAATGATAAATAAATCAATCTTGTATCTTGTGCAGCACATTTCCTTTTGCAGTATCACTGGAATAGGATAAATCTTGTGGGCACAACTACAGATCCAGAACATTAGGGCGCGTCATTAGGACATTTCGTGCAGACAACTAATTTCCAGACTGCCCCTTTCTTTTAAGAACAAACACACAGATGAATATCACGGATGCCTGAAGGGAAATCTTTGTGAAAGAAATCAGTGGTCTCCATGGCTAAACCTTTCTTCTTCTACTAACTGTGTTTGTACTAATTGCTTTGCCAAATATGTTTTGGAGGATGTATAAATGCTCCCTTAATTATGTTTGAGGCAGGCTGACTAGAAGGAGGTCTGGTTCAAAGACCGGGCACATAAAGCAGGAGACACAAGAGACTGGAGATGCATCTCTTTAAAGTGGCTAAAACACCTGTGGAGTTTTCGACCATTAGTAAAGTTCTGGAGCAATGTTTTGATGAGTGGGTCCCTGTGTTGCTTGTATCTCATTTTTCCTCTTGTCATGAACACAAGGACATACACAAGAACTTGAGCAAAGAATAACACATCGCTCAAGACGGTTTGTTACGCCTCAATAATAGCGGCTTTAAATTGACCTCGGCCAGCTATTTCTTTAGAAAGCAGCGGCCTAATTTGAAATATGAAAATATTCTACTAACCCAAACTTCTTCTCAGTAACTTTTCTTTAACATGCATAATGTGTTTAGAAGAAAAGCTCAGACTTTAGAAATAAATAGAAACCAGTGCTTGTCATTTGTTACTGATGCCCACCCAAACTCTTTCACCCACAATGTAATGATGAGTCGAAAAACTGTCATATATCTACTGTCAATATATCTTAGAGCGGAGTGACAAAATTAATCTGTGGGTTAAAAGCAGAGGCATTTTATAGATAACAATCATTAATTAATCCAAGACAGACAAGAAGATAGCCTCAATTATTATCTTCTTAATGAACAAAGGAAAATTATTTTGACACAACTTCTTGATCCAGCCGGAGGATATTTATACTTCCAGACCCTCTCAATACTATGGCAATATGCAAATTCACAATAACCAGATTTATAGCAGTGGTTCTCAACCTTTTCAAGTTGCAACACCCAGGAATAATTAGGTTGATGTCTGTGACTCCCTCTGTCTGCCTCAGTCTGTTCCGGGATTACTGTATAATACATGAAAGCTACCAAACTCCATATTTTTGAGTGCTTGTCCCTTCTGTTGGATGTCTTTTTGCAATGATGTCACTGAGAGCTGCTTTCCGGCTCTCACTCTGTGCCGCTTGCCACAATATGGCATTTTATTTTATTCACCACAACCATCTGGCGAACCCCCGAAATGACCCCGCGACCCCTGAGAACCACTGCGCCGGAGGCCAGCGTGCATTTAGTCTTGTTCACATTCAGGACTCATTTCTAGTTACAGAATTCATCTGGCAATTTGTGAAAAGCTTTTTGTTGGATATCAGATGCTGTAAGATAGACAGAACTGTGTCAGCTGCATAAATTTCTTATAGAGGAGTTACCAAAACATTAATTGTAGAAATGCTTTGGTTTACATGAACAGATATTGTAAGGAAAACAAACATGTCATCTATGTTGCATTGGCCATTACTCTGTTTATCATTATTTCTCAGTTTCAGTACCAGATGCATAATTACGTGTTGCATAAATCCCCAGTAATATTATTTCTGTCTTCCAATGTTGCTCTGTCTAATGTGCTGCACTATTGCAGATCCTCCACTACGCTGCACAAGCCTGCCTTAAAAAAGGCACTGCTATCAAGCTAGCCACCAAACAATCGTCTGTTTTGTTTCTAGACTACGAGCGAGACAGTGCTGTCCTTCAGGAGGGCCTGGGGTGATGATTTTTGGTGCCACTTTCTGAACAAATACAGATGTGGCATTCTGTCTCTGTGATGAAGTCCCAGCCAATGAGTGAGCCGGCTCTAACCTTTCTCTGCCCAGAGACAACAACAAAAATATCTGATTGGATAACTCTGTTTTACTGTTTTTCAGGACAGTAACCCTTTCATTTCTGAGGTAACGCTGATAAGAAGTGAACAGACTAATAATTAAATGAAAGAAACCAACTAAAATATATTTAAATATAACATTTGAAATGCTGATATATTTGGCCTTCTCTGAAGGCCGTGAAGGCCCTCAGGGTTCCCCTCATATTTCCTAATACAAATTATCTGTACATGAATATAATTTTAAGGAGACTGGGCTGTGATGGCAAATGCAACAGCTTACACCCTCAAGGACTGTCAGACTCAACAAGAGTCCAAAAACTCTTGATAGAGGCTTTAAAGGGATAGTTCTGATTATTTGAAGTGGAGCCAGATTCTGTTTGCAAAAGCAGTAATTCTACCTCGAGTTTGCTCTGGCAGAAAATGAAATTTGTTAGTCTACACTGCCTCAGTCTGTTAGTTTGTTTCTGTTACTGATCCCAAACTAACCTTCTAAAACACAGAAGTCTCACAATAACACAAACAAAGTAAGCAACGGAGGCAGCAGTAGAGGAGCAGCTCCTGCGTTCTGTGAGGTAAAATTGCTGATTTTGCTCATGGAGTCTGGTTGGTTTTGAGAGAGCAATGGATTCCTGTTGGATAGAGCTGTCTGACGGCAAGGCCAAGTGGCAAAAATATTCTAAATATAGTGTACATTTAAAATGATATTGATTTTTATAGGTGGCTAAAATATGTTTTGCTGCTGAACCTGTCCACAGCAGTTCAATGCCTAGTGTCCTAAACCAGGACTCTTGTTGCATCTACAGTGATATTCTGACTGTGGATAAGTAACTCATACAACCCCACTTTAAATTATCCAAACTATCCCTTTAAATAGACAGAGAATCCAGAGTTTTGTTCCTGAGTATTTCTGTATTTGCGTCTTTTGTGATCAGGAGTGGCGCTCCTCATTGCTTTGTATTTTGTACAATGACAGTACTATTCTATTTTTTTCTATTGTATATAAATAAGACTTCTCTTCTTTGGAGTAGGTTGTTTTCATTTCTTTCATTTTGGGTGAATGGTACTTGACTATGCATTGTAGCATTCCTGTGAGTGGATTTTTTTTCTATATATAATCAACGGTGCTCTATAGCGAGCTTCAGCTTCTTCATGACTGTGCTGGTCTCCACAGAGGCAGACAAAAGAGAAGCCGGAGATCCTCTACTCCTGTCTCTGGTCTCTCATCTGACATGCACACATGCTGGTTATCTGTCAAGCAGATGTCATGTCTGCTCTAAACGGCTGCCATCTCCGCTCTCCAACTGGATTCCCATGTTTTTCATCTTGAGCAGATTCCACTGATGCCTCTCAGAGCTGAGTGACAGGCACAGCGTCATGAAACATGGAGGATTGTTGAACTAAAAAGGAGGATGAGGGTCCCCAGTTAAACTGTACAATTCTGTAACAATGACAGAGCCACAATGATGTGAACCGCAGACAGATCCGTCTTCATTAGACCGAGGAGATGACAGACTGCGTTAAAAGAGCAGCAACAAGCGCAGACTGAAAATAAGAAAAATGGTTTGCTTCAAATTACTCAAAGCTGAGCATCAGAGATTATTCTCCTCTAAATCACACTGTCATGTAATTACATTAACAATGCTGCTAAATGAGAGGTATATTTAACCAGTTGCTCTAAATCAAGCCTCGCCCTGGAAAACAATATTATCTCGTTAGTGGCGAGGCAGCCACCGGCACTGATCCTCTGTTGAATTGCAGGCCGCCCGAGGACACTATTAAAGGAGCATCTGACCTGTCCACCCCCTGACAGCTCAATATAAATGTTCCTCTTTTTAATAGACCATCTTGCTGAAAAATATGTCGACAAACCTTTTAAAAAAGCCATTTCAGGAGAACTCCAATGGTTCCACCCATTACATTTTATGCTCCAGTCCATTCACATAAACTTGATGCTCAGCCTCGGTTGCTGTTTTTATGGTCTGATGTGGACACTCGGCACTGCACTTCATTCCTGGGGAGATGTGAGCCAGGAGGCGAAAAGTCATGGAGCGCAGCCTGAAGATGGAGGCAAGCAATTGATAGACTGCATTTTAGAAGCTTATATTTCACTTTATTCAGTCAGTATCCAGCCTTTAGTGAATAACTACTGGGCCATAGCGTAGCATTGCTTTAAAATAAAAAAGGAAACTACCCAAGGCTGAATGGCTGACGAGTTTCCCTCTCAACATTGCCTGACTACAGATGAGCGCTCATAAATGTCTGTTAGGATTTATATTATCAAAGTGCATGGAAAAGAGGTTTCAGGGGACAGTTGTTCAGGCAAATGTGTTATATTTACGATTGGGGGGCTGCAAATCTGTAATAGTAAGTGCAGAGAATTAGCGTTTACAGAGGACATTAAACTTTCCCGACATGTTCCCCGACATCTTGAAATAATACTATATGCCAATTTAGAGACAGATGTCGAGCTGTTGGAAAGCCTTCACCGGTCTTAATGACGGCAGAGCTGCAACAGGGAGCCCTCGGAGGGAAAAAGAAAAGCCATAAGATGAATTTCAATTGATCATGACAAACACGTTACATGTCTCAAAGCAAGCTGTTACACTATTGTTGTTTTGCTTAGAATGTATTTACCTGAACCCTTGTGTTTACTTACATTTTGGCATATTGGCACAATTAAACGTATGCCAAATTAGCTATTAGCAGCTCCTGTTTGCAATATAACCATGAATGCACAGACAACTATCAGTGGATTCAGTTAATACTGAATAAAACTTTAAAATGTGCCAAGTTCTGGAGTTGGAAGAAGCAATTTTTTTCTATCTATGAATTCTAAGTGGACTTTAATCACGATGGACATGAGAGATAATGATATACTCTGAGTGTACGAGTCACACTGAATATATCCTAATAATATGTGTATCATGTCTGTATTTCCTGATTTGACTGAGTGATGACTCGATGAAGAAGGAGAGTTATTTTTGTTGAAAACTGTAATAATGGTTTAATATAATATATACATAATAAATGTATGAGTATCACAACCACTGCTGCAATTGTTGACCGTGTTAGTGAGAGGAACAAACTATTATAGAATAGAAAAATACTTTACCCTGCTTACTTGTCTACCTTTCATGCAAACACAACATTAAATATGACATCCAGACAGAACACATAGAAAACAATCATAGCTACATTAGAAGGAGCACCAGGTTTTTAATGCTGAGGATTGAAACCAGGGTGGTTTTATTGTCATGTTGCTCGACTATTATGACCAAAGAAACGAATATTAAAGACTATGACATTAATAAAAACACAAAAGTCTTCACCCCTCCTATGTCTTGCTTCTTTTTGCGCCAAATGCTAACAGTTGAGCTAGCATGGGTTCTTGTACACAGATATGCTATGAGTGAGGCTCCTCTATGTTCAAAAGAAAAACACATTTTGAGGATTGTTAAAAGCTGTTGCTGTGAGACCTTTAAAAATGACATATAGTCAATATATTAAATCAGCTAATGTTTAAAAAAAAGGCCAACTAATAAGCTAGCTAATCTACATTAATCATTACCTAGCAAACTAGCTAGCGTTTTGCTAACATTAGCTAACTAATGTGTGATTATGTTATGATGATTGTCAATTCAGAGTTGAAAAATTCAACTGGAAACTCGGTGAAGTGGGATTTCAGACTTGGAGGAACCTCACCAACCCTGACCTCAGTATTCAAGACGGCTGCTACGAGCATCAAACAGTCGTGAAAGCTGTTTATTAGCACCTCTGTCTCTGTGTCTCATTAAATCAGTCGCACACAGAGCACTGTCCAACTTCTATCTGTGGACACGTCACCACAGTGTTTGTGTGCACAAAATACAGCGTAATGCATCGCTATCAAGAACAAAAAACTTGTTGTGCTGTATCATGGTCAACCTGGGTGTGACTCACATTATCTGTTCTTAAATTGACACTATTATCACTGTTTTTGTTGTTGCAATCAAACATATTTTGGTTCTAGAAGTTTGCTATCATTTTTATTATTTTAGGCATTGTTCTGTGTTTCTGAGTTCTGAATAACTTTGTGAAAATTTCATTAGGTGGAGGCCTCAAATAAACACTGGGGTTTTTTTTTGCCTCTCCCTGCACTGTATTTCATTATTCATCCCCCCCCACCCCTTTGTGTATTTTAACCGGGCAAAATAAAACTATAAACTATAAACTGTAAACATCATTCTTACATCATCCATGCTTTTTACAGGAGAGCAGAAAGCTGACTGAGGTACCAAGCTGGCTCAACTGTTATTGGAGCACAGAGCAAAAAACGGGCAAAATTAGGAATAGTAAATTGTAAGCCAGCCAACTAATAATAACTAACTTTCTGTTGTTTCCAGAACACCAGCATGCACCTGTGCATTTACCTCATGCAGTGTCTTTGCTTCACATCCTTCATTTAACGTCTTCTTCTTTTTTTTTTTCCTTTTTTTAAATGAGCTCTAGTAATTAATTAACGGGGCTACCAATCAGGCACTCAGAGTTAAGATGATTTTGATACTGGCATTCAAACTTAAAGCTTTCATGTTCAAAGGACTGATTCATAATTAATCAACCACCACTTCACCTTTTGTAACTTGGAGCATACCAAAAAGACATGCCTTGAGTCTCTCTACCTTTTATTTATGATTCTTCAGCCTGAACTCACCATCAGCTCAGCAAGTGGTCGTTCTCTTTGAAGTCTGTAATCCCCTGTGCACCACAGGAACCATCCAGACATCAGGTTGTAAATATCAAATATGTTTGATAAGACAGGGCAGCTGAGATGAGTCCATGAATCAATCACTGTAGCTAAGACTGAATTTGTGAAAACCCTCCAACTCGCACACAATCTGCTCAGACCGTCAGTTCAGCTGCTTTACATGAAAATGCTATATGTCGAACTCAAACACACTACTTTAAGATGCCCGATCGTAGTGAACAGGTGAGCAGGCTGCACTGGTTTATCTACGTTTCCCCCTTTTTTGATCCGCGCCTGCCTTTCTTTCTCTCCTCCATCTGACTGCGTCTCTGCTAACACACTATCTCGGGCTTCTCTGAGTATGGCTGCACCTGTCTGCTTCTGTTTCCATCATGGCTCAAACCATCCCTGCCTGCTTCTCCAGTGCTATGAACACTGCCATGATACACCATACAGAGATATACCGCGTGTGTTTGTGCCACTCAAGAAAACACCATTTGTAGGGCATTTATTGTAACACAACTCAACTTAAGCACTAACATGTACAGTTCTTACAGCCTACGGCGTCTCATTCAATATATATATTCTATGAAAGTGGACATCAGAGAAGCAAACGTGTTATTTGCGATTCCATGCTGGTATACATGTTGCATGCTGAGTTCTGCATCAAAATATTGTACAAACCTTTCTATCAATATATAGACTTTTTCCTGTATGCTACTTTTTTTTCTTTATAATCACTTTTATTTTTACTGCGCCCACTCCGCGGCCTCATGGATGGCGCCAAATCATTACAACCACTCTTCCAGGGAACTTATTCACCTGTCTCTTTCCCTTTTTATTTATTTATTACTTTTTTTATATTCTATAGACATGCCTTCCTCGCTGTCAAAAGAAATCTAAATCATAATAAACCACACACGGATCTCACCCATTCATGAACTTCTGAACCCCATCTTGCACTTATGACCTATTCCCTGTCTGAGACTTTGTAATGGAGTGATTTTCTATGTATGAATGTCATGCCTGTCAATCTCAACCTATGTTTGTTGCTTTGTTATGGCAAGGACGATGCATGTAGATGCTGCAGCTGGTAGCCCCTTCAAATTTCACTCATTTTTTTTTTCTTTTAGTCTGTTGTTTTTTCATTTTTAGCACTGAAACATGTATCACATATGACAGGAATACAATCGTAGACGTTAGAAAAGGAAATGTGAGGTTTAGATTAAAAAGCAGCAGATGTTGAGATGACTATGACTGGATGCATCAGCATGGACCACCATAGGCGAGGAGGTGAGGGGGGACAAGAGCCCTGCTAATCCAGCGTGGACTTAAAGCTGTTCCTGACTAATGGAGGAACAGGAAATGGGGTTGGCCAAGCTACAGGACCAGTGACTATTGTGCCCACATCTTACAGAGGCCTGCTCCACCACATCCCAGATCAAGCTGTTGCACTTGACAGGTGTTTAATACAAAGTGCTGGCAGGACGCGAGATGCAGGACTCCAGTAAGATGAGGGGAGGAGGGCTCTCATCGCACATCACACATTTTACTGTGGCACTTTCAAGAGCGTTATTGTTCAAATAGAAATCGTGACCTTTTGTATAGTAACATATTAATGCAGGACTCTTATATAATGCAAATGAGATGATGGAAAAGGGAAAACTTATTCTTTCTCTCTATACAAGACAACAACTGCTGTGCTGGAACGCAGGAAGAGGAAGACGCGGGTTTGGGTCGACTTTTTACAAAATATAACGGGTTTGGGCGGGCGGATCAAGTGACACAGTGGTCCGAGTAAGTTATTAGTGACTTACAGAAACATTGCATGCAACAGTCTACCTTCCACCTCCTATTCACCTCTGTCACTCTCTCTGTCTCTCAAACACACACACATGCTGGCTACAGCCATACTTCAGCAACAAGCACATCCTACGGGCGTGCTAACAGCTCCCCTGGTTGGTGCTCAAAGCATATTGAAATAGGTTAAATCCTGGACACAGTTCAGCCAAACACTAAGGCTAAAAAAAAGACAGTACAGTTCTCTGTCAAAATGTGAAGGATGCATTGTTTATGTGTGCATGTGTGTGAGAAAGAGAAAGAGAGAGTTTGTGTCTTCAATGAGAGGTTACTTGTTTTGCTGCAATTCAACAGTGAAAAACGCTGCTTGGAACAATTTGTCCGTTTATTTAATCGCCCTGGTCTTCACAGCCCTGTGGATGTGAAAGAAAGAGAGCACTCTCCTGGCCTGGTTCCACAACAAAATGACTGGGGGTGCCTCTGAAATTAGAGGGGGTGCACTGGTATCTATCGTGCGGGCTGGCAGCAATGAAAAATGGTGTAGGTGTTACGGGATCTAGCATGGACCCCGATGAACAGATTATGCTGGAAAGTAACTGGAAAAAGTTGAAAGCAGTCTTAAGTGGACGCAGCGTGTCGTTCCGTTTCAGCAACAGTTTGCATTATGAGTCAGAACAACGCCCAGATCCGAGTACACTTAACCTCAAAGTCGCTTTCGTTTGATTAGTGTGAACACTGTGTACCACAGCTGGGCATGATTCACTGATCCGTGTTGGGTCCACTTGAAAATGTGGTTGAGTACGATTCATGTGTACTTAGTCTGCATCAGGGGTGAAAGTTAACCGTACGAAAAAGAAAAGAAAGTTGACCAGTATCGTGATCTTGCAATTGAAAGGTTTTTCTAAAACAAAACAAGAAAACAAGATAAACAAATGTTGTGTAGATGACGTTGAAAGTGTGAGGGTACAGAACAACATTACTAATGTGAAAGCTGACCAGAAAATAAGATGGTTGCTCTGTGTACTCATAAAAATAAATCATATTGCTGACATCAAAATACTGAGTGAAGTTAATAAACCATGAAGAACATGGACCGTATCTTCATCCTGTCCTCTGTCTTCCTCCCTCACTGCCTGCTACTGCTGGAAGAGCCTGCAGCAAGATTACAGCAGTCTGGCAAATTTTAAGTTACGTGGAAAACACACAGGCAGATTCTGGGTTTTTTGTTTGAAACAATTTGCTTTTAGAGCTGTGAGAGACTGCAGAGAGAACAGATTGAAATATCGCCTCCACATGTTGAAGTGCTTGTTGAAACAGTGGAGCGATAAAGTTTTGGCTTTTTAAGTTAAAGTTTTATTGCATTTATGTATAGTAACAACTGTAGTTGTGGTCAACTCAACTAATCTTTGAGGAACTTCGCCTGTTTCACTTAACTGCCTGCATCTGCGGTGTCTCTGCTCTGCTGTTTGCTGACTTTGCTGTGTGTGTGTGTGTGTGTGTGTGTGTGTGTGTGTGTGAAGGAGCTGCTCCACAGACATAGAAGGGAAGAGGCTTTTATGGACCACTGCAGGGTGATCATACATTGCACCAAAATGTCAAAAAGTACAGACAAAAGGACCTATAACGTCAGAGCTTATTGATACTATGGTCTCTAAAAATGTGGCCCTGTAGCCTGTTTAATACTGGGATTTGGTACCCATCCTTACTCACAGCCAGAGTAGTTATGGATAAGTGCAGTGCAAACGCTGTTTTGTAACATTAATTAAACTGTGTGACCGTGGATGAGCTGAGATGCATTAGAATCATTGCTAAACTAGTCCGTTTGGTTCTGTTTTAGAGCTATTAGATGGTAATGTGACTGGCTAAGAATGCATTTAATGATCACCACACCCGCTGATCTATATTCACCATCATCCAGCCCTTTTGTACATTAAGCTGCTGCACATACACAAACCACAGTCTGTGCACCTTGACCTGCCACCTTGCGACTGGCATTTATTATTCAGATTCAAATGAAGGTGCAAAATATTAAACTGAAGGTGCAGCGCATGCTCTTGCAGCCTCATAGAAACGGGCGAGGAACTCTGACAGCTTCTCTCCTCCCTGCAGCAGGATCAGCCTTTTGCAAAGTGCCATGGCATGGTCCTGATAATTGTGCTATAATGCATAAGAGTTGGCGGTTTGCGGTCGGGTCAGGTTCGGGTTGTTGATTAACGCACATTTTTGTGGGTTGCGCTGCGTGGATTGGCTCTCATAATGAGTCAGGTCTTAAAAAAACCCTGACCCACGCACCACTTAGCAGAGCTATTGATCTGATCCTTTAATTTTTAATTATGTGCATCATGTTTTTACCATCTTGCACACACAAATTATCTGAGTGACATGTATACTGCATTGAACATGTGATTCACATTAATGAGCTCTAACATCAATCGAGATGAACAGAGAAATAGAATCTACAAGAGGTCAAACACAGGGTGAAGATGTATCTAAGAAATAATATCTGAGTTATACAACAATTATGGTCAAGTAAAGAAAGTGCAACGATTAATTTTTAACATTCATAGAGGAAAAATCTCAAAATATAAACATATTTGTGTGCATATAAATTGAAGAAATGGCAAAAAAATGGTCTGTGTATGGACTCATATGCTCATGTCCATTTCCCTGTGA
This sequence comes from Lutjanus erythropterus, assembly GCF_056507025.1. Taxonomy (NCBI): domain Eukaryota; kingdom Metazoa; phylum Chordata; class Actinopteri; order Lutjaniformes; family Lutjanidae; genus Lutjanus; species Lutjanus erythropterus. The sequence goes on along the minus strand of NC_139318.1, from coordinate 35,512,639 downwards.
GCTCACTGATTTGAATGATCTGTCTGTACACCATTAATGTCAGATCAAATGATTTGTGATCTTTATCCTACAGACGGCAACATGTGCTGATTATTCATACCATTAAAAATAAAAAGTCATCAGAGTTAATAGTGTGCAACTTTCCCCTCCTTCCTTTAACATCAGTGCTACCAGAGCATAGCAACAATATGTTTGAAAGCTGAACAATGACACTATTACTCTTCATGATGCATAAATTGTAATAAGTCACTAATTCCAAAGTTAATGTTATGTGGCCACATACATCAAACAGCCTCTCATATAACACAGTCTGTAGAGCAGTGAATCACCACCACTAACAAATTAATCACCTCAAAAATTCCTCCACACATTAAAGTTTCAGCAGAGCACAGAAGCAATGTGACGAGGAACGCAGCCGTGGCCAATTTGAACGGGGACTGTACCTCCTCATGCTAAGCTTCAACCAAGCATAGACCATTAACAGCAATACAATTGACTAACTTTAAAGGAGGTTGCTCTAATTGCTGGGTAAGGGCAGGCTTTTAGTTTGTAAGACCCAATTACCGCCATGCTGTTAGCACTTCTCCACTAATTGCATTCATCAGCTTAAATCGTTATCACCAGGCTTTCCTTCGATTCCTATCGAAATCCAAAAATCCTCATTTCTTTGAGTTTCAGAATAGCTAGAGGTAACTCATAATGTGGCGAGGGATAATGGGTTTACATTTGAGCTGTAATTAGAGAGGGAATGGAGATAGAAGACTGCTGGCGTATCTGATTCTGACACAGTATGGCTCCTCTCCCCTACAATGAAACACAGAGACAGATTTTGCTCTGAGCTACTGTCCGGGTCAGCAGTTGCTTGAAAACACAGATGAGATGTGATTTGAACTCAAAGGGATAATTTGGGTTTTTTGAGGTGGGGTTGTATGAGGTACTTTATCCATCGTGAGTGTATTATCTACAGTAAGGTGATGTTTGCCCCTGTAGTGGTTAATACACAGGTGGATAAACTGTGGGTTTGTCTATTGTTTTCCCCTCATTGATGGACACACTTTATCTTAAATTAGGTGAGTAAGGAGGTGGATAATATGAATTTACTTGGGTTTACCTCCAACTTGTTGGCACACCCTCAAGTTTGGAGAAGGAGCATGACTAGAAGCTAAGTTTTGAACTGCTGTGGAGAGGGTCAGCAGCAAAATGTATTTCAGCCACCAAAAAGTTGAAATCAGTTTACGCCGCTTTATCATGCCATAACACAGCTTTTTCTGACGGGAAACTACCACTATACAAGACAAATATCGCTCTCCACAAAATAACCAGACGCCTTTGACAAAACCGTTGGTCTACCGCTGCCTCAACCTGTTACTCTGTGTGACTTCTGTGTTTTAAAATATTAGTTTGAGTTCACTGAAGTCACACAATAACATGAACAAACTAACCGAGGCAGTGGTAGATCAGAAACTCACGAGTTCTTGGAGGTAAAATTACTGTTTTTGTCGAAGAAGTCTGATGCCTTTTGAGAGAGCAATTTACATGCTTCAATTCCCCGTCAGAAAGGCTGTATGACTGCCGGTTAATGCAGTGAAAATACTGCAAATATAATCTGATATTGATTTTTTGCATCAGGTAGTATGGATAACCTCATACAACCCCGTTTCAAAAAACACAAGCTCTGCCTTTAAGGTACAGGCAGAATACAGATAACAAGATACAGTAAGACTTTGGTTTATTAAAAGTTGTCTTGACCTTAATTCCTACAGTATAATAATATTGTATTCACAAAGATAATTACTACGATGTAGAAATACACATATATACACACACACATACACATACATATACATATATATATATATACATATATATATATATATTGAACGCTTGGCCGCCACAAGCCAGTTATGCCTGTGGTAACTTTTCTGACACCTCCTGCTTAAAACCCAAAATACATATGTATTTATATAACATTGAGGTCAGTCAAGCTATAAACAAGTTTATCCATATTATCTATACTTCTGATTTCCAGCAACATGCACATCTATAAATGGTGGTTTGATAAAAATGTATATTTATAGACCTATTTCTGTTCAGGAGGAAAAACAGAAATAGGATCACAAATTAGATTAATAAACTGTCATATACTGTTGAATACTGACAGTGAGTCAGTTGTCAAACCTTAACATCAATTAATGAGTCAAGAAAAGTGGTTTTATATATAAAAGTTGATAAATTATTAATAAGTCCAGCTTCTGACACTCCATATGGTAGTAGTATGAATGCCAATTGGACCAAACTACTGGAATTTAAAACGAAAATAAACCAAGCCTAAATTTAAATAAAGAGAACACGGTTCCAGGATTGCTCTGTCTTGTAGATCATATGTGCAGCAACAGAAGCACCGCAGCCACTGTGTTTTCTCTGCAGTGAAAAACTTCTGAAACTTTTCATGAAAGGGGCATGATGACGAGGGATTTGAGCCCATCTGACATGGCTGTGGGGAACATCAGACAAAAAAAAAGATTGTGGACCACTGATCCAAACCGGCTGACAAAATCACAATTTTTCTGTTTTATGTACTTTTTTTTCCTTTGATTTCTTTTATTTGAAACTTGCTTTGGCAATGTAAACATCTGCTTCCCATGCCAATAAAGCTCCTTTGAATTCATTTGAACTACCTCATTTGGAGGAAACTGAAGGCGAGCACATACAAATTGTTGGTAATAATCCCTCACTGAAGTCAGCGTGTGAACTGTGATGTTTACAACAGAGAGTTTGTGGAAAAATTCTACGAATCAACTTTATTTTCTATGTCAAATGATAACCTGAGGGTTTATCTAAAACCTGTCTGATCATCTGACTTCATGCTCCCTCAACTTGGTGATTCATTTGTTGTTGTAACTGTTGTAGAAAAAATAAAATACATAGATATCTAGATATGATTTTTCCTGATTTTCATTACACAGACGGCAAAAAGAACAATCTCGGGGTGAACTCTGGTTTCCTCTCAGCATGGGAATAAAACTATTGACATTCTCTCAGCACAGACACCATCCCCCTGCTCCCCTCGGCTGGCTACACAACCACACACACAGAGGATACAACCAAGGCCACACGCAGCCACTCACGGCTCATCTATACAGCTGCCATTCAGATGCGTATAGCAGAGGACGTTTGATGGTTTTCTAATCTCGGTAGCTGCCACCGGGAGATGGGGCGAGCTGACCCCTGTCATCCCCACAGTGCATCTCAAACAGCCCCACATCTCCATCTCAATCTCTCTCTCCGCTCGCTATCTCCGTCCACCATTGTGTCGTCCACCTGCTCTCCAAATGTCAGGACGGATGCTCCGCGGCCGCAATCCCGCGCGTCCCCAGGGTGGGGGTGACCTGCTCGCCGCCGCTTGGTATAATGTCATGCTACCCCTGGGCAAGGGTTCCACGCTGACCTGCTGTGTGGAGAGTGCAGCAGGCGGACGTGTGCCTCCACACAACAACAGACATTCAGATACAGCATATCGCAGGGGTCCTTATGGGCGAGTAAAACTGAAGAACACGTGCGCCGAAGTCCCTGATGAGAAATAATGAGGAAGAAAATGCACAATAGAAGGTGTGTGACAAAATCTCCAGCCAAAATATTCCTCATTTTAATTCTTTTGCCCTAATTTGTGTCTCTGAACTGACAAATGAGGCGCTAAATGACCTGTGGGGCTAATCAACCTGATGGATCCTCTATTGATCACTTCTGGTCACTTTCTTTCTCTGACAGTGACTATGTTCCTCGATTGACACTAATTATGTCAAATATATGTTTTGAGCATCACAAGATGGCGGCGTACACAATTTTGGTGTCTTCTCTAGTTCCTGGCAGGAACTGAGTTTAATTTCATTTTGTCATGTTCAACATGTTCTGGTATGACGATAAAACAACTTTCTCTGTATATTTTATCCTAACTGAATGCATCAATAAAATATATTGTTAGTTAAGGAATTTAAAAAGAAATGTTGAGTCTAATCTTTAGATTTTAGACTTGAGTGTCACCAATCAGTTGCTAAAATTATTCAAACTTCAGTCATTTTATGACCATTTATGACCATTTCCTGGCTCATTTTATATTTTATCTCTGGTATTTTCCTGGTTTTTGTTTTCATGTGTGACTTTTATTTTGGCACACAAACGAACCATTTATTGACCGATTGTGTTTGGCGCATTTCTTCATTCTCCATTTCTGTTTTTTATCTTTTAACTTCTGGTTCACACAGCCTGCCATTCTTTTCTTTTTTTTTTTTGTAATATCTTTGGGGGAGTTTTGCCCTCACTACAGTACAGCTAAAGCATGAACAAGAAATTTTTTTATTTTATTTTGTGTCGATACAATATTTAATTTTAAAACTTTTATCGGCCCGTATTGATGATGTGCTGATATTATCATGCATCCCTACTGTGATTCCTTAACAACTGAAACTAAAATTATTCACACACTGCAGCAGCCTCAGCTCCTCCGAGAAGGATTTTTTGGGAGGCTTTTTTGCCGTTATTATAGTCCAGCTGAAGAGCAGACAGGGAAGTAGTTAGAATGAGAGCAGACGATGAAGGGCCACAGGCTCAAACTGGGGCCACTGCAGAGTACATGCAGCGCGCTCGACCAGCTCAGCTACAGGGCTGCCTCAGCTGTACATTTCTCAAAGTTGGGAACACGCATCCACATTTTTGTGGCGGTCATGACACCACATCCATCACAGATTTCAGATTAAAAGGCGATCCTTGCTGCAAAGTTACATTCAGCGCATTAACTAGCTTACACTGAGCTAAACTGAAGCCCAAGTTATGCTTAATGGGCTTTTCAGACAGGAAGCGACTGATGCGCTTCATAATTCATTAAGAGTTGAACTTTCCTGAACTTTTTCCTTCGCAACGCACAACTACAATGGACGAGATTCTGGTCCTCGCTGTTTGCGAGTTTCCTGAAATCTATAATTGAGTGAGACATAAACAGGAGAGCTTTTGCATGACAGAGTTATTAAGTTATAAACATTATTCATATTCTTCACAGAAAAAAAAAAAAGAAGATGACCAGATGATTTTCTTTCATTGATTTACAATGGAATCTGATTTACCAACATGGATTAAAATATACTTTTCCCCTAACTATGTCATATTATGTATATTTATATTTCTTTGCTAATATAATTTAGAGCGCTCATTTTGTTACAATAAGTTCATGTCATGAAAAACTGCAACTAACTAAATGATTCTTCACTGTGACTCTGTTTGGATGAAGAAATGCTGTACTGACACATTTTGAATGCACATAATCATGACGTGATTTTCTAAGAAAAATGTAATAAATCAACTATGGCTGGGCAATATTGCTGAAAACTTTATCACAATAAAATGTTTCATTAAATTTCATATCGATAATTATTGATGATTTTTGATTATTTTTTTTAAAACTACAGACCAGAGAAAAAAGGTTTAATTCACTACTTTGTTTTATTAAGATACACAGGAAATAAACACTGTCATTCTGCTGACCTGTCCAATTTCCTCACCGTCTGCACTCATTTTGTCACTCCACCCTGTTCCTGTTGTTGTGTGTTGTGTGTTGAAAGTCAGTAACACAACTGTTAAAAGATGTTTGCGTGTCACTCGCAGCACACTCCATTATCAGACTGTTTATGAGCCCGGACATATTCATTATGCGGTCATTTGCATTTAATGCATTTAAGTAAAGACTTAATGAACAGTTTTCTTATTGCTGGTGTTTATTGTCGATACATGCTACTATTGTTTTATTGTCCAGGACAAAAATCAACACGATTACCGATCACCATAACGATGATAACACGACAGTGACCAGCTGATCCTGGAGCTGTGCAGTCAGACAACTGATTTAATTGGACATATAAACAGAAGTATTCAGTATAGATGAATAAATTATATTTTTTGGTAAACTTTTACAACACTTCAACAGTTTTTAGGTGTTATAAACAAATGTGAATAAAGAGAAGAGAAACAGGGCAAGTATAATACAAAGAGACTACCGTGCAATATAAAAATAAATTTGTTTTTTCAGTCACCTAGCAATTTCCCTTTTAATATTTCTTTACTGGTACACTGTGAACAAAAAATAATGATTTTCATTGTTCAAAACACAATAACTAAATCTACCCCAGAGCTATTCTGAAGTTGGACTGTCACAAATTATATTATTTTGAATTTCTAAAATAACCTAAGCCTTTAAACAATAAAAAAAAGTTCTCTGCTGCTGCTGCCTGGTTCTCATCAAAACCCATCAAGCATGAAAAGCTCTCTTCACAGGCTTTTCCCCTCCAGGCTGGCACACGGAAACAATTCTAATTTATCTAGTAAGCATATTTTAATTTACAGATGTTATTAATGTGACACATCTTAACATATCTTTTCCAAAATATAATGACACTGGAACAGTGGTGGTGGTGGGGGAGATAACATCAAGCAAAAACTTAAAAAAAGAAGTATATGTTGGATTCTGCCATTAATTTGGGCTCCAGAGAATCAGTTTGTTCATAATATGAAACACTGAAAATGAAGAGGGGAAAAAAGTCGAAGCCAATTTGCATAGAATACAGAAAAAAAATCCCCCGAAGCTTTAAAATCAGCTAGAGAATGAGCCATTAGAGTGCGTCACACAGTTTTTAGAAAGTCTCTACCATAAGCAAATATGGAAATATTCCTCTGAATTCAAATGAGAGCCAGTGCACAGTTTCATCTTATTAATAAGGCCGCTTGGCCCCTCATGTGTGTGTGAATATAGAACGGGACCTTGATTTAAACCCGGCGTAAACCTGAGCTCTGAAGTCATTTTGATTCCATTTTGTGGCACTATCCACAAGCCATGAGGCTTAATGCCTCGTATTTAAAATGTAACAGAGTTTACGACCTGTAAACGGCGCCGCTCGGAGCCTTTTTTTTTTATATATCTCAAGAAGAGGGAGCCGCTGCCACGTTGCATCACACAGCCTCGGTGGGAAATGTGTTTTTCACGCCTCTTTTCCTCTCGACAACATTTCAGCGTCCAGCCCTCGCGGACACTGACCAGCACACCACAGAGAGCTTGATTACTGCTTTTTAAATGAGACAGAGTGAGTTACTGTTTAAAAAAAATGTATCCAAGTATCTAAATAGCTGAGTAATGAGGCCCCTCATCTGACCCGGTCACATCATCAGTCTAAATCCTATCGACAGGACCAAAACAAATTGTACCGCCGCGAGGAACTTGTTATCACACTGCAGAACACTCCTCTCGCCCTTCCTCTTCTTCTCCACTCTTTCATGACTGGCTAATGAATGCAGATGGTGCTCTGGGGGATGCAGTGGTCTTATTACAGGGGTTATGCGTTCGCGCTGTGAGCTCAGCGTGCTCCAGTCAGGCTGTGGTGAAAGGTTCAATTGCTCTGGCAAAGCCCCCCACCTCAATAAACAGAGGGGCTAAAGAGGTTTGTTTATTGGGCCCACCTTGACTTGACCTCCGTAGCTCGGGGACAGGCGGCGTGATTACCTGAGTGTCAGAGCAGCCCGGGGAGAACAGGGCCACGCCGCTGCTCGTGTTGTTGCCCCCCCCTCCCTCCTCTCTCGCTTTCTCTGTCCTAATAAATCACAGGAATAAGTGCACAAACCACAAGAGCGGGACAAATGCAAAAGCAAAGAGACAGCGATGTAAGCCTGAAGATTAAACGGTTTATCCAACATGTTTGCAGTCAAACAAGAGGGATTTACGACTCTACTGTCAGTCCACAATCATCAAATATATTCAGAAAATATTGAAGTTATTGATTAGATCATCACACGGGAGGGAGGAAAGTAAACATGCGATTCCACCTCGATGATGTAGAGTTGCACTGGGGAAAAAAAAAAAAGCATAATTCATGGCCAAAAGTATGTGGACACCTGATCACTACAAGTGTGTTGTGATTTAAAGATGCGCAATATTGGATTTTTGGTAACAGCCAAATTGTTTCTGATATTTTCCAACTCCTTTTATACGATTGCTGATGCAGATATATGGACATTAGTGATGCATGGATGACAGTCACAGTGTAGTTCATCCACAGGTTGGGTGGGCCAGGTCATAAAAATTACAATTCTGATTAAGAGCAGATGGGTTGTGGGTGAGAAAGACTCACCGATAGTGTGTCACCGTTTGCGCATTTACGCACAAGGAACAGCAACACAACTTCTTTGATTATTTAACTTTGTTTCCTTTGGAGAGTCAAGCTCATAACTACAGTTTTGATGCTTAAAGGTACAATCAGTAGAATTTGTCCTAGCTGTTAGCAAATGCTGTTAGTAAATTACTGAAAGCAGCCTCTTACACACAATAAAGAAATCACCTGGAAAGCCTACAGGCACGGGTAAAGGTGCGGGTCTATACATCAGAGAAAATAATACATTCGGTTGAGTAGCGGGTGGATGCTTTATCCTCACATGCTGATTCAGACGAGGTCACAGCCTGTCCTATTTTCCCCACCTAATTGCAGAGACCATCAAGTCTCTACTACAATTAACACCTGCAGAAGAAATGTTTATTTGGGGCTGAAACAATATTTCATTTCAAAGCCTTCATCAGCGGCAACCGATGATGTGCGAATATTATCATGCATCCCTACTGCGATTCATTAACACCTGACACTAAACAACATTCATGTTGTTACAACAGCCTCCACTGCTCTGAGGAGGATTTTCCACAAGATTTTGTAGCCTGGCTGCAGGGATTTTCTCCCATTCAGCCACATCAGCATTATTGTGGCTGGCCACTGACACTGGGCGATAAAGTCTGGCCTGCAGCTGACATTCCAGTTCATCTGAAAGGTGCTGGATGGGGTTGAGGTCAGGGCTCCGTGCAGACCAAGTTCTTCAACACTCACTCTTTGCACAGGGCCATTGTCATGTTGAAACCGGAAAGAGCATTTCCCAAATGTCTCTCCTAAACCATGAAAAGCACTCCCAGGGTAAAAAACAGTATGTGGACAGGAGCGTCCACTTACTTTATAGTATATTTTACCTCATGTTTCTTGGTTGTATTCATGAGGAAAAGGGTAACAGAAGGTGCTTTTCACTGCTTTCACATTAAATATGCTGAGCATAAAACACCCTGCATCCCACATCTATATTGCACACTTACTCTAACAGGGCTGTGTACTCATACTGGAAAAGGGACAAAATGATCATATAAAGGACACTCAGAGATGTCAGTATGCTTACTAATTTCACTTCACTTCTTCACCACATACTAATTGTATACAGTATGTACTATGCATGGTTAGTCTGGATATATGTGCTTGCATACTGTTTAAATCTTTTTGCATCTTTCTTTCCTCAATTTCCTTCCTGCATGTACACTGAAAATGTCTTATTATGCATACTGACATTTCTGTTAAGTAGACTTCTCACTTTTCCAGTGTAAACAAACTAGATACTCAAAACTTCCTCCCAGTAGCCATGGTTTTATCTAATTGGCAAGCAATTTTGAAACTTTTGAAATACTGCCAAAAGAAAAAAGAAAGAAAGAAAGAAATGCAAATGAGACATGGTTCCATCAACTAGTTTCAAGTGAAAAAACGATGCCACACAAAATGTAATTTTGTCTGATATTTTGGGGTATCGGCTACATTATGTATGTAATAAAAGAAGCAGAGGTTGAGAGGCAGAAACAAAAGCAGTTGTTTACCAACCCTCTGTCACTTCAGCCATCTAACGGAGAGCAGCCTTCAGGATTTTTTTTTTCCACTTGGGCAAATTGTAGTTATTCTTTCCTGCCAGCGACATTCACAACAGCAGAAACTGTTTCTTCTTCTCACAGTGTGTTTCTATCATGCATTAAGTGCAATGACTCTTTTTCAAAAGAAAAGGCAAAAAAAAACACTCCAAACATAATAACTTTTTTCAAAATTTAGGAAGTTTTTTTTTTTTTTTTCTGTTTCCATCAGTCTTTTGTAGAGCGACACTTCAAAATGTGGTGAAATTACACTGGTGGAAACATAATCAGTATGCTCCAGCTGATATTTTATCTAATCATAGTGACAATCAACCCACAGGTGAAATTAATAACATCAACAAATGCTCTGTTGCATTAAGTGTCCCAGCAATCCATGCAAGTAAACATGTTCTTGTCCTCGTGGGAATTAGTCTCAGGCTGAAGCAGTCACAGTCACCCACTGCCTTCAACCCCTTAAGTGCGGAGTAAACACGAGCTTTTCCTGCTATGACTGCCAAAATATCTGCAACGAAAATATTTTATTGTCCCGCAATATGAGATGGAAAAGATGTTCAGAAGGAGAACTTAAAAGTGACTGTTGGCAGTGGTGAAACAGCTCTAGGAACATCTCAGAAACAAAAACAAGTAGTAAATCTTCAAACATTTAGCTTCCTGAGTAATAACTTTCCAAATTTTGCATCAGCAGCAGCTTTCCCAAGTTGCTGTTTAATTGATGTGTCAAGGACTTGTAATATTTACTTTTAGTACATTAAAGTGTATTTACTTCTTGAGTGTGTGAAGCTTGTGTGTGTATACTTAATTGTGTATCTTGTGGATTTGGGACACAGAAAAATAAGATTAAATGTGGTGCTGGCCTCCTCAGGCAGTAACAGTAACATATTACTTAGATATATACAACACACATACACTAAATATCCAGTGGTCTTCCATGTCCCATAGTCTCTCCACAGGTGAATCTGAAATGAAGCCATTAAATGATGAAATTATTCAGCAGCTGGCGAAGTTAAAAATTAGGCTGACAGCGAGTTAATTCTGCTGTCACAGCTTTTTCCTCTTCTGTCTTCGATTTGGTTTGAAACACACCTTGACAGGGCACAAGCTATGATGCATTTGGTTTCATATAATGTGCATCATCTCCCCTCGCAGTCTAGGCTGTCACAGCCCGGGATTCGATGGCCTATCAAAGCCTTTTTTGTTGGTCATGTTTTTGTTTTCAGCTAACGTGGAGCCGCCTCCCTGCAGCCACTGTGTGTTGTTTGTCCTCCAGTGGAATAAGGCTCATTATATCAATGTGTAGTCACAGTTTCTACCGATACGCTCAGGGATCAGGCCATCTCTCCATAAAGGGAAATCCTTTTGAAAGGTCCCCTGCCACACACACACACACTCACCAACACACACACACTTACTGTACTGGTTTTTCCATCTCATGCTTCACTTGCATGACTGCTAAACTGCTGAATTCCCATGTGCACAAAACACAACCCTAATGTACAATCTTTGTCTTGCTGGTGAGCAGAGAAACGAGGAGATCTCTGCTAATTATATCGCTTTCTTTTTAAAAAGTCAGTGAGGTGAACTCCGGTCGGTACATGTGACTGGCCTGAGCTGTGAAGAACTGGTTATGACACGCTGTGACTGCTGGAGCATTTTATTCAGAATGCAGCCAGTAAGAGAAGTCTGTACTGTAATCCACCTGAATCAACCTACACAGTGTATTACAGTTGCAGGATAAATTCAAATTTGTTATGATGCATCCTACAGTCTTTTATTGTGATGATTTTTTTGTTCAGCTTAAAAAAGAATGGAAATCTTTTTTTTTTTCAGGAGCTTAAAGGTCGAAGATGTATGGGGATCTATTGGCAGAACATAGCAGAAATGAAATATAATAGGGTTGTTCTGATACCAGTATCAGAAAATGCAGCATCAGATATTGGTGAGTGTGCGAGTCTATACGCCGATCCGATACCACGTAATGGATTATGCCCCAAACGGGACCCTGCTTCACCTCGCCTTGCAAAGTCTGCGTTTTTGTGGCCAGCCTCTTGTAAACAGAAAGTCACTGGAGTCTGTGTCAGGAGGAGTGATAATCTGGAGAAGTTGTGTATTTCCCAGTCCAAGTTTCTCCAGGAGTTGCTGGTATCTTGACGGAAAAAAGGCCGACGCTGGAACCAGGAGTACCTCGTACTGTAGCCTACATCATTTCTGTTATTGTTCTGCACATGCAGATGCTGTTATTTCAATCTTTATTTCCTGATTTAGTTTGTTTTTCTTGGGATCTGCAGCTAAACCAGACATGGGTTGAATCGTCTTTCTTGTGTGCTTGTGAACTGGATTCCACTGCTGTGTTTTGGGATTTTGGGAACAGTCTTAACTGAATGGACTGAACTCTGAGATTCTTTTTTGACAGCAGAATGAGCCCTTTATATCTACAGACAACGCCCGTCCTCTTCCATGGAGTCCACCATGTTGCACCACCATGTTTCTGCAGTAGCCGAGGATGGACAAATCAAACACTGATGCTGAATCTAGTCTTTTGCATTTTGTATGAGTTTTGTGGCTACCGTTGGTTATCATACATGCTTGGATGGGGAGACTGAGACAAGGTCTTTGAAATCTGCAGGCTCCCCCGCTAGAGATGCACCGATTAACCGGCCCTGACCAGTAACCTGCCGGTCAGCGTCAGACATTCAATTCTGTAAAATTTACATGCATGCACAGGATGATGGTTCACGTCAGGTGCACAGCAGCACCGACAGTAACGTCACAGCTATATTGAGCGGCGCTGCATGTCGTCACCATTGATAAGAGAAGCGACAGACTCCAAAAGCAGGATAAAGAGAAGAGAGGCAAATCCACAAAGAGACGGAGCAACTCAGCAGCTGATGATTTTGCCAAAAAACAGTAAACTTTCTAGCCCTTGAGGCTAACGTTAGCTAGCATTCTACTGCAGCTCATACACCTCCTGACTATTTGTAATAAATGCACTGAATGGCGCACTGGAGTGGTGAATCATTATGAGCACTCTTACTGCATACAACAATCAGCAATTCACTGCATGATACATCATCGCCACACACAGCACGATATTTGGTATACAATACACAGCTAACCCTGCTAACTAACAACATAAGCATGAACCACGCAGCCTACATGCAACATCTTAGACTCATATCAGACCGAAAAGGACACTTAGTGGACGCACACTGACCCTCACTCTCCAAATAATGCAGGTATAACTAAGGTTTTCACTCAACTAAAGTAACAGCTCACTTGTTGTCCTGAATCTCTTTGGAGCAAATGATAAAAGATACATGACTAATTGACATATTATGTAACCAACAGGCCTACACTTTAGGTGGGACTAAGCAAATAATATAAAACTTAGGCAAAACACACAAGGAGATATGAAATCTTCTTCACATATAATTCAATCTTCTATTAAAGAAAAGTTCCAAAAGTGTTTGTGTATGGTGTCAATTATTCTTAGGAAGAAAGAAAACTGGAATCAACAGGCCTGACTTAAAAGAATTGGAAATTGGAACTGGCCAAGAAAATTGCAATCAGTGCATCTTTACTTACCACTAGATGCGACTAAATCCTACACACAGCTCTGTTAAAATACTGTGTCTTTCACAGGTTGATTTAGTAAAACTCTCTCTTAAAAGCAGTGAACACAGACAAAACGACGGTTTGTTGGTTTAAATAGAGTACCTGGAAAAATCATAAATATATATATATACACAGGGACAAACAAAGATGGTGTGTCTTCTCTCAGCCATGGCCAGTAAAGCCTTTTAGCAGGGCACTTAAAGATTAATGCCAGTGCGCTGTATGTATTTGTTTGCTTTTCTTCTGAATGCCATTAATGCCCATTAAATATCTATCCTCCCGCTGTAGTTTACACAGTCTGATGTTGCTGCCCTCTTGGAAGCCAAGTTTTCTCTGTAAGTCTTTTTTGATTCATTGTAATGGAAAAAAAACAAGTACTGTAATCCTCAGCTGTGGATGAGCCAGTAGTAGCAGACTTTGCTTGTTCTGGGCACGATGCCCTGGAAAAACAACAAGTATCACATGCAGCGTTGTACCTATGTGGCTTCTGTGTGACGATGCGCTGGTCAGTTGTCCCCAGAGAGACACCATACACACGGTCAGCAGCAGCGCCCTTCTGCACATGCTCTGTAGGTCTCTCTCCCGCATTCTGGAAAAAAAATAAAAAAGAAGACAAAACATCATCAGCGGTCAGCCATATTTGCATCACATGGACACTCAGATGTGGAGGCTGGTTTGCTTTGGGCTCAGGCCAACAAGCTCCCAAAGCTTTGGCTTGGCAGTCAGAGGTGGTCAATTAGACTAACTCCTGAAATCACAAAGCTCGGATCTACAGAGCTTTAACTGGACGCCTTTGCTGTGTTAAGGATAAGCCTGCTGAGAACCACACGCAACAGGGTTTCCTAATGTGGCCACGTGCTGCCAGGAAATTTGAATAAGTACCATAACTGCATGTCAGCAACACAAAATCACAGCGATAAGAGGATTCACTCACAGCAGTGAAGTATATCAGAAGAATGATTTGCAGACAGGAGTTTAGCAACCGAGCTAACAAACTTGCCAGCTCTAAGTTAGCTTCTGAGTTTCCCGACAAGCTTGCTAGCTGTAAGTTAGCGAGCTGGTTATTTGTCTTTTGGTTCCTCCTGAGAATGGAGGCTGCACAGACATTTTGACTTGCCAGAGCAGGAAAAGCACAGGTAGACTTAATAACAGTGATTACAGTAAGTGTCCCAGTAACAGTGACAGTGAATCACAGTGCACAATAGACAGACCTACCCTAAGTGGAACAATCATTAACACACCTGTGAGTTTTCTGGTATGACATGTCAAAATGTCTGCAGTGCAACTAGTCCAGAGACAACGAGAATAGAAAGAAGCTTGAGGATGTATTGTCACTGAAAAGAAATAGCATGTTCCTGGCTGGCTACCATGTTAATGCCACCAGCTACAGTAGAACAACAACTGGTATGTGGATTTGGCTATTTTTGTCATATTATTTTGCCAATTTAATTGTCCGCACAGTGAGAGCCGATGCACTTTCAATCAGCTGCACAGCACACACCCACTCAGCTGGACGACAAGTGCACTGAGCTGGAGGAGGAGGAGGAGTGAGCGGTTAACAGCCTGTAGAGCCAGACTATTTTCACATCTAACATGGTGAGTAAAGGGTTTATTTTAACCAAACCAGGTTTAGTGATTGTTGGAAGAGTGGAAAGTTTAACAAAGACAGTTTGGGTGAGTTTTACTATTGCTGTTGAGTTTAGGTGCAGCGTGTTTTTCAGTGAGTTAACAAGGCAATTAAACTTGTCTTAGTTCAGTAAAAGGGATAAACTTAGATCAGAAGGTGTACAGTTACATAGTTGAGGGGTCACTTACAACATCTGACTTCTTTCTTTCAATAAATCATGTTTATTATCGTGTAACAATATGGTACGTCTCTAAGCAACTGAAAGAAATGCAAAAAGTGTTGCAGCTGTCCCCAGCCTCCCCTATCACAGTAATACTATTATGGGACAGTTTCATAGTAAGACCATTGTGGCAGTGTGGATAAAAGCCCAACGTTCAGACCCATTTAATCAATATAAGTATATTTTCAGGAGTGGTTTTGTGGCTTCCTTGCATGCGATTTGTTTGAGCAGCGTGAGACGGAGCTTGAAAGCAGGTGTCTCGTGCCAAAAGTATGAGAGTTGGCAACTCTGTATAAACACACTGCAATTTATAATACCAATTTAGAAGTGGAGACAGCTAGAACAAATGAAGTGTGTTTACGCTCTCTGTCTCCTTCTCTCCCACTTGCTGTCATCCTGCTACCTGGGAGGTGAGTAATGCTGTTTGTGTGGTCTGTCTTAATGTGCTCAGCTCAGTAATCTTCATGTACTTTCGGAGGGCTGTTGTCCAGTAATGCTCTCCATCTCCATCTGAGAGGCCTGTGGAGAGCAGAACAAGCAATGCAATCAGCAGCTCATCTTACTGCCAACAGCACTGGATTCCTCTCTCGTGAGAAAACAGCCGCAAATCACAGCTCCGCTTTGAACTCTGTTCCAGTGCAGCCACTCAAATTAGTAAAATGCTTGGTTTCATGCAAAGAGATCAACTCTTGCTTATCTGGCAGCAGCTCACGTATGAGGGAGATGTTTTGCTGCGAGTGCCTTTGTACTGGCAGCCAGCGCTGGGTGAGATCTTAACGCGAGGCTCTAATTCTGTACAGTATCAGACAGTTGATGCAATCAGGGTGAGACAAACATAGACACAGTGTTTGTACCATCAGCAACAGATTTATAAAGGGACCGTTTTACGTTTACGCTCATTTCCATCTGGTCAGGTGTTGAAGCCAAATGATTCAGCTCTGAGCAAACAGGTTGGAGCCTGGATTGACATGAGGTGAGAAAAAACAAGCAGCAGCCCTAAAAACCGACTGTGATAGGCTGAGACGCAGCAGCTTTTTCAATATAGCCGGCAGGTGTTGCCCTGTAGGACCGCCCATAACATGACCAAGTATAAAAATCATCCATCCTTCACATTTCATGTGAGAGGGAAGTCGAGCTGCACAATTCTTGCTAAAATGTGAATCAAAATTTTTCCCCCTTAGAACTGAGAACGATTCTTCAAAATCATTTATTGCAGTCTCAAGTAAAAAAAACGAGTCTGAGATGCTTTTGTAAACTACCCAGAGTCTCAGGTCTCAACTTGTTCCGACGCAAATCAGTCAACATGTGAACGCATCGTGAGGTGAACGCGTAGGGAAAAGAAGCAAGTGAAATGTCGTCATTTAGAAATCACATTGCGCAGCCCTAGTGGGAAGTGATAGCTTCTAGCCCAGATAGCGATAAAACCAGGTAGATAAGAAATGAGCTGCTGCAAGATCTTTACTTAAATTACTTGTACCTGTCTCCCTGATCAAAACCAGGTAATCTCAAGCCCTGGTTAGCCCTGCTCGGCCAGTTGGTCAATCCACACCTGAAACTGGCCATGACATACGCAACAACCCCCAAGGTGCAATCTAAGATCAATTAATATCCTCTGATCAATCAATATCATTTGAAAAATGGCACATTTTGAAATCTTGAGACAATTATGCTATGTAAGTAATTTCAAATAGGGACATCACCCAAGAACATCAGTGCAGGCGGGTCATATGATATAAAGGACTTAAAGGATAACTTTAGAAGAACTGTAGCAATGTGTCAACAAAACAAGGATATCGAGAAAACATGGATGTAAACAATGCACGTTTCAGATTCTTCAAAGAATCAGCTCAATGTTAAAAGATTTACGAGGAAGGAAATGCAACAAATGTACGAGGCCTCAAGAATAAATATACATTTTGGTGAAACGGTGACTGTAACATAATCGTATACTTACATAAAACAAAACCACCACAAGGTGCTTTTGATGAACTTAAACAACTTCACACTGGCTTCAACACTTTGTTGTTGCCTACAGACACTGTTTGAATTTGTCCAGCCTCTGTTACATTACAGCTCGGATCCACACTGCAGCACCCAGGCTAACTGAAGTGGTCCACTTGATGTTTTTGTCCGCTCATTTGGGACTAACTGGTTAAATTAACTCCCACAGAGTTAGAAAACTAATTTTCACCCGTGCTCCCAGTGGTTTCGCACAACACCAACACACGCCGCCTCCAACACCCGACCAGATGATGACCAGATAATGACCAGATGTTTCAAATACAAAAATACAGTAGTTATAATGAGACTGGCTCGATTGTTCCACCTCAGTTTCTGCTTATTACTTTTAATTTCTCTACCTCTTGTTTATCTTACAACATAAATACAAGACCATCAGTCAATATTTCAGCTTCTGTTCACAATCTTATTTTTATTTATTTGCCGTTATTGATAACAAGAAATGGAGAAAACTAATAAATCTACTCTGAGGTCTGAACTGCAGAAATAATTGGAGTTTGAGTGCTTGCTGCTGTGCTTGTTGAAAATGAAATGTCTGAGTGTTTGTAGATTTTGGGGTAGGACAGCATACCAAACAAGATTTAAATCTACTTTAGCAGCTAATATTACAACCTCCACCTTGTGTCTGGTAGTGTTCAGGTGGCCTGTTGGAGTTGGTTAACAGGAAAATTATTCCACCTGATGGATGTGGCACTGAGAGCAGGTGGCTCATCATAAAATGACCTGATCAGGGTAAACCTATTTCGTGATGGGTTAGGGCTGATTTTTACATGCTGGAGGCACACACACACACATTTAGTGTGTAGCTCAGTTTGGATATGATGCTATTTTAATTGGTTTGTCCACAGCAGGCCCACACATTTCCTCCAACCTGTGCACATTTTGTATCCTCTCATAAATTAATTTGGCGGATATTTTATGGCACAGTTACACTCCGTCCAACTGTGCAGGTCTGAGCGTACATTTGATGATTGGCTTTTACATAAGAGGACATCATCTAACCACACAGAATACGTGACTCATCTTGTTTTTAAGAGCGAAATTGGAGCCACTTGACTTTTCGATGTCCATTTTTAGTCGGTGGCATCTTTGTTTGAAAGGGAATACAATCCACCACTTTGATGAAGGCTGAAATATCTCAACATCTACAGGATGCATTAGAATAAAATTTTGTACAGATATTCATGGTACCCATTGTCATCTTCATTCAGACTTGAAAGAAACTAAATAAGGGTTTATTTAATTAAGGGTTTATTTTGTCAAAATAGGAGTTAGTGAGTGTTGGAACAGTGGAAAAACGAGCTGAGATGTTTTTTGGTGAGTTTTATTTTGTTTCTGTTAAGTTTGAATGAAGATGGCGACCTTAGCTCAAATGACATAAGCCAAACCCATTCATGTCCCCATCAGGATGAGCTGTAATCATTTTGGTGATCCTTAACTTTTAGTACCATCGTCAGGCCAAAATCTTAATTTGTCCAGTACTTTGGCTAACATGCTTAGAGCCGAGATTAAATTCTAACCCTTTAGACTACATCCCTGATCATTCTGTGCACCCATCTAACAACATATGCAAAAAGAAATTACATTTCTGTATTCTTATATCAAAATCCAGTCATGGTTTCATTCTGTAAACAAAATAATGAGTGTGATTACATTTGGTTGAACTGAGCAGTTTCAGCCAATAATATCATGACATGCACCCATCAATCAATTTTCAACTTTTACCAGCACAGAGCAAGGATTTATTAGTTAGAGAGCTTCGTTAAGAGCTAAGTTAACCCGGTTTAGACCTAAGAGAGGGATCTACCTGCCTATCCTGTTGGACTCTGAAATATGTCATCATACGGGAGCTAAATATTGTCCAAATGCTGTTTAATTAAAACTTTAATCAAGATGATGAACATGAAAAACATTTTACTTGGTATCCACATGTTAGCATCGTCATCATGAGCCTGTCAACATGCTGAAATTAGCATCTAACTCAAAGAACTGCTGTGCCAAAGAACAGCCTCACAGAGCCTCTAGCATGGCTGTAGACTGTTGGTCTTGTTTAACTTTATCCACTTTGTTATCACAGGAAAAACAGTGGATGCTAAATAGATATTGTATCTTGCATGCTATTGGCAACTTTTGTGTTGCATAGCAACCACAGCAACATCGCACCCTTTGTACCCTTTGATCTCCTGCTCTTTCTGTTGTTTTTGACACTCACAGATTCTCATCGTGAAAAAAGTCTCCTCCTCTCTAATTATAGCCTAACAGATAGACATAATCGACACATAAACGTGCACACACACACACACACACACACACACACGCTCGCACACACAATCTTTCGCACAACAAACTTCCCCCAGAGCACCTATTGCCTTGTAGCAGCAGTGAGTAAATGGGACTACTAAGACAGAGGAGTGTGTTTACAGCTGATACATGACACAGAGTGGACGAGCTCGAGGTGGCTGCGGTGGTTGGAGGGCAAAACAAAACCCATGTTGCTGTTTATGCTAGGCGTTTTTGTTTACCTCTTCTCTAAATTTGACACGGGGCTGGTTGTGTACCAGCAGTCATGCCTCAGGCCAAGCCTTCCCTCAGTTACATAAACAGCTATTACTCTGACAGAGGAAACATGGAGTCTGTTGAAATGTGGCAAATCAGTGCAGTTACAGTCAAATCTTAAATTAAGACCCTGTGGTAAAACTCAGACTTAATATTCTTCCCATTAAACGAGAATTAACATCAACAATGTTCCTGCTGAAATTAATGCCAACTCCTTTCCATTATAGTTGCTCACATTTTTCTATACCAGCTTGTTGAAGCTTTCTTGTTGTTGCGGTGAGTGAAACATTATGGATGTATCCTTCCATCAAATGGAAATATGCATTATTGCACACACATTTCTCCCAAATCCAGTTTTTGTTGGTGTTTTTAAAAATGTGGGATGTACATCAGAATTTCAAATAAAGCTCTGTGGGTTTGAGCAGTGTTTGGCTGCACAGCGTGAGTTCATAGTGACCGACCCACAGCTGCTTGTAAAGAGGTTTAAATCAGGCAAGCTTGAAATTTAAACCCATATTATTCTTCTGATGATTTACAGCAAAAGTCCTTAGGCTCACAACTATTTTATTGTTGATTTACCTCCCCATTATTGCCTTATTTTTGTTGATTTCTGGTTTAGTCAATAAAATGTCAGGCAATAGTGAGAAAAGCATCCAGAATGATGTATTAAAATGCCTGGTTTTGGCTGAACAAATGATTAAATCCAATGATTAATTTACAGTGATAATAACAGTGAAAAGTAGTAAATCTTCACAACTGGAAGGATAGAACTAGGAACTTAAGCCACTGACTAATCAATAGTTATAGCTAAAAATAAATCTGATGTAATCAATCATTACTTATGGCTCACTACAAGAGTGTGGTGGTGGCTGTATTTTACAAACCCTATGCCTGTGAGGCCGGGGCTCTGTTAAAATGTAGTTACCAACATTTACATCTCTGTTTCTTTCCTCTGCTCTCAGTCTGTGAGAGCTGCAGACTGAGATACACACACATACACAGACACACTGGCAGAACAGACTGAGGACGCAGCAACAGGATGAAGGCTCAGTTCGGCTGCATTCGCACAAAATCCAGCATTGTGTGTACAGGCAGGTGTGTGTATCTCTGCTTTATAACATAACCACTGTGAAACAATCAGAAGATTTTATTTCTCTGATTCACAGGTTTGTTAATGCTGGTCTCTCTGAATTCATTCTCTGTCTCCCCCTCCTCTCTCTTCTTTGAGCTGGTGGAGGGTCCAACTTTAAATGGAGTGTTTACAAACAGCATCTGACCAATGCTGTATATTCTGCAATGTATATACTTTATTTATTCAGTGGCAACACTTTGCATTTGTTTCCCGTGGGCTCACTGACTTCAGGTTCAGCTATTTGCAATTAGCAGTTGTTTGCAATCAACTAGTATCTACTGCTGAGGGTTACACCCTGAAGAAGGCTGTTTGTGCTGCTACACATGAGTTGCGACCCAGCTCTATTTTAACATGAACAAAACATTGTCTATGTCTTTAGAATTTCACCATAAAATAGCCATCTGAATAAAGGCTTTCTTTTTCAAAAGGCATATTCTGCCCTTAAAGCCCAAACAGTGACTCCATATATGAAAAATATTAATTTGGTGCCAGACACTGATTGCAGACTTTTCAATTTTAAGCAATGAAATGATTAATTCAAACACTAAAGCAATATAACTACACTATATCGGATGAAATTATGTTTTTGGAGGCAATACTATTTCTGTGCACTTACATTTAATGCAGAAGTGTCAGTAATGCTCCAAAGGTAAAATATTCATTGACCTTGTGGTTTAACTCACAACCATTTTTAAAATTCCATTCCAGTTAAAGAAAGGCACAATAATAAGACCAGTTCCTGAGGGACATACTTCAGCATGTGCGATGTGTCCTGTAGTTATAGAGAATGATATGCTCCAAAGCATTTTATGTTGAGTGGTTCAGTGCACCAGTGTGTCAGAAGTACTGTGTTCTTTTTCATTTCAGCGTGTAGCCTCTGCGTTGTGAGGTTCGACTCTACTTGACCCGTCTCCCTCTAGGTACCTGGATTTCATTTCCCACTGTAGATAGTTGCCCCTCAACACAGGTCAGATTCTTAGACGATCGTTACGACGACGCTGCAGGAAACTACCGTGACATCATCTTCAACATGACACAAACCACAAACGCAGGAACAATGGAGGATTTTGAAGGGAAAGCTGTTCGTCAAAGCAAGGAGACAAACTTTGTTTTATAAAAGGCTGAAGGCAGTGAGACAAAAGACTGCTGAGACAAACAGGAGAGTTTGGGAAATCCTCCATCAGAGAGCAGCCGACGGTTGCTCCATTTTTGTCACATTTTTCATCAACAACATTTTTTCACTGCCCAAAACCAGATGACAACTAACTAAAAATTCATTCACAGTGGTAAAAACTATGATGAAATCTACTAACACTTTCATCAGTTACTAAAATCAGGACAAAAACGTGGGAAGTCAACTAGCATGCACCTCCTGCATGTCTAATAAACTGGACTGCAACTAATGATTATTTTCATTATCAATTAAATTGCCAATTATTTTTATGATTAACGGTTTAGTCTATAAAAGGTCAAAAGCTACTGACCACAATTTCCCAGAACCCAAAATTACGTCTTTAAAATGCTTCTTTTGTTCAACCAATGGTCCAAAATCCAGGAAGAATAGCAGAATAGTTGGCAAGTAATTTTTTTTTTTCCGATCGAACTTTTTGTTGCAGTTCTAATTGGCTCGAGCCACTTGGAACCTCGCAGGTGATAACAAAAAACTGCAGCAGGTACCACCCACAAATTTTGGCGATGGAAAACCAAAAAACAGCAAGTTGAGTCAAGTCAAAAAGAAGTGAGCCGTGGAAACTCAGCATAAGTTAAATCCAGAACTTTGGGGACAGGACTGTATTTTATACATCAAATCCTCCTACAGTCATTTAAAGTGCTTATAAACAAGATGCAGACATAAAACACACACTGCCTGACATCATTTTGAGCGTTAAGACAATTAAGCCAGACTACCATGCTTTTAATGTCTGAATTAAATGGCAATTAAATTAAACTGACAACCTCAACCACATATTACGTAGATCAGAGAGAGTCCGTGATGAACTGCTGTTCTCTGGCTTCTAGATGTGAGATAGCTCCGTCAAAATGAACGCTTGCAGAAGTCTTTGTGGTGATAATGACTAGTTTTTCTGCCATCCTCTCCTACATGTGGGAAGATGTCTGACATTCTGTTCCTTGTTTTAAAGCGTTTTTCTTGATAATAGTGATAAGGTGGAACGCAGAGATGTCTTGGACGCTGAGGCGTTGCCAATCCAAAATGCCGTTGGAAAGACTGTTTTACAAAAGGATTGTAATGACAGGATGAGCAGGAAAGCGTGCTACTTAAATCCCCAGATGAATGGATCGAGGGAATGGCCATTTCCATAAAGTGATAGAGTTTGCCCCGAGCCTGTTTTTGCACCCACAAATCCCTTGCAATCCTACAGATAAGTTGAAAGAAGGAAAAGATTTGCACATCACACAACTGACTGCCATGGGAAACTCACACAACAAGTGACAGATGAGCACCAGACAGGCTGTCAGCAACAGCTTTAACTCAGCAGGACTGATTACCTGACAAAATTATAACTTCTTAGGGAATAGTGCATGGCATGTAATCAAATGCACAATTAACACTGCAGCATATGGCTCAGTTGGCAGTCGAGTACAAGATGTTGTAAGTATGTAAATAAGACAGCATCATACAAGGAATCCAAAAAGAAATATTAGCAAATTAAAAAACCAAGGCACACTCAGTTCTCGTTTATGTTTTCCTTTGTGCCAAAATCGAAAATAAATGCAATTAAAAATGTGTTGCACGTTCAGGCTTTGTTATGTGCAGAAATGTGAAACAAAGATATTTTATATTAATACTCCCCTGACAAACTCGTTATTAACTGAGCCTCATTATTAGCAGTCTTCAGAGGCAGTTTTTTCATGTTTTAGCCCATTAACTACAATGCAAATGTAATTCACATTACTGCCAACCATTTTCCAAATTATACCATGTGTTTTTAGACCTGTAAATCCTGTTTTGGCACTATTTTTACAGTTTTAGTTTGGATGACTGAAAACATCTAAGTTGTTCAAAATGTTGATATAAGCTCATCTGTGTTGCTTTAAAGGGGCAGTGTGTAAGGGACTGGTACCTGCTGGAGGTAACTCCAAACAAATCTGGCAGATCACCAAAGTAACCGCTAACTGTTCTTTTAGCTCCAGTTAGCCTAGTAGCTGCTGATAGCTCATTTAGCCCCAGGTTATCCCCATGGCCAATGGCCTTTCTACGCCTCAAGTCTTGCCGGACTCGCAGTTTAGAGCACACAACAGAGTATTTATGTTTATACCACAGGCAACAGAACCAGGCTCAGCAGACTCTCGATTAGCCAGCTGTGGAGAGAAAAACATGAAGCAGGAGGTCGGGCAGCAGAGAGGCAGGAGGGAGCCAGAATATTTTCAACAAGCCAGAGTCAGTAATTATTAAACATTACAAAGACATGCCAAGATGATCGGATTATTGCCTCTGGAGGCACAAAGCGGTATTACAGCACAGAACGGGCAGGGGCTAGCTTGATAGCAGGTATCCCTGCAACACAAAGACGTTTATGACAATACTTCATAACTGTTACTTCCTCACATTCTGTTCATAATATTAGTTCTTTATAAAAAAAACTTTTTAAATTAAACTTCAAGCCAGATCTTAAACATTACAGCATTAAAATTATGAGAATGCACTCACAACAAGTTTAAGGACCAGCTGCAAGAGCTTGGTGGGCCTTTTTAGCCCAGGATTTTGACTCTCAGGTAACAAACACCCTACGTTGTCTTGGTGGAGGTTGTTGGGACTGCATGCAGCCTGAGAAGAAAACTGTAGCCAAGACATATTTTTGGATTAAAATATTAACTACTTTTTATAAATGCATAGATTAGATTTTGTATTTACCTTTAAACAGAGTTACTGTTCTCTTAAAATACACTAGAATTGAACATCCATCAAGATAATGTATGTAGATAAGGCCAGTGCTATTTGCAGTGAAGATGGAAATACAACATGATTTATCTAGTATCAGGTCTTAATTAAGAAACTAAGTGTGAATTTATGGGTTAGTGCATTAAAAACACAAAAAAATATTGTTTCTATTTTTGTGTTACATCATGATTTGTTGTTGATATAAATGTACATAACCTCTTTCTTTTAGTTGAAACTTTGATATTATGCTGTTTTTCCATTTCTGAAACCAAACCTCCACCTCTGACAGTTTACATAAAAGAAGAAGAGGGAGAAGAAGGTGTAGTGTTTTGGAGGGAAGTGAGTCCAAAATCCATCCATTCAGTCAATATTATGTGGCAAAAACTAGTGTGGCGTCCTGCCTCAGTTGTGTTTTTCAACCAATCAATTAAAGCGTGCCCCACTGTGCTCCAAGGGAAACAGCAGCAGTGTGGGAAGACCTATTAGTCCGCACTATTTAACAATGGCTCCTAGATATGTGGTGAGCAAAGTGCCTTCCATTCAGGCACATTTTTCTGACTGGGAATATACTAATGTGTGTTACAAAGATAGTAAAAGCCAGAGAGAGAGAGCATTTTCAATTCTGCTGCGTAAAAACTTGAGTTTTATAGTTATTTCTGGTTCAATAAGTCGCCACAATCAAACTCCATGTGACTCGCAGAGTCCCACCGTGTCTAATGCTGACAGAGAAAATTGGAGTTATGAAAAACATCAGTAAATTTAGTGGGCAGGGGTGGAGGACTGCAGCCCTGATCCAGCGTTTGCTCCCCGCCGGGCTTGGTGTGGTGTTATTTTGGAAGTGGCAGACCAGAGGATGCTGGGTACTTAGTTCCAGAAGCCAACATTAGGTTCAGACCTGTTGGAAAATATCCCCCCGGGTGCAGAGGCAGAGGTCATCTCAGTGTAGCTGGAGTCCTCTGCCACACTTGGCTAGTCCCTCTATCTCATTCTGTTCCTCTCTATCTCTCCATCTATTGTGGTTCAGCGAGGTCTACTTGCTTCTGACTCATCCTGTGTCCTCACAGCATGTTCTGTGCCACCGGACACACGGTACAACGCAGCAGGGATCAGATAGCTGTCCTACTGCATCATCACACTGCACAAGCACGGGGGGGAACAGAGGAAGAGTCGGCCACTGTGGGCTTATAGGAGTGCTGCTAGCATAAGAGCACACTGTGTTTTTCCATTCAGTCACATTTTATGCAAATGAAACGCTAAACTGCATTCGGCACACTGTACATCTCCATCCAAGCATCACAATGAGGCCTGGATGAAAATTCAAAAGGGAGAAATGAATTCTTGACATACTGTACAGCCACATTCATATTTATAAGTCACCATTCAGTATGTTTAATATGCCACAGACAAACGAATGTGTCCTCTTTAAACTCCTTAAAGAATATAGATGGAAAGGTGACGTACAGCCTCCACAATAATGTTGCTATAAATCATAAACTGGTATTCTAACTCCCTATTTAGCATTTCTGTAGGCAGTTTTTAAATGGTTTGCAATGCTGTAATGTAGTTGTATGCATATATGCGGACATTTTTAAGTGTTAAACGTAGTTGGCAACAACTACAAGTCCTGCTGTGAAGCATCTGTAACAGTTCATCAATATCAAAGTTGTCATAAAAATATTCCTCGTATTTTATATGAATGTGAAATATGATGTATTTACTTTATGAATGTTTATGGCAGTCATCATTAAGTGCCATTTGGTCAGTTATGTCATTTTAATGCCAAGGTGACATTGTTTGAAATGTCTTTTCTTATGACTTTCCGTAACTTGACTGACCTCGGTATTGTACTCTGTCGTCAAACCGGCCTTATAACATTTAAGGACATCTTTATGTCAAATCCAAATGGAACCACTTTAGTCAGCCAGTGTCAAAACCAACCACTTATGACAGTTTAATGTCATGTTAAAGCATAACAAGCTAAACAATTTCTTTAAGTTCCATAATGACACATTGACAGTTTATGCTGTCAGCTAAGTTGTCATAAGAAAGACAAATGTCTTGATTTGCATTAAAAATACATAACTCACTTAATACAAATATTCATAAAGAGAGGTGTCATGTCATGGTTAGGGTTAGGTAGGATTACAGTCACAGTGTTATGTCAGCCTCATGAACACCCTGTCAAATAAAATGCTACTGTAAAGTATTACCCATACATCTACTGGTAGCAAATAAAGTAGTTTGTCAATGTTAAAGTCTTGTCTCAGGAGCAGTCTTGTTATTCATTGTCAGCAGAACGGCTCCAGCTATTAACCTGGTGTGCACATCAGGTTACAGGTTTGGATTTCTGGAGGTCTCAGTCTCTAATTTGAAGCTTTGTTTGAGCGAGGCTCTTTTTCAGGAACACCGGCGGAGCTGACAGAGAATAATAACATGCAAAACCTAAACCCCAGTCAGAATTCAGAAACCAAATTATAGTGGTAAATGCTGTCTCGGCTGCATTAACATTTCACTCACACAGAATTTACGATCTTGTGGATACTTCTGAGTAATTTGCATTTTAAACACTGAGGCAGGTTTGTTGAATTTTCTGGGTTATTTTTCTAAACTATTTCCCCCCTCAGCAGTGCTGTTGTCATGTCTGATATTGATTCAGTCACAAAACGCTGTTCTGGACTGTGTGTGCCGCGTGTACTACCGACTTAAATGAATATTCAAAACCGTGAAAAGTATTTTGACATAAACTGAATGCGTGAGCCAGGCATAAGCTGTAATAAGATCAAAGTAATGCTAAGTGGATCTTCAAGCTTTATTTCCACATTTCATCCAACAATGTGTCTGCTGAAGCAGAAAATTATTCTGCTGCTTTAAAGCAATATAAGTCACTCCAGAATAAACAGTGTTCACTCGGGTCCTCATACTCATACAATTAAGCTCCAACGACTGACTGAGCAGATAAGAACTATCAAGAAATGAAACCCAAGTGAAATGAATAACGACGGCACTAAACCAGCCGACCAACAAGCTCTGTGCGTGGACTTAACGCCGCTGCTCAATGATTTTCAGGAGCAAGTGAAGCGGGAGACATTTCTAACACCGTCCTCTTATTTCCTCCTTCCATGTAAAACTGAATTTTACACTCAAACACAAACAAACACGGTGAATCCCTGATTGTATCCTGCAGCCATCTTCAGCCTCTCTGTCAAGATTGTTCTGTCCAAATAACCTCTAATGCACAGTATTGACTGTTTCCTTTGAGAATTCAATTTTATATATTTTATTGTGAGTTTACTATTTCAGTGATTGTTAGATAGGGCCAATTTTATTTACAATAATCTCTCCAAATGGTCTTTGAAAGCCAAAATTGGTTTACTGGCAAGAATTCCAGGACTTTCACCAAGGAAATGGCTCCACAGTAGGTATGTAATAAATTTTTAATTTCTCAATCAACAGTTTATCTTGTAATTATAAGACTGAATCTGATGCTGTTGTGTGCAACAAACAGAGACAGGGTCATTTAACATCACCTTGTAATTCATTGTTCTTTTAAAGGACCAGTGTGTAGGATTTAGTGGCATCTAGTGGGGATTATAAGGGTTACATAATTAAGAGAAATATCAAAATTGCAGTATGGCACAGTGCAATATCCTAACTGAGTGACAAAACAGCATTATAATGATACAGATCCCAACAAATGTCAAATCATCACGATTAGCTTTTTGAAAACTGTGATGAAAAATGATTTCCAATGATTTTCCACTAATCATGAATCACATCACAATCACAATATCTGTCAAAATAATTGCAATATGTTGGTTTTTTCCATCTTGTGCAGCCCTGCTGAATACAGCTTGTCTCACCCTCCCCTTCCAAGAGTGTAGGACAAACAATAGTGGGTGGTTTGTTCATTCAGGGCTCCTGTAGAAACATGGTGGTGCAACACGGGAATCTCCACGAATGATTCTTATTTTAAGATGATCATATACTAATGAAACCTCATGGTACTTATTAATATTACCAGTATATTGCATTCCTGCCATATTATGCCGATAAATCCATGTAAATCTTACACACTGGACCTTTAATGTTAATTTCATCTTTATTGGACAGTGGACAATGCAGAGAGACAGGAAATGAAGGTTGAGAAAGCTGAAGAGAAGTGAAGCATTGTATGTGCCCCAGCCACGTGGCTATCAGAACATCAGGACCCCCATCTAACGTCATTTTCGACAAGTATTCTATGTAGCATTTGCACAATTAACCAATGATCATGCAGAAAAAATGCTGACTGTCACAGATTTTTTGTGAACAGAAGAAGCAGTGAGTGTGAGAAGCGCTCACACGAGGGACACCAGACAACTTTTAACCATTTCAGAATCTGTGAGGTTGAAGTGGTTGGACTTTAAACATGGGAAGTTAAAGAGGATTTATTTTTTAATGAACCAACAATGACCACATCTATGGGTGCAACATTACCCTCTAAACAGTGTAACAATGGACAACTTCAAATAATTAATTAATTCATCCATAAAACCATGATTTCATACATTAACATGTAACACAACAAGCAGTGTCCAACATGTTGTCAGCCACGTCTGTCCACCAAGTCACTGCAACAATTTATGACTCTATGAGAAACCAATTTGACACTGGGATCACCTCAAAAGACAAAAACACTGTGTAGTCTGATCCTGGCCTTACAGAGGTAATATTCAATCTGGAACACACATAATCCTATGTTTTTGTCAAAGTTCAGGCCAGGGTATCGTCTAACTCACTGTAAAAGACTACCATTTCTAGCCTTCTGACACAATATTGCTTCAGATTATGTTTTTCATTGACAGAAAATTACTTTCTTTTTCCAGTCATGCTTTCAATGTGCACTCACCACCAGCCTCAGGTAGCAGCTGGAAGCAGATGGGTTAGCGCGAGCCAAAATATCATGGGAGTTCAGTAAAAAAAAACAATAGAATTACTGTAGTTTGAGCTTTGTTTTCCATATGTTGCCTTGTATGAAAAAGAACGATTATAGGAGAGAACAGGAATGATCTAGATAATCTGTAACCGTGACCACTAAAAGAGGTTTCCACTGTATATACGAGCATGTTTTTATGCAACCATTGTTCAAGAAACCCCTCCCTTTTTCACACTTGATGACAGCATACAGCGAGAACACGTTGACAAAATTAACCACACGACCACAAAACCTCTAATTTACTTGCCTCCATCCCATCACTGAAACCAAACCTTGGCCAGTGCAGCTCCGTGAGTTTCACTGGAGCCAAACTTTTCCTGTCCTACATTCTTCACAGACATTAAAGTGAGTGGTGTGTGTCTCTCAGAAAAGTGACAGCTTCATGATGTCACCCCTTTATTCAGTGAGCGGCACGCCGCACTTCAGCACTTACTGTACTGACTCTGAAATAGGTCAATTTCAACTCTAGAGATGAGCTGTAAAAGGAAATAAGAGTCTAATAAAGCGAGGTACCGAGTGGATGGGAGTGGAGCGGTCCTCTGCATTAAAGGGATAGTTTGGATTACTTGAAGTAGGGTTGGATGAGGTACTTATCCATAGTCAGTGTATTAGTAGTCACCACGCCCCTGGTTTAGAGAGGCAGCAGGAGTGCCGGTGAAGGAAGCTAAGCAATAAACTCCTGTGGACAGGGTCAGCAGTGAAATGTATTTTAGCCACTTAAAAGAAAAATCAATATCAGTTCATGTGCATGCTATATTTTGAATATTTTTACCTTAATGTCAGACAGCCTTTTCCAACAGGAAACCACTGTTTTATAAGCTCTCTCCAAATCATCCAAACTCCATGGTTGAAATCTACTGCTGCCTTGATTTGTTAGTTTGTTTGAGTTTTATGCAACTTTGGTGAATCCAAATTAACCCTTTAAATCACAGACATCACACTTTTGTTGCTGACCCTGTCCACAGTAGTACATTGCTTAGCTTCTGTGCTGGCACTCCTCTCCGTTTCTCCTTACTAGCTGACTGCCATCCACTGAACACCAGCAAGCACCTCATACACCCCCACAGTAATCCTAACTATCCCTTTAATTCAGACCAACCAGGGGCGATGGCTCTGTTACAGTTCAATCAGATTTGATTGCTGGGAGCAGAAAGTTTGTTTTGTTGTTCTCAGAGGCGAGACTCGCTAGTGTCGCTGCATTCACGGCCAGATTGTGGTACAGCAGAGCTTTCTAGGAAAACAAGCCACCCTTACCAGTCACAGTAGCACTTAAATAATGAGTCCCCATGCTGCTGCTGCTGCTGCTGGACTCTGTTCTGCATCATAATAAGTGCAGGGTCAAAAAAAATAACTTGGAACTACTGTACTGCACCTCATTAGCCCCCCTTTAGGACAGCAGAGTGTGTGCCAGTGGCTCTAAAGGGCAACACTTTGGGACACGGGCCAGTATTCACACCGGGGCCCCGAGACAACACTGTGCTGCTCCGCCATAGAAAAGTCCACCAATACCTTTGAAAGACTGCAAGTTCGTGCCAAATGCATTATTTACACTGGAGCAAGGCAGGGTTCCCATTCCATTTGCTTCAGCAGAAGTAGCTTTGCATGCATTCATAAATAATAAATGTGCAGCACAACGCGTGGGAACGGGGAAGAGCAAGCATAAAGAGGAGCCCAGTCACACAGCATGAAAGAGAACAAGGCTGCTTAATCTGGGCATGGTAAAACACTGTCCATGCAAGTGAGTCACCCATGAAGAACTAACCGTCACATGACAAAATGCAGACAGGAAAGACTACAAGGGGCGAAAAGCAAAAAGAAAAACAAAATTTGCATCTCTGGCGGCATTCGGGCACCTCGCCACTAAACTGATCTAATCGCCGTCTGGCAGGGGGAGGAAAGCAGAGAAGGGGCGGCTCCAGCTGAGATGGATATTCCATGTCCAATAACGTACAATGAGGGGCTTTCACTGATGCTTTTTATGACAGCTTAGCTGAGACATGCTCTATTGCATGTTTTCATGCAACTGCCACTTATCTAATTCTTCTCCTAAGCTGCTGGTGAGAGCTCCGTGCAGGCTGTCATGACTGTCGTCCCACGAAAAGGAAGGAACCTTTCGAATGGGATTAGACGTCAACCCTGACCCCTCGCCAATCTAGCGAGGATTTGCAGAATGTTCGGATTCATTTTTCATAAGAGAGTAGTTAATAAAAGTTGTTACAACGGATAGCCCTGGGAGAGCAGCAGCTGTAATTGGATGTCTAACTGAGTCCACTGACATGTTTGGACAAGCTAATTCTCAGAGCAATTTAGAACTTTAGTTTTACTTCATGCAAAGCTCCAACACTGTGTGTGTGTCTCTGGACACACAAACATTACTTATGCACTGCTTAGCACATTTTTGTTTTTTGAGCCTGTTGAGGTTTTATATTTTGGTAACAGTAATTATGCAGAGATAGGCTACTATACAGAAGGCACAGATGAAGAATCAAGCCTGATAATAATTACTGTACAAAATATAATGAAGACAATCAGAAAAAAATAGAGAAATCTTTGAACAAATAGAAGATACTTATTTATATATATATATATTACCTTTATACTATGTGCGAGTATGTCATTTTTCTAAATTTCTTGTTGCTTTAGGAAATACTAAAATATAGCTGAACCCACCTTCCACCAGTTGGGAGTGAAGATGTTTTTTTCACCCACATACTGCATGTCAGATAACCTCAAAATCTTCAATATAAAAAATGAAGCAGAGTCGAGTTTGAAGAGGTGGTTAGATTCCTCGATTCTAGAACTCAACTCTAACCCACAAAAAGTTTCAAAAAGTTTTATTTCAAATATTTCAGAGCATTGACAATTATAAATATATAGAACATGAGACCTCCCCAACAGTGAGGCCACACTTGATCGCCCCCTGGTGGCTGGCAGCAGTACAGGTTATAAACTGTACGTTTAGCAAATGGGACATGGGCTAATTTTAAATAAATTTTTCTCTAACGTGGTTTCTGTCATTTTAGGTTGTTCTCATCATGCTGATGTTTGTTCAAGTTTTTGTTTTTTTCTGCTCAGTTTTAATGAGTTGTTTGATGCTTGAAAAAGGGGGTTTCACACCATGATCAGCTGAGCTCTCCTCACAATCCTGGAACTATCACAGCAAATGATGTCACCAGCAAAAGATGTATCTGGGATATTTTATCTTCAGTTTTTAGAGATGCATCATCCATATTTATTTAATATGGCTCATATTTGTTTCTGATACTGATAAATTCTTCAAATACTGTGTTAACCACAGTTGGCAGCCTATAAATTACTCATTTTTGCTGTAATACAAGGCTTCTCAGTTAACTCAGTCATTGATGAAGGCTTATCATTGACGCATGATAATATATGTTTATTATTATTATCATTATTATTATTATTATTATTTGAGGGGGCGTTTTGCATCTGTAATGGATAGTACACCTGAAGATATGATAGGAAATGGGGGAGAAAGAGAGGTGATGAGATGCAGCAAAGACCTGCTGCAGAGGACTCACAGCCTCAGTGCATCAGGTGAATGCGCCATCATCAGAACTACCATGGCGCCCCTGATGATGTATGTTTAATTTCTTACATTCATATCTGGTATACTATGTTTTGAGATACAGCAAACTGTGTTTGCTTGCTTTCAGTTTGTTTTTTTCTCGCCTCTGTTTGCAATGTAAGTATTGTTTTATATGCCCATTGTTTGCTGGACACCTGATGTGTGCCCTGTGTTTTTTGTTGAACTCATTCAGTCACGGGCAACAGGATCAGTTTTTAGTACCACAGTGATCTCTGACCTCAGGTTTCATTACACTAAAATGACTTTAATGAGCACCATATGCAGATTTTTTTTAATCGGTGCATCGTCATTATTCATCATTGTGTTTATTTATTCACATAGAGCAATGTGGAATATATATATATATATATTAAAAAAAAAAAAAAACAGACAAACATGAATGCTTCTTTTACTCTTCAGTCTTTGAAGTATGATAATGAGTTGTCAGTATTTGTGTATTTCTTTGCTATATTTTCATCTGAATATATCGCAGAAAATGTAAATAAATGCTGGTTTCATTGCACTACCATTATGTGATTATTAGGAGTTGGTTCATCAACAAAAGCAGAAGGTTCTCCAGTTGGAAAACCATTATACCACTGCAGAAGAAGAGGGTGCAACAAGATGACGTAATTAAAGAAGCACCACTTGAACCTCAGATGGTAAAAACAAGGTAGAAAACATGATGGAAATGTGACACTTGTGTTTTATCCACGTATTACTGTCAGGAAAGTTACATCTGATTTGTCAGATGATCAGATCTGTGTTGAGTGATTAACTGAGGGAGCGATGAGGAGACTGTCAGACAGCTGATTAGTCATGTAAGTTAAATGTTCACTACAGCTGCAGAAGATATGCAGAAGTCAACACTCAACGCTTCGTCGGCTGGGCATCACCGCTAATGATATGCATAGCGCTACCCACTCTGTTTTTTGAGACTGCCCTTGCTTGCTGCAGTTTCAGAGCAAAAAATGTTCAGACGTGGCGTTTACTGCTGATTTCACCCCTGATATGTCCTATAACTCATGAAAAACACCACATGGACATGTGAATAAGGTTAAAAACATGATTTTCACCATGTTAGTGTTTCCATCTCACATTAAACACATGAACACTTTTCTCATGTGATCATCAAATTGTGCATAATTTGTTGGAAACATGGCTATAGTAGACTTTAGACAGCCACCATAAATACCCATTGTTGTAATGGTCTTTTATAACTGCCTGAGGTTACTAATTTTGACCACTAAAAATATTTCGTCTTGTGACAGCAACAGAGAGCCTCAGAGGACATGGTTAAAATAGAAGATTATTATTTATAGAATCACTTTAATCATACATTTAAATATGCAGTCAACTCGTCTCAGCAAAGGCATCTCAAATAAGGTCAGTTCAGGTGAAAATCAAGAATCTGGTAATCCAGGCTCAGGCTAAACTGCTATGACTAAAACGATCCGTGCATCCATGCAAAATGAGATTTACACTGACATGATCTGGCCTGATTTACCCCAAGCTCAAATATTTAGATTCTGGATTTTTTTATTTTTTTTTTAATGGTTGTGTGAGTGTTTTCTTTACAAGACAATAAGCAGTATTAGCAGACTGTGTGAGGTTTTCCTCTCTGGGAGAAAGATCTGCAGTGTGGACTGCAGTGTCTTGGCAGGGCCCCATGTATTCTGGGAGAAGGAATGGGGAGGCAGAAGAGAGGAGCTAAAAGAATCCCTTTTCAAACCGGAGCCAGTTTAATTTTTTGACAGGCCTGCTTAATTCCCTTTTAGAGTCCCTTCAAAAGATTTTGTTCTGTGCTGCTCCTTTGTGCCTTTCCAGCGGGGAGTCTTGTGTTTGTGTTTTCCGGGCACACTTCAGCCTATTTATGCAAGCTAATTTAAAGTATAAATGAGGCCGCATTTTTGGTGAGTGCACAGACAATTGCAAGTGGGAATAGAGTTTACTGTTTATTTGTTTCACCTATAGTCGGTTGAGCGAGGATGCCGTCTCTCCTGTGACTCTTTGAGAGTGTGCTGCTGCATATAATTACAGATTTCAATGAAATCCATGAGTTGCTTTATATAAAGTGGAACTGCTGTAACTATATTACGGTAAACAATCATGTGCTTTTATATGACAAAGGCCAGCATTCTCCTAAACAAAGTAGGGTTTCAGGTCACATGAAGAAAACATATAGCACACCATTTATAAAACAACGTGTGCAGTACATGGAATGAGGCACAATATATGGAAAACACTATAAAAAAAAAGCCTGTTTACCATTAAAATTAATTGGCTGCTCCGCCTGTCCAGCCTATAAATTATATTCACTCATTTTCTTTACAAATACACTATAATTATTTTCCGGATTACATTCACTAGCAACAGTCCAGTGGACAGTTGAGTGGATGGTTGGGTGCACAAACCACAAGACCAACACCAGAGACTGACCGGGATTTACATCCTTGAAAAGCTGGGGAAAGATGTCCACTCGTCAAAGTCAACTCATCCCAGCTCATCAGTCGGTGATTTGTTAATTTTTAAGAGGGGGAGGGCGGCCCAGCGGGAGTACGATCATAGAAATATTATAGGAATACTACAGGCAGCAGTGCGTCTATGATCCTCTCGCTCTTCTGAAACTACGTGTAGCTGCTTGTCACTTTGATCATGTGACACCACTCTATAGAGAATATAGGCTACAATACAGTAAAGAACTGAGTATTTATAATATATATATATATATATATATAGTTTAGAGCAGAGATTTTCAGAGTGGGAGGCAGGCCTCCCCAGGGGGGCTTCAAACAGGAGGTTCAGTGACTGGAAGTTTTTACATTAGTTATCAAAAGGAGATCACACAGAATAGCCTAAATGTCTGTGATCTGAGACAGTTCAGAGGTGCAGTATTGGGGAACTTTTACTGTTTTTTTTCACACTTTGCCAGAGTCAGAAATAAATAAATGTCTTTGGATAGACCTTTTTCATGTACCTGGTGTGGTCTGAAGTTATGTAACGACAATAGGTTATACTGGCTCAACTTATTCGTGGCTTAATTTACTCGTTTTTTAGGTTTCTTGGTTGATGAGAGATTATTTTGAAATTAATTTATTCATAACAAAACTGTGAAGTCATCGGGAATCATCAGCAAGCTATGGCGTTTTATAAATGTCACTCGTTTATTAACTTTATATTATTCCATGATTTATCCCGATTTGATTTATGGTAATACTGTTTTGGGAAACACATACCCCTCCAGTCTTCGTAAACTTTATTTGCTGCAAAAAAGATTTTTAAGATTGGCAACTCTCTCAAACTCCGCCAAGGCCTCAGTTCCCCTGTTCAGAAAACTAAACATTCTTCCAGTACATGACATAAATATTCATCGGATATGTCTGTTTATATATATGTAAATATTTGTTTTTGCCTTCACCGTCATCCTTTCGCAAATTCTTTAAATCTAATTCTCAAGTTCACTCATATAACATTAGACAGGCTGATTTATAAAATTAAACATGGCCAGTTCTCCCTCTGATATCGAACTATACAGATATGGAATGCAGAAGTACATGTTATCGAGAGCCAGTCGACTTTAAAAGGAAAAAGTTATCACATTTAATTCACCATGTTTAGTTATTTCTTGACATATATACTGTATATAACCAGACTGTTTCATCTATTTTTCATGTGTTTAGATTAAGGGATCATAGTAAATTGTGTGTCTGTGGGATCAAATGACATAATCATGATCCCATAGACATCCTGAAATTGAATAAAAGGGGGGAACCTTTACCCAAGGCTTGTCTGGGGGGGGGGGGGGGGGGGGGGGGTCCACAGTTCCAAACTTTGAACGCCCCCGTTTGAGAGAATATGAGAGATTCGAGATGAAATTGACAGAAGGGTGGGACTGAGAGCAGAAGGCGCAATTACAAATCTGTCTGCTACTTCAGCACCAGGGACAGCGCCACGGACATATCAACACACAGCTTGGTTAAGCTACTGATGTTGTTGGGTGTATAGACTCTAACTAACACCTCAGTCAGATAAAGAATCAATGAGTCAGGCAGACCATTCAAGTAAACAACCCCCTCTGAACAACAGGGATGCCTTTTGGTCATTTTGCTAAGAAAGGGAATGACATCCTCCCTCATCCTGCCTCCAATCATCTAGCTGACCTTTTGCTTATATTTTTTTTTATAATTAGTATTATTTGTCGGGATTGTTTTATAGATAGAGAGGAAATGGGTGAGAGAGTGGCAGGAAGTCATGCAACAAAGGGCCACATGCAGGAATCGAAAACCCACGGCTGCTGCTGAGAACTCGGCCTCCATTCATGGAGCACATGTACCACGAACTGAGCTACATCTCTTTCATTATTAAACCAAGCAACCATCATCTTTCTCTAACTTACCCGAGTGCACTGTGTTGTGGTGACATAACCATGAAAACATTAGTCATGTTTTGGCTGCCACAGAAAACAATGAAAATACATTCAGGATAAATATTCCTGTGGTATGTTGTACCAAGATATATTTGATACTGCAGGTTATTTTCATGAGACTGAACTGGGATGTTTCAAAATAAAACCCATTAAATGTCTCTCTCTACATAAATGTTATATAAATTCTACACATTTGTCTCACCACAATGGTGACACATTACCATCAAAAAACATCACCTCTCTAAGTTTCAAACATTTCAGGGGACGAGCAGAAACTGAGTTGGACTGTGAGCAGCAGACCTTCGTTCACAGGTAACCTGCGGCTCACATGCCACGCTTTCTTGATAATGAGCTTCTCCCCGAGCATGTCACTGTGTTATCACGCCAGTGGTGCAGGCGAGCAGGAAGAGCCTGCAGGGTCATCCATGTGGTGCAGGATTTCCAGTGTGACGTACGCATTTATGGTCATAGGTTATAGTGCGACAAGAAGAGGTAGGGTACTTTCTTAAATGTGCAACTTGTTTTGTCATTTATTCTGTCTACTCTATGTTTGAATCTTTACATGTTTTTATGTAGAGATCTATACATTATTAAAAAGATAATGTGCAGCCAAAAATCTATTGAATTGAGTGCACTCAGTAGAGAGCATTGGTCTGTCAGGCAACAGATCGTGAAACACCTACTGCAATGCCACCACAACTATCAGTTGCAACCAGTGGAGATTTGAAAGGTTGAATGGTTTTTTTTTTGTACATTATAGAAAGGTTTAAGTTTTCTTTTCTTATCTTCCCTTATCTGCAAAGTTTTTAATAGTGTTTTTTTGTGTAGTATACCCTTTTCTTTGAGATACATAGAAAGTCCAGTCTACTGACCGTTAAGTTTATATTGTAACTGCATAAACAAGAAAACAACAAACAGGACAATGAACTTATTTATCTATAACATTTTGTGATTCATTTATAACATTACAAGGAAGTTAATGTTTCGCTCAGAGCTGATTAGACGCCCCCAGTAACTGAATTTAATTCCAACAAGTAACTGCTATCTTGTCCAATTTCTCACATTCATAAGAACCCAAATTTCATGAAAATCGGTTCAGGACTAAGTGAGTTACAATCGATTTTGTAGTGAAGTCTGCATCTTTCATTTGTGACCGTTTAGCTGAGATTGCAGCAAAGCAAACAAGACAGGAATTATTTCATTTTGTGTGATGCCTGACTTTAGTGGATCTTAACAAATCAGGTGTGGAATTAATCTGCAGAGGCTCTGGTTTAAGATGAAACAAAACTGTGAGTCTAGTAGTATGCAAGACCAGCTGCTGACAGAAGCTCACATATGTGCACACATGACCTATCACACCATCTGGGATGATAACAACCTGCTATGGGGCCTGTGGGTGTGCAAGTTAAGTGCTTGTTTTTCTCGCTTTATTTCTGCCCCTTATTTGTTTCCTTACTTTGCCTTGCCCTTCTAATTCAGCTGCAGCGTCACTTGAATCACAGTCTCTGTCAGTTTCCTCTCCTAAGTATCTAAATACTGCGCATATACCTCCTGCTCTCCGGTGTGAGAGAAACTGCTCTCAGCTTATCTTACAAACCCACTCAGGGGAATTGATTAATTCATCACTGCGAGCTGTTTTTAATTACAGTGTCAAATGATCTGTTAATGGACAAAGCGAAATCTATTACATCATTCTATATATAAGTGAGCTTTCTGCGTCTAAGCCAACAATCCTCGGTCTCCTGTGGCCGAGGTCATACAGGATTACTGATATATGAAACTGCATTCAGAGGCATAAGCAACTTGGAGGCATAAGCAACACTTAATTAGCTCCTGCCTGCTCGCTTATCACCGTCTCAGTCTAATCCTGCAGCTCGGACAGCGTTTGACACCACTTTACAAAGGACATTTACTTTAATGCCTCGAGTGCCAATCAGACAGAGACATAAAATTATAATATCAAACATTAAGTTGATGAAAATGGCTGATACTAAAAACAGTGTTGTTCAATTCTCGCAGCCTCGTAAGCAGACATTAGCGTACGGAGGTGCTCAGAATGTGAAAAGAATGCAACCTTGACACCGTGGTGAAATAATTGGCGGTGTAGTTGCCAGCCTGCGAGGCGAGCTCAAGGCCTCAAGGTTGAAAACTGCTTTCATTGCGTTTGGCCCGAAACGAAAGCACAGCACATATTATAATGGCATTCTACCTAACGTCAGGTGAATGTTGATATGTGCTGTGTTATCACTTTCACCGAGACTCTTTGAAGGCTCTTCCTCAGCTTTGTACTTTATTCCGTAAATGAAAATTTAATCTGCAGATCAAGGACGGAGAGCCTCAATTATCTGTCTCTCCGCAACATATGTCTAGACAATCCTCCTTTTATTTCTCCTTTGGTTTTTGTTTATTTTTTTGTTTTACTTTTTTTCCCTTTTGAATGAGGAGGAATCAGATGGGGTGGGGCAGAGCTGACATTTTCAATAAGAAAGATTTATGGATGCTATCTGACCCAGAAATGTTAGAAATCCTACACTAGCTTTTCCTCGTACACTTCCCTCACAGGACTCAGAAGTTCTGTTTCATAAAATATGTCTTTGTGATCAGCACAATGTCGAGCAGACTTAAAAATATTCAGGAAACCTGCCCGAGTTGTTGACATGAATTATGCTCTTAAACTATCAGGGCACATGCATAAGGTGATCCAGACGCTGGTGTGCGGTCCCCAAACACCTCAGAAATGTTGTTTTATGACAGCGGACCGAGGGCGAGCTGAGAAACAGTCACTGAGAAACGGTTATGCTGCACTGATGCACAGCAATGACTGCAGCAGTCCCTCGAGCCAAGCTGCAACATTTATGAAAACCTATCAACCGAGAGTCAACACAGGAGGTAGTGAGACGGAAACATGTCATGTGAGGAACACGAGTATTTTGTCAAACAACATGTTCTTTGAACATTTAAAGGATAGTTCAGGTTATTTGTTGTGTGGTTGTATGAAGTTCTTATTGCGAGTCGGTGTATTGGCTGTAGATGGCGGTTGATGCATCACCAGTTGGGAAAAGCAGAAAGCAGTATCAGTATGAAAGCTAAGCAGTGTCCTGCTGTGGACAGGGTCAGCGACTAAAGGGACAGTTCACCCCAAAATCTAAAATACATATTTTTCCTCTGGCCTGTGGTGCCATTTATCCATCCAGATAGTTTTGGTGTGAGTTGCCCAGTTTTGGACATATCAGCTATAGAGATGTCTGCCTTCTCTCCAGCATAATGAAAATAAATGTCACTCAGCTTGTGTTGTTCAGAGTGCCCAAAAAAATACACTTGAAAAATTCAACACCGGTGTCTCTTTCCAAAAAACGTGACCTGGTTACTCAAGATAATACACAGACCTTGTTGTGAGCAGTTTCATGTAGGAACTATTTTCTTTCTAGTAGAAAAAAATAGTTCCGGTAAATTCTTCTGCAGGAAGAAAGTAGTTCCTTCAGTTTAGTCCTGACATACTTGAGAGAGAGCGAACATCTCTACAGCAGGCACTCATACTAAAACTATATAGATGGAAATATAGCAGAGTTAAAATATGATACATATTTTTTAATTTTGGGGTAAACTGTCCCTTTAAAAATAGTTCACCTAACAAAAATCTATAACAGTTTAAGTGAACATTATATTTAGAATATTTTCACAACTTTATTTTTGACGAAAAACTGCCTTCATGTAAGCCAAATATCACTCTATCCAATCCAACCAAACTCAATCTGTTAGTTTGTTTGCATTATTGTGTGACTTTGGTGAATCCAAACTATTATTTTAAAACACAGAATTCACCCAATAACACAAACAAACTAAAATATTAAGGCAGGGGTAGATCAGCAACTCCAGTGTTCTGCAGCTAAAATTGCTGATTTCTTATGTAAGAGAGGTTTCCTGTGGAAAAAGGTTATAAATACTGCCGCTGAGGATGACAACGTGAAGTTGCGTGATATCACAACCACTATAGCTGATGAAAATTTACCTGACATGACTCAGAAATCATGTTTCTGGATGAGGTAATGTATTAAAGTTTTATTCACCCTGTCCCCTACAGTACAGCACTACCCTCTGCTCCTCCAAACTGT
Organism: Lutjanus erythropterus; assembly: GCF_056507025.1. Classification (NCBI taxonomy): domain Eukaryota; kingdom Metazoa; phylum Chordata; class Actinopteri; order Lutjaniformes; family Lutjanidae; genus Lutjanus; species Lutjanus erythropterus. The sequence goes on along the minus strand of NC_139318.1, from coordinate 35,470,713 downwards.
GGGCGTGCCGACCGCCATCCACTGAAAGTCATACACTGACGATGGTACCTCATACAACCCCACTTTAAATAACGCGAACTATGCCTTTAAAAGCTGTTCTGAAAGACAGCATTTCTCTCCAACACTCCTCCTCTGACCTGAGAGCTGACTTGGCTCAGCGGGGGACTCCGGAGATGATCTACTAACTGCCACTCATTAAAATATTACCTTACACTGCCCCGCCATCGTGAACAACACCGTCCGAGCTGCTGAAGCCACTTTCTACTCTTTTTCCTGTTTCCTATCCCCTCATCCCTTTTAACCACACTTAACACTCTTTTCCACTTTCTGTTGCCCATATTCAGCAGGCCCCCGGGGACGAGCCATGCACATATGTCGAGGGAGGAGGGGGTGGCGGCGGAGGCAGAACGTGGGCTATTAAACAAAAAATCAGGACTCCACTTTGCCTCGGATCTGTGCACGACTCCCACTAATTCCTCTAACCGCTGCTCTGGAAACGCTTTCAGTATTAGCGCCTTTCCGGTCGGCGGCGGCTGCTGCTGCAGAGACTCTACGTGTGCTCTTTTTAATGTAAGCCGCGGGATTAAACACAGCTGGGGGACGCACATCGGGTCATGCATTAGGACAGGCCTGATAGGACCAACAGATGAGTTTCAGTGAAGGAGGAAGGTTTAATCAATCCAGTGTGCACACTGTTTACAGAGGAGATTTTATAGCCGAGAGTGGGAAACAGAGAGCAGAGGGGAAGGTTGGTGATATTAAATAAATGTTCACATCCTCTAATTGATTTATTTGTTGTTGTGTCTGGCTTTTTATTGACCGCACCGCTTCAGAGCAAACACCGTTAGCCTTGTTTCAATTCATTCTGCAGTGAAAAACAATAGCTATTGTAAAGTTGCTATAAATACATACATATAGCTTGTGCAAGTTCAAAATGGCATCTGGGCCGACATCTCTCTGGTGGCCCGAAGCCAATAGCGTGCAGTGGTCATGTAGCAACAGCTGTGATCATTAAGTTACCAGTAACAGGGAGCCCTCGGGTCAATGCAGGCTTGTGTACATGCTGGGGAAAAAAACAGCGATCCATTAACAGTCCAATGCACAATTTCTTTTCTCAGACTGGTTACAAAATATGACAAGTTTCTCTGCATGTCGGAGCAGAGTGCATAAAAAAAAGAGCTATTTAAAGACCTTGGAGGGTGATGGCATTTTCATCGCCTTTCCAAATGCGATGTACGCTATCAGAGCTTAGGCTAACGTTAGCGGCTCGTTTACTACACTCATTATAGACCTTTTTCATGGCTGCCATATTGAGGGTTATGAAGGGTAAACACAGGTGTTACCAGTGATACTAATTAAAAGGTGTGCATAGTGGTAGGTGTGTAGTGTAGCGAGTGTAGAGTCTTTCCAGTGAACCAACACACACAGTAACAAACACTCTGACTCTGACCTGAATGAAACAGAACCTTAATTAGTATCACTGGTAACACCTGTGTCTACTCTACTATTTGTCTAAATTACTATACATCAAAATGGCTGCTGTGAAAATGGTCGATAGTGAACAGGAAGTAGAGATTTTAATCATCATCATTTTGTGTCGTCAGTAACAGCTGTTAACTGTAATTTTCTCATCTATAAAATGTGGTGCATTGCATTATGGGACTGTTCGCATGCACATGTACAGTGTGGAACTTTTCACCCTACTATATAGTAGATGTATATTCACATACTCAAATGTCAGACAGTAAACGTAGTGCTCTATGAGTTATGGTTGAGGTGGTTTTCCAGCTTGAGGACATGTTAACTCTACCTCCTGGATTTTCAAACTGTGATTCGTGTACCACCAGTGTGTGGAGGAATGTCAAAAATGTTTTTAAAAAATTACACGTATAAATAATCATATAATACTGTCAAAATACTACAAAATTTCCTGTTGTTTTTTTTTTTTTTTCCAATATTAACCTGCTGCCTTAGTCATGGACATGCATGTCCTGCATGATTACTGGTCGTTACAAGCTAACTTGTGACGGCAAGCTATTGAGAAATGAAAATGTGATTCAAAAACGCTGCAACTGTGTCTCCAAATTGGAACTATTATGAAGAGAAGTGCAGAACGGCGAGAACAGACGGCAGAGAACCGAGTACAAGTGTTACTGACAACTTAAGTAGCGCCAGCGAAGTGTCCACAGCACCTTTTAGCACCAAAACAATCTGAAGACATGATTCGTGTTACCTCAAATTTGGATTCAGTTGGAGTGGGACTTGTTAGGAATAAACAGCTTTCTGTGTTAACTGTCTGTAACGGTGGTCAGAACTGTGGTGCTTGGAGATCTCAGTATTTTCAGAGGCGGCATGTGGAGTGAGATGTTTGAAGAAACACGGCTGTTCCTGATTAGTACGCAAAAGATCGCGATGTGATTGGTTCCATACATGATAGATTTATTATTATTTCCACTTCTTGTCAGTCAGTGTCAGTCATTGTGGGATATTTAAGAATGGCAGTGAAGAGACAGAAATATTAGTTTGGGTAAAAATAACAAAAAGCTTCAAAAGGGGAACAAACCCCGGTCTCCCATGGGAAAGTCCCGTGTTTGACTCATCCATTTGACCCGTCACCCTAACGCACACTTTGCTGCTCTTAATAAATTCTGCTTACTGTTATTATTTCAACTCAATGATCTGACCGAGTAGTTTTGGTGCCTAAACCCGACCAAACCCCCAGGATGTTTTACATAACAGCACAGAGGTGCAAACGAGCTCCATTTTTTATCATCTTCTCAGTACTGTGTTTTAGTGTGATTTTGGATACTGCCCTTTATTGGTTTTGGGATGTTTACACTCCAGCAACCCCCGCCAAAGTTAAGTTTGCCAAACAAATAGTCGTAATCCTAAGAGTCCCTTTTCTTGTACTGTCAGAAAATATAATGTTTGAAAATAAGAGCTTGTAGGCAGGTTGTTTTGTATTGTATATCATATTTTGACAAAGCAGCTGTGCAGAATGAAACTAGCTATACACTGCAGTACAAGAATAATGCTTTCATGGTTCATTGGTTTCATTATTACCATGTCTTCTACATGGATTGTTAACCAGTGAGGATGCTAAACTGTATGACACATGGAGATTTAGCCTGTGTGTTTTCATTCATGAGGCCATCAAGACCCTTTATAAACAGTTCTAATTTTAAAACAAGTAAGCTGATAACAGCGATTTCAACCAAGTGACTGAGATTATGTTAGCTAGCAAGCTAAAATCATTGGTAAAATCATTGGTTGTTGTCTAGAAATAGTCAATATTCAATGCTTTTGTTTAACTGTACATGAAATTAAAGATCCATTGTTTCAAGTGGTGTATCTAACACCTTACACTGAATACTTTACCAGAAAGCAAAGCTGTGGAATTCATTTTTACTCATAAAAACAGTACATCTGTTCACTTTTAACACAGCTTACAATTTACTGCAAATGTGTTGAAGCCACATTAGATACTCTGGGATTGAACTGTCAACTGTTAACATGATCAATAATGTGATAAACAACACTTCATGAATCACAAGTTAGTTACTCTGCGACTCCTTTGAGGAGAGGAGAAAAATCCTGCAGCAAGAACGACAGAAGTTGAGAGTAAAACTGTGTCATGTGACAGAACGTGCCGACGGTTTCACAGCAGAGTGATGACAGCTGATCTGAGCTGATGGGGAGTCAATGGAGGCTCATTTCTACATGTGTTTTTAAATCACCCTGATGACTGACACTTCTCTCAGAGCGTGATTTGAGGGTGAGATGAAGATGATAAGCATCATTGTCCTTGTCAGCGCGTTTTAATGAGGTGCTCCAAGGAATGAAAATAGATCCTTCTATTTATACTGAAGGACCTGCACATTGTCCTGTATGACAGTCCTCACATTTCTCATGTCTTCTATGAAACAGAACATCTCAGATCAGCACTGGGATTCACACAGAAATGGTCACCTTTCTCACAAAATCCAAAATCCTGTCACTAAATAAAGAGATAGTTGGGAGTAGTAGTGGTGTTGTACAAGGTACTTATCAATAGTTAGTGCACTCCCCCAGTTTGGAGAAGCAGAGAGGAGCACCAGCACGGAAGCTAACCAATGTACTGTGCACAGGATCAGCAACAAAACGGATTTCAGCCACTTAAAAAAGACCCATCTAAAAAAAGTCTACATCACTTTAAGTGGTCACTGTTTTCAGAATGTTCTCACTGATTCCCCTTGCTCTCAGGCTGCCTTTTCTGCTGATAAACTGCTGTTATATAAGCCAAAAATCTCCATCTCCAAACCAACAAAACTCCAGTGGTGAAATTAGTACTTTTACCTCACAGAGCACAGGAGTTGCTGTTGTTGGTCTACCACGATCTGTTAGTGTTTGTGTTATTTTTTGACTTTGGTGAATCCAACCTACCCTTTTAAAACACCAAAGTCACACAACAGTACAAACAAACTAACACATCAAGGCCGCAGTAGACCAGCAACTCCCATGTGTTCTGTGTGGTAAAATTACTAATTTTGCTCATGGAGTTTGGTGGATTTGGAGAGAGCAATGTTTGGCTTGTATACCGGAGGTTTCCTGCCACAGAGGGCTGTCTAATGGCAACGTAAAGTGGTGAAAATATTGTAAATATGACACACATTTAAACTCATATTGATTTTTAAGGTAGGCCTTTTTTAAGCGTCTAAAATACTTTTTCTTGCTGACCCTGTCCACAGCAGGTCATTGCTTAGCTTCCATGCTGGTGCTCCTGTCAGCCTCTCTAAACTGAGGGTGTGCCAACCTCCATCCACTACAGGTAATAACCTGACAATCAGTGAATACCTCAAACAACCCCACATCAAATAATCCGAACTATCCCTTTAAAGAAAACCTAAGTCCCGGCTTTGTTTCTGGCTTCCCTTTGATCAACCCTCCATTGTGCGACTAAAATAGTCGTTGCAGTTTCACCACTTTTTTATCCAGGATTTATCTGGCCTGTGACTGTGCATGTTAATACTTTATTACAGCCTGTATGCTAAGTGGATTGTATAAGCTTGCTTAGCATAATCTCAGAGGTGTAAGCATATGCACCTCCTAAAAAAACACAGGCACACACACACACTCACACACACACAAACTCTCAGTGCTAACAGATGCTAAACCTTCAGTTGATCCTGGAGCTTACTTACCAATTAGTTGTTGTGTTTCTTTATTTTTTCTCACTGATTGCACCTCAAAATCTGTCTTTTCCAGATGAGTGGGCATTGCCTTCCAGTGTGTCCACAGAAGTAACATAAAGGAGGTGTGTTACTGTAGATTCTTTGCCCTCTTGTGTGTGCAGACTAATCTTGTGTGTGCAGAGTTTGACATGTTGCTGACTGCTGACTCCAAGGCTTTTTTTTTTTCGCTCCTCTCCTCATTTCCTTGCTTCCCCTCTACTCTCATCTCTTTTTTTTTTTATCTGCTTGTATCCTCTGCTCTTTCTCCTCTGTTTCCGTCTCCTCCTCTGCCTCCTTCCTCCCTGGCAGCTGTCTGTTCAGCTACCTGTGTGTACAGTATCACCTTCCAGACAGCGACGTGTATGTACAGCTCTCAGAAATAAGCCTCTTTTCTGCACTACTGTTTTGCAGCAGAGGTGCAGATAAGGAAGAGAGAGGTCTGCTGTGAGAATGACCTTTTTTCCCCATTTCCAGACAAGCAAAGGAACGCAAAAGCATTAGCATGGCTCAAGCGAATAATCTGCCGACATGAATGCAAAATATGCACACAAGATTTCTTCCCCCAATGTTAAAAAAAAATATGTACAAACCCCAGTGCAGATTTGTTCTCTTTGAAGAATGAAATATTCCAAGAATACCTGGAATTTATTCTAAAAGCTTATTCAAAGCTTATTCTAAATGTGCATGTTTTTGTTGTTTGTTTCAGGTCCTCTTGAATCTGATCAAAGCATCTCCACCTCCACTATATCCTCTCTTCTTGTCCCCTGCATTCAATTCTCATGTAAAACAACAGACAATCACTTTCTCTCAGGTAAGGCAGCCAGAAAAACAATATGCACTTCTGCTAGAATATCATCTGAATAATAAAGTCATACTTCACATGACCCACAACACATGTCTATGTTTACGTATGTGTATATGTAAACTGAACCCTAGCAAGTCACAATAACATTCATCTGAAATATAAAGTAGCAGAGACACAAACAAATTAGAAAATCTGTTCATATTTCATTGTTTTAAATTTATTTTATCAAGTTAAATTTGAGTTACTGAATTGAATTTAGGTTCACTTTTATTTTGTTTCCTCAGAGTTTTTTGAAGTTGCACTGAACTGTATGATAATTATAAAGCTAAACTCCAGCAGCTTGTTTGTTTGTCGCTAAGTGCGCCTCTCTAAAAACTTATGATGCACATTCAACTGCAAATAAATACCTTGTTTGTTCAATCTGTAGTAAAATCAAAGAGAACAGGTTTGGAGGGGGTTATGTAAAGGCCAGGCGCACTGACTTCCTTTGTCTTTGCTGGTTGCTAGGCAATCTCCAAAAAGTTGCAAAAGAGTTCCTGCACAGTGTGTAACTCGCAATATAACATTTATTTCCGACATTTTGGTACTAGAAACAGTTTGTGTTTATATGGGAGCTCTTTTGCAACTTGTTGGTCTGCTCGCCTCACTCCTGTGCACCTGTTTCATCTAGTGTTTTTTTGATGTGCATACTGTAATATTTCCATGGAAATGCTATGCACCCTACAGTTCATACTAAAGTTTTGGATACAATAAAAAGATTTACACACTGTTTTAGCAAACAAAACAGCATATTAGTGTAGAATTTTGGATGCAGCAATGGTCTGTTATACAAACAAGATATAACGTATTCAGAGGCGCTGATAAGCAGATTCTTTTTACGTTTGGAGAGTCTACTGTGGCTGTTTCCCCTTTTTCCAGTTTTTAACCTCTGCTAACCTTAGCATCTCATATTTACCTTACAGTTATGAGAGTTGTATTGATTTTCTCATCTAACTTCCTGTTTCCCAAAAACCCATCGCTCCCTGGATAAAATGCTCGTTCGCTGCCTTTGAGTGGGCGAACAGATAAAATCCACAAGGACTCAGCTTTTAAAGCCAAGCTTGTGATTTTGGCCGACGTGATATATTTCCATAAATTTACTTTAAAAAGAACTCCAGTTTTAAGGCTCTGTGATTAACAGAGTAGTAAAGATGAATAACTCTGATGAGACTGCCTCGTACGACAATCCAAGCCATTCACAGATTCCTGGCACGCTCGCCGGTGCTCTCTCAGAAGTGGAGCTGAGTAGCGATCTGTTATTGACATCATCCTGCAACCTGAGAGGCTTGTCATATTGAGTCATGCTCAGCTCTGTTATGCTGCATTATAAAGGACAACTGAAATGTGTCACCAGCACAGACAAACAGGATACAAACAGGACAGCAGCTCTGACCCTGCTGATGCTCCGGAGGACAAACGGAGATTACAACAACTAAAACAGTCCAATAGAGTGAATCATTACTCGCATTTGCTCGTTTTCTGATACTTGTCTTTGGCAAGGAGGAAAAGGTTTAAAGTGCATGTGATTTTATATTTGATATATTTAACAGATATAACAGATAAATTTGTCATGATGTCAGCATGTCTATGTTTTCATGAAATAACAACAATTTCCATGTAAAATTTGATGACAGATGATATTCAGTTTTGTTATAGGGTGAACGATGCCCCTATTATTCCCTCTCTGTGCCTCGTGTGCCTGTTAGTGCACTATACTAACTTTGGTAGCTGGGTCGCAATAAGAGTGTAACACTTCATAGCACTTAGTCACCCACTACCATCTATGTGACTGACTTTTGCTGAAACTGGATCAATGAAAATGTTTTCTAGTTTTCTTTCGGCTGCTCCGCCTCAACCTAACAAGACAGAGCTGGCTTTCTTACAGTTGGACTAATAATAATTAATAATGATAATAATAAATGCACCTGTCCATATTTACAACAGAGGTGTGTAAGTGACTTGCACAATAAACGATAAACTGCAGGGGCGCAAACTTGCAAAAAAAACCCCAAATCTAATGCTTTAAAGGTGTGCATGATACACAGCAGGTAGAATTCAGCTGGACACTGACAAAAACACGCACACTTGATGTTCACAGTCTGAGAGAGACAATGTGATAAACTGACAAAATACAGCTGGTGTCAATAAATGCAACATCCACATGACTAATGGTTAAACCTGCAAACCAGCACAAAAATCACACTTACTAACATGGACCATCATGTTCTGAACAGACACATTACAAACAGCAAACTCAACTATCTAAACTAACTAAACTATCATCCAAACACTGCTTTAATTTTATTTAAAAGGTTCATGATTAAATGCATGATGGGAAATGTGGGCAACACTCTGCTCTGCCTGAGTTGCAAAATTCAGATAAATATATGTATTCAGCGATCTTTTATTGGGAATCAACCTTGTTTACGCTTACGTGCATATTTTTGAAAACATCGACCTCAAGCCTAAATTGGCGTGAGACACAGCTGAGACGTAAGTCCACATGAAGCTGCAGACACGAGGTGGACGAGAATGATTGAAACATCTTCTTACTGTGGTGTTGAAATATTTGCAGGGTTACCGCTATGAAACCCTCTTCTAGGTTGAACATCTGCTGTTATTTTGGTGAAAGCAAAACCTAATATTATAAGTAACTTACACTTTCACATGATGTTAACTAACAGTTTAGAATATATTTCCTTGTTTGAAAATAACAGCCCCAACATGGACTTAATTCTATACCACAACTAGGCCGCACGCTGTTGTCATCCTTTATGTTACTCACAACAATATTTGGGTTTCCAAGAATAAACATATACAACAAGTGTTCTGTAAAAACTACAAGTGTGTGTGTTTGCATGTGATTTTCACTTCACTCACACACAAGCATATGACTCAGTCACAGGATAGAAATCTGAGACTTCAACACGCGGGCATCTGGTGTGTGATAATGACATCTTTCTCACACATCTACATCTGCCTCCTTCGTTCTTCTCACACAAACATGGGATAAACAGGCACATGAAATAAAACACACAAACAAATGAAACACACAAACACAGCATGCATACTGCACATAACAGGGCTGCAAGGATTATCTCATATAATTTGGGAGCCCCAAAACACATCTGTACAAGCAGAAACATCTGCACAGGACTGTTTATCAGATCAAGTTGTCCGCCATCTTTTGACCAGGGAGTCTGCTTCGACATTCAAAATGGTGAATATTGATTTGTCCATTAGTGTCTGCATCCTTCTTTTCCAATCCATGTCACATCCAGCGACGACTAACCCTCCTCCCCTTGTCAGTGTGGCTGTAGATTATGCTGCCTTTAAGTGAGGCGGGATCAATCTCAGTCTCACGACACGGCAGCTCAAAGCAGCGGGTTACAAGTGGTGATGTTTTTAAACCCGTGGTGGTGAACGTTTTCAGTAGATTTTTTGTTTTTTGTGTCTCATGGTGCAATTCAGGTAGAATTTGTACTTTATCCATTTTAGAAATTACAGAGCAGAAATGACGGAGCGCATAAATAAAGATAAAAAACAGGTTTAGCCATCTGTTTGTCTTATGTTTTCATTTGTAATTGTTTTAAATAATGTTTGTTTTAGCAACACATGATATAAATTAATCAGCTGACTGCATAAAATTGTTTGCCACTGAATTTTCACCACATAAACAAATGAAAGTTAATTATTATACAAATCAGCCTTAACATTTCAGAATTCACAGCAGAATTACCTTAACATCCACCATCATAATGAAAACTAATGTCCGTTAAAAGACTGTATTCATGTAAAGCTAATTTGCAGAATCATTATTCCAACATAACAAAAGCATAACAAATGCAAAATAATAAAAAACATAACTGCAAAATATTCACTGTCAACATATTTAATTTGTTTTTCCTGCAATATCCACTGCTGATAATTAAAGCATTATTAATGTTTTTAAGGTTTTGTTTAGGTGACTTGAAGCATATGTTTAAAGTTAATGAGAGATCATGTTCTTGATTTCAACAAATTGACATTGACTTGAGGTATAAGACGGGACTTAATTAATATTTAACCGGAATCACATGGGAGAAGAGTAGGAGGCTGAAAACACAACACTGACATGTTATCATTTTGTGAAGTGTGAAATTATATGCAAACTGTTCCTGTTACTGCGTGCAGGCACAGAGAAACATTAGCATTTATTTGAAGTCGTGTTCCTGTCCACCTAACAAATGTAAATCCAACATTTACTCTCATTTCAGCTCTGGTCTGGTTTCTGCAAACTCCTGAATAAAATATCTGACTATTTTACCACTAAATACTCAACTGTGGCTGCTGCATTTGAAAACAATGCTGGTGAGAGCTGCAAAAATTATCCACAACAGTTAAAGCTTACGATGCGCCGTTCGACCAGCCAAGATCACTGACCAGCCGGTCAAAGTCAGATACCAGATACTGATTCTTGCCAAATTTACATGCAAACGCCAGATGACGGTTCATATCGTGTGCAGAGCGACATGCTGAAATGTCGCAGTCATATTCAACAACACTGGTCACACTCATACATTAAGAAAAGGTGCAACTGAGTCCAAGAACAGGCTCGGCTCAGGCTGGCTGTGTTAGCTAAGTTGTCAACTCACTAGTTTTTAATCACATAAAATACCTCAAAAATCACAAATAATACTACCAAACGCTGAGCTGAAGGATGGTAAAAATGTTCTATAGAGGTGAGGTGAACAGCAGAGTTGGGTAATCTTTCTCTTGGGGTTCTTACTTGCAGCACTTCTCCCATTACAAATTGACATTTGATCTAGGGTTGCGCGATATGGCCCTAAAATAATATCACAATATTTCCGGGTGTTCCTGTGATAACAATATTCCCAATGATTTGACGAAATACTAAAGAATATTCTTGGTTTAGAGCTCACAATGGCTGTTGAGCTCTCTTCACAGGATTTTTAGCTCTCCTTGAACTTAACTGAGTGTTTCTGTTGATACAGTCTTCTAGCTCTTCTTACATATTACCTTGGTTTGTTGTACATCTGATCTTTTGTAACCAAACCACTTCCACACTACTTAAGTTGCCTTTTGGAGCATCTAACTCCTCCACCATGGAGCTGGTAGCAATAGTCACTTTCAGCCATAGAGACTAAGCACATCTAAACCTCACCGACACTGGGAGGGAAAACAATGCATGGTTTTTCACTGACGTGTGACCAAAAATCTGTTATGTGCCGCGGAGCACTACCAATAAGTTAAAGAACCCAGAACTTCAGCAGAGAACGTCGGTTTTTATAAGCAGCCGAACGAAAAAAATACGTTTTTAAGAAGACAAAAGTGGAGACAGACGTGAGGTGGCAGCAGGACGAACGGTTAAACTGTGGGATCCTGACACTTAGTAACATTATGCCTAAATTACAGTTGCTAATTTGACCAGACAAACTGTAAAAATGTAAGATAACTCAACTATAAAAGGCCTGGTTTTGATCTCTGTTAGGTTAAATGGTGATCTTACCAGGTGATGTGATCAAATAGTTGATCATATTACAATATTTCACCTCTGGGCGTTCAGTGGGAGTACAGTGGGAGACATCCATAATTTGATCCACTGTTAACACAGAAATAATGAATACTGCAGCTTAAACCAAGTATTTTAGTTGCCTAAACCGCAGTCTCCCTGGCACTGAACAAACCACAGCCAAAAAATGGTGATACAAATTCATTTTCCATGTATTGATCAAAGTGAATTAGTAATATATGAATGTATTCTGTAGCACACAGTGTTGATGAACGGCATCATTCTTCTCTGAAGTAAACTGAACTATATCCTCTCTGTCTCATTCAGTCTCTGAGATTCAAACACAGATGTCATCACAGACATTAAACACACACGAGCACGCAGAAACACACAAACACCCCGTCATCACCCAAACATGCTCCTGATGAGTGACAAGACAAGTAGGCGGGTGTTTGGAGTGCTGCTGGAGACAGTGTGAAGCCTCCTTACTCGACTGGTTAATGAATTGGCAGAAGCCCCCTGCATCCTCTGCCAAACAGCACCGAGTATCAACAATACAGCCCTGGCATCTGTTTCTCAACCAGGAGGGCCCATCCCTGCCTCACCCCGCTCTGTGTTTTTTTGCCTCCTTTCTATTTATTCATCATCACTTTTTCACAATCTTGTTTTTCTCCTGGAAGAGCAGCGTGTTTCTAATTACCTCAGGGCTATTCATTACAGATGACACCCTCCACATTGCACTGCAGAGATATTCGGAGTGCAGAAGAAGAAAATGGGGTTTGCCTTCACACTGTGTTCTTCTGTATTGATGAAAAGGGAGATAGAGGGGAGGAAAGCTTTTATCTTTTGACAAAATGCTACGCCGGGGCATGAATATCTGCTTTTATTGTCAGACTATCTTCTGTGTGAAGAATCTGTTAAAGGGACTTGGTCTTGCTTGAGAGAACACGGAGAGAAAGTTTGATCTGCGGCGGTGAATCACCTGGAGGAGGCATTCACAATACAAGTGACGTGAGATAAATTAATTACGACGCACAAAGGAGCAAACTCACATCTACGGCGCCGCAGCACAGCGGCTCTGCATTTCTGTCTCTGCTGGTACCACAGTGGAGGACAACAGCATTTTCCAAATCTCTTAACGTTCTCAGTACTTCTTGGTAATAGTTGTGGTAATCAGACATCCGGCTGCCTGCCTCGCTTCTGGCCAGAAATTAAATATACATATTCAATCAGCCCCCAGTGGTGTGCAATATTTACCTCTTGCTAGTTAAGGCATAGCCAGTACAGCTGTCGACAAGGCTAATACTGCAATCACACAATCAATGGCGTGACGTGATTGCATTGTCCTGGCTGCTCTCGGAGTGTTTTAATCTTCATCGGTTCCGTGTAAAGCAGAGTTGGACAAAAATGTATTTTCAGACAGCTGTTAGGTAGTCTCAGTATGTTTGCAGCAAAGTTTGAGTGTGTTAAAACGCACACAAAGACAGAAAAGACTGTCAGCGGTGCCTACCTTTGCAGTTTTTAAAGGTCAAAGCATGCAGGAGGAATTTTGAAAACAAGACTGAGTCTACAGCAATGCTAGCAGCTCTCTGACACTGTTCTCTGCCGGTGGGTTGGCTGCGGCTCAGGTCCAGCAGGTCGTCCACTAATCGGAAGGTCGGTGGTTCGATCCCCAGCTCCTTCTGTCTGCATGTCGAAGAGTACTTGGGCAAGTTACTAAAAACAATGCTAAAAGTGTCCTGAGTAAATATCAGTTTTCCAACAATAATCCACTTATCACAACATCAGACTCACTTCAATTTTCCAAGGTGGTTGGCATTTGGTTGAGGTTAGGTAAAGACTGGTTGACCACTTCCTTTTTTTTGACTGTAATCCTTTCTCTGAAAGCAGCAGAGTTTGTTTTTTCCTGGAACATCAGAACCTTTACTTGGAAGGTTCTTTGATGACTTTTCCACCATAAGTTCCACAATACTTCTAGTTGTTGTAGCCTACAACATTGCTACGGTTCCTTTTCCCCTCAGCTCAGGCAAACCAGTCACTGATGATTGATCCAATACACATCATTACCAGTGTGCCAGTGTGGGAATGTTCCCACAGACAACAAAAAATAAAAAATAAAATAAAAAGTACAGACAGATGTACCTGGTGGTGATAGGCTTGATTAGCATTAACTCATTTGGCTCATTGATCATTTTTAAGTCAAAGACCTGCACTAATAACTTAATTTTTTGCCTTTATTTTCTCTAATGAGTGTTATCTTGACTTGACAATTTCAGATTTTTAGTTTTCCTAACCTCTCTGGCATTTACTAAAGCAACCAAACATGCTGCACTGCATCAGATTGGTAGAATGCTGCCTATTTATGGGTTTCATGGAGTTACTGCCGTTGCCCTTTTACATGTAACTACTTTTTTTTTTTTTTTTTTACCTATATTGCATTTGGCTTCAAGTCAGGTAGAGTTAGTAAAGTAAGTCCAGACTTTTGAACTTTCAGCCATGACAGCAATGACTGCAACATGAGAACACATCAAAAATAATCACCTGATGGTTGCAGCTTCATCATCAATTGGAGACGGTCAGGAATTTAAATGCCAGCTATGTAAGATGAATTAATGTTACATAAGCACTGTTTGTCCTGGAGCTTGTCGATAATTCGTTACTGACCAATCAGGAACCGGTACCAGTATATGTTGGTCAGGACAGGAGAGCGGGCTTTACAGGGAAAACACCATATAAATGCAGTCTACATACTATTTACTTTGAGCTAAATGCTAACATCAGCATGCTAACATGCTTAAAAATGACAATGAAAAGACGCTGATGCTAAGTATGTGTACTGTTCACCAAGCTCACAATCGTAATTTAGCATGTTAACATTTGTTAGTACTGAAGGGGCTAATGAGAATGTTTTTACTTTTAGTCATTTGATCATATTTTGGCCTGTTTGTGGCACTCAAACGGCCTCCAGGGCTGAAAAAGGACGCCAACGCAGAAGTGCCAAAAACTGCAGCTCCTCCATGGCCACTTAAGGCCGACTCCAAAAATGAGTCAATCCTTATAAAGCCCCATATTAAATTATTATTAAATTACAGCAGAAATAAACATGTTTACAGCCTGGTACAAAAAAAAACAGTTTTGGTCTCTACAGATAATTTCCCCATTCATGACAACTGTATGACTCACCTATCTAAATTATATTAAGGCTTCAAGTTATGTATAATTAAGGGTGTGGCCACTTGAGTGACAGGTGGAGTGTCAGCGTTTCATTACGCCGCCTCAGCTCCACCCACGCACCACCTCTTTGCCTATTTTCAGATTAGCCTGGAGTTAGCCGAGTCAGCCACTTCCAAGATGCCACAGTCATCACACTTTCAGACGCTTCATCCGCTATTTATTATACAGTCTGCGGTGGCACGACGGAAAAAGTCACCAAAGGATGGATTATTGTCTGGGGATTTATTGTCTGGGAACCATGAATGCGTGTATAAAATCTGATGTCTGATATTTCACAGGATAAATGAAAAC
This sequence comes from Lutjanus erythropterus, assembly GCF_056507025.1. NCBI lineage: Eukaryota > Metazoa > Chordata > Actinopteri > Lutjaniformes > Lutjanidae > Lutjanus > Lutjanus erythropterus. Next base: position 35,455,622 of record NC_139318.1, on the reverse strand, counting down.
ACTGACCTGCTGATGCTGTTAAAGTCAGTGAATATCTATGAATATCTATACAAATTTCATTCAGTTAGTTAGTTAGCTGAGATTTTTCAGCCTGGACCAAAGTTGTGAACAGATGTAACAACAATTCTATCCCTACAGCCATGTCTTAAAACTTCTGTTGACTTCAATACCAACAGAAAATACACGTTACCGTTTTTTCAGTTTCACTTCTAATGGAGTTACTGACAAATATGTAACATCTGGTCCTCACAGCAGGTTAAGAATCATCATTGTTAAACATTATTTGCCCAGATGCGGTGTAAGCCAATCAAGCTCGGGCTCAGCAACTGTCCCTGGCCGCTAATGATCTTTTTTAATATGTTGTCTTGTGTATTATTTTTTCCTCTGCCATTCATTTAAAGAACTCTCTAACAGTGGAAGCACAATTTTAAGCAACACAACACAGAACGGATAATCAGCGGAAGATATTTTTTTTTTCACTGTCATTTATTAATTATTTGCCAACTGGGGACGGACCAGATGGCGACTTGGTGATGAGAATGAATGGGAAACCTTAGATAGATATCACGTTCTTGCTTTTTTTTTTTTTCTTGCTACTCCAGCTGGAAAGTCTTCTCTTTCAACACCTAACAGTGACTTTAAAAAGCTCCCGGCAATGAAGCATTCATGCATCATCTCTGGGCTCACTGTTTTGCTGGTTTATTTTTCTCACTTCCTAGCAAAATGAAAGTGACATTTAGATGTTTGCGACGACAAACAAGCTTGATGGCGGTAAACTTTAAATTATGTAACAATAACAGTAAATATCAGCTTCACTGAAGGCGTTAGAATCGCGAGCTTCTCTGCTATTAGTGCATAATGCAGTGCAACCACAAGACATGTGGTGATTTGACTAAAGAGCGTGACTGTCACGTCTCGTTTTCTGAAATAGAAACACACTTGTTCTCCTTCCCTTATTATGCGATCACAGTTGCCTTTGCTCTCTCCACCTACACGTACAAGCCTCAGCTGAAATGAACAAGTTCAGTTCAGCAGTGAAGGTGTGATCTCTGTGCTCCTGTTCCTCAGCTGTTTGTTCTCTCCAAGACTGGTCGGGAAAATGTTCTGCACTGTCACAAAAGTACCAACTGGGCATTTGTGCATTAACACCATCACCTTGAATCCACACTGTGGACAGAAAACATGGCAAACATTTGGACAACAGCAAAGAGCTGCGTTGAAATGGATTCAAAGGATGAACATTTGTTATGTGATGGCTCTTTCTGATGACTGATTTCAGAATATTAAGAGGTTTTTATGCTGACCCATTAGGACTAACTTAAAGACATGTAAGACATGCAACTTTCTATTTGATTCACTGTACTTAAGGTTTGCAAAATGCTTTAGTAGTGTATCTTTTTGAGAAAAAAGAACAGGCTGAAATTTCCTATTTCAGAGGAAATAAACCAAAGGCTCAGCTTAATTTAATAAACCCAGCCCATAACAGTATAATTGGATTAAATTATTTATTGCCTCAAAACAAAAGCACAGCAGTAAGTTTACATCAACAAACAGCCAAAAGCCAATAAAACAAAACAGGACACCTTAAACAATACTTAGAAGCTTTGACACATCAGGAATTAGATGAGATGAGTTCAAAAATATAACCCAGCACGTCTAAATTTGCAAATTAATATTTTGTGTATGCACAACATAAACAAACTGAAACGGGACTTATGTGCAAGGACTAGTTCTTGGAGACCAGTGGGCAGGTGGGGCAGGGATGTTGAAAGCTGGATTTTTGAGCTCGTGTTCAGGTTAGTTGTTTCCCCTTGCTTCCTTCGTCTTTATGCTAAACTAAACTAAGCTTAGAAAATTATCTCCACCAAAACGTGAATAAGCCTCTCATCTAACTCTTGGCAAGAAAGTTGCAAGCATCTGACAAAAAATGTTGAACTATTCCTTCAAAGCTGCAGTGGCCAGCAATTCAATGTACAGAATGCAAAGCAAAACCTGCCTCTAGGAAACCTCTCTCCACACTACATGAGCCTCCCTAAGATCGTGGTCCCTCTCGCTGCAACTCGCCTCCTCGAAGATGCCCCTCCAGGGCTTAGCAGCCCCAGGGCAGCGCACCTCGGGCTGCAGAGGCAGCTGCAACACTTCATCTAACAGCGGGGTGAGAGGCTAGGACACAACACACACACATACACCGCTGTCCCCCCTCAAAAGTTATTCCCCCTGTTTGCCATCATGCCTCTTTGCCACTCAAGCACCATGGCATCAAACATACTGAGCCTGAAGCTCTGTGTGGAGCCAGGACGTGTTTTGTACTGTACGCTAGAGCTGAACACTTAACTGAAGCTTTATCAAAATCGTAACACGGCCCACTACACTTGTCAAATCCCTGGATATTTCTTAAAGGCAAAATATGTGCCAAAATATCATTTTAAAATAAATATTGTTGTGCTGCAGAGATGTCCTAGCCAAAACATCATACTCTACAGACTTAAGAAAACATCTTTTTTTGGTACAAATCCCTGCAAAAATCACCATATTCATTTTAATATGTTTTTCAATTAAGATGAGAATTATATAAAAAAAAAGGAAATTACATTTAATAACATAAATCATATCGCAACTGCAGTATCAGTCAAAATAATCACAATTATGTTTTCACAAAATAGTTCAGGCCATTAAAAGCAAAGGAGTTATTAGTCATTTCTCACAAACTGCAGGATTTTCAGTCACTAAATCAGGCTTTTACCATCTGAAGGGACATGCTCGTACATATCTGCATTTGTAGAACAGCCAGTAGGAACAGCCTCTCTCTGAATTGACCTGTGATTGGCCAAAGTCTCCAGTCATTACAGAATTATTACAGAATTATTACAGAATATTTGCTCAATGACACCAAAGATAATAAGTGATTATTTCATCAAGTCGATATATAAATATTTTAATGGATACTGTCAATAAGATTGATCAAATTCTGAAGGAACATGCAAAGATAAACATTTAAGTTGACAATTAGAGCAACAAAAATTTCAGGTGTTGTCTTAAAAACACCCTAGCTGGGTGCAACTGAATTTCATTCAAAAAGTATCATGTCATCTTAGAGAGGCTGGATAATCACAGACATATTTAGATGGAGCTGCCGGGTCCCTGGCCAACGAGTATCCGCCACCTCTGAGACGAGCTCCAGTGAGCGGTAAACACTCTCCAGCTCAGACCGGAGGGCCACGTGTGGTGCCTCTCAGTGAAGACGTGTGGGAGAAGCCGGAGGAGCGATACTCAAGAGGGCGCCGAGGGAGGCTGACAGAGCAAAGAGGGAGCGGAGAAGCACGAGAGGTGAGGCAGAAAATGACAAATTAAACCGAGGCAGGAAGATGGAGCCGGCGAAGGAAGGCAGAAAATTTAGGGATGAAAGAGTGCGGGGTAGAGGAGAGAAGAAGAAAGTCTGTCTGGGTTGAGGTATTTTAGAAACAATAGAGGGGAGAAGAAGAGATATAGACTTGGAAAAGGAAGAGAAAAGAAGTGGGGAAAAAAGTATGTATGGCACAAAGATCTATAGCGACAGATAGAACGAACAGTAGGAGCTCAATTATCCACATTTCCTGCTGCTTCTCTCTCCGCCTGTGATTGGACAGCATGAATATATCACCTCTCGCTGCAAACTAATTAGTGTTTGTTTGGGGCGATCATTTCAAACAAAGTTTAAGTTTGCATCATTATTACTCGCAAAATTCCAAGCTGTTAGTGCATTGTAAACATTTGATTAAAATTAATTGAGCAGTGGGGAGCGCTGTCAAAACGAGCGGCGGCACAAGAAATCAGATGTTTGGGAAGGATTGTTCATGATTCCTCGGAGAGATGATGTCATTACGGGGCTAATAATAACAATAATTTAGCACACTTTCTCAGCTGCTCGCACCCGGCTCTCTGCTTGATTTTTCTTCGGTGTTTGCAAAGCCCGGGCAAACAAGACACTCGCGCACGCACACATACACGAAAAACACACGCACAGAAGTTATATTGAAAATGGCAGTGGAGAGATCTAATGCATCTGAGGCTGACGGAGGCCGGATCAATAAAGCTTTTGGATATTTTAAGAAAATGACTGAGGAGGCACGCAGCAGACAGCCCAGAGCTGTGCCGCGGCTTCAGCGCTCGCTGTGTGTATTTAGAGAGCTATTCCTGAGGGGAAGGCAAAGAGCAGCAAAGCTCAAACAGAGCCACAGAGTCATTATTTTTAGTCCTGTTTGCTGTGGGCTCGTTCGAAACGCCCTCTCTCCTCCTCCCCGGGAATAAAGAGCAGGCAGCAGCGTGAGGAGACAAATGGAACAGGCCCTGAGGAGAGCGCACACATCAATAGAAAATCAAATACAACCATAATTATAATCACTCAGTTTCATTTTTATAACAGTTTGTACAAAGTCATTACCGCGTTCTGAGAAGATACAAGAGGCTCGGAGCTGAAATTCACGTGTCTCAGCTCGAGTGTTGGCGTGGGGTTACATCTGACTAAAACATTTTCCACATCAAACTGCATTATACCTCGGCTCTTTGTGCTGCTGGACTTTTACAGGTCATTGGGGAGGAGGAAAGGTCTGACACTGTGCCGCTGTGGGATTTCAGGGCCGAAAAACGCTCCTTTATCATAGCTGCTCTGCTCTTCCCTGCAGGTGTGCATGTGTGTGTTTGAAAATGTGTAGTTCAAAGTGTACTCTTAAAAAATATGGGTTCCAAAAATCCTACCCAGAACCATTTGCTTTTGAAGAAACCTTTTTGATGAAAGGGTTCATCAAGGCTTCTTTGTAAGACTAAACGTTCCATTAAGTTAACCTTTTTCATCCAAGGAACTTTGGAGGTCGTCAAGGACTGTCAAAGGCATTGGTTAAATGATCCCCACCCTCAAGTTTCAAATCATATCTTTAAATACAGACGTATCCGGATTCCCCTTAATCAATTATTCTGAACATGAACTAAAAATATATTAAAAAAAACAAATTTAACAAGAGTAAAAGTGTCTGAAAAGGTGGGAAAGTGGGCGTGTCATGTTCTACAGATTGTCCCAACAGTGGTCCCAATTAAAACTGCCGGTTCACTAGATTTCACCATGGTTCCAAGAATCTTGAACATAACCGGTTCAAGAACTTGAGCTATTTTGGTGAAAATGGCTTTAGGTGGGTTCTACATGAAAACCTTTCAATGTAAAGGGGTGTTCAGAAGAACCCCATAGGTTTGACACCCTTAGAAGATGGAAAGGTTCTGGATAGAACCTCTCATAGGGGGTTTTGGGTAGATACTTTCACAGATGGTTCCAGGTATAACCCTTCATGCTGGGTTCTGGTAGAACTAGACTCTGCTGACTCTGTTCTGAGCAGAAACGTTTGATTAATCTGCACAATTTGACTTTGTCACTGTATCCATTCTTGTTGCAAATAAAGTTGCAAAAAGAAAAGATGAAGAGCCCTATGTGGTTCTAGTTAGCACCTTAATTTCTAAGAGTGTGGACAGAGAAATGAATCTGAACGTTTACATGAGGATGCCGTGCTTGTGTGCCTGTGTATGTCCGTGTATGTACGTTTGTGTGCGCGTGTCTCGATGTCCTTGTACGCGCACGCCTGCGCCACTGAAGCACCAAAGACAGGAACTCATTCTGGTGCCGCTAATACAGAACAAAGCAGAGCCAGAGATGACATCTATGATCTATCACACTCAGCCACCTGCTTCCCAAAAAGAAGGCCATTTAAATGCCACATCTGCTCCAGTGCACCACCATCCTCCAACCGTAAAACACAAAAGAACACCAGAACACAGCAGCACTCCCAGAATACATCAAATACTCCTCTTACATACTATAAATATATATATAAATGCACACTTGCACATACAGTATGCTCACACACGAGGGAAGAGCTCACGCTGAATCCTGACAACTGTTCGACAAAAGAAAAGAACAGATATATAACGTAATTTTTAGTTTGCAGTAACCCACACAGAGCCGAATGATGCATGTGCAGCTGTCATGTGTTGTAGAAACAGTGGAGGATAACTTCAGAGGTCACCCAGGCTGCACACACTGAGAACCAAAAGCCCATTGGTCACACAGCAAATGAGGTCCAACAAAATCTGACCGACTGTCTGTGTTTGGTTGGCTCACTGTGTGAACTGGACTGCACCGGTGTGGACAAAAAATTAATGTGCTCTGCCGCTGTGTACCGACAGGAAATGATGCAAGGCGCGCGCCGATGAACAGATGAGCTGCGACTAACGACCACCAGTTTCAAATTTTAGCCGTTTGTTTTGTCTCTGCTCAAAGCTGGTAGTTATGTTTTCAGTCCTGCATCTTTGTCTGTTTCTTACTTGGCAGGACATGTTAAGACATCTGGCAGATTTCCATTTCATGGACAGGTGGTAGAAACAAAAATCCAGACAAAGATGCAGATCCAGAAGTATTTTAAACACATATTTTTACATAAGCTTATATACATGTTTGACAAGTTCAACCACCAGAAAATAAAGCTGGCACATGTCCATGACTGTCTCTGACAATGAATTTGGATATGGATGCAGATAGAGGTTTTCAAAATAAAATAAATGTATATTATAATAATAACTTTTACGGTTACAATAACAGTAACAGGTTCTATTGTTAAAGGAGTAGTTCAACATTTTGTTCAACTCACATATAAATGTTAAAAATGAAAGTAGAGCCACTGACCTTAGCTACCATCACTTTTCAAGCTCAGTTATAATGTATCTCATTTATTAAATCTATAGGCTACAAAAACAAAGGTATAAAAACAAGTTAGAGTTTTTGTCAGGACGTTGTGAGCTTAACAGGTGCTGTTTTCTGTTGCCTTTTACTTTTGGACAGAGCTAGCTGCTTCACCATGTGTGTAGTCTTGCTCATGCATATAACGGGTACTGTGTTGGAGGCGATCTTTCTTCCATTTCTGGAGCATGACGCTGACTTCAGGTATAAAACTTCCCAGATCTTCACACTGTGTGGACCTAAGAGTAAGACGGCTAACTTCTAGTTTACCCCACCGCTAAATTGAATGGAAATAAAATGATGTAAACTTTCCAAATGTTAGGACCAAACAGATAATGAAACAAGTCATTTCACAGGAGTTAGAGTGATCAAAAAGATGCATTCACCATTTTATGGCCACTTCAATGAGAAAAAGTCATTTTAGCCACAATGCATCACAGGACGGTGTCATTATACAGCTTGGCTACTATGTCAAATTTGCTTAAAAACTAAAAACTGGTCTTGCTAAAAATGCTAACTAGCTTCTGGCTCTAGCTTTATGATCAAAGTATAGATATGAAAGTGATCTTCTCATCAAACAAGAAAGTTAGCATATTTCCCAAAATGACAAGCTGTTCCTTCAAAGTAAATTCATAGGACTGTGCCGTCTTTGTGAAGGTGAATGCTTTCTAAATGCTCTCTAGTGCCTCAGTTTTTAGTTTTCTGAATTGTCATCAGAGCTGCTGCACCACTGTCTCCCAATTTATTACATTACTGCCGTGATAAAAAAGAAGTCAATCAAAGGTACATTGAAAAACTGAGCAACTTTTGTAGTCATGTTGGTATTTCAATGTACAGCAGGACTATTCAACTTCAATAATAAGAAAATCATTATGACAAACTTGACCACACTGAAGAGAGCAGTGTGATGCTCGACTGAGTGGATGCCAGGTGCAGAGCGTGTGTAATCCTGTTGCAGCGAATCACAGCACACGGGTGCTTGAAAAAGACCTAACCAATACCATATTGGCTCAGATCATATGTTCTATGGTTCAGATGTCTCAAAGCAGCTCGGAGATATTTATCATATCAAACACATGCCTGTTTGATTTGCAGGCAGCCTCTTGTAGGTCACAGAAAAATTCAAAAGGGCTGTATCCACCCCCCCAGCTGCTAGTTGAATAGGCCTGGTATACAGTATGTACGTTCACACGCTCTTGACGGAGAAACTTATTCTTAAACATTGAGATTTTAACAGCATTCCATCTGATGCTTTCCAGAAGTTATTTCATCCACTCTCAGTCAGTCTGCCTCGCCTATTTCTCCTTCAGTCGGTGATATCTTCCTTTTCCCATCATCCCCGGGCTGTATAAGTGTAAGTGTAAGTGGACAGTGATAGTGATAGTGAGATGTAAGAAAGGTTTCCAGGCAACATAAAGGGAGGTTACAGACGGAACAATGTCACGCTGTGCCACGCTGAGGAGTTCAAATCATAGAAAAAGCCACCAAAGAGGACAACATTGTTACAGTTTAAATTACACCCACAACAGGTCTACAAAGGCTGCGCTGCATTATGATACTGGAGTAACACTCACCGAGAAAATATCTCTGCCCTTTTGATGCCAGCCAGTCCACTGACTCTTTTTCAATGTCAGACTCACAGATTCAAAGATTCAAAGAAGTTCTCATTCAGGTCACATGTAGAAGGAATTTCACTCTGGTTATATCTGTTTTCTCAATGTTCAAAATGCAATCACAAACCAATCATACAGAGAAACACAAAATAACTACTATATACAAGACATTTAGTGAAATAAACATAGACAGACTGCCAAACAAAAACATACAGCTGATATTCAGATACAGGGCTTAAAACAGCAGGGTTTTGTTCCTCCTGCTGCAAATACTTGAGGAGTTATGATGTTCTCCATATGTCAAATTTGCATAGTGAGCAGAAGACAGTAATATAAAATGATAAAACATAAAATATGGAGACTGGTTCTGCCGCTAATGTGCAAGCTTCCTTCTGCATGAGGGTTTAGTTCGGTACAAAGAAAACAGTTCCAACATGAAGCTGCTCGCAACAACGTGGATCATCTTGTGTAACCTGGTCACGATTTCTGGATGGGGACACTGGTGTTGAATTTTTCAAATTTATTTTTTTGGCACCTTTACCACCACTCGTTGCCTACTCCTTCCATTATATCGGAGAGAAGGCAGACATTTCTACGGCCAATATCTCCAAAACACGGCAACTCACACCAAAATTATCTAGATGGATAAATGGCACTGCAGGCCAGAAGAACTGTCCCTTTAAACAATAACAAAAGCAGAAGGAAGAGAAATAATCAGTGAAATTTAAAAGTAGGATAATAAAGCATTAAATTTTAGCTATAGTGGTCTTCAGAAGGCTGTAATCACTTTTCCTTCTGTAACTTTTGAATCAGCTGGTATTTTGGAAAAGTGGTTTATTTATCAGTATTCGTTTTTTTAATTAATGCATTCACAATATAACTGAATACTATTGATTGTCCTGCACACGTACTGTAGTTTGACAAGTTTACAGAGTTATTATCAGGATGCAAACTACAGGAGAGTCCAACAGATGAAGTCACGAGCTCCCCTGAAAACATGATTTGTCAAATTTTGGGGGAAAATCTTGGGGAAACGCTGACAATATGTTGTTTTTGCAGTGTGTTTCTATTTTTCTGTATCTTTATCATCAGTGACCATGCTTAAAATGAGGCTACTATTGATGTATGATTCATGCATGAGGGTGATTCATCACTAATTCACTTTAAAGTAATAAACATATCAGCGAGCGAGCTTCTCCTGAAAGCCGTGGAATAGTTCTCACACTGGTTATTATGGATATTCTGCCTGTGTTTTGCTTTGATCTTTACTTTACTGTATCACATTTGGAAGCTATGTTCTGTTCTATCTTCATTTTTCATCTTTTAACACACACACATGTGAGTTCTGCCACCAGGCATCTCTCTCACAGTAAATAAATAACAAAAAGACGTAGTTTGTTGACGTCGTGAAGCTGTTGTCATCACCGCTATTGCAGATGAAAATCTATCGTACATGACTCAGATAGAAATCATGTTCATGGACAGAAAAATTAAAGTTTTATTCACCTATGTTTAGTCACAGTCGCTGAATTCCTTTTTTCTGTTTTCCTCGCTCTCTTGAACTATCCGACATCCCTACATTTGTCTCACTGCACTGATCTTAAATTTGTCTCAAATAATCAGCTCTTGAGATAACAGTGAGCTCTAACAGGAAATTCGATTGTCTTAAATGAGATCTTAAATTTGTCTCAGTGGTAAAATTAAAGTCTTGTTGCTCCATAGTCATCAAGCAGAAACCTCTGAGTCACCTATGAGCTCAGCAAAAGATCTCCTGCTTCTCTTTTGTTCTGCTCCTTTTTTCTTCCTGGCGGGGGGGGGTTAGGAGAAACAGCTGAGACTTCAGTAAGCACAAAATAACAATCTCATTTATTTCTCACAAGACAAAGAAAAGACGATCTTGAGAATCAAAATGTTCCTCTGGAAAGCAGAGATTGTAGTTGTGTGTTTATATCTTGATGAAGAACGAGCAGTAGAACAAAGGGAAAGTTAAAATAAAATCAATATCATTTGGTATCAAAACACTAAAAAATATTGTTTTAAGATAAGCAGCAATATCCAACCTTGCCTGTATAAAATTCAGTATAGAATTAGAATATTAAAATAGAAATCAGCAGGTTTCTGATCAAACAAAAAGCGTAATGTATTCTTGTCCAATTATCTACATAAACAGACAGCAGCAAACATCTTCTCTATACCGAGGATTGTTTTTTTTCCACAGTATTTGTTATCGCTGAGCTGTATCAGCGTGTGGTGAGATCACTTTGTGACCCTGTTTGTTTAGCATGGGAGGCTGGCTGTGGTTCAGGAGCCACAGAGGGAGGCTGCGTGGGCTATTTTAATGAACTCCCTGCTTCAGAGTGATGAATAGGTGTGTCTGAGCTCAGTGTCTGCTCCACCCCTTCAGAGGGCTCAACTACCAGGGCGCTCGTGAGCAGAGCCCCGCGCTTCCCACACACACACACACACACACACACACACAGAAACATCCAATGTATACCAATAATGAACACACAGCAAACGCTTATGCATGCACATAGAAGATACACACGATCAATGCAACTGTATTCCTAGAAACAAATTCACAAGTGAGATTTCCTGCAGATGTGAAACCACACACAGCATCGCAACACAATTATACTAAAGAAAAGCCAACAGCTAAATAATAAAAACATACTGTACATAGAGGGCATGAAAGCACATTTTACTTACATCACCCATAATGTAATTATCATAACTGACAATTGTGTGAGAGATTGAAATCTGTTTGAAGTGTGCAGTGCTCTATAAGAAAGAGGTGATGCGATTTATTTCCTTTAGAATTAGCTGTTTAAGAATTTGATTTAGAATCTGATGACAATTGTGAGGCTTTTCTGTTGCTATGACAATGCCAATGAAAAGTAATTAAAATCGGATCAAACAAAACATCTGCTAAGGATGCTAACAGCTAAGATTGTTTTTTTTTAATTTTTACTCTAACAACTAAGATGTGTTTCCCAAACTTTTAACAGATGTTTAAAGACAGTTCATGCTTATAAGCCCCTTCCACACACACACACACACACACACACACACACACACACACACACACACACGTGCCTATATATAAAATCACGTCAAACTGTCAAAGTCCTCAACGCAGATTAATGAGAAGGATCTGCTGAAGAGGAACCACACAACTCTGCCTTGTTTAGCTGAATGTCAGAGAATCAGACGGTAAATTGTTTTCCACTCACAGTCTCTGCCTGTATTTTGCAAATCACATTTTTTTTATCCGTGTGTCCCCCAGGTCATGTCATAAACTGCTGGGGGTTGAGAACAGTGGACTCAGAGAAATACTTGTTGTAAAAACAACGTTTCCTGGACTGCCACACACATCTTCAGCGACCAATCAGAAAGCGGTGAAGTCACGTCCAATCCTCAAATCTAGCTGGCTACTTATGAAATACATGAACAAAAATTGCATCACTTGTGAAAGGGATTGGCGCATCTATAGAGGTTGTGGTAATTTGACTGAAATAACAGCTCTTAAATCTACACATTCCTTTGATCTTCATGAAAGACATGAAGTTAACGGCTCTTAGCGTCAACTGTCAAAGCCTGCAAAACTGAAAATTACTTTGGCAGGACGAAAACATCACGTTCTGACAACATGAGCAAAAACATGGTGAATGCAAGCGGTTTCTTTGTATTGAATTATTAAAGGAATTACTGTTGGTGTTTTTTTTTTATTTTCCTAGCCCTGGCCATTGGTTTCATTGTTATGCTAACCCCAAAGTAATAAGATGTCAGGGGCGAGAAACATGGGAACCAGATTTTTGATTTAATATTGAAATGTGACCCCCCCCCCATGCTACTTAGAGACATGTCCTTGGTCTGGTTGGTTGTAGGTCTGTCTAATTCTGTCCAGGGTCATTTTAGTCTGTGCCCACTGATAATGAGAGATTCCAGACTAATTCACAAGTGCTAACTGGTCCTGTGTTGCCGGGCTGAGAAGCTTGAACGGTGAATAAGCAGAGAGTTTAGCCAGATTCATTATCATTAAGAAGTAAAACTGAAAGTAAGCAGTGAGTGTGAATAACTGCACAACTACAATAGGTCAACGTAGAAACAGGAACTCAATCTGTTACTCTGATTTATGTTTACAGCAGAAAATTTGAGTGATATTTTTACTGTTTGCCTTTGTCCTTCTTTCACATAAATTTGACAAACAGAGTTTATTAACAGTCTATCACATTGTGTGACTGCTGCTGTGACTGATTTTCAGTGATTTCCTACGTTATGGGAATTACTTTCATGAGTATAATCATCAAAGCTGAAAGAAATTACATCTAAAGCTACAAAAACAATGATGTAATAAATGTAATAAATCATATTTTTTCTTCTGGAGTATTGACTCAATATAATTACTTATAAACAGAGTTGGACAAATTACTGAAATTTAGTACAGAGTTACAGTTATTAGTTACTTTCCTTATTCCTGCATTTTTTAAAAAAATGCCAGCCTTTAATTCTCTTATTAATGCACACATAGCTATGTCTTATTTTATTGTAGCTACATTAATTTAGTGGTTATATTCTTTTATTGTAGCTGTATTATTTTTATTATAGCTGTATTAATTTAGTGTGGGAATATCCTTTTATTGTAGCTGTATCATTTTATTGTAGCTATGTTATTTTGGTGCAGTTATATTATTTAATGTAGCAAAATGAAGTTTATTGTAGCCATATAAATATAGTGGTTATATTCTTTTAGTGTATCTATATTATTATAGTGACATCACTGTGCCCATTATCACTAATAGGAGTTATTAATGCTCCTGACTATCAGAGGGCATGAATGAGTAGCGTTCCTACCTGTAAGCAACACTTTTATTGCCTATTTAGGTTAAAACAGTGGGATTTCGCACAAGATGAGACAACAGGTTATGTAGTGTTTATTATATTACAATGAAAAGAAAGTTCACAGCACCTGAACTCACACCACCAGCAGGTCGGGTGACGTTACATCACAGATCAGGGCAGTTGGACACTGTTTTCAGGGAACGAGCCCATATAAATTTCAGTAATTGTTTCATTAATAAAGAGATGAGTAATTCGTTGCATGTCTAGTTGCTACCAAATATCGTGGAATTACAGTAACGCTCACATGAAACTAAAACTAGAATTCTGTTTTAAAACAGACCACTGGGCCTTCGGTATATCTGATGTTTATGTTGTATACTGATGTATTGCAGGAGGCTCTCTGACGGGAAAAAACTGAATGTATTAACCTTTATTTTTCCACGGCAGATTTGATGAGCAGATCTGCTTTTGTGCAGAGATGCTGCGTTGCACATACACCAAAATGCCTGGAAGGTAGGATGAGACACAGACCACTATCGCTGCAGTCTTTTAGCTTTTTTTTTTTTTTTTCCTGAACAGATGGAGGAGACAGTTTCTATAACATATCACAGTTCATTAGCACTGAGCCAGAACTGTTTCATTTTCTTCCCTTTTCAGCGAGGATTTATTCTCCTCCTCATCGCGGTCAGGATGATGTTCTGTCAGATTCTTACACTTGTGTCATAGAAACATGCTCTTTGGAAAGGACGTGCTCTATCTGGAGCCAAGTCTTCTCTGGCTCCGCTCCAGCTGTACGAGGAGGGAAATGCCTTCACAACCGTCGGTGTAATGCAAATGTCCACGTCCACGTCCGACTCTGTAGTCCCAGTGGTGCCCAGGGGGCCTTCAGGGTAAGATTTGCCGTATCTTAATACAGAATCTCTGTCTGTCAAGTCTCACACCATTAATTCAACGGAGGCTCCACAAACTGTTAACTGTCAAGCTATCAACTCCCCCTCTTCCCCCCGTCCGTCTCTCCCTCGCTTCTTATAGAGCTCATTTACAGATAATAGGCCATACAGGGAGAAAAGTGCCCTTTTTAATTATCCAGAGGATTATGAGGTTTGAGTTGTTCCCAAATGCTAATACATAGATCGCAGCTGTGCATCTTTGCATAAGGAGGAGTATATTACCCTTCCATTTGGCCTCTGTTGCTGATGGCTTACAGCTGATCTTTGCACACCTCATTTGACGGGAAAATAAGAGGCTGAAAAGCTCCGCATGAGGGACCTGTGAGCGTAATGAGGTTCGGAGATCCGATGAGGGAGCAAATGCCAGAACACACACAGTTAATGACAGAAGCGAAAGATGGAATCAATCAGGAATTCATTTTGATGAATAAAAGATACTGACGAGGATGATTTTATGGTCGTGAGTCGAACTCATAAATCAAAATTGATCAGTGAAAACAATTCTAAGAGTTTGATTTAATTTATAGTGATTCAGTAGGGGATGAGTGACATTTACAACTTCAGGACAATTTAGTGATCTATGTTGTTTAACTCAGACTGACTTTCCAATAGTTTTCAAATGATACGTCTGTACAGAATAGTTTGAAGCTTCTAAACTTCATTCATAATAATATTAGAATTATACAACGTTTTCTGTGTGATCTAAGATCCAATAATTGATTAATAAGTGATTTTCAATAACTCCATAATGTTGAAAACGACAAAATTTATTGAAAAAAAGATGGATATAAAATATTTTTAAAGAAACATTCTTCTTCTTCTCCAATCCATATTGTTTCAAAAACCACATTTTCAGTGCGGTGAAAAAACTTTTTGCTCTGCTGCTCATCACAAACGAAGGCAGCCTCCTAACTGTGTTAGCAGGGCGGTCTAGCAGCAATCTACCGCTGCATTCCAGAAAGTTGAAGATTGGAATTTCCCAATTAAAATTTTCAACTTCCGACCTCCAGGCGTTCCAGGTGCACAATGCCAAGTGTAAAAAAGAAAAAGAGGTAGACCATGATGTTTCTTTGGCAAGTGTACACACAACTGAACTCTCAGCAGTGCAGCCTCCCTGCGGATAAACAAAAGAGAGGAGGACAAACAACGGTATCAGACGCGGTTATACATTTTATTTTATGTCACCTTCATACTTGGAAATGCATCTAAATATTCTATTGTAGCCACTGTACCAGCTGACAGACATGACTTACCCTACAGGCCCCCAAAATTCATACAGAGCTGAAAAACTCTACTCTGTTACTTCGTCCCACATGCTGGAATTTGCTCCAGGAAAAAAGAGAAGATGTTCTCATTAATTCCACTGAGACAATTCCATGGTTTAATAGCTAATTGTAAATAGTACTGTTTTTAATTTTTAATTGCTTATGTTACTTATTTATCTTGCTGCCAACTCATGCACTTTTACCTACTGACATTGTTGCATGAGGATTTATATAAGTAAATGATAATGATGATGATGATTATTATTCACTAGCCTTCAAATTGTAGTTTACAAACACCTCCAACCCTCCTACTGCTGACTGAAATCTCACCTTCAGAAAACAAATAAATTATATGACACTGGCAAAACAAGTTTGACAATCAATTGCAGAACAGGTTTTATGTACGGCTGGAAGTTTGATTGTAATTAACTGCAGGTAAATATGCTTTACTTTGTCTTTTAGTTGATGGTTTACTATTTGCGATGCGTGCTTCCATGGGTGCTGCCATCGTTGTGCGACATCAGCCATCTGCCTCTTCTTGAACAAGTACCGACTGTGAGTTTCCGTTCCATTAATCTTTTTCTAGTAGGAGGTTGGTTTGTCTAGAAGGCTGCGAAACAGCAACAAAAATGACCTTTACTGATTAGTTATGTTCATTAAAAATAAGTTGATTTAATAAAAAAAAGACTAATTAAATCCAATGAGTCACTTTATTCAAACTGAGGATTTTTAAAAAATATGACATTTGAAGCTTCATTTATAAACCTCAACAGAGGCTTTGATGTAAAAACCAGACTTTCAGTGCAGCCCGATCAATAACCAATCATTAAAATATAGAAATATATAAAAATATAAGGGTTCTTCCTGGGGGGCTGTGGTTCTACCCAGAACTATTTGCTTCTGAAGAACCCTCTTCAGAAGTAAAAGTTTGTAAAGGGTTCTCTGTAAGACTAGGGTTCTATTAAGAACCCTTGTCAACCAAAGAACCTTTTTTTAAAGAAAGAGTTCTTCAAGATTGCTGAAGTCCTTGGTTCTCAGTGGAATCCCACGCATGGGTTCTAGATAAAGCCTTTTGGAATATGAGAGGGTTGATTTTTAGGTTGAACACGCAGGGTGGGTTCTAACTAAAAGCACTGTAAAGTAAAAGAGTTTTTGGTAGAATCCTTGTGGTATAAAACCCCCTAGGTGGGTTCTACATAAAACCCTTGTGATATAAAAGGGTTATCTGTAGAACTTCCTGGGTGGGTTCTTGCTAAAACCATTGTAAGATAAAAGGTTCTCAGAAGAGATCTTGTAATGTAAAACAGTTTTCAGTAGAATCCCCTGGGTGGGTTCTTATTAAAACCATTATAACATAAACAGGTTCTTAGCAGAACCGCTTGGGTGGGTTCCTGTTAGCACCCTTAGAAAGTGGAAAGGTTCTGTGTAGACCTCTCAGAGAGCACCCTGAGTGGAACCATTTCACCATAGAAAGGCTCTCTGTAAAACCTCTCAAAGGGGGGTCTGTGTGAAACCTGTCAAAGATGGTTCTCAGTAGAACCCTTTATAAGATGGGTTTTAAGTAAAACTCTCTGAAAGGGCACCAAGTGCATCCTTGGTTTAGTTTCCTCCTATGGGGACAAGCAAAAGAACCCTTTATGGTTCTAGTTACCTATTTCTAAGAGTGTGCAAAACAAAAAGAGGATGACAAAGAGAACTGGATCTATTTTTTTACAATATGTCTGACACTGAGTGAACTTCCTGTGCATGAATACAGATATACTGAGCATGATTCATAAACCCTAAAGACCCGCTGCTCAGCACCGACTCTATAGGCAACAGTATGACAGAAACAAAAATACCAACTGCAAAAATCTGACCTGGTCCTAAATTTATGTTCCTACCGTGCACACGGTGAAATATCAGCATACGTTTCAAATCAACAACATTCACAGTCATTAATTACAGCTCCTTCACAGAGGTATACGGGATTTCAAAACACCCACATGCTCCATACACAGTCCCCAAACAAACAGCGGAGACTTTATTTTCTTCTCTTTAATTCTGTATTTTCTTCTTGGCTCGCTTAGCTGCTACTTTGTCAGCGAATGTGGGAGACAAAATAATTGCCTCTATATTTCCTGAATTGATTTCTTGCACAGTTCTAATACAGTGGTCAGGCTGGCACTCAGGCATCCATGACAGGCCCTTGTACTGCAGCCTTTGTATTTCTGGAGGAAAAAAAAAAAAAACACTCCAGAGTCAAGACTTTTTTTTTTTTTTTTTTATTTTCTACAGCTGGTTATCAAGGTCAAGCATTAACAGTCAAAACAGAAATCCCTCCAAGCAAATCCATTCATTCAAAACGCAGCTGAAGCACACACTGTCGGTAACAGTTAAAATTATTCTAAATTAACCTCATAATGACTCACAAAAGCTGTGAAATATAAAAAAAAAATACAATATGCCAGTGATGTCCCAACCTGAGGGTCAGCTCAGATTTTTAACAAGACACGAGATATGGAGGAAAAAGAACATTTCTGCTCAAGAAAGTGTTACGTTGCTTCAGTACATACCTGGTACAGACACCTTTTACAGTAAGCCAAAGAGCGCAGGGCAATGCTAACAAGAGGCTGGTATTGAGCAGAAGCAGAGAAAATAAATCTTCCAAAATGTTAAGCTGTGGGCTCAGAACTTAGGAAATCAGATTTACTGCACTTGCTCTTTTAACTGTATTGATTCTACTTGTGTATGTTTTTCCAATAAATAAACACAAATCTACCAACACATTGGTATGCATGTTGTGTTCAGGCACTAACAGAAATAAGAAATGTAGCAGATTTAAAGCCTCTGGAAACTTGTCTTGAAATAGTAAAAATGCATATATGATATCAGTGTTGAGTGTCTCATTAAGGATACACAAGAGAGTAAGAATAAACATTCATAACTATTAGAAAGTTTAAAAAAACAGCTCATTTAGCTGTTTAGACTGTGTAGGTGTGGCAGATCACTTTTTTTGTTTGATATCTTCCTCAGGAGTACCGATAAAGAAGCTAAGCAATGTACTGCTGCTGGACGGGGGCAGCAGCAAAATGTATTTTAGCCACTAAAAAACAACAACTTCAGTGTAAAGATTGTGTAAAGCAACAAAAATCATGAAAAAATGAACAGTTTTCTTTGCTCTGAACACAGAGGGTGTGTCCGCTTCACTGTCACAATGTCAAACACCACCACGACCTGAAAATGACCTGAAATATGGACGCTCCTTCTCGCAGCTTTATTGGAGATGTCCAGACATGTTTGAACCACCGGACCCAGCGGACGTGACAGAGAGACGCTGAGAGTTTGTAAATGACCATTAGGGAGGGTGAAATGAGGGGGAGGCGGTGTATTTTGTGTGTCCATTCCTGGGGCTTACATAGTGTCATCATGGAGCCATGTTTCAGGTCCGACACAAAAAATCCTGAACACAGAAACTGTGAACGACAGTTTACTCCACGTTCTCAGCGTTTTCACATTTTCAGCAACAATGTTCTAACATGTCTGTTGTGTTTAGAAGAAAAACCCTCACTTTTTTCCTTTGCACAAGAAACAAATGTAAAATTGCTGCATGCTTTCACTGCTTTTCTTTGCCGATGGAGAAGTGAAGCCGCTGTCTATGTTCTCTTCAGACTCCTCTGACAAAAACAGTAATTTTACCTCACAGAACACAAGAGTTGCTGCCTGCTGTTCTGCTGCCGCCTCAATCAGTCAGTTTGTTTGCATTTTGATTTTTTATCACGTTGATTCAGATCCAAACTAACATTACGTGCTGCAGATTGAGGCAGTGATAAACCAGCAGCTCCTGTGTTCCTGCGTGACGGTAAAAGGTAAAATTACTTTTCAAAGGGGTCTGGAGCGATACAGCAGCTCCGGTTCTCTGTTGTCTCAAAGAGAAGTTTTGTTGCACCCATTTGATGGAACAACTGACATGGATTTTTGATGACTGGTTCACAGAATGAATGAAGTAGTTACCACAATTAATGTGCAAATCACACACACATATTTACCTGTGCCGGACAGTCTTTTGTATATGCACGTCTCTGCTCAGTGTCTTCACATGGTCGATACAGTTTGCTCTCCATCCTTGAGGCTCATTACAAATTGTGAAGCTCTGACTCACCACTGTGAGTTACACTCTCAGGTAGGATGGCCTGCTCTGGCCACCCGTAGGCTCCAACATTGGTACATCTTTATTTATAAGGCAATTTCTGCTCCGCTCTCACACTACCTGTGTGTTTTAATCACACAGAGAAGTGCTGGACAGTATTCATTGCATTCTCAGGACTCCTTTATGGTCTCTGTCCAACACGCCCTGACAAATTGGAAAAAGGGCTTTTGGGTATTCTGCACCCTCAGCGTGGAATTTCTTGCAGAATGACTTTAAACTAGAGGAAGTTGTCTCGTTGACTGCTTTTATATCCAAAATGAAAGGCTTGGAGGCAGATTCCATAGGATGTCGATGTTTTTAGCTTGCCTGAATGCATAAATGGCTCCTAGAAAGTTATCTTTTATTGCAAATTTCAGTGCATGTTAAGAGTATTTTGTCTCCCTTTGTGTCTCTGTCCACAGCTTTGTGTTTTTGCTGCATACTGTCTTGCCCAGGTCTCCATTGAAGAAGGGATTCTTCTTGGTAAATTAAGGTTAAATAAGAAAATATACATCAGGAAAGTGTATAAAAATGTATAGTTATATTTCAAATTTGGATTAAATCTGATTTCTAATATATTTAGATGCTTATTATTATGTACAAGAGACCCTAAATTAATTACATACTTAGAAGGCTGTTGTGGATTTGGCTTTAAGTATTTAAATGAACATGAAAAACAATTATTAATTATTACATAGTCTAACTATTATATCATCAAAAGTGCATCAACATGCCATTGCATACACTTGTGGAACAACATCACACCGTCCTCAGCCTCATGTCCAAACTCACAATAAATTCCTTTCCTGTAGACGCCGCAGCCTGCACATATAACGGATTATCAGTTATAAATATACAACAACCTTCCTCCGTATAGCCTTACCGGAAATTAACTAGAAAAGGAACAAAAAACAATGAATAAAAAATGAGAATAAATAAAAAGAGCCGTGGATGCCACAGCAGGTTAGGGTACAAACATTAAGTCAAATAATAACCTGACACTTTAAGAAGAACATAAAACATCACCAAAGTATACACAAACACAGAGCTATACACACACACACACACACAACGCTACTGAGAGAGAGTGAGTTACAACAATCAGGAGGTTTTCTTGTTGCACACACCTGTCTGATTGTCATCCTGTGGGCTTTGTGCACAGCAAAGTCCTCAACAATCTGCTTCAGGCTCAACTTCTCTGCTCAGTCATTGTCAAAGCATAAAATAACCAGTCCACTCAACCTCTCTGTACCGCTGTGTTCCTCAAGGTTATAAAAAAAAAACAACTTGCAGCTGAATGAGGCTCTGTGGTTGATAACTGTGACAGGGATTATTGTCAAAAACAGCAGAAAGGTGGTGCACACCTAATAGAGGGAAGAAACTGCCACGGAGGATCCACTTTTACCATATTAGCACTGAATATTTTGGCTTTCAACATGCGCCATTTGAACACAGAAATATCATGGGTGTGTTTGGTTTGGGTCACTTAGCATGCCAGCGGGGTGGTGTGCTGAATCACCGATTAATAACGTAGATGTGACTTTTTACAAACTGTTACGGCTTGTAACTAATGCTAATGCTAACCTGGAAGATATTGCAGAGCAACAATAAGTGTGTTCCTGAAAACAATGAGCAGTTCTCTCTGAACTGTTTGCTCTGAAATGCTGGGGGCGTATTAGTGCCACTGTCTAGCCAGACATGTTTGACAGAGACAGGATGGTATTTTCTTTCTTCTGTGTCAAGTTGTTGGAGCTGAAGTGAACTGCTGGACTGATGTGGACTAACTGACCGTCAGTGAGGGTGAGGCGAGGGAGAGGCGGGAGAAGATTTGTAGTTCTCAGTGTTTTAACATTTTTCAGCAACTATGTTCTAACATATGTAATGTGTTTAGAAGAAAAACCCACCTAAACCATCTTTAATTTTCCCAAAATGTTGTGTGCAGTTCATAAGCTACTCACTGAAAATACTGGTGTGTCAGCTGAGTGTGTCCTCTCAGGAGCTTTGCCCTCCTGCAGCTGCAGACACACCAGCAGCTTCTTCTCTGCTGCCGCTGCTGAATTGTTTCATTTCTATTGATCCATTCTAACACCGTTTATCAGGACTGTGACTTTTGTTTTTACTCTAATAGATCGGACTTGAAATGTAGCCAAATACAGTACTTGAGATGAAAAATAGAAGTAAACACCTATACAAAAAAAAAAAACCCTCCTTTGTTCGAGTAACGAGAGTAGATCTTAGTCGTTACTTCCACCCCAGCCGAAAAGTCTCATACAGCTTTAGTAAGCCCTGAGGGTAAAACACTCAGTCATGACCTGCACTGCTTTAAAGCAAGCTAAACTTTCCTTGAGTGAGTTTTTAACATTGTTCAATGTTGTAAAGCTTCCATTTCAGTCGCTGACAGTTAGTTTGGTAACATATAAAAGCAGAGTAGGCGGGAGAAGCCAAGAGCTTTTGTCAGTGTTGTACTTATGCTTGATCGAGGCTGTGGCTATTTCCTGGAAAGTACAGCAGTAGAAAAGATTTGTTTGTTCATTTTTTTCCAGCACTTAGTGTGAGCCGACAGCTTTGCCGTACAGGGTGCTTGATGTCTTACCAAAATAAATAAGAAACAGTTTTTTGGGGCATGCATTTTATCCAACTAAAATTTTAAAAATCGTGATGATAAGATGATGAAGCAGATCATAAACTCTTGTTTTGCAAAAAGCAAACTCCTCCTGTCATCTGCTCTCTTTAAAAAAAAAAAAGTAGAAAAGACAGAAAGCCTTTTTCGTATGCTTTTGCAGTTCTTAATTACTTAACTTGTGTTCCCTGTGGTGAATGTTCAGTATAATGACCCCCTTAAACCTTCCCTTCTGGTACAGACTGCTCTTTAAATTAGGCAACAGCAGAGGAGGTAACCACCACCCACATGCTGAGCTGAATGATGGAGAATTTGGGGCCCAGCTCCAGAGAAACGAAACGAGGACAGAATAGACAGAAGAACAGAAGATAAGAGAAATGTGTGTTGTCCTCTTGCACCAGTCTTGACTCCTGCGGTCTGGTCATGAACTGAGTTTTCCTTCAGATCTAACCCCTTGTCTAACACAGCCTTTCCTCTTAGTGGGCCAGTGGGGTGAAGACACCCTTTGAACCTTTTTAGCACGACTTCCTGACATTTCTGCAAAAACCCCTAACACCCTCCGTGTGAGAGAGGGAGGGGATGACATGCTGGATTGGCGGAGCGCGAGAGTGCATTAGACCTCTGGCGTCAACTGAGGCATCAATTAATGAGCAGCCTGGGAATGTGTCCATCCAGACACACTCTGCACCGCGGTGCCGCGGGAGGCCAGGCCAGGGCCACAGACGGCTGGGGGACATGAATAATTGAGGTCCCCGTTTTAAATGTTTAAATGAATTAGGGCCAGGGGAAGAGGTGTTAAGAGATGTACAAGAGGGAGGAAGAGAAGGAAGACAAAAATACCCCCCATTCTGTCTCTAATCATGAGGCAGAGAGGTGTTCCGTGTCACTAGTAAAACCTGCTAAGTAACGTCATTAGTGGGGCGACATGAGTGCATGCTAAGTCCCACATAAAACTAGCTTTGACAATTCTGTTGACAGATTTCTGTCTGTGCACGAACAGTGGAAAATAATGGCCTCGTTTTGACAGAATTCAAATTCATGCAAGTATCTTAGCGTTGGCAGCCAACAGGGGCCAGATTATAACTCCAGAACTTAGTTGTTTTGAAGTTTTCTTCAGTATCAAAGTAATTCAGTGATATTTCTCTGTACATCCACAGATACACTGCAGGCAGCAACTGCTAAGAGATAATTTGGCTACTTTTAATGGACCTAATTTCCCAAAATATAAAAAATATTGGTATTCTATGTTGTTTTTTTGTGCTTTACTACTTGGTGTACTATTACTACCCTACCCTGCACCCCCCAGCAAACCTGGCTTAGAGCTGCCATTGGTGACTAGTCAACTTAACAATTAGGCATTCTTAAACTTAATGGTCAGCACCAGAATACTAGTTGATTAAACTTAAATATTTTATCAAAGTAAATGCTGTTTAACTGTTGCCTCTAAGATGTTACACAGCTGCCCGCCACAAGCCAGGCTGCAGCTCCAGCAGGTGTCAGCCCCTCCTCTTCCTGTACTAATGTCTGGATGTAAGGAAGCAAGGTAGTGGAAAGTGGGACGAAGACGATATCTCGTAAAACCAACACAGTTTGGCAATATTTTGATCTGGGGACATAACTGGGTCCTGAATCCTTACTGTGGATCACATTAAAAACAAAATCTAGGACAGCACTCCTATTTTGACTTTTTTTGTTTATCACCACTTTTTTTGTTTATCACCACACAAATGTTTCGCCTGAAATTGGAAAAAGTGTTGTCCTATTTTTGCTTTTTTATTTTATATTTTGATGTAGAAAATGAAAACAGGGTTACATGTAGGCTATGTCAGAATAAACTAACCACTTGACCAAAGAAATGCATAACCACATTCAGCACAGGCATGTGGACGTTTACCTGCAGGGAGAGCAGGCTGCTGGTGCTAGCACCGCTAACGTTAACTGCAGGTAAACAATGTCATGTTAACATCACTGGTGCAGGCGCTGTGATTCTGACCAATCTGAAAAGACAACGCATTCAGTGAGTTGTCATGTTTCATAGGATAATGTGTGTTCATGATGCACAGTGCAAAATGACACACATTTTACTAGCATTTAAAATACAATTTGATAACTGAAGACAGTTTTGAGACAGCTCTCAGTACATGCTATGGTTTTTCAAACTACGTTTATATTTATGGTTCAGTTCAGTTTTAGCAAAATCACCAAATTTGGAGATAAGTCTTTTTAAGGACAGCAACGGTATGTAAGTTTCCTTTGGTTTAAAAGGCATGTATAGTAGCTTTAGTAGTTTATTATTTATCTGCTGTACTGGTTTTCTTGCAAAGCTATTTCTTGGAGTTTACACGTAATTGTGTTGAAGTTAGATTACTTTTGCTGGATTATTAAGTATTTAAAGTCAAAATCATTATGTACAGATCAATATTCTCTGTTATCTTTTTCTTCTAATGTCAGATACACCAGTTCAAACTGCCCAAAAATAAAAGATTTCTCTGGGACCTCCTGCCTTTGCTCATGTATCCTAACAGACAAGCCACTGAGTTGAAGAAGTCCTGCAACCAGACTATAATAAGTTGATACTAGTATTCTTTACGGCTGAAAAAGTGACGCCCATGAGTGTTTCTTGACTTACTAACCTTTATAACTGTTGACTGACTGGCTTATCGGTGACAGTGATAAAGTAATGACACTTTATTAATGACTTACTAACATTAGTAACTGCAGACTTGAGTGTCATGAGGATAATGGGTTTCTCTCTGTCTCAGTTTCTAATTAGCCATCAGATCTGCAGTTCGGTTCAGATGATTTTTTTTTTTTTCCAGAAGGTAAGTGGTCAAAATGTCCTACAACCTGGCAACCAAAAACCTTTCTTTAAGATTTCAATTTTGTGTTTTTGTTGGATAAGTGATAGTAGAGAGGCAGACAGGAAACGAGGGAGAAAGAGGATATGACATATAACAAAGGCACCCGACTGGAGGCTCACCAGGGACGCTGTAGGTCTGTGGTATTAACTTTAATCATTACCAGCGTACCCCAAGGCTTTGCTCTTATTAATGGATTATTACTGATCTATATAACATTAGGAAATGATTGATTTATGACATGTCTTCTCCGAAGTGTGAAATACACTTGGTATTGTACATAAATCGGTTTATTTATTGAGATATCAATAGCGACTTGTCCTTGCAAACAAAGCAAAACTGGCTTTTGTTGGTATCAATGTCTGAGGAGGAAAAGAAGGAATGCAACATTATTTTTATTCTTTTGATATACACTATTCAGAAAAAAATGCTGTGTGGAGTAAATGAAACTAATTAAATACGGCCACAAAGAATCTGTTACCACATTCAGATGTGGAACTTCATAAGAATTGGAGCAAGGCCACTTGGCTAAATGGCAGAGCAGCAAGACCATCAAATAAAAAAAATATTTTATGTCAATATATTTAACTTACAGGTAAAAGATGAAAATGATTTTATTTTTTACTATTTTATCATTTTTTTAACGTTATGTACAGAGACACTGGGAGTCAGGCAAGTCTTTATCATGAGGTTATACTAAACTGTGCACAAAATTCATGTTGCATGTTGTCTTATGTCTTCACATAGGATATTGAACTTGAAAACTGTTCTTTCAAAACACTGGACATGACTGCATATAAAACCGGCTATTAAACTGTACAACAGAATAAAGAGCATCAACTTTAAAGCGCTACATCTAGCTGCTCCTGCTCACCAAGAAGTGAAAACTAATTAAAATAGAAATTCTAAATATATGTGCTGCCCTCTCCTCTCCTGGCACACAGTCTTTTAACTGTATTTTGAGCTTGAGTTTTGACCCTCTGAGGTTGCTGTAGTTGGTCAGTGTAGAGTGCTGAAGTCCAAGTAACAGACTGAGTTAACAATGTGAAATCTAGTATTCTAGTGTGCATAAAATGTTGTCAAACAACTCTATATTGAAAATTTTGGAAATACTGAATTAAAGTTGACGTCTCATGAACGTTACAACTATGACTGAGATGTGAGTGGCGCAAACTGAAATCAACACCCAGGGTAACATAACGATACCAAGTTCACTATTCTTAAGTCTGAAGACTTGCTATTGAGAATGTTTACCTGCACACAGCTCGAAAATGTTCCTGCTGAATTGCTGCCAAGACTTTGAACAATCTCAGTCACTCAATCGGGGTCTGGAAAAGCGGCCCACTCTGGCTCCTTTTCTGTTCAGACACTTTCCTTTCTTTGAACTGCTTCACTATATCTGAACAGATTTCAGTGAGAGAAACTTTTATTTCACCAAAGGCTTTGTGACAAATGTTGATTATCTTATCTTGTCATGAATCCACAATTGAAATCACTTCCCCAGACGACCGTTGGGTCTAAAACACTGGTCCTCTCAAATAACTGCCATATAAGAGCCATATCACCCATTTCAGTGTGATGTTTATTAAATTGTATAAAGGCGCAGTGTGTGACACTACAGCAGCTGATATTTGTACCAGCCAGTTGTCAGCAGGACACAGAGGGTAAACAAAGCCCTACTGATTGGCAGCCGTTCCACTCCACAGAATCCGGCAAAGATGGCTCAAATTGGATGCAAAAACAGCACATTTAGATTTCAATTTCTCCTCACAGATGGGAGCAACGCGCGCATTTCTTGTGATGTGTCTCCAGTACCTGAAACTGGGGAGTAAACAATGATCAAATTCATACAGCCCCAAAGCGGCTACACGCATGTCGGGTGCTCTGGGATCACACTGACAGAAACGACAGACAGACGGCCAGAAAGATGAGATAAGAGGTGGTATCAGGCTCCTTCGATGTGGGTGGCTTCCTCTGAGCTGCCAGCGCACCACTGCTTCTCCTCTCTCTTTAATTTTCTCCTTCTCAAACTCTCTCAGGCCGAAGTCCAAAGCCCAAGAGAAATTAGTCACCCTGCACGCTTGTTGTGTGTGTGTGTGTGTGTGTGATAGTGCAACTGTGTGTGTTTGAAGGAAAGAGAGAGTGAAAGCAAGACGAAAGAGAACAGGGAGGGTGAGAGGGAACAAAATTGTTTTCCATCCCAAGGCTTATAATTCCGCTTTATATCTGAAAATTGATGCTGGTCTGAAGAAACGACATCAATCCGAGCATCAGAAATGTGCTGCAGTAACAGGAAAAGCCTCGCAGTACCGTACGGATAGTGCCTACAAGAGGGAGGAATAAAAATGATAAAGGAATCTACAAGAGCCTGCAAGCTTAAGAAATGTTCACACAGACTCATACAAGGTTTGAGCCAGAGCACTCCATTGTGAAAATGACCTCTTTAAAACTTAAAATTGTTTGGTCACTGCAACCTCCTGGAGCCCAATTGTCCCCCTGAAAAATCAATGGCAGGATCAATGCTGTTAGCAGGCACTACATTTTTTTGATTTTATAAGCTTTATCAACATATTTTGTGTGTTAAACTGGAATTATGCTTCCTTGGGGATAAATGTAAACATGTTTGTGAACCTGAGGTGATGCACATACCTCCCAAAGCTGAATGATTGACCCAACATCCCGTCAGAAGACATCTGTCTCGCCTGGGAGTTTGGTCACAGGTGTGGCGCTACTCAACACCCCGGACTGATACTCCACTACTTTTTTCCTCACAGTAAGTATTGGCAGTTTATTATGAATGTTGGTGATTGCTGTGGTATTTGCTGTCCACAGCTGCTTTATACTACGTAAAAAGCTTTTCCTTCTATTCATGAAATCCTTGCAGCATCTGAAGGCAGCAAGACTTATATATTGATAAATCAGCAATCCTCAGCATCTGAGAAGTGCTGCACCACAGGACGGAGCTGTTATTCAGTGTCCTGTGTGTTTAGTTTAGTTTGTACTGTGTTTAGCTCCATTAAATCATATGAAAATGACACCAGGCTGCTACAGTATAACCATACAGACTAGAGCTGGGATGATACACTTATCTACCAATTCTATGCCATCATGATACTCGGGTGCTGATTTGATTAAGTGTTGCAGTTCAATATTATGATTTTGATTATGCTTTTTCACACTAGACCAAGGGAAAAAATTGATTTAAATATTTTGAGAGACTGTTTATCATGAGTCATATTTCCAAAAACAATGCGTATCACGTTTCAGTCAGTGTTTTGGGTTTCATTTTAGCAGCATCATTGTTATACTGTATATCAAAGTAGTAAATTAAATATTTTTGGAAGTAAACTTCAGATGTTCCTGCTCATCATGCTGGTGTGATAAGAAACTAATTAAATAACATAAGATGTCTTATGTCTTCACAAAGAAAATTGAACTTGAATACTGTCTCAAGACTTTCAAAACACCGGACTTGACTGCATATAAAAGTGCCAAATAAAATGTACAACAGAATGAATAAAGAGCATCTACTTTTTGAAATAAAGTGCTACATCTAGCTGTTCCTGCTCACCAAGTAGCGAACATGAATTAAAGTAGAAATTATAAATATATGTACTGCCCTCTTCTGGCACGCAATGTGTTTTTGTCAAAAATTGATTCAGGAATTCTGGGGTTCTGGAGTTTTTGCCATGAGAGGAATCTTTTTCCAGTTGTTTTCTATAGGCAGTTAGCATTTTGAGTGCTGCCTGAGCGCTTTGAATTTTAGATTTGAGACAAAAGAGGCAATAAAAACAACTGTAGTGTAGCGCTTGTGTGGACAAAATGATGCATAATTTTCTCAACTCTATTTCAATCTAACATTTGATTGTGTGCTCTGTTATCGTGGACTAATAAATGTGAACTGGCTACCATAGGAACAGTGGTTATATGACCTGAAATGAGCCACAACTGAATGTCCAAGTGCATGCATGCACACATGACAGGTGCACTCCGGTTCTTAAACAAATAGCACTACATATCTGCAAGAGATCATCTCACAGAGCATATAGGTCAATAAATTCCTCTTCAATCTAATATTACTGCTCATTGTCCTGTCCATATATGTCGATAAATCCTAATGTCAGATGTAGTGGGTTGTTTACACTGTCACCAGGGTGAAATTGATTTCCGTTTCCAGATTTCTTCTATGCTGCGTTTACATTGTGGTTTGTTTCCTGTAAAACAAGGCATAAAAGAAACCCACATTTGAATGTGTCAAAACAATAACCACATATTGTAGCGTATATGAAGCCCTGAGAAGCATAATTCCAGCTTTAGCCAAAATACAAAATGAAACTGTTAGCTGTTACCTACAATATTGTATTGTAAATGTGATGTCTGCTCTGCCAAAGATGGTTTTCAGAGTGAAATGCCACTATAGGCACCAAAGTTTGCTTGTTTTTACTGTTAACAAAGAACAGAGCGATGAGTCTGTCAGTCAATAAAGATCTGCACGCACACGTCATTTTGCAGCCCTGTACTTTGTAGCTAGCTTGTAGGTTTGTAGTCACAACTTGTATCATCAGATATACTTGGAGTTAATTTAATAACCACCATCTGGATCTGTCACATTTAGAGCCGAGACTGTGATTGGGAAATTACAGCGTTAGTAACATTAGCTAACACGACATTAGCTTACGCAGAGCTGTCGACAGGACCCATTTAGACCATATCTGATATCTTCAGCTGCAAATGTCAGACTTACCACATGTTTTGTCATTATTACATTGAGTGGAAAATTACAAAGCAGTCATCACTGAATATAGAGCCACTTTTGAATGTCGTGATTAGAAAAATGCCAAAGTAATGTGCAGACTGTGACCCGACAGAATTTGGTCCATTTTTCTAGACACAGAAACATTTTGAAGTTGACTTCAAATAGAATTTGTCAGTGGCATAGTTACAACCTGATGAAAGCTGACTACTTTTTCACCCTATTAATCATCCATATTTCATAATTCTTAAAAATTCTCATTTATTTAGTGTAATCAAAACCAAAATTATTTATATATCTACTATAATGTGTTTGATATTAATTACTGTGCTGATTTAATTTAATTTTACAGCATTCCCTGGGTGTAGAACTGTTTGGAAAAAAAGTACTAACAGGCCTTTTTAAGTCCTCCAAGACCATTCTGGCTCAAAAATACTCAAAACACCCTGTGTTTGCTTCGAGGTAAAACTACTTTACACATATCACAAGAACTCTAGAAGCCTGTATACCCTTCACACACACAATACTGTGACTCAACACCTAGTCATATTAAAATGTGATTGATAAATCAAAGCGCAAAAGAATAATTAAAAGTGAAATGTTCCGTATGTATTTATAGTGCAAGTACATCACACACAACTGAGTGATAGAGAGGAGGCATGTTTGAAAGGATGAAAGAAAATCTTGAACTGCAGCTACCCTTGAGCTAATTCTATCACGGGGAAGAGATAACACAAGTACCCAGATTTCTGTTTCTCATTCTCATCTTGTACATTAGATCAAGGCTCAGACGTTAGCTTCTGCACAATGCATTTAATGACATGGGTACATTTCTTTTGAAGATAGGAGGCTGCTTTGAAGAGACCTCTGCTCTTCAGTCGCTGGGATCTGATAATGAAGAAACCTGACCCGCCTACGTGTTGGGTCACAAATTTCAACCCACATCCTATTGTTGGCGCGATGGCGAGGGGCAGCAGGACAGAAGAAGGGCCCGTCAAGATCATGTAAGCAAACCAAAGGAGGGAACTGTCCAACTCTGAATAAGACAAAAAGCAAATATGGGACTGATCTGAATTCCACAACAGCACGTCTGCTGCGAATTTGTAAACACAACACAACAAAGAACAGCTGACTAACTTGTGTACTTCTACTCTATATTTGCATGTTTGTAAAGGAAACAATTACCATTTTCAAACGCAGCAATACAGCTGGAGCGAAGACCAGTACCAAGACAACTCACATCAACCATATACTGCATATTAAATAATGATTCAACTGTCTATGGCTTTAATTCACTATTTAGACTGCAGTACTCATTTTTGTGTGTGCAAATGCTACATATTGCTCCTTTAAACTCTGGCAATGCATCTTGGGAAAATATGCAATATCCATCTCTCCACCTTATCAGCTCCATGTGAATGTCACAAGACAGAATCCTACACCGCCCCACTGTGGTTGATGATTGAAAGATGCCATTACACAAACTACACAAACTTTCCAGACTGAAGTTCCGTTTCAGCCTCATGTAATTACTCCTACTACTACTATTATAATAATGATGATAATTATAACTATGATGATGATTATTATTATTTGTATTATTATTATTATTATTATTATTATTATTATGATTATGATTATGATTATTATTATTATTGTTATTATTATTATAATGACAAAAAAGAGCAGCATAGGCAGATATTGGAATTGATTTGGACCTGAAAAAAGGTGCACCTGTACATCTCTAGGAAAATGCCTGAACATCAGCCCTCCTCTGAAGCAAATGGAGAGAACTTTGACATTAACCGTCAATTTCATTGAGACCAGTTCATTTAATTATAATCACAACAGGGTCGCTTTCCCCCCCCCCCCCTGTTTTCTCAACAAAGAAATAACAAGCATAGAAAATAATAGGCTCATTTTTAAACCCTGTAATTGCAATTTTCTACTCAAATTGCAGTCTAATGATTACAGGCATGAGGTGGAGCTTGACAACAACACCAGAAACGAGTAGGAGAGAAAAAACATATTGCTGAAGGCCCTCAGGCATTGCAAGAGAAGCAGAAAGAGAGAGAGAGAGAGACAGAGAGAGAGGAAGAAAAATCTGCCAGCAAAAACTGAGAGCTCCCTCCTTACTCCAGCAGGAACCAGGGTTTAAAAGTGGGCTTCTCAAAATCTGCAATTCCCCAACCTTTTCACTGGGCCAATGGTTAAGGGCTTGGAGAATTGAGTTCCTCGCTGCTGTGCTGGTGAAGGAATTGATGGGAATTCAGCGCAATGGCACAATATTGAGAGTGAAAGCTGCCAGATACTGACTACCTCAAGGAAAAGGAACACAGCAATGGATTGAAGGAGGAGGGAGAGAGAAAGTGGGTTTTACTAGAAAAGCCTGATGCCCAAAATCACCTCCATGGAAGAGTGGATTGCTAAGCTCTGCTGAGGCTTCTCCACTCAAACCTCATTGTCCTCAGTGTCCAGAGCACTTGACGAGTCGGCTGGAGAAATTCCCAGGCAGAGTTACATGACTCCTCCACAGCACTCAGAGTATGCTCAGGACGGACGGGAACGTTTGGGCTTAGAAAATGTGAGCTCGCTTGCATATGGCATCCCCACACAAAAAGTAATCTGGGAATACATTTGGATACATTTCAAAGGATAGAAGAATCCTTTTGAAACCATCAAATTGTGAATCTAAACCTGAATACACTTCCAAGGATTGGGTACATCAGTGATTCTCAACCTCATGATCAGGGTATGCCTGTCACAATAGTTATGTTATTGACTTAACAAGGTCAGCAACAATTGTCAAGGTCATATTCATGTACATTCATGTTTGTTTACATAAAAATGCCACCAACATTTTAGCCAACATGATGCCAGAATAAACAGCAGAGTTTTCCCTACATTAAAGTGTCAACACTTTGGAACAGTTTACCATTTTCATTTGAGTGATCCCCTTGTGTGGACACTGTTTTATAAGATTTTTTGGGGGCTTTTAAGCCTTTATTTGATAGGATAAGCAGCAAAGGGCCACAGGCTGGAACCGAACCCACAGCCACTGCTGAGCACTCATAGCCTCTGTACACGGGGCATTTACTCCAATAACTGAGCCACTACAGCACCCTTTTAAGGATAAACTTAAGACTCACTTGTTTTTCCAGGCTTGTGAGCATCTTTCAGGTTGTACACGTACCTAAAATATGCTGAGTTCGTTGCTCTTTGAAAGTGTGTATTTGATGAATCCTGATATCAGTGGCAAAAAATGACAATAATATTGTCCTTCCCAAGTATTTCTAAGACAATAATATTGTGCAACAGAAGTAGACCTAGATCAGGCATCACAAGTGAGACTTTTCACTCCACAAACTTTTCTCTTATCTTTGGTTTTTTGGTCGGGAAATCCTGGATAAGTTTTATACTATATATTCTGAACTAAAAAAAAATATATATATATATAATTTACTATGAACCTGAAAATAAACTGCAGTTTGTTTTTGTTTTTTGTTTTTTTTTGGGGGGGGGGGGTTAATCAATTTTGTAAACGCAGAAGTAGTGCAGGTGAGAAACTATTAAAGTTTGTGACCGGATGCATCTTGGAAGTTGCACAAGTTGCACAGTTGTAGTTGTAACTCAACTGTTGAAAATCTTGTTTTTGCTGACCTCCAGTGGTTAAACTTCTTAACCTTCTTTACTAATGTAAAGGAGAACTCCAAGGCACAGTGACATCACTGGTGGGTGTGGTCAGAGGTGAAACAGGCTTGAAACTTTCAACCATGGAGAACAACAAAACACTTAAAAGTTCACATGAAATGAAAAATGCCTTCTGAACCCTTTTAGATCTCATTCCCAGTCATATTGTGCACCTATTTAACCACATGCACCACATGAAAATGACAAATATCCATTTTTGTGTATTCAGTCTTCCTGTCAAATAAAATATGACATCTACTGAGACTTGAACCAACAAATTTCTAATCGAGAACATCATGACATCGACCGTTCAATCGATCTTCAACTAGTGGCACAAAATGAAAATAAAATGCTGTTTCATTTGGACTTCAATGTCTCTCCTTACATTTTTTTGTGCAAAGGCTTGTACTGTTCCTTGAAGAGCCAGATATTTTCTAACACAGCTGTTCATCTTTTATACTGATGGTTGCACTGAGAAAATTTCGTGACCATCCAAGCTGTAGAGGTGCTTCAACTATCAGTCACCTCACACTGTCTATAGGCAAAATGAGTGGGACTTTTAATTCCTTGAACCGAAGGAGGCCAAAATAGCTCTTCCCACCTCAAAATCAATACAATATGATTCAGTAGAGAAATTCTTCAAACAAATACCCATAATTCCACTATTGGAACAATGCCTTAAAATGCACAACGTGCTGTTTAATAATAGTTCTATGAACTTTACATGCTCGAATCCTGTAGGCTCACAGTCTGCACTCCAGTCATGTACAGAGAGAACAACAGGAGGCACTGATATAACTCAATGACATCACAATACACACGCACACACAATGTGAATAGAGCAACAAGAGATACAGAAGGCGGCACACACGTGCATGATGTGCCCACACACATCATTCACATAAACACTCAGGAAAACACCCACTTTTACAAACACTTGAGCTGTGAACACACAGTCTCTCTTCCTCACACACACTCATACACACACCCACAACCAAACATGCACACAGCAAATCAGCATGAATAAATAAGAGATGGAGTTGTGCTTCACAGCCTAATCTCTGAGGAAAAAACAGCTTGCCGCATCGGCAAGGATCAGCCGGGGCGAGTGAGAGGGACACTGCTGGCTTCCAGGAAACCAATTTGTTTGTTTATTGTCTTGGTGTTTTGTCGGCGGTTACAGTTCATTGCAGTCAGCCCATCTTGGGCATGCTCCTTTAAATGGCATCTATAAAACATGGGATATGCTCCTCTCCCCACATCCTCCTCCTCTTCTGTACATGACGGAGGAGCTGCACACGAGCGTAACAATGCTGCATTTCGTTCGCTATGGTAGGGCTTTGAATTTCCCTTTAAACACCCGACAGATTCACCCCAGCAGCTCGAGTAGGCGCTTTGAGAGGTGGAACAAACTGTGCTTTCTAAACACATTAGCCTATGAACACCGCTGAGCAGCGAATCTCGGGGTGCTGAAATCGGGTGTAATCATGTAGATAGATGGCTGACTTTTTATTGTTCCGTTAAGCCAAATCTGCAAGGCTGGTGGTGAATACAGAGTTTCTGAAATGATGCAATACCCCGGATTTTATGGTTAACTCGTGGTGCTGCAGCACTATGTTCTCTGTGACAAGACACTGGGCTGTCACATGTATACGCATCCTGCATAAGCAGACATGTTTAGCCTGCACGCGCTGTAGGAAAAGCAGAGACATCAGAGTTAAATGGAGACGCTTGGAAGAGATGTACTCTCAACAGGCAATCTTAATAGTACAACCACCACAGGGCTGCTGTGCATACGTATATCCGCAGAGCGCAAAAACTAAAATGTATTGTTTTGTCTCATGCCTGCAAACACAAGCCAGACTCTCATATCATGCCCTATTGATCTGACAGAGTGAGCAGGAAGCTGGCGGAGAACACAAATACTGCCTGGGGTGGCTCCTTAAAACTAGAGACAAGCCTCTTATCCATGGTGTTCTCTTCCTCTGGAAATCACCTGGTGGCTCATGCATATCAAGTGCGCTCTTCAAGCCTCAGACTGTGCTCAGGCTCCGCTGTTTGTGGCGACGTCTGTGTAATGGTGGCTTTAAAAGAAACACAACTGAAATTGCAAGCTAATCTGTCAAACCCCTGCATTCTTGGTATTCTGCAGAGATGCAGCATGTTCGTTGTACCAAAACAGCACAAGCACTAGGGATGGGTAACTGAGAACTGGTACTAAAACGGTACCAGTTCTCAGATACCAGTCAGTACCCATGGACTGTATATAAATTAGCGGACAGAGCTTCCAGGTCTGAAAGGTGAAGCCAACGCAGAAGTGTTGTTAATCCTGCATTCTTTCTAATGGCCAGCAGGGGGCAACTCTACTGGCTGCGTGTGCTCTGGTTGGAAAAAATCAAGATGGCAACCACCATAAGGCAAACCAGTCAGTAAATCAATAGGTGACATTATGATAGATTTATGATAGATTTCTTTAAAGAGTGGGGGCTCACTTAACTAAATTTAACGTAATCAAAGCTAAATGCCATAACTCCAGAAAATAATACTAATAAAACTCAAGTAATAATATGATAACCGTTGAATCTTTTCACACCTTTTCATGTCATGTCATTATTTTTTGCCCCAAATTATGGTAAATAGTGTCAATAAGAGCAGCAGTCCCCTTAAGTTTTCATGACTGAGTACCAATTAGGGAGCCACCATATGATTTAGGGCTGCACAGGAAAACCCATGAAGTTGTCATTGGCCTCATAGTGACTTTTAACATTACATTCCTTGAGCACTGAATCCTGTTTGCAGATAAGGCCAACCACTTTATCTGTCCCCCAAGGTCCTGCTAAGTCAGAGTTGATTCATTTTTCCTGAAACCTTTTCTCCTCGACCA
Organism: Lutjanus erythropterus; assembly: GCF_056507025.1. Taxonomy (NCBI): domain Eukaryota; kingdom Metazoa; phylum Chordata; class Actinopteri; order Lutjaniformes; family Lutjanidae; genus Lutjanus; species Lutjanus erythropterus. The sequence goes on along the minus strand of NC_139318.1, from coordinate 35,419,222 downwards.
TACAGCATTTCTTTTTTTTTTTCACAATGGATTTTCCAACTCACCTCCACATCAAACTGCTGAGTCGTCCACAGAAATAAAGCATATGTATGTATACAGTGATGTTGAATGGTTAATTATTTTCTTTTGTTCTTTTTCTTTTGTTTTATAAAAGGACTGCTACGGACTGCTGCATTACATTTGTTTTGCAATTGTACATGCATAATTCAAACATAGACAAGTCATGCCAATTCTTTGCACATGCTTAGGTCATGCCTGGCTATTTTTGTGTTATTTCATTAAATAAGGACAGCAGAAGCACTTCAAATCTATAATATGGAACATTTCCACATTTAAACACTGAAAAAACTTTAGACATGCTATGTTATATATTTTATTGAGTTGTGTACGTGCATTATGTTCATTATTATCCAAAATGTTTCCAACAATGTTCAAACACAGAAGAAGCTGTAATTTATTCAAGGAAACGATGCATTTCCTACTTGCTGCTGCTAGCTAATTGCTCGTTGCTATAACTTTCTGGCAAACACAGGGTATGTTGGATGCGTGTGAGGAAAGAAGTCAGTGAATGCAGCGTGACTAAAACTAATTAATAATTAGTAATTATCGTCCATGAACTTGATCTCTGCCTGAGTCATAGCAGATACATTTTCACCAGTTTGGTGGTTGTTTTCAAGTGAAGACAACAACTCCCATGATCCCTTGCTACTTCACGACATCATCAAACTACATCTTTTGTTATTGTATGAATGTGAGAGATCCCTTCTGGCAAAATTTACATATCAAATATTCTATTAAAAATGCTGTACACATCAGATTTATTATTAAGAAAGGGAATTCTTTCTTTGTAATTTTTCATACCCTGAGTTACTGGTATTGATTCATCCCTACTGAGCAGTAGATTAAATGGTATACTAAGTGTAGGCTATTCAAATTTAAAGTATTTAAATGGAATATATAAAATATAATACATACATTTCATGTCACATTCGAGGACCACACCAAACAATCCTGAGGGCCAACATTGATTCGCGGGCCGCACTTTGACGACGCAGTATTCATATCAGTATTGATATCTGTATCAATTTAGAGCTGCAACATTGATAATGAATTGATCGTTTTGACTCTTCTTTTTTCAAGAATAAAAGGTTCTACGATTCAGCTGTGAGTATTTTCCAGTTTCTTAACTCCTCTTTGACAGTAAATTGAATATTTTTGGGTTCTGGACAAAACAAGACATTTGAGGACGTCATCATAGGCTTCGGGAAACACTGACTGACATTTTCTGACACTATATCGACCAGACGACTAATCGGTTAATCAAGAAAATGATTGACAGATTAATCAATAATGAAAGTGATTGTTAGTTAAAGCCCTAGTGTAGTAAAATCCAAATGATACCCATCCCTCTGGGCAACCACTTTTGTTTCACCCCTTGTCTGAGAATATTATGCATGCCACAGTGCAGTATATGGAGAGGTTATGACGGCAGGGTGTTTACAGCTACAGACACAACTTTATTCTAAGCCTTTAGCTCCATAACTAATTCCCACTTTTTTACAACAGCCACTGCAGAGCGCACAAATCTTTTCCAAGTTTCCAGTGTTACTGTCAAATACAGTGGAACTGTCACAGGGATCCCATCTCCAGTAATCCCAGGGTGGCCTTTGCTCTGCCTGTCAGCAATACCAACCAATAACACTGCACAATAAAACCCTCCAGAACAACAGTGGGCCGCAGGCAGCTTCAAGGGCTACTGACGGCGATCTATAAAACAATATAATGGGTTGCCTGTCAGTGAGTGTGAAAGGGAAGATCTACGCCTCCTCTGACTCTCTGAGGGGACTTCAATTAATCACAGCAGAATTGTATCACCCTGCAATAGGAGTGTAAGGTTATTACCGTCCCCATATTCCGCAGGATGAAATGCGATGATAGCACTAATTGAGGGAAGAGGGGGAAAAAAACAGCTGACCGCACTTCGCTTGTCAAGGGGATGAAGGGCAGATAAAAGAACAAGCCGATAGACTGATAGAAAAAAAAAGAAGAAGAGAGGAGGTGGGAGCAGGAGGGTGGAGGGGGGGGGGGGGGTGATGCAGAAAGAGAAATATTCACAGCAGTGGTGTGTAAGCATAATCATAAATATCTACAGTGTGTGTGTGTGCAGAGCAGCTGACAGCAAACACAAGAGCCAGTTTTCATTAGGGACTCCACGCGCGTCTTCTCAACATAATCCAACAAGATAACAGCATTGTACTTTTCTTAAGTCACAAACAAGCCGCTTATAGCTCGAGCCGCATTTTTCTTTTTCTTCTTATTTTATTCTGGAGTTGAGGGGAATCACAGTGATGGAGGACACGGCCCACGCTGTGAATTCACCTCCAGGTCCCCATTCAGAGCAGCAATTTGACTTGGCTGCAGAGCTTCATACTGTGGGGAGCCATGTTTATGTTTAGGGTAGAGCCCGACTGACGCTGGATTTTTGGTGCCCGTGCCAATAACGATCAGGGGTGTCTCGATTCTCCAAAACCACAATTTGATGTGACTTTTAAGGTCACTGTTCTACACAGATTTTGGGTTTTAACTTTATTTTGCACTGATGGTTATGCCATTGTTAGACTACCGAGTCTGGATTTGTAAATAATAATTAGATTATTGTTGTTATACCCTGATAAATTCTCCTTTACAGAGATAGTCTATATGATATTCAGTGTGATCCAATGGCCGGTAAGCTACACTGTGTCATCTCTAAAATGTTGTCTTTCTTCCTCAGACTTGCACTGGACATTACAAGTAGGCGGAGGTGAAGAGAAATAATTTTCGATTTGATTATTGAAACTGAAAGCTCATTATGATCAATTGATCGATCATAATGAGCCAGTGCTTGTCAACACTGTTAGCCCAAAAACACACAAAAAAAAAACATGATATGATTAAAGTTATACTTATAGATAATTTCTCTGTTTTTACTTTGTCTATTAACATCAGAAAAAAGCTGGAATGGAGTTTTCGTGTCAACTCTTTTGACTAAAGTTCACGACAAATGCTCAATATGACATCGTTTTTATGATGCAGTGTCTGGAACCACGGACGTGATTCGATCATGCCGACATGATTAGAGACTTAAGAGCATTTGTGGAGTAAAAACCCTCCAGTATTGATATATCAGCTGATACTCTTTATTTATATTTCTAAAATTAAAAATGACTCAAGGTCACTTTTACTTTATTTTTAATAATCAGAAATAACTATTAGAGTCTGAACAATATATCAGTCGAACCATATTATCGGCCTATCTGGTCTATATCAGTCTCACAGAACATAATGCAGATTGTGTGTTTATGTATATAGTCTACATATTATATTCTGTATAAATAACACTGACCAATATATCAACATCTACATTTTTTTAGTCCCTAATATCAGTATCGTATCGGCCAGGCCCTACAAACAAGCCTTTTATATCTGGAGCTGCTTTTTCTTCTGATTCTGGAGTTGAGAGGAATCACAGTGATGGACGACTCGGCCCACGCTGTGAATTCAGCTCCAGGTCTCGATTCAAAGCAGCGATTTGACTTGGCTGCAGAGCTTTATACTGAGGGGAGCCATTTTTATGTTTAGGGTTACCTTTACAGAGGTGATGGAAAAACTTTGATATATTGAAATATGCACTCTTTTTATGCTGGGAGGGGTCCAAAAACTTGATTTTGGTGGCAAATGCCAATACCAGTATTAGAGATTAATGTGTTACTGTAATTCCATTACCATTTGCAGTAACTAGATTTGTAACCAATTACTTTTCTGGGATTAATCACGTGAATTATTGATATTTAAATGGTCTTCATTGTATAATTGTTAACTACTAATTAAAAGTGCCGCTTACAGGTAGACACCAGTCATTGCTGCCCTCTGGTGGTCGGGAGTATTAATAATTCTTATAAGTGATAATGGATACAATGATAGATAAAAAATTGGACAGCTATCACTAACAGCATGAAGCTTCACTAAAATAATATAATGACACTAACATAACATAGTTCTGTGTGCATTAGAAAGACAGTTGAGGCAGACATTTAAAAGTAACGGAAGAGTTGCTTTCACTGGTAACTAATTACTTTTATAATACTCCAATTGGTAAGGTACTTCATTACTTTTTGAGAGAAGTAACTAGTAACTGTAACTGTAACTAATCATTAAGTTACACTAACTTGCCCAACACTTTTTACATATGTATAAAATCCAAAATGACATCAGAGCATTGAAACATTAAATGGTCGCTGATATTTTTAATAATCAAAAAAAAATATTTAAAAGAAACACAACAACTTGACTTAAGAAAAAAACAGATCAAATATGCACAAAATGCTGCTAATAAACACTAAAATAAATAAATAAATAAATAAAAACAATCTGCATTATCTTCTGCAAAAAAATAAATAAATAAAAAAATCAGACAATATACCAATGCAGACACCAGTATAAACTGCTACAGCTGTGATAAACGATATCGGGCTGGTAATATCAACTGAGCAATATGTCTGTCCGTCTCTTGTTTAGGGTTGATAGAAACGCTTACATATAGAAATATTATGCACTCTTTTTTGGGGAGGAGGAGATCCAAAAACAGCTGAAGACAATAAACGTGAGATAAGATGTGATCTACTGCATCACAAAGATAGATAGATAGATAGATAGATAGAATTATATGCCAGTTTTCCATAAGACTATAAGGGATAATAAAGGACCTTCTACTCTGAAGCCATGATTAGATAATAACTTGCCTGCATGCTGATGAGACCACACACACACACACACACACACACACACACACACACACACACACACAAAGAAATATCTTTTTTAACACGTTTCATAAAAAGTTTCCTCATGTATTTGCACACAGAAGGGGGTTCCTTCTGCGCCTTTGTGCTCCCAAAATGAGTGGGCAGTTCCCTCTGTGGAGAAACTTGATTTTTTTTTTTTTTGGTCACATTTAAGCAGTCAGTGATGACTTCATGTTGCTGCACAGATCTGATTTTCTTTGAATCCTCAGACTGTATGAAGCAGCCTGCGGCTACACCTGCACCTGCAGCCACTTTAAGTCATTAGTTTGCAGTAGCTTGCTGCTGTCTCACAAGTTAATAACTATTTATCAGAGTGGAAACAATCAATATCCCAATCAATAAGCTTAGTTTATTCATAGGTTTGAGCTGTGAGACGCTCGGCTGCAGAAATTCACTGAATAAAATGTTTGAATTCAGCCATTTCTGCTCAGTTCAAGGTTATAAAACCCACAAATGTTGCATTTCAATGTAGAAAATGTAGTATTTTCATTGTCAGCCTACCTGTCGTTGTGCTGTCAATTAATCCCTTGAAACGTCCCTTTCATTTATTCTCCATTGTCAACCACAAAAACCAGAAATGCCATGTCCTCGTCGCTTCAGCACGCCGTCGACAACACATGTGTAATAACACTGATGGTCTAAAGTCAAAGCTGTCCTGGACGAACAATCCCTGAGTCGAAGAAGAAGTCTAAACTGGGGCTGCTGGACACTTGCAGGCGGTGGACTTTAAAGTCTATAAAAGTTGCTGGTCCTCCGGCTCCGTCTCTCAACTTCCCCTCCGCCGGATGAGCGCCTGAGCAGCTGGACACCACGCCGGACCGTCACTCATACTTTCCGGAGTCGCCCATGATGTGGTTTTTATTTACTTATTATTTTTGAAACAGTCCTCCTCCTGCCAGACTCTGGTTGCAGTTGGGTTTTGGCAGCGTCTTCGTGCAGTTGGAGAAACGGATTGGAGGTGATGAGAGAGCAGCCGGATTCATCTCAGTGTGTGTGTGGAGGCTGCTGCCGCTGCTGGTGGAGCTGCTGCGCTGGTGTTTCAGCGCCACCCAGTGGAGGTTTGTGACGGAGGTCTGTGGTGGTGACAGGAAGGAGTGCAGACATTTGTCTCGTCCAGCTTCAGATGATGATAACTGGATGGTTGTGCCCTTTTGTAAAACAGCAGCAGCGCACTATTTATAGCGGCGGAGTAAAACTCCTGAAAGAGCTTAAATGTTTCTTGACGTATCAGTGTAATTTCCTGCTTGTATTTGTGGATTTTTAGGTTGATTGATTGATTTAATATGATACTTTTTAGCCTTTTTATTGAGGAAATGTATTACAAGTAAACCAAAGAGGCCATTTATGATGTCATATGGTGTGGAGAAAGTGCTGTCCGTGTGTAAAAGTGTAAAAGACTTCATCATAGATTTTGACTAATTCTGGTTTGAACAGGCAAGAATTTTTCAAGTCACCAGAAATGCTTAGCCTACACTAGCGAAGAATCAAAGCTAGCTTCATAGCTTGGTAGTCAATGCTATACCTTAACTTTGTCTTTAAACTTAGTGGTTTTTCATTCTTAAGTTAGTTACTTCACTTTTCACAGTTAGCTTGGTATGTTATTTATAGTATTTAGTTTCTTGTGTGTTTTTGAGCATTTTGGTAATCATTTCAGTGTCTTAGATAACTGTTAGCAATGTTAGCTAGTCAGTAGCACCAGTGCTACAGTAATTTTTCATTATCATACTTGACAAAAACTTACCATAAATGTCTTGGTTCATATTTCCACTGTTCCAGCAATCACCGACTCATTTGGTCGAAATAAATCATTAAATTGCTTAATTCACTGCATTTCGTGTGAAAATTTCACTGAGAGAGGAGCGGGAGGGAGGTCAGACATTAGAGAGACAGTGAGGAGAAACTGCACGCAGACAGAATATTTTCACACATAACTCAGTAAATTAAGGGTTTAGTTTGACCAAACAAGAGTTAGTGATTGTTGAAACAGTGTAAGATGAACCAAGACATCTTAATTCATGACAATATATCAAGCTAACTGTGAAAAGTGAAAAGTTTGAAGGCAAAGGCAACGCAAACAGACATGTAGCGCATGAAACGGATATATGTCACACTATATTTGTGCAAGCAGAGAACTGCAACAAAGTAATTTTACGATGGGGGGGGGAGCAAATCAAGAGGAAATAGCTAGCAATATCAGCTTGCTAGCTATCCGGCTATCTTTGATTCTTGACCTGAATCAGTAATTTATCAAATGATAAAGTTGTATTTTTTTTAAAACACATCTCTCCAACTATGATTTGTCTTTGGCACATCAATTCAAAATTTACTGGGAATTAATCTACCCATCCTCAAAAAAAGTAAAATAAATAAATAAATAAACATCTACATGTGTTATGTAACACATTTGAAAATAAAGATTTAATTTTATGCCGAAATACCAAGTTTGTATGGATCAGAATGCCCCTTTTCAAGAGTTTACATTTAGTTCTTTAATTAAGCGTACATATGATATTGATCTTCAAATTATATATGTTTTGAAAGAAAATATACATTGTTCTTAAGTAGGGTGTCTGCAACATTATCAGTATATACTGTTTTCTTTGGATCCACATTCCTTCACTACTCTTCCTCCAATATCTCAAAGTAATATATGAATAACAAACATATTTCCTGGACATATACATGTATATGTGTATTTATGCTGTATATGAATAAAATATATTGTATGGTTTATCATTCTAGATTTTATCATGCAGTCCTGTGTTTTGTAATGATAAATAAATTACCTTGACACCTTGACATGAAAACACAAACATGAAAATACAGCCACTCTATACTTTTGAATAAAGAACTGCTAATTAAGTGACTATTAAAGCCACCAAACAAGTGTTTCAGGAACCAGCGACAGCTCTGTGCTGAAGGATTTGTTCATAGCAATGTTTTCACCCAACCTCCGTATCACCTGGATATGGCAAAGCACACCTCAGTGGTGCACATCGTAACCATATTTTGATCTTAAATATTTACAAATATAAAAATAAATAAATAAAATAGAAATATAGGGCAAGAAAAAATAAGTATAAGACTTTCCTCTGCAAAAAAGCAAGAAGTAGCAACATTTAAAAATGACCTACTTTCCTCCGCTAATAATAATTTGTGTGTAGTCCCCCACTGAGAAGGACTTGCATGTTTCAACATGCATTAGGCTCCTGTCTACTCACCGAGGTTATCATAATACGACTGTTTGTCTCTGACATTCAGCTTCCGCTCTCCTTGAGCATTACTGGCCGGCCTACAAAGGCTTCCCCCCAGTAATTGCATTATCATCTCTCCATTTCTCAAGCAGTCTCTTTCCCCCTTCGAAAGGCTGGAATGTGTGGAATAATCAATACCAACCTTTGAAATAGCCTGTGGAGACGAGAGGCGAGCATTTAGGTTTGGATTTGATTGATTTTGGACACCCTCAGAGAGTGTTATCATCATAAAGCCAAGGCCATCTACCTCATAGACAGCACCGTAAACACGCACACACACCCACACACACGCGCACACACACACACACACGACATGCGAGTGGATTCAAAGGGCAGAATGCACAAATCCCAGCGGACTGCATACAAAAAATGTCAGGCTATTATCATCGACTGGCCTGAGCTATAAAACTCAAAGCAGATATGTAGAGCAGAGCCGAGCTTCACATCACTTCATGATTGCTTGTGAATAGAGAAGCTGTTATTTTGATTCTGTTTGCGCAATTTATGATTTGATTCCCAAAGTCATCAAGTTTCCTTCTTCCTCTCGCTCCGTCTCACACGTACACACACTGACAGAGGAGATGACCTCATTAATCTTTAGTGCATTGTATAGACCTCTCCTGTCATCCCCCTGACACCGTGGTTTGTGACACAGCTCTGCTCATTAAATCATGTGACAGGATGAGGTCAGGCGTGAGGTAAGGTGTCTCAAGCTGTGTGCGAGCAGATAAAGCCAGCGGTGTGAGAGCTGCACAACAAATGTACTGTAGGTGGCAGCTGAGGTGAGTCATGAGGTAATCCCGGTTACTGAGCATTCGGCATCAGAATCTAATAAAACTCTCAGGTTCTGTCTCTTTGAGGTCACACGGCCGCCGAGGAACGAGGAACACTCAGAAACACACGTGTCTGCTGTGTGTGTCTGAGGCGTCATGTGATCCGGCACCTCACTGAGAAACCTCACTGCCTGCGCAGGTCTTGTTACTGTACACTCTGAGAAAAAAAGGTTCTAAATAGAACCATAAAGAACTCTTCAGCTTCCACCCATAGGCGAAGCTTTTTGGTTCCTCTTAGAATATTTTATAAAAGTTCCACTTGGAATCACCTACCTATCTACCAAGAACCATGTGTGAATGGTTCCACCCAGAGCCCTTTCTTGAGGTTCTATCCAGAACCTTTCCACCTTCTAAGGGTGCCAACAAGAACCCACCTAGGAAGGTTCTACCAAGAACCTCATTGTATTCCAATGTTTTCATTTTGAGCACACTTACAGGGTTCTACAGAGAACCTTACTATATTCTGAGAGTTTTATCCAGAACCCACTCAGGGGGTTCTGCTGAGATCTTTTTTATATAACAAAGGTTTTATCCAGCACACACTGAGGGGATTCTACCAAGAACCTCTTGTGTTCCAAGGGTTTTATCAAGAACACACTGAGGGGTTTCTACTGACAGCCTTTTTATGTTCCAAGGGTTTTATCTAGAACACATTGAGTGGTTTCTACTGACAACCTTTTTTTATATATTCCAGGGGTTTTATCTAGAACATACTGAGGGGGTTCTACTGAGAGCCGTTTTATATTCCAAGAGCTTTATCTTGGGGATTCTACCAAGAACATTTTTATGTTCCAATGGTTTTATCTGGAATGTACCTAACCTGAACCCTTTCTACTGAGAACCTTTTTACATTCTAAGGGTTTTATCTAGAACATACTGAGGGGGTTCTATTGAGAACCTTTTTGTATTTCAGGGGTTTTATCTAGAACACACTGGGGGGTTCTACTGAGAACCAGTTGATGATACAAAAACCCTTGCCAAACTCTTTTGTCTAAAAAGGTTTCTTTGGATGAAAATGGCTCTGAATAGAACCCTTAACTTCACAAAGAACCCTTGACAATCCCCTTCTTGCAAAAAGGGTATGTAGAACCTCAGCCCTCCAGAGAGAACCCTTTGGGAACCCTTCTTTCTGGGAGTGTGGGTGGCACCTTGCATGAGGCTCATCATGCCCTGCTTGTCGTCCTGTGATTACTCTCACTTCTCTCGGGGAGAACAGGAGTTGTGGGGGCTCCACGGTCCAGCATTGATTGTTGCGGTTCAGCTTAAAATAACAGCACCCTGCAGGGAGGAGCGCGAGCCCTCTGCCTGAACCCTCACTCGCCTTCACCACGGAAGTGTGTTTGAAGACAGTGGGACGTCTACCAGAAAATTGCAAGAGGAAAAATAGGAGGCATAATGGCCTCGGGAATGGAGCTGGCCATCAATAATGCAGAGGAAGCAGCAGTTAATGCCCCCTTTAATTCAACAGGTCTGCAGACACCGGGACAGTTATTCTTCCTCCGCCGCAGATGCTCGATGAGAGGCTGCTACATCAGGCTTTATGGCTTTGTGTGCGGTTGCACTGCCAGGTCTTTCCCCCGACCTCAATCCAGATTGCAGAGCCATTAAGGGGTTTTCATCAGGGGCCCGCCCTAATGGAGTTTCCAACTTCACCAACTCGCTCGGATACCAGAGGGGAGCTGTAGCAACAGAGGGAGAAATAATGTCCACACAAAGTCGGAATATATGAACTCAATTTAGGCCGAACAGTGAGAGTACTGACAGCATCAACAAACAAGAACACAGCATAACCAAAGCAGTCAGTGTTACCCTGCAAAAATTACCATTTAGAACGTATAGTGTCTTATAGGTCTTACATTCAACTTTGGCAAAAGTGAATAAATCTGCCACCAAGATGAGAAAAATGTACCTTTTATTAATAATGTTCTCCTTTTTTCAACTTCCATTTTACCTACTGTATTTGAGAAAGTGCTCAAAAATACCACCAACTGGATTTAACTAAGCAAACAGGTAAGAGCCTTCCATTGGATCATTACTGCGATGATTAATATGTTTCAGCTGGAAACAAGTTATTTAACCCAACTGATGCAGTGAGGAGCTTCTCATTTCTCAAACAACCATGTCAGAAGACATATCCTGTGGTCGTGGAAAAGATGTTACTCTGTTTCAGAAAGGTCAAATTATTGACCTGCATCAAGCAAAGAAAACAACTTAGACTGATGAAAACTACTAAGATTGGGTTCATCACTTAAATGTTTGGTGAAATCAAATCATAAAAAATCAACAGTAGAACTCACGGCTAGTGAAAGTAAGAGCATTTCTACAAACAGTGTGAAGAGAGCTGAAGGGATTGGGACTAAACAGCTGTGTAGCCTTAAGAAAACCACATATCAGTGAGGCTAATCGAAAAAAAAAGCTTCAGTTTGCTAGAGAGCATAAGGATTGGACTCTGGAGCAATGAAAAAGGTCATGTGGTACCCGGATGGGCGCATCAGGGTAAGAAGAGAAGTGGATGAAGTGATGCACCCATCATGCCTAGTGCCTACCGTACAAGCCTGTGGGGGCAGTGTTATGATCTGGGGTTGCTTCAGTTGCTCAAGTTGAGGTTCAGAAACCAAAAAATGATGTCAGCTCACTACCTGAATATACTGAATAAGCAGGTTTTTCTGTCAATGGCTTTTTAACTCCCTGAAGGCACAGGCATATTCCAAGATGACAAAGCCAGGATTCATCTGGGTCAAATTGTGAAAGAGAGGTTCAGAGAGTATGAGACATCATTTTTACACATGGATTGTTTGACTTTCCCATCATCACTACAAGATCTTGAAAAATTAACTCCAGACTGAAGTAAATGTTGTGACATTACATAAGTGTATCAAAACGATGCCATGGCGAATACATACCGTAATCAAAGCTAAAAGTGGTCAAATGAAATATTAGTGTGTTTTTGTTTTGTTTTTTGGCCAGGCAGTGTATATTGGCAGTGGGTCAAATAAATGACATATTATATGTTTTCTGACTGATTCAAAGACAGAAGGAGAGCATTCATTTTGTTGTTGTGAAAGTATTCAGCTTCATAAGTAAAAGTACCAACACAACAATGTAAAAACACAATTTCAAGTAAACCTCTTGCATTTAAAATCCTACTTAAAGGCTGTCTAAAATGGCCTTAAATATCCTCACCATGTTTACTCAAACATTACTCATTATTCAAACCAGTGGCTTGATCCCTCACGATAATCTAGTCCTCGCCTTCTCACAGGAGACACGGAGAACCTCTTACAAGATCATGGGCTCAAATCCAAATTTTACACTTAAAATATCATTATGGCGTAATACAACCCTTAAGATATCTGGAATCATGGCGGTTCAACATGGTGGCCTTCGTGGAAGAGGACCTGCAAAACCTGTAGATCTAAACAGCTTGTTCTTCTGCTAACAACTCATCAAAAACGTGACAGTAGATTTTTTTTCACGACAGCCATATTGACGTGGTATATTACCATCAACACAGGTGTTACCAGTGATATTAATTAAGGCTCCATTAGGGTAGCAGAGGTAACATGCATAACAGCAGCTCTCTGACTCTGTCTGACCTGAGTGGAACAGAACATTAATTAGCATCATTATTAACACTTGTGTTTAACCTGTTATTTCAACACGACTGCTGTGAAAAAGGTCTGTTGTCACGTTTCAGGTGAGTTGTTAGCAGTTCACCGGAGAGCAATTCTCCCTCTAAACTTCTCAAATTGTTTCATTTAAGTAACTGTTTGATACTAATTAAGGTTTTGATCCATTCAGGTCAAACAGAGTCAGGGAGCTGCTACTGTGCATGTTGACTCACTGCAAACACTCTTAATTAGGATCACTGTGTAGTGTCACCCGCGTTTACCCTCCTACTTCATATGCACTAAGGCTCGGGGTAGGAAAGAACTAGTTTGTACAGTGTGTTGTCTGACCACGTCAGAAATCAGAAACAGCCACACTCACAGCAGAATAAGGGTGATAATGTTTTAAAGTCCACCTCCAGTCATGTTTTAAACAATATAAAATGTTCTGCAAGAAAACATAAATTGTGTCTAATGTGTTCAAAATAAGTTCAAACACCCTGTTTATTTAACAGCTCTACACCATGCCTTCATTTTGTATTAAAGGATTTATGAATATGCAAATAGTCCCCGCCCTCTCCACACATCCCCAACACCCTAATACCCACCCCTGTACCCCTGAAGAGCTGTACCTCACTTCTCCTGTGTTTTCTTAGTTAATCATAGTAACTAGGTACATACAGATTCTCCTGTGGGCCGGGCATTGCCATTAATTATATGTAAGGCGCCACCCCCTCGATCAATGGGATTGGTTCCTTAGGTTTATGATGTCATTTACCCAGCCTGATTGAATCTGTTTTTTGTTTTTTTTGTTTGTTTTTTTGGGGGGTTTTTTGTTTGATTTTTTGAGACTGCCCTTGCTCACTGCAGTTCCAAAGCAAGAAATGCTCAAACATGATGTTTACACACGAAAAACACCACATGATTTTTACACGAGGAGGGTCTTTAACATTTTCAGACAGTCTTTCCTGGAAGGCGTGTTGTTTACAGGAAACGTGATAGAAATGAAGTGTGCAGAATGGAAAAAAAAAACAGAACTAGAGAACAAAGTTCACACCCTGGTTACTTTCTCACCGTGCACAGCTGACTAATCCTGGTGTGAAGTGGGTGTGAATGTCAAATCGTCTGTTATGGAAAGATACAGACATTGTCATTGTATAACGTCCCCCACTCTGACATCAGACAGACATGGGTTGGGGAAGTTTTTTGACAATCTGTCATTATTATTAAGACATTGATCACAAGCCAAAAAGGTTGAGGACCACTGGTTTTATTGATTTATCGTATTTATTAATATTACATTCCATAACTGCCATATTCTGCCAGCAAATCCTCCTAAATCTTACACACTGGACTTTGAAATAAAATGCAAGTAGCTCCAAATTGTACTCAAACACTTTACACCACTTAGTTGGTTTATAATTTAAAATAAAAAGATTTCACAGCTGTTGTGAGTGTTCGCAGGGTGTCTGCGGTATCTTTGAGCCAGCACCAGATTCAAAACAAAATCTGAGACAACATGAAAACCTTGTCAAAATACAGTTTTTTGGCAGTGTTGACTGCAGTGTATTCATTTTGTACTGTCAGACAATAAAATATGGAGTGCCTCTTTTTATTTTGTCTTGTTTTCTCTCCTGATGATCTGCATATCAGATGACTGGGTGACTCCTCACCAGAGATCCTCTGCACTCTTCTTCTACACTGTTTCCCCTCAGATTCAGGGCAGTCTGCCTCAGCAGCCTCTGACAGAGAAGTAGTGGGTCATTCATCAGGAGCGAGATTAAATCTTCATCCACTGCTGCTGCATGTTGAGAGTGCTTCATCTTTGCGAGGGAAAATAAAAGGTCTTTTTCAAATCCATCCTTTAAGGCAAAGGAAATCATTTAATTTCCTTTTATCACATGTCAGCATGCGGTGGTGCAGACAGTTAGAAATAAAACAGCTGCTGTTACAAAAAATGGTCAATAAATGGATGATAAACAGCAAATGCTTTAAGCTACAGAGACGTGTGTGCTTCCCACTGAGCAATAGATTTACTGCGTGCCTGTTATAACATGTAAGACAGACAAAACATTCATCTGTTTAAACCCTCAGTAAACATGATGGTCCATATGTTCCTCCTCTACAGCTCCACTGTTATCAAACAGCTCCTCATCTGGTGGAACTTTGGCTCCATCTACTGGAGAACAAACTCAGGTGCAAACATCTCTGTGTCATTAAAACTTTGCACAAACGTCATGACTTTCTACTTTACTTCACTTTGTTTCGTGGTGATAAAACAAAGTGATCTGAAGAACATGCAAACTACAAAACGCTGTTTTCAAAAAGATGGAAGATGTGGGAAAGTGGGTTACCTTAGTTCAAGTCCTAGTATTACTTTTTAAACAACTGCTTAATAAAGGTTAACCAGTCATTGGATCATTTACAATACGCTATTATCCATAAGCTCAAAATAAGCTTTGTATTTAAAATCACTAGGGTAAAGTAAAAGTAGTACCTGAATTCTCCTGAAAGTCACAGTACTATTAAGCATTATTAGCAAAATAAACAAACGCTCTATATTTCATAAGTTCATCCTAAACTTTGGGTGTAAAATCTTCAGTGTGACAAGTAACAACAACTGTCAAATAATGTATTGAAGTAAAAAGTACAATACTCAAAGCTCTTTCCATTGCTTGTTGATTTTGGAGGCCCCTGGGCACAAAGTGGTGTTTCCATCATAATGACCACTAAATATATTGTCAAAACTAAAATGATCTAAATCAAAGTATTATTTTAAACAAGCTAACATAATACTCACTGTAACTTCACTTTTAGAAATGTAAACACAGATTTGTTTCACCTGATTTCACAGAGAATCCAACCCCGTCCCAGGCATTAAGAGCAACTACATAGAAAAACCTGATCTTCTCCTGGTCTCGTTTGCTAATGTAGGTCACACAGAGGCATCAATTATAAATGAAGACTGTTTGATAAGCAGTTAAGAACTCCCTGTAGTTGCTTTCATTCTGAATTATAAGGCAAAATAACATGAAAGTACTCAAGTAAAGTTCAATTATAGAGGAAACAAATGCCAGTCAACTGGCTGAGGAGAGCAGGCGCTCTGTGAAGCCAAGGACAGATCATGACACCAAAAAAGAAGAAAGGAAGGTGATCAATAAGTAAAAAAAAAAAAAAAAAAAAAAAAAAAAAAGTCGGTTTAACGCCTATATGTTCAACATTAAACATATGTTTCAACTCACAGTCTTCTTCAGGGCAAGACCTTCTTCACTGCAGCTGTTTTGACATGAAATAACAGGTTAAATGCAGGTGTCACCAGTGATGCTGATTAAGGTTCTGTTATGTTCAGATCAAACAGTCAGAGTGCTGCTGTTGTGCATGTAGGCTCACTGGAAAGACTCTGCTACACGAGATGAAACAGGACTTTAATTAGTACAATTAGTAACACCTGTGTTCAGCCTACTATTTCATTTTAATACTGCTGCCGTGGAGAAGGTCTATTGACAGCTCACATATTATAGTAAGGCTGGTGTCAGGTGCCAACCAATCAGAGTAAAACTGTCAGAGGTGCAGTCAGTTTGGTGGGTGTCTGCATAGTAGGACTGTGATACCAGTATCAGTACACGTAACGTGATACCAACACCAACAGAGTACTTCATTTGATACCTTTTTTGTTAAAACAGTCAGTTCTGTCAAACACACTCAACTTCACCTATTACTGACTGTATTGGTTCTGGCTGATGTGGTAGTGGGCTAATCACATGTCACATTAAATCAAACAACGTTTGCGGTGATCAACCGTGAGGAAAAAGAAACATACAAATAGTCATTTTTTCCAGATCTGGGTATAGAAAGAATTGCATGCAGGTATTGTTTGACTGGAGAAGTTTCGATACTACTTGTACCTTAATACTGATAGTCTATACCTCAAAGGTATTGAGTACCAATACCCAGCCCTAATACATACTGTAGTCTATCAATAACTTTGAAGTTAGCAAATCCATCATATACAGTCGATAGCATCAGATAGTCACAGGCAGCCAAACAGAAATATATAAAAATATAAAACTTCACCATCTCCATTGCAGCTATCAAATGTAAAAAAGTATAATATTTGCCACCTGAAATGTAGTGGAGTAAATGTGACATGTAGAATACAATGGAAATACTACATAAAAATGTACTTAAGTGGGTCTACTTGAGTAAACTTATTCAGTTATCTTCTACTACTTAAAAAAATTAAATTAAAATAAATACATCAACACAGAGATGGCACAAGACACAACTACCCTGGTCTATAATGCAATCTATATCTATTTTCGATAAATAAATATCACAAAATAAATGAGCATATAATACATTAAAATATCTGTATATTTAAAAGCAAAGTGAAGTGATTTATAGTGACGGTAAAAAAAAAATATATACAGAGATAAAAACAGGAACAGAAATAAGAATATCACAAATAAATATTGACATGTTGGAGTGAAGGAAATATTCCTGAGCTTATTAATCTAATTCACAGTTATATTCATATTCAACTTGTAAATCATCAGAGCTTCATCCTCCAAAATGTCTCACTTGTAGATTGAAGATTTAAGAGTACTAAATGATGAAATGACTTTTCCCACCTGGCAAAAAAAGCTGCATCTCTATAAAATGCTACAAAAGATGCCTGAGAAAGAATTTAACTGCAGTTTTGTATCTGATTTTCCTCATGTATTATTGTCTATGTTTTATTATTATTATTGTCATACAGTTATTCTGTCCAATAATTCATGGGAGCAATATTACTTTTTTTAAAACCAATATTCTTATTTTCTATTCTTATAATTCTCTGTGCTTATATGTATATTTTGTATTCTTGAACAGGAGTACATGTAACATCAACAATATAATTTTTTTAGTACTGAGTAGCATTCAAGTGTTGATAGCAGAAATAAGGCAGGAGTGGATGTTTGTTTACCTGGTGACAGTGAATTCTCAGAGCAATCAATATGATGCATTCAATTCAAATATCAGCCTCAGTGCGTGAGCTAAAAGATGGACTGTGACCTCAGATAAAAAGGGATTATGTAACACGGTTACAGGCGACTCTTCATGCACCATTAGTGCTGCTCCTCTTTCAAAACTGGACCAAAACAAGGACTCTTGTCTAATGTCAGACTCCAGCTCCTCTGCGCTCCGACTGACTGTGAAGTGTTACTGTGTTCTGCTGATGGAAATGTGGTGAAATATGGTTACCAGGACAATAAAATATGAAACACAGTGATTAGTCAGTGTACTGCTCAAGTTCTGTCATGTTTATCATGTGTCAGTTGACGATGTCCTTTTCCTAAGAATCCTCCTTAAACCAGAAACCATGTTACACAGAACTGACGTCGTATTATTAGTTTTTTATTTGGTCTCCAGGAGATTGTTCGACGCTTTTTAAAAATTATAAAGTGTTTATGCATTGTAATCAATGGCTTTCTTAATAATTATTACATTCTTTAGCCTACTGATGCATAATAAATCAGTTATAAGCCAATATTAAGAATACCTTTTGGTTTGCCAGGTTGTTACTCTTATTTATCTTCGTCCAGTGTTTTTCTTGCTTTATTTTTCAAACTCTTTAGTCCATCCAGTCAGCCGAGTTTCTGACTGTGACCTTCTGGAAAAGTGCTGCAGAGCCTCTTATTCACATTCACAACGTGAGACTTGATGAATTGTTGCAATAAGGGTTTCTTATTAACTTAACCGCTTAACATTTGATTATGGATGACCTACTAACTGTTTTTAGAACAAGTCCAAAATGTATCACTGTAGTTGAGCTCAAGAAAAATGTTCATGACACAGTTATAATGGTGTCATGTCAGCCTATGTCAAAACCAACCACATATGACAGCTTAATGTAATGTCAAGACATAAAGTTTAACAGTTTCTTCAAGTCTGATAATGTCAAGTTACCATAACAAAGACATTTACAGGTGATGTTGTCTTGTCTCTTGTCATTTCAAACAATGTTAAACAATGTAAAGTTATAAGTAAGTATATAAATTATATAAGTATGTAAGTACATAAGTATAAGTAAACTTTTAATACAGTGTCATGAATAATTCCTTTGACTTCAACTTAAGTAGATTTTGGACTTGTCATAAAGACGTCATCAAATGTTATAAGGCCAGTTTGACAGCAGAGTACAGCACTGAGGCGGGTCACATGATGGACATCTGCATTAAAAATTATATAATTAACCATATAAAATTAAGTGAGAACAGTCGTGACAACTTTATGACAAGTCTGAAAATGTACCACTTTAGTTGTAGTCAAAGCAATCAGTCATGACACTGTTATAAAAGCATTTGGCAGTGTAACAGTACTTCATGACATCTTTAGTCCAAAATCTGCTGCTCTAGTTGTGGAAGGAAGGACAACATTCATAACACAGTTATAATGATCTCATGACAGCCAATGTCAAAACATTGACAAAGACAAAATAAAGACATCTCAAACAAAGTCAACTTTGCACTGAAAAAGACTCACCGAATGACACTTATTAAAAACAGTCATAAACACTCAAAGACTCATTCATGCTCATGACAGTTGTCATGACATGCTTAGGACAGTGTCATGACAGTCTTATGAACACCTCTTAAAATAGTTACCAAATAAGCTTTAGAAAGTTATTTGTTTCATGACGTAAACTTGTAGTTTTTGCTCATGTTCATAACATAAAAATCTGCTTTTTATATGTAAGTTTTAATATGTTAGAGTGTGTGATTATTATCTTTTGAGTGTCCTTTATTGTGGGTAAGAGCTGGCCAAATGAACGGGCATAAAGCCTTATACCATGGTTGTTCCTACATTTCTTATTGGCTGATTTTCACAGTCAGTCCCTTTGACTAAAGCAGCCTATAAATATTTCCTGTAGCTGTTGTGATTTTGCTTTAGTTTGAGGGTTTTTTTTTTTTTCTTTCGGATGTGTGCAGTATTTAGAGGGCTGGCTGCTCGTCCCTGTGTGTGAAGCCCTGCCTCTATGAGATGAGATATAACCATCTGCCGGATTACAGCAGCCTGTACGCATGCAGACAGCTCGGAGGCTTTTTTATTCTGTTTGAATGAGGAAAACATCGTGTCTGCCTGTCTGAAACCTGTCACATGGGGCCAAGGAGGAAAAAAAATCGCTTCCTGAAATGATCCTCGTCACTGGCAGTGTATTGTTGTGTTTTTTTCCCTTATTCTCTACCGTAACATCATCGCTTCGCGTTTAATTTTTTCCGTGCGGATCTCTGTTGGCGAGTCGAGCGTCGGTGTGCGAAGCAGCCTGCCGCCCGATGATGATCAGCAAAGTTAAAAACGCCATGTCCACTCTGGTGGGAGGGATGATGCCGCACGGACACCACCACCACCACCACAACCATCACTCAGGTGGCGGCCAGACCTGCGGACCGGACAGCCTGCCGCCGCGCTTCCCCTACGGCCGGCCGGATTTCTTGGACCTCACCCCGGAGCTCCTGCAGTACTCCACCGAGCACGCGTCACGGCCGGTGCTCACGTTAAAGAGAGACAGCAGGCTGCCCTGGAGGACGGGATACGCAGAGTGAGTGCAGTCCCTGACGAAAATGCCCACTAAAATCATCCCCATCACCAGATATCATGCGTGTATTGTTGTCCTGGTGAGCGGCGGCCCTGTGTTGCAGCAGCCTCAGCAGCTCCGAGTGCGCTGCAGCAGCCAAATGATGGCCAACATGGCCTTTTACTGGTGCACACTTCTTGTTCCTCCCCTGAGCTGAGCTGCTCTAAATGATATCTGGAGCCGTGTGTCTGTGTAATTAGGCAAAACGCCGCTTATCATGACACAGAGACGACCGTGTTCAGCAGCCTTTCACTGTCAAGCCAGTACTGGCGAAATTAAAATAGTTATTCTAACAGAATTTCTAGGACACACAGAAGTGAAAGCAGGAAATGTCTACCTGTTCATACTAAGAAGCCTTTCTGTGTTTCCTTATATCCATGATCTTTTTTGATATTTGAGAATACCATATATCCACAATGAAAGCTCAATTTATTTTCTTGTTTTCTCTCTGTATCTGGCTGCTTGTTTGTCTCCTCCATATACAAACACAGCCTGTGTTTGTTTAAAGGGACAGTTTGGATTTTTTTTAAAGTGAGACTATAAGAGGTACTTATAAATAGTCAGTATTTTAGGCACACAGTCCTAGCTTTAAGAAGCAGAGAGGACCAGCAAAAAAAATATATCATTATCCATTGAAGTGTATGCTATATTTACAATATTTCGCTGCCTCACCTGGTCATTGAACTACCTTTTTTTGATGGAATATATATATATATATATATCGCTCTCTCCAAACCAACCAAATTCCATAGGTAAAATCAGTAGTTTTACCTCACACAACATAGCAGTTGCTGGTCTACTGCTTGCGTTATTGTGTGACGTTGGTTAATCCGAACTATCCTTTAAAACACAGAAGTCACACAACAACACAAACAAACAGTTCGAGGCAGCGGTGGACCAGCAACTCCGGTGTTCTGTGAGGAAAAATTACATATTTTGCTTGTGGAGTTTGGTTGGCTTGGAGAGAGCGATATTTGGCTTATATAACCATGTTTTTTCCATCAGAAAAGGCCGTCCGGCAGCATGGTAAAGTGGTGAAAATATTCTAAATATAGTGTGCACTTAAACTGATATTGATTTTATTTTGTTGCTGACCCTATCCACAGCAGTGTATAGCTTAGTTTCTGTGCTTGTCTCTGCTTCTCCAAACTGGGCCTGTGCCAGCTGCTATCTACTGTAGGTAATACAATGACTATGAATAAGTACCTCAAACAACCCCACATCAAATAATCTGAAATATCCCATTAATATGTGAAGTTGTTTCATTTTTTTTCTTTCATAAAAGGGTTTTGTGGCAGCAGGAAATTGTGAGTAATGGCCATTGGGGCTACAACTAATGATTATTTTCATTATTAATCTGTCTATAAAATGTCAGAAAATGGTAAATGCTGATCACTGTGTCCCAAAGTCTAAGGTGACACCCTCAGATGTCTTAGATATTCAGTTTGCTGTCGCAGAGGAGTAAAGAAACCAGAGAAAAATCATATTTGTTGAAGTTGAAATCAGATAATTTGGATATTTTCTCTAAAACAGTTACCCAGAATGATTAATCGATTAGCGAAATAGTAGTAGTTAACAACTAATCATTAATCTGCTAATTAATGCAGCTCTTATGGTCATTCACATTTTTTGTGAGCGTAGGTGCAGAACTCCTCGTGTCCTTGGTTTTGCTGCAGGGGTTTTTATCCTCTCATACACCTGCAGTACTCTCTCAGGTAGAAACAAAGCAGCACTGCTTCATTCACACGATTGGTCCGGATTTGCTGTTCTGGCGATTCCCGCTGAGGAAAAACACTTTCAGACATTCCACTCTCCCAGAGGGAGGGGAGGGCGGGGAGTTGTGAAGGACTGAATAGCTCCAGTTCAGCTACAGTACAGGACAGTATCTGGACTATGCCACTACCGATTGTCCTCCTGGACACAGTGTGGTAACAGGAGAGAAAAAAAAAAAAAAGGCTGACTCATGCAGAGAGTCTCAGGGGACGAGATTTGTGACGACAGTCGTCTCAGAAGAGTGAATGGGAGAAAGGTCAAAAGAGGACGCAGTGATGTAAAAAAAAAAAAAAAAAAGGAGGTTAGTATGTGGGAATGTGCGTTGTCATCAGTGCTGTCATCTGCATTATGCTGCAAATTACTTTGATATAAGTCGCTGAAAGTGTAATCACAGCGTTAGCAGGGCTGTTTACAGCACAAGCTAATCGGCTGATCTGCTCATTTATCAGCTGCTGGTACTCTCTTAATTCAGAGGGAGTAAACATCGAAGTCCAAACTCATCAGTGTTAAATTATCACATTGTGAGCAAACAGTAGGCCTCCACAGTCAGAGAAAAAAACAAAGTGCAATAACATTGTTCAGTCGGGGTGTCACTCTCCAAATCCATGACTCCGTTTAACTTTTGATCTTAAGGTAACGATTCAGTTCAGTTTTTGGATTTGCAAATTTTTTTTCACCGCCATTGTTAGACTATCGAGTCTTGATTCGTAAAGATCAACTGATCATTGGTTTTATGCATTTACAACTGTTGTTTACGTTTTCAAATACTTCTTTAAAAAGATAAAAAGTATCACCTGTATGGTATCGAGTAGGCAGGGTGGAGAGGAAAAACAAATACGGGAAGAACTGCACATTCTTCGTTTTTGATTCCATTTTTGAAATCGAAACCCTTTTGACAGATATTACTTTCCAGTACATGACATCATCATTTCCAATTCAAGATGAGCAAACCCATCACTTGTTATGAGTTACTACATGGCAAGGTACACGAAAATAAGAAAAAGGAAAAAAGCAAAGCAAAAAACAAAATACACATGGTGAGAAAACATCAGTGGTTAGGAAACGTTGTCAGCTAAGTGCGATATGTATCTAAAAATGGTCCCATGTTGGAGCTTTGGATTTATTTCTACCATCTATCTTACTGTGCACGTGCTCATATGAAGCTGTTTTTGTCATTAGATTTGACCATTCTTTTAAATTATTAGCTTAGGGATTTTCTAATGTTTAAGGATTATCCTGGCAGCTGTTATGATGCCAACCATGACAACCAGAAACCTTTAATTTGAAGTGTAAAAAAATAGCGAAGTGCAGCGACAAATTGTGCATCTGGAAACTGGGCAAATGCCAGACAGGCCAAACATTCATGATCTGCTCAGAATGGATCATCAATTAATTGATTTTAAAAAAAAATTGAAGATTGTTTCTGCGGCCAGAAACATCTGAGATCAGCCCAACTGCACCTTTTAATAAAGACACTCTCCTATGATTCATTCAATCTAGCAAGTGGAAAGGTCAAGCGAGGATGGAAACTTGAAATTGAGCTGAAACTATGAAATTTAATGTTGAACAAGTGTCTGCAATGATTATACTGTGTGTCATCTGAGCGTGTGCGTTCTAGTCAGTCTGAATAGTTTTATCTCAGCTTTTTTAAATGGACTTTTGGATGGGATTTGTGTTGGGTTTACAAATATGGCCGGTCTGTTGCTAATGCCAGGTGCATTTTGATCCTGTCCGTCAGGCAGGCTTTTGCGTTTATTGAGCATATTTAGTGAGAGTGTTCATATTGCGATGACAATGAAAATACAATTTATCAGAAGGCACAAGCAGACAAAACTCTACAAGTTACACAAACCAGTTCCTGAAAACATTCACAGTTCGCCCTGGAAATAAGGAATCTGTCCACTCTCTAAAATCCAGCATTAATGCCAATTTTTTTTTTGCTGTAATCAGGATGAAAAACTTGGACGAATGGTTGTGTTTGTTTGGGATTGATTGAAGAAGTTATTTATTCACTCAGACAGTTGTTGTCCGGCTCTGATAAACCTATTCAGAGGTATCAAAAGGTGTTAAATGAGCTGTGATGTGTGTGGGCTGATCGAAACACAGATTATTCGCCGTACAGTATCACCTCAGATCAATCTGGCTGAAATTATGATCTTCACAGAGCAACATTTATATGTTGGAGCATCTATCAACTGCGCCCCTTTTCTCTGGTGCTGTAATAACGAGTAGGAACAGTGGTGGCCAAACACCGTGTACAGAAGGTGGATGCTGTCCAGTTGGAGGCTGCCCTGCTGGCTTACACTCAGACTTAACTTCTCCACTTTGATTAGACTCATTAGTGTCTGCCTGACATTCTGGTGGTAATGAGGATTTACGGTCAGTGCTGTTGGGTTAGCCTCGCCCAGCGTCCTGTAAGAAGAGCAGGTTTTGCAGTTTTCACTGGTTCTGATTTGCACAAAATAATGTTTGGCCCAGCAAAACCTTTGAGCATCATCCTGATCTTAAAAGTTAAACATATAAGCGTTTTTACACTGCAAGTTCTTAGAGTTTACCCTGGGATAACTTTAAAAAAACAAACAAAAGTACACTTAGCCCCTGGGTTAACCGAAACCCCGATTCACACAGCTCTTCTACTAGCCCTGGGTTAAATGTCCATTGTAAAACATGACTAATGTTTACGGACTATATAATCATGCGTGACTACTCTTTAACAGCCTTTAGCCCTGTTTCACACCGGCACCATGTAGTCCAGTGTTGCATCTATTTTCACAGAATAACACAACAAACTTGGGGCTAACCCTGCTCTGGGGCAGCGGTGGTGAGCTCCAGGGGGTTAGCCCACTTTGTAATGTGCCAGAATGAAAGCTAACATATCTATACTTCTAACTTGTGAGCCCAAAATCTGTCTGCAGTTTCAGCACCGCACAGGTTTAGGGTGCTCGAGATAATGAGCGTAATTGACGCTGTAACGCTGCTGTACGACATCGTGTCAGCATAAACACGCAAGTGCACTTACAGTAAGCCACTCAACAGTGATTTTGTCAAATGGGTATTTAATACAATTTAATATGGAGGCAAGTTTCCAGGCCCTGGCACTGAGATCGTGAGGAAGAGAGTGTCAGGAAGCTGTGCCTAGATTCATTTTGTAAATGTTTTATTATTTTGTTTTAAGCCAAGATAAGCATAGCAACAATTACGCATACTATATATATCATCTATTACATCATCGATTGATTATTGTCTCTAATATAATAACTGCGTGATATAATTAATAATGCATGAATAAACAGATGTTAGGCAAGCACACAAGTACAGGAGAAAAAAGATTCAAAGCTTTCTGTGATCCTGAAGTGAAGAAGCAGGTTTAGAGAATGAATGACTTTTTGTCTGCTGTTTAAATGATGTAGTGAAAATTAAAATCAACATCTCTTCAGATTTTGAACAGTTTCTGACAAACTTAACATTGAATGTGCAATAAAAAGCAGCCAGAATGGATATTTTTATAACAACAATGTATCAAATGACAATATGAGCTGAATAGATGAGTCGCTTGTAGAGAATCTGTAGCTCATTTTGACTCTGCAGAGCTTTGTTAAGCTCATTGTTGAGCTGTCCAGCCCACAAATGTACTGTTTTGGTTCACTCTCAGTGCTCTCATAGCATCATTTTCACAGCAGCAGGCAGCTGTCTTTAGTAAAATAGCTCTAAAAGACCACGGGACACTACCTGCTCAGCACCAAAAAGACAATCTTGGAACCAATCGGCTGTCATCTGATGATGATTCAGCCTCTCGGGGCAAAGGCCAGTGTTTCAGGGCTTCCAGTGTAGCAGTTAATATTGTGACGATGGTTAATAGATATCAGGGCCAGGTCCTCCTCTCTGCTGGTTATTGTTCACAGTTGGTTTAGCAGCTTGAGACGCGAGAATGGAGTTGAGTTCAGCTAATCTCTATAGACAGATATCTACATAGTTTTTTTTTTTAAAAAAGCTAATAAAAAGCTAAATTGTTGTCAGCTGAAACCCAATGGGTTTCAAGATTGCATCTCAGCCAGTGTATTCTGCCTCTTTTGCTCTCCGCATGAACAGTTGACCAGCAAGCCTTGCATTCATAAGCAGATATCTGTTAATAGAGATTACCAAACACCAGACAGACACAGTTAAGAGACTCGCTAAAGAACATAGTGGAACATTTACCAGCTAAAGAGACAGGTAGTTCCCTCGGGAGATGGTGGAGACCAAAAACAGAGCTAAAAGAGAGTGAAAATTGAATCAGGTGACCAGGAAAACAACTCCAAATGAGTGATAATGTTGTTCCGTAACTGCTGCATGTGTAAATGAGGAACTGTTTGCTAACAAGTGTACCATATCAACTAAAAAGATGAAGATAAGTCAGTGTTGCGTTGTTGTTTCTGCCGCCCCAAAGTGCTGTAAAAGATGTAGTTTTTTTATATAGTAGGTTTAAGTACGTGGCTGATGTGTAGCCAGTATCCTTTACTGCTTTTATATGCTCTTTTCTTGAATAGGATAGTAAAGAAAAGCAGATTAACTTAATACAGATAGCTGCAATGTAATGTCATAAAAACACTAATGTTCTGAAAATTCACTGTTTGTTACCCTGCATTTCACTGCAGCGAAGATAATTATTCGCCTGGATTTTGTTTCTCGAGCCCTGTTCTCTGTCCAGCTCCCAAATTCATGGTGAGACACAGTGTACAAGTTGCAGCGTGTTTTAATTACAACACCTGCATTATGTTCTGAGCATCATTCAAGTCGCTGCACTACCTTTTATTATTGTACTGGTGGGGATTTGTTTTTGTCAGGTCTCGCCTGTTAGTTTTCATTTCACTGTTGCACCATTTTTCTTGCAAACATGACAAGCAACTTCCTCTCCCTGAAGAGGAATTCAGAATATGAGTAGGCTCATTCTTTAATGTTCCAAGCTACAGATGAAGACTTGTACCGGGCCTGCCGTGTTTGTCGAGCTGCCCACCTCCACCTGATGTAACACAGTTTAGCAGCAACCAGGGATTCATCTTTTTCATATTCAATTTGTAAAAACCCTCTCGAACAGATCACTCTTTTACTCTCAAATAAATGTGTCAGTGTTATGAGCAGAGGGATCAAATACACGCCCACGGGCCGGCCTGCTGGAATAGGTGCGCAGTTTTTATTTGACGCCCTATGTTGACGTCTAGTAAAGAAAACAGCATCACAGGCAAGAAGAAACATGCAACCACAGTTAAAACAGTTAAAATCCATATTTCTGAAAGCGTAAATCTGTAATGGAAAGTTATCAAAAGCTCAATCTAAAAGGATTATTTCAGAGGTGTCTTCATTCACAGGATTACGTGCTCCACTGATCTGTGTCTGATTGAACCACAAAGCCCCACATGAGTAAAAAAAAAAAAAAAAAAGCCTTTTCCTGAGTTGCAGCACTTCACAAGAGGTGCATTGCAACATTTTTTTTTTTAACCGCAGTGTTACTGTGAGATTTGGTATAACACCGAACTTGACAGACATTTGCATCACATCTTTGACGTTCAAGGGTGCAGCAGCCGCAATTAGAGACTTCACGGGAACTCTCAGCTTCCTCTTTTGAACTTTGCTTGCATAATAAACTGTACAGTAGGAGTTTTCAAACAGACAGCCCCTGTTTTTACCAAACATGACCAACATGGTTTTCAGTCACAAGTTGTGGAAACATATGACCGAAACACAGCTATGTGAAGGAGATAAGTCACATTATGGGAAGGCCTGAGCTCCTAGTTTAGAATCACATCCTCCCACGCAGACAACATTATGTTCAATTATAGCTCATTGAGCACATGTGACTGCTTTCAAAACAGAGATAAAATGCTGATTCTTTACTGTGGGGGTGGGGAAACTTTATTACCCTGCAAACATTTAGAAAGGAGACATTTACTTTCATATTTAACTTAGTCTCTTCTCAAAACAAGTATTTATTGTTTCACTTAAAGCTATGTCAGAAATTTCTCATTTTAATGTATTGTAATAAGGCAGAACAAGCTAATAAGGAGCACACTGATGGTTCTCCTTATTTCATCATTATTAACTGCTGTAACTGTGTGTGAGTGACAAACTAAAGTTGCACACACTAAAGTTAGACACAACACGAGATGAATAAATCCCTGTTTTGTTAGTTTTGATCTGCTATGTGTCTGCGTGGTCAGCATACTGAAGTGTTCACGGTCCAATAGTACAAAAATAAAAGATGCAGACTTCACTGCAAAATCAACAGTAACTCGTTTAATTCTGAACCAAATATCATGTAATTTGGTTTGTTATAAACATGAAAAATCAAACATAGCAGTGGTTACTTTTAAATTCAGTTACTGGGGGCGATATAATCAGCTCTGTGCCAAAACATTAACGCTCTGAATAGCCACAACTTCCACTTTTATAAGTTTCTCCAGAAGTGTAGATTTCTATATCTAATATATTGTTGTAAAGCCACCTGGTTGCCTAAAATATTCTAAATAAATAACAAAATGTTTAAATGATGTTTAAAGAATATGAAAAGTTGGGACTTATCATCCTGATTATTTTTTCCTTATTAAGTTTATACAGTTAGATGAATGCTCTGTTACAAGTGCATCAAAATATTCTATGCATCTTAAAGACAACAAAAATACTTTATTCAAAACTTTGCATACATCTAGATAATAAAGCTTGCACTATACTGTACTGTATAAACAACTTTATTCAAAACTTTGCAGATCTCCACTGGTTGCATCTGGCAGGTGTGATGTTTTTGCAGTAGGTGCTTCACTGGCGGCTGCCTGGCAGAATCTGTACTCTACTGAGTGCACTCTTCTAGTTATAAAATATGTTTGTTTAAAAGGTGAATATTATCTTAAGGCAAAACATCAGATAATATTATTTTCAGCTATCCTAACATACTGTAGCCCTCCAATTATCTGATGTAACAGATGCATCCAACAACAGCAAATAAAAAACATACAGTGTGTTTGGTCCTGGGAGAAAGTTAAGACGACAATCAGGCGACTTTAAATTCTTCTCTGTCATTAGTCCTAATGCATGGAGCGCACTGCAGGACACCGCGGTGCCTGTCCACTGCTTTCAACTGATTAGAAAGTGAAAGGGCTTTTTATAATCCAGATTTGGGCCGCAGTTGAATTTTGTGCCTCATATTCGCTGCTCTCTGATATCAGAGCTTCGGACCGGCCAGAGACCATTTTCTGCAATGATTGTAATCAGCTGAACTATTTGAAAAGTGAGAAGTCAAAGGTCTCAGAGATTTTACTCTGGATTTCTCTTGTGTCCTTTGTGTGACTGCGCATTTTTTCCTCTTTCCCCCCTCACATAAAAAGTCTCTCTTTCATTACTGGTCCCTTTCTCTTTCTCCCTTCCTCTGTTGATCCCCATAGTAACTGATAAATTACTAATCCCTCCTCTGCAGAAGTTTCCGAGGGAATCTTAATGACAATGCTTAAATTACTGGAATTGCACAAAAGGTATTATGCTCTATTATCCAGCTAATGTGGCATTTATCTATAATTGAAACTGAAAATGTTACATAATGTCCCAGCATGATGTCCAAACTGGGGCCTCTCCAAGTCAGCCTCATGTGGCTGCTTAAGGGTCATACGAGTGCAAATTACATATACTTTACTACACAGATTAACTATTTTGCAAAACATGCTGTTACGTAGTTATTTGTATGTAGGTTTTTATACTCTTCAAGGCAGCCATTAGTTTCAAGTCACTTTGGTATCAACATCCAGTTAGCAGATTCTTGAAACGCGCTTTAGTTGTGTGATGTGTGTGCGTACATCTGTGTCATAGCTTCATTTTCTGCATGAGCAGGCAGCTGTTTTCAGCAAAAAAAAAATCCACTGTACACTACCTGCTCAGCACCAAACAGCAGACAGACAGTTAGAGATTAGCTGGTGAATATAGTGGAGCATTTAGCAGCTAAACAGGCAGATGTTTCCCTCGGCGGAAACCATCAGGTGGCCAGAAATGTTGGGTTCATGCCCTGCTTCCACTGACTTAAAAAAAAAGTTAGTCAACATTTCAAATTGTTTGGAAATCATGGATGTTGTGTTCTCCAGGCTAAAGAGGAATGGGACCATCCAGATTGTCACCAGCACTTCAAAAGTCAGCATCTGATGGTGTGGGGGTGTGTTAGTGTCCCTGGCATCATGGGTAACTGTCACATCTGTGAAAGTCCCATTAATGCTGAAAGGGTACATACAGGTTTTGGAGCAACATATACTGTCATCCAGACGACATCCGTGCTTATTTCAGCAAGACAATGCCAAGGCACATTCTGTAGATGTTACAAAAGCGCCGCTTCGTAGTAAAAGAGTTGAGGTACTAGACTGACCTGCCTGCAGCCCAGACCTGTCTCCCACTGAAAATGTGTGGTTAATGAAGCGCCATGAAGTGCAAAATATGCCGACAGAAACCTGGGACTGTGGAACACCTGAAATCATATATCAAGCAGGAATGAGAAGGAAATGCACTTGAACGGTTAGTGTTACTGCCTGAGGGGCACAGATGACCAGGGGAGAAATACAGAGGAAAACAAAGTTAGATGAATACGATTCATGTAGGGAAAATAAACAAGAGTTTACTGATGCTTTCATGCTGACCTTTTCATTAAAATTCTATTTGAATCCTTTTTTTTTAATCACTTGCTTGCCAAATTATTGTTAATGATTTATAATTATTGTGGTGCTGAGAAAGGCATGAAGGTTTTTGGCTTCTGAAGGGCTGCATACCAGAAAAAACTTTGGGAATCACCGACCTAAAGCGTTTTGAAGCTTTGAGGAAGTTGAGGTTCAGATAGGGGCAATGTAATGCTATAAAAATAGTCTTGATATTTTGTTTGTTACTGTGCATTTCAATGAAGTGAAGATAATTATTTGCCTGCATTATGTTCTAAACAATATTCAAGTTGCTGCAGTAGCAGCTGTTACTGCACTAGGGATTTGTTTTCGTCAGGACTCGCCTGTCAGTTTTCATTTCTGTATTGCACCATGTGGCTTAAGAACATGACAAGCAACTTCCTCTCCCTGAAGAGGAATTCAGAATATGACTAGACTCATTTTTAGTGTTCAGATAAAGACTTTGTACCAGGCTTGCGTTGTTTGTAGAGCTGCCCACCTCCACCTGATGTAGCATATTTTAACAGCAACTAGGAATTCATCTTTTTCAGGTTCACTTTGTAGAAATCCTCTCAAACAGACCACTCTCAAATGTGCCTGTGTTACTATTTCTGTAGATTTGAAAGGTATTTGGCTTAGTTTCCTGCAGCTTCACTTCTCTTTCGAACACTGTTCTGTGTTTGTACCTCCAGTGAGCACTGCTGCGGCATACAGAGGGACTGATGCTGCTGGAGTACGAAACAGTGCATTACTCTAAAGCCATTATCCTCCACAGGCATCAGCTCATAATAAAAACACTTAATCCCTCCCGCAAGTTCCCTCTGGGACATGACTGCATCCTGCTCCACTTTCCTCCGTTCTGTTCGACTCTCTCCATCTTTCTGGCTGCTATTATGTGTTCATGTGGTTATAGAGGAGTGAGAGCAAACACTATAAATCATCTGACTCCATTCTCACCTTTCTTCCTCGCCTCTTTCTCCATCAGGGTGATCAATGCGGGGAAGAGCATGCTGAACGAGGACCAGGCCTCCTGTGAGAAGCTGTTCGTGAAGAAGCCGAGCGGCAAACACCGCAACTCCACTCTGGTGGAGGACAATGGGGTGAGCGAAGAAGGGCAAGCTCGTGAACATCAGTACCGCAGTCAGTGAATGAGGAGTGACACGTCTGGTCAAAAGCTGGCAGCTCCAATAAACAATTAGTGATAATGTTTTTCAGTCTGACGTCAGCGTACTTAACGTCCTGAAGGTGTCTGAGGTGAAATTCTTGCTGTGTAGCCAACACAATATAGACTAAGCTGCAGTGCATTGAAATTATAATGCATAATGCATGCATTGTAGTAACCTGATACCTAATAGTGGTGTCTTCATATCCTATTTAGTATTGATGGATTCACTTTGTTACTTGTAATTCCCCTCCAGTCCTTGTGGGACTTCTAATCTTTCTCTATGTACACTATCATTCAAATGTGTCTGATGTATCCCTCGACGTTTCTCATCATTACAAAGCAAAGCATCAGAAACAAGTCCCAGTTATTACGAAACATGCAAGATAAGCAGATTTATTAGATTTAATATTAATCTCCAAACTGAAGATGAAGTTAGTTTGAGTCGAGTGGCTGTAAAACAGTGAACAAACGCGTAATTTCCTCTGAATTCTTCAGCAATAAACAAAAAGTCCTGTGTTATTGTTATTCAAAAACTTATACTATATAGCAGCTAAACCAGAAAATGTTGGGTTTTCATCAGCAATAATGGAACACGATTCCTATACGGCTGAAAGTGCTTATGAAACAGTATAATTAAATCGGATATCTGAAAGTACAAACAGCGACACAGGAAAGAAACTAAACTTCAAACCACAGAGATGAACACAGAGATTTAAAAAAAAAAAAGTCTTTCTCTCAGTTGTATTGTAAACACAAGTTCAGTCTCACAACACTCGCTTGTTGGAAGGGGAGAAGGGGAGTCGTCACGGGTCGCAATGAAAGATTTTTTTGTCAGGTTTGAAGATGTGCCTGAGAATTGAGGGTTTTTTGCTTTCTACAATCATGATTGTGAAAGTCATTTTGTCACAATGACTAATTTTCTTAATAAAAAAACAACAATGTAAACATATTAAAAAATAAACAGCACACATGGCCACACACACACACACTACACAGGACAAAGACTAATTTCTCAGTGACTGTAGTCCTGTAATCTTTCTAAACACATCTACTCTCCAGGTCAATATATTTGTTTTAGACCTACTACTCCTGCACACGCACGCACACACGTGCTCGTCCTTCATGTAGTGTAAATGAATTACATCATCCCTCGTTGCACCCCTCCCCCACTCTAGCATCAGAGGGGTAAAGCCTGTTCATCTGTTTAGTCAGTCAGGCCAACTCTGCTTGTAAACATGCCTGCAAACACAAAGGTGGCAATGCCTCTCCATCACCCGTTACATCATGATCAGTGAAAGCCCTGGAATGAAGAGTTTGTTCTTTCTGTGGGTCCTGTTAGGGCTGATATAACAGAACATCTGTTTTTTTTACTATTTTCACTAAGTTAATTTTACTTAAATTTCATATATTCATTGTATATTATTTTAGACTTGATCGGTATATATCATGAAAAGTAAAGCTCACAATAAGACTTTTATCTCTTGCCAAGTTTCCCAGAATATTATAATCTGGATTTGGTGAAACTCAGTAAAACCTGAAATGGAAGAAACATATTGCTCAGCATTACAAATGTCACCAGCTGCAGTCCCAGAGCCTGTAAACCCTCACAAATCTGTGCCTTCTGCTCACAGTTGTAATCTCATGAGAGATTTTTAAACCATAACCGCAGGAATTATTACTTCTCTGTTATTTTTGTATTACTTCTACTATCTTTTCTTCATTTATTTGATAAATATTTATGTTCATATATTTTAGGATGGTACAGGAATCCCTCTCCACTTCTGGGGTGTGTTTGATGGACATGCAGGCTCTGGCGCCGCCATCATGGCCTCCAAGCTTCTCCACCACCTCATCAGAGACCGTTTGGGAGAAATCTGCCACCTGCTGGAGAACCCCACCAGCGCTCCTCCCATCTGCCTGGCCAAGAACGGCAGCCCGTACCAAGCGGAGACGAAGAAGGGCGCAGCGCAGGAACCGGAGGACCCAGATGCTATCAGCGACTCCACAGTGCGCTTTCACATGGAGAAGGTTGTCAGCTTGGAGAGCCTGGTGATGGGAGTCATTGAGACCGCCTTCTCACAGATGGTGAGCAGATGATAACGAACAACAGGAACTGTGCTCTGCATATTTCAAGCTGCACAAGACATGTTTGTGTCTTCAACAACAACATAAAGCTTCATATTTGTATGAGAACAAGTCCTGTTCTGTTTTCAGAGAGGCTACACAGCTACATGAGTCTGAAATAAACTTCTGTGTAACTGGAATCCTGATAATTTGATGCATATAAATTAATGTTTCAATTAACTGTGAATTAACATTCCTTAACTGATGATCTGAAGTGTGAACTGTTGACTTGCTCATTTGTTAGTGGTGAGCAACAGGATTTCATGATGCATTCTGCATTAAATGACCATGAGTCATGTATTAGTTAAGCTTTACTTAAGTATATGATTTCTACCCTTATTGTAAAGGGTAAAGTTTTTTTAGCCATGCTATCAGTTCAATTCTGAATTTTAAGCTAAAGCTGCCTTCAGATGGTAAGAAATTTTCTGTTGACTTGCAAAGGCAAGGTGCAATTGGTGAGATTATGGTGTTTTTAATGTGTTGTTATAGTTTGTAGAGCTCTGAAACACTTCCATCACTCTTCCTCCCCTGCTCTCATGTTTTGCTTCTAACTAGGTCACCACATACAGCTGTTATCTTTTTTTGTACGCTGAAAGGTCGACCATGAACATGGTAAACATCATACATGCTAAACATCAGCATGGCAACATTGTGAGCATGTTAGCAAATGTTTGCTCAAACCACTGCTGTGCTCAAGTGCATCCTCCATGGTAGACTCTTATATTTTAAATCAAGACGTCTTCCTGTTTGTGGTTACCGCAAGCATGTAAAATTGAAGATTAAAACTGGGCAAACAGGCTGAATCTGCTCAGCCTCGTTCAGTCAGGAAGCTCAGAGTGACGCTTTCCTCTCATGCAACCACTGTCTGGTTTAGATGCTACCGATAATAACCCATAGCTGAGGTAATGTATTCTTCAAAGCCCCCCTTGTTTCTCTCCATTAGTGCTGCTGTTTTGTTTTGAATATGAATATTTATAAAGAAAATAATGAGCTATTCTGGGTGAACAGAGGCAAAGTGCGCTCTCAAACCACTGAGGTTTTGTGGCCTTTTGTTCTTACTTTGATTTTTCTCTGTTTATTTCAGGATGACCTAATTGAAAAGGAAAAAACGTCGTATGCCATCTCTGGTGGGTGCTGTGCCTTAGCCGCCATTCATTTGATGGGAAAACTCTACGTAGCCAATGCTGGAGACAGCAGGTGAGAGAAGTGAAACAAATGTTCTACTGCAGACCATGGGAGAAATGAGATGGCTGTGTAAGTCACTCTAGTTCTCTAATGTAGAGCGTCTGCACCTTTTTACTCATGGGAAACCTTCTCAGACATAGTAGCTTCTTGTGCCCCCTGGGGTGCACTTTGCGTACTGCAGCGCCACACACATCATAGGAGACTCGCTTAATTTAGCGACTTAGATACAGAAATAACAAAAGATGAATGGGAGAGTTCGTGCCATGACGCCTAGGTTCAAGCTATCAACACCAGATTTAGTCTCCTGCAGTACAAATGGATCATGCATATTTTTGTAACTCCGTCCATTTTGATGCCAATAATCCAGACAAATGTGTAAAATGCTGTGCCTGTGTTTATGGGATTACCCAAGATTCAAAGAATTTGATTTGAAATAGTTTCAGCCAAACTACCAGAATGTCCAAAACTGTGTATTCTTGGTCTGTTCTCTGAGATTTCAAAGCTTAATGACATTGACAAAATAAAATGTTTTTGTCCTTCTTCAAACGTACAATAAGAAAAAACTCAGTGGTTAAAAAGCTCTGTCAATATCTTAAGAAATTAACCATTGCTCTCAAAAGAAAGCATGGAACCTTTCATAAAATATGGGGGAAATTCCCACTTTTTGTTTTTCTTCCAATTTTTTTATTATAATAAATGGTCAGTTTAGTAAATAATGTCTTTGTTATTTTAGTATTAATATTATTTATCTTATTTTCTTATTGGCTTTATGTAAAGATTGTTGGGAGGGGAGGGGGATGTTGGGTGGGACGGCATTTGTGTGTCTTTATCTGTTAAAAAAAAAAGTTCTGTCTGTTTAAACATTGTCTCCTCTCCCTCTTTCTCTCTGCAGGGCCATAATCATACGAAATAATGAAGTTATTCCCATGACTAATGAATTCACACCTGAGTCAGAGAGACAGCGGCTGCAGTATCTGGTAATCTTACATCTTCTGTGTTACACATGGAAAATACAACAGACCTTTTTCACAGCAGCCATTTTGGCATGACGTAGTAAACACAGATGTTACCAATGATAATAATCAAAGTTTAGTTTAATTCAGGTCAGACAGAGTCAGTGTGTTGCTGTTGTGGACTGACTGGAAAGACTCTGTTCATAACAATATTTCATATCAATAATAGTGCTGTGAAAAAGGTCATTACAAGAAGCCCAACATATAATATCATCCATGATTTATACATGACCTATAATTAAGTTATTATTTAGGTAGTAAACACTTTAGAAATCATTATTAAACACTGACGTAGGCTCACTCTTTGGCAATATCCAGTTACTTCTTTTTAATAATTAATCTTACTAATCAGTTACTGACATTTATAACTGGGAAAATGGAGATTTATTGTATACAACCCACTACCACTTATTCATGACTTACTACCATTTAAAATTGGCAAAGGAAGCCTGAGGCTACACTCATTCTGCAAAACATCATGCTCAAATTGTATTTGTTGCTGAAATATATATTTTTTTTGTTTGGCTGTTCACGTTATCTCTTAAATGTGGCCCATATCAGATCCTAGTGTGAACTGGTCACCGTCCTGTACTGATCAACATTCGCAAAAGACCGATAACGAAGATGTCACACGCAGCACGTCGTCGTACGAATGTAAACACGAAAGCCGCTACAGTCAGCACTTATAGACTCTTTTATATGCAGATGTGCAGGGGAAGCAAATTCAGACTTTTGTACAGAGATGTGTGTGTGGAGAAGTGGAGTCGGAGCCTGGAGTGGTGCAATCGTGATGTAATTGGCTTCACAGAAGCAGATTTTAATCCAAAAACTCGGGATGATATTTTTAACTACATCTGTCACTGCATCTCCACAAAAGTCTTGTCGCAGGACGATTCAGGCGAACGTGGCGTAAAAGTCGCATTAATTCCAATATGACTGTCGCATCGCCAAAAAATCTGACCTGAATCTGATTGAGAACCACATATGAATGTGGCCTAAATCAGAATTTAAAAGGATTGGCTGTCGTGATGACTTGTGCGGTTCACACTGTCCTGAAGAAAACAAAACTGATGATTGAATGAGTCTTTTTTAAGTAAATAATTGCATATTATACCTTTAAGATATAGTGTCGGTGGCTAAATGCTGGTGATTTTTGAACAAATATGTGATGAAGCTGACAGACGTAAATGCTGCTGATAGAGAAGACAAAGAAAGCAATGAAATCTGAGGCTTAGAGATACATGTGGGCTCAGTATTTGACAGGTCACTATTGCCTTTTATCTAATTTGTTGTAACGGCTTGTTAATTATTGATAAAGACTTTACAACTGAATTAATAATCTAATTATAAACCATTTATAAATCATTTATAAAGACAGTCTTATCATAAATTGGTCCCCAAAGGTCTATTATGTAACAGATGCATATATTAACAGCGTGTTTAAGTGGCTTTTATAATCCTCTGAGTGCACTGAAAGCTGTAAAAGGAAAGTTGGTCTTTACTAGTCAGGTGAGATTTTAGTAACAGTAAAGTTGAGTTGAAGCAACCTGAAGAAGAGGGAGGAAATCCTGTATCACTGACGTTCATCGGTTGCCTGTTTTAGCAGGTTGTAGCTGTGAGTCACAGAGTGGGTGGATGATGTTTGCTGCTAAAACAGGGAGCTGTATTGTGTCTTCAGTTTAACAGCATCATGTACCGCAGGGCTCCTGTTACACACGCAGTCTTACAGCTATTCTCGTTTTTAAAGAAACCTCTGAGCAGTGAGACATTAGGGCTTAAGTAAAGCTTTCTTATTCTGCGGTTTGATGCGACCTGCTCCATTTTGTGTGTCACTGCAGGGCTTCCTGAGGCCGGAGCTCCTGGGTAATGAGTTCACTCACATTGAGTTCCCTCGTAGGATCCAGCACAGCGAGCTGGGCAAGAAGATGCTGTACAGAGACCACACCATGACTGGCTGGTAAACCTGGAGAGCCTTTTTAATCACTTGTCTGACATTAATCACATTTCATGAACTCCCTCTGTACTGGGCATCCTCTAATTGTTCAGCATAAGTTAAGCATAAATGAATAAGGATTTTCAGACACAGTCAACATCTAACTATGTTTTTAATTGTCAATTAATCTGCCAGTTATTTTCTTGATGACTTCATCATTGGTTTAGTCTATAAAATATCAGGAAATAGTCCGTCACAATGTTCCAGAGCTCAGGTTGACTTGTTCAAACCTCAAAAACTCACAATGGAAAACCCCAGATGTTCAGTTCACAATTATAAAAACAGAGAAAAGTTTGTTGTTATTAGCTGGTTCTAGAAGAAGAGACACTTCCTGTGGAATTCATGTCTACAGTGCATTATAAGCACATTCATAAGACACTGTAATGTATTTATATGGCCTTGTAAAACCCTATAAATGTTTAGAATCAGCGATGACAACTTACAACAAGGTTTAGAAAGTATTTTAAGTGGTGGACATAATGTATTGTCAGCGTTGATAATCCTTTATAACTCTGTGCCAAAGTGGCAACAGTGCTTGGAAGAAGAATCTGAGGCCTGGGTTATACAGCACATTATAACTACCATAACTATAGCCAGTTATAAAGACACATAGAGAACCACTCTAACATGACATAACAGATGAGAATTTTTTAAGGTTCTTAAATGGAATAATAGACATGACATTCAAACGTGTCCACCAGTGATAATACTTCATAAACCTTGTTACATGTTGTCATGCATGATTCTAAGGTTTTATGAAGGGTTTTATAAAGCCTTATAGATATGACATTCTTAGAAAGTGTTACCAAAATGACAATTGATCAGCTGTGAAAAATGTTGCAGTTGTGTTTCAGTAGCTTACATGTGAAATCTGTCGTTTGTTGTGTTGCAGGGCTTATAAGACGATCGTTGAAGATGATCTGAAATTCCCACTGATATATGGAGAGGGCAAAAAGGTAGGAAAAAAACAATTTATTGCACTCGACAC
The DNA here is from genome assembly GCF_056507025.1 of Lutjanus erythropterus. Lineage (NCBI taxonomy): Eukaryota > Metazoa > Chordata > Actinopteri > Lutjaniformes > Lutjanidae > Lutjanus > Lutjanus erythropterus. The sequence goes on along the minus strand of NC_139318.1, from coordinate 35,380,167 downwards.
ACGGCTTTTTGCAGAGATTTCTAAATATTAAGATGCTGACAGTTTCTTAGTAATGATGTAACCGTAATGTCCATTGCATAATCTTATTGCTCACAGATTCACAGGTCATTCTGTTTTTGCAGATTATTACAATTATGAGGCGTTTTTACATCTGCGAGTTGTTGTTGTGTCCGTCTGGGTAGAAATGAATCTCAACATTTTCATTATTCTCTGAAAGAACATGGTCACCATGTAATAATCCTTCATAAGTGGATTTTCTGAGAACTGAATCGCATCCTGAAACAATAACCTATGTTTCTGTGTGTGCGTGTGTGTGTGTCTTGACTGTATGTGTGAACCTGCGTGAATGTGCGTTGGTGAACGCAGGCTCGTGTCATGGCGACGATCGGAGTGACCCGTGGGCTGGGAGATCATGACCTGAAGGTGTACAACTCCAACATTTACATCAAGCCCTTCCTCTCCTGCGTCCCTGAGGTGAGTGTGTGACGAGTCAGAAGCAGCTCAGTTTGTCAGCAGCGCCGCCTGAGGAGTCGACTCTGCAGCGCTGCTTCAGCCACACTGGAGCCTTTGAGATACGTTTGAACAGCTTTTGTGCTCCGGGCTTCGCTTTGTTGGATGGGTATCCACTTTCTTTTCGCTCGAAGCTCTGTGTCTCTGAATATAACATTTTGTGGGCTCGGATACGGTGCAAACAAAAACATTAATTCAGTGATTTTTGCACCTAAAAGATATTTTTCATAAAACAGAAAGAAACACCAACAAAGAATGGGAACTGAGTCACAGCTACATTTCTGTGGTGTATTGTGGATGTAGATCACAGAGCCTAACCTGCAAGTAACAAACAAACCTGCACATTCATATACACTTTGAACATGAATTGGCATGTGTGCACAAGCAGATACAGACGTACACCTGCATATTAAGTACACAAGACCTAAATCCATGTAATTACACACAACATACATGCACATGCACCCATGCATGGATGCAAAATATAACAATTAGTGGTTATATAACTGACTTCAACCCCCTCATTTCCCACCCTCTCTTTTCTTACACACATTTTTTGGGGAAAAGTTCGGCTTTATTCCTCAGGAAAAGCATAAATATTTTCTCTGTCCAGCCACTGTTTAAGCCTTTGAGGTTCCATATTATACCAGTTTTTAGTTTACTTTTTCGGAGGTATCCAGTAAGATTTTAGGGATCAGAATACGATTTCTTCTGTAATTAATCCAAGCTACAGTTTCAGAAAACAAAAATCAGTTCATGCACACTGACAGGCTCATTTCCTCTTAATAAGTTTATTCACAAGAGCAACAGTGCAAACATAACTTTTAACCACAGACTTCATCAGGCTGTTACACACTTAGTGTGCAACACCTTGCTTTTGTTTTCTGCTATTTGTTTGTTTGTTTGTTTGTTTTTGTCTTCAGAGAGAACCTAAAATGACTCACTGTGGAGTCTTAAGTAAAGAAATTGTTTTTGTTTTGTTTAAATATGTATTTGTTTATTTCATACACTTGAACACTGAACTTACATACATACACTGAACTGTCTCCCAAATTGACCACATGGCAGTACATAAAATAATAATAAAAATATAATTTCATAGCTAAGCATCAAGTTAAAAATGACAAGTATTTATACAATGAAAAGAAAAAGTGAATAAATAAATAAAATGTAAAAGATAAAATAAATTAAAAAAAAATAATAAATAAAAATACAGTCACAAAGAGTAGAGTACAGCACACATTACTTACAAAAGATTAGTCATTTTTACCCAAACTTCACACTTCCAGTGCCTCTTCAGTGTTTAACATTTTCCAAAATCATCTCTCAGAAGATTTTGTTCTAACTATATAAACAAGTTTCTCAGGAGTCAGTATAATTTTAAATTAATCTGGCAGAATGCTTTTCCTGTCAGCTTCCTTTGTTAAGACTTGTAATTTTGTGTTGCATTTGTTACATTGACTTAGTCGTTGTTAAATAAAATTCCAGTCTTGTAGTTAATCCCTCACGTTTTGTTTCAGATCCAGGCCATAACAAGTGATATTAAGTTTTTCAACCAGTGGCCAAGAGAGGGCTTAGTTAGGGCATAACTATCCCTGTCCTGTGAATATCTGAATAGATTTTTGTTTTTAAGTTCAACTTCCTTTCTTCTCTGCGTTGGGTTCATGTGCACCGGGCTGTTAGACGTGTGAACCATTTTCATGAAAGGTTACGACTGCACACAACCTTTTTTCAGTATCTTCTCAGTCATGGAGCACTTCTTATTTTTGTGTTATGGAGTTAAAACGCTCACTTTCTCTCTCGTTAGATTTTATTTCTCAGTTCCTGTTCGAGCACTTCTTACCTCAGCATCACATGAATAACATCGGGCCTCCGTCTCTTGAAGTTGAACATGTCGCTCCTGTTGTAAGTCACTCTAAATAAGTGGCTTGCAAAATGTGAATGAGCAGATTTACTACTGTAAATGGAGGTTATGCCTCTCGCATGCCAGCATACATCTGCTAATCTTTTCGCACTCGACACGCAGGCGCAAAATGTCGACTGACCTCTTCGTGCAGAATAATTTCATAAATCACAACAGCACGATGAATAAAACACGATCAGCAATATGTCTTTCTGTCTCTCTGTCACAGGTGAAGGTTTATAACTTGGATGAGAACAAACACGGCCCAGACGACGTCCTGGTCATGGGCACAGATGGATTGTGGGACGTGACGACGGACAGGGAAGTGGCAGATGCTGTGTCAGCCTACTTATCCTGCTGTGACCCCTCTGATCCCATGAGGTATGCAGTCTGACAAATAATCCTTTACATTAGGATTCTCTTCTGGCTGTATGATCTGTCATGTGAACATGTTCAGGAAAAACTACAGGAAATCTAGTTTTTCTCTGTGGCTGAGGGATCAAGTGTTCTTTCTAAAATTGGAGAAAATTAAGGATTAGTTTTAGTATTTTTTATTATCATTATTTCATTATAAGTATTGTTTCATTTAGTCAAATAATTTTTGTATACCTCTTGACTGTGAAGAGCTACTTGATATTTGAGGCAGTGTGATTTCTAAATGGGGGAATGATTGAGAAAACAGAAAATTATATGTGTAGTGTGACTGTGTTGTTCGTGTTTTTGAGAATAAACATGATACAGCAAAAAGCTGCTGTTTCATAAATCCACTGTAATGTCAGTGGTGAACTGTTGTTCTCAGTTTGTCCACTAGGTGGAGACAAATACTTACTCCTACAACATTCAGTTGTCAATCAGCTTCTGATTACAGCCATTTAGTAAATAATAATAATAACTTTATTTATATAGCACCTTTAATAACTGAGTTTACAAAGTGCTTTAACAGACAAAACAAAACAGCAGGAAGCCTCTGACGAAAAACAACAACAGAAGGCCAACACAATAAAGCCAAACAGGCGCACTAAAATAAAACTAAATAAGACCAAGACGCAAAACTAAGACACAAGGAAAATGGTGTTAAATGGTTATGCACAGCTTATAAATGCTAATGAAGTGAAAACAGGTTCTCCAGTCTTGTTCATCCAATCACGCAATTACAATTACAAACCAGAGGTAAGCTTTTACCTGAAGTATCTACAGAAGTTGTTTATGTTAAGATTAAATGATGAGGATCATACTCAGATATTTAATTATATAAATCATAAGTGTATTTCAGTGTGAAGTGAAACTGTGAAATTCTCTGGGCAGTGAATTAAAATAATGCTCAAAGCTCAAATATTATTCAATTTAAGAACATTTTTAGAGAAAAAATAACGGCACATTATGAACTTCCTGAGTAATACTTATATACTAATATTGTATTTATGCTATCTTTCTGTCGCTTTTGGATATAAGTGGTTTAGGTTGCAGTTTATTATTTGTTTTTGTAAAGTTAGTTTTGTAAATCAGTTGAATTAAGTCAGAAAATGAAGGCACTGAAATAACTGTGACTTCTGTACAAGTCAAGTTTTATTTTGTTTGATATTCTTTGTTTGAGTATGAGTCAGTATTTTGTTTGTGTGTGTTGTTACTCTTGGTATGGTAATGACTGTTTTCTCTGTGCGTGTCACACAGGTATACGCTGGCAGCTCAGGACCTGCTGATGAGGTCACGAGGAGTGCTGAAGGAGCGCGGCTGGCGGCTACCCAACGACAGACTGGGCTCCGGGGATGACATCACTGTGTTCGTCATCCCGCTGGCGGGGCACGAGTCAGAGACATGACAAGGTGCTGCAGCCACCGCTATGACTCAAGGGTCCTTCCAAACTCCCTGAACCCTGGACCGACGGCGGAGGGAGGGGGCGCGGGAAAAAAAAAAAAAAAAAAAGAAAGCACCTTTTGTCATAGAGACGACTCGGGTCAGAGCAGCACCTTCATCAACCCACTGTAGACTGGACCCAGTCCCCGCCGCGTCACGTCAACCCAGTCATGTAACAAAAGATTTCCAGTGACGTCATAAGAGACGTCACGCTCTTTCTCCCAGACCTGCTGTTTGTGACGGTTGCCAGTGAGAATTAAACCCTTGTAGTATTTTTGTTCCCTGTTTCTGTTCAAGGCTGAACCGCTAATCAATCCTTTAAATGGATTGTTCATTTTCATGTCATGTCCTGAATGTATGGAGGACCAAAACTGACAAAAAGTAAAGAAATAAATACATAAACATCTCAATAAATAAATTACATTACATGCACCCAAACTATTTAAAATAAATGTAGACCTTAATTAATTTATAAAACTAAAAAGCTCTTTGTTTTATTCAGTTTTAACTGAATTTGAAAAGACAAGTTGAGGTAATTTTGTCATGATTTGAAAACAAATCAAGTCAACTTGATATTACTTCAGTTGTACTTGAGAAAACATGTTTGAGCCATAATGAAGTTGAAATGTATAAAGAAATGTAAAATTAAAAAGTAAATAAATACAGAAATAGTAGTAAAAGTTTGGGGAAATAAATAGGAGCAAAATGCAAAAAGAAAATACACAAATCTCAAAAAGAGTACATGAATAAATAAAATCAAATTAAAACTGAAATATCAATTTATCTCAGATTTTAGAAATAAATTTTCCACATTTATTTTCAGTATTAGTTTTGGTGCATATTAATTTATCCATTTATTTGCACAAGGAAAATAATACATAAATAAATTTTAAGAAATAATAAATTGATCATTTAAACAGAAAATGAAATGGCAAAGTAAATAAATCAGGGAATTAATACAATATTAAATAAAAACTATCAAATTAAAACAGAAATATACATATATACCACATTTTATTAATTAATCAATATTTAGATTTCTTTTTTGTATTGTTCTGGGTGCATATTAATTTATCTGTTCATCTCCAAAAGGAGAATAATACATAAATCATTTTTTAAATGAATAAATTAATTACTTAAATGGCAACTAATACAGCAGTAAATAAATATTGCATTAAAATAAAACAGAAATATAATTTTCTGTAATTTATGTTTTATAAATTAATTAATGCCTTTGGTGCACATTAATCCATTTATTGAGTTATTTATTTATTTATGTATTTATTTATTTATTTTTTATTCTGGCAGTTTCGGTCCTCCATAATAAATGTGACTCTTTTGTAAAAAATGAAAAAAAAAATCCTCCTGCAGTTTCACAATCATGCTGTATGTAAATTTTAAAGGAGAGATTATAGTAGAATGGGAGGAAACCAAAGAGATGTCGTTGTGGCATGAGGATGGAAACCTGTAAAAACAAACAAACAAACAAAAAAAACCCATAAAAGATAAACAAAAAAAATCATTAGATTAATGTCTGTACATTAAAGAAGCATGTAGGAAGTAAAAACAGAGGAATGGACCTTTTTTTTTCAGCACTGGACCCAAACAGAATCAGTTGAGTCTTTATCGCTGTACTTTCTTTCTTAATTGATGATGAATGAGTGACGACACCTTCGGCGCTGTTGCACATGCTCTGTGGTAGCCTGTTGATTTGTGATCTTCTCTTTTTATTGAATGTGCTCACAGATGATTCGTTTTATTTTATTTTTTTGACATTACAATAAAGAGAACAGAGGGTTAAACTTGTGTTCGGTTTTAAAAAAAATAACAATGAAGGAACATGAACATTTGTCTGATTTAACTACATGTTTTCATGATTTAACCCTCGGAGGTGAAAGTAATTTGTTCTCGGTAAATGTCTCGGTATAATAAGATGTGACGAGCTTCACACATATGCCTTATTATTATGAGATGAAAGGGACTCGAGAGTTTTCTTCTTCTGATGCACTAAATTTGATCCTCGTAGAAGTGGCGAAGAACAATGTATGCCCTTAAATGTACCGTATACCTCTTTTGTACCATTTTTGTTATGATGTCATGTTGTTATTTAGATTATCCATATATATATTTTTAAAGACAACTTTGGTTGTAAGCAGTATCAGAAGTTTTATTTTTATGTTTCTATCCATTACTGTTTGTTTAGACAGATGGTGTGAGCTACCAAAGTGTGAGGTAGAGGGATAATAATGTGTACCAGTTTAGAAATAAATCTGATTTTTCCCATTTTGCTTCGCACGTGTTTCTTTAAACTGAGTTTTGTGTGTTTCTCAAAAGGAAATGAATGTTTGGTGTGGCCAATAATGAGACAGAGTCTGTCACTGATAATAACACTGTTGAACTAACAGGAAAGTCCAGTTCATAAATACACATGGCATCATGTGTATTATTAGTAACTGTTGTACTTTGTTGGCATTGGCTATATTTACTTATTGTTGTGAGTCTCACACAACCAAGTTCTTTCTTAGTTTAACACAATAAATAATAGTGAAAAATGGTAATGTTGAAAAATGTTGATCAGTGTTTCTCAAACACAAACAAACACAAACAAAAGACGACGTCTTCGAATGTCTTGTTTTGTACACAACTTAAGGCTGTTCTACTTTCAGTTACTTTTAGATTACCTTAATAAAAATATGATTACATTGTTTAGCCTAATATGGTTTATAATTATCATTATCATTGATTAATCAATTAGTTGTTAGGTCTATGAAATGTCAGAGAAGGGTGAAAAATGTTGTTTGAAGTCCAAGATGACATCCTCAAATGTCACAAATATTCAGTTTACTGTCAGAGAGAAGTAAAGAAATCAGAAAATATTCACATTAAAGATGCTGAAATCAGAGAATTTAGTTTTTTTTAAATTAAAAAATGACTCAAAACGATCAATCGATTATCAGAATAGCTGGAAATTAATTTAATAATAAATTAATAATCAATTAATTGTTGCAGCTCTACTGTCTTTTAACTGATTTAAATGTGGAAACTGTGGGGGATCATCAGTTTGATTGATTTGACTTGCTTGATTCTCACCACGGTGACTTGGGACTTGCAGGTTAAGACTTGAGACCTGTTAATGACTTTATGGCCTTTAATCACTGAACTAACTATAAGCTTTAGTTGAAAATTAAAGTAGCAGAGTCCAGAAGTAGGCCACGTTATTTCCCTCTGAGAATTTGTTAAGTAAAATTCAAGAAACTCAATACTACTTCTCACCACTGCTAATTATTCAGTCTGTTTTTATCTTATAAAATTAATATTTTCATGTGTTTGTTGGTCAGATTGGGTGAGACAGATGACATTATTTAATAATTTGGGGACGTTTTAGTGTTGAATGTCCTGTTATGATCATATTTGAGATAAATGACACATGTCTACGTCACACCTGACGGATGATGTGAACTGAATGTTTTTTTGTTTTTGTTTTTGTTGTGTTTTTTTACAGAGGGGAACACAGTGGTGATCTGAGCTCCACACCCATCATCCCTCCTGTTGCACGAGTCTTCTTGTACTACGGATGATGTCATCTTTGACCGGGGAGGGGAGGAGGGACCTCAGTGACTCCACACGGCTGCAGCAGCTCCGTCAAGTTGCTCAGAAGAAACGAAGACAATACCGGAAATACAAGCATTGCCTTTCAAAATGAGTGTGAGGCATATGTACAAAGAAAAAACTGCTGCTGCTATAACATGTCCCAAACTAAACACTAGCAGCAACACATTTGTTCTGCTATTACAAGGTCACTGTGGTAAATTAAAGGGCTATTTGCAACAACAAAATCTCAAAGTAAAGGTATGCATGATAAATATCAGGGCCTATATAGCTATATCGTTATCGCCATATATTAGCTAATAAATATTGGCTATACAATACCTGACTTGACAGATTAGGTTAAAGCATTTAATCTGAATTGCTAGACAAACTATGCAAAAAAGTAAACGTATGTATGTAAAGGTTTATGAAGAAAAACTAAATGAACATTTGAAGATTCAGAACTTTTCTTTGTTTTGATGTAATTATAATAAGAAATAAAATTCAAATACAAATTTAAAAAATATAAAATTAAAAAGATCATTATTTTGCTGCACTATTAACAAGTGCGTGGAGAGGAACAGTAACAGCCTGGCCCTTTTATTTCGAAAGCCCCGAGCGGAAGCTGTCGTCAGTTAGCCTAGCCGTTAGCTTGTCGCTGGTGTCGGTGGGAGGATCCTGCTCGCCTGCCCCGTTTCTCAGCACCCTCTCTGTAAAATTAGCGAATACTGCAGCAAGAAGTGAGTGTGTGTGTATCTGTGTGTGTGTCACGATCAAGAGGAGAGAGGAAAGCGGGGATTAATATTTATAAAAAGCTCTCATCTGGCTGCTAACAGGTAATTATGAAGCGGAGGCTGTAGTTTGACTCATTATTCTTATTTGACACAAGTCGACAGTCTAATTATAGCTCACTTACTTGGCTGAGAGAACGAGGTGGTGGCTTGTCCTCATATTTTCGTTTTTCGTGCACAAGTAGTTTAATCTCTGGGGTTATGATGAAGTAGTTACGTCCTGTGAGGCTGTCAGTTGTCAGGGCGTGTGTCTGTACAACTGTTGATAGCTTCATTGTTGGTTAGTTTCAAAGTCAAAGAAGCAGCAGATCGGGTCCTGTCGGTGTCTTGCGGTCTGTCCAACTGCTGCGACCTCAATAAGACACTCATGCAAAAACGCATGGCAGATCTCCTAATGAGCCATTTCTATTCCTGGGAACACTTCATTTCCTCATTATCAACACTCGCATTTATGACAGGGTGGTGTTTGAACTGCCAGCAATCATTTTCAAACACAACAACACCAAGTGGGGGTGAAATATGAGAGTATAGGGTGAGTTATGTAGGCTGAAGTTGGTGAAATATGTTTCAGTAAGATCTGAATTAATATGGGAGCTAATTCAGGGCTTTTAATGCGATTTAAATAAGGGGATCCCATTCATGATAACTTATGTAATATATTGTGGTCCTCCTCCTACATTTGTTCAAATGTATTGGGAAATGAACATACACGCAAAAATATATTCTTAATACACTTACAGATGGATGTTGACAGCAAAACTATAAGTGCTGAAACAGTTAGTCAATTAATCGATTACTCAACGGGCAGAAATTACTACCAGCTTTTAGCAGGGGTGCGACTAACTGTTACTTTCATTATCGATTTATCTGTTGATCAGTTTCTTGATTAATCGATTAGTCGTTTGGTTCATAAAATTCAGAAAATGGTGTTTTGAGGTGGCCGCCATCCTCAAATGTCTTGTTTTGTCCGCAACCCAAAGATATTCATCCAACTGTTACACAGTGTTAAAGACACCAGAAAATATTCACATTTACATAGATGAAATCGGAGAATTTTGACTTTTTATTTGCTTTAAAAAATACTCAATTTGTCAGCTAATTGTTGAAGCTCTAATTTTTGGGGTTCTTTATTTTGAATATCTTGGAGACAAACCAATATATTTGAGGACATTATATCAAAGTTTCAGGAAACACTAACCATTTTTGACATTTTATGGACCAAACAACAAACTGATTAATCAAGCAATAATAAAGAGATGAATTCACAATGAAAAAAAAATTATAGCCCTAATTTCTTAACTCCTCTTTGACAGTAAACTGAATATCTTTTAGTTTTGGTCAAAACAAGACATTTGACGACATTGTCTTGGAGTTTGGGAAACACTAATAAACATTTTAATCATTTTATGGACAACTAATTGTGGCATTCATTCAAAATAAATTCTTGATACACTTGCTGATAGATGTTGTCTAGTGCTGAAGCGATTAGTCAATGAATTTATTAGTCAGTTGACTGAAAATTGACAGTTTTTAACCATTCTGGTAATATACACTAATTGTTTAAGTAATTTATCAAGCAGAAATGTCAAATATTCTCCAGCTTCTTCCTCTTTTTCTGTTTTATATCACAATCATTTGAATGTGTTTGCGTTTTGAACTGATAGTTGGACAAAAGAAGAGTTCGCTCTGGGAAATTGTGAAGGAGATTTTGCTGCTATTTTATGTAATATTGTGGCTTAACCAAACAAATGAAAACAAAACAATTGATTTGACAAAATAATCAATAATGAATATTCTTGCAGCCATGGAAACTGGAAAGACAATTATTCAAAATATATTTCATCAGTATGATCAACTTCACTACTACGAACAATTATTTAATTATCGATTCATATTTGATGAATTGATCACTTGTTTTGATTGTAAAATGTCAGTAAATAGTGAAAAATGTACATCATAATTTCACAGAGAATAAGGTGATGTTGTCATATTGCTTTGTTGGTTCAATGGACAATTGTTGTTGATTCAGTTTATGTTCAGCAATAAATCAATTTATTGACTAATTGTTCATCATGTGTATATAGTAGTTTAGAGCTGAATTAATTAGTCTGGGGGGCAAAATTGCTGAAATATCTACTGGTTTGTGCTTCTTAGTTATGAAAAATTGCTGTTAATTTTAGTCTTCTATGTGAGAAAAGTGAATATCTTTGGCTTTCAGACAGCTGGACAGACAGAAGCAGTTAATCGTGCCATTTTGTCCTTGTGAAATTGTGATGGTCATTTTAAACTACTTTCTCACTTTACAGACCAAGTGATTGATCGTGAAAATAATCATTAGTTGCAGCTCTAGTCTACACGGACGTGTGTTTGTCCCTGGAGGGACACGAGTGTACGGGCTCAGGACGTCTGGTGGGGTCCTCTCAGCCGTCCGGTCAGCCCCGTTTGTCTGCTCCTGACCCGAGTTATTGACCAGAAGTGAGTCATGAGGTGTCGGTGCTCTCAGAGCCGTGTTTTTAGGTGTATCCTCTGCCTTTGTCTTTGGTTTGGAGATCACGCTCCGCCTGCCACCAGCTGACTCGACTCGCTCGTCTTGCCCTACTTCCTCTCAATAAGCTTAAAGAACAGGAGTATCTGTGAGTGTCCTCCTTTAGTGCGCAATTTATATTTATATATTTATTTATAGATTCATGGCTGTTTAACGGAAGCCGTGAAGGTGACCGGGCTGCGGGTCATTAATTTTGAAAACTGGCCAGCCAATAAGATGATTAGACAAGCTCTAGTTGTGAGGCTCCTCTGATTGGCCCAGTCAAATGCCACATCTCATATACATCTCATTCATCTAAAATACATGTTGTATTCTTTCATGACTCATTAATAAGAACACTTTAACTAACACTAAGTTTGAAACATAATTTATCTTTGGGGCTTCAGAAAACGAGAGCTTGAGCTTCCCCAGAAACCAGTTCTAACTTTGCCAGAGAAAGTGTAACAGACTCATTTGATCTGATTTCACAGAGAGTCCAACCCAGTGGCAGGCGTTAAGAATAACTATGTAGAAATAACCGGTGTTCCTGTGGTTGGTCTAGTTTGCTTCTATAGGTCATGTAGAGGCATCAGTATTAAATGAGTTTCATAACCAGTTAAAACTCCCTGTAGTACATTTAATATAAAAATGTAAAAAAAAAACTTTAAGAATTTTCCTCCTCTGTATGCATAAATAGGTCATTGTCCCCAAGAGACCTTACAGGAGATGTCATACCTGATTTTATTTAATTGGCTGGCTGTTGGGAGGATATTTTCACATTTCCATGGGTGTACCAGTGAAGTCATGACTCAGGGAGACGAAGGAGCTGGTGTGTTTGTAACATACGCCCAAAGAATGTGAGAGGCTGACCTGATCTGCTGTGTATATTCCTGCTGTTGTGTAAGAGCTCAGCAGCCCTCACATTTCACTTTTATACACTTGAGTCCACAGCTTATACTCAGGAATCTCAGCATCATTTCCAACACTTTATCTGAAACAGACGCCTGAAGCTTTCTTGTTCGATTAGTTTTTGAGTAGTCATCCAACGTCAGCGCCTTCATGTCAGCTGATGTCTGTTTGCTCCTGTCAGATTTAGTCAGATAAGACGTTTGTACTTCAGGTTAAAGGTGGTGCAGACAGACGGTGTCGCAGGCTGTCTGCTCTGTCTCAGCGACAGCTTCTGCCAGTTTATGAACTTTGGCCCATTTCTCAGACAGACACACTCGAGGAAGTGAGGCAGCTTTTTGCCTGCTTTCAGGTCTAAAGGGTTTTTTTTGGCTTCATTTTAAAAAAGCTTGTTGGCTTGTGTCTCTGGAGAAAAAGATTTATAAAAACACTAATGCCTTATTAAGTCAAATCAATTTTTATTAATATAGTGCCAAATCATAACGGAAGGTATTTCAGGGCATTTTTCATATTTGTTTGTTTACAGAGACCCAACCATTCCAACCAAAAGCAAACACTAAAGTGACAGTGATGAGGAAAAACTTCCCTTTAAAGTTTCAGTTTCAGTTTTATCACATATATTTTGCACTATATGTCACCTACACATCAGGAACTGGCCCAACAATGACAAAGATGTCATTCTGTAGGTATTAACTGTTATTTTTAGGGGTATTTTGTGCTTGTACTTTTTCCTGGAAAACGAATAAAAGAATATTGGTGACTCATCCTGCACCCTGGGGATATAGGACTACTAAATCTGCATGTATGATGAAACGCTTTCTCGGTTTCTTTCTTCGGATGCAGCCCAGGGTTTGAATTACACAGTGGCTTTTTGGGGAGTCTAATTTTCCAGTGTGCACTTGATGTCACATGCTCAAGCATACATGGAACTGCGCAGCAGCGCAGTCAATTGTAGGATTACTGCGAAAAATACTCAGTCAAAATGGAGAAAAAAAAATCGAAATCTGAAAATCATTACATCATTATTTATTTCAGGAACCTTAACATGCATAAAATAAAACCTATGACAGAAAAATGGTCAATATTTTAGAGCTCAGTTGGCTTTTAGTGGAGCCAAGCTCCTCTTAGCTTCCCCATGTTTCGAACAATGATGACGCCGGCATAAGAAAGGAGAATACATTCATGAACTGTGGATTGCAGTGTTTCTGGAGAACAGACCTCATTGTACAAAAGCACAACTTAATAACTTTTCCCTCTGATGTCCTCCACCAGCTTAGCTTCAACTTTCAGCGATTTAATGACAGATAGCTTTAGCAGCTTACTTGTTGCTAAAGTAGCTAACCCTGACTGTTAATTGCTGCCAGAATAGGAATGTAAGAAAATATTAATAGAATTGAGAAATGCAATATTATGTTTAGATTTAGATTTAAGAAATAGCAATATATCAACTTGCTTACAGATACAGTCTATTGTATTGTGATATGTATCATACTGCAAAATTCTTTCCAATAAAAAGTCCTAGTTAGCAACAACATAACCAGACTCAGCTGCCTCCCAGTGAACGTGGTCGGTCACTGGAACGAACATAGTCTCTGAGACCAGCAGGGAATACAGAATCAAGGGCATTTATAGTCCTTTCTTGATGGAAAGGTAGCCTTACTTGTTGCTTGTTGCAGTAGCGAACCGCTAACTACTGTTAGCTCTGTAAGCTGTGACTCAGCCCCGGGGTGCCAGGAGCCAAACCTGGCAACAAAACCGAACATGTAATCAGTGATCTCTCTGCGAGCTTGTTAATGTGATTTTTAAGAAGCAGAAACCTTGAGAAAATAGTTGTAGTTGGGGTGCCAAACATGCTGGAGGACATTCATGTAAAAATCACTTTTTATTCTGCTGTAAAATAAAGTTTGCATTGTTCCATAGAGATTTAGGCTGGACTTGCAGTGTCTGAGCGAATGTTTATCTGTCAAACAGCTCCAGCCTTGGTTTTATTGCTCAGTCAGTTATGAAGTTTTGATCTACAACCACAGTTTGACTGGGCTTCTTGAAAACTCCCAACTCCCAAAACACAGGAAATAACTTTTCAATGTTGATATCAGCTGATCTATAACTCTGGTTTGTCTGAGTCTCGTGTAGTGCTTCAAAGAAAGAGGTGCAGCCAGGAAAGCCTGTTAGACGAGCCAAAAAAATCATACTCAGACTAATTTCCTGCAATAGTAGTTCTTGTTTGCAGGACCTCAGAACAGAAAAGTCATCATCATCCCATAAACAACAGGTCCTTTATTGGCTGGATGTTTGTCTATGTTCAGCATCATTGTTGATTTTAAAGTCATATGAGGATTGAGAGGCAGCTCTCCCTCATTGAACGGGGTCACGCTCGGCTCTGTGCTAACTCACTGCTCAGCGCGTTGCATAACTGCTGTTGGCCCCTAAGCCCCAGGAAACCTCCTTAGAGAAAGACAGAGGTGGTGTGTTCATTAACCCAGGGCATTGCTCAAATAGTTGTAGGAAGTAATGGTGTTTTGCTTTCCTTGTATTTTAATGGCTCCTCGTGTTGTGTTTGGATCAAGTTTTATGTATGCTTGCCAGTGTCACTTAACACCTTGTCTTCTTCATTGCATAACAGCAAAGTGAACTCGCATACTGGGACGACCTCCAGACTTTACTTATTTCTGTTCATGTTTGGTCTGTAACTGTATTTACTATTAAATTAAAATGAATAAATCCGTGGATTACTTTTCAATAAATCGTTTGGTTAAAACACACAAAAATACGCAGTTTTCTTGATCACAAACTGACGTGTTCAGTTTACTTGGTTTGTCTGACCAATGGTTCAAAACCATAAAGTGTTTTGAATAAAAAAAGACGGTTACCTACTAAAAGTTTGCTTGATAAATGAAATGACTAATCTATTAATCAATTATCAGATTTTTTCAGCATGAGCGAACTTTACAGAGGTTTTCATTTTTAGCGCTTTGAGATAATGTCAGATAGATATTATTACTAGATAGACATTATATACTATACGCCGACTCTATCCCTAATAATGGACAGGCTAATTAACGATACTGGTCCTGGGCCAAGAATTAGTCTGCAAACCCCTCAGTGAAATCACAATGTGTTGTTTGTCACTTGTATGGATTAAACAAGTGAAACATAATGTGTTAATCAATGAGCTTTAGAGGTGTGGTAAAGCAGATTTTGTTTCCTTTGTACGCAGCCAACCTAGCTGCTCACAATCTGTATGCTCTGTGAAGCTGTGCAGCTGATTTTTTTTTCTTCACTGTACAGACTTGGAGTGGTATCCATGTTCTTATCTAACTCTCTGCAAAAAAGCAAATTGGCCTGTTTCCCAAACTGTGGGTGAGGGCCCCCGTAAGGAATCCCAATAAGTATGAGGAGTCTCGAAGCAAATTTTCTCCCACTGAAAATTTTGTATAATAGTTTGAACTCTTCAGGCCTGTATTCCAAGAAAACAGTATGAGAAAAGAAAATCACTCCTTGGTTGAATTTCTGCTGCTTCTTCTTGCTTTATGGTGATTGGCAACCAGCTTATTGTTGGCTGTGAACTGGGCACAATCTGGTGCCACGATTCGTATCGCATTACAGGAATTATGATTCAATATGTCACAGTACTGCAAGCAAGGTGATATATTGCTTTTATAATTTTTAATTTTAGGAAAACTTAGAACAGATCCCCATATGCATAAAATCTGAGTCAGAAAAGTTTACTTTTAGGCAATCAGAACATTGAAGCTAGAAAACAACACTGCTGTCCTGTGATAGGGGTTTTGGTTGAAGCGTGTTGTCTTCAGGTGTCTGAGGGACATGAAATACTATTCAGGAAGTCCAGTGTCAGTAACAGATCTGTAAATTCGATGACTTTTCAGACAGCAAAACACTACACAGCAGTTTATGATACTATGGCTACATTCACACTGCAGGCAAATGTGGTCAGTATCATTGTTTTTGCTAATATATGACTCATTGTTCCACAGAAAGTCATGATTAAAAATTTGGCTCTCGCTCTCCACGTCCTCGTTATCACCAACACCGAATCATGAATTTGCTGGCTTCCACTGCACATCAGCTGGACTTAAATGAAATCACAAATGATGAATTGACTTTTCTCCATATTTATCCACTTTCATATAACAGTGTGCTGTGTGTCTTTGTTGTTCTGTACATACAGGTCAGTTCAGGAGTGTGACCAGCTCACACTAGAATCTGATATGGAGCAAATAAAAAAAATATATAACAGCCCTGAGCACTAAGCCTTGCAGTGTGGATGTAGCATATGAAGCAATATTTTACAACTTAAATAAATTTTATCTTTTGTTGCAACGATCTAGGGCTGCAACTAACAATTATTTTCATTGTCGATTAATCTGACAATTATGTTGATCAGTGTTTCCCAAAGCCCATGATGACGGCTTCAAATGTCTTGTTTTGTCCACAACCCAAACATATTCATTTTCATAGTAAAGAAACAGAAATAATTCACACTTAACAAGCTCAAATCAGAGATAAATACGACATTCACGCTTCAGAGTAATCCACCATGCATGTGGGCTTGCATGTATGTGATTAGCCGTAACGTTGCGTTGTTGCGTTCAAATGATCGTCACAAGTCAAAAGTGTGTGGAAGAATTCTAATGGATCACCGATACAAACAGTTCATATCCCTGTACAACTAAAGTTCAGTATTATTCTGACATATTTTCTGCGCTTTTTCTCTCTTTGATGTTTCAGCCTGTAAGTAACACGATGTTCCTGCTGTCTCACAGTTCTAGTTGATCCTCAGTCAACCTCAGCATGATTGAAGGCTTTATGAATATGTTGTAGCATTCCTGTTTGCACCACTGGATTAATCTCCGTTGTTTAGTGTAGACTCACAGTGACAGGTAAATGAAAATGTCTGCACCCTGAACTGAGTGATGGTTATGCAGAGCCGGCAGAGTGATGTCGAACCATTTCTGCTTTTGTCACACCTTTCAAGAGCCCAGTTAATCTCTCAGTGACACCTTTTACCTTCGCTCAGTGTGGAGGTCTGAGGACAGTAAGTTGATACTGGTTGCAGACAAGTGGAGCCCATTCACACGTGCTGATTGAGTCAGCCTTTGATATGAATGTGGAGAGGATGAATGGTGGTGTTTTTGTTGGCTGAAACATGATTAACAGGCTTGACGTGGATGACAACAGTAGTGAAATCTGTTACTACTGGCAACCAGCTAAACTTCCTCCTCAGCTGTTGCTGTCATTAGTATCCATTAGCAGCTCAATTGAGGGCATCAGTCACAGGTAGCCTGAGTACTCGGCACAGTTTGTGACTATATGGGACATTTTCACGCATAATTTCCTTTTGCCAATGTGTCAAGATGTCCCCTCAATGGCTTCCAATATCGCTGCCACCAAGGACAAGCTATCATTGTGCAAAGAGAGCGACTGCCTGTGCACATGTATGTGTGAGTAAGCATGCGTGCCTGCGTGTTCGCATGTGTTGCGTCGCCTCTGGCAGCCCTCTCCGTGTCCCTGCTCTGCTGAGGCCTGTCCAAACAGAAATGCAGCCAAAAGCTCCTCCCTGGCTCCACAGAACAGGAAGTGGATTGTTTTGTTTCACGGGGTGAGCCTCTGAGGCCTCGGATGGTGCTGCTGTCTCCCACTTGTTTGGCTTTGAACCCATCATCACGCTCAGGCCATCTCTGGAAATCAAAAGATGCTTGTAGAATTTCTCTTCTCTTTCTGGAATCAGTCTTCATCCCACTATCAAGCCCACTGGAAGCAGTCTCTGTTCTCATTAAATATTCTGTTTTTTTGGTCTCATCTCAGTTGAAGCATTTGCAACTGCAGCTGAAATGAATGGTGATGTTTGGTTGTCATTGTGCAGTGTATCCAGGGGGCTGGCTTACTTGTCTTTCAGTTCATATTAAACATGTGGAAATAACAGGATTGAGCACACTACCAGTATTTGTTACAGCAGCCTAAATTCAAACTTGAGTCTTTGGCATCTCTAAACACACAGCACCGGGGGGAGTGGGCCTGTGGGCAAAAGGAAGAAACTGTGAACAAACCATGACCAGAATTTCCATAAGAAGGAACAAGTCACCCAAGATTAATAAAACTGTCACACAGGCAAACACACCCAGCATTTTCAGTGTGGCTACTGGTTATGCCGAAACTAAATGTCCATGGAAACATGGCTGGGTAATAATTTCTTCTCTTACAAATTTTTTTTTTTTTCTTTTTGCTCTTTCTTTGGTTTCTTTACTCGTCTTAGCCTGTTGAATTGAGTTCAATTCAATCAATACAAAATCTCTTGTATTTTTATGTTTGCAGTGTAATAATTACCTTCAAAATGTACAGCTGCAATAACTAGTCAATCAACTCAAAAGAATTCTCAATTTATTGACCAGGGCTCTATTGAGCTCTCCTACCATTGTTCTTCCTGCACCAGTGATGTCACAGTGATGTAGTTGGATGCACGGAAAAACTACAAGCTATTTCAGCTTGGATTTCTAGTCTCTGCATCTGTGCTAGATGAATATTTTTGTCATGTATTACTATGTTTTAGCCAGCAAAGTAATAGCTTTAGGCCAGGGTGCTGATACGCAGCAACATCAGTGTGAGTGTCAGAAGCTCGTGTGCAGTGCATCCTGGTACATGCAGGTACTTTGATCATGGCTTTGTGAGGAGGAGAACTCAGCTTTCTCAGTCAGTATAGAACACTGCAGAAGTTATTGTGTCACTGCACTTCATGTAGGCCTAAGGTGGTGAATTTTTTCCTTAACGCAGCACAAATGGCATACTGATCAAGCTTGGTCTGATAATTTGTTAAGACTTAATTCATGTTGGCAGGCATTAACTTTAAAATGTCAGAAGATTGAGATATCATTTTGCACAAATTCCCCAGCGCTTCATAGAATAAATTAATTTTTGGACTATATTTCAACTAGAGATGAAATAGCTGACAACAATCTACTGATCTGTTATGGTAGCAAACCAACAATAGTTTGACTAATAATAGCTTCAGTCCATATTGTTGATGGTTTTTCATGGTTCGATGGTGCTTACTGAACGGTTTGGTGTTGCTATGCTCCTGAGCAGAGATTAAAAGTGGGCGTTGGGGCAGACTCAACTGAAAAGTTTTGCCAGCAGCACTGAAAGATTAATTTCCCCTGATAAGTGGGTGCCCTCGTGAAGAGGATTGCTGTCAAGACTGTCTGGCAGAAAGTGGATGAGGTGAGGAGCCAAATGACTATATGCACAGCTGCTCCCAGGCAGCGGGGCTCCAGCTCATCCATCAGCTGCGCCACTAACTCATCCGCACACAGCCTGCACCAGCTAAACCAGTCCTCGCATCTGGGCTCAGCGCAGAAACATGTCCTGGTTCGGTTGTTTCAGTGGATTTTATTTTGTGCTCAGAAAACCAGCAAAGCGTCATCCTCGTAGGCATCCATCTTTGTCTGCCATGGCCTTGTTTTGCTGGGAAACGCTTGCACGGTATTTGTTTCTACTGCAGTTTACACACATGCTCACAAATCCCACCTAAGCAATTATAGCTTAACACTGGAGCGACATATGGCTGGACAGGTTTAGCTCTTGCTCCTTTAATGCAAAGTCGTTTTGAGATAATTAGGATATTGTCTGCTATCAGAGTATTCCTGAAGAAGCATCTGGGAGGATCAAAAGCAGGGCGGTGTTTTTGTCTGCTGTAGGACACCACCAAGTACATCACCAGCTGCTCTGATTTCCTTTTCTTCTTCACACACGTTGTTGCAGAGGGGAAACAAACAGGGCGGAGCAGCAGCTTGATAACACATTCCTTCATGTCTCTGCTTGTCTCAGCACCCCCCCCCTTCTCTTTCTCCTCCTCGTCACTCCGCTATCTTACTCATTCTCTTCTGTTCTTCATGTAGCTTTGTAGTCAAGATTTGGCATTGGGGATTCAAGGTCTGTGACTGCAGACGTCTGTGCAGATCAGAGAGCGCTCCCTTAGGTGTAATGTGATGCAGTACTGTCACTCAGAGATGTCAGAGTGGTCGCTTTGGAGCCACGAGCACAATCCGGAAAAGTTTTTGTACAAAGTTGTGTCCTTGATTTGTCTTCTGCTCCTGTGATCTCTACAAATAATATAAATATCTGTAGGGTGGAATGCACAGATGGAATGACAAAGTGAGACTGTGTTGTTTGGTTTGTTCCTACAGTGTGACAAGTGAAATCTCCCATAACGGAAAAAAAAAGTTTCTTCTGCCTTTTGTGTTGCTGCTGATGACTTTGACACTCAACATTTTTTGAATGTCTTTTTCTAAAAAAAAACCCAAAAAACAAAACCCTCCTTTTGTTTCCCAACAGAGATGGCAGCCATCCGGAAGAAGCTGGTGATTGTCGGGGATGGAGCTTGCGGGAAAACATGTCTCCTCATTGTTTTCAGTAAAGACCAGTTTCCTGAAGTCTACGTCCCGACAGTGTTTGAGAACTACATCGCTGATATTGAGGTCGATGGAAAACAGGTTTGTACATTTGACGCCCAAGAATGCAGTCTGGAAGTAGTTGTGTCTGTCAACATCTGCACGGAAATTCTTCGTTTTTGTGTCATGAAACAAAACTGTTCTTTTAAAGTATAATATGAAGGGTCTAACTGAGTGTTCGCTAAGCCCCACCCACCTCAATTACTGTAACCACACCTGTCAAGCTTCTCATTCTTGCACTGCACATTATATAGTTTAAAAAGGTCTTTTCAAAGTCTGAGACTGTGGGCCTCCCCCTAGTCAAGGCTTGGAAAAAGCCCCGTTCTAGTTTACATGACTAGTTTTGCTCAGTTCCTGGATGCCAAGGGTATCATGATTATGTGAACTGATCCCATAAACACTCAACAATTCAGCCAACACGGCCTGTTTTTGTTGTTTGACATAACTTCAGACTATAAAAATACATTAAAAGGTTTTGTCCAAAAGCATGTTACAGTTTGTTAGAGCTATACTTTGTATGCATTTTCAGTGTTTGACTTTTAATTTTATATATAAGTGAATGCTTTTCAGGATTATGGCTAAGCGTTGTGTTTGGCTTGTGCAGTAACTTTGGCTGGGGCTGCTGGAGTGTAAATTTCCTCAAATCCAATAAACAGCAGGACAGAGCTGCTAACATGAGCATTAAATCTGACAGCATCCAGGACCAGCGTCAACACAGTGGGGAAACACCACACAGTGGATGTGCTATTTTTTTGAATAGCATTGGTAAACCCCCAAAATAATGTGGTGTGAAATGCTCCTTGGCCTTTGCAGTCAGAGCAGACAAACACACTGTTTAATCCATTTCTTACACGAGAGGGGTTTAATATTCAGAGAAAAAACTGTCCTGCTGTACTACAAATCCCATTTGAATTGCCTGTATCCTCTGTCTGTTGCGGTGTACCTCATCCAAATCTGTATGTTGTTTTGCCTATAACAGTACTTTTTGTTTGCCAATGTAGGACTTTATAAACTTTATAAAAAATAATTTATTTGTCTTGTAAATTTGTCATTTTTTATCATAAACTTACCACTTTAAGCTCCATTTTTTCTCCCTCCAGTGGCCACCATCGTGGTTTTCTCCTATGCTACTAAACTGCTTTTTTGGGCCAATATGGGATTTGAAATGGTGCTATATTTCACACTCAGAATACTGACACTTAAATAAAGTTTGTGAGGGGCAAATGAAGTGCTCTGTATAATTATTTTAGAAAGAGTTATGAAACCAGCTACAGTGTTTAACATCTTGAATCTGAGTCACGGCGTGGGTCGAGTCTGCGCTGCAGCTGGCTGATTATGTCAAAGGGTTTTGTTCTCTTGAGCTGACCACCGCTACAGGATCACCACTTGGCAAAACAGGAAATGACTCCACTTCCCAGCTTCCTGTTCAGACAGGGAACAGGGATGTCTCCTGGCAATCCCCACGCTCTCCCGTCAGGACCCTCCTTCCCCCTCCTCCTACTCTATAAACACCTCTCATTTCCTGTCCTGGTCGCGCTTTGATGCTGGCAGGCAAGGAGGGGTTAATAGTGGTGTTCTGGGCTGGAAATCTAAGGTTAGGGATCCATGATGGACATCGGTCTGGAGGGAGATAATTTGAGGTAAAGATACGAGTGTTGGCCCTTTTAGTTTTCCCCTGTGTGACTCTCAAGAGGATGTTCGCCCCATAAGAATTATCCCATTATACAACCAGCTCGATTGTGTTCTCAGACTCTAAATTCTTCCCCCCCTCGAGGGTAAAAAAACATTTTCTTTCTCTCACCTTCAGTGCATTGGGCAGACTCTAAAAATAGACGTTTTTCCCTCTTTCTCTTCCTTCCCAAAGTCTGAAGCTCACAACAAGTCCAGTGGGAACATAAGCGCTCCGGTTGCTCATGCAATCTCAACAGCGTTCAGCCACCACCCACCCTCTGCCTCTGCAAACCTCTATTTTGGGACCGTTGACTGATGCTTGTGCTCTCTGTGGGCACACCAGAATCTTTTGTCATTCAGTTAAATTCCAGTTTAAAACTTCTGCAAAAAAGTTTACTTTCCCCCCTGAACGCTGTGAGTCAGATAAAGAGCGGCGTAGAGTGAAGACTGGCTGTTAAAGCCTGTACAGGGACAGAAGGTATCTGGTTTGATGCTTGCTAATCTCCCACTTTCCCTAATTGAATTAATCAGTGGTGTGATGGGATGAGGACAGTCCCCGAGTTCATTTCCACAACACTGACGACATAACAGGCTCATGAAGCTGATTAGGTCGGAGCTGCAGCGGTGATGAGAAGTATCTAAACGCCGAATTCCTCTCAAATGAGGAAAGCAGTTCGGGTAAAACATACAAATCATAAGTAATGATTGAGCTTCAAGATATGTGTAGCAAGAAGAGATAAATGTCCCGAGGTTAAGTTATTTTAACATTATTTACTTCCTGGTATTTAAAGCATTTGCCTTTGGGAAAATCACTCAGACGCATCACATGCCTCCAGGTTCATACGTCACACTCCAGATAGTCTCAGTGGATGAGAAAAGAAACTAATGATGTCGTGACTGGTTAAATGTTTGTTTGTATATTCGTCTGGAACAGTGAGCAACATTATGTCTGCTCTGGGAAGACAGCTAATTTTTCTTTTTTAGCCCTTCAGAAGGGTTCAAATTACAAAACTTTCAACAACAAGATATGAACGAATGAATCATTGAGATAATGAGGAGTAACTAGAGAATCATTGTGTTTCCACCCTCATGTACACTGTCTGACAAAGACGGAGAGCAGTAACTCCAGAAGAGCTGAAGTGGAGAAAAAAGGGTTTAAAGTTTTCAAGCTGACTGGGTAAACTTAAACAGATGGATTGGATGTAATTCCTCTGAACGTGTTATTTTATCCCCCCCAAAAAAATCACATTTACCTTTGAAAAACTTGAGGGACTTGAGGGGAAAACACAGCATCAACAACCAAAATTAGTTCTTTTAGCTTTACATCTACTATTTATTTTAATAATCATATTACACCTTAATTGATTTAAAGGAAGCTTGACCATGTGGGAACTCGAGAGTCAAAAATTGATCTGGCAGTTACTGTTAGGCAACTCTGCTAAGTTAACATTTGTCTAGTTAGCTTTTTAGCTTTTTCTTCTGCATGACTGGTTTCAACTTCTGTTAGACTTATGTGGAACAACAACCTAAATAACCAAGATATAGCTATATGTATGGCTAGCCCATATCATGCTAGCTAGGATTTGGCTCACTTGCTGTAGCCACCTGTGCAATTGACTGTTTGCTTTGTAATTCCTTCCAATGTATTATTTTATTAATAAAATAATATTTTTTTAGTTTTCAGGTAGAGAACACCATCAACAAACAAATTTGGTTCTGTCAGGTTTCCACCTGCTAAGCTAAAGTTAAAGTTTCCACTTCAGCTTGTGGGAGAACAAACTAAACATCCAAGATGTTAGTTCACCAAAAATAATAGATTTAACAGCTATGAGGCTTTAGTCAAGGCTAGCTGTGACTCTAGCTAGTTATAGCAAGCTAGTAGCCTTTCTCTAGCTGGCTGTAACAGGATTTGGCTCTCTTGCTTTAGCTAACTGTGCAGTTGACTGTTCAGTTGACATCAAAATGCCCATAACTCACCTTTCTTTGAAATGTTTCTTTGAAATATTAGAAATTTTCAAAATAAATGACTTCTTAATTTAACTTATTAACTAACTTAACCTGGTCCAAGGATTGACATTAGGCCTATGACAGAATAAATTAGATATTTTACTTAATTTAATGGCTGCAACTGAATTGTAGTTGTAAAGCTATGGTTACATTTTAAAAAGTTTTTTCAACATTAACCATAGCTGGAACCTCTTTCATCACGCAGTCCCCCAAATGTTGGAATGATTCATAAACATAAAAATGGGACAAAATAAATAGCATATTTAAGCTCTTGTTGTGTGTGTATACTAATATTGGTATTAACAAACAAAAGTATCGCTGCTCTACTATGACTCTCATTGTTTTTCTTGTGATTTCCCTCAGGTGGAGTTGGCGTTGTGGGATACTGCAGGCCAAGAGGACTACGACAGGTTGAGGCCTCTCTCTTACCCTGACACAGATGTTATCCTCATGTGTTTCTCCATTGACAGCCCAGACAGTTTAGGTAAGGAACTGCTGATATACAGAAGCCTAAAAAATCTTTTGTTTGTTTAACCTGCTTTTAAATAGGTCAGTCTTTAATCAGATACATCTGGCTGAGACAGCAGCAGAAAAGAAGGCTGATTAATGTGATGAAGTTGTAGTATACTTGACTTACACTGTATAAAAGTGATATGTTTGTCTTCACAAAATTAAGGCAGTTCATATCAGCTAAGCAAGCTGTTTGTTAAATGCCTTAATGGACTTGATGGGAAGTAGGATTAGTGCAGCTAAAACCATCTTTGCCTCAAGCAGTCTGCAGAGCAATCCATCATGAGAAGTGTTCTGCGCCGTGACTCGGCACTGCCTGTCCCTTTTTATAGTCCCCTCCCTCCACTCTCTCTCTCTCTGTCTCGAGTGTTTGAGCTCACTTCTTGTCTCTCCCGGGACAGAAAATATCCCTGAGAAGTGGACGCCCGAGGTGAAGCACTTCTGTCCCAATGTTCCCATCATCCTGGTGGGGAACAAGAAGGACCTGAGGAATGATGAGCACACACGGAGAGAGCTGGCCAAGATGAAGCAGGTACAGAAAAGCATCTGGAGGTCAATGAACCGTGGATTGCGGTAATCAGGAACAAGTAGGCGCCTCTTCGGTCCTCAGGCTCCAAAGGCCTGAGGAAATGTGCAGGGTTTCATGGGGTTCTGTCATTACAATGCTAGACTACAAACTGCAGCATCACATCACAAGACAGTTTATAGTTTTTGATGGCTCTGTGTGACATTATGTCCTTTTTCAGGGCTGAATTCTGGGCAATTTCAGAAGCCTAATGCAACAATAAGATGAGTTTGAGTGATAACATCCACGAGTTTGAGTTTGGAGTTTTGTCAGAATCCAAAACAGTGCATACTACAGTATAATGGAATGAGATTATGCAACTCTGGAAAGTTTTCATGGTAACAATCATTTTATCAGGTCCACTATCAACCCATCCAAAGTCCCACCCTTTTTCGCTGGAACTTCTTCCTTTACCATTTCCTGTACAAACCCTTATTCCAAAAAAAGTTGTGACACTGTGTAAATCATTAATAAAAACAGAAAGCAATGATTTGCAAGTCCTTTTTGACCCATAATCAGTTGGATGCAGTACAAAGACAAGATGTGTAATGTTCAAACTGATGAACTTTTTTGAACCCATAAAAGTGACATATGTAGTCACATCTAAAGTTAGCTAATATCAGCAATCATTAGCTAGCATTTTGCTCAAATTTGCCAACTTAAAATATGATATGTATATGAGCGCTCTTCCTGGCCACCATATACGTCATTTATACAGGTCCCCAGCATCTTTTAACTACCTTCAAAATTAGATTTTCTTTCAAACATAGGTAAGCCTGCCACATTAGCATAAGTACAGGAAACAGGAAAAGGAGAAAACTGACGGGATACTTAGTTTGCTCAGCACAGAGCAAAAAGGGGCAGGACTTATAGGGGGTCAATTGCTAGATAAACAGTGGAAATACGCTGGTCATATTTCAAACTAATCCACCACGAAATGTGCGCTTTCATTTTTGGAGTTGAGCCACATTGAACTTTTTCTGTGTCAACATCCCACAGTAGTTTGGAGTGAACAGGATCTAATGCTTTGAATGTGTAAATTTGTTGGGGTTAAACTTGTATGAAAAGAGAAGACAGCTAAAAATTGTTACCAGATGGCGCTGCTCAGGATCTCAGTCAAAGGACTTAACAATCTGTAGAACATACAACACCTTCTGTCTTTAGTTACCTTGACTCAGAAGGAAAAACACCACCAAAAAAAAAAGGGAGAAATCTCAGGGAGAGCACCAGAGGAGGGATACCTCTGTCAGGATGGACAGACTTTCAACTGATGTCATATAAAAACAGTAGAAAGGAATAAAAATAATGAACAATAATGACATACACATCCTGCGTAGAAAAACATAATGCCAATATTAGGCAACTAAAGTCCAAACATATGAAAAATATTGATCAGGAAAGACGAGCAATATTTTTAAAAGGCCAATCGACAGATGGAATATTTATTAAAATGAAATCTTCTCCTATCAGCTTTGTATTTTTTACGTGTTTGTCCCTGAAAACTAACTTCCCTTGGAGAACAGACAGTGACAGCACTCTGACCAGGCTGTTAGCGGCCTTTCAGTCATACTACAATGACAGCATGTAGGTTTACTGTGTCACAGTGTGCCGCTGCGGCCCTCTCTCTGTCTGTCTCCAGGTCCAGCTCATAATAGCAACATGTTGACAAAGCTCTCCAGCTCTTTCAGACGCCACCGTCAGCTTTTCCTTTCTGTAGAAATCAGGAACCGTTTGACAAAGAGTAGCACTAAGTCATCAGTTCAAGTGTGCTGGATTTTACAGGGTCACACTGGACACGGGGAAGCTGGGGAAGGACGTGGCTGGGAGGGTCGGTGAAGTACTTTAATCTGTTCGATGAATTTGTCGTCATTTCGAGAAAATGTAGACAGGCATAAAAAACACAGGTGCGTCAAACTCAGTCTTCAAACTAGGATCACTATTAAATACAATCAATCAATACAATATTTCTTCCCATGTTCTTCCAACTTCCAAAACGTGATAAAATTTAAAATATTATATTCCTCCTCTTGCTGGGGACCCCATACAGTCCACTCAAGGACCCCTGTTGGTCCCCTGACCGCTGTTTGAAAACCACTGCCCTAACAGTCTCTGGTCTGACCATGCAGGAGCCGGTGAAGGCAGAGGAAGGCAGAGATGCGGCCAACAAGATGAGTGCTTTTGGATACCTGGAGTGCTCTGCCAAGACCAAGGAGGGCGTGCGGGAGGTTTTTGAGATGGCCACTAGAGCGGCGCTGCAAGTCAGGAAGAGGAAGAAGAGAAGCGGCTGCACGCTGCTGTGAGCAGGCCAGACACCATAAAATCAACTGACCAGTAGGAGAAAAAGAAAACGCATAAAAGGACTGACCTTTTACCAAATTGCATCTTTGTACTGTATCTGCATTTCACGGTAACAGTCAAGCAGATGAATCGAAACCGAATACAGGAAATGAACTTTGTCTATATTGCAACTGTGTTTAGAAATTGATGTTTAAAGTTCCTTGTTGATTTTATTTTATTTTTTTTTCCAGAATCTGTCTTTACACATAGACCGTTTTCCTACTTGTTTTTCTTTATATTTGTAACGTAACAAGGCAGTGATAGATGCACATATTTGTATGCAATATTGTTCTTCACGAGCTTGGGCGAGCAGCATCCTTCTTAGCTTGTATAAAGTCTTCATGAGTAAGGTCTTGTCACTCCAGACTGTTCTGTTTATCATGGTGGTCATGATGGAGAATGAAAATTGATATCTTTTGACCATAAGAGCTAGTGCCTTTTTAAGTTTTTACTCCCACCGTCTACTTCTCATGTTTGTCAGCTAGCTAACATTTCAGCTGAGGGGCCCTCCATTGTACCGTAGCTCATTTTACACAGCGTTTGTCATTGTGAAACCTGAGCGGAGCCATAACTAAGGCTTTCAGTGCTGTTGACAACTCGTCAAGCACAACAAATGGCCGCTTGTGCCAGTTTTTTGTTGGCATGAAACATCAATGATCCGTCAAAGAAGGCCTCTGTAATGTGATAAACAGCCAACAAAGGAGTGAGCCTCGCATTCTGTCTGAGTGTAAGATCTGATTATTCACATGTATTCCTTTTAAAGGGATAGTTCAGGTTATTTGAAGTGGGGTTGTATGAGGTACTTATCAACAGTCAGTGTATTATCTACAGTAGATGCCGGTCGGTTAGTTCAGCCGGTCAGTTTGGAGAAGCAAAGAGGGGCACCAGCATGGTAGCTAAGCAATGAACTGCTGTGGACAGGATCAGCAATAAAAGATACGTTAGCCACTTAAAAAGCAATCAGTTTAAGTGTACGCTATATTTAGAATATTTTCACTGCTTTACCTTGCTATCAGACAGCCTTTTCTGACAAAAACACAGTTATATAAACCAAACATCGCTCTTTCCAAACCAACTAAACTCCATAGATCAGTCATTTTAGCTTGCAGAACATGTCTGCTTCAATCTGTTCTGGATACTCCGGACTTATTGAAGTCACACAGTAACACAGTACAACGATAACAGACTGTTGTGGACCAGCAGCTCCCGTGTTCTGTGAGGTAAAATGGCTGGTATCTTCTGCTGTGTTTGGTTTGTTTGAAGAGAGCAATATTTGGCTCTGACAGGAAGGTCAAGCAGAGAAGATATTTTAAATATAGCCTATACTTAAACTGATATTGATTTCTTCTTAAGTGGCAAAAATACCTTTTGTTGCTGACCCTGTCTACAGCAGTACACCGCTGAGCTTCCTACACCTGCTGCTTCTCCAAACTGGGGATGTGTCGACCACAAGCTAGTGCAGGTAATACACCGACAATCGATTGCTACCTCATTCAACCCCACATCAAATAACACCCCTGTCCCTTTAACTATCACAAATACGTGCAGTGGACCAGGACGGCCACATGAGAACAGGCCAACCAAGACACAAGCCACTATGACTCAACTATGCACAATGGCTGTGAGGACCAACAGGGAGATGACACAGCTGAAACAGAAACGAAGGCCACGGCCTGGTGAAACCTCCCTTGATTGTTTATTGTGAGTGACTGAGTTCAGCTCTTCTTCTCCTCCTCCTGCTGCGAGCCGGTCACGCCCGCCGTTGGAATCCGTGTGTCGGGACGGGTTAGCCCAGTCGTGGAAATCACGTCTTGTTTAGAGCTGTTAACCTTTGCGTGAGGATGTTTCCAGTCGGACGACATTCTTCACGTGTTTGAGAGGAGCTGAGTTGTTTGTGTGTGTGTGTCTGAGAGGAGTTTGTTTTTCCCCCCGGTGCCTTCTCTGTTCTGGTGTGCCTTTTGGTTGTTCTCTCCCAGACCAGACAGACCAGCTGCTCTATGCCAGCCTGACAGTGACGGACAAGCTCAAGAGCGACTTTTCTAACATGCAACATGTTTCACAAAGCTCGGCTCTTTGAATTGTTTCAAAATTGGGCTTGATTACGCGAAATGTGGCATTAGTTTACCAAATTTACAGTCCTCATAACATAAATATTAAAGGTTTAGTTCAGATTATTTGAAGTTGGGTTGTATCAGGTACTTATCTGTAATCAGTGCAGTTTGGAGAAACGGAAAGGAGTACCAGCACGGAGGCTAAACAAGACGTATTTTAGCTACCTAAACAAAGACCAACCTGAAAAGTTTATCAGTTTAAGTGTACACTATACTTAAGATATTTGCACCACTTTACCAGATAGCCTTTACAGGCAGTAAACTGGCACTTTATGTTAGCAAAATATTACTCTTTTCAAACCAACCAAACTTCATAGGTGAAATCAGTCATTTTACCTTGCAGAACACACGGGTTTCTGGGCTACTGCTGCCTTGATCAATCAGTTAGTTTGTCTTATTCTGTAACTTTGGTGTTTTAAATTGTTAGTTTGGATTTACTGAAGTCACACAATAACAGAGGCAAACTGACCAATCAATGCAATGCAATGCAATTATTTTGCTAATCTGGCAGTGGTTTCCCTCCAGAAAAGGCTGTTTGACAGCGAGGTAAAGCAGTGAAAATATTCTAAATATCGTACACGCTTGAACTGATTATGTTTCTTTAGATGGGCCTTTTTAAGTGGTTAAAATACATTCTGCTGCTGACGCTGCTTCACGTCGGTGCTGATACTCCTCTCTGCTTCTCCACATCGTAGGCATATCAACCCTGCTGCAGGTAACACACTGACTATGGATACCTCATACAACGCCACTTCAAATAATCTTAACTATCCCTTTTATCTGGAAATGCAATCTCATCTTTATTATCTTGGCAGATCATCTGGGGCACACTACGTCACAGTTTTGCGTCAAGAATGAATCATGGGAAAGTCACAAAACTTGTATCATTGCAAATTTCCTCAGCATCACTGGGAAAACATCTGTCAGCAGCCATAAAGATTGTCTTTGATGTTTTAGAGTTGTGTATCACTGCCAAAAACATTTGTTTCTTTTGTTTTTTTTTGAGTATAAAAGATGGAAATTTTCTGTCACGAGTCAAAAGGAGCAGATCACTTGGGGTCCACGCTGAATTGCATTTAAAGCAGAGACATGTCAGACACCGTCCACTGGTCACAGTTCTTGCTCATGTGTCCTCTCTGAATACTCGATTGTGAATCTGACCTGAAAATACAAAGGCTCGATATACAACGCTTGAAAGGCCCAGCGATTGTCCTCAGGCACAGACTCTTTATGGCATTCCTTTTCTCTGCCTCTGTTGATCTTTCATGTACTGTACATGTCCCATGGTTGCATGCTGCCGTCTGTCTTGAGGAGGGTGGATGTTGAAATGTGTGTGTGACTTAACTGATATCTTTGATGTTGCATGAAACCTTCTTCTAATAAAGCCAGTAAAGGCAGCAAACCTTCCAGCTGGCAGGATCTGTGTCTGTTATATTGTAACGCCATCTGTAATGCAACTTTATACCATCTACTGGCCAAGCACATGTATTTGAACTGGTTGATCCAGTGGAGAAGCTACAACTGATGCGGAGGGGGGTGAATTTATTACAATCACACACACACAAATGCACCATATTGTTATGTTGTTACCTCAGATCTTTATAGGGTGGACACTATGTTTAAACTCTGGACTTGTGGACAACAACAAGCGCACTAACAAGGCGAGAGGAAAGATCTTTATCAATGAAAATGAGTTGAACAAAATGTGTTTCGTAGCTGTGGCACGATGTTCACGGGTCTCGACAAGCTCAATGCCAAGGAATTCTTGGGAATTAGAGGTCGGCAGAGACAGTCGAATAACTTTCACAGCTGGAAGCATAATGAGGAAAGCTTTCCCGTGGAGCAGCGGCGGGTCTAGTGTTGAACATATCACAAAGAGCATGTACAATACTGCTGTTTAATGTGTATGCTAAAATCAAAAGTTGTCCTACTGATGTCAATGCATGCATGAGAAAACCACGAGTCTTTACACATACATACACCCGCGTCTTTGGGAACAGCTTCCGCTCAATGTTGTGTACATTTTTTCTTTCTTTCTCTGGAAGTATTTGAGATGATAAAGGATCCAGATTTATATAAGAGCTCATTGTAATAATGCTTTGTAAACAGAAAAGTGTTGTAGTGAATGTTTGATCTGAAGTGAACATGAACCTTGTTAATAAACTATTTTTGAGACAAGACCGACTCGCCTTCCTTGGTCAGTTCTTGTTAAAAGTTATATGGTAACATACAGCAATATGATAACTTTAAAGGGACAGGTCACTCCCAAGTCAAAAGTACATATTTTTCCTCTCACCTGTAGTGCTGTTTATCCATTTAGTTTTGTTTTGTTTCAGTGCAAGTTGCCGAGTTTTGAAAACATATCGGCTGTAGGGATGTCTGTCATCTCTGGTGGTACTCAAGCTCCCTCTAGTGGTACGTTGAGGAGTCTCATAAATTAATTAATTTCAATTATTTTCAATCAAAATCGTATTGTGGCAGACTTTGTGACATCAGCAAATA
Source organism: Lutjanus erythropterus (assembly GCF_056507025.1). NCBI lineage: Eukaryota > Metazoa > Chordata > Actinopteri > Lutjaniformes > Lutjanidae > Lutjanus > Lutjanus erythropterus. Next base: position 35,347,923 of record NC_139318.1, on the reverse strand, counting down.
TCACTGTCCAAAGAATCGATACACAAATGTTTTGTGATGAAACTTGTGACTCTCAACCCTACTGCCTTACTGTGACAGCAGTCTGGCTGTGTCAACAGTAAATAATTTTATTTTTACAAATAAACCTGCGTTCTTCCTGACTTGTCTGTAGCTAAATAGCATAAAGTTACACCACTTTATTTTAACGTCAGTCATAATGATGGTACTCAGGAGAACCTAATATTTTGGTACTTGGTGTAAAACATTTGAGAAAGAAAATAGTTCCTCCATCAAACTGCTCATATTGCTGTTGAGTTATTCAAGAGTACTTTTTTGGTGCTTTGAGCATCACAAGCCGAGTGGCATCCAGTTCTATGATACTCGAGAGAAAACAGCCAGCTCTCCTGCAGATATATTCAAAATTCAGCTTCTCACACCAAAACAATGTCAGCAGATAAATAGCACCACAGGTAAGAGGAAAAACATGTATTTTTGTTTTTTTGGGTGAACTGTCGCTTTAAATGAGATTGCTCAAAGGGAGGGTTATGACATGACAGTGTGCAGTATAATATGCTTCAAAAAAGAAAGTTTATTTCTTTAACTATCATCAAAAAGGAATAGATGACTTAAAGAGACTAACTTTTTAAGTGCAAACAGCAGTAAGACAAACGGTGATGAATTCCTGAGAAATATTATCGCCTGTTTCTTATTTTTTCACCAAGAAAATTAACTGCTCATGTGGAGAAATCTTCATGCTAATTAAACTTGCCAGAAGTGCCAGCTTTATTTAAAAAGCCACTGAAGTGAAAAAGTCAAGAACAAAAGGTGTGCTACTTCGTTTTGGCAGTCATGAAAAACAGAACACTGTTTTATTGCACTAAAATATGCAAACGGCTCTTAGAAAAGTCATGAAAAGGATATATTCTTAACTAACGGGTGCCAATTTCTAGTTTGTTTAAAACTCAAAGAGAAGAAAAAATCTATACTGATATTTGCTGTGTATCTTTATGTACCTTAAGGGCCACTGTGTAGAAATTAGTGGCATCTGGTGGTGAGGTTACAACTCAACTCACCCTCCCCTTCCAACTGTGCAGGAGAAACTATGGTGGCTGCAAAAGGCCCCATCTAAAGCCAGTGTTTGGTTTGTCTCCCTCTGTATATATAAACAGCTCATTCTGAAGTACTGAAAGCACAATGATTCTTATTTTTAGGTGATTATACACTAATGAAAACATAATTCTGAATATTATATTCTGTTTCTGTCATATTCTGCCCCCTAAATCTTACACACCAGTCCTTTAAATCTGATCATTTTTAGAGAACGTCACCGCAAATTGTTCATTGTTTTGTGTCAGCTGTCAAACAGTGATGTTAATGCTCATTTTTCCATTCGGGGTCCACATACTGCTGGAGGGGACTCTCCTCCAGTTCAGCACCTGTGACAAACGCACAAAGACACAAAAGTTTCAGTTTCTCACAACAAGAACATCTCATGACTGCCGTGTGAAAGTTTACATTAGCGTTTTCTATCTCTACTAACTGTCAGAATCCACGTTGATTTTCAGGGTTGCCAGTCTCGAAACAAGATCATCTTCTCCTTCTGCATCTCTAAAGTCGAATCCAGTGTAGCCGTTCTCTTTCACACAGTAGCTGATGAACCTGCGAATGAAAACCGCAGATTAAGCAAGCATGGATGAAAAGCTCATTGTGTAATAAGCTTCTAAATAAGCTCCCATAAGCTCGTAAATAGACCTTGTGTTGAGATTGTTTTGTCAACTACTATTTACCAAGGTCAAGAATGCACTTTCAATCTCAATCACATTATGTTTTCAGTACAAAGCTCTTAACTCAGCATCTGCGGTTGAAAGAATACTCTTGTTGTATTTTCTGAAAACTTTCTCTCAACACTGCTAAAACATCTCCTGTCTCCCGCTTTGCCTTACTTCGCCCAGATGGGGTCCTTGTTGAGGATCACAGGGTTTCCCACGACTATCAGCAGGGACCTGGCTCTGGTCACGGCCACGTTGAATCTCTGCAGAGTAGATACAGACACATCAATGAAGAAACAAGGGGATAAACACATTTAAAAAACACTTTATATGTCTTTATATGAAGGAGCATAACAAACCTTTTCATTTGACAGGAATCCAAGGTTGAAGTCTTTGTCCATCTTGATGTAGCTGATGCTGCTGCGGACTGTAGACACCATGATGATCTTCCTCTCTTGCCCCTGAAACTCCTCCACAGACCCAACCTGAGGGGGAGAATCAGATTTTCAGCCAAGATACACAATGTGATTTAAAAGTTTAAAGTGTTTTATTTGTCAAATGCACGGTGCAACACAGGGTTAATCTGAACAATGAAATTCTTATGACATGACTAACAATTACTACATAGTAAACATTTTAAGTAATATAACATTTTGAACACAAATAAGGACAAAACAATTCTAAAGAAGAAAGAGAAGTGGAATGACTAACATAGTTTGCATATAAATATACATAAATATACATAGGCAATAAAAGACACTACTTATAGCAGAAGCCTGAGCCTGCAAAGGTGGGGAATATGGACAATAACAATATTATCAAATATGTAAATGTTAAGTGTGGGAGTGCCAATGTCAAGTGAATTAAATTACAGTGAAAACAATACAAGTAATAGTTGTGTGGCCTTTCTACGGCATACAGGAAGATCAGAATCCTTATTTATAATAAAAATATAATAATAAACTTAGTATTAAAAAGTAAAATCAGGAAATTAAAATCATACACAAATGAAGCAAATAAAGGAATAAAACCTCCAAGAATAAAGATAATTAGTAATAATAAAACAGATAAAATATGCTGGGAATAAAATTTGTGTGTGCGCTAGAATTAATGTTTTTTAGGTAAGTTTTGAGAAGTGATTTCCAAAACAAGTTACTGATTCAACAAGCCTCAGGTCCTCAGACAGGGATTTCTAGCAACTTACACCTTTTACAAAGTCAAATTCAAGCCTCTATCAAGGTGCATTTTCAAGCTTTTCCAGCACCTTATGACATATTTATATACACGTTATGTAAATGCAGCCCTAAATAAGCCCTATTTCACTTCTTCATCACATTAGATCAGATTTTATTGTGCTATAAACAACCAAAATTATGTTTGATGGTAGAAATCTACAGAAAGGTGACAAATTAAAGAAAAACACGTCGACATTTCATGTTTCAAAATATGTCACCTGTCTATAAGTGGACTCAGCATCCTATATAACCTGGCTGAACCAATACAAAACAATAACTTAGCATTACTAGACAATTAAGGGATTGTAATATGTGGTCATATTAAAGAATGTGAAGAGATGCCACGTGTGCAGAGAGGCAAGCAAGACTTGAATCGCCTTTATTTTGTGTGGAAGGCAAGAGCAAAATGCTCTATCTGACTTTATTATTATTTTCTTACTTTCTTTATTTATTAGTTATTTAATTACAGTTGTCCATGGGAGGAAACAGATGAGAAAATTTAATTGTATTGATTTGGTTCAGAGGAGTGAGTGTCATTGTATTTCTTTCAGAGCACCTAACAGCTGATACAGAGTAATGTATGTATTTACCTTGAGCTCTGTAAGATCAGCCAATCGTTTCAGAGCTGGGACGGACTTCAGGGCCTTTTGGATTTTCTCCACCTGTGAGAAGAACTCAGCGTTATTACCAAAATCTGTTTGCTCACATCTGTAAAAGATACACATGAGCACCATGCAGACTCACCTGTTTCCTGTAGGGGGCGATTATGCCAATGTCTTTAGCAAAGAGTTTGGGGAGACCCTTCTTTCCTTGTGTTTCCATCAGCTTGGTGAGGTAGTCGACCAGAACTTCAATCTCTGACACGTTGAAGAAAGACGGACTGTTGGCCTCTCTCTCGTCTTTGCCCATCACCCCGTGGAAGATCAGTGGGAAACCCTGTAGTGATGTGAGAGCGAGCAGTTATCTACGTTATCCCTGTGTTTTACAGGCTCTTTGGTGATCTGTGTAATTTGTTTCCACAATGTCCCGTTGAGTTTTTGTTGTTAAATCTCTGTGCTCTGTTGTACTTTGTCTCACGCTTGACTGCCCTAAAAAAAGCATTCCTCTTCAAACAGCCCTCCCAGGGCTTTCCCCTTTCATCATAATGGGAGTTTAGATTTTTTTTTCCCTACAATTTTACTTTTGCTCCTAATGAGAGTTCCTGCCATAATAAGATCTAATTTGTTGTAATGTTTTTTGTCATGTTTCCTGTGACAGTCTAAGGCATTTAAATAATATGGGTCTTGATGCTTTATGACACTGATTATAATTAAAGGGACACTCACGACACGTTACTTTGGTAGCTCACCTGGTAGAGCGTGCGCCCCATGTCCACAGACTGAGTCTTTAAGGCAGTGGCCCTGGTTTGATTCCAACCTGCAGCCCTTTGCTGCATGTCATCCTCCCTCTCTCACCCTTTCCTGCCTCTCTACAGCTGAATCTATCCAATAAGGGCTTTAAAAGCCCAAAAAATAGGAACAGTCGATGCAAATTAGTATTGCACTACTGTGAATTTGGAGGACAGATTAGAAACAAAGTGGATCAGAGTATCAGAGGCAAAGATATCCCAACTGGGCCAAGCTTCAAAAACTCTTAGTGATCCTAGTGGGATCCTAATGTCACGGCACACTCGCTCCCTATTGGCTGTCCTGCATGGCTGTCAGGCTAGGGGCTGGGCTTACCTGGTCACACAGCAGGTGTTGGTTTGAGAGGGGCGCGCCAATGTAATTAAGTAAGACGATGGGGAGCAGGTGTGGGACCCGGAGTGAAGAGAGTTAATTGTTTCTGCGCTGTGACGAAATGACCATCAAGTCTCCCCCTTTTCCTATTCAAAGCACTTTTTTTGAGTTATTATTTCATGTGTTTAATGTCCTGCAAAAACTTTCAATGAACTTTCAATGGAGCACTGAGGAAACGTGATGACGGACAGAGGAGAGCGAGCTGGCTGAGTGATGATCGTTGGATCGGAGCCAGAGCTGAGAGGAAACAGGTGGGCCCACACATTACCTTGAGCCTGGCAACTCAACGCTCAGTTTTCTTGTTGTTAATTATATGCACGGGCAACCAAGCTGTGGAGGCGCTGGACGAGTGTGTGCCAAGTTTCCCAGGGTTGCATCAGTAGCATCTTTTGTATTCTCTGTGACTAGTAAATTAACATGTAAAATTGTTAAACTTGTCCATGAAAGGATATAGAAAATTCACTGTAGTTGGTCGTAAGTATATACTAGTGATTTGCTGATTTGATACCCAGCATTGGTATCAGTTAGTGGCCAAAATCACTGGAACACATAATAATCCGATATGATCCATTAGCTTAAACCAGTGGTTCCCAAAGTGGGGGGTTAGTTAAATGTTCTTATCAACCAAAGGGGGTCCCAGCAGAGAAAGTTTGGGAACCACTGGCTTAAACTATCATGTAAATGCTGAATTAATCTTTGCATGACAGGCCGTAAAGAGAGATAACACAGATGAGCAGCATGTGTCACATGAACAGTAGCTAGAAGGTGCGTGAGACTTTTGTCATGCCAGCTGTGTGGAGCTATTTCAAGCTGAAGGAAGGGGGAAAAAAAGCCAAACAGCAGAGTGCAATTTATGTAAATTTAATTTTGAGCGTGTGAGTGGTGCTGCTCAATCAAAAATGCTGCTTCAAGTTCTGTGTGATATGGTCTAAATAAAAAGAGGCAGCAGTATTGCATAACTGAGTAATGCTGTGGGCTGTCTTCATGTGAGTAAAATATATGTTTCACAATTTGAACATGAAGATTTTTAAGCAAAGTGCGTCCATGTGTTGTGCACCTGGGTGATATCGGTATTGAGATCATTTCAAAAGTTTGGAGAAATTAAAAACCTTTTGGGGGAGGTATTTCCAGTTGCAGTAGGATTCACGATCCCACTGGTTGGCAAACACCTGCAGCTCATTCTCATAGAACAGCTCGTTGGGGATTTTCAGGATGGCAGCATGAGACCTGAGAGAAGAAAAGAGAGGGAAAAAAAAGAAAGCTGAAGCGTTTTAATCAAAACAAAAGCATTCTAACTAGAGATGAAAACTGAAACACGAACCTGTAGTTTCTCAGTAGTTTGGTGACAAAACGGGTGTCAAAGTGTCCGGAGTCCGTACTTTTCTGATATAAAGGATTATTCGTCATCAGTCTCTCAAGCAGAGAGAGCCCTGAAAAACATTATTGTCACAGTATTAAATTTATATCCTTGAATCATGTGGTTAAGCACAATGAAAATAAAGTTGTTGTTTTTTTATTTTATCCTACACTTTTGTCAGTAAACTAAACATGGTTAACAGTGCAGTAATTACTATCACAGCGTGCAATAATGTAATCCCTCTTATCTCACCAAGTCCATGCTGGATTGCAATAGGTGATCGAATTATTGGTCCTAGCTGCTTTGGATCTCCTGCCAGGACCAGCTGACCATCCCCTGCTCTGAGCAGACCTGTGGAACAAAGTGAAGCTTCCAATCAGTAACACGGATCAATTTCACCACAGGAGTACCTCTTACAAACTTACAAACTTAAAACATAAAGACTAGAGAGAGGTGGTCTGGCTTAAGGTCAGTATATACTTTCTGAGAGGTGTAGTATAGAATCTGGGAGCAGTGAGAAGCTTCTGTCAGACTTTTTGATAAAGATGTTTTCAA